>NW_028146738.1:17015702-18433276 GCF_055883805.1 Amblyomma maculatum
TGCGCCTAACAGAAGAAGGAGAAGAAGAACGCACGGTCACCCGCAGCTCATGCTTTCGCTCCATTATCGGTTCAACAGCGTTGAACCTTCTCATTTTATTTTTTTTATTGCGAAAGCAATACACGCCAGGTCTAACCGCTCGCCGCTGCGTTGCATGACCGCGATCCCCGAGCCGGCGCTGCGCCTAACAGAAGAAGGAGAAGAAGAACGCACGGTTACCCGCAGCTTATGCTTTTGCTCCATATTCGGTTCAGAAGCGTCGAACCCTCCTTATTTTATTTTTTTTATTGCGAAAGCAATACTACGCCAGGTCTAACCGCTCGTCCCTGCGTGCCGTGACCGTTGTCCCCGAGCCGGCGCTGCGCCTAACAGAAGGAGAAGAAGAACGCACGGTCAACCGCAGCTAATGCTTTCGCTCCATATTCGGATCAGCAGCGTTGAAGCCTCCTCATTTTATTTTTTTTATTGCGAAAGCAATATTACGCCAGGTCTAACGGCTCGCCGCTGCGTGCCGTGACCGTGGTCGCCGAGCCGGCGCTGCGCCTAACAGAAGGAGAAGAAGAACGCACGGTCACGCGCAGCTCATGCTTTCGCTTCATATTCGGTTCAGCAGCGTTGAACCCTCCTTATTTTATTTTTTCTAATGCGAAGACAATGCTACGCCAGGTCTAACCGCTCGCCGCTGCGTGCGTGACCGTGGTCCCCCAGCCGGCGCTGCGCCTAACAGAAGAATAATAATAATAATAATGGTTTTATTTGCGCCAAATGAATACATGGCGCGGGAGACCCTCAGTAAAAGCTGTCACAAGCGACAGCTTGACAAAGCCGGAGGCCCCCCTATACACTTGACAGCATCATAGGCGCAATGAAACGGCATGTCTCATCCAAAAAGAAAATAGAAACAAAACATGAAAACATCTGCAATTACAATCACTCATAAAAACTACATAAAATTATACAGAAAATGTGTTAGAATGAAGCTAGAAAGCACTTACAAAAGCAATGGAACATTCATGTGCGATGGCAATGAGTTTAGCGAAAGTAACAGATAAATTAAGCACATTTTTGCTTCAAATAAAATTCAAATCAAAGTGAATACAGACAAGCGGTACAGTCAGAGTAAACAACAATGTGACAGAGTAAACAGGAATGGCAAGCGAAGTGTCCTAGTACATGTTGAAATACCGGCGGAGTGTTTTGAACGTCACCTTTTCAAGTTGGATATGTTTATGATTTAAATCATTTAGTAACCGGGGTAGTTTATTCTGTAGTGTTTGTAGGCCGTATGTTGTGCGAAACGTCCTTACTTTCCAGAGCTCCGTGTAACGTGTCTGGCGTGTAGTAGCGTTTTGTTGTAACCTGGCTAGACGATGTAGAAATGAACTGTTGCTGGCGTTTTCATTCTTAATTGCCTTGCAAAGGATATAATCAAATAGCTTGGTAACAGGAATTATGTTGTATTTGGGAAAGAGATGGTACGTATGTGAATAAAACGGCAGATTTTCTATTACTCTTACAAACCTTTTCTGCAACTTGTGAAGCTTCTGCAAATTTCCATAAGTTGTCGTAGACCAAACTAAGTGACAATAATTGAGTCGGGAGGAGAATAGGGTATTATAAATTAACAGTAAGATTTTTGGTGGTAGTAAATTGCGATTGCGGTATACTAGCCCAATTACCTGTGCCAGCTTAATAAGCATACTGTCCACGTGGACATCCCATGACATATTCTGTTGAAAGATAACACCTAATGTCTTAATACTGGAAGTTATTTCGAGAGGAGTGGCATTTAAGTAGATAGACTTTTGTATTGTTAGGTTTTTGTTTTTACTTCGAAAAAATACGGCTTTTGTTTTTTTTGCATTAATCGTCAGGCTGTTTTTACGCGTCCATTCGTCTAGTTTTATTAATGTTAAATTAGCAGCATCAACAAGGTCGTCACTAGTTTTACCGGTTAATAATATGCTGGTATCATCCGCGTACATGATAAATTTCACGGTTGCATCAATATTCACAATATCATTCACGTACATATTAAATAAAAATGGTCCTAATATACTGCCCTGTGGGACGCCTGCTGAAATAGATAATGGGTTAGAACTGTGGTTGTTTATGACGACTATTTGTCTACGAAATTCCAAGTAGGAGCATAAAAGAGATGCGGCTTTACCACGAAAGCCATAGTGTTGGAGTTTCTTAATTAAAAGTTGATGACTAATGGAGTCAAATGCTGAGAGAAGGAGAAGAAGAACGCACGGTCACCCGCAGCTCATGCTTTTGATTCATATTCGGTTCAGCAGCGTCGAACCTTCTCATTTTATTTTTTTATTGCGAAAGCAATACACGCCAGGTCTAACCGCTCGCCGCTGCGTGCCGTGACCGTGGTCCCCAGGCAGGCGCTGCGCCTAACAGAAGAAGGAGAAGAAGAACGCACGGTCACCCGCAGCTCATGCTTTCGCTCCATATTTGGTTCAGCAGCGTTGAACCCTCCTCTTTTTATTTTTTTTTATTGCGAAAGCAATACTACGCCAGGTCTAAACGCTAGCCGCTGCGTGCCATGACCGTGGTCTCCGAGCCGCCGCTGCGCCTAACAGAAGAAGGAGAAGAAGAACGCACGGTCACCCGCAGCTCATGGTTTTGCTCCATATTCGGTTCAGCAGCGTCGAACCTTCTTATTTTATTTTTTTTTTATTGCGAAAGCACTACACGCCAGGTCTAACCGCTCGCCGCTGCGTGCCGTGACCGTGGTCCCCGAGCAGGCGCTGCTCCTAACAGAAGAAGGAGAAGAAGAACGCACGGTCACCCGCAGCTCATGGTTTTGCTCCATATTCGGTTCAGCAGCGTCGAACCTTCTCATTTTATTTTTTTTTTTATTGCGAAAGCAATACACGCCAGGTCTAACCGCTCGCCGCTGCGTGCCGTGACCGTGGTCCCCGAGCAGGCGCTGCGCCTAACAGAGGAAGGAGAAGAAGAACGCACGGTCACCTGCAGCTCATGCTTTCGGTCCATATTTGGTTCAGCAGCGTTGAACCCTCCTCTTTTTATTTTTTTTTATTGCGAAAGCAATACTACGCCAGGTCTAACCGCTAGCCGCTGCGTGCCATGACCGTGGTCTCCGAGCCGCCGCTGCGCCTAACAGAAGAAGGAGAAGAAGAACGCACGGTCACTCGCAGCTCATGCTTTCGCTCCATATTTGGTTCAGCAGCGTTGAACCCTCCTCTTTTTATTTTTTTTATTGCGAAAGCAATACTACGCCAGGTCTTACCGCTAGCCGCTGCGTGCCATGACCGTGGTCTCCGAGCCGCCGCTGCGCCTAACAGAAGAAGGAGAAGAAGAACGCACGGTCACCCGCAGCTCATGCTTTCGCTCCATACTTGGTACAGCAGCGGCGTACCCTCCTCTTTTTATTTTTTTTTATTGCGAAAGCAATACTACGCCAGGTCTAACCGCTCGCCGCTGCGTGCCATGACCGTGGTCTCCGAGCCGGCGCTGAGCATAACAGAAGAAGGAGAAGAAGAACGCACGGTCACCCGCAGCTCATGCTTTTGCTCCATATTCGGATCAGCAGCGTCGAACCTTCTCATTTTATTTTTTTTTATTGCGAAAGCAATACACGCCAGGTCTAACCGCTCGCCGCTGCGTGCCGTGACCGTGGTCCCCGAGCAGGCGCTGCGCCTAACAGGAGAAGGAGAAGAGGAACGCACGGTCACCCGCAGCTCATGCTTTCGCTCCATATTAGGTTCAGCAGCGTTGAACCCTCCTCATTTTATTTTTTTATTGCGAAAGCAATACTACGCCAGGTCTAACCGCTCGCCGCTGCGTGCCAGTGCCATGACCGTGGTCAACGAGCAGGCGCTGCGCCTAACAGAAGAAGGAGAAGAAGAACGCACGGTCACCCGCAGCTCATGCTTTTGCTCCATATTCGGATCAGCAGCGTCGAACCTTCTCTATTTATTTTTTTTACTGCGAAAGCAATACACGCCAGGTCTAACCGCTCGCCGCTGCGTGCCGTGACCGTGGTCCCCGAGCAGGCGCTGCGCCTAACAGAAGAAGGAGAAGAAGAACGCACGGTCACCCGCAGCTCATGCTTTCGCTCCATATTTGGTTCAGCAGCGTTGAACCCTCCTCATTTAATTTTTTTTATTGCGAAAGCAATACTACGCCAGCTCTAACCGCTCGCCGCTGCGTTGCATGACCGCGATCCCCGAGCCGGCGTTGCGCCTAACAGAAGAAGGAGAAGAAGAACGCACGGTCACCCGCAGCTTATGCTTTTGCTCCATATTCGGTTCAGCAGCGTCGAACCCTCCTTATTTTATTTTTTTTATTGCGAAAGCAATACTACGCCAGGTCTAACCGCACGCCGCTGCGTTGCATGACCGCGATCCCCGAGCCGGCGTTGCGCCTAACAGAAGAAGGAGAAGAAGAACGCACGGTCACCCGCAGCTCATGCTTTTGCTCCATATTCGGTTCAGCAGCGTCGAACCTTCTCATTTTATTTTTTTTATTGCGAAAGCAATACACGCCAGGTCTAACCGCTCGCCGCTGCGTTGCATGACCGCGATCCCCGAGCCGGCGCTGCGCCTAACAGAAGAAGGAGAAGAAGAACGCACGGTTACCCGCAGCTTATGCTTTTGCTCCATATTCGGTTCAGAAGCGTCGAACCCTCCTTATTTTATTTTTTTTATTGCGAAAGCAATACTACGCCAGGTCTAACCGCTCGTCCCTGCGTGCCGTGACCGTTGTCCCCGAGCCGGCGCTGCGCCTAACAGAAGGAGAAGAAGAACGCACGGTCAACCGCAGCTAATGCTTTCGCTCCATATTCGGATCAGCAGCGTTGAAGCCTCCTCATTTTATTTTTTTTATTGCGAAAGCAATATTACGCCAGGTCTAACGGCTCGCCGCTGCGTGCCGTGACCGTGGTCGCCGAGCCGGCGCTGCGCCTAACAGAAGGAGAAGAAGAACGCACGGTCACGCGCAGCTCATGCTTTCGCTTCATATTCGGTTCAGCAGCGTTGAACCCTCCTTATTTTATTTTTTCTAATGCGAAGACAATGCTACGCCAGGTCTAACCGCTCGCCGCTGCGTGCGTGACCGTGGTCCCCCAGCCGGCGCTGCGCCTAACAGAAGAAGGAGAAGAAGAACGCACGGTCACCCGCAGCTCATGCTTTTGATTCATATTCGGTTCAGCAGCGTCGAACCTTCTCATTTTATTTTTTTATTGCGAAAGCAATACACGCCAGGTCTAACCGCTCGCCGCTGCGTGCCGTGACCGTGGTCCCCAGGCAGGCGCTGCGCCTAACAGAAGAAGGAGAAGAAGAACGCACGGTCACCCGCAGCTCATGCTTTCGCTCCATATTTGGTTCAGCAGCGTTGAACCCTCCTCTTTTTATTTTTTTTTATTGCGAAAGCAATACTACGCCAGGTCTAAACGCTAGCCGCTGCGTGCCATGACCGTGGTCTCCGAGCCGCCGCTGCGCCTAACAGAAGAAGGAGAAGAAGAACGCACGGTCACCCGCAGCTCATGGTTTTGCTCCATATTCGGTTCAGCAGCGTCGAACCTTCTTATTTTATTTTTTTTTATTGCGAAAGCACTACACGCCAGGTCTAACCGCTCGCCGCTGCGTGCCGTGACCGTGGTCCCCGAGCAGGCGCTGCTCCTAACAGAAGAAGGAGAAGAAGAACGCACGGTCACCCGCAGCTCATGGTTTTGCTCCATATTCGGTTCAGCAGCGTCGAACCTTCTCATTTTATTTTTTTTTTATTGCGAAAGCAATACACGCCAGGTCTAACCGCTCGCCGCTGCGTGCCGTGACCGTGGTCCCCGAGCAGGCGCTGCGCCTAACAGAGGAAGGAGAAGAAGAACGCACGGTCACCTGCAGCTCATGCTTTCGGTCCATATTTGGTTCAGCAGCGTTGAACCCTCCTCTTTTTATTTTTTTTTATTGCGAAAGCAATACTACGCCAGGTCTAACCGCTAGCCGCTGCGTGCCATGACCGTGGTCTCCGAGCCGCCGCTGCGCCTAACAGAAGAAGGAGAAGAAGAACGCACGGTCACTCGCAGCTCATGCTTTCGCTCTATATTTGGTTCAGCAGCGTTGAACCCTCCTCTTTTTATTTTTTTTATTGCGAAAGCAATACTACGCCAGGTCTTACCGCTAGCCGCTGCGTGCCATGACCGTGGTCTCCGAGCCGCCGCTGCGCCTAACAGAAGAAGGAGAAGAAGAACGCACGGTCACCCGCAGCTCATGCTTTCGCTCCATACTTGGTACAGCAGCGGCGTACCCTCCTCTTTTTATTTTTTTTTATTGCGAAAGCAATACTACGCCAGGTCTAACCGCTCGCCGCTGCGTGCCATGACCGTGGTCTCCGAGCCGGCGCTGAGCATAACAGAAGAAGGAGAAGAAGAACGCACGGTCACCCGCAGCTCATGCTTTTGCTCCATATTCGGATCAGCAGCGTCGAACCTTCTCATTTTATTTTTTTTTATTGCGAAAGCAATACACGCCAGGTCTAACCGCTCGCCGCTGCGTGCCGTGACCGTGGTCCCCGAGCAGGCGCTGCGCCTAACAGGAGAAGGAGAAGAAGAACGCACGGTCACCCGCAGCTCATGCTTTCGCTCCATATTTGGTTCAGCAGCGTCGAACCTTCTCTATTTATTTTTTTATTGCGAAAGCAATACTACGCCAGGTCTAACCGCTCGCCGCTGCGTGCCATGACCGTGGTCTCCGAGCAGGCGCTGCGCCTAACAGAAGAAGGAGAAGAAGAACGCACGGTCACCCGCAGCTCATGCTTTTGCTCCATATTCGGATCAGCAGCGTCGAACCTTCTCTATTTATTTTTTTTTACTGCGAAAGCAATACACGCCAGGTCTAACCGCTCGCCGCTGCGTGCCATGACCGTGGTCAACGAGCAGGCGCTGCGCCTAACAGAAGAAGGAGAAGAAGAACGCACGGTCACCCGCAGCTCATGCTTTTGCTCCATATTCGGATCAGCAGCGTCGAACCTTCTCTATTTATTTTTTTTTACTGCGAAAGCAATACACGCCAGGTCTAACCGCTCGCCGCTGCGTGCCGTGACCGTGGTCAACGAGCAGGCGCTGCGCCTAACAGAAGAAGGAGAAGAAGAACGCACGGTCACCCGCAGCTCATGCTTTTGCTCCATATTCGGATCAGCAGCGTCGAACCTTCTCTATTTATTTTTTTTTATTGCGAAAGCAATACACGCCAGGTCTAACCGCTCGCCGCTGCGTGCCATGACCGTGGTCCCCGAGCCGGCGTTGCGCCTAACAGAAGAAGGAGAAGAAGAACGCACGGTCACCCGCAGCTCATGCTTTTGCTCCATATTTGGTTCAGCAGCGTTGAACCCTCCTCATTTAATTTTTTTTATTGCGAAAGCAATACTACGCCAGGTCTAACCGCTCGCCGCTGCGTGCCATGACCGCGGTCCCCGAGACGGCGCTGCGCCTAACAGAAGAAGGAGAAGAAGAACGCACGGTTACCCGCAGCTCATGCTTTTGCTCCATATTCGGTTCAGCAGCGTCGAACCTTCTCATTTTATTTTTTTTATTGCGAAAGCAATACACGCCAGGTCTAACCGCTCGCCGCTGCGTTCCGTGACCGTGGTCCCCGAGCAGGCGCTGCGCCTAACAGAAGAAGGAGAAGAAGAACGCACGGTCACCCGCAGCTCATGCTTTCGCTCCATATTTGGTTCAGCAGCGTTGAACCCTCCTCATTTTATTTCTTTTATTGCGAAAGCAATACTACGCCAGGTCTAACCGCTCGCCGCTGCGTTGCATGACCGCGATCCCCGAGCCGGCGCTGCGCCTAACAGAAGAAGGAGAAGAAGAACGCACGGTTACCCGCAGCTTATGCTTTTGCTCCATATTCGGTTCAGCAGCGTTGAACCCTCCTTATTTTATTTTTTCTAATGCGAAGACAATGCTACGCCAGGTCTAGCCGCTCGCCGCTGCGTGCCGTGACCGTGGTCCCCGAGCAGGCGCTGCGCCTAACAGAAGAAGGAGAAGAAGAACGCACGGTCACCCGCAGCTCATGCTTTCGCTCCATATTTGGTTCAGCAGCGTTGAACCCTCCTCTTTTTATTTTTTTTTTATTGCGAAAGCAATACTACGCCAGGTCTAACCGCTCGCCGCTGCGTGCCATGACCGTGGTCTCCGAGCCGGCGCTGCGCATAACAGAAGAAGGAGAAGAAGAACGCACGGTCACCCGCAGCTCATGCTTTTGCTCCATATTCGGATCAGCAGCGTCGAACCTTCTCATTTTATTTTTTTTATTGCGAAAGCAATACACGCCAGGTCTAACCGCTCGCCGCTGCGTGCCGTGACCGTGGTCCCCGAGCAGGCGCTGCGCCTAACAGAAGAAGGAGAAGAAGAACGCACGGTCACCCGCAGCTCATGCTTTCGCTCCATATTTGGTTCAGCAGCGTTGAACCCTCCTCATTTTATTTTTTTTTATTGCGAAAGCAATACTACGCCAGGTCTAACCGCTCGCCGCTGCGTGCCATGACCGTGGTCCCCGAGCAGGCGCTGCGCCTAACAGAAGAAGGAGAAGAAGAACGCACGGTCACCCGCAGCTCATGCTTTTGCTCCATATTCGGATCAGCAGCGTCGAACCTTCTCTATTTATTTTTTTTATTGCGAAAGCAATACACGCCAGGTCTAACCGCTCGCCGCTGCGTGCCGTGACCGTGGTCCCCGAGCAGGCGCTGCGCCTAACAGAAGAAGGAGAAGAAGAACGCACGGTCACCCGCAGCTCATGCTTTCGCTCCATATTTGGTTCAGCAGCGTTGAGCCCTCCTCATTTTATTTTTTTTATTGCGAAAGCAATACACGCCAGGTCTAACCGCTCGCCGCTGCGTTACATGACCGCGATCCCCGAGCCGGCGCTGCGCCTAACAGAAGAAGATGAAGAACGCACAGTTACCCGCAGCTTATGCTTTTGCTCCATATTCGGTTCAGCAGCGTCGAACCCTCCTTATTTTTTTTTTCTAATGCGAAGACAATGCTACGCCAGGTCTAACCGCTCGCCGCTGCGTGCGTGACCGTGGTCCCCAAGCCGGCGCTGCGCCTAACAGAAGAAGGAGAAGAAGAACGCACGGTCACCCGCAGCTCATGCTTTTGCTCCATATTCGGTTCAGCAGCGTCGAACCTTCTCATTTTATTTTTTTTATTGCGAAAGCAATACACGCCAGGTCTAAGCGCTCGCCGCTGCGTGCCGTGACCGTGGTCCCCGAGCAGGCGCTGCGCCTAACAGAAAAAGGAGAAGAAGAACGCACGGTTACCCGCAGCTCATGCTTTTGCTCCATATTCGGTTCAGCAGCGTCGAACCCTCCTCATTTTATTTTTTTTTTATTGCGAAAGCAATACTACGCCAGGTCTAACCGCACGCCGCTGCGTTGCATGACCGCGATCCCCGAGCCGGCGTTGCGCCTAACAGAAGAAGGAGAAGAAGAACGCACGGTCACCCGCAGCTCATGCTTTTGCTCCATATTCGGTTCAGCAGCGTCGAACCTTCTCATTTTATTTTTTTTATTGCGAAAGCAATACACGCCAGGTCTAAGCGCTCGCCGCTGCGTGCCGTGACCGTGGTCCCCGAGCAGGCGCTGCGCCTAACAGAAAAAGGAGAAGAAGAACGCACGGTTACCCGCAGCTCATGCTTTTGCTCCATATTCGGTTCAGCAGCGTCGAACCCTCCTCATTTTATTTTTTTTTTATTGCGAAAGCAATACTACGCCAGGTCTAACCGCACGCCGCTGCGTTGCATGACCGCGATCCCCGAGCCGGCGTTGCGCCTAACAGAAGAAGGAGAAGAAGAACGCACGGTCACCCGCAGCTCATGCTTTCGCTCCATATTTGGTTCAGCAGCGTTGAACCCTCCTCATTTAATTTTTTTATTGCGAAAGCAATACTACGCCAGGTCTAACCGCTCGCCGCTGCGTGCCATGACCGTGGTCCCCGAGCAGGCGCTGCGCCTAACAGAAGAAGGAGAAGAAGAACGCACGGTCACCCGCAGCTCATGCTTTTGCTCCATATTCGGTTCAGCAGCGTCGAACCTTCTCATTTTATTTTTTTTATTGCGAAAGCAATACACGCCAGGTCTAACCGCTCGCCGCTGCGTGCCGTGACCGTGGTCCCCGAGCAGGCGCTGCGCCTAACAGAAGAAGGAGAAGAAGAACGCACGGTCACCCGCAGCTCATGCTTTCGCTCCATACTTGGTACAGCAGCGGCGTACCCTCCTCTTTTTATTTTTTTTTATTGCGAAAGCAATACTACGCCAGGTCTAACCGCTCGCCGCTGCGTGCCATGACCGTGGTCTCCGAGCCGGCGCTGAGCATAACAGAAGAAGGAGAAGAAGAACGCACGGTCACCCGCAGCTCATGCTTTTGCTCCATATTCGGATCAGCAGCGTCGAACCTTCTCATTTTATTTTTTTTTATTGCGAAAGCAATACACGCCAGGTCTAACCGCTCGCCGCTGCGTGCCGTGACCGTGGTCCCCGAGCAGGCGCTGCGCCTAACAGGAGAAGGAGAAGAAGAACGCACGGTCACCCGCAGCTCATGCTTTCGCTCCATATTAGGTTCAGCAGCGTTGAACCCTCCTCATTTTATTTTTTTATTGCGAAAGCAATACTACGCCAGGTCTAACCGCTCGCCGCTGCGTGCCATGACCGTGGTCAACGAGCAGGCGCTGCGCCTAACAGAAGAAGGAGAAGAAGAACGCACGGTCACCCGCAGCTCATGCTTTTGCTCCATATTCGGATCAGCAGCGTCGAACCTTCTCTATTTATTTTTTTTACTGCGAAAGCAATACACGCCAGGTCTAACCGCTCGCCGCTGCGTGCCGTGACCGTGGTCCCCGAGCAGGCGCTGCGCCTAACAGAAGAAGGAGAAGAAGAACGCACGGTCACCCGCAGCTCATGCTTTCGCTCCATATTTGGTTCAGCAGCGTCCAACCCTCCTTATTTTATTTTTTCTAATGCGAAGACAATGCTACGCCAGGTCTAACCGCTCGCCGCTGCGTGCGTGACCGTGGTCCCCAAGCCGGCGCTGCGCCTAACAGAAGGAGGAGAAGAAGAACGCACGGTCACCCGCAGCTCATGCTTTTGCTCCATATTCGGTTCAGCAGCGTCGAACCTTCTCATTTTATTTTTTTTTATTGCGAAAGCAATACACGCCAGGTCTAACCGCTCGCCGCTGCGTGCCGTGACCGTGGTCCCCGAGCAGGCGCTGCACCTAACAGAAGAACGAGAAGAAGAAGAACGCACGGTCATCTGCAGCTCATGCTTTCGCTCCATATTTGGTTCAGCAGCGTTGAACCTTCCTCTTTTTATTTTTTTTTATTGCGAAAGCAATACTACGCCAGGTCTAACCGCTCGCCGCTGCGTGCCGTGACCGTGGTCTCCGAGCCGGCGCTGCGCATAACAGAAGAAGGAGAAGAAGAACGCACGGTCACCCGCAGCTAATGCTTTCGCTCCATATTCGGTTCAGCAGCGTTGAACCCTCCTCATTTTATCTTTCTATTGCGAAGGCAATACTACGCCAGGTCTAACCGCTCGCCGCTGCGTGCCGTGACCGTGGTCCCCGAGCCGGCGCTGCGCCTAACAGAAGGAGAAGAAGAACGCACGGTCAACCGCAGCTAATGCTTTCGCTCCATATTCGGATCAGCAGCGTTGAAGCCTCCTCATTTTATTTTTTTATTGCGAAAGCAATGCTGCGCCAGGTCTAACCGCTCGCCGCTGCGTGCGTGACCGTGGTCCCCAAGCCGGCGCTGCGCCTAACAGAAGAAGGAGAAGAAGAAGAACGCACGGTCACCCGCAGCTCATGCTTTTGCTCCATATTCGGTTCAGTAGCGTCGAACCTTCTCATTTTATTTTTTTTATTGCGAAAGCAATACACGCCAGGTCTAACCGCTCGCCGCTGCGTGCCGTGACCGTGGTCCCCGAGCAGGCGCTGCGCCTAACAGACGAAGGAGAAGAAGAACGCACGGTCACCCGCAGCTCATGCTTTCGCTCCATATTTTGTTCAGCAGCTTTGAACCCTCCTCATTTTATTTTTCTATTGCGAAGGCAATACTACGCCAGGTCTAACCGCTCGCCGCTGCGTGCCGTGACCGTGGTCCCCGAGACGCCGCTGCGCCTAACAGAAAAAGGAGAAGAAGAACGCACGGTTACCCGCAGCTCGTGCTTTTGCTCCATATTCGGTTCAGCAGCGTCGAACCCTCCTCATTTTATTTTTTTTTATTGCGAAAGCAATACTACGCCAGGTCTAACCGCACGCCGCTGCGTTGCATGACCGCGATCCCCGAGCCGGCGTTGCGCCTAACAGAAGAAGGAGAAGAAGAACGCACGGTCACCCGCAGCTCATGCTTTCGCTCCATATTTGGTTCAGCAGCGTTGAACCCTCCTCATTTAATTTTTTTTATTGCGAAAGCAATACTACGCCAGGTCTAACCGCTCGCCGCTGCGTGCCATGACCGCGGTCCCCGAGACGGCGCTGCGCCTAACAGAAGAAGGAGAAGAAGAACGCACGGTTACCCGCAGCTCATGCTTTTGCTCCATATTCGGTTCAGCAGCGTCGAACCCTCGTCATTTTAATTTTTTTATTGCGAAAGCAATACTACGCCAGGTCTAACCGCTCGCCGCTGCGTGCCGTGACCGTGGTCCCCGAGCAGGCGCTGCGCCTAACAGAAGAAGGAGAAGAAGAACGCACGGTCACCCGCAGCTCATGCTTTTGCTCCATATTCGGTTCAGCAGCGTCGAACCTTCTCATTTTATTTTTTTTATTGCGAAAGCAATACACGCCAGGTCTAACCGCTCGCCGCTGCGTGCCGTGACCGTGGTCCCCGAGCAGGCTCTGCGCCTAACAGAAGAAGGAGAAGAACGCACGGTCACCCGCAGCTCATGCTTTCGCTCCATATTTGGTTCAGCAGCGTTGAACCCTCCTCATTTTATTTCTTTTATTGCGAAAGCAATACTACGCCAGGTCTAACCGCTCGCCGCTGCGTTGCATGACCGCGATCCTCGAGCCGGCGCTGCGCCTAACAGAAGAAGGAGAAGAAGAACGCACGGTTACCCGCAGCTTATGCTTTTGCTCCATATTCGGTTCAGCAGCGTTGAACCCTCCTTATTTTATTTTTTCTAATGCGAAGACAATGCTACGCCAGGTCTAGCCGCTCGCCGCTGCGTGCCGTGACCGTGGTCCCCGAGCAGGCGCTGCGCCTAACAGAAGAAGGAGAAGAAGAACGCACGGTTACCCGCAGCTTTTGCTTTTGCTCCATATTCGGTTCAGCAGCGTTGAACCCTCCTTATTTTATTTTTTCTAATGCGAAGACAATGCTACGCCAGGTCTAACCGCTCGCCGCTGCGTGCCGTGACCGTGGTCCCCGAGCAGGCGCTGCGCCTAACAGAAGAAGGAGAAGAAGAACGCACGGTCACCCGCAGCTCATGCTTTCGCTCCGTATTTGGTTCAGCAGCGTTGAACCCTCCTCTTTTTATTTTTTTTTTATTGCGAAAGCAATACTACGCCAGGTCTTAGCGCTCGCCGCTGCGTGCCATGACCGTGGTCTCCGAGCCGGCGCTGCGCATAACAGAAGAAGGAGAAGAAGAACGCACGGTCACCCGCAGCTCATGCTTTTGCTCCATATTCGGATCAGCAGCGTCGAACCTTCTCATTTTATTTTTTTTTATTGCGAAAGCAATACTACGCCAGGTCTAACCGCTCGCCGCTGCGTGACATGACCGTGGTCCCCGAGCACGCGCTGCGCCTAACAGAAGAAGGAGAAGAAGAACGCACGGTCACCCGCAGCTCATGCTTTTGCTCCATATTCGGTTCAGCAGCGTCGAACCTTCTCATTTTATTTTTTTTATTGCGAAAGCAATACACGCCAGGTCTAACCGCTCGCCGCTGCGTGCCGTGACCGTGGTCCCCAAGCAGGCGCTGCGCCTAACAGAAGAAGGAGAAGAAGAACGCACGGTTACCCGCAGCTCATGCTTTTGCTCCATATTCGGTTCAGCAGCGTCGAACCCTCCTCATTTAATTTTTTCTATTGCGAAGGCAATACTACGCCAGGTCTAACCGCTCGCCGCTGCGTGCCGTGACCGTGGTCCCCGAGCCGGCGCTGCGCCTAACAGAAGAAGGAGAAGAAGAACGCACGGTCACCCGCAGCTTATGCTTTTGCTCCATATTCGGTTCAGAAGCGTCGAACCCTCCTTATTTTATTTTTTTTATTGCGAAAGCAATACTACGCCAGGTCTAACCGCTCGTCCCTGCGTGCCGTGACCGTTGTCCCCGAGCCGGCGCTGCGCCTAACAGAAGGAGAAGAAGAACGCACGGTCACCCGCAGCTCATGCTTTCGCTCCATTATCGGTTCAACAGCGTTGAACCTTCTCATTTTATTTTTTTTATTGCGAAAGCAATACACGCCAGGTCTAACCGCTCGCCGCTGCGTTGCATGACCGCGATCCCCGAGCCGGCGCTGCGCCTAACAGAAGAAGGAGAAGAAGAACGCACGGTTACCCGCAGCTTATGCTTTTGCTCCATATTCGGTTCAGAAGCGTCGAACCCTCCTTATTTTATTTTTTTTATTGCGAAAGCAATACTACGCCAGGTCTAACCGCTCGTCCCTGCGTGCCGTGACCGTTGTCCCCGAGCCGGCGCTGCGCCTAACAGAAGGAGAAGAAGAACGCACGGTCAACCGCAGCTAATGCTTTCGCTCCATATTCGGATCAGCAGCGTTGAAGCCTCCTCATTTTATTTTTTTTATTGCGAAAGCAATATTACGCCAGGTCTAACGGCTCGCCGCTGCGTGCCGTGACCGTGGTCGCCGAGCCGGCGCTGCGCCTAACAGAAGGAGAAGAAGAACGCACGGTCACGCGCAGCTCATGCTTTCGCTTCATATTCGGTTCAGCAGCGTTGAACCCTCCTTATTTTATTTTTTCTAATGCGAAGACAATGCTACGCCAGGTCTAACCGCTCGCCGCTGCGTGCGTGACCGTGGTCCCCCAGCCGGCGCTGCGCCTAACAGAAGAAGGAGAAGAAGAACGCACGGTCACCCGCAGCTCATGCTTTTGATTCATATTCGGTTCAGCAGCGTCGAACCTTCTCATTTTATTTTTTTATTGCGAAAGCAATACACGCCAGGTCTAACCGCTCGCCGCTGCGTGCCGTGACCGTGGTCCCCAGGCAGGCGCTGCGCCTAACAGAAGAAGGAGAAGAAGAACGCACGGTCACCCGCAGCTCATGCTTTCGCTCCATATTTGGTTCAGCAGCGTTGAACCCTCCTCTTTTTATTTTTTTTTATTGCGAAAGCAATACTACGCCAGGTCTAAACGCTAGCCGCTGCGTGCCATGACCGTGGTCTCCGAGCCGCCGCTGCGCCTAACAGAAGAAGGAGAAGAAGAACGCACGGTCACCCGCAGCTCATGGTTTTGCTCCATATTCGGTTCAGCAGCGTCGAACCTTCTTATTTTATTTTTTTTTATTGCGAAAGCACTACACGCCAGGTCTAACCGCTCGCCGCTGCGTGCCGTGACCGTGGTCCCCGAGCAGGCGCTGCTCCTAACAGAAGAAGGAGAAGAAGAACGCACGGTCACCCGCAGCTCATGGTTTTGCTCCATATTCGGTTCAGCAGCGTCGAACCTTCTCATTTTATTTTTTTTTTTATTGCGAAAGCAATACACGCCAGGTCTAACCGCTCGCCGCTGCGTGCCGTGACCGTGGTCCCCGAGCAGGCGCTGCGCCTAACAGAGGAAGGAGAAGAAGAACGCACGGTCACCTGCAGCTCATGCTTTCGGTCCATATTTGGTTCAGCAGCGTTGAACCCTCCTCTTTTTATTTTTTTTATTGCGAAAGCAATACTACGCCAGGTCTAACCGCATGAGCTGCAGGTGACCGTGCCGCTGCGTGCCATGACCGTGGTCTCCGAGCCGCCGCTGCGCCTAACAGAAGAAGGAGAAGAAGAACGCACGGTCACCCGCAGCTCATGCTTTCGCTCCATACTTGGTACAGCAGCGTTGAACCCTCCTCTTTTTATTTTTTTTTTATTGCGAAAGCAATACTACGCCAGGTCTAACCGCTCGCCGCTGCGTGCCATGACCGTGGTCTCCGAGCCGGCGCTGAGCATAACAGAAGAAGGAGAAGAAGAACGCACGGTCACCCGCAGCTCATGCTTTTGCTCCATATTCGGATCAGCAGCGTCGAACCTTCTCATTTTATTTTTTTTTATTGCGAAAGCAATACACGCCAGGTCTAACCGCTCGCCGCTGCGTGCCGTGACCGTGGTCCCCGAGCAGGCGCTGCGCCTAACAGGAGAAGGAGAAGAAGAACGCACGGTCACCCGCAGCTCATGCTTTCGCTCCATATTAGGTTCAGCAGCGTTGAACCCTCCTCATTTTATTTTTTTATTGCGAAAGCAATACTACGCCAGGTCTAACCGCTCGCCGCTGCGTGCCAGTGCCATGACCGTGGTCAACGAGCAGGCGCTGCGCCTAACAGAAGAAGGAGAAGAAGAACGCACGGTCACCCGCAGCTCATGCTTTTGCTCCATATTCGGATCAGCAGCGTCGAACCTTCTCTATTTATTTTTTTTACTGCGAAAGCAATACACGCCAGGTCTAACCGCTCGCCGCTGCGTGCCGTGACCGTGGTCCCCGAGCAGGCGCTGCGCCTAACAGAAGAAGGAGAAGAAGAACGCACGGTCACCCGCAGCTCATGCTTTCGCTCCATATTTGGTTCAGCAGCGTTGAACCCTCCTCATTTTATTTTTTTTATTGCGAAAGCAATACACGCCAGGTCTAACCGCTCGCCGCTGCGTTACATGACCGCGATCCCCGAGCCGGCGCTGCGCCTAACAGAAGAAGATGAAGAACGCACGGTTACCCGCAGCTTATGCTTTTGCTCCATATTCGGTTCAGCAGCGTCCAACCCTCCTTATTTTATTTTTTCTAATGCGAAGACAATGCTACGCCAGGTCTAACCGCTCGCCGCTGCGTGCGTGACCGTGGTCCCCAAGCCGGCGCTGCGCCTAACAGAAGGAGGAGAAGAAGAACGCACGGTCACCCGCAGCTCATGCTTTTGCTCCATATTCGGTTCAGCAGCGTCGAACCTTCTCATTTTATTTTTTTTATTGCGAAAGCAATACACGCCAGGTCTAACCGCTCGCCGCTGCGTGCCGTGACCGTGGTCTCCGAGCCGGCGCTGCGCATAACAGAAGAAGGAGAAGAAGAACGCACGGTCACCCGCAGCTAATGCTTTCGCTCCATATTCGGTTCAGCAGCGTTGAACCCTCCTCATTTTATCTTTCTATTGCGAAGGCAATACTACGCCAGGTCTAACCGCTCGCCGCTGCGTGCCGTGACCGTGGTCCCCGAGCCGGCGCTGCACCTAACAGAAGAACGAGAAGAAGAAGAACGCACGGTCATCTGCAGCTCATGCTTTCGCTCCATATTTGGTTCAGCAGCGTTGAACCTTCCTCTTTTTATTTTTTTTTATTGCGAAAGCAATACACGCCAGGTCTAACCGCTCGCCGCTGCGTGCCGTGACCGTGGTCTCCGAGCCGGCGCTGCGCATAACAGAAGAAGGAGAAGAAGAACGCACGGTCACCCGCAGCTAATGCTTTCGCTCCATATTCGGTTCAGCAGCGTTGAACCCTCCTCATTTTATCTTTCTATTGCGAAGGCAATACTACGCCAGGTCTAACCGCTCGCCGCTGCGTGCCGTGACCGTGGTCCCCGAGCCGGCGCTGCGCCTAACAGAAGGAGAAGAACGCACGGTCAACCGCAGCTAATGCTTTCGCTCCATATTCGGATCAGCAGCGTTGAAGCCTCCTCATTTTATTTTTTTATTGCGAAAGCAATGCTGCGCCAGGTCTAACCGCTCGCCGCTGCGTGCGTGACCGTGGTCCCCAAGCCGGCGCTGCGCCTAACAGAAGAAGGAGAAGAAGAAGAACGCACGGTCACCCGCAGCTCATGCTTTTGCTCCATATTCGGTTCAGTAGCGTCGAACCTTCTCATTTTATTTTTTTTATTGCGAAAGCAATACACGCCAGGTCTAACCGCTCGCCGCTGCGTGCCGTGACCGTGGTCCCCGAGCAGGCGCTGCGCCTAACAGACGAAGGAGAAGAAGAACGCACGGTCACCCGCAGCTCATGCTTTCGCTCCATATTTTGTTCAGCAGCTTTGAACCCTCCTCATTTTATTTTTCTATTGCGAAGGCAATACTACGCCAGGTCTAACCGCTCGCCGCTGCGTGCCGTGACCGTGGTCCCCGAGACGCCGCTGCGCCTAACAGAAAAAGGAGAAGAAGAACGCACGGTTACCCGCAGCTCGTGCTTTTGCTCCATATTCGGTTCAGCAGCGTCGAACCCTCCTCATTTTATTTTTTTTTATTGCGAAAGCAATACTACGCCAGGTCTAACCGCACGCCGCTGCGTTGCATGACCGCGATCCCCGAGCCGGCGTTGCGCCTAACAGAAGAAGGAGAAGAAGAACGCACGGTCACCCGCAGCTCATGCTTTCGCTCCATATTTGGTTCAGCAGCGTTGAACCCTCCTCATTTAATTTTTTTTATTGCGAAAGCAATACTACGCCAGGTCTAACCGCTCGCCGCTGCGTGCCATGACCGCGGTCCCCGAGACGGCGCTGCGCCTAACAGAAGAAGGAGAAGAAGAACGCACGGTTACCCGCAGCTCATGCTTTTGCTCCATATTCGGTTCAGCAGCGTCGAACCCTCGTCATTTTAATTTTTTTATTGCGAAAGCAATACTACGCCAGGTCTAACCGCTCGCCGCTGCGTGCCGTGACCGTGGTCCCCGACCAGGCGCTGCGCCTAACAGAAGAAGGAGAAGAAGAACGCACGGTCACCCGCAGCTCATGCTTTTGCTCCATATTCGGTTCAGCAGCGTCGAACCTTCTCATTTTATTTTTTTTATTGCGAAAGCAATACACGCCAGGTCTAACCGCTCGCCGCTGCGTGCCGTGACCGTGGTCCCCGAGCAGGCTCTGCGCCTAACAGAAGAAGGAGAAGAACGCACGGTCACCCGCAGCTCATGCTTTCGCTCCATATTTGGTTCAGCAGCGTTGAACCCTCCTCATTTTATTTCTTTTATTGCGAAAGCAATACTACGCCAGGTCTAACCGCTCGCCGCTGCGTTGCATGACCGCGATCCTCGAGCCGGCGCTGCGCCTAACAGAAGAAGGAGAAGAAGAACGCACGGTTACCCGCAGCTTATGCTTTTGCTCCATATTCGGTTCAGCAGCGTTGAACCCTCCTTATTTTATTTTTTCTAATGCGAAGACAATGCTACGCCAGGTCTAGCCGCTCGCCGCTGCGTGCCGTGACCGTGGTCCCCGAGCAGGCGCTGCGCCTAACAGAAGAAGGAGAAGAAGAACGCACGGTTACCCGCAGCTTTTGCTTTTGCTCCATATTCGGTTCAGCAGCGTTGAACCGTCCTTATTTTATTTTTTCTAATGCGAAGACAATGCTACGCCAGGTCTAACCGCTCGCCGCTGCGTGCCGTGACCGTGGTCCCCGAGCAGGCGCTGCGCCTAACAGAAGAAGGAGAAGAAGAACGCACGGTCACCCGCAGCTCATGCTTTCGCTCCGTATTTGGTTCAGCAGCGTTGAACCCTCCTCTTTTTATTTTTTTTTTTTATTGCGAAAGCAATACTACGCCAGGTCTTAGCGCTCGCCGCTGCGTGCCATGACCGTGGTCTCCGAGCCGGCGCTGCGCATAACAGAAGAAGGAGAAGAAGAACGCACGGTCACCCGCAGCTCATGCTTTTGCTCCATATTCGGATCAGCAGCGTCGAACCTTCTCATTTTATTTTTTTTTTATTGCGAAAGCAATACTACGCCAGGTCTAACCGCTCGCCGCTGCGTGACATGACCGTGGTCCCCGAGCACGCGCTGCGCCTAACAGAAGAAGGAGAAGAAGAACGCACGGTCACCCGCAGCTCATGCTTTTGCTCCATATTCGGTTCAGCAGCGTCGAACCTTCTCATTTTATTTTTTTTATTGCGAAAGCAATACACGCCAGGTCTAACCGCTCGCCGCTGCGTGCCGTGACCGTGGTCCCCAAGCAGGCGCTGCGCCTAACAGAAGAAGGAGAAGAAGAACGCACGGTTACCCGCAGCTCATGCTTTTGCTCCATATTCGGTTCAGCAGCGTCGAACCCTCCTCATTTAATTTTTTTTATTGCGAAAGCAATACTACGCCAGGTCTAACCGCTCGCCGCTGCGTGCCGTGACCGTGGTCCCCGAGCCGGCGCTGTGCCTTACAGAAGAAGAAGAATAACGCACGGTCACCCGCAGCTCATGCTTTCGCTCCATATTCGGTTCAGCAGCGTTGAACCCTCCTCATTTTATTTTTTCTATTGCGAAGGCAATACTACGCCAGGTCTAACCGCTCGCCGCTGCGTGCCGTGACCGTGGTCCCCGAGCCGGCGCTGCGCCTAACAGAAGAAGGAGAAGAAGAACGCACGGTCAACCGCAGCTAATGCTTTCGCTCCATATTCGGATCAGCAGCGTTAAAGCCTCCTCATTTTATTTTTTTATTGCGAAAGCAATGCTACGCAAGCTCTAACCGCTCGTCGCTGCGTGCCGTGTCCATGATCCCCGAGCCGGCGCTGTGCCTTACAGAAGAAGAAGAATAACGCACGGTCACCCGCAGCTCATGCTTTCGCTCCATATTCGGTTCAGCAGCGTTGAACCCTCCTCATTTTATTTTTTCTATTGCGAAGGCAATACTACGCCAGGTCTAACCGCTCGCCGCTGCGTGCCGTGACCGTGGTCCCCGAGCCGGCGCTGCGCCTAACAGAAGAAGGAGAAGAAGAACGCACGGTCACCCGCAGCTCATGCTTTCGCTCCATTATCGGTTCAACAGCGTTGAACCTTCTCATTTTATTTTTTTTATTGCGAAAGCAATACACGCCAGGTCTAACCGCTCGCCGCTGCGTTGCATGACCGCGATCCCCGAGCCGGCGCTGCGCCTAACAGAAGAAGGAGAAGAAGAACGCACGGTTACCCGCAGCTTATGCTTTTGCTCCATATTCGGTTCAGAAGCGTCGAACCCTCCTTATTTTATTTTTTTTATTGCGAAAGCAATACTACGCCAGGTCTAACCGCTCGTCCCTGCGTGCCGTGACCGTTGTCCCCGAGCCGGCGCTGCGCCTAACAGAAGGAGAAGAAGAACGCACGGTCAACCGCAGCTAATGCTTTCGCTCCATATTCGGATCAGCAGCGTTGAAGCCTCCTCATTTTATTTTTTTTATTGCGAAAGCAATATTACGCCAGGTCTAACGGCTCGCCGCTGCGTGCCGTGACCGTGGTCGCCGAGCCGGCGCTGCGCCTAACAGAAGAAGGAGAAGAAGAACGCACGGTCAACCGCAGCTAATGCTTTCGCTCCATATTCGGATCAGCAGCGTTGAAGCCTCCTCATTTTATTTTTTTTATTGCGAAAGCAATATTACGCCAGGTCTAACGGCTCGCCGCTGCGTGCCGTGACCGTGGTCGCCGAGCCGGCGCTGCGCCTAACAGAAGAAGGAGAAGAAGAACGCACGGTCACGCGCAGCTCATGCTTTCGCTTCATATTCGGTTCAGCAGCGTTGAACCCTCCTTATTTTATTTTTTCTAATGCGAAGACAATGCTACGCCAGGTCTAACCGCTCGCCGCTGCGTGCGTGACCGTGGTCCCCCAGCCGGCGCTGCGCCTAACAGAAGAAGGAGAAGAAGAACGCACGGTCACCCGCAGCTCATGCTTTTGATTCATATTCGGTTCAGCAGCGTCGAACCTTCTCATTTTATTTTTTTATTGCGAAAGCAATACACGCCAGGTCTAACCGCTCGCCGCTGCGTGCCGTGACCGTGGTCCCCAGGCAGGCGCTGCGCCTAACAGAAGAAGGAGAAGAAGAACGCACGGTCACCCGCAGCTCATGCTTTCGCTCCATATTTGGTTCAGCAGCGTTGAACCCTCCTCTTTTTATTTTTTTTTATTGCGAAAGCAATACTACGCCAGGTCTAAACGCTAGCCGCTGCGTGCCATGACCGTGGTCTCCGAGCCGCCGCTGCGCCTAACAGAAGAAGGAGAAGAAGAACGCACGGTCACCCGCAGCTCATGGTTTTGCTCCATATTCGGTTCAGCAGCGTCGAACCTTCTTATTTTATTTTTTTTTATTGCGAAAGCACTACACGCCAGGTCTAACCGCTCGCCGCTGCGTGCCGTGACCGTGGTCCCCGAGCAGGCGCTGCTCCTAACAGAAGAAGGAGAAGAAGAACGCACGGTCACCCGCAGCTCATGGTTTTGCTCCATATTCGGTTCAGCAGCGTCGAACCTTCTCATTTTATTTTTTTTTTTATTGCGAAAGCAATACACGCCAGGTCTAACCGCTCGCCGCTGCGTGCCGTGACCGTGGTCCCCGAGCAGGCGCTGCGCCTAACAGAGGAAGGAGAAGAAGAACGCACGGTCACCTGCAGCTCATGCTTTCGGTCCATATTTGGTTCAGCAGCGTTGAACCCTCCTCTTTTTATTTTTTTTTATTGCGAAAGCAATACTACGCCAGGTCTAACCGCTAGCCGCTGCGTGCCATGACCGTGGTCTCCGAGCCGCCGCTGCGCCTAACAGAAGAAGGAGAAGAAGAACGCACGGTCACTCGCAGCTCATGCTTTCGCTCCATATTTGGTTCAGCAGCGTTGAACCCTCCTCTTTTTATTTTTTTTATTGCGAAAGCAATACTACGCCAGGTCTTACCGCTAGCCGCTGCGTGCCATGACCGTGGTCTCCGAGCCGCCGCTGCGCCTAACAGAAGAAGGAGAAGAAGAACGCACGGTCACCCGCAGCTCATGGTTTTGCTCCATATTCGGTTCAGCAGCGTCGAACCTTCTCATTTTATTTTTTTTTATTGCGAAGGCAATACACGCCAGGTCTAACCGCTCGCCGCTGCGTGCCGTGACCGTGGTCCCCGAGCAGGCGCTGCGCCTAACAGAGGAAGGAGAAGAAGAACGCACGGTCACCTGCAGCTCATGCTTTCGGTCCATATTTGGTTCAGCAGCGTTGAACCCTCCTCTTTTTATTTTTTTTTATTGCGAAAGCAATACTACGCCAGGTCTAACCGCTAGCCGCTGCGTGCCATGACCGTGGTCTCCGAGCCGCCGCTGCGCCTAACAGAAGAAGGAGAAGAAGAACGCACGGTCACCCGCAGCTCATGCTTTCGCTCCATATTTGGTTCAGCAGCGTTGAACCCTCCTCTTTTTATTTTTTTTATTGCGAAAGCAATACTACGCCAGGTCTTACCGCTAGCCGCTGCGTGCCATGACCGTGGTCTCCGAGCCGCCGCTGCGCCTAACAGAAGAAGGAGAAGAAGAACGCACGGTCACCCGCAGCTCATGGTTTTGCTCCATATTCGGTTCAGCAGCGTCGAACCTTCTCATTTTATTTTTTTTTATTGCGAAAGCAATACACGCCAGGTCTAACCGCTCGCCGCTGCGTGCCGTGACCGTGGTCCCCGAGCAGGCGCTGCGCCTAACAGAGGAAGGAGAAGAAGAACGCACGGTCACCTGCAGCTCATGCTTTCGGTCCATATTTGGTTCAGCAACGTTGAACCCTCCTCTTTTTATTTTTTTTTATTGCGAAAGCAATACTACGCCAGGTCTAACCGCTAGCCGCTGCGTGCCATGACCGTGGTCTCCGAGCCGCCGCTGCGCCTAACAGAAGAAGGAGAAGAAGAACGCACGGTCACCCGCAGCTCATGCTTTCGCTCCATATTTGGTTCAGCAGCGTTGAACCCTCCTCTTTTTATTTTTTTTTTTATTGCGAAAGCAATACTACGCCAGGTCTAACCGCTAGCCGCTGCGTGCCACGACCGTGGTCTCCGAGCCGCCGCTGCGCCTAACAGAAGAAGGAGAAGAAGAACGCACGGTCACCCGCAGCTCATGGTTTTGCTCCATATTCGGTTCAGCAGCGTCGAACCTTCTCATTTTATTTTTTTTTTTATTGCGAAAGCAATACACGCCAGGTCTAACCGCTCGCCGCTGCGTGCCGTGACCGTGGTCCCCGAGCTGGCGCTGCTCCTAACAGAAGAAGGAGAAGAAGAACGCACGGTCACCTGCAGCTCATGCTTTCGGTCCATATTTGGTTCAGCAGCGTTGAACCTTGTCCTTTTATTTTTTTTTATTGCGAAAGCAATACACGCCAGGTCTAACCGCTCGCCGCTGCGTGCCATGACCGCGATCCCCGAGCCGGCGCTGCGCCTAACAGAAGAAGAACGCACGGTTACCCGTAGCTTATGCTTTTGCTCCATATTCGGTTCAGAAGCGTCGAACCCTCCTTATTTTATTTTTTTTATTGCGAAAGCAATACTACGCCAGGTCTAACCGCTCGTCCCTGCGTGCCGTGACCGTTGTCCCCGAGCCGGCGCTGCGCCTAACAGGAGAAGAAGAACGCACGGTCAACCGCAGCTAATGCTTTCGCTCCATATTCGGATCAGCAGCGTTGAAGCCTCCTCATTTTATTTTTTTATTGCGAAAGCAATGCTACGCCAGGTCTAACCGCTCGTCGCTTCGTGCCGTGTCCATGATCCCCGAGCCGGCGCTGTGCCTTACAGAAGAAGAAGAATAACGCACGGTCACACGCAGCTCATGCTTTCGCTCCATATTCGGTTCAGCAGCGTTGAACCCTCCTCATTTTATTTTTTCTATTGCGAAGGTGTCACGAAATCGGCGCCCATTTTCATCAAGCCGGTACAGCGCGAGCCCCGCACGGCGTCGCCTGGAAGACATGGAGATAAAAGCCCCCCTTCCCCGCGCGGGAGAGCGCGTAGCTTTGTACGCATTGCCGTCACCCTCTTTCCCATTGCCCGGGGAGGACGGTGGTTCATCGGCCTGGAATGTGCCAGGCCTTTCGAGAAGGTTCTATGGGACCTGGCCAATGACGACGCGCGGCTCGATGGTAGGCAAAGAGGGAGCTATAACAAGCGAAGTTATGTGTGTGTGCGTGCTAGCTTTGGCGCGTGCTAACAAACAGACGCGGCGCGCCCTATTTAAAGAGACCGCGCCGCTTGATGAGTCAGTCAGCCAGTCAGTCAGTTCGTCCGTGTTTTGCGACGTAATTCGCCTGTGCTTCGGCTGGACTCCGGGGATCACCCGCTGCTGGCAAGCCCACGGACTTTCAAGGGAGCGGCGCTCGTCTCGTATGGCGGCCACATCGTGACTCTTGAGGCGTCGGACTGCAACAGTGCCCGGTGAACAATTTGGTGTTTGTTTATGTACTCTCTCGTGTTTCATCTGTTGTAAAGCCTCTACGTTATTGGATACCTGTGTAATTGCATGCTTAGCGTTTGTCTTCTGTGAACCTCTCGTCTGTTGTATTTCAAGTGATCTTGTGTATTCCTTTGTATCGTCTCTTGCTGTGCATAAATTGTGTTTTGTTTGTTACTACTGACTCCGATCCTTTCTCTGGTTTGAACCGGCGACCGCTGGGCACCAAACGACCACCCTCTTCTGTCACCACAAGGTAGTTAAATTCCGGCTGAGCTTGCCACGCAGGTCGAGGGCATCTCCTTTGCGACCGGAACAGCTACCCCCACTCACTCTAAGGGTGTCTGGGAGTGTACGCACCGTGAAGGGCGCATCGTTAATAATACCCCCTTAATTATTAACGGGTGACAGAAGGCAATACTACGCCAGGTCTAACCGCTCGCCGCTGCGTGCCGTGACCGTGGTCCCCGAGCCGGCGCTGCGCCTAACAGGAGAAGAAGAAAAACGCACGGTTACCCGCAGCTCATGCTTTCGCTCCATTATCGGTTCAGCAGCGTTGAACCTTCTCATTTTATTTTTTTTATTGCGAAAGCAATACACGCCAGGTCTAACCGCTCGCCGCTGCGTTGCATGACCGCGATCCCCGAGCCGGCGCTGCGCCTAACAAAAGAAGAAGAAGAAGAACGCACGGTTACCCGCAGCTTATGCTTTTGCTCCATATTCGGTTCAGCAGCGTCGAACAATCCTTATTTAATTTTTTCTAATGCGAAGACAATGCTACGCCAGGTCTAACCGCTCGCCGCTGCGTGCGTGACCGTGGTTCTCAAGCCGGCGCTGCGCCTAACAGAAGAAGGAGAAGAAGAACGCACGGTCACCCGCAGCTAATGCTTTCGCTCCATGTTCAGATCAGCAGCGTTGAAGCCTCATCATTTTATTTTTTTATTGCGAAAGCAATGGTACGCCAGGTCTAACCGCTCGCCGCTGCGTGCGTGACCGTGGTCCCCAAGCCGGCGCTGCGCCTAACAGAAGAAGGAGAAGAAGAACGCACGGTCACCCGCAGCTCATGCTTTTGCTCCATATTCGGTTCAGCAGCGTCGAACCTTCTCATTTTATTTTTTTTTATTGCGAAAGCAATACTACGCCAGGTCTAACCGCTCGTCCCTGCGTGCCGTGACCGTTGTCCCCGAGCCGGCGCTGCGCCTAACAGAAGGAGAAGAAGAACGCACGGTCAACCGCAGCTAATGCTTTCGCTCCATATTCGGATCAGCAGCGTTGAAGCCTCCTCATTTTATTTTTTTATTGCGAAAGCAATGCTACGCCAGGTCTAACCGCTCGTCGCTGCGTGCCGTGTCAATGATCCCCGAGCCGGCGCTGTGCCTTACAGAAGAGGATTATGCACGGTCACCCTCAGCTCATGCTTTCGCTCCATATTCGGTTCAGCAGCGTTGAACCCTCCTCATTTTATTTTTTCTATTGCGAAGGCAATACTACGCCAGGTCTAACCGCTCGCCGCTGCGTGCCGTGACCGTGGTCCCCGAGCCGGCGCTGCGCCTAACAGAAGAAGGAGAAGAAGAACGCACGGTCACCCGCAGCTCGCTCCATTATCTGTTCAGCAGCGTTGAACCTTCTCATTTTATTTTTTTTATTGCGAAAGCAATACACGCCAGGTCTAACCGCTCGCCGCTGCGTTGCATGACCGCGATCCCCGAGCTGGCGCTGCGCCTAACAGAAGAAGAAGAAGAAGAACGCACGGTTACCCGCAGCTTATGCTTTTGCTCCATATTCGGTTCAGCAGCGTCGAACCTTCTCATTTTATTTTTTTTATTGCGAAAGCAATACACGCCAGGTCTAACCGCTCGCCGCTGCGTGCCGTGACCGTAGTCCCCGAGCAGGCGCTGCGCCTAAAAGAAGAAGGAGAAGAAGAACGCACGGTCACCCGCAGCTCATGCTTTTGCTCCATATTCGGTTCAGCAGCGTCGAACCTTCTCATTTTATTTTTTTTATTGCGAAAGCAATACACGCCAGGTCTAACCGCTCGCCGCTGCGTGCCGTGACCGTAGTCCCCGAGCAGGCGCTGCGCCTAAAAGAAGGAGAAGAAGACCGCACGGTCACCCGCAGCTCATGCTTTCGCTCCGTATTTGGTTCAGCAGCGTTGAAGCATCCTCTTTTTATTTTTTTTATTGCGAAAGCAATACTACGCCAGGTCTAACCGCTCGCCGCTGCGTGCCATGACCGTGGTCTCCGAGCCGGCGCTGCGCATAACAGAAGAAGGAGAAGAAGAAAGCACGGTCACCCGCAGCTAATGCTTTCGCTCCATATTCGGTTCAGCAGCGTTGAACCCTCCTCATTTTATTTTTCCATTGCGAAGGCAATACTACGCCAGGTCTAACCGCTCGTCCCTGCGTGCCGTGACCGTTGTCCCCGAGCCGGCGCTGCGCCTAACAGAAGGAGAAGAAGAACGCACGGTCAACCGCAGCTAATGCTTTCGCTCCATATTCGGTTCAGCAGCGTTGAACCCTCCTCATTTATTTTTTCTATTGCGAAGGCAATACTACGCCAGGTCTAACCGCTCGCCGCTGCGTGCCGTGACCGTGGTCCCCGAGCCGGCGCTGCGCATAACAGAAGAAGGAGAAGAAGAACGCACGGTCATCCGCAGCTCATGCTTTCGCTCCATTATCGGTTCAGCAGCGTTGAACCTTCTCATTTTATTTTTTTTTTATTGCGAAAGCAATACACACCAGGTCTAACCGCTCGCCGCTGCGTTGCATGACCGCGATCCCCGAGCCGGCGCTGCGCCTAACAGAAGAAGGAGAAAAAGAACGCACGGTTACCCACAGCTTATGCTTTTGCTCCATATTCGGTTCAGCAGCGTCGAACCCTCGTTATTTAATTTTTCTAATGCGAAGACAATGCTGCGCCAGGTCTAACCGCTCGCCGCTGCGTGCGTGACCGTTGTCCCCGAACAGGCGCTGCGCCTAACAGAAGAAGGAGAAGAAGAACGCACGGTCACCCGCAGCTCATGCTTTCGCTCCATATTTGGTTCAGCAGCGTTGAACCCTCCTCTTTTTATTTTTTTTATTGTGAAAGCAATACTACGCCAGGTCTAACCGCTCGCCGCTGCGTGCCATATGACCGTGGTCTTCGAGCCGGCGCTGCGCATAACAGAAGAAGGAGAAGAAGAACGCACGGTCACCCGCAGCTAATGCTTTCGCTCCATATTCGGTTCAGCAGCGTTGAACCCTCCTCATTTTATTTTTCTATTGCGAAGGCAATACTACGCCAGGTCTAACCGCTCGCCGCTGCGTGCCGTGACCGTGGTCCCCGAGCCGGCGCTGCGCCTAACAGAAGGAGAAGAAGAACGCACGGTCAACCGCAGCTAATGCTTTCGCTCCATGTTCGGATCAGCAGCGTTTAGGCCTCCTCATGTTATTTTTTTATTGCGAAAGCAATGCTACGCCAGGTCTAACCGCTCGTCGCTGCGTGCCGTGTCCATGATCCCCGAGCCGGCGCTGCGCATAACAGAAGAAGGAGAAGAAGAAAGCACGGTCACCCGCAGCTAATGCTTTCGCTCCATATTCGGTTCAGCAGCGTTGAACCCTCCTCATTTTATTTTTCCGTTGCGAAGGCAATACTACGCCAGGTCTAACCGCTCGTCCCTGCGTGCCGTGACCGTTGTCCCCGAGCCGGCGCTGCGCCTAACAGAAGGAGAAGAAGAACGCACGGTCA
Source organism: Amblyomma maculatum (assembly GCF_055883805.1). NCBI lineage: Eukaryota > Metazoa > Arthropoda > Arachnida > Ixodida > Ixodidae > Amblyomma > Amblyomma maculatum. The sequence continues at coordinate 17,044,688 of NW_028146738.1, forward strand.
ACCGCAGCTAATGCTTTCGCTCCATATTCGGTTCAGCAGCGTTGAACCCTCCTCATTTATTTTTTCTATTGCGAAGGCAATACTACGCCAGGTCTAACCGCTCGCCGCTGCGTGCCGTGACCGTGGTCCCCGAGCCGGCGCTGCGCATAACAGAAGAAGGAGAAGAAGAACGCACGGTCATCCGCAGCTCATGCTTTCGCTCCATTATCGGTTCAGCAGCGTTGAACCTTCTCATTTTATTTTTTTTATTGCGAAAGCAATACACACCAGGTCTAACCGCTCGCCGCTGCGTTGCATGACCGCGATCCCCGAGCCGGCGCTGCGCCTAACAGAAGAAGGAGAAAAAGAACGCACGGTTACCCACAGCTTATGCTTTTGCTCCATATTCGGTTCAGCAGCGTCGAACCCTCGTTATTTATTTTTTCTAATGCGAAGACAATGCTGCGCCAGGTCTAACCGCTCGCCGCTGCGTGCGTGACCGTTGTCCCCGAGCAGGCGCTGCGCCTAACAGAAGAAGGAGAAGAAGTACGCACGGTCACCCGCAGCTCATGCTTTCGCTCCATATTTGGTTCAGCAGCGTTGAACCCTCCTCTTTTTATTTTTTTTTATTAATAATAATAATAATAATAATAATGGTTTTATTTGCGCCAAATGAATACATGGCGCGGGAGACCCTCAGTAAAAGCTGTCACAAGCGACAGCTTGACAAAGCCGGAGGCCCCCCTATACACTTGACAGCATCATAGGCGCAATGAAACGGCATGTCTCATCCAAAAAGAAAATAGAAACAAAACATGAAAACATCTGCAATTACAATCACTCATAAAAACTACATAAAATTATACAGAAAATGTGTTAGAATGAAGCTAGAAAGCACTTACAAAAGCAATGGAACATTCATGTGCGATGGCAATGAGTTTAGCGAAAGTAACAGATAAATTAAGCACATTTTTGCTTCAAATAAAATTCAAATCAAAGTGAATACAGACAAGCGGTACAGTCAGAGTAAACAACAATGTGACAGAGTAAACAGGAATGGCAAGCGAAGTGTCCTAGTACATGTTGAAATACCGGCGGAGTGTTTTGAACGTCACCTTTTCAAGTTGGATATGTTTATGATTTAAATCATTTAGTAACCGGGGTAGTTTATTCTGTAGTGTTTGTAGGCCGTATGTTGTGCGAAACGTCCTTACTTTCCAGAGCTCCGTGTAACGTGTCTGGCGTGTAGTAGCGTTTTGTTGTAACCTGGCTAGACGATGTAGAAATGAACTGTTGCTGGCGTTTTCATTCTTAATTGCCTTGCAAAGGATATAATCAAATAGCTTGGTAACAGGAATTATGTTGTATTTGGGAAAGAGATGGTACGTATGTGAATAAAACGGCAGATTTTCTATTACTCTTACAAACCTTTTCTGCAACTTGTGAAGCTTCTGCAAATTTCCATAAGTTGTCGTAGACCAAACTAAGTGACAATAATTGAGTCGGGAGGAGAATAGGGTATTATAAATTAACAGTAAGATTTTTGGTGGTAGTAAATTGCGATTGCGGTATACTAGCCCAATTACCTGTGCCAGCTTAATAAGCATACTGTCCACGTGGACATCCCATGACATATTCTGTTGAAAGATAACACCTAATGTCTTAATACTGGAAGTTATTTCGAGAGGAGTGGCATTTAAGTAGATAGACTTTTGTATTGTTAGGTTTTTGTTTTTACTTCGAAAAAATACGGCTTTTGTTTTGTTTGCATTAATCGTCAGGCTGTTTTTACGCGTCCATTCGTCTAGTTTTATTAATGTTAAATTAGCAGCATCAACAAGGTCGTCACTAGTTTTACCGGTTAATAATATGCTGGTATCATCCGCGTACATGATAAATTTCACGGTTGCATCAATATTCACAATATCATTCACGTACATATTAAATAAAAATGGTCCTAATATACTGCCCTGTGGGACGCCTGCTGAAATAGATAATGGGTTAGAACTGTGGTTGTTTATGACGACTATTTGTCTACGAAATTCCAAGTAGGAGCATAAAAGAGATGCGCAGTATTGTGAAAGCAATACTACGCCAGGTCTAACCGCTCGCCGCTGCGTGCCATGACCGTGGTCTCCGAGCCGGCGCTGCGCATAACAGAAGAAGGAGAAGAAGAACGCACGGTCACCCGCAGCTAATGCTTTCGCTCCATATTCGGTTCAGCAGCGTTGAACCCTCCTCATTTTATTTTTCTATTGCGAAGGCAATACTACGCCAGGTCTAACCGCTCGCCGCTGCGTGCCGTGACCGTGGTCCCCGAGCCGGCGCTGCGCCTAACAGAAGGAGAAGAAGAACGCACGGTCAACCGCAGCTAATGCTTTCGCTCCATGTTCGGATCAGCAGCGTTTAGGCCTCCTCATGTTATTTTTTTATTGCGAAAGCAATGCTACGCCAGGTCTAACCGCTCGTCGCTGCGTGCCGTGTCCATGATCCCCGAGCCGGCGCTGTGCCTTACAGAAGAAGAAGAATAACGCACGGTCACCCGCAGCTCATGCTTTCGCTCCATATTCGGTTCAGCAGCGTTGAACAACTCCTCATTTTATTTTTCTATTGCGAAGGCAATACTACGCCAGGTCTAACCGCTCGCCGCTGCGTGCCGTGACCGTGGTCCCCGAGCCGGCGCTGCGCCTAACAGAAGGAGAAGAAGAACGCACGGTCAACCGCAGCTAATGCTTTCGCTCCATATTCGGTTCAGCAGCGTTGAACCCTCCTCATTTTATTTTTTCTATTGCGAAGGCAATACTACGCCAGGTCTAACCGCTCGCCGCTGCGTGCCGTGACCGTGGTCCCCGAGCCGGCGCTGCGCCTAACAGAAGAAGGTGCAGAAGAACGCACGGTCACCCGCAGCTCATGCTTTCGCTCCATTATCGGTTCAGCAGCGTTGAACCTTCTCATTTTATTTTTTTATTGCGAAAGCAATACACGCCAGGTCTAACCGCTCGCCGCTGCGTTGCATGACCGCGATCCCCGAGCCGGCGCTGCGCCTAACAGAAGAAGGAGAAGAAGAACGCACGGTCACCCGCAGCTCATGCTTTTGCTCCATATTCGGTTCAGCAGCGTCGAACCTTCTCATCTTATTTTTTTTTATTGCGAAACCAATACACGCCAGGCATAACCGCTCGCCGCTGCGTGCCGTGACCGTGGTCCCCGAGCAGGCGCTGCGCCTAACAGAAGAAGGAGAAGAAGAACGCACGGTCACCCGCAGCTCATGCTTTCGCTCCATATTTGGTTCAGCAGCGTTGAACCCTCCTCTTTTTATTTTTTTATTGCGAAAGCAATACTACGCCAGGTCTAACCGCTCGCCGCTGCGTGCCATGACCGTGGTCTCCGAGCCGGCGCTGCGCATAACAGAAGAAGGAGAAGAAGAACGCACTGTCACCCGCAGCTAATGCTTTCGCTCCATATTCGGTTCAGCAGCGTTGAACCCTCCTCATTTTATTTTTCTATTGCGAAGGCAATACTACGCCAGGTCTAACCGCTCGCCGCTGCGTGCCGTGACCGTGGTCCCCGAGCCGGCGCTACGCCTAACAGAAGGAGAAGAAGAACGCACGGTCAACCGCAGATAATGCTTTCGCTCCATGTTCGGATCAGCAGCGTTGAATCCTCCTCATTTTATTTTTTTTATTGCGAAAGCAATACACGCCAGGTCTAACCGCTCGCCGCTGCGTGCCGTGACCGTGGTCCCCGAGCAGGCGCTGCGCCTAACAGAAGGAGAACACGAACGCACGGTCACCTGCAGCTCATGCTTTGGCTCCATATTTGGTTCAGCAGCGTTGAACCCGCCTCTTTTTATTTTTTTTTATTGCGAAAGCAATACTACGCCAGGTCTAACTGCTCGCCGCTGCGTGCCATGACCGCGGTGCCCGAGACGGCGCTGCGCCTAACAGAAGAAGGAGAAGAAGAACGCACGGTTACCCGCAGCTTATGCTTTTGCTCCATATTCGGATCAGAAGCGTCGAACCCTCCTTATTTTAATTTTTTTATTGCGAAAGCAATGCTACGCCAGGTCTAACCGCTCGTCGCTGCGTGCCGTGTCCATGATCCCCGAGCCGGCGCTGTGCCTTACAGAAGAAGAAGAATAACGCACGGTCACCCGCAGCTCATGCTTTCGCTCCATATTCGGTTCAGCAGCGTTGAACCCTCCTCGTTTTATTTTTTCTATTGCGAAGCCAATACTACGCCAGGTCTAACCGCTCGCCGCTGCGTGCCGTGACCCTGGTCCCCGAGCCGGCGCTGCGCCTAACAGAAGAAGGAGAAGAAGAACGCACGGTCACCCGCAGCTCATGCTTTCGCTCCATTATCGGTTCAGCAGCGTTGAACCTTGTCCTTTTATTTTTTTTATTGCGAAAGCAATACACGCCAGGTCTAACCGCTCGCCGCTGCGTGCCATGACCGCGATCCCCGAGCCGGCGCTGCGCCTAACAGAAGAAGAAGAAGAACGCACGGTTACCCGCAGCTTATGCTTTTGCTCCATATTCGGTTCAGAAGCGTCGAACCCTCCTTATTTTATTTTTTTTATTGCGAAAGCAATACTACGCCAGGTCTAACCGCTCGTCCCTGCGTGTCGTGACCGTTGTCCCCGAGCCGGCGCTGCGCCTAACAGAAGAAGCACGCACGGTCAACCGCAGCTAATGCTTTCGCTCCATATTCGGATCAGCAGCGTTGAAGCCTCCTCATTTCATTTTTTTATTGCGAAAGCAATGCTACGCCAGGTCTAACCGCTCGTCGCTTCGTGCCGTGTCCATGATCCCCGAGCCGGCGCTGTGCCTTACAGAAGAAGAAGAATAACGCACGGTCACACGCAGCTCATGCTTTCGCTCCTTATTCGGTTCAGCAGCGTTGAACCCTCCTCATTTTATTTTTTCTATTGCGAAGGTGTCACGAAATCGGCGCCCATTTTCATCAAGCCGGTACAGCGCGAGGCCCGCACGGCGTCGCCTGGAAGGCATGGAGAGAAAAGCCCCCCTTCCCCGCGCGGGAGAGCGCGTAGCTTTGTACGCGTTGCCGTCACCCTCTTTCCCATTGCCCGGGGAGGACGGTGGTTCATCGGCCTGGAATGTGCCAGACCTTTCGAGAAGGTTCTATGGGACCTGGCCAATGACGACGCGCGGCTCGACGGGAGGAAAAGAGGGAGCTATAACAAGCGAAGTTATGTGTGTGTGCGTGCTAGCTTTGGCGCGTGCTAACAAACAGACGCGGCGCGCCCTATTTAAAGAGACCGCGCCGCTTGATGAGTCAGTCAGCCAGTCAGTCAGTTCGTCCGTGTTTTGCGACGTAATTCGCCTGTGCTTCGGCTGGACTCCGGGGATCACCCGCTGCTGGCAAGCCCACGGACTTTCAAGGGAGCGGCGCTCGTCTCGTATGGCGGCCACATCGTGACTCTTGAGGCGTCGGACTGCAACAGTGCCCGGTGAACAATTTGGTGTTTGTCTATGTACTCTCTCGTGTTTCATCTGTTGTAAAGCCTCTACGTTATTGGATACCTGTGTAATTGCATGCTTAGCGTTTGTATTCTGTGAACCTCTCGTCTATTGTATTTCAAGTGATCTTGTGTATTCCTTTGTATCGTCTCTTGCTGTGCATAAATTGTGTTTTGTTTGTTACTACTGACTCCGATCCTTTCTCTGGTTTGAACCGGCGACCGCTGGGCACCAAACGACCACCCTCTTCTGTCACCACAAGGTAGTTAAATTCCGGCTGAGCTTGCCACGCAGGTCGAGGGCATCTCCTTTGCGACCGGAACAGCTACCCCCACTCACTCTAAGGGTGTCTGGGAGTGTACGCACCGTGAAGGGCGCATCGTTAATAATACCCCCTTAATTATTAACGGGTGACAGAAGGCAATACTACGCCAGGTCTAACCGCTCGCCGCTGCGTGCCGTGACCGTCGTTCCCGAGCCGGCGCTGCGCCTAACAGGAGAAGGAGAAGAAGAACGCACGGTTACCCGCAGCTCATGCTTTCGCTCCATTATCGGTTCAGCAGCGTTGAACCTTCTCATTTTATTTTTTTTATTGCGAAAGCAATACACGCCAGGTCTAACCGCTCGCCGCTGCGTTGCATGACCGCGATCCCCGAGCCGGCGCTGCGCCTAACAGAAGAAGAAGAAGAAGAACGCACGGTTACCCGCAGCTTATGCTTTTGCTCCATATTCGGTTCAGCAGCGTCGAAAAATCCTTATTTAATTTTTTCTAATGCGAAGACAATGCTACGCCAGGTCAAACCGCTCGCCGGTGCGTGCGTGACCGTGGTTCTCAAGCCGGCGCTGCGCCTAACAGAAGAAGGAGAAGAAGAACGCACGGTCACCCGCAGCTCATGCTTTTGCTCCATATTCGGTTCAGCAGCGTCGAACCTTCTCATTTTATTTTTTTTATTGCGAAAGCAATACTACGCCAGGTCTAACCGCTCGCCGCTGCCTGCCATGACCGTGGTCTCCGAGCCGGCGCTGCGCATAACAGAGGAAGGAGAAGAAGAACGCACGGTCACCCGCAGCTAATGCTTTCGCTCCATATTCGGTTCAGCAGCGTTGAACCCTCCTCATTTTATTTTTCTATTGCGAAGGCAATACTACGCCAGGTCTAACCGCTCGCCGCTGCGTGCCGTGACCGTGGTCCCCGAGCCGGCGCTACGCCTAACAGAAGGAGAAGAACGCACGGTCAACCGCAGCTAATGCTTTCGCTCCATGTTCGGATCAGCAGCGTTGAAGCCTCCTCATTTTATTTTTTTATTGCGAAAGCAATGCTACGCCAGGTCTAACCGCTCGCCGCTGCGTGCGTGACCGTGGTCCCCAAGCCGGCGCTGCGCCTAACAGAAGAAGGAGAAGAAGAACGCACGGTCACCCGCAGCTCATGGTTTTGCTCCATATTCGGTTCAGCAGCGTCGAACCTTCTCATTTTATTTTTTTTATTGCGAAAGCAATACACGCCAGGTCTAACCGCTCGCCGCTGCGTGCCGTGACCGTGGTCCCCGAGCAGGCGCTGCGCCTAACAGAAGAAGGAGAAGAAGAACGCACGGTCACCTGCAGCTCATGCTTTCGCTCCATATTTGGTTCAGCAGCGTTGAACCCTCCTCTTTTTATTTTTTTTTATTGCGAAAGCAATACTACGCCAGGTCTAACCGCTCGCCGCTGCGTGCCATGACCGTTGTCCCCGAGCCGGCGCTGCGCCTAACAGAAGGAGAAGAAGAACGCACGGTCAACCGCAGCTAATGCTTTCGCTCCATATTCGGATCAGCAGCGTTGAAGCCTCCTCATTTTATTTTTTTATTGCGAAAGCAATGCTACGCCAGGTCTAACCGCTCGTCGCTGCGTGCCGTGTCAATGATCCCCGAGCCGGCGCTGTGCCTTACAGAAGAAGAAGAATAACGCACGGTCACCCGCAGCTCATGCTTTCGCTCCATATTCGGTTCAGCAGCGTTGAACCCTCCTCATTTTATTTTTTCTATTGCGAAGGCAATACTACGCCAGGTCTAACCGCTCGCCGCTGCGTGCCGTGACCGTGGTCCCCGAGCCGGCGCTGCGCCTAACAGAAGAAGGAGAAGAAGAACGCACGGTCACCCGCAGCTCGCTCCATTATCTGTTCAGCAGCGTTGAACCATCTCATTTTATTTTTTTTATTGCGAAAGCAATACACGCCAGGTCTAACCGCTCGCCGCTGCGTTGCATGACCGCGATCCCCGAGCCGGCGCTGCGCCTAACAGAAGAAGAAGAAGAAGAACGCACGGTTACCCGCAGCTTATGCTTTTGCTCCATATTCGGTTCAGCAGCGTCGAACCCTCCTTATTTTATTTTTTCTAATGCGAAGACAATGCTACGCCAGGTCTAACCGCTCGCCGCTGCGTGCGTGAACGTGGTCCCCAAGCCGGCGCTGCGCCTAACAGAAGGAGAAGAAGAACGCACGGTCACCCGCAGCTCATGCTTTTGCTCCATATTCGGTTCAGCAGCGTCGAACCTTCTCATTTTATTTTTTTTATTGCGAAAGCAATACACGCCAGGTCTAACCGCTCGCCGCTGCGTGCCGTGACCGTAGTCCCCGAGCAGGCGCTGCGCCTAAAAGAAGAAGGAGAAGAAGAACGCACGGTCACCCGCAGCTCATGCTTTCGCTCCATATTTGGTTCAGCAGCGTTGAAGCCTCCTCTTTTTATTTTTTTTTATTGCGAAAGCAATACTACGCCAGGTCAAACCGCTCGCCGCTGCGTGCCATGACCGTGGTCCCCAAGCCGGCGCTGCGCCTAACAGAAGAAGGAGAAGAAGAAAGCACGATCACCCGCAGCTAATGCTTTCGCTCCATATTCGGTTCAGCAGCGTTGAAGCCTCCTCATTTTATTTTTTTATTGCGAAAGCAATGCTACGCCAGGTCTAACCGCTCGCCGCTGCGTGCGTGACCGTGGTCCCCAAGCCGGCGCTGCGCCTAACAGAAGAAGGAGAAGAACGCACGGTCACCTGCAGCTCATGCTTTCGCTCCATATTTGGTTCAGCAGCGTTGAACCCTCCTCTTTTTATTTTTTTTTATTGCGAAAGCAATAATACTACGCCAGGTCTAACCGCTCGCCGCTGCGTGCCATGACCGTTGTCCCCGAGCCAGCGCTGCGCCTAACAGAAGGAGAAGAAGAACGCACGGTCACCCGCAGCTAATGCTTTCGCTCCATATTCGGTTCAGCAGCGTTGAACCCTCCTCATTTTATTTTTCTATTGCGAAGGCAATACTACGCCAGGTCTAACCGCTCGCCGCTGCGTGCCGTGACCGTGGTCCCCGAGCCGGCGCTACGCCTAACAGAAGGAGAAGAACGCACGGTCAACCGCAGCTAATGCTTTCGCTCCATGTTCGGATCAGCAGCGTTGAAGCCTCCTCATTTTATTTTTTTATTGCGAAAGCAATGCTACGCCAGGTCTAACCGCTCGCCGCTGCGTGCGTGACCGTGGTCCCCAAGCCGGCGCTGCGCCTAACAGAAGAAGGAGAAGAAGAACGCACGGTCACCCGCAGCTCATGGTTTTGCTCCATATTCGGTTCAGCAGCGTCGAACCTTCTCATTTTATTTTTTTTATTGCGAAAGCAATACACGCCAGGTCTAACCGCTCGCCGCTGCGTGCCGTGACCGTGGTCCCCGAGCAGGCGCTGCGCCTAACAGAAGAAGGAGAAGAAGAACGCACGGTCACCTGCAGCTCATGCTTTCGCTCCATATTTGGTTCAGCAGCGTTGAACCCTCCTCTTTTTATTTTTTTTTATTGCGAAAGCAATACTACGCCAGGTCTAACCGCTCGCCGCTGCGTGCCATGACCGTTGTCCCCGAGCCGGCGCTGCGCCTAACAGAAGGAGAAGAAGAACGCACGGTCAACCGCAGCTAATGCTTTCGCTCCATATTCGGATCAGCAGCGTTGAAGCCTCCTCATTTTATTTTTTTATTGCGAAAGCAATGCTACGCCAGGTCTAACCGCTCGTCGCTGCGTGCCGTGTCAATGATCCCCGAGCCGGCGCTGTGCCTTACAGAAGAAGAAGAATAACGCACGGTCACCCGCAGCTCATGCTTTCGCTCCACATTCGGTTCAGCAGCGTTGAACCCTCCTCATTTTATTTTTTCTATTGCGAAGGCAATACTACGCCAGGTCTAACCGCTCGCCGCTGCGTGCCGTGACCGTGGTCCCCGAGCCGGCGCTGCGCCTAACAGAAGAAGGAGAAGAAGAACGCACGGTCACCCGCAGCTCGCTCCATTATCTGTTCAGCAGCGTTGAACCATCTCATTTTATTTTTTTTATTGCGAAAGCAATACACGCCAGGTCTAACCGCTCGCCGCTGCGTTGCATGACCGCGATCCCCGAGCCGGCGCTGCGCCTAACAGAAGAAGAAGAAGAAGAACGCACGGTTACCCGCAGCTAATGCTTTCGCTCCATATTCGGTTCAGCAGCGTTGAACCCTCCTCTTTTTATTTTTTTTTTATTGCGAAAGCAATACTACGCCAGGTCTAACCGCTCGCCGCTGCGTGCCATGACCGTGGTCTCCGAGCCGGCGCTGCGCATAACAGAAGAAGGAGAAGAAGAACGCACGGTCACACGCAGCTAATGCTTTCGCTCCATATTCGGTTCAGCAGCGTTGAACCCTCCTCATTTATTTTTTCTATTGCGAAAGCAATACACGCCAGGTCTAACCGCTCGCCGCTGCGTTGCATGACCGCGATCCCCGAGCCGGCGCTGCGCCTAACAGAAGAAGAAGAAGAACGCACGGTTACCCGCAGCTTATGCTTTTGCTCCATTATCGGTTCAGCAGCGTTGAACCTTCTCATTTTATTTTTTCTAGTGCGAAGACAATGCTACGCCAGGTCTAACCGCTCGCCGCTGCGTGCGTGACCGTGGTTCTCAAGCCGGCGCTGCGCCTAACAGAAGAAGGAGAAGAAGAACGCACGGTCACCCGCAGCTCATGCTTTTGCTCCATATTCGGTTCAGCAGCGTCGAACCTTCTCATTTTATTTTTTTTATTGCGAAAGCAATACACGCCAGGTCTAACCGCTCGCCGCTGCGTGCCATGACCGTGGTCTCCGAGCCGGCGCTGCGCCTAACAGAAGAAGGAGAAAAAGAACGCACGGTTACCCGCAGCTTATGCTTTTGCTCCATATTCGGTTCAGCAGCGTCGAACCCCCGTTATTTTATTTTTTCTAATGCGAAGACAATGCTGCGCCAGGTCTAACCGCTCGCCGCTGCGTGCCGTGACCGTGGTCCCCGAGCCGGCGCTGCGCCTAACAGAAGAAGGAGAAGAAGAACGCACGGTCACCCGCAGCTCGCTCCATTATCTGTTCAGCAGCGTTGAACCATCTCATTTTATTTTTTTTATTGCGAAAGCAATACACGCCAGGTCTAACCGCTCGCCGCTGCGTTGCATGACCGCGATCCCCGAGCCGGCGCTGCGCCTAACAGAAGAAGAAGAAGAACGCACGGTTACCCGCAGCTTATGCTTTTGCTCCATTATCGGTTCAGCAGCGTTGAACCTTCTCATTTTATTTTTTCTAGTGCGAAGACAATGCTACGCCAGGTCTAACCGCTCGCCGCTGCGTGCGTGACCGTGGTTCTCAAGCCGGCGCTGCGCCTAACAGAAGAAGAAGAAGAAGAAAGCACGATCACCCGCAGCTAATGCTTTCGCTCCATATTCGGTTCAGCAGCGTCGAACCTTCTCATTTTATTTTTTTTATTGCGAAAGCAATACACGCCAGGTCTAACCGCTCACCGCTGCGTGCCGTGACCGTGGTCCCCGAGCAGGCGCTGCGCCTAACAGAAGAAGGAGAAGAACGCACGGTCACCTGCAGCTCATGCTTTCGCTCCATATTTGGTTCAGCAGCGTTGAACCCTCCTCTTTTTATTTTTTTTTTATTGCGAAAGCAATACTACGCCAGGTCTAACCGCTCGCCGCTGCGTGCCATGACCGTTGTCCCCGAGCCGGCGCTGCGCCTAACAGAAGGAGAAGAAGAACGCACGGTCAACCGCAGCTAATGCTTTCGCTCCATATTCGGATCAGCAGCGTTGAAGCCTCCTCATTTTATTTTTTTATTGCGAAAGCAATGCTACGCCAGGTCTAACCGCTCGCCGCTGCGTGCCATGACCGTTGTCCCCGAGCCGGCGCTGCGCCTAACAGAAGGAGAAGAAGAACGCACGGTCAACCGCAGCTCATGCTTTCGCTCCATATTTGGTTCAGCAGCGTTGAAGCCTCCTCATTTTATTTTTTTATTGCGAAAGCAATGCTACGCCAGGTCTAACCGCTCGCCGCTGCGTGCCATGACCGTTGTCCCCGAGCCGGCGCTGCGCCTAACAGAAGGAGAAGAAGAACGCACGGTCAACCGCAGCTAATGCTTTCGCTCCATATTCGGATCAGCAGCGTTGAAGCCTCCTCATTTTATTTTTTTATTGCGAAAGCAATACTACGCCAGGTCTAACCGCTCGCCGCTGCGTGCCATGACCGTTGTCCCCGAGCCGGCGCTGCGCCTAACAGAAGGAGAAGAAGAACGCACGGTCAACCGCAGCTCATGCTTTCGCTCCATATTCGGATCAGCAGCGTTGAAGCCTCCTCATTTTATTTTTTTATTGCGAAAGCAATGCTACGCCAGGTCTAACCGCTCGCCGCTGCGTGCCATGACCGTTGTCCCCGAGCCGGCGCTGCGCCTAACAGAAGGAGAAGAAGAACGCACGGTCAACCGCAGCTAATGCTTTCGCTCCATATTCGGATCAGCAGCGTTGAAGCCTCCTCATTTTATTTTTTTATTGCGAAAGCAATACTACGCCAGGTCTAACCGCTCGCCGCTGCGTGCCATGACCGTTGTCCCCGAGCCGGCGCTGCGCCTAACAGAAGGAGAAGAAGAACGCACGGTCAACCGCAGCTCATGCTTTCGCTCCATATTCGGATCAGCAGCGTTGAAGCCTCCTCATTTTATTTTTTTATTGCGAAAGCAATGCTACGCCAGGTCTAACCGCTCGCCGCTGCGTGCCATGACCGTTGTCCCCGAGCCGGCGCTGCGCCTAACAGAAGGAGAAGAAGAACGCACGGTCAACCGCAGCTAATGCTTTCGCTCCATATTCGGATCAGCAGCGTTGAAGCCTCCTCATTTTATTTTTTTATTGCGAAAGCAATACTACGCCAGGTCTAACCGCTCGCCGCTGCGTGCCATGACCGTTGTCCCCGAGCCGGCGCTGCGCCTAACAGAAGGAGAAGAAGAACGCACGGTCAACCGCAGCTCATGCTTTCGCTCCATATTCGGATCAGCAGCGTTGAAGCCTCCTCATTTTATTTTTTTATTGCGAAAGCAATGCTACGCCAGGTCTAACCGCTCGCCGCTGCGTGCCATGACCGTTGTCCCGAGCCGGCGCTGCGCCTAACAGAAGGAGAAGAAGAACGCACGGTCAACCGCAGCTAATGCTTTCGCTCCATATTCGGATCAGCAGCGTTGAAGCCTCCTCATTTTATTTTTTTATTGCGAAAGCAATACTACGCCAGGTCTAACCGCTCGCCGCTGCGTGCCATGACCGTTGTCCCCGAGCCGGCGCTGCGCCTAACAGAAGGAGAAGAAGAACGCACGGTCAACCGCAGCTCATGCTTTCGCTCCATATTCGGATCAGCAGCGTTGAAGCCTCCTCATTTTATTTTTTTATTGCGAGAGCAATGCTACGCCAGGTCTAACCGCTCGCCGCTGCGTGCCATGACCGTTGTCCCCGAGCCGGCGCTGCGCCTAACAGAAGGAGAAGAAGAACGCACGGTCAACCGCAGCTAATGCTTTCGCTCCATATTCGGATCAGCAGCGTTGAAGCCTCCTCATTTTATTTTTTTATTGCGAAAGCAATACTACGCCAGGTCTAACCGCTCGCCGCTGCGTGCCATGACCGTTGTCCCCGAGCCGGCGCTGCGCCTAACAGAAGGAGAAGAAGAACGCACGGTCAACCGCAGCTCATGCTTTCGCTCCATATTCGGATCAGCAGCGTTGAAGCCTCCTCATTTTATTTTTTTATTGCGAAAGCAATGCTACGCCAGGTCTAACCGCTCGCCGCTGCGTGCCATGACCGTTGTCCCCGAGCCGGCGCTGCGCCTAACAGAAGGAGAAGAAGAACGCACGGTCAACCGCAGCTAATGCTTTCGCTCCATATTCGGATCAGCAGCGTTGAAGCCTCCTCATTTTATTTTTTTATTGCGAAAGCAATACTACGCCAGGTCTAACCGCTCGCCGCTGCGTGCCATGACCGTTGTCCCCGAGCCGGCGCTGCGCCTAACAGAAGGAGAAGAAGAACGCACGGTCAACCGCAGCTAATGCTTTCGCTCCATATTCGGATCAGCAGCGTTGAAGCCTCCTCATTTTATTTTTTTATTGCGAAAGCAATGCTACGCCAGGTCTAACCGCTCGTCGCTGCGTGCCGTGACCATAGTCCCCGAGCAGGCGCTGCGCCTAACAGAAGAAGGAGAAGAACGCACGGTCACCTGCAGCTCATGCTTTCGCTCCATATTTGGTTCAGCAGCGTTGAACCCTCCTCTTTTTATTTTTTTTTTATTGCGAAAGCAATACTACGCCAGGTCTAACCGCTCGCCGCTGCGTGCCATGACCGTTGTCCCCGAGCCGGCGCTGCGCCTAACAGAAGGAGAAGAAGAACGCACGGTCAACCGCAGCTAATGCTTTCGCTCCATATTCGGATCAGCAGCGTTGAAGCCTCCTCATTTTATTTTTTTATTGCGAAAGCAATGCTACGCCAGGTCTAACCGCTCGCCGCTGCGTGCCATGACCGTTGTCCCCGAGCCGGCGCTGCGCCTAACAGAAGGAGAAGAAGAACGCACGGTCAACCGCAGCTCATGCTTTCGCTCCATATTTGGTTCAGCAGCGTTGAACCCTCCTCTTTTTATTTTTTTTATTGTGAAAGCAATACTACGCCAGGTCTAACCGCTCGCCGCTGCGTGCCATGACCGTGGTCTCCGAGCCGGCGCTGCGCATAACAGAAGAAGGAGAAGAAGAACGCACGGTCACACGCAGCTAATGCTTTCGCTCCATATTCGGTTCAGCAGCGTTGAACCCTCCTCATTTATTTTTTCTATTGCGAAAGCAATACACACCAGGTCTAACCGCTCGCCGCTGCGTTGCATGACCGCGATCCCCGAGCCGGCGCTGCGCCTAACAGAAGAAGAAGAAGAAGAACGCACGGTTACCCGCAGCTTATGCTTTTGCTCCATTATCGGTTCAGCAGCGTTGAACCTTCTCATTTTATTTTTTCTAGTGCGAAGACAATGCTACGCCAGGTCTAACCGCTCGCCGCTGCGTGCGTGACCGTGGTTCTCAAGCCGGCGCTGCGCCTAACAGAAGAAGGAGAAGAAGAACGCACGGTCACCCGCAGCTCATGCTTTTGCTCCATATTCGGTTCAGCAGCGTCGAACCTTCTCATTTTATTTTTTTTATTGCGAAAGCAATACACGCCAGGTCTAACCGCTCGCCGCTGCGTGCCATGACCGTGGTCTCCGAGCCGGCGCTGCGCCTAACAGAAGAAGGAGAAAAAGAACGCACGGTTACCCGCAGCTTATGCTTTTGCTCCATATTCGGTTCAGCAGCGTCGAACCCCCGTTATTTTATTTTTTCTAATGCGAAGACAATGCTGCGCCAGGTCTAACCGCTCGCCGCTGCGTGCGTGACCGTTGTCCCCGAGCAGGCGCTGCGCCTAACAGAAGAAGGAGAAGAAGAACGCACGGTCACCCGCAGCTCATGCTTTCGCTCCATATTTGGTTCAGCAGCGTTGAACCCTCCTCTTTTTATTTTTTTTATTGTGAAAGCAATACTACGCCAGGTCTAACCGCTCGCCGCTGCGTGCCATGACCGTGGTCTCCGAGCCGGCGCTGCGCATAACAGAAGAAGGAGAAGAAGAACGCACGGTCACACGCAGCTAATGCTTTCGCTCCATATTCGGTTCAGCAGCATTGAACCCTCCTCATTTTATTTTTCTATTGCGAAGGCAATACTACGCCAGGTCTAACCGCTCGCCGCTGCGTGCCGTGTCCATGATCCCCGAGCCGGCGCTGCGCCTAACAGAAGGAGAAGAAGAACGCACGGTCACCCGCAGCTCATGCTTTCGCTCCATATTCGGTTCAGCAGCGTTGAACCCTCCTCATTTTATTTTTCTATTGCGAAGGCAATACTACGCCAGGTCTAACCGCTCGCCGCTGCGTGCCGTGACCGTGGTCCCCGAGCCGGCGCTGCGCCTAACAGAAGGAGAAGAAGAACGCACGGTCACCCGCAGCTCATGCTTTCGCTCCATATTCGGTTCAGCAGCGTTGAACCCTCCTCATTTTATTTTTCTATTGCGAAGGCAATACTACGCCAGGTCTAACCGCTCGCCGCTGCGTGCCGTGTCCATGATCCCCGAGCCGGCGCTGCGCCTTACAGAAGAAGGAGAATAACGCACGGTCACCCGCAGCTAATGCTTTCGCTCCATATTCGGTTCAGCAGCGTTGAACCCTCCTCATTTATTTTTTCTATTGCGAAAGCAATACACGCCAGGTCTAACCGCTCGCCGCTGCGTTGCATGACCGCGATCCCCGAGCCGGCGCTGCGCCTAACAGAAGAAGAAGAAGAACGCACGGTTACCCGCAGCTTATGCTTTTGCTCCATTATCGGTTCAGCAGCGTTGAACCTTCTCATTTTATTTTTTCTAGTGCGAAGACAATGCTACGCCAGGTCTAACCGCTCGCCGCTGCGTGCGTGACCGTGGTTCTCAAGCCGGCGCTGCGCCTAACAGAAGAAGGAGAAGAAGAACGCACGGTCACCCGCAGCTCATGCTTTTGCTCCATATTCGGTTCAGCAGCGTCGAACCTTCTCATTTTATTTTTTTTATTGCGAAAGCAATACACGCCAGGTCTAACCGCTCGCCGCTGCGTGCCATGACCGTGGTCTCCGAGCCGGCGCTGCGCCTAACAGAAGAAGGAGAAAAAGAACGCACGGTTACCCGCAGCTTATGCTTTTGCTCCATATTCGGTTCAGCAGCGTCGAACCCCCGTTATTTTATTTTTTCTAATGCGAAGACAATGCTGCGCCAGGTCTAACCGCTCGCCGCTGCGTGCCGTGACCGTGGTCCCCGAGCCGGCGCTGCGCCTAACAGAAGAAGGAGAAGAAGAACGCACGGTCACCCGCAGCTCGCTCCATTATCTGTTCAGCAGCGTTGAACCATCTCATTTTATTTTTTTTATTGCGAAAGCAATACACGCCAGGTCTAACCGCTCGCCGCTGCGTTGCATGACCGCGATCCCCGAGCCGGCGCTGCGCCTAACAGAAGAAGAAGAAGAACGCACGGTTACCCGCAGCTTATGCTTTTGCTCCATTATCGGTTCAGCAGCGTTGAACCTTCTCATTTTATTTTTTCTAGTGCGAAGACAATGCTACGCCAGGTCTAACCGCTCGCCGCTGCGTGCGTGACCGTGGTTCTCAAGCCGGCGCTGCGCCTAACAGAAGAAGAAGAAGAAGAAAGCACGATCACCCGCAGCTAATGCTTTCGCTCCATATTCGGTTCAGCAGCGTCGAACCTTCTCATTTTATTTTTTTTATTGCGAAAGCAATACACGCCAGGTCTAACCGCTCGCCGCTGCGTGCCGTGACCGTGGTCCCCGAGCAGGCGCTGCGCCTAACAGAAGAAGGAGAAGAACGCACGGTCACCTGCAGCTCATGCTTTCGCTCCATATTTGGTTCAGCAGCGTTGAACCCTCCTCTTTTTATTTTTTTTTTATTGCGAAAGCAATACTACGCCAGGTCTAACCGCTCGCCGCTGCGTGCCATGACCGTTGTCCCCGAGCCGGCGCTGCGCCTAACAGAAGGAGAAGAAGAACGCACGGTCAACCGCAGCTAATGCTTTCGCTCCATATTCGGATCAGCAGCGTTGAAGCCTCCTCATTTTATTTTTTTATTGCGAAAGCAATGCTACGCCAGGTCTAACCGCTCGCCGCTGCGTGCCATGACCGTTGTCCCCGAGCCGGCGCTGCGCCTAACAGAAGGAGAAGAAGAACGCACGGTCAACCGCAGCTCATGCTTTCGCTCCATATTTGGTTCAGCAGCGTTGAAGCCTCCTCATTTTATTTTTTTATTGCGAAAGCAATGCTACGCCAGGTCTAACCGCTCGCCGCTGCGTGCCATGACCGTTGTCCCCGAGCCGGCGCTGCGCCTAACAGAAGGAGAAGAAGAACGCACGGTCAACCGCAGCTAATGCTTTCGCTCCATATTCGGATCAGCAGCGTTGAAGCCTCCTCATTTTATTTTTTTATTGCGAAAGCAATACTACGCCAGGTCTAACCGCTCGCCGCTGCGTGCCATGACCGTTGTCCCCGAGCCGGCGCTGCGCCTAACAGAAGGAGAAGAAGAACGCACGGTCAACCGCAGCTCATGCTTTCGCTCCATATTCGGATCAGCAGCGTTGAAGCCTCCTCATTTTATTTTTTTATTGCGAAAGCAATGCTACGCCAGGTCTAACCGCTCGCCGCTGCGTGCCATGACCGTTGTCCCCGAGCCGGCGCTGCGCCTAACAGAAGGAGAAGAAGAACGCACGGTCAACCGCAGCTAATGCTTTCGCTCCATATTCGGATCAGCAGCGTTGAAGCCTCCTCATTTTATTTTTTTATTGCGAAAGCAATACTACGCCAGGTCTAACCGCTCGCCGCTGCGTGCCATGACCGTTGTCCCCGAGCCGGCGCTGCGCCTAACAGAAGGAGAAGAAGAACGCACGGTCAACCGCAGCTCATGCTTTCGCTCCATATTCGGATCAGCAGCGTTGAAGCCTCCTCATTTTATTTTTTTATTGCGAAAGCAATGCTACGCCAGGTCTAACCGCTCGCCGCTGCGTGCCATGACCGTTGTCCCCGAGCCGGCGCTGCGCCTAACAGAAGGAGAAGAAGA
Source organism: Amblyomma maculatum (assembly GCF_055883805.1). NCBI lineage: Eukaryota > Metazoa > Arthropoda > Arachnida > Ixodida > Ixodidae > Amblyomma > Amblyomma maculatum. Next base: position 17,063,100 of record NW_028146738.1, read on the forward strand.
ACGCACGGTCAACCGCAGCTAATGCTTTCGCTCCATATTCGGATCAGCAGCGTTGAAGCCTCCTCATTTTATTTTTTTATTGCGAAAGCAATACTACGCCAGGTCTAACCGCTCGCCGCTGCGTGCCATGACCGTTGTCCCCGAGCCGGCGCTGCGCCTAACAGAAGGAGAAGAAGAACGCACGGTCAACCGCAGCTCATGCTTTCGCTCCATATTCGGATCAGCAGCGTTGAAGCCTCCTCATTTTATTTTTTTATTGCGAAAGCAATGCTACGCCAGGTCTAACCGCTCGCCGCTGCGTGCCATGACCGTTGTCCCCGAGCCGGCGCTGCGCCTAACAGAAGGAGAAGAAGAACGCACGGTCAACCGCAGCTAATGCTTTCGCTCCATATTCGGATCAGCAGCGTTGAAGCCTCCTCATTTTATTTTTTTATTGCGAAAGCAATACTACGCCAGGTCTAACCGCTCGCCGCTGCGTGCCATGACCGTTGTCCCCGAGCCGGCGCTGCGCCTAACAGAAGGAGAAGAAGAACGCACGGTCAACCGCAGCTCATGCTTTCGCTCCATATTCGGATCAGCAGCGTTGAAGCCTCCTCATTTTATTTTTTTATTGCGAGAGCAATGCTACGCCAGGTCTAACCGCTCGCCGCTGCGTGCCATGACCGTTGTCCCCGAGCCGGCGCTGCGCCTAACAGAAGGAGAAGAAGAACGCACGGTCAACCGCAGCTAATGCTTTCGCTCCATATTCGGATCAGCAGCGTTGAAGCCTCCTCATTTTATTTTTTTATTGCGAAAGCAATACTACGCCAGGTCTAACCGCTCGCCGCTGCGTGCCATGACCGTTGTCCCCGAGCCGGCGCTGCGCCTAACAGAAGGAGAAGAAGAACGCACGGTCAACCGCAGCTCATGCTTTCGCTCCATATTCGGATCAGCAGCGTTGAAGCCTCCTCATTTTATTTTTTTATTGCGAAAGCAATGCTACGCCAGGTCTAACCGCTCGCCGCTGCGTGCCATGACCGTTGTCCCCGAGCCGGCGCTGCGCCTAACAGAAGGAGAAGAAGAACGCACGGTCAACCGCAGCTAATGCTTTCGCTCCATATTCGGATCAGCAGCGTTGAAGCCTCCTCATTTTATTTTTTTATTGCGAAAGCAATACTACGCCAGGTCTAACCGCTCGCCGCTGCGTGCCATGACCGTTGTCCCCGAGCCGGCGCTGCGCCTAACAGAAGGAGAAGAAGAACGCACGGTCAACCGCAGCTAATGCTTTCGCTCCATATTCGGATCAGCAGCGTTGAAGCCTCCTCATTTTATTTTTTTATTGCGAAAGCAATGCTACGCCAGGTCTAACCGCTCGTCGCTGCGTGCCGTGACCATAGTCCCCGAGCAGGCGCTGCGCCTAACAGAAGAAGGAGAAGAACGCACGGTCACCTGCAGCTCATGCTTTCGCTCCATATTTGGTTCAGCAGCGTTGAACCCTCCTCTTTTTATTTTTTTTTTATTGCGAAAGCAATACTACGCCAGGTCTAACCGCTCGCCGCTGCGTGCCATGACCGTTGTCCCCGAGCCGGCGCTGCGCCTAACAGAAGGAGAAGAAGAACGCACGGTCAACCGCAGCTAATGCTTTCGCTCCATATTCGGATCAGCAGCGTTGAAGCCTCCTCATTTTATTTTTTTATTGCGAAAGCAATGCTACGCCAGGTCTAACCGCTCGCCGCTGCGTGCCATGACCGTTGTCCCCGAGCCGGCGCTGCGCCTAACAGAAGGAGAAGAAGAACGCACGGTCAACCGCAGCTCATGCTTTCGCTCCATATTTGGTTCAGCAGCGTTGAACCCTCCTCTTTTTATTTTTTTTATTGTGAAAGCAATACTACGCCAGGTCTAACCGCTCGCCGCTGCGTGCCATGACCGTGGTCTCCGAGCCGGCGCTGCGCATAACAGAAGAAGGAGAAGAAGAACGCACGGTCACACGCAGCTAATGCTTTCGCTCCATATTCGGTTCAGCAGCGTTGAACCCTCCTCATTTATTTTTTCTATTGCGAAAGCAATACACACCAGGTCTAACCGCTCGCCGCTGCGTTGCATGACCGCGATCCCCGAGCCGGCGCTGCGCCTAACAGAAGAAGAAGAAGAAGAACGCACGGTTACCCGCAGCTTATGCTTTTGCTCCATTATCGGTTCAGCAGCGTTGAACCTTCTCATTTTATTTTTTCTAGTGCGAAGACAATGCTACGCCAGGTCTAACCGCTCGCCGCTGCGTGCGTGACCGTGGTTCTCAAGCCGGCGCTGCGCCTAACAGAAGAAGGAGAAGAAGAACGCACGGTCACCCGCAGCTCATGCTTTTGCTCCATATTCGGTTCAGCAGCGTCGAACCTTCTCATTTTATTTTTTTTATTGCGAAAGCAATACACGCCAGGTCTAACCGCTCGCCGCTGCGTGCCATGACCGTGGTCTCCGAGCCGGCGCTGCGCCTAACAGAAGAAGGAGAAAAAGAACGCACGGTTACCCGCAGCTTATGCTTTTGCTCCATATTCGGTTCAGCAGCGTCGAACCCCCGTTATTTTATTTTTTCTAATGCGAAGACAATGCTGCGCCAGGTCTAACCGCTCGCCGCTGCGTGCGTGACCGTTGTCCCCGAGCAGGCGCTGCGCCTAACAGAAGAAGGAGAAGAAGAACGCACGGTCACCCGCAGCTCATGCTTTCGCTCCATATTTGGTTCAGCAGCGTTGAACCCTCCTCTTTTTATTTTTTTTATTGTGAAAGCAATACTACGCCAGGTCTAACCGCTCGCCGCTGCGTGCCATGACCGTGGTCTCCGAGCCGGCGCTGCGCATAACAGAAGAAGGAGAAGAAGAACGCACGGTCACACGCAGCTAATGCTTTCGCTCCATATTCGGTTCAGCAGCATTGAACCCTCCTCATTTTATTTTTCTATTGCGAAGGCAATACTACGCCAGGTCTAACCGCTCGCCGCTGCGTGCCGTGTCCATGATCCCCGAGCCGGCGCTGCGCCTAACAGAAGGAGAAGAAGAACGCACGGTCACCCGCAGCTCATGCTTTCGCTCCATATTCGGTTCAGCAGCGTTGAACCCTCCTCATTTTATTTTTCTATTGCGAAGGCAATACTACGCCAGGTCTAACCGCTCGCCGCTGCGTGCCGTGACCGTGGTCCCCGAGCCGGCGCTGCGCCTAACAGAAGGAGAAGAAGAACGCACGGTCACCCGCAGCTCATGCTTTCGCTCCATATTCGGTTCAGCAGCGTTGAACCCTCCTCATTTTATTTTTCTATTGCGAAGGCAATACTACGCCAGGTCTAACCGCTCGCCGCTGCGTGCCGTGTCCATGATCCCCGAGCCGGCGCTGCGCCTTACAGAAGAAGGAGAATAACGCACGGTCACCCGCAGCTCATGCTTTCGCTCCATATTCGGTTCAGCAGCGTTGAACCCTCCTCATTTTATTTTTCTATTGCGAAGGCAATACTACGCCAGGTCTAACCGCTCGCCGCTGCGTGCCGTGACCGTGGTCCCCGAGCCGGCGCTGCGCCTAACAGAAGGAGAAGAAGAACGCACGGTCAACCGCAGCTAATGCTTTCGCTCCATATTCGGTTCAGCAGCGTTGAACCCTCCTCATTTTATTTTTTCTATTGCGAAGGCAATGCTACGCCAGGTCTAACCGCTCGCCGCTGCGTGCCGTGACCGTGGTCCCCGAGCCGGCGCTGCGCCTAACAGAAGAAGGTGCAGAAGTACGCACGGTCACCCGCAGTTCATGCTTTCGCTCCATTATCGGTTCAGCAGCGTTGAACCTTCTCATTTTATTTTTTTATTGCGAAAGCAATACACGCCAGGTCTAACCGCTCGCCGCTGCGTTGCATGACCGCGATCCCCGAGCCGGCGCTGCGCCTAACAGAAGAAGGAGAAGAAGAACGCACGGTCGCCCGCAGCTCATGCTTTTGCTCCATATTCGGTTCAGCAGCGTCGAACCTTCTCATCTTATTTTTTTATTGCGAAGGCAATACACGCCAGGTATAACCGCTCGCCGCTGCGTGCCGTGACCGTGGTCCCCGAGCAGGCGCTGCGCCTAACAGAAGAAGGAGAAGAAGAACGCACGGTCACCCGCAGCTCATGCTTTCGCTCCATATTTGGTTCAGCAGCGTTGAACCCTTTTCTTTTTATTTTTTTTATTGCGAAAGCAATACTACGCCAGGTCTAACCGCTCGCCGCTGCGTGCCATGACCGTGGTCTCCGAGCCGGCGCTGCTCATAACAGAAGAAGGAGAAGAAGAACGCACGGTCACCCGCAGCTAATGCTTTCGCTCCATATTCGGTTCAGCAGCGTTGAACCCTCCTCATTTTATTTTTCTATTGCGAAGGCAATACTACGCCAGGTCTAACCGCTCGCCGCTGCGTGCCGTGACCGTGGTCCCCGAGCCGGCGCTACGCCTAACAGAAGGAGAAGAAGAACGCACGGTCAACCGCAGATAATGCTTTCGCTCCATGTTCGGATCAGCAGCGTTGAATCCTCCTCATTTTATTTTTTTTTATTGCGAAAGCAATACACGCCAGGTCTAACCGCTCGCCGCTGCGTGCCGTGACCGTGGTCCCCGAGCAGGCGCTGCGCCTAACAGAAGAAGGAGAAGAAGAACGCACGGTCACCTGCAGCTCATGCTTTGGCTCCATATTTGGTTCAGCAGCGATGAACCCTCCTCTTTTTAATTTTTTTTTTATTGCGAAAGCAATACTACGCCAGGTCTAACTGCTCGCCGCTGCGTGCCATGACCGCGGTGCCCGAGACGGCGCTGCGCCTAACAGAAGAAGGAGAAGAAGAACGCACGGTTACCCGCAGCTTATGCTTTTGCTCCATATTCGGATCAGAAGCGTCGAACCCTCCTTATTTTATTTTTTTTATTGCGAAAGCAATGCTACGCAAGGTCTAACCGCTCGTCGCTGCGTGCCGTGTCCATGATCCCCGAGCCGGCGCTGTGCCTTACAGAAGAAGAAGAATAACGCACGGTCACCCGCAGCTCATGCTTTCGCTCCATATTCGGTTCTGCAGCGTTGAACACTCCTCATTTTATTTTTTCTATTGCGAAGGCAATACTACGCCAGGTCTAACCGCTCGCCGCTGCGTGCCGTGACCGTGGTCCCCGAGCCGGCGCTGCGCCTAACAGGAGAAGGAGAAGAAGAACGCACGGTTACCCGCAGCTCATGCTTTCGCTCCATTATCGGTTCAGCAGCGTTGAACCTTCTCATTTTATTTTTTTTATTGCGAAAGCAATACACGCCAGGTCTAACCGCTCGCCGCTGCGTTGCATGACCGCGATCCCCGAGCCGGCGCTGCGCCTAACAGAAGAAGAAGAAGAAGAACGCACGGTTACCCGCAGCTTATGCTTTTGCTCCATATTCGGTTCAGCAGCGTCGAAAAATCCTTATTTAATTTTTTCTAATGCGAAGACAATGCTACGCCAGGTCTAACCGCTCGCCGCTGCGTGCGTGACCGTGGTTCTCAAGCCGGCGCTGCGCCTAACAGAAGAAGGAGAAGAAGAACGCACGGTCACCCGCAGCTCATGCTTTTGCTCCATATTCGGTTCAGCAGCGTCGAACCTTCTCATTTTATTTTTTTTTATTGCGAAAGCAATACACGCCAGGTCTAACCGCTCGCCGCCGCGTGCCGTGACCGTGGTCCCCGAGCAGGCGCTGCGCCTAACAGAAGAAGGAGAAGAAGAACGCACGGTCACCCGCAGCTCATGCTTTCGCTCCATATTTGGTTCAGCAGCGTCGAACCCTCCTCTTTTTATTTTTTTTATTGCGAAAGCAATACTACGCCAGGTCTAACCGCTCGCCGCTGCGTGCCATGACCGTGGCCTCCGAGCCGGCGCTGCGCATAACAGAGGAAGGAGAAGAAGAACGCACGGTCACCCGTAGCTAATGCTTTCGCTCCATATTCGGTTCAGCAGCGTTGAACCCTCCTCATTTTATTTTTCTATTGCGAAGGCAATACTACGCCAGGTCTAACCGCTCGCCGCTGCGTGCCGTGACCGTGGTCCCCGAGCCGGCGCTACGCCTAACAGAAGGAGAAGAACGCACGGTCAACCGCAGCTAATGCTTTCGCTCCATGTTGGGATCAGCAGCGTTGAAGCCTCCTCATTTTATTTTTTTATTGCGAAAGCAATGCTACGCCAGGTCTAACCGCTCGCCGCTGCGTGCGTGACCGTGGTCCCCAAGCCGGCGCTGCGCCTAACAGAAGAAGGAGAATAAGAACGCACGGTCACCCGCAGCTCATGGTTTTGCTCCATATTCGGTTCAGCAGCGTCGAACCTTCTCATTTTATTTTTTTTATTGCGAAAGCAATACACGCCAGGTCTAACCGCTCGCCGCTGCGTGCCGTGACCGTGGTCCCCGAGCAGGCGCTGCGCCTAACAGAAGAAGGAGAAGAAGAACGCACGGTCACCTGCAGCTCATGCTTTCGCTCCATATTTGGTTCAGCAGCGTTGAACCCTCCTCTTTTTATTTTTTTTTTATTGCGAAAGCAATACTACGCCAGGTCTAACCGCTCGCCGCTGCGTGCCATGACCGTTGTCCCCGAGCCGGCGCTGCGCCTAACAGAAGGAGAAGAAGAACGCACGGTCAACCGCAGCTAATGCTTTCGCTCCATATTCGGATCAGCAGCGTTGAAGCCTCCTCATTTTATTTTTTTATTGCGAAAGCAATGCTATGCCAGGTCTAACCGCTCGTCGCTGCGTGCCGTGTCAATGATCCCCGAGCCGGCGCTGTGCCTTACAGAAGAAGAAGAATAACGCACGGTCACCCACAGCTCATGCTTTCGCTCCATATTCGGTTCAGCAGCGTTCAACCCTCCTCATTTTATTTTTTCTATTGCGAAGGCAATACTACGCCAGGTCTAACCGCTCGCCGCTGCGTGCCGTGACCGTGGTCCCCGAGCCGGCGCTGCGCCTAACAGAAGAAGGAGAAGAAGAACGCACCGTCACCCGCAGCTCGCTCCATTATCTGTTCAGCAGCGTTGAACCTTCTCATTTTATTTTTTTTATTGCGAAAGCAATACACGCCAGGTCTAACCGCTCGCCGCTGCGTTGCATGACCGCGATCCCCGAGCCGGCGCTGCGCCTAACAGAAGAAGAAGAAGAAGAACGCACGGTTACCCGCAGCTTATGCTTTTGCTCCATATTCGGTTCAGCAGCGTCGAACCCTCCTTATTTTATTTTTTCTAATGCGAAGACAATGCTACGCCAGGTCTAACCGCTCGCCGCTGCGTGCGTGACCGTGGTCCCCAAGCCGGCGCTGCGCCTAAAAGAAGAAGAAGAAGAACGCACGGTCACCCGCAGCTCATGCTTTTGCTCCATATTCGGTTCAGCAGCGTCGAACCTTCTCATTTAATTTTTTTTATTGCGAAAGCAATACACGCCAGGTCTAACCGCTCGCCGCTGCGTGCCGTGACCGTAGTCCCCGAGCAGGCGCTGCGCCTAAAAGAAGAAGAAGAAGAACGCACGGTCACCCGCAGCTCATGCTTTCGCTCCATATTTGGTTCAGCAGCGTTGAAGCCTCCTCTTTTTATTTTTTTTATTGCGAAAGCAATACACGCCAGGTCAAACCGCTCGCCGCTGCGTGCCATGACCGTGGTCTCCGAGCCGGCGCTGCGCATAACAGAAGAAGGAGAAGAAGAAAGCAAGATCAACCGCAGCTAATGCTTTCGCTCCATTATCGGTTCAGCAGCGTTGAACCTTCTCATTTTATTTTTTTTATTGCGAAAGCAATACACACCAGGTCTAACCGCTCGCCGCTGCGTTGCATGACCGCGATCCCCGAGCCGGCCCTGCGCCTAACAGAAGAAGGAGAAAAAGAACGCACGGTTACCCGCAGCTTATGCTTTTGCTCCATATTCGGTTCAGCAGCGTCGAACCCCCGTTATTTTATTTTTTCTAATGCGAAGACAATGCTGCGCCAGGTCTAACCGCTCGCCGCTGCGTGCGTGACCGCTGTCCCAGAGCAGGCGCTGCGCCTAACAGAAGAAGGAGAAGAAGAACGCACGGTCACCCGCAGCTCATGCTTTCGCTCCATATTTGGTTCAGCAGCGTTGAACCCTCCTCTTTTTATTTTTTTTATTGTGAAAGCAATACTACGCCAGGTCTAACCGCTCGCCGCTGCGTGCCGTGTCCATGATCCCCGAGCCGGCGCTGCGCCTTACAGAAGAAGGAGAATAACGCACGGTCACCCGCAGCTCATGCTTTCGCTCCATATTCGGTTCTGCAGCGTTGAACCCTCCTCATTTTATTTTTTCTATTGCGAAGGCAATGCTACGCCAGGTCTAACCGCTCGCCGCTGCGTGCCGTGTCCATGATCCCCGAGCCGGCGCTGCGCCTTACAGAAGAAGGAGAATAACGCACGGTCACCCGCAGCTCATGCTTTCGCTCCATATTCGGTTCTGCAGCGTTGAACCCTCCTCATTTTATTTTTTCTATTGCGAAGGCAATACTACGCCAGGTCTAACCGCTCGCCGCTGCGTGCGGTGACCGTGGTCCCCGAGCCGGCGCTGCGCCTAACAGAAGGAGAAGAAGAACGCACGGTCAACCGCAGCTAATGCTTTCGCTCCATATTCGGTTCAGCAGCGTTGAACCCTCCTCATTTTATTTTTTCTATTGCGAAGGCAATGCTACGCCAGGTCTAACCGCTCGCCGCTGCGTGCCGTGACCGTGGTCCCCGAGCCGGCGCTGCGCCTAACAGAAGAAGGTGCAGAAGTACGCACGGTCACCCGCAGCTCATGCTTTCGCTCCATTATCGGTTCAGCAGCGTTGAACCTTCTCATTTTATTTTTTTATTGCGAAAGCAATACACGCCAGGTCTAACCGCTCGCCGCTGCGTTGCATGACCGCGATCCCCGAGCCGGCGCTGCGCCTAACAGAAGAAGGAGAAGAAGAACGCACGGTCACCCGCAGCTAATGCTTTCGCTCCATATTTGGTTCAGCAGCGTTGAACCCTCCTCTTTTTATTTTTTTTATTGTGAAAGCAATACTACGCCAGGTCTAACCGCTCGCCGCTGCGTGCCGTGTCCATGATCCCCGAGCCGGCGCTGCGCCTTACAGAAGAAGGAGAATAACGCACGGTCACCCGCAGCTCATGCTTTCGCTCCATATTCGGTTCTGCAGCGTTGAACCCTCCTCATTTTATTTTTCTATTGCGAAGGCAATACTACGCCAGGTCTAACCGCTCGCCGCTGCGTGCCGTGACCGTGGTCCCCGAGCCGGCGCTACGCCTAACAGAAGGAGAAGAAGAACGCACGGTCAACCGCAGATAATGCTTTCGCTCCATGTTCGGATCAGCAGCGTTGAATCCTCCTCATTTTATTTTTTTTTATTGCGAAAGCAATACACGCCAGGTCTAACCGCTCGCCGCTGCGTGCCGTCACCGTGGTCCCCGAGCAGGCGCTGCGCCTAACAGAAGAAGGAGAAGAAGAACGCACGGTCACCTGCAGCTCATGCTTTGGCTCCATATTTGGTTCAGCAGCGATGAACCCTCCTCTTTTTAATTTTTTTTTATTGCGAAAGCAATACTACGCCAGGTCTAACTGCTCGCCGCTGCGTGCCATGACCGCGGTGCCCGAGACGGCGCTGCGCCTAACAGAAGAAGGAGAAGAAGAACGCACGGTTACCCGCAGCTTATGCTTTTGCTCCATATTCGGATCAGAAGCGTCGAACCCTCCTTATTTTATTTTTTTTATTGCGAAAGCAATGCTACGCAAGGTCTAACCGCTCGTCGCTGCGTGCCGTGTCCATGATCCCCGAGCCGGCGCTGTGCCTTACAGAAGAAGAAGAATAACGCACGGTCACCCGCAGCTCATGCTTTCGCTCCATATTCGGTTCTGCAGCGTTGAACCCTCCTCATTTTATTTTTTCTATTGCGAAGGCAATACTACGCCAGGTCTAACCGCTCGCCGCTGCGTGCGGTGACCGTGGTCCCCGAGCCGGCGCTGCGCCTAACAGAAGAAGGAGAAGAAGAACGCACGGTTACCCGCAGCTCATGTTTTCGCTCCATTATCGGTTCAGCAGCGTTGAACCTTCTCATTTTATTGTTTTTATTGCGAAAGCAATACACGCCAGGTCTAACCGCTCGCCGCTGCGTTGCATGACCGCGATTCCCGAGCCGGCGCTGCGATTAACAGAAGAAGGAGAAGAAGAACGCACGGTCACCCGCAGCTCATGCTTTCGCTCCATATTCGGTTCAGCAGCGTTGAACCCTCCTCTTTTTATTTTTTTTTATTGCGAAAGCAATACTACGCCAGGTCTAACCGCTCGCCGCTGCGTGCCGTGACCGTGGTCCCCGAGCAGGCGCTGCGCCTAACAGAAGAAGGAGAAGAAGAACGCACGGTCACCCGCAGCTCATGCTTTCGCTCCATATTTGGTTCAGCAGCGTTGAACCGTCTTCTTTTTATTTTTTTATTGCGAAAGCAATACTAAGCCAGGTCTAACCGCTCGCCGCTGCGTGCCATGACCGTGGTCTCCGAGCCGGCGCTGCGCATAACAGAAGAAGGAGAAGAAGAACGCACGGTCACCCGCAGCTCATGCTTTCGCTCCATATTCGGTTCAGCAGCGTTGAACCCTCCTCTTTTTATTTTTTTTTTTATTGCGAAAGCAATACTACGCCAGGTCTAACCGCTCGCCGCTGCGTGCCGTGACCGTGGTCCCCGAGCAGGCGCTGCGCCTAACAGAAGAAGGAGAAGAAGAACGCACGGTCACCCGCAGCTCATGCTTTCGCTCCATATTTGGTTCAGCAGCGTTGAACCGTCTTCTTTTTATTTTTTTTTTATTGCGAAAGCAATACTACGCCAGGTCTAACCGCTCGCCGCTGCGTGCCATGACCGTGGTCTCCGAGCCGGCGCTGCGCATAACAGAAGAAGGAGAAGAAGAACGCACGGTCACCCGCAGCTCATGCTTTCGCTCCATATTTGGTTCAGCAGCGTTGAAGCCTCCTCTTTTTATTTTTTTATTGCGAAAGCAATACACGCCAGGTCTAACCGCTCACCGCTGCGTGCCGTGACCGTAGTCCCCGAGCAGGCGCTGCGCCTAAAAGAAGAAGGAGAAGAAGAACGCACGGTCACCCGCAGCTCATGCTTTCGCTCCATATTTGGTTCAGCAGCGTTGAAGCCTCCTCTTTTTATTTTTTTTATTGCGAAAGCAATACTACGCCAGGTCTAACCGCTCGCCGCTGCGTGCCATGACCGTGGTCTCCGAGCCGGCGCTGCGCATAACAGAAGAAGGAGAAGAAGAAAGCACGGTCACCCGCAGCTAATGCTTTCGCTCCATATTCGGTTCAGCAGCGTTGAACCCTCCTCATTTTATTTTTCCATTGCGAAGGCAATACTACGCCAGGTCTAACCGCTCGTCCCTGCGTGCCGTGACCGTTGTCCCCGAGCCTGCGCTGCACCTAACAGAAGGAGAAGAAGAACGCACGGTCAACCGCAGCTAATGCTTTCGCTCCATATTCGGTTCAGCAGCGTTGAACCCTCCTCATTTATTTTTTCTATTGCGAAGGCAATACTACGCCAGGTCTAACCGCTCGCCGCTGCGTGCCGTGACCGTGGTCCCCGAGCCGGCGCTGCGCATAACAGAAGAAGGAGAAGAAGAACGCACGGTCATACGCAGCTCATGCTTTCGCTCCATTATCGGTTCAGCAGCGTTGAACCTTCTCATTTTATTTTTTTTATTGCGAAAGCAATACACACCAGGTCTAACCGCTCGCCGCTGCGTTGCATGACCGCGATCCCCGAGCCGGCGCTGCGCCTAACAGAAGAAGGAGAAAAAGAACGCACGGTTACCCGCAGCTTATGCTTTTGCTCCATATTCGGTTCAGCAGCGTCGAACCCTCGTTATTTTATTTTTTCTAATGCGAAGACAATGCTGCGCCAGGTTAACCGCTCGCCGCTGCGTGCGTGACCGTTGTCCCCGAGCAGGCGCTGCGCCTAACAGAAGAAGGAGAAGAAGAACGCACGGTCACCCGCAGCTCATGCTTTCGCTCCATATTTGGTTCAGCAGCGTCGAACCCTCGTCTTTTTATTTTTTTTATTGTGAAAGCAATACTACGCCAGGTCTAACCGCTCGCCGCTGCGTGCCATGACCGTGGTCTCCGAGCCGGCGCTGCGCATAACAGAAGAAGGAGAAGAAGAACGCACGGTCACCCGCAGCTAATGCTTTCGCTCCATATTCGGTTCAGCAGCGTTGAACCCTCCTCATTTTGTTTTTCTATTGCGAAGGCAATACTACGCCAGGTCAAACCGCTCGCCGCTGCGTGCCGTGACCGTGGTCCCCGAGCCAGCGCTGCGCCTAACAGAAGGAGAAGAAGAACGCACGGTCAACCGCAGCTAATGCTTTCGCTCCATGTTCGGATCAGCAGCGTTGAAGCCTCCTCATTTTATTTTTTTATTGCGAAAGCAATGCTACGCCAGGTCTAACCGCTCGTCGCTGCGTGCAGTGTCCATGATCCCCGAGCCGGCGCTGTGCCTTACAGAAGAAGAAGAATAACGCACGGTCACCCGCAGCTCATGCTTTCGCTCCATATTCGGTTCAGCAGCGTTGAACCCTCCTCATTTTATTTTTCTATTGCGAAGGCAATACTACGCCAGGTCTAACCGCTCGCCGCTGCGTGCCGTGACCGTGGTCCCCGAGCCGGCGCTGCGCCTAACAGAAGGAGAAGAAGAACGCACGGTCAACCGCAGCTAATGCTTTCGCTCCATATTCGGTTCAGCAGCGTTGAACCCTCCTCATTTTATTTTTTCTATTGCGAAGGCAATACTACGCCAGGTCTAACCGCTCGCCGCTGCGTGCCGTGACCGTGGTCCCCGAGCCGGCGCTGCGCCTAACAGAAGAAGGTGCAGAAGAACGCACGGTCACCCGCAGCTCATGCTTTCGCTCCATTATCGGTTCAGCAGCGTTGAACCTTCTCATTTTATTTTTTTATTGCGAAAGCAATACACGCCAGGTCTAACTGCTCGCCACTGCGTTGCATGACCGCGATCCCCGAGCCGGCGCTGCGCCTAACAGAAGAAGGAGAAGAAGAACGCACGGTCACCCGCAGCTCATGCTTTTGCTCCATATTCGGTTCAGCAGCGTCGAACCTTCTCATCTTATTTTTTTTATTGCGAAAGCAATACACGCCAGGTATAACCGCTCGCCGCTGCGTGCCGTGACCATGGTCCCCGAGCAGGCGCTGCGCCTAACAGAAGAAGCAGAAGAAGAACGCACGGTCACCCGCAGCTCATGCTTTCGCTCCATATTTGGTTCAGCAGCGTTGAACCCTCCTCATTTTATTTTTCTATTGCGAAGGCAATACTACGCCAGGTCTAACCGCTCGCCGCTGCGTGCCGTGACCGTGGTCCCCGAGCCGGCGCTGCGCCTAACAGAAGAAGGTGCAGAAGAACGCACGGTCACCCGCAGCTCATGCTTTCGCTCCATTATCGGTTCAGCAGCGTTGAACCTTCTCATTTTATTTTTTTATTGCGAAAGCAATACACGCCAGGTCTAACTGCTCGCCGCTGCGTTGCATGACCGCGATCCCCGAGCCGGCGCTGCGCCTAACAGAAGAAGGAGAAGAAGAACGCACGGTCACCCGCAGCTCATGCTTTTGCTCCATATTCGGTTCAGCAGCGTCGAACCTTCTCATCTTATTTTTTTTATTGCGAAAGCAATACACGCCAGGTATAACCGCTCGCCGCTGCGTGCCGTGACCATGGTCCCCGAGCAGGCGCTGCGCCTAACAGAAGAAGGAGAAGAAGAACGCACGGTCACCCGCAGCTCATGCTTTCGCTCCATATTTGGTTCAGCAGCGTTGAACCCTCCTCATTTTATTTTTCTATTGCGAAGGCAATACTACGCCAGGTCTAACCGCTCGCCGCTGCGTGCCGTGACCGTGGTCCCCGAGCCGGCGCTGCGCCTAACAGAAGAAGGTGCAGAAGAACGCACGGTCACCCGCAGCTCATGCTTTCGCTCCATTATCGGTTCAGCAGCGTTGAACCTTCTCATTTTATTTTTTTATTGCGAAAGCAATACACGCCAGGTCTAACTGCTCGCCGCTGCGTTGCATGACCGCGATCCCCGAGCCGGCGCTGCGCCTAACAGAAGAAGGAGAAGAAGAACGCACGGTCACCCGCAGCTCATGCTTTTGCTCCATATTCGGTTCAGCAGCGTCGAACCTTCTCATCTTATTTTTTTTATTGCGAAAGCAATACACGCCAGGTATAACCGCTCGCCGCTGCGTGCCGTGACCATGGTCCCCGAGCAGGCGCTGCGCCTAACAGAAGAAGGAGAAGAAGAACGCACGGTCACCCGCAGCTCATGCTTTCGCTCCATATTTGGTTCAGCAGCGTTGAACCCTCCTCATTTTATTTTTCTATTGCGAAGGCAATACTACGCCAGGTCTAACCGCTCGCCGCTGCGTGCCGTGACCGTGGTCCCCGAGCCGGCGCTGCGCCTAACAGAAGAAGGTGCAGAAGAACGCACGGTCACCCGCAGCTCATGCTTTCGCTCCATTATCGGTTCAGCAGCGTTGAACCTTCTCATTTTATTTTTTTATTGCGAAAGCAATACACGCCAGGTCTAACTGCTCGCCGCTGCGTTGCATGACCGCGATCCCCGAGCCGGCGCTGCGCCTAACAGAAGAAGGAGAAGAAGAACGCACGGTCACCCGCAGCTCATGCTTTTGCTCCATATTCGGTTCAGCAGCGTCGAACCTTCTTATCTTATTTTTTTTATTGCGAAAGCAATACACGCCAGGTATAACCGCTCGCCGCTGCGTGCCGTGACCATGGTCCCCGAGCAGGCGCTGCGCCTAACAGAAGAAGGAGAAGAAGAACGCACGGTCACCCGCAGCTCATGCTTTCGCTCCATATTTGGTTCAGCAGCGTTGAACCCTCCTCATTTTATTTTTCTATTGCGAAGGCAATACTACGCCAGGTCTAACCGCTCGCCGCTGCGTGCCGTGACCGTGGTCCCCGAGCCGGCGCTGCGCCTAACAGAAGAAGGTGCAGAAGAACGCACGGTCACCCGCAGCTCATGCTTTCGCTCCATTATCGGTTCAGCAGCGTTGAACCTTCTCATTTTATTTTTTTATTGCGAAAGCAATACACGCCAGGTCTAACTGCTCGCCGCTGCGTTGCATGACCGCGATCCCCGAGCCGGCGCTGCGCCTAACAGAAGAAGGAGAAGAAGAACGCACGGTCACCCGCAGCTCATGCTTTTGCTCCATATTCGGTTCAGCAGCGTCGAACCTTCTCATCTTATTTTTTTTATTGCGAAAGCAATACACGCCAGGTATAACCGCTCGCCGCTGCGTGCCGTGACCATGGTCCCCGAGCCGGCGCTGCGCCTAACAGAAGAAGGAGAAGAAGAACGCACGGTCACCCGCAGCTCATGCTTTTGCTCCATATTCGGTTCAGCAGCGTCGAACCTTCTCATCTTATTTTTTTTATTGCGAAAGCAATACACGCCAGGTATAACCGCTCGCCGCTGCGTGCCGTGACCATGGTCCCCGAGCCGGCGCTGCGCCTAACAGAAGAAGGAGAAGAAGAACGCACGGTCACCCGCAGCTCATGCTTTTGCTCCATATTCGGTTCAGCAGCGTCGAACCTTCTCATCTTATTTTTTTTATTGCGAAAGCAATACACGCCAGGTATAACCGCTCGCCGCTGCGTGCCGTGACCATGGTCCCCGAGCCGGCGCTGCGCATAACAGAAGAAGGAGAAGAACGCACGGTCACCCGCAGCTAATGCTTTCGCTCCATATTCGGTTCAGCAGCGTTGAACCCTCCTCATTTTATTTTTCTATTGCGAAGGCAATACTAGGCCAGGTCTAACCGCTCGCCGCTGCGTGCCGTGACCGTGGTCCCCGAGCCGGCGCTACGCCTAACAGAAGGAGAAGAAGAACGCACGGTCAACCGCAGATAATGCTTTCGCTCCATGTTCGGATCAGCAGCGTTGAATCCTCCTCATTTTATTTTTTTTATTGCGAAAGCAATACACGCCAGGTCTAACCGCTCGCCGCGGCGTGCCGTGACCGTGGTCCCCGAGCAGGCGCTGCGCCTAACAGAAGAAGGAGAAGAAGAACGCACGGTCACCTGCAGCTCATGCTTTGGCTCCATATTTGGTTCAGCAGCGTTGAACCCTCCTCTTTTTATTTTTTTTTATTGCGAAAGCAATACTATGCCAGGTCTAACTGCTCGCCGCTGCGTGCCATGACCGCGGTGCCCGAGACGGCGCTGCGCCTAACAGAAGAAGGAGAAGAAGAACGCACGGTTACCCGCAGCTTATGCTTTTGCTCCATATTCGGATCAGAAGCGTCGAACCCTCCTTATTTTATTTTTTTTATTGCGAAAGCAATGCTACGCCAGGTCTAACCGCTCGTCGCTGCGTGCCGTGTCCATGATCCCCGAGCCGGCGCTGTGCCTTACAGAAGAAGAAGAATAACGCACGGTCACCCGCAGCTCATGCTTTCGCTCCATATTCGGTTCAGCAGCGTTGAACCCTCCTCATTTTATTTTTTCTATTGCGAAGGCAATACTACGCCAGGTCTAACCGCTCGCCGCTGCGTGCCGTGACCGTGGTCCCCGAGCCGGCGTTGCGCCTAACAGAAGAAGGAGAAGAAGAACGCACGGTCACCCGCAGCTCATGCTTTCGCTCCATTATCGGTTCAGCAGCGTTGAACCTTCTCATTTTATTGTTTTTATTGCGAAAGCAATACACGCCAGGTCTAACCGCTCGCCGCTGCGTTGCATGACCGCGATCCCCGAGCCGGCGCTGCGCCTAACAGAAGAAGGAGAAGAAGAACGCACGGTTACCCGCAGCTTATGCTTTTGCTCCATATTCGGTTCAGCAGCGTCGAACCCTCCTTATTTTATTTTTTCTAATGCGAAGACAATGCTGCGCCAGGTCTAACCGCTCGCCGCTGCGTGCGTGACCGTGGTCCCCAGGCCGGCGCTGCGCCTAACAGAAGAAGGAGAAGAAGAACGCACGGTCACCCGCAGCTCATGCTTTCGCTCCATATTCGGTTCAGCAGCATTGAACCCTGCTCTTTTAATTTTTTTTATTGCGAAAGCAATACTACGCCAGGTCTAACCGCTCGCCGCTGCGTGCCGTGACCGTGGTCCCCGAGCAGGCGCTGCGCCTAACAGAAGAAGGAGAAGAAGAACGCACGGTCACCCGCAGCTCATGCTTTCGCTCCATATTTGGTTCAGCAGCGTTGAACCGTCTTCTTTTTATTTTTTTTATTGCGAAAGCAATACTACGCCAGGTCTAACCGCTCGCCGCTGCGTGCCATGACCGTGGTCTCCGAGCCGGCGCTGCGCATAACAGAAGAAGGAGAAGAAGAACGCACGGTCACCCGCAGCTAATGCTTTCGCTCCATATTCGGTTCAGCAGCGTTGAACCCTCCTCATTTTATTTTTCTATTGCGAAGGCAATACTACGCCAGGTCTAACCGCTCGCCGCTGCGTGCCGTGACCGTGGTCCCCGAGCAGGCGCTGCGCCTAACAGAAGAAGGAGAAGAAGAACGCACGGTCACCCGCAGCTCATGCTTTCGCTCCATATTTGGTTCAGCAGCGTTGAACCGTCTTCTTTTTATTTTTTTTATTGCGAAAGCAATACTACGCCAGGTCTAACCGCTCGCCGCTGCGTGCCATGACCGTGGTCTCCGAGCCGGCGCTGCGCATAACAGAAGAAGGAGAAGAAGAACGCACAGTCACCCGCAGCTAATGCTTTCGCTCCATATTCGGTTCAGCAGCGTTGAACCCTCCTCATTTTATTTTTCTATTGCGAAGGCAATACTACGCCAGGTCTAACCGCTCGCCGCTGCGTGCCGTGACCGTGGTCCCCGAGCCGGCGCTGCGCCTAACAGAAGAAGGAGAAGAAGAACGCACGGTTACCCGCAGCTCATGCTTTTGCTCCATATTCGGTTCAGCAGCGTCGAACCCTCCTCATTTTATTTTTTTTTTATTGCGAAAGCAATACTACGCCAGGTCTAACCGCACGCCGCAGCGTTGCATGACCGCGATCCCCGAGCCGGCCCTGCGCCTAACAGAAGAAGGAGAAGAAGAACGCACGGTCACCCGCAGCTCATGCTTTCGCTCCATATTTGGTTCAGCAGCGTTGAACCCTCCTCATTTTATTTTTTTTTATTGCAAAGCAATACTACGCCAGGTCTAACCGCTCGCCGCTGCGTGCCGTGACCGTGGTCCCCGAGCCGCCGCTGCGCCTAACAGAAGAAGGAGAGGAAGAACGCACGGTCACCCGCAGCTCATGCTTTCGCTCCATTATCGGTTCAGCAGCGTTGAACCTTCTCATTTTATTGTTTTTATTGCGAAAGCAATACACGCCAGGTCTAACCGCTCGCCGCTGCGTTGCATGACCGCGATCCCCGAGCCGCCGCTGCGCCTAACAGAAGAAGGAGAAGAAGAACGCACGGTTACCCGCAGCTTATGCTTTTGCTCCATATTCGGTTCAGCAGCGTCGAATCCTCCTTATTTTATTTTTTCTAATGCGAAGACAATGCTGCGCCAGGTCTAACCGCTCGCCGCTGCGTGCGTGACCGTGGTCCCCAGGCCGGCGCTGCGCCTAACAGAAGAAGGAGAAGAAGAACGCACGGTCACCCGCAGCTCATGCTTTCGCTCCATATTCGGTTCAGCAGCGTTGAACCCTCCTCTTTTTATTTTTTTTTATTGCGAAAGCAATACTACGCCAGGTCTAACCGCTCGCCGCTGCGTGCCGTGACCGTGGTCCCCGAGCAGGCGCTGCGCCTAACAGAAGAAGGAGAAGAAGAACGCACGGTCACCCGCAGCTCATGCTTTCGCTCCATATTTGGTTCAGCAGCGTTGAACCCTCCTCTTTTTATTTTTTCATTGCGAAAGCAATACTACGCCAGGTCTAACCGCTCGCCGCTGCGTGCCATGACCGTGGTCTCCGAGCCGGCGCTGCGCATAACAGAAGAAGGAGAAGAAGAACGCACGGTCACCCGCAGCTAATGCTTTCGCTCCATATTCGGTTCAGCAGCGTTGAACCCTCCTCATTTTATTTTTCTATTGCGAAGGCAATACTACGCCAGGTCTAACCGCTCGCCGCTGCGTGCCGTGACCGTGGTCCCCGAGCCGGCGCTGCGCCTAACAGAAGGAGAAGAAGAACGTACGGTCAACCGCAGCTAATGGTTTCGCTCCATGTTCGAATCAGCAGCGTTGAAGCCTCCTCATTTTATTTTTCTATTGCGAAGGCAATACTACGCCAGGTCTAACCGCTCGTCGCTGCGTGCCGTGTCCATGATCCCCGAGCCGGCGCTGTGCCTTACAGAAGAAGGAGAAGAAGAACGCACGGTCACCCGCAGCTCATGCTTTCGCTCCATATTCGGTTCAGCAGCGTTGAACCCTCCTCATTTTATTTTTTCTATTGCGAAGGCAATACTACGCCAGGTCTAACCGCTTGCCGCTGCGTGCCGTGACCGTGGTCCCCGAGCCGGCGCTGCGCCTAACAGAAGAAGGAGAAGAAGAACGCACGGTCACCCGCAGCTCATGCTTTCACTCCATTATCGGTTCAGCAGCGTTGAACCTTGTCATTTTATTTTTTTTATTGCGAAAGCAATACACGCCAGGTCTAACCGCTCGCCGCTGCGTGCCGTGACCGTGGTCCCCGAGCCGGCGCTGCGCCTAACAGAAGGAGAAGAAGAACGTACGGTCAACCGCAGCTAATGGTTTCGCTCCATGTTCGGATCAGCAGCGTTGAAGCCTCCTCATTTTATTTTTCTATTGCGAAGGCAATACTACGCCAGGTCTAACCGCTCGTCGCTGCGTGCCGTGTCCATGATCCCCGAGCCGGCGCTGTGCCTTACAGAAGAAGGAGAAGAAGAACGCACGGTCACCCGCAGCTCATGCTTTCGCTCCATATTCGGTTCAGCAGCGTTGAACCCTCCTCATTTTATTTTTTCTATTGCGAAGGCAATACTACGCCAGGTCTAACCGCTTGCCGCTGCGTGCCGTGACCGTGGTCCCCGAGCCGGCGCTGCGCCTAACAGAAGAAGGAGAAGAAGAACGCACGGTCACCCGCAGCTCATGCTTTCGCTCCATATTCGGTTCAGCAGCGTTGAACCCTCCTCTTTTTATTTTTTTTTATTGCGAAAGCAATACTACGCCAGGTCTAACCGCTCGCCGCTGCGTGCCGTGACCGTGGTCCCCGAGCAGGCGCTGCGCCTAACAGAAGAAGGAGAAGAACGCACGGTTACCCGCAGCTTATGCTTTTGCTCCACATTCGGTTCAGAAGCGTCGAACCCTCCTTATTTTATTTTTTTTATTGCGAAAGCAATACTACGCCAGGTCTAACTGCTCGTCCCTGCGTGCCGTGACCGTTGTCCCCGAGCCGGCGCTGCGCCTAACAGAAGGAGAAGAAGAACGCACGGTCAACCGCAGCTAAGGCTTTCGCTCCATATTCGGATCAGCAGCGTTGAAGCCTCCTCATTTTATTTTTTTATTGCGAAAGCAATGCTACGCCAGGTCTAACCGCTCGTCGCTGCGTGCCGTGTCCATGATCCCCGAGCCGGCGCTGTGCCTTACAGAAGAAGAAGAATAACGCTCGGTCTCCTGCAGCTAATGCTTTCGCTCCATTGTCGGTTTAGCAGCGTTGAACCCTCCTCATTTTATTTTTTTTTTGTTGTGAAAGCAATAATACGCCAGGTCTAACCGCTCGTCCCTGTGTGCCGTGTCCGTGGAAAAACAGAAGAATGCTCGCTCTCCTGCAGTAATGCTTTCTCTCCATAGTCGGCTTAGCAGCGTTGAACCCTCATTTTATTTTTTTTTTGTTGCGAAAGCAATGCACCGCCAGGTCTAAAAGCTCGTCGCTGTGCGCCGTGTCCGTGGAAGAAGAAGAACGCTCGGTCTCCTGCAGCTAATGCTTTCGCTCCATAGTCGGTTCAGCAGCGTTGAAGCCTCATTTTATTTTTTTCTTATTGCGAAAGCAATAATACGCCAAGTCTAACCGCTCGTCGCTGTGTGCCGTGTCCGTGGAAAAACAGAAGAACGCTCGGTCTCCTGCAGCTAATGCTTTCTCTCCATAGTCGGTTCAGCAGCGTTGAACCCTCATTTTATTTTTTTTTGTTGCGAAAGCAATGCACCGCCAGGTCTAAAAGGTCGTCGCTGTGTGCCGTGTCCGTGGAAGAAGAAGAACGCTCGGTCTCCTGCAGCTAATGCTTTCTCTCCATAGTCGGTTCAGCAGCGTTGTACCCTCCTCATTTTATTTTTTTTGTTGTTGTGAAAGCATTAATACGCCAGGTCTAACCGCTCGTCGCTGTGTGCCGTGTCCGTGGAAAAACAGAAGAATGCTTGGTCTCCTGCAGCTAATGCTTTCTCTCCATAGTCGGTTCAGCAGCGTTGAACCCTCATTTAATTTTTTTTCTTGCGAAAGCAATGCACCACCAGGTCTAAAAGCTCGTCGCTGTGTGCCGTGTCCGTGGAAGAAGAAGAACGCTCGGTCTTCTGCAGCTAATACTATCGCTCCATAGTCGGTTCAGCAGCGTTGAACCCTCATTTTATTTTTTCTTATTGCGAAAGCAATGCTACGCCAGGTCTAAAAGCTCGTCGCTGTGTGCCGTATCCGTGGAAGAAGAAGAAGAGCACTCGGTCTCCTGCAGCTAATGCTTTCGCTCCATCGCCGGTTCAGCAGCATTGAACCCTCCTCATTTTATTTTTTTTTTATTTCGAAAGCAATACTACGCCAGGTCTAACAGCTCGTCGCTGTGTGCCTTGTCCGTGGAAGAAGAAAACGCTCGGTCTCCTGCAGCTAATGCTTTCGCTCCATAGTCGGTTCAGCAGCGTTGAACCCTCATTTTATTTTTTTTATTGCGAAAGCAATACTACGCCAGGTCTAACAGCTCGTCGCTGTGTGCCTTGTCCGTGGAAGAAGAAAACGCTCGGTCTCCTGCAGCTAATGCTTTCTCTCCATAGTCGGTTCAGCAGCGTTGAACTCTCATTTTATTTTTTTTTGTTGCGAAAGCAATGCACCGCCAGGTCTAAAAGCTCGTCGCTGTGCGCCGTGTCCGTGGAAGAAGAAGAACGCTCGGTCTCCTGCAGCTAATGCTTTCGCTCCATAGTCGGTTCAGCAGCGTTGAAGCCTCATTTTATTTTTTTCTTATTGCGAAAGCAATAATACGCCAGGTCTAACCGCTCGTCGCTGTGTGCCGTGTCCGTGGAAAAACAGAAGAACGCTCGGTCTCCTGCAGCTAATGCTTTCTCTCCATAGTTGGTTTGGCAGCGTTGAACCCTCATTTTATTTTTTTTTTGTTGCGAAAGCAATGCACCGCCAGGTCTAAAAGCTCGTCGCTGTGTGCCGTGTCCGTGGAAGAACAAGAACGCTCGGTCTCCTGCAGCTAATGCTTTCTCTCAATAGTCGGTTCAGCAGCGTTGTACCCTCCTCATTTTATTTTTTTTAGTTGTTTTGAAAGCATTAATACGCCAGGTCTAACCGCTCGTCGCTGTGTGCCGTGTCCGTGGAAGAAGAAGAACGCTCGGTCTCCTGCAGCTAATGCTTTCGCTCCATAGTCGGTTCAGCAGCGTTGAACCCTCATTTTATTTTTTCTTATTGCGAAAGCAATAATACGCCAGGTCTAACCGCTCGTCGCTGTGTGCCGTGTCCGTGGAAAAACAGAAGAATGTTTGGTCTCCTGCAGCTAATGCTTTCTCTCCATAGTCGGTTCAGCAGCGTTGAACCCTCATTTTATTTTTTTTTGTTACGAAAGCAATGCACCGCCAGGTCTAAAAGCTCGTCGCTGTGTGCCGTGTCCGTGGAAGAAGAAGAACGCTCGGTCTCCTGCAGCTAATGTTTTCTCTCCATAGTCGGTTCAGCAGCGTTGTACCCTCCTCATTTTATTTTTTTTGTTGTTGTGAAAGCAATAATACGCCAGGTCTAACCGCTCGTCGCTGTGGGCCGTGTACGTGGAAGAATATAACACTCGGTCTCCTGCAGCAAATGCTTTCGCTCTGTAGTCGGTTCAGCAGCGTTGAAAGCTCATTTTATTTTTTTTTATTTCGAAAGCAATACTACGCCAGGTCTAACAGCTCGTCGCTGTGTGCCTTGTCCGTGGAAGAAGAAAACGCTCGGTCTCCTGCAGCTAATCCTTTCGCTCCATAGTCGGTTCAGCAGCGTTGAACCCTCATTTTATTTTTTTTTATTGCGAAAGCAATACTACGCCAGGTCTAACAGCTCGTCGCTGTGTGCCTTGTCCGTGGAAGAAGAAAACGCTCGGTCTCCTGCAGCTAATGCTTTCTCTCGATAGTCGGTTCAGCAGCGTTGAACCCTCATTTTATTTTTTTTTTTGTTGCGAAAGCAATGCACCGCCAGGTCTAAAAGCTCGTCGCTGTGCGCCGTGTCCGTGGAAGAAGAAGAACGCTCGGTCTCCTGCAGCTAATGCTTTCGCTCCATAGTCGGTTCAGCAGCGTTGAAGCCTCATTTTATTTTTTTCTTATTGCGAAAGCAATAATACGCCAGGTCTAACCGCTCGTCGCTGTGTGCCGTGTCCGTGGAAAAACAGAAGAACGCTCGGTCTCCTGCAGCTAATGCTTTCTCTCCATAGTCGGTTCAGCAGCGTTGAACCCTCATTTTATTTTTTTTTTGTTGCGAAAGCAATGCACCGCCAGGTCTAAAAGCTCGTCGCTGTGTGCCGTGTCCGTGGAAGAAGAAGAACGCTCGGTCTCCTGCAGCTAATGCTTTCTCTCAATAGTCGGTTCAGCAGCGTTGTACCCTCCTCATTTTATTTTTTTTTGTTGTTTTGAAAGCATTAATACGCCAGGTCTAACCGCTCGTCGCTGTGTGCCGTGTCCGTGGAAGAAGAAGAACGCTCGGTCTCCTGCAGCTAATGCTTTCGCTCCATAGTCGGTTCAGCAGCGTTGAACCCTCATTTTATTTTTTCTTATTGCGAAAGCAATAATACGCCAGGTCTAACCGCTCGTCGCTGTGTGCCGTATCCGTGGAAAAACAGAAGAATGTTTGGTCTCCTGCAGCTAATGCTTTCTCTCCATAGTCGGTTCAGCAGCGTTGAACCCTCATCTTATTTTTTTTTGTTACGAAAGCAATGCACCGCCAGGTCTAAAAGCTCGTCGCTGTGTGCCGTGTCCGTGGAAGAAGAAGAACGCTCGGTCTCCTGCAGCTAATGTTTTCTCTCCATAGTCGGTTCAGCAGCGTTGTACCCTCCTCATTTTATTTTTTTTTTGTTGTGAAAGCAATAATACGCCAGGTCTAACCGCTCGTCGCTGTGGGCCGTGTACGTGGAAGAATAAAACACTCGGTCTCCTGCAGCAAATGCTTTCGCTCTATAGTCGGTTCAGCAGCGTTGAAAGCTCATTTTATTTTTTTTTGTTGGGAAAGCAATGCTACGCTAGGTCTAAAAGCTCGTCGCTGTGTGCCGTGTTCATGGAAGAAGAAGAAGAACGCTCGGTCTCCTACAGCTAATGCTTTCGCTCCACCCTCGGTTCAGCAGCATTGAACCCTCCTCATTTTATTTTTTTTTATTACGAAAGCATTAATACGCCAGGTCTAACAGCACGTCGCTGTGTGCCTTGTCCGTGGAAGAAGAAAACGCTCGGTCTCCTGCAGCTAATGCTTTCGCTCCATAGTCGGTTCAGCAGCGTTGAACCCTTGTTTTATTTTTTTTATTGCGAAAGCAATACTACGCCAGGTCTAACAGCTCGTCGCTGTGTGCGTTGTCCGTGGAAGAAGAAAACGCTCGGTCTCCTGCGGCTAATGCTTTGTCTCCATAGTCGGTTCAGCAGCGTTGAACCCTCATTTTATTTTTTTTTGTTGCGAAAGCAATGCACCGCCAGGTCTAAAAGTTCGTCGCTGTGCGCCGTGTCCATGGAAGAAGAACGCTCGGTCTCCTGCAGCTAATGCTTTCGCTCCATAGTCGGTTCAGCAGCGTTGAAGCCTCATTTTATTTTTTTCTTATTGCGAAAGCAATAATACGCCAGGTCTAACCGCTCGTCGCTGTGTGCCGTGTCCGTGGAAAAACAGAAGAACGCTCGGTCTCCTGCAGCTAATGCTTTCTCTCAATAGTCGGTTCAGCAGCGTTGTACCCTCCTCATTTTATTTTTTTTGTTGTTGTGAAAGCAATAATACGCCAGGTCTAACCGCTCGTCGCTGTGTGCCGTGTCCGTGGAAGAAGAAGAACGCTCGGTCTCCTGCAGCTAATGCTTTCGCTCCATAGTCGGTTCAGCAGCGTTGAACCCTCATTTTATTTTTTCTTATTGCGAAAGCAATAATATGCCAGTTCTAACCGCTCGTCGCTGTGTGCCGTGTCCGTGGAAAAACAGAAGAATGCTTGGTCTCCTGCAGCTAATGCTTTCTCTCCATAGTCGGTTCAGCAGCGTTGAACCCTCATTTAATTTTTTTTCTTGCGAAAGCAAAGCACCACCAGGTCTAAAAGCTCGTCGCTGTGTGCCGTGTCCGTGGAAGAAGAAGAACGCTCGGTCTTCTGCAGCTAATGCTATCGCTCCATAGTCGGTTCAGCAGCGTTGACACCTCATTTTATTTTTTCTTATTGCGAAAGCAATGCTACGCCAGGTCTAAACGCTCGTCGCTGTGTGCCGTCTCCGTGGAAGAAGAAGAAGAGCCCTCGGTCTCCTGCAGCTAATGCTTTCGCTCCATAGTCGGTTCAGCAGCGTTGAACCCTCCTCATTTTATTTCTTTTTTTGTTGTGAAAGCAATAATACGCCAGGTCTAACCGCTCGTCGCAGTGTGCCGTGTCCGTGGAAGAAGAAGAAGAACGCTCGGTCTCCTGCAGCCAATGCTTTCTCTCCATAGTCGGTTCAGCAGCGTTGAACCCTCCTTTTATTTTTTTTTTGTTCCGAAAGCAATGCACCGCCAGGTCTAAAAGCTCGTCGCTGTGTGCCGTGTCCGTGGAAGAAGAAGAACGCTCGGTCTCCTGCAGCTAATGCTTTCTCTCCATAGTCGGTTCAGCAGCGTTGTGCCCTCCTCATTTTATTTTTTTTTGTTGTGAAAGCAATAATACGCCAGGTCTAACCGCTCGTCGCTGTGTGCCGTGTCCGTGGAAGAACAAGAAGAACGCTCGGTCTCCTGCAGCTAATGCTTTCTCTCCATAGTCGGTTCAGCAGCGTTGAACCCTCATTTTATTTTTTTTGTTGCGAAAGCAATTCACCGCCAGGTCTAAAAGCTCGTCGCTGTGTGCCGTGTCCGTGGAAGAAGAAGAACGCTCGGTCTCCTGCAGCTAATGCTTTCTCTCCATAGTCGGTTCAGCAGCGTTGTACCCTCCTCATTTTATTTCATTTTTTGTTGTGAGAGAAATAATACGCCAGGCCTAACCGCTCGTCGCTGTGTGCCGTGTCTGTGGAAGAAGAAGAAGAACGCTCGGTCTCCTGCAGCTAATGCTTTCGCTCCATAGTCGGTTCAGCAGCGTTGAACCCTAATTTTATTTTTTCTTATTGCGAAAGCAATAATACGCCAGGTCTAACCGCTCGTCGCTGTGTGCCGTGTCCGTGGAAAAACAGAAGAATGCTCGGACTCCTGCAGCTAATGCTTTCTCTCCATAGTCGGTACAGCAGCGTTGAACCCTCATTTTATTTTTTTTTTTGTTACGAAAGCAATGCACCGCCAGGTCTAAAAGCTCGTCGCTGTGTGCCGTGTCCGTGGAAGAAGAAGAACGCTCGGTCTCCGGCAGCTAATGCTTTCTCTCCATAGTCGGTTCAGCAGCGTTGTACCTTCCTCATTTTATTTCTTTTTTTGTTGTGAGAGAAATAATACGCCAGGCCTAACCGCTCGTCGCTGTGTGCCGTGTCTGTGGAAGAAGAAGAAGAACGCTCGGTCTCCTGCAGCTAATGCTTTCTCTCCATAGTCGGTTGAGCAGCGTTGTACCCTCCTCATTTTATTTTTTTTTGTTGTGAAAGCAATAATACGCCAGGTCTAACCGCTCGTCGCTGTGGGCCGTGTACGTGGAAGAAGAAGAACACTCGGTCTCCTGCAGGTAATGCTTTCGCTCCATAGTCGGTTCAGCAGCGTTGAAAGCTCATTTTATTTTTTTTTTGTTGGGAAAGCAATGCTACGCTAGGTCTAAAAGCTCGTCGCTGTGTGCCGTGTTCATGGAAGAAGAAGAAGAACGCTCGGTCTCCTACAGCTAATGCTTTCGCTCCATCGTCGGTTCAGCAGCATTGAACCCTCCTCATTTTATTTTTTTTTATTGCGAAAGCAATACTACGCCAGGTCTAACTGCTCGTCGCTGTGTGCCTTGTCCGTGGAAGAAGGAAACGCTCGGTCTCCTGCAGCTAATGCTTTCGCTCTATAGTCGGTTCAGCAGCGTTGAACCCTCATTTTATTTTTTTTATTGCGAAAGCAATACTACGCCAGGTCTAAAAGCTCGTCGCTGTGTGCCGTCTCCGTGGAAGAAGAATAAGAACGCTCGGTCTCCTGCAGCTAATGCTTTCGCTCCATTGTCGGTTCAGCAGCGTTGAACCCTCCTCATTTTATTTTTTTTTTGTTGTGAAAGCAATAATACGCCAGGTCTAACCGCTCGTCCCTGTGTGCCGTGTCCGTGGAAAAACAGAATAATGCTCGCTCTCCTGCAGCTAATGCTTTCTCTCCATAGTCGGTTCAGCAGTGTTGAACCCTCATTTTATTTTTTTTTTGTTGCGAAAGCAATGCACCGCCAGGTCTAAAAGCTCGTCGCTGTGCGCCGTGTCCGTGGAAGAAGAAGAACGCTCGGTCTCCTGCCGCTAATGCTTTCGCTCCATAGTCGGTTCAGCAGCGTTGAAGCCTCATTTTATTTTTTTCTTATTGCGAAAGCAATAATACGCCAGGTCTAACCGCTCGTCGCTGTGTGCCGTGTCCGTGGAAAAACAGAAGAACGCTCGGTCTCCTGCAGATAATGCTTTCTCTCCATAGTCGGTTCAGCAGCGTTGAACCCTCATTTTATTTTTTTTTTGTTGCGAAAGCAATGCTAAGCCAGGTCTAACCGCTCGTCGCTGTGTGCCGTGTCCGTGGAAGAAGATGAAGAACGCTCGGTCTCCTGCAGCTAATGCTTTCGTTTCATAGTCACCAGCGTTGAACCCTCCTCGTTTTATTTTTTTTTATTAAGATAGCAATGCTACGCCAGGTCTAACCGCTCGTCGCTGTGTGCTGTGACCGTGGTCCCCGAGCAGGCGCTGCGCCTAACAGAAGAAGGAGAAGAACGCACGGTTACCCGCAGCTTATGCTTTTGCTCCACATTCGGTTCAGAAGCGTCGAACCCTCCTTATTTTATTTTTTTTATTGCGAAAGCAATACTACGCCAGGTCTAACTGCTCGTCCCTGCGTGCCGTGACCGTTGTCCCCGAGCCGGCGCTGCGCCTAACAGAAGGAGAAGAAGAACGCACGGTCAACCGCAGCTAAGGCTTTCGCTCCATATTCGGATCAGCAGCGTTGAAGCCTCCTCATTTTATTTTTTTATTGCGAAAGCAATGCTACGCCAGGTCTAACCGCTCGTCGCTGCGTGCCGTGTCCATGATCCCCGAGCCGGCGCTGTGCCTTACAGAAGAAGAAGAATAACGCTCGGTCTCCTGCAGCTAATGCTTTCGCTCCATTGTCGGTTTAGCAGCGTTGAACCCTCCTCATTTTATTTTTTTTTTGTTGTGAAAGCAATAATACGCCAGGTCTAACCGCTCGTCCCTGTGTGCCGTGTCCGTGGAAAAACAGAAGAATGCTCGCTCTCCTGCAGTAATGCTTTCTCTCCATAGTCGGCTCAGCAGCGTTGAACCCTCATTTTATTTTTTTTTTGTTGCGAAAGCAATGCACCGCCAGGTCTAAAAGCTCGTCGCTGTGCGCCGTGTCCGTGGAAGAAGAAGAACGCTCGGTCTCCTGCAGCTAATGCTTTCGCTCCATAGTCGGTTCAGCAGCGTTGAAGCCTCATTTTATTTTTTTCTTATTGCGAAAGCAATAATACGCCAAGTCTAACCGCTCGTCGCTGTGTGCCGTGTCCGTGGAAAAACAGAAGAACGCTCGGTCTCCTGCAGCTAATGCTTTCTCTCCATAGTCGGTTCAGCAGCGTTGAACCCTCATTTTATTTTTTTTTTGTTGCGAAAGCAATGCACCGCCAGGTCTAAAAGGTCGTCGCTGTGTGCCGTGTCCGTGGAAGAAGAAGAACGCTCGGTCTCCTGCAGCTAATGCTTTCTCTCCATAGTCGGTTCAGCAGCGTTGTACCCTCCTCATTTTATTTTTTTTGTTGTTGTGAAAGCATTAATACGCCAGGTCTAACCGCTCGTCGCTGTGTGCCGTGTCCGTGGAAAAACAGAAGAATGCTTGGTCTCCTGCAGCTAATGCTTTCTCTCCATAGTCGGTTCAGCAGCGTTGAACCCTCATTTAATTTTTTTTCTTGCGAAAGCAATGCACCACCAGGTCTAAAAGCTCGTCGCTGTGTGCCGTGTCCGTGGAAGAAGAAAAACGCTCGGTCTTCTGCAGCTAATACTATCGCTCCATAGTCGGTTCAGCAGCGTTGAACCCTCATTTTATTTTTTCTTATTGCGAAAGCAATGCTACGCCAGGTCTAAAAGCTCGTCGCTGTGTGCCGTATCCGTGGAAGAAGAAGAAGAGCACTCGGTCTCCTGCAGCTAATGCTTTCGCTCCATAGTCGGTTCAGCAGCGTTGAACCCTCCTCATTTTATTTTTTTTTTGTTGTAAAAGCAATAATACGCCAGGTCTAACCGCTCGTCCCTGTGTGCCGTGTCCGTGGAAAAACAGAAGAATGCTCGGTCTCCTGCAGCCAATGCTTTCTCTCTATAGTCGGTTCAGCAGCGTTGAACCCTCCTTTTATTTTTTTTTTTTGTTGCGAAAGCAATGCACCGCCAGGTCTAAAAGCTTGTCGCTGTGTGCCGTGTCCGTGGAAGAAGAAGAACGCTCGGTCTCCTGCAGCTAATGCTTTCTCTCCATAGTCGGTTCAGCAGCGTTGTGCCCTCCTCATTTTATTTTTTTTTTGTTGTGAAAGCAATAATACGCCAGGTCTAACCGCTCGTCGCTGTGTGCCGTGTCCGTGGAAGAAGAAGAACGCTCGGTCTCCTGCAGCTAATGCTTTCGCTCCATCGCCGGTTCAGCAGCATTGAACCCTCCTCATTTTATTTTTTTTTTATTTCGAAAGCAATACTACGCCAGGTCTAACAGCTCGTCGCTGTGTGCCTTGTCCGTGGAAGAAGAAAACGCTCGGTCTCCTGCAGCTAATGCTTTCGCTCCATAGTCGGTTCAGCAGCGTTGAACCCTCATTTTATTTTTTTTATTGCGAAAGCAATACTACGCCAGGTCTAACAGCTCGTCGCTGTGTGCCTTGTCCGTGGAAGAAGAAAACGCTCGGTCTCCTGCAGCTAATGCTTTCTCTCCATAGTCGGTTCAGCAGCGTTGAACTCTCATTTTATTTTTTTTTGTTGCGAAAGCAATGCACCGCCAGGTCTAAAAGCTCGTCGCTGTGCGCCGTGTCCGTGGAAGAAGAAGAACGCTCGGTCTCCTGCAGCTAATGCTTTCGCTCCATAGTCGGTTCAGCAGCGTTGAAGCCTCATTTTATTTTTTTCTTATTGCGAAAGCAATAATACGCCAGGTCTAACCGCTCGTCGCTGTGTGCCGTGTCCGTGGAAAAACAGAAGAACGCTCGGTCTCCTGCAGCTAATGCTTTCTCTCCATAGTTGGTTTGGCAGCGTTGAACCCTCATTTTATTTTTTTTTTGTTGCGAAAGCAATGCACCGCCAGGTCTAAAAGCTCGTCGCTGTGTGCCGTGTCCGTGGAAGAACAAGAACGCTCGGTCTCCTGCAGCTAATGCTTTCTCTCAATAGTCGGTTCAGCAGCGTTGTACCCTCCTCATTTTATTTTTTTTAGTTGTTTTGAAAGCATTAATACGCCAGGTCTAACCGCTCGTCGCTGTGTGCCGTGTCCGTGGAAGAAGAAGAACGCTCGGTCTCCTGCAGCTAATGCTTTCGCTCCATAGTCGGTTCAGCAGCGTTGAACCCTCATTTTATTTTTTCTTATTGCGAAAGCAATAATACGCCAGGTCTAACCGCTCGTCGCTGTGTGCCGTGTCCGTGGAAAAACAGAAGAATGTTTGGTCTCCTGCAGCTAATGCTTTCTCTCCATAGTCGGTTCAGCAGCGTTGAACCCTCATTTTATTTTTTTTTGTTACGAAAGCAATGCACCGCCAGGTCTAAAAGCTCGTCGCTGTGTGCCGTGTCCGTGGAAGAAGAAGAACGCTCGGTCTCCTGCAGCTAATGTTTTCTCTCCATAGTCGGTTCAGCAGCGCTGTACCCTCCTCATTTTATTTTTTTTGTTGTTGTGAAAGCAATAATACGCCAGGTCTAACCGCTCGTCGCTGTGGGCCGTGTACGTGGAAGAATATAACACTCGGTCTCCTGCAGCAAATGCTTTCGCTCTGTAGTCGGTTCAGCAGCGTTGAAAGCTCATTTTATTTTTTTTTATTTCGAAAGCAATACTACGCCAGGTCTAACAGCTCGTCGCTGTGTGCCTTGTCCGTGGAAGAAGAAAACGCTCGGTCTCCTGCAGCTAATGCTTTCTCTCCATAGTCGGTTCAGCAGCGTTGAACCCTCATTTTATTTTTTTTTTGTTGCGAAAGCAATGCACCGCCAGGTCTAAAAGCTCGTCGCTGTGCGCCGTGTCCGTGGAAGAAGAAGAACGCTCGGTCTCCTGCAGCTAATGCTTTCGCTCCATAGTCGGTTCAGCAGCGTTGAAGCCTCATTTTATTTTTTTCTTATTGCGAAAGCAATAATACGCCAGGTCTAACCGCTCGTCGCTGTGTGCCGTGTCCGTGGAAAAACAGAAGAACGCTCGGTCTCCTGCAGCTAATGCTTTCTCTCCATAGTCGGTTCAGCAGCGTTGAACCCTCATTTTATTTTTTTTTTGTTGCGAAAGCAATGCACCGCCAGGTCTAAAAGCTCGTCGCTGTGTGCCGTGTCCGTGGAAGAAGAAGAACGCTCGGTCTCCTGCAGCTAATGCTTTCTCTCAATAGTCGGTTCAGCAGCGTTGTACCCTCCTCATTTTATTTTTTTTTGTTGTTTTGAAAGCATTAATACGCCAGGTCTAACCGCTCGTCGCTGTGTGCCGTGTCCGTGGAAGAAGAAGAACGCTCGGTCTCCTGCAGCTAATGCTTTCGCTCCATAGTCGGTTCAGCAGCGTTGAACCCTCATTTTATTTTTTCTTATTGCGAAAGCAATAATACGCCAGGTCTAACCGCTCGTCGCTGTGTGCCGTATCCGTGGAAAAACAGAAGAATGTTTGGTCTCCTGCAGCTAATGCTTTCTCTCCATAGTCGGTTCAGCAGCGTTGAACCCTCATCTTATTTTTTTTTGTTACGAAAGCAATGCACCGCCAGGTCTAAAAGCTCGTCGCTGTGTGCCGTGTCCGTGGAAGAAGAAGAACGCTCGGTCTCCTGCAGCTAATGTTTTCTCTCCATAGTCGGTTCAGCAGCGTTGTACCCTCCTCATTTTATTTTTTTTTTGTTGTGAAAGCAATAATACGCCAGGTCTAACCGCTCGTCGCTGTGGGCCGTGTACGTGGAAGAATAAAACACTCGGTCTCCTGCAGCAAATGCTTTCGCTCTATAGTCGGTTCAGCAGCGTTGAAAGCTCATTTTATTTTTTTTTTGTTGGGAAAGCAATGCTACGCTAGGTCTAAAAGCTCGTCTTCTTCTTCTTCTTCTCCCTCGTTGTAAAAGCTCGTCGCTGTGTGCCGTGTTCATGGAAGAAGAAGAAGAACGCTCGGTCTCCTACAGCTAATGCTTTCGCTCCACCCTCGGTTCAGCAGCATTGAACCCTCCTCATTTTATTTTTTTTTATTACGAAAGCATTAATACGCCAGGTCTAACAGCACGTCGCTGTGTGCCTTGTCCGTGGAAGAAGAAAACGCTCGGTCTCCTGCAGCTAATGCTTTCGCTCCATAGTCGGTTCAGCAGCGTTGAACCCTTGTTTTATTTTTTTTATTGCGAAAGCAATACTACGCCAGGTCTAACAGCTCGTCGCTGTGTGCCTTGTCCGTGGAAGAAGAAAACGCTCGGTCTCCTGCGGCTAATGCTTTGTCTCCATAGTCGGTTCAGCAGCGTTGAACCCTCATTTTATTTTTTTTTGTTGCGAAAGCAATGCACCGCCAGGTCTAAAAGTTCGTCGCTGTGCGCCGTGTCCATGGAAGAAGAACGCTCGGTCTCCTGCAGCTAATGCTTTCGCTCCATAGTCGGTTCAGCAGCGTTGAAGCCTCATTTTATTTTTTTCTTATTGCGAAAGCAATAATACGCCAGGTCTAACCGCTCGTCGCTGTGTGCCGTGTCCGTGGAAAAACAGAAGAACGCTCGGTCTTCTGCAGCTAATGCTTTCTCTCAATAGTCGGTTCAGCAGCGTTGTACCCTCCTCATTTTATTTTTTTTGTTGTTGTGAAAGCAATAATACGCCAGGTCTAACCGCTCGTCGCTGTGTGCCGTGTCCGTGGAAGAAGAAGAACGCTCGGTCTCCTGCAGCTAATGCTTTCGCTCCATAGTCGGTTCAGCAGCGTTGAACCCTCATTTTATTTTTTCTTATTGCGAAAGCAATAATATGCCAGTTCTAACCGCTCGTCGCTGTGTGCCGTGTCCGTGGAAAAACAGAAGAATGCTTGGTCTCCTGCAGCTAATGCTTTCTCTCCATAGTCGGTTCAGCAGCGTTGAACCCTCATTTAATTTTTTTTCTTGCGAAAGCAAAGCACCACCAGGTCTAAAAGCTCGTCGCTGTGTGCCGTGTCCGTGGAAGAAGAAGAACGCTCGGTCTTCTGCAGCTAATGCTATCGCTCCATAGTCGGTTCAGCAGCGTTGACACCTCATTTTATTTTTTCTTATTGCGAAAGCAATGCTACGCCAGGTCTAAACGCTCGTCGCTGTGTGCCGTCTCCGTGGAAGAAGAAGAAGAGCCCTCGGTCTCCTGCAGCTAATGCTTTCGCTCCATAGTCGGTTCAGCAGCGTTGAACCCTCCTCATTTTATTTCTTTTTTTGTTGTGAAAGCAATAATACGCCAGGTCTAACCGCTCGTCGCAGTGTGCCGTGTCCGTGGAAGAAGAAGAAGAACGCTCGGTCTCCTGCAGCCAATGCTTTCTCTCCATAGTCGGTTCAGCAGCGTTGAACCCTCCTTTTATTTTTTTTTTGTTGCGAAAGCAATGCACCGCCAGGTCTAAAAGCTCGTCGCTGTGTGCCGTGTCCGTGGAAGAAGAAGAACGCTCGGTCTCCTGCAGCTAATGCTTTCTCTCCATAGTCGGTTCAGCAGCGTTGTGCCCTCCTCATTTTATTTTTTTTTGTTGTGAAAGCAATAATACGCCAGGTCTAACCGCTCGTCGCTGTGTGCCGTGTCCGTGGAAGAACAAGAAGAACGCTCGGTCTCCTGCAGCTAATGCTTTCTCTCCATAGTCGGTTCAGCAGCGTTGAACCCTCATTTTATTTTTTTTGTTGCGAAAGCAATTCACCGCCAGGTCTAAAAGCTCGTCGCTGTGTGCCGTGTCCGTGGAAGAAGAAGAACGCTCGGTCTCCTGCAGCTAATGCTTTCTCTCCATAGTCGGTTCAGCAGCGTTGTACCCTCCTCATTTTATTTCATTTTTTGTTGTGAGAGAAATAATACGCCAGGCCTAACCGCTCGTCGCTGTGTGCCGTGTCTGTGGAAGAAGAAGAAGAACGCTCGGTCTCCTGCAGCTAATGCTTTCGCTCCATAGTCGGTTCAGCAGCGTTGAACCCTAATTTTATTTTTTCTTATTGCGAAAGCAATAATGCGCCAGGTCTAACCGCTCGTCGCTGTGTGCCGTGTCCGTGGAAAAACAGAAGAATGCTCGGACTCCTGCAGCTAATGCTTTCTCTCCATAGTCGGTACAGCAGCGTTGAACCCTCATTTTATTTTTTTTTTGTTACGAAAGCAATGCACCGCCAGGTCTAAAAGCTCGTCGCTGTGTGCCGTGTCCGTGGAAGAAGAAGAACGCTCGGTCTCCGGCAGCTAATGCTTTCTCTCCATAGTCGGTTCAGCAGCGTTGTACCTTCCTCATTTTATTTCTTTTTTTGTTGTGAGAGAAATAATACGCCAGGCCTAACCGCTCGTCGCTGTGTGCCGTGTCTGTGGAAGAAGAAGAAGAACGCTCGGTCTCCTGCAGCTAATGCTTTCTCTCCATAGTCGGTTGAGCAGCGTTGTACCCTCCTCATTTTATTTTTTTTTGTT
The DNA here is from genome assembly GCF_055883805.1 of Amblyomma maculatum. NCBI lineage: Eukaryota > Metazoa > Arthropoda > Arachnida > Ixodida > Ixodidae > Amblyomma > Amblyomma maculatum. The sequence continues at coordinate 17,098,297 of NW_028146738.1, forward strand.
GTGAAAGCAATAATACGCCAGGTCTAACCGCTCGTCGCTGTGGGCCGTGTACGTGGAAGAAGAAGAACACTCGGTCTCCTGCAGGTAATGCTTTCGCTCCATAGTCGGTTCAGCAGCGTTGAAAGCTCATTTTATTTTTTTTTTGTTGGGAAAGCAATGCTACGCTAGGTCTAAAAGCTCGTCGCTGTGTGCCGTGTTCATGGAAGAAGAAGAAGAACGCTCGGTCTCCTACAGCTAATGCTTTCGCTCCATCGTCGGTTCAGCAGCATTGAACCCTCCTCATTTTATTTTTTTTTTATTGCGAAAGCAATACTACGCCAGGTCTAACTGCTCGTCGCTGTGTGCCTTGTCCGTGGAAGAAGGAAACGCTCGGTCTCCTGCAGCTAATGCTTTCGCTCTATAGTCGGTTCAGCAGCGTTGAACCCTCATTTTATTTTTTTTATTGCGAAAGCAATACTACGCCAGGTCTAAAAGCTCGTCGCTGTGTGCCGTCTCCGTGGAAGAAGAATAAGAACGCTCGGTCTCCTGCAGCTAATGCTTTCGCTCCATTGTCGGTTCAGCAGCGTTGAACCCTCCTCATTTTATTTTTTTTTTGTTGTGAAAGCAATAATACGCCAGGTCTAACCGCTCGTCCCTGTGTGCCGTGTCCGTGGAAAAACAGAATAATGCTCGCTCTCCTGCAGCTAATGCTTTCTCTCCATAGTCGGTTCAGCAGCGTTGAACCCTCATTTTATTTTTTTTTGTTGCGAAAGCAATGCACCGCCAGGTCTAAAAGCTCGTCGCTGTGCGCCGTGTCCGTGGAAGAAGAAGAACGCTCGGTCTCCTGCCGCTAATGCTTTCGCTCCATAGTCGGTTCAGCAGCGTTGAAGCCTCATTTTATTTTTTTCTTATTGCGAAAGCAATAATACGCCAGGTCTAACCGCTCGTCGCTGTGTGCCGTGTCCGTGGAAAAACAGAAGAACGCTCGGTCTCCTGCAGATAATGCTTTCTCTCCATAGTCGGTTCAGCAGCGTTGAACCCTCATTTTATTTTTTTTTGTTGCGAAAGCAATGCTAAGCCAGGTCTAACCGCTCGTCGCTGTGTGCCGTGTCCGTGGAAGAAGATGAAGAACGCTCGGTCTCCTGCAGCTAATGCTTTCGCTTCATAGTCACCAGCGTTGAACCCTCCTCGTTTTATTTTTTTTTATTAAGATAGCAATGCTACGCCAGGTCTAACCGCTCGTCGCTGTGTGCTGTGTCCGTGGAAGAAGAAGAACGCTCGGTCTCCTGCAGCTAATGCTTTCTCTCCATAGTCGGTTCAGCAGCGTTGAACCCTCCTCATTTTATCTTTTTATTAAGAAAGCAATGCTACGCCAGGTCTAACCGCTCGTCGCTGTGTGCCGTGTCCGTGGAAGAAGAAGAACGCTTGGTCTCCTGCACCTAATGCTTTCGCTCCATAGTCGGTTAAGCAGCGTTGAACCCTCCTCATTTTATCTTTTTATTAAGAAAGCAATGCTACGCCAGGTCTACCTGCTCGTCGCTGTGTGCCGTGTCCGTGGAAGAAGAAGAAGAGCGCTCGGTCTCCTGCAGCTAATGCTTTCGCTCCATAGTCGGTTCTGCAGCGTTGAACCCTCCTCATTTTATTTTTTTATTGCGAAAGCAATACTACGCCAGGTCTAACCGCTCGTCGCTGTGTGCCGTGTCCGTGGAAGAAGACGAACGCTCGGTCACCCGCAGCTTATGCTTTCGCTCCATAGACGGTTCAGCAGCGTTGAACCCTCCTCATTTTATTTTTTTTATTGCGAAAGCAATACTATGCCAGGTCTAACCGCTCGTCACTGTGTGTCCTGTCCGTGGAAGAATAAGACGAACACTCGGTCACCCGCAGCTTATGCTTTCGCTCCATAGTCGGTTCAGCAGCGTTGAACCCTCCTCATTTTATTTTTTTTATTGCGAATGCAATACTACGCCAGGTCTAACCGCTCGTCACTGTGTGCCGTGTCCGTGGAAGAAGACGAACGCTCGGTCACCCGCAGCTTATGCTTTTCCTCCACAGTCGCTTCAGCAGCCTTGAACCCTCCTTATTTTATTTTTTTTATCGCGAAAGCAATATTTTGCTAGGTCTAACCGCTCGTCGCTGTGTGCCGCGTCCGTGGAAGAAGAAGACGAACGCTCGGTCACCCGCAGCTTATGCTTTCGCTCCATAGTCGGTTCAGCAGCGTTGAACCCTCCTCATTTTATTTTTTTTTATTGCGAAAGCAATAATACGCCAGGTCCAACCGCTCGTCGCTGTGTGCCGTGTCCGTGGAAGAAGTAGAAGAACGCTCGGTCACCCGCAGCTTATGCTTTCACTCCACAGTCGGTTCAGCAGCGTTGAACCCTCCTCATTTTATTTTTTTTTATTGCGAAAGCAATACTACGCCAGGTCTATCCAATCGTCGCTGTGTGCCGTGTCCCTGGAAGGAGACGAACGCTCGGTCACCCGCAGCTAATGCTTTCGCTCCATAGTCGGTTCAGCAGCGTTGAACCCTACTCATTTTATTTTTGTTTATTGCGAAAGCAATACTACGCCAGGTCTACCGCTCGTCGCTGTCTGCCGTGTCCGTGGAAGAAGAAGACGAACGCTCAGTCACCCGCAGCTTATGCTTTCGCTCCATAGTCTGTTCAGCAGCGTTGAAAACTCCTCATTTTAATTTTTTTATTAAGAAAGCAATCCTATGCCAGCTCTAAAATCTCGTCGCTGTGTGCCGTGTCCGTGGAAGAAGAAGAAGAACGCTCGGTCTCCTGCCGCTAATGCTTTCTCTCCATACTTGGTTCAGCAGTGTTGAACCCTCATTTTATATTTTTTTATTGCGAAAGCAATACTACGCCGGGTCTAACCGCTCGTCGCTGTGTGCCGTGTCCGTGGAAAAAGAAGAAGAATGCTCGGTCTCCTGCAGCTAATGCTTTCTCTCCATAGTCAATTCAGCAGCGTTGAACCCTCATTTTATTTTTTTTTATTAAGAAAGCAATGCTACGCCAGGTCTAACAGCTCGTCGCTTTGTGCCGTGTCCATTGAAGAAGAAGAAGAACGCTCGGTCTCCTGCAGCTTATGCTTTCGCTCCATAGTCGGTTCAGCAGCGTTGAACCCTCCTCATTTTATTTTTTTTTTATTAAGAAAGCAATGCTACGCCTGGTCTAACCGCTCGCCGCAGTGTGCCGTGTCCGTGGAAGAAGAAGAACCCTCGGTCTCCTGCAGCTAATGCTTTCGCTCCATATTCGGTTAAGCACTATCTTTTTTTATTAAGAAAGCAATGCTACGCCTGGTCTAACCGCTCGTCGCTGTGTGCCGTGTCTGTGGCAGAAGAAGACGAACGCTCGATCACCCGCAGCTTATGCTTTCGCTCCATAGTCGGTTCAGCAGCGTTGAACCCTCCTCATTTTATTTTTTTTTATTGCGAAAGCAATAATACGCCAGGTCCAACCGCTCGTCGCTGTGTGCCGTGTCCGTGGAAGAAGTAGAGGAACTCTCGGTCACCCGCAGCTTATGCTTTCACTCCACAGTCGGTTCAGCAGCGTTGAACCCTCCTCATTTTATTTTTTTTTATTGCGAAAGCAATACGACGCCAGGTCTAACCAATCGTCGCTGTGTGCCGTGTCCCTGGAAGATGGAGACGAACGCTCGGTCACCCGCAGCTAAAGCTTTCGCTCCATAGTCGGTTCAGCAGCGTTGAACCCTACTCATTTTATTTTTTTTTATTCCGAAAGGAATACTACGCCAGGTCTACCGCTCGTCGCTGTCTGCCGTGTCCGTGGAAGAAGAAGACGAACGCTCAGTCACCCGCAGCTTATGCTTTCGCTCCATAGTCGGTTCAGCAGCGTTGAAAACTCTCATTTTATTTTTTTATTAAGAAAGCAATCCTATGCCAGGTCTAACAGCTCGTCGCTGTGTGCCGTGTCCATTGAAGAAGAAGAAGAACGCTCGGTCTCCTGCCGCTATTGCTTTCTCTCCATAGTTGGTTCAGCAGTGTTGAACCCTCATTTTATATTTTTTTTATTGCGAAAGCAATACTACGCCGGGTCTAACCGCTCGTCGCTGTGTGCCGTGTCCGTGGAAAAAGAAGAAGAATGCTCGGTCTCCTGCAGCTAATGCTTTCTCTCCATAGTCAATTCAGCAGCGTTGAACCCTCCTCATTTTATTTTTTTTTTATTAAGAAAGCAATGCTACGCCAGGTCTAGCCGCTCGCCGCAGTGTGCCGTGTCCGTGGAAGAAGAAGAACCCTCGGTCTCCTGCAGCTAATGCTTTCGCTCCATATTCGGTTAAGCAGCGTTGAACCCTCCTCATTCTATCTTTTTTTATTAAGAAAGCAATGCTACGCCTGGTCTAACCGCTCGTCGCTGTGTGCCGTGTCTGTGGCAGAAGAAGAAGAATGCTAGGTCACCCGCAGCTTATGCTTTCACTCCACAGTCGGTTCAGCAGCGTTGAACCCTCCTCATTTTATTTTTTTATTGCGAAAGTAATACTACACCAGGTCTACCGCTCGTCGCTGTCTGCCGTGTCCGTGGAAGAAGAAGACGAACGCTCAGTCACCCGCAGCTTATGCTTTCGCTCCATAGTCGGTTCAGCAGCGTTGAAAACTCTCATTTTATTTTTTTTATTAAGAAAGCAATCCTATGCCAGGTCTAACAGCTCGTCGCTGTGTGCCGTGTCCATTGAAGAAGAAGAAGAACGCTCGGTCTCCTGCTGCTTATGCTTTCGCTCCATAGTCGGTTCAGCAGCGTTGAACCCTCCTCATTTTATTTTTTTTTATTAAGAAAGCAATGCTACGCCAGGTCTAACCGCTCGCCGCAGTGTGCCGTGTCCGTGGAAGAAGGTGAACCCTCGGTCTCCTGCAGCTAATGCTTTCGCTCCATATTCGGTTAAGCAGCGTTGAACCCTCCTCATTCTATCTTTTTTTATTAAGAAAGCAATGCTACGCCTGGTCTAACCGCTCGTCGCTGTGTGCCGTGTCTATGGCAGAAGAAGAAGAATGCTAGGTCACCCGCAGCTTATGCTTTCACTCCACAGTCGGTTCAGCAGCGTTGAACCCTCCTCATTTTATTTTTTTATTGCGAAAGTAATACTACGCCAGATCTTACCGCTCGTCGCTGTGTGCCGTCGCCGTGGAAGAAGAAGACGAACGCTCGGTCACCCGCAGCTTATGCTTTCGCTCCATAGTCGGTTCAGCAGCGTTGAACCCTCCTCATTTTATTTTTTTATTGCGAAAGCAATACTACACCAGGTCTAACCGCTCGTCGCTGTGTGCCGTGTCCGTGGAAGAAGAAGACGAACGCTCGGTCACCCGCAGCTTATGCTTTCGCTCCATAGACGGTTCAGCAGCGTTGAACCCTCCTCATTTTATTTTTTTTATTGCGAAAGCAATAATATGCCAGGTCTAACCGCTCGTCACTGTGTGTCCTGTCCGTGGAAGAAGAAGACGAACACTCGGTCACCCGCAGCTTATGCTTTCGCTCTATAGTCGGTTCAGCAACACTGAACCCTCCTCATTTTATTTTTTTTTATTGCGAAAGCAATACTACGCCAGGTCTAACCGCTCGTCACTGTGTGCCGTGTCCGTGGAAGAAGAAGACGAATGCTCGGTCACGCGCAGCTTATGCTTTTGCTCCACAGTCGCTTCAACAGCGTTGAACCCGCCTTATTTTATTTTTTTATTGCGAAAGCAATATTTTGCTAGGTCTAACCGCTCGTCGCTGTGTGCCGTGTCCGTGGAAGAAGAAGACGAACGCTCGGTCACCCGCTGCTTATGCTTTCGCTCCATAGTCGGTTCAGAAGCGTTGAACCCTCCTCATTTTATTTTTTTATTGCGAAAGCAATACTACGCCAGGTCTAACCGCTCGTCGCTGTGTGGCGTGTCTGTGGCCGAAGAAAACGAACGCTCGATCACCCGCAGCTTATGCTTTCGCTCCATAGTCGGTTCAGCGGCGTTGAATCCTCCAGATTTTATTTTTTTATTTCGAAAGCAATACTACGCCAGGTCTAACCAATCGTCGCTGTGTGCCGTGTCCGTGGAAGAAGAAGAATGCTAGGTCACCCGCAGCTTATGCTTTCACTCCAACGTCGGTTCAGCAGCATTGAACCCTCCTGATTTTATTTTTTTTTATTGCGAATGCAATACTACGCCAGGTCTAACCGCTCGTCACTGTGTGCCGTGTCCGTGGAAGAAGACGAACGCTCGGTCACCCGCAGCTTATGCTTTTCCTCCACAGTCGCTTCAGCAGCCTTGAACCCTCCTTATTTTATTTTTTTTATTGCGAAAGCAATATTTTGCTAGGTCTAACCGCTCGTCGCTGTGTGCCGCGTCCGTGGAAGAAGAAGACGAACGCTCGGTCACCCGCAGCTTATGCTTTCGCTCCATAGTCGGTTCAGCAGCGTTGAACCCTCCTCATTTTATTTTTTTTTATTGCGAAAGCAATAATACGCCAGGTCCAACCGCTCGTCGCTGTGTGCCGTGTCCGTGGAAGAAGTAGAAGAACGCTCGGTCACCCGCAGCTTATGCTTTCACTCCACAGTCGGTTCAGCAGCGTTGAACCCTCCTCATTTTATTTTTTTTTATTGCGAAAGCAATACTACGCCAGGTCTATCCAATCGTCGCTGTGTGCCGTGTCCCTGGAAGGAGACGAACGCTCGGTCACCCGCAGCTAATGCTTTCGCTCCATAGTCGGTTCAGCAGCGTTGAACCCTACTCATTTTATTTTTGTTTATTGCGAAAGCAATACTACGCCAGGTCTACCGCTCGTCGCTGTCTGCCGTGTCCGTGGAAGAAGAAGACGAACGCTCAGTCACCCGCAGCTTATGCTTTCGCTCCATAGTCTGTTCAGCAGCGTTGAAAACTCCTCATTTTAATTTTTTTATTAAGAAAGCAATCCTATGCCAGCTCTAAAATCTCGTCGCTGTGTGCCGTGTCCGTGGAAGAAGAAGAAGAACGCTCGGTCTCCTGCCGCTAATGCTTTCTCTCCATACTTGGTTCAGCAGTGTTGAACCCTCATTTTATATTTTTTTATTGCGAAAGCAATACTACGCCGGGTCTAACCGCTCGTCGCTGTGTGCCGTGTCCGTGGAAAAAGAAGAAGAATGCTCGGTCTCCTGCAGCTAATGCTTTCTCTCCATAGTCAATTCAGCAGCGTTGAACCCTCATTTTATTTTTTTTTTTATTAAGAAAGCAATGCTACGCCAGGTCTAACAGCTCGTCGCTTTGTGCCGTGTCCATTGAAGAAGAAGAAGAACGCTCGGTCTCCTGCAGCTTATGCTTTCGCTCCATAGTCGGTTCAGCAGCGTTGAACCCTCCTCATTTTATTTTTTTTTATTAAGAAAGCAATGCTACGCCTGGTCTAACCGCTCGCCGCAGTGTGCCGTGTCCGTGGAAGAAGAAGAACCCTCGGTCTCCTGCAGCTAATGCTTTCGCTCCATATTCGGTTAAGCACTATCTTTTTTTATTAAGAAAGCAATGCTACGCCTGGTCTAACCGCTCGTCGCTGTGTGCCGTGTCTGTGGCAGAAGAAGACGAACGCTCGATCACCCGCAGCTTATGCTTTCGCTCCATAGTCGGTTCAGCAGCGTTGAACCCTCCTCATTTTATTTTTTTTTATTGCGAAAGCAATAATACGCCAGGTCCAACCGCTCGTCGCTGTGTGCCGTGTCCGTGGAAGAAGTAGAGGAACTCTCGGTCACCCGCAGCTTATGCTTTCACTCCACAGTCGGTTCAGCAGCGTTGAACCCTCCTCATTTTATTTTTTTTTATTGCGAAAGCAATACGACGCCAGGTCTAACCAATCGTCGCTGTGTGCCGTGTCCCTGGAAGATGGAGACGAACGCTCGGTCACCCGCAGCTAAAGCTTTCGCTCCATAGTCGGTTCAGCAGCGTTGAACCCTACTCATTTTATTTTTTTTTATTGCGAAAGCAATACGACGCCAGGTCTACCGCTCGTCGCTGTCTGCCGTGTCCGTGGAAGAAGAAGACGAACGCTCAGTCACCCGCAGCTTATGCTTTCGCTCCATAGTCGGTTCAGCAGCGTTGAAAACTCTCATTTTATTTTTTTATTAAGAAAGCAATCCTATGCCAGGTCTAACAGCTCGTCGCTGTGTGCCGTGTCCATTGAAGAAGAAGAAGAACGCTCGGTCTCCTGCCGCTATTTCTTTCTCTCCATAGTTGGTTCAGCAGTGTTGAACCCTCATTTTATATTTTTTTTATTGCGAAAGCAATACTACGCCGGGTCTAACCGCTCGTCGCTGTGTGCCGTGTCCGTGGAAAAAGAAGAAGAATGCTCGGTCTCCTGCAGCTAATGCTTTCTCTCCATAGTCAATTCAGCAGCGTTGAACCCTCCTCATTTTATTTTTTTTTTATTAAGAAAGCAATGCTACGCCAGGTCTAGCCGCTCGCCGCAGTGTGCCGTGTCCGTGGAAGAAGAAGAACCCTCGGTCTCCTGCAGCTAATGCTTTCGCTCCATATTCGGTTAAGCAGCGTTGAACCCTCCTCATTCTATCTTTTTTTATTAAGAAAGCAATGCTACGCCTGGTCTAACCGCTCGTCGCTGTGTGCCGTGTCTGTGGCAGAAGAAGAAGAATGCTAGGTCACCCGCAGCTTATGCTTTCACTCCACAGTCGGTTCAGCAGCGTTGAACCCTCCTCATTTTATTTTTTTATTGCGAAAGTAATACTACACCAGGTCTACCGCTCGTCGCTGTCTGCCGTGTCCGTGGAAGAAGACGAACGCTCAGTCACCCGCAGCTTATGCTTTCGCTCCATAGTCGGTTCAGCAGCGTTGAAAACTCTCATTTTATTTTTTTTATTAAGAAAGCAATCCTATGCCAGGTCTAACAGCTCGTCGCTGTGTGCCGTGTCCATTGAAGAAGAAGAAGAACGCTCGGTCTCCTGCAGCTTATGCTTTCGCTCCATAGTCGGTTCAGCAGCGTTGAACCCTCCTCATTTTATTTTTTTTTATTAAGAAAGCAATGCTACGCCAGGTCTAACCGCTCGCCGCAGTGTGCCGTGTCCGTGGAAGAAGGTGAACCCTCGGTCTCCTGCAGCTAATGCTTTCGCTCCATATTCGGTTAAGCAGCGTTGAACCCTCCTCATTCTATCTTTTTTTATTAAGAAAGCAATGCTACGCCTGGTCTAACCGCTCGTCGCTGTGTGCCGTGTCTATGGCAGAAGAAGAAGAATGCTAGGTCACCCGCAGCTTATGCTTTCACTCCACAGTCGGTTCAGCAGCGTTGAACCCTCCTCATTTTATTTTTTTATTGCGAAAGTAATACTACGCCAGATCTTACCGCTCGTCGCTGTGTGCCGTCGCCGTGGAAGAAGAAGACGAACGCTCGGTCACCCGCAGCTTATGCTTTCGCTCCATAGTCGGTTCAGCAGCGTTGAACCCTCCTCATTTTATTTTTTTATTGCGAAAGCAATACTACACCAGGTCTAACCGCTCGTCGCTGTGTGCCGTGTCCGTGGAAGAAGAAGACGAACGCTCGGTCACCCGCAGCTTATGCTTTCGCTCCATAGACGGTTCAGCAGCGTTGAACCCTCCTCATTTTATTTTTTTTATTGCGAAAGCAATAATATGCCAGGTCTAACCGCTCGTCACTGTGTGTCCTGTCCGTGGAAGAAGAAGACGAACACTCGGTCACCCGCAGCTTATGCTTTCGCTCTATAGTCGGTTCAGCAACACTGAACCCTCCTCATTTTATTTTTTTTTATTGCGAAAGCAATACTACGCCAGGTCTAACCGCTCGTCACTGTGTGCCGTGTCCGTGGAAGAAGAAGACGAATGCTCGGTCACGCGCAGCTTATGCTTTTGCTCCACAGTCGCTTCAACAGCGTTGAACCCGCCTTATTTTATTTTTTTATTGCGAAAGCAATATTTTGCTAGGTCTAACCGCTCGTCGCTGTGTGCCGTGTCCGTGGAAGAAGAAGACGAACGCTCGGTCACCCGCAGCTTATGCTTTCGCTCCATAGTCGGTTCAGAAGCGTTGAACCCTCCTCATTTTATTTTTTTATTGCGAAAGCAATACTACGCCAGGTCTAACCGCTCGTCGCTGTGTGGCGTGTCTGTGGCCGAAGAAAACGAACGCTCGATCACCCGCAGCTTATGCTTTCGCTCCATAGTCGGTTCAGCGGCGTTGAATCCTCCAGATTTTATTTTTTTATTTCGAAAGCAATACTACGCCAGGTCTAACCAATCGTCGCTGTGTGCCGTGTCCGTGGAAGAAGAAGAATGCTAGGTCACCCGCAGCTTATGCTTTCACTCCAACGTCGGTTCAGCAGCATTGAACCCTCCTGATTTTATTTTTTTTTATTTAGAAAGCAATACTACGCCAAGTCTAACCAATCGCCGCTGTTTGCCATGTCCCTGGAAGGAGAAGACGAATGCTCGGTCACCCGCAGCTTATGCTTTCGCTCCATAGTCGGTTCAGCGGCGTTGAATCCTCCTGATTTTATTTTTTTATTTCGAAAGCAATACTACGCCAGCTCTAACCGCTCGTCGCTGTGTGCCGTCATCGTGGAAGAAGAGGACGAACGCTCGGTCACCCGCAGCTTATGCTTGCGCTCCATAGTCGGTTCTGCAGCGTTGAACCCTCCTCATTTTATTTTTTTATTGCGAAAGCAGTACTACGCCAGGTCTAACCGCTCGTCGCTGTGTGCCGTGTCCGTGGAAGAAGAAGACGAACGCTCGGTCACCCGCAGGTTATGCTTTCGCTCCGTAGACGGTTCAGCAGCGTTGAACCCTCCTCATTTTATTTTTTTTTTTATTGCGAAAGCAATACCATGCCAGGTCTAACCGCTCGTCACTGTGTGTCCTGTCCGTCGAAGAAGAAGACGAACACTCGGTCACCCGCAGCTTATGCTTTCGCTCTATAGTCGGTTCAGCAGCGTTGAACTCTCCTCATTTTATTTTTTTTATTGCGAAAGCAATACTACGCCAGGTCTAACCGCTCATCACTGTGTGCCGTGTCCGTGGAAGAAGAAGACGAACGCTCGGTCACCCGCAGCTTATGCATTTGCTCCACAGTCGCTTCAGCAGCGTTGAACCCTCCTTATTTTATTTTTTTTATTGCGAAAGCAATATTTTGCTAGGTCTAATCGCTCGTCGCTGTGTGCCGTGTCCGTGGAAGAAGAAGACGAACGCTCGGTCACCCGCAGCTTATGCTTTCGCTCCATAGTCGGTTCAGCAGCGTTGAACCCTCCTCATTTTATTTTTTTTTTTATTGCGAAAGCAATACTACGCCAGGTCTAACCGCTCGTCACTGTGTGCCGTGTCCGTGGAAGAAGAAGACGAACGCTCGGTCACCCGCAGCTTATGCTTTTGCTCCACAGTCGCTTCAGCAGCGTTGAACCCTCCTTATTTTATTTTTTTTTATTGCGAAAGCAATATTTTGATAGGTCTAACCGCTCGTCGCTGTGTGCCGTGTCCGTGGAAGAAGAAGACGAACGCTCGGTCACCCGCAGCTTATGCTTTCACTCCACAGTCGGTTCAGCGGCGTTGAACCCTCCTCATTTCATTTTTTTATTGCGAAAGCAATACTACGCCAGGTCTACCGCTCGTCGCTGTCTGCCGTGTCCGTGGAAGAAGAAGAAGAATGCTCGGTCTCCTGCAGCTAATGCTTTCTCTCCATAGTCAATTCAGCAGCGTTGAACCCTCATTTTATTTTTTTTTATTAAGAAAGCAATGCTACGCCAGGTCTAACAGCTCGTCGCTTTGTGCCGTGTCCATTGAAGAAGAAGAAGAACGCTCGGTCTCCTGCAGCTTATGCTTTCGCTCCATAGTCTGTTCAGCAGCGTTGAACCCTCCTCATTTTATTTTTTTTTATTAAGAAAGCAATGCTACGCCTGGTCTAACCGCTCGCCGCAGTGTGCCGTGTCCGTGGAAGAAGAAGAACCCTCGGTCTCCTGCAGCTAATGCTTTCGCTCCATATTCGGTTAAGCACTATCTTTTTTTATTAAGAAAGCAATGCTACGCCTGGTCTAACCGCTCGTCGCTGTGTGCCGTGTCTGTGGCAGAAGAAGACGAACGCTCGATCACCCGCAGCTTATGCTTTCGCTCCATAGTCGGTTCAGCAGCGTTGAACCCTCCTCATTTTATTTTTTTTTATTGCGAAAGCAATAATACGCCAGGTCCAACCGCTCGTCACTGTGTGCCGTGTCCGTGGAAGAAGTAGAGGAACTCTCGGTCACCCGCAGCTTATGCTTTCACTCCACAGTCGGTTCAGCAGCGTTGAACCCTCCTCATTTTATTTTTTTTTATTGCGAAAGCAATACGACGCCAGGTCTAACCAATCGTCGCTGTGTGCCGTGTCCCTGGAAGATGGAGACGAACGCTCGGTCACCCGCAGCTAAAGCTTTCGCTCCATAGTCGGTTCAGCAGCGTTGAACCCTACTCATTTTATTTTTTTTTTATTGCGAAAGGAATACTACGCCAGGTCTACCGCTCGTCGCTGTCTGCCGTGTCCGTGGAAGAAGAAGACGAACGCTCAGTCACCCGCAGCTTATGCTTTCGCTCCATAGTCGGTTCAGCGGCGTTGAATCCTCCTGATTTTATTTTTTTATTTCGAAAGCAATACTACGCCAGCTCTAACCGCTCGTCGCTGTGTGCCGTCATCGTGGAAGAAGAGGACGAACGCTCGGTCACCCGCAGCTTATGCTTGCGCTCCATAGTCGGTTCTGCAGCGTTGAACCCTCCTCATTTTATTTTTTTATTGCGAAAGCAGTACTACGCCGGGTCTAACCGCTCGTCGCTGTGTGCCGTGTCCGTGGAAAAAGAAGAAGAATGCTCGGTCTCCTGCAGCTAATGCTTTCTCTCCATAGTCAATTCAGCAGCGTTGAACCCTCCTCATTTTATTTTTTTTTTATTAAGAAAGCAATGCTACGCCAGGTCTAACCGCTCGCCGCAGTGTGCCGTGTCCGTGGAAGAAGAAGAACCCTCGGTCTCCTGCAGCTAATGCTTTCGCTCCATATTCGGTTAAGCAGCGTTGAACCCTCCTCATTCTATCTTTTTTATTAAGAAAGCAATGCTACGCCTGGTCTAACCGCTCGTCGCTGTGTGCCGTGTCTGTGGCAGAAGAAGAAGAATGCTAGGTCACCCGCAGCTTATGCTTTCACTCCACAGTCGGTTCAGCAGCGTTGAGCCCTCCTCATTTTATTTTTTTATTGCGAAAGTAATACTACACCAGGTCTACCGCTCGTCGCTGTCTGCCGTGTCCGTGGAAGAAGAACACGAACGCTCAGTCACCCGCAGCTTATGCTTTCGCTCCATAGTCGGTTCAGCAGCGTTGAAAACTCTCATTTTATTTTTTATATTAAGAAAGCAATCCTATGCCAGGTCTAACAGCTCGTCGCTGTGTGCCGTGTCCATTGAAGAAGAAGAAGAACGCTCGGTCTCCTGCAGCTTATGCTTTCGCTCCATAGTCGGTTCAGCAGCGTTGAACCCTCCTCATTTTATTTTTTTTTATTAAGAAAGCAATGCTACGCCAGGTCTAACCGCTCGCCGCAGTGTGCCGTGTCCGTGGAAGAAGGTGAACCCTCGGTCTCCTGCAGCTAATGCTTTCTCTCCATATTCGGTTAAGCAGCGTTGAACCCTCCTCATTCTATCTTTTTTTATTAAGAAAGCAATGCTACGCCTGGTCTAACCGCTCGTCGCTGTGTGCCGTGTCTATGGCAGAAGAAGAAGAATGCTAGGTCACCCGCAGCTTATGCTTTCACTCCACAGTCGGTTCAGCAGCGTTGAACCCTCCTCATTTTATTTTTTTATTGCGAAAGTAATACTACGCCAGATCTTACCGCTCGTCGCTGTGTGCCGTCTCCGTGGAAGAAGAAGACGAACGCTCGGTCACCCGCAGCTTATGCTTTCGCTCCATAGTCGGTTCAGCAGCGTTGAACCCTCCTCATTTTATTTTTTTATTGCGAAAGCAATACTACACCAGGTCTAACCGCTCGTCGCTGTGTGCCGTGTCCGTGGAAGAAGAAGACGAACGCTCGGTCACCCGCAGCTTATGCTTTCGCTCCATAGACGGTTCAGCAGCGTTGAACCCTCCTCATTTTATTTTTTTTTATTGCGAAAGCAATAATATGCCAGGTCTAACCGCTCGTCACTGTGTGTCCTGTCCGTGGAAGAAGAAGACGAACACTCGGTCACCCGCAGCTTATGCTTTCGCTCTATAGTCGGTTCAGCAACACTGAACCCTCCTCATTTTATTTTTTTTTATTGCGAAAGCAATACTACGCCAGGTCTAACCGCTCGTCACTGTGTGCCGTGTCCGTGGAAGAAGAAGACGAATGCTCGGTCACGCGCAGCTTATGCTTTTGCTCCACAGTCGCTTCAACAGCGTTGAACCCGCCTTATTTTATTTTTTTATTGCGAAAGCAATATTTTGCTAGGTCTAACCGCTCGTCGCTGTGTGCCGTGTCCGTGGAAGAAGAAGACGAACGCTCGGTCACCCGCAGCTTATGCTTTCGCTCCATAGTCGGTTCAGAAGCGTTGAACCCTCCTCATTTTATTTTTTTATTGCGAAAGCAATACTACGCCAGGTCTAACCGCTCGTCGCTGTGTGGCGTGTCTGTGGCCGAAGAAAACGAACGCTCGATCACCCGCAGCTTATGCTTTCGCTCCATAGTCGGTTCAGCGGCGTTGAATCCTCCAGATTTTATTTTTTTATTTCGAAAGCAATACTACGCCAGGTCTAACCAATCGTCGCTGTGTGCCGTGTCCGTGGAAGAAGAAGAATGCTAGGTCACCCGCAGCTTATGCTTTCACTCCAACGTCGGTTCAGCAGCATTGAACCCTCCTCATTTTATTTTTTTTTATTTAGAAAGCAATACTACGCCAAGTCTAACCAATCGCCGCTGTTTGCCATGTCCCTGGAAGGAGAAGACGAATGCTCGGTCACCCGCAGCTTATGCTTTCGCTCCATAGTCGGTTCAGCGGCGTTGAATCCTCCTGATTTTATTTTTTTATTTCGAAAGCAATACTACGCCAGCTCTAACCGCTCGTCGCTGTGTGCCGTCTTCGTGGAAGAAGAGGACGAACGCTCGGTCACCCGCAGCTTATGCTTGCGCTCCATAGTCGGTTCTGCAGCGTTGAACCCTCCTCATTTTATTTTTTTATTGCGAAAGCAGTACTACGCCAGGCCTAACCGCTCGTCGCTGTGTGCCGTGTCCGTGGAAGAAGAAGACGAACGCTCGGTCACCCGCAGGTTATGCTTTCGCTCCGTAGACGGTTCAGCAGCGTTGAACCCTCCTCATTTTATTTTTTTTTATTGCGAAAGCAATACCATGCCAGGTCTAACCGCTCGTCACTGTGTGTCCTGTCCGTCGAAGAAGAAGACGAACACTCGGTCACCCGCAGCTTATGCTTTCGCTCTATAGTCGGTTCAGCAGCGTTGAACCCTCCTCATTTTATTTTTTTTTTATTGCGAAAGCAATACTACGCCAGGTCTAACCGCTCGTCACTGTGTGCCGTGTCCGTGGAAGAAGAAGACGAACGCTCGGTCACCCGCAGCTTATGCTTTTGCTCCACAGTCGCTTCAGCAGCGTTGAACCCTCCTTATTTTATTTTTTTTTATTGCGAAAGCAATATTTTGATAGGTCTAACCGCTCGTCGCTGTGTGCCGTGTCCGTGGAAGAAGAAGACGAACGCTCGGTCACCCGCAGCTTATGCTTTCACTCCACAGTCGGTTCAGCGGCGTTGAACCCTCCTCATTTCATTTTTTTATTGCGAAAGCAATACTACGCCAGGTCTACCGCTCGTCGCTGTCTGCCGTGTCCGTGGAAGAAGAAGACGAACGCTCAGTCAACCGCAGCTTATGCTTTCGCTCCATAGTCGGTTCAGCAGCGTTGAAAACTCATTTTATTTTTTTTTATTAAGAAAGCAATGCTACGCCAGGTCTAACAGCTCGTCGCTGTGTGCCGTGTCCATTGAAGAAGAAGAACGCTCGGACTCCTGCAGCTTATGCTTTCGCTCCATAGTCGGTTCAGCAGCGTTGAACCCTCCTCATTTTATTTTTTTTTATTAAGAAAGCAATGCTACACCAGGTCTAACCGCTCGTCGCTGTGTGCCGTGTCCGTGGAAGAAGATGAAGAACGCTCGGTCTCCTGCAGCTAATGCTTTCACTCCATAGTCGGTTCAGCAGCGTCGAACCCTCCTCATTTTATTTTTTTTTATTAAGATAGCAATGCTACGCCAGGTCTAACCGCTCGTCGCTGTGTGCTGTGTCCGTGGAAGAAGAAGAACGCTCGGTCTCCTGCAGCTAATGCTTTCGCTCCATATTCGGTTCAGCAGCGTTGGACCTTCCTCGTTTTATATTTTATTTTATTAAGAAAGCAATGCTACGCGAGGTCTAACCGCTCGTCGCTGTGTGCCGTGTCCGTGGAAGAAGATGAAGATCGCTCGGTCTCCTGCAGCTAATGCTTTCGCTTCATAGTCGGTTAAGCAGCGTTGAACCCTCCTCGTTTTATTTTTTTTTATTAAGATAGCAATGCTACGCCAGGTCTAACCAATCGTCGCTGTGTGCCGTGTCCGTGGAAGAAGAAGAATGCTAGGTCACCCGCAGCTTATGCTTTCACTCCAACGTCGGTTCTGCAGCATTGAACCCTCCTCATTTTATTTTTTTTATTTAGAAAGCAATACTACGCCAAGTCTAACCAATCGTCGCTGTTTGCCATGTCCCTGGAAGGAGAAGACGAATGCTCGGTCACCCGCAGCTTTGCTTTCGCTCCATAGTCGGTTCAGCGGCGTTGAATCCTCCTGATTTTATTTTTTTATTTCGAAAGCAATACTACGCCAGCTCTAACCGCTCGTCGCTGTGTGCCGTCTCCGTGGAAGAAGAGGACGAACGCTCGGTCATCCGCAGCTTATGCTTGCGCTCCATAGTCGGTTCTGCAGCGTTGAACCCTCCTCATTTTATTTTTTTTATTGCGAAAGCAATACCATGCCAGGTCTAACCGCTCGTCACTGTGTGTCCTGTCCGTCGAAGAAGAAGACGAACACTCGGTCACCCGCAGCTTAAGCTTTCGCTCTATAGTCGGTTCAGCAGCGTTGAACCCTCCTCATTTTATTTTTTTTTATTGCGAAAGCAATACTACGCCAGGTCTAACCGCTCGTCACTGTGTGCCGTGTCCGTGGAAGAAGACGAACGCTCGGTCACCCGCAGCTTATGCTTTTGCTCCACAGTCGCTTCAGCAGCGTTGAACCCTCCTTATTTTATTTTTTTATTGCGAAAGCAATATTTTGCTAGGTCTAACCGCTCGTCGCTGTGTGCCGTGTCCGTGGAAGAAGAAGACGAACGCTCGGTCACCCGCAGCTTATGCTTTCGCTCCATAGTCGGTTCAGCAGCGTTGAACCCTCCTCATTTTATTTTTTTTATTGCGAAAGCAATACTACGCCAGGTCTAACCGCTCGTCACTGTGTGCCGTGTCCGTGGAAGAAGAAGACGAACGCTCGGTCACCCGCAGCTTATGCTTTTGCTCCACAGTCGCTTCAGCAGCGTTGAACCCTCCTTATTTTATTTTTTTTTATTGCGAAAGCAATATTTTGCTAGGTCTAACCGCTCGTCGCTGTGTGCCGTGTCCGTGGAAGAAGAAGACGAACGCTCGGTCACCCGCAGCTTATGCTTTCACTCCACAGTCGGTTCAGCGGCGTTGAACCCTCCTCATTTCATTTTTTATTGCGAAAGCAATATTTTGCTAGGTCTAACCGCTCGTCACTGTGTGCCGTGTCCGTGGAAGAAGAAGACGAACGCTCGGTCACCCGCAGCTTATGCTTTCGCTCCATAGTCGGTTCAGCAGCGTTGAACCCTCCTTATTTTATTTTTTTTTATTGCGAATGCAATATTTTGCTAGGTTTATCCGCTCGTCGCTGTGTGCCATGTCCCTGGAAGGAGAAGGCGAATGCTCGGTCACACGCAGCTTATGCTTTCGCTCCATAGTCGGTTCAGCGGCGTTGAACCCTCCTCATTTTATTCTTTTTATTGCGAAAGCAATACTACGCCAGGTCTAACCGCTCGTCACTGTGTGCCGTGTCCGTGGAAGAAGAAGACGAAGGCTCGGTCACCCGCAGCTTATGCTTTTGCTCCACAGTCGCTTCAGCAGCGTTGAACCCTCCTCATTTTATTTTTTTTATTGCGAAAGCAATACTACGCCAGGTCTAACCGCTCGTCACTGTGTGCCGTGTCCGTGGAAGAAGAAGATGAACGCTCGGTCACCCGCAGCTTATGCTTTTGCTCCACAGTCGCTTCAGCAGCGGTGAACCTCCTTATTTTATTTTTTTTATTGCGAAAGCAATATTTTGCTAGGTCTAACCGCTCGTCGCTGTCTGCCGTGTCCGTGGAAGAAGAAGACGAACGCTCAGTCAACCGCAGCTTATGCTTTCGCTCCATAGTCGGTTCAGCAGCGTTGAAAACTCCTCATTTTATTTTTTTTTATTAAGAAAGCAATGCTACGCCAGGTCTAACAGCTCGTCGCTGTGTGCCGTGTCCATTGAAGAAGAAGAACGCTCGGTCTCCTGCAGCTTATGCTTTCGCTCCATAGTCGGTTCAGCAGCGTTGAACCCTCCTCATTTTATTTTTTTTTTTTGTTGTGAAAGCATTAATACGCCAGGTCTAACCGCTCGTCACTGTGTGCCGTGTCCGTGGAAGAAGAAGACGAATGCTCGGTCACGCGCAGCTTATGCTTTTGCTCCACAGTCGCTTCAACAGCGTTGAACCCGCCTTATTTTATTTTTTTATTGCGAAAGCAATATTTTGCTAGGTCTAACCGCTCGTCGCTGTGTGCCGTGTCCGTGGAAGAAGAAGACGAACGCTCGGTCACCCGCAGCTTATGCTTTCGCTCCATAGTCGGTTCAGAAGCGTTGAACCCTCCTCATTTTATTTTTTTATTGCGAAAGCAATACTACGCCAGGTCTAACCGCTCGTCGCTGTGTGGCGTGTCTGTGGCCGAAGAAAACGAACGCTCGATCACCCGCAGCTTATGCTTTCGCTCCATAGTCGGTTCAGCGGCGTTGAATCCTCCAGATTTTATTTTTTTATTTCGAAAGCAATACTACGCCAAGTCTAACCAATCGCCGCTGTTTGCCATGTCCCTGGAAGGAGAAGACGAATGCTCGGTCACCCGCAGCTTATGCTTTCGCTCCATAGTCGGTTCAGCGGCGTTGAATCCTCCTGATTTTATTTTTTTATTTCGAAAGCAATACTACGCCAGCTCTAACCGCTCGTCGCTGTGTGCCGTCTTCGTGGAAGAAGAGGACGAACGCTCGGTCACCCGCAGCTTATGCTTGCGCTCCATAGTCGGTTCTGCAGCGTTGAACCCTCCTCATTTTATTTTTTTATTGCGAAAGCAGTACTACGCCAGGCCTAACCGCTCGTCGCTGTGTGCCGTGTCCGTGGAAGAAGAAGACGAACGCTCGGTCACCCGCAGGTTATGCTTTCGCTCCGTAGACGGTTCAGCAGCGTTGAACCCTCCTCATTTTATTTTTTTTTATTGCGAAAGCAATACCATGCCAGGTCTAACCGCTCGTCACTGTGTGTCCTGTCCGTCGAAGAAGAAGACGAACACTCGGTCACCCGCAGCTTATGCTTTCGCTCTATAGTCGGTTCAGCAGCGTTGAACCCTCCTCATTTTATTTTTTTTTATTGCGAAAGCAATACTACGCCAGGTCTAACCGCTCGTCACTGTGTGCCGTGTCCGTGGAAGAAGAAGACGAATGCTCGGTCACGCGCAGCTTATGCTTTTGCTCCACAGTCGCTTCAACAGCGTTGAACCCGCCTTATTTTATTTTTTTTATTGCGAAAGCAATATTTTGCTAGGTCTAACCGCTCGTCGCTGTGTGCCGTGTCCGTGGAAGAAGAAGACGAACGCTCGGTCACCCGCAGCTTATGCTTTCGCTCCATAGTCGGTTCAGAAGCGTTGAACCCTCCTCATTTTATTTTTTTATTGCGAAAGCAATACTACGCCAGGTCTAACCGCTCGTCGCTGTGTGGCGTGTCTGTGGCCGAAGAAAACGAACGCTCGATCACCCGCAGCTTATGCTTTCGCTCCATAGTCGGTTCAGCGGCGTTGAATCCTCCAGATTTTATTTTTTTATTTCGAAAGCAATACTACGCCAGGTCTAACCAATCGTCGCTGTGTGCCGTGTCCGTGGAAGAAGAAGAATGCTAGGTCACCCGCAGCTTATGCTTTCACTCCAACGTCGGTTCAGCAGCATTGAACCCTCCTCATTTTATTTTTTTTTATTTAGAAAGCAATACTACGCCAAGTCTAACCAATCGCCGCTGTTTGCCATGTCCCTGGAAGGAGAAGACGAATGCTCGGTCACCCGCAGCTTATGCTTTCGCTCCATAGTCGGTTCAGCGGCGTTGAATCCTCCTGATTTTATTTTTTTATTTCGAAAGCAATACTACGCCAGCTCTAACCGCTCGTCGCTGTGTGCCGTCTTCGTGGAAGAAGAGGACGAACGCTCGGTCACCCGCAGCTTATGCTTGCGCTCCATAGTCGGTTCTGCAGCGTTGAACCCTCCTCATTTTATTTTTTTATTGCGAAAGCAGTACTACGCCAGGCCTAACCGCTCGTCGCTGTGTGCCGTGTCCGTGGAAGAAGAAGACGAACGCTCGGTCACCCGCAGGTTATGCTTTCGCTCCGTAGACGGTTCAGCAGCGTTGAACCCTCCTCATTTTATTTTTTTTTATTGCGAAAGCAATACCATGCCAGGTCTAACCGCTCGTCACTGTGTGTCCTGTCCGTCGAAGAAGAAGACGAACACTCGGTCACCCGCAGCTTATGCTTTCGCTCTATAGTCGGTTCAGCAGCGTTGAACCCTCCTCATTTTATTTTTTTTATTGCGAAAGCAATACTACGCCAGGTGTAACCGCTCGTCACTGTGTGCCGTGTCCGTGGAAGAACAAGACGAACGCTCGGTCACCCGCTGCTTATGCATTTGCTCCACAGTCGCTTCAGCAGCGTTGAACCCTCCTTATTTTATTTTTTTTTATTGCGAAAGCAATATTTTGCTAGGTCTAATCGCTCGTCGCTGTGTGCCGTGTCCGTGGAAGAAGACGAACGCTCGGTCACCCGCAGCTTATGCTTTCGCTCCATAGTCGGTTCAGCAGCGTTGAACCCTCCTCATTTTATTTTTTTTTTATTGCGAAAGCAATACTACGCCAGGTCTAACCGCTCGTCACTGTGTGCCGTGTCCGTGGAAGAAGAAGACGAACGCTCGGTCACCCGCAGCTTATGCTTTTGCTCCACAGTCGCTTCAGCAGCGTTGAACCCTCCTTATTTTATTTTTTTTTATTGCGAAAGCAATATTTTGATAGGTCTAACCGCTCGTCGCTGTGTGCCGTGTCCGTGGAAGAAGAAGACGAACGCTCGGTCACCCGCAGCTTATGCTTTCACTCCACAGTCGGTTCAGCGGCGTTGAACCCTCCTCATTTCATTTTTTTATTGCGAAAGCAATACTACGCCAGGTCTACCGCTCGTCGCTGTCTGCCGTGTCCGTGGAAGAAGAAGACGAACGCTCAGTCAACCGCAGCTTATGCTTTCGCTCCATAGTCGGTTCAGCAGCGTTGAAAACTCATTTTATTTTTTTTATTAAGAAAGCAATGCTACGCCAGGTCTAACAGCTCGTCGCTGTGTGCCGTGTCCATTGAAGAAGAAGAACGCTCGGTCTCCTGCAGCTTATGCTTTCGCTCCATAGTCGGTTCAGCAGCGTTGAACCCTCCTCATTTTATTTTTTTTTATTAAGAAAGCAATGCTACACCAGGTCTAACCGCTCGTCGCTGTGTGCCGTGTCCGTGGAAGAAGATGAAGAACGCTCGGTCTCCTGCAGGGAATGCTTTCACTCCATAGTCGGTTCAGCAGCGTCGAACCCTCCTCATTTTATTTTTTTTTATTAAGATAGCAATGCTACGCCAGGTCTAACCGCTCGTCGCTGTGTGCTGTGTCCGTGGAAGAAGAAGAACGCTCGGTCTCCTGCAGCTAATGCTTTCTCTCCATAGTCGGTTCAGCAGCGTTGAACCCTCCTCATTTTATCTTTTTATTAAGAAAGCAATGCTACGCCAGGTCTAACCGCTCGTCGCTGT
Organism: Amblyomma maculatum; assembly: GCF_055883805.1. Classification (NCBI taxonomy): domain Eukaryota; kingdom Metazoa; phylum Arthropoda; class Arachnida; order Ixodida; family Ixodidae; genus Amblyomma; species Amblyomma maculatum. The sequence goes on from NW_028146738.1 coordinate 17,120,370, forward strand.
GTGCCGTGTCCGTGGAAGAAGATGAAGATCGCTCGGTCTCCTGCAGCTAATGCTTTCGCTCCATATTCGGTTCAGCAGCGTTGGACCTTCCTCGTTTTATATTTTATTTTATTAAGAAAGCAATGCTACGCGAGGTCTAACCGCTCGTCGCTGTGTGCCGTGTCCGTGGAAGAAGATGAAGATCGCTCGGTCTCCTGCAGCTAATGCTTTCGCTTCATAGTCGGTTAAGCAGCGTTGAACCCTCCTCGTTTTATTTTTTTTTATTAAGATAGCAATGCTACGCCAGGTCTAACCAATCGTCGCTGTGTGCCGTGTCCGTGGAAGAAGAAGAATGCTAGGTCACCCGCAGCTTATGCTTTCACTCCAACGTCGGTTCAGCAGCATTGAACCCTCCTCATTTTATTTTTTTTATTTAGAAAGCAATACTACGCCAAGTCTAACCAATCGTCGCTGTTTGCCATGTCCCTGGAAGGAGAAGACGAATGCTCGGTCACCCGCAGCTTTGCTTTCGCTCCATAGTCGGTTCAGCGGCGTTGAATCCTCCTGATTTTATTTTTTTATTTCGAAAGCAATACTACGCCAGCTCTAACCGCTCGTCGCTGTGTGCCGTCTCCGTGGAAGAAGAGGACGAACGCTCGGTCATCCGCAGCTTATGCTTGCGCTCCATAGTCGGTTCTGCAGCGTTGAACCCTCCTCATTTTATTTTTTTTATTGCGAAAGCAATACCATGCCAGGTCTAACCGCTCGTCACTGTGTGTCCTGTCCGTCGAAGAAGAAGACGAACACTCGGTCACCCGCAGCTTAAGCTTTCGCTCTATAGTCGGTTCAGCAGCGTTGAACCCTCCTCATTTTATTTTTTTTATTGCGAAAGCAATACTACGCCAGGTCTAACCGCTCGTCACTGTGTGCCGTGTCCGTGGAAGAAGACGAACGCTCGGTCACCCGCAGCTTATGCTTTTGCTCCACAGTCGCTTCAGCAGCGTTGAACCCTCCTTATTTTATTTTTTTTATTGCGAAAGCAATATTTTGCTAGGTCTAAGCGCTCGTCGCTGTGTGCCGTGTCCGTGGAAGAAGAAGACGAACGCTCGGTCACCCGCAGCTTATGCTTTCGCTCCATAGTCGGTTCAGCAGCGTTGAACCCTCCTCATTTTATTTTTTTTATTGCGAAAGCAATACTACGCCAGGTCTAACCGCTCGTCACTGTGTGCCGTGTCCGTGGAAGAAGAAGACGAACGCTCGGTCACCCGCAGCTTATGCTTTTGCTCCACAGTCGCTTCAGCAGCGTTGAACCCTCCTTATTTTATTTTTTTTTATTGCGAAAGCAATATTTTGCTAGGTCTAACCGCTCGTCGCTGTGTGCCGTGTCCGTGGAAGAAGAAGACGAACGCTCGGTCACCCGCAGCTTATGCTTTCACTCCACAGTCGGTTCAGCGGCGTTGAACCCTCCTCATTTCATTTTTTATTGCGAAAGCAATATTTTGCTAGGTCTAACCGCTCGTCACTGTGTGCCGTGTCCGTGGAAGAAGAAGACGAACGCTCGGTCACCCGCAGCTTATGCTTTCGCTCCATAGTCGGTTCAGCAGCGTTGAACCCTCCTTATTTTATTTTTTTTTATTGCGAATGCAATATTTTGCTAGGTTTATCCGCTCGTCGCTGTGTGCCATGTCCCTGGAAGGAGAAGGCGAATGCTCGGTCACACGCAGCTTATGCTTTCGCTCCATAGTCGGTTCAGCGGCGTTGAACCCTCCTCATTTTATTCTTTTTATTGCGAAAGCAATACTACGCCAGGTCTAACCGCTCGTCACTGTGTGCCGTGTCCGTGGAAGAAGAAGACGAAGGCTCGGTCACCCGCAGCTTATGCTTTTGCTCCACAGTCGCTTCAGCAGCGTTGAACCCTCCTCATTTTATTTTTTTTTATTGCGAAAGCAATACTACGCCAGGTCTAACCGCTCGTCACTGTGTGCCGTGTCCGTGGAAGAAGAAGATGAACGCTCGGTCACCCGCAGCTTATGCTTTTGCTCCACAGTCGCTTCAGCAGCGGTGAACCTCCTTATTTTATTTTTTTTTATTGCGAAAGCAATATTTTGCCAGGTCTAACAGCTCGTCGCTGTGTGCCGTGTCCATTGAAGAAGAAGAACGCTCGGTCTCCTGCAGCTTATGCTTTCGCTCCATAGTCGGTTCAGCAGCGTTGAACCCTCCTCATTTTATTTTTTTTTTATTAAGAAAGCAATGCTACGCCAGGTCTAACTGCTCGCCGCAGTGTGCCGTGTCCGTGGAAGAAGAAGAACCCTCGGTCTCCTGCAGCTAATGCTTTCGCTCCATATTCGGTTAAGCAGCGTTGAACCCTCCTCATTCTATCTTTTTTTATTAAGAAAGCAATGCTACGCCTGGTCTAACCGCTCGTCGCAGTGTGCCGTGTCCGTGGAAGAAGAAAACTCTCGGTCTCCTGCAGCTAATGCTTTCGCTCCATATTCGGTTCAGCAGCGTTGAACCCTCCTCGTTTTATTTTTTTTTTATTAAGAAAGCAATGCTACACCAGGTCTAACCGCTCGTCGCTGTGTGCCGTGTCCGTGGAAGAAGATGAAGATCGCTCGGTCTCCTGCAGCTAATGCTTTCGCACCATATTCGGTTCAGCAGCGTTGGACCCTCCTCGTTTTATATTTTATTTATTAAGAAAGCAATGCTACGCCAGGTCTAACCGCTCGTCGCTGTGTGCCGTGTCCGTGGAAGAAGATGAAGATCGCTCGGTCTCCTGCAGCTAATGTTTTCGCTTCATAGTCGGTTCAGCAGCGTTGAACCCTCCTCGTTTTATTTTTTTTTATTAGGATAGCAATGCTACGCCAGGTCTAACCGCTCGTCGCTGTGTGCTGTGTCCGTGGAAGAAGAAGAACGCTCGGTCTCCTGCAGCTAATGCTTTCTCTCCATAGTCGGTTCAGCAGCGTTGAACCCTCCTCATTTTATCTTTTTATTAAGAAAGCAATGCTACGGCAGGTCTAACCGCTCGTCGCTGTGTGCCGTGTCCGTGGAAGAAGAAGAACGCTCGGTCTCCTGCAGCTAATGCTGTCTCTCCATAGTCGGTTCAGCAGCGTTGTGCCCTCCTCATTTTATTTTTTTTTGTTGTGAAAGCAATAATACGCCAGGTCTAACCGCTCGTCGCTGTGTGCCGTGTCCGTGGAAGAAGAAGAAGAACGCTCGGTCTCCTGCAGCTAATGCTTTCGCTCCATAGTCGGTTCAGCAGTGTTGAACCCTGATCATTTTATTTTTTTTTTTGTTGTGAAATCAATAATACGCCAGGTCTAACCGCTCGTCGCAGTGTGCCGTGTCCGTGGAAGAAGAAGAACGCTCGGTCTCCTGCAGCTAATGCTTTCGCTCCATAGTCGGTTCAGCAGCGTTGAACCCTCATTTTATTTTTTCTTATTGCGAAAGCAATAATACGCCAGGTCTAACCGCTCGTCGCTGTGTGCCGTGTCCGTGGAAAAACAGAAGAATGCTCGGTCTCCTGCAGCTAATGCTTTCTCTCCATAGTCGGTTCAGCAGCGTTGAACCCTCATTTTATTTTTTTTTGTCGCGAAAGCAATGCACCGCCAGGTCTAAAAGCTCGTCGCTGTGTGCCGTGTCCGTGGAAGAAGAAAACGCTCGGTCTCCTGCAGCTAATGCTTTCTCTCCATAGTCGGTTCAGCAGCGTTGAACCCTCATTTTATTTTTTTTTGTTGCGAAAGCAATGCACCGCCAGGTCTAAAAGCTCGTCGCTGTGTGCCGTGTTCATGGAAGAAGAAGAAGAACGCTCGGTCTCCTACAGCTAATGCTTTCGCTCCATCGTCGGTTCAGCAGCATTGAACCCTCCTTATTTTATTTTTTTTTATTGCGAAAGCAATACTACGCCAGGTCTAACAGCTCGTCGCTGTGTGCCTTGTCCGTGGAAGAAGAAAACGCTCGGTCTCCTGCAGCTAATGCTTTCGCTCCATAGTCGGTTCAGCAGCGTTGAACCCTCATTTTATTTTTTTTATTGCGAAAGCAATACTACGCCAGGTCTAACAGCTCGTCGTTGTGTGCCTTGTACGTGGAAGAAGAAAACGCTCGGTCTCCTGCAGCTAATGCTTTCTCTCCATAGTCGGTTCAGCAGCGTTGAACTCTCATTTTATTTTTTTTTGTTGCGAAAGCAATGCACCGCCAGGTCTAAAAGCTCGTCGCTGTGCGCCGTGTCCGTGGAAGAAGAAGAACGCTCGGTCTCCTGCAGCTAATGCTTTCTCTCAATAGTCGGTTCAGCAGCGTTGTACCCTCCTCATTTTATTTTTTTTTTGTTGTGAAAGCAATAATACGCCAGGTCTAACCGCTCGTCGCTGTGGGCCGTGTACGTGGAAGAATATAACACTCGGTCTCCTGCAGCAAATGCTTTCGCTCTATAGTCGGTGCAGCAGCGTTGAAAGCTCATTTTATTTTTTTTGTTGGGAAAGCAATGCTACGCTAGGTCTAAAAGCCCGTCGCTGTGTGCCGTGTTCATGGAAGAAGAAGAAGAAAGCTCGGTCTCCTACAGCTAATGCTTTCGCTCCACCCTCGGTTCAGCAGCATTGAACCCTCCTCATTTTATTTTTTTTTATTGCGAAAGCATTAATACGCCAGGTTTAACAGCACGTCGCTGTGTGCCTTGTCCGTGGAAGAAGAAAACGCTCGGTCTCCTGCAGCTAATGCTTTCGCTCCATAGTCGGTTCAGCAGCGTTGAACCCTTGTTTTATTTTTTTTATTGCGAAAGCAATACTACGCCAGGTCTAACAGCTCGTCGCTGTGTGCCTTGTCCGTGGAAGAAGAAAACGCTCGGTCTCCTGCAGCTAATGCTTTCGCTCCATAGTCGGTACAGCAGCGTTGAAAACTCTCATTTTATTTTTTTATTAAGAAAGCAATCCTATGCCAGGTCTAACAGCTCGTCGCTGTGTGCCCTGTCCATTGAAGAAGAAGAAGAACGCTCGGTCTCCTGCCGCTATTGCTTTCTCTCCATAGTTGGTTCAGCAGTGTTGAACCCTCATTTTATATTTTTTTTTATTGCGAAAGCAATACTACGCCGGGTCTAACCGCTCGTCGCTGTGTGCCGTGTCCGTGGAAAAAGAAGAAGAATCCTCGGTCTCCTGCAGCTAATGCTTTCTCTCCATAGTCAATTCAGCAGCGTTGAACCCTCCTCATTTTATTTTTTTTTTATTAAGAAAGCAATGCTACGCCAGGTCTAACCGCTCGCCGCAGTGTGCCGTGTCCGTGGAAGAAGAAGAACCCTCGGTCTCCTGCAGCTAATGCTTTCGCTCCATATTCGGTTAAGCAGCGTTGAACCCTCCTCATTCTATCTTTTTTATTAAGAAAGCAATGCTACGCCTGGTCTAACCGCTCGTCGCTGTGTGCCGTGTCTGTGGCAGAAGAAGAAGAATGCTAGGTCACCCGCAGCTTATGCTTTCACTCCACAGTCGGTTCAGCAGCGTTGAACCCTCCTCATTTTATTTTTTTATTGCGAAAGTAATACTACACCAGGTCTACCGCTCGTCGCTGTCTGCCGTGTCCGTGGAAGAAGAAGACGAACGCTCAGTCACCCGCAGCTTATGCTTTCGCTCCATAGTCGGTTCAGCAGCGTTGAAAACTCTCATTTTATTTTTTTTATTAAGAAAGCAATCCTATGCCAGGTCTAACAGCTCGTCGCTGTGTGCCGTGTCCATTGAAGAAGAAGAAGAACGCTCGGTCTCCTGCAGCTTATGCTTTCGCTCCATAGTCGGTTCAGCAGCGTTGAACCCTCCTCATTTTATTTTTTTTTATTAAGAAAGCAATGCTACGCCAGGTCTAACCGCTCGCCGCAGTGTGCCGTGTCCGTGGAAGAAGGTGAACCCTCGGTCTCCTGCAGCTAATGCTTTCGCTCCATATTCGGTTAAGCAGCGTTGAACCCTCCTCATTCTATCTTTTTTTATTAAGAAAGCAATGCTACGCCTGGTCTAACCGCTCGTCGCTGTGTGCCGTGTCTATGGCAGAAGAAGAAGAATGCTAGGTCACCCGCAGCTTATGCTTTCACTCCACAGTCGGTTCAGCAGCGTTGAACCCTCCTCATTTTATTTTTTTATTGCGAAAGTAATACTACGCCAGATCTTACCGCTCGTCGCTGTGTGCCGTCTCCGTGGAAGAAGAAGACGAACGCTCGGTCACCCGCAGCTTATGCTTTCGCTCCATAGTCGGTTCAGCAGCGTTGAACCCTCCTCATTTTATTTTTTTATTGCGAAAGCAATACTACACCAGGTCTAACCGCTCGTCGCTGTGTGCCGTGTCCGTGGAAGAAGACGAACGCTCGGTCACCCGCAGCTTATGCTTTCGCTCCATAGACGGTTCAGCAGCGTTGAACCCTCCTCATTTTATTTTTTTTATTGCGAAAGCAATAATATGCCAGGTCTAACCGCTCGTCACTGTGTGTCTTGTCCGTGGAAGAAGAAGACGAACACTCGGTCACCCGCAGCTTATGCTTTCGCTCTATAGTCGGTTCAGCAACACTGAACCCTCCTCATTTTATTTTTTTTTATTGCGAAAGCAATACTACGCCAGGTCTAACCGCTCGTCACTGTGTGCCGTGTCCGTGGAAGAAGAAGACGAATGCTCGGTCACGCGCAGCTTATGCTTTTGCTCCACAGTCGCTTCAACAGCGTTGAACCCGCCTTATTTTATTTTTTTATTGCGAAAGCAATATTTTGCTAGGTCTAACCGCTCGTCGCTGTGTGCCGTGTCCGTGGAAGAAGAAGACGAACGCTCGGTCACCCGCAGCTTATGCTTTCGCTCCATAGTCGGTTCAGAAGCGTTGAACCCTCCTCATTTTATTTTTTTATTGCGAAAGCAATACTACGCCAGGTCTAACCGCTCGTCGCTGTGTGGCGTGTCTGTGGCCGAAGAAAACGAACGCTCGATCACCCGCAGCTTATGCTTTCGCTCCATAGTCGGTTCAGCGGCGTTGAATCCTCCAGATTTTATTTTTTTATTTCGAAAGCAATACTACGCCAGGTCTAACCAATCGTCGCTGTGTGCCGTCTTCGTGGAAGAAGAGGACGAACGCTCGGTCACCCGCAGCATATGCTTGCGCTCCATAGTCGGTTCTGCAGCGTTGAACCCTCCTCATTTTATTTTTTTATTGCGAAAGCAGTACTACGCCAGGCCTAACCGCTCGTCGCTGTGTGCCGTGTCCGTGGAAGAAGAAGACGAACGCTCGGTCACCCGCAGGTTATGCTTTCGCTCCGTAGACGGTTCAGCAGCGTTGAACCCTCCTCATTTTATTTTTTTTTATTGCGAAAGCAATACCATGCCAGGTCTAACCGCTCGTCACTGTGTGTCCTGTCCGTCGAAGAAGAAGACGAACACTCGGTCACCCGCAGCTTATGCTTTCGCTCTATAGTCGGTTCAGCAGCGTTGAACCCTCCTCATTTTATTTTTTTTATTGCGAAAGCAATACTACGCCAGGTCTAACCGCTCGTCACTGTGTGCCGTGTCCGTGGAAGAACAAGACGAACGCTCGGTCACCCGCTGCTTATGCATTTGCTCCACAGTCGCTTCAGCAGCGTTGAACCCTCCTTATTTTATTTTTTTTATTGCGAAAGCAATATTTTGCTAGGTCTAATCGCTCGTCGCTGTGTGCCGTGTCCGTGGAAGAAGAAGACGAACGCTCGGTCACCCGCAGCTTATGCTTTCGCTCCATAGTCGGTTCAGCAGCGTTGAACCCTCCTCATTTTATTTTTTTTTATTGCGAAAGCAATACTACGCCAGGTCTAACCGCTCGTCACTGTGTGCCGTGTCCGTGGAAGAAGAAGACGAACGCTCGGTCACCCGCAGCTTATGCTTTTGCTCCACAGTCGCTTCAGCAGCGTTGAACCCTCCTTATTTTATTTTTTTTTTATTGCGAAAGCAATATTTTGATAGGTCTAACCGCTCGTCGCTGTGTGCCGTGTCCGTGGAAGAAGAAGACGAACGCTCGGTCACCCGCAGCTTATGCTTTCACTCCACAGTCGGTTCAGCGGCGTTGAACCCTCCTCATTTCATTTTTTTATTGCGAAAGCAATACTACGCCAGGTCTACCGCTCGTCGCTGTCTGCCGTGTCCGTGGAAGAAGAAGACGAACGCTCAGTCAACCGCAGCTTATGCTTTCGCTCCATAGTCGGTTCAGCAGCGTTGAAAACTCATTTTATTTTTTTTTATTAAGAAAGCAATGCTACGCCAGGTCTAACAGCTCGTCGCTGTGTGCCGTGTCCATTGAAGAAGAAGAACGCTCGGTCTCCTGCAGCTTATGCTTTCGCTCCATAGTCGGTTCAGCAGCGTTGAACCCTCCTCATTTTATTTTTTTTATTAAGAAAGCAATGCTACACCAGGTCTAACCGCTCGTCGCTGTGTGCCGTGTCCGTGGAAGAAGATGAAGAACGCTCGGTCTCCTGCAGCTAATGCTTTCACTCCATAGTCGGTTCAGCAGCGTCGAACCCTCCTCATTTTATTTTTTTTTATTAAGATAGCAATGCTACGCCAGGTCTAACCGCTCGTCGCTGTGTGCTGTGTCCGTGGAAGAAGAAGAACGCTCGGTCTCCTGCAGCTAATGCTTTCTCTCCATAGTCGGTTCAGCAGCGTTGAACCCTCCTCATTTTATCTTTTTATTAAGAAAGCAATGCTACGCCAGGTCTAACCGCTCGTCGCTGTGTGCCGTGTCCGTGGAAGAAGATGAAGATCGCTCGGTCTCCTGCAGCTAATGCTTTCGCTCCATATTCGGTTCAGCAGCGTTGGACCCTCCTCGTTTTATATTTTATTTTATTAAGAAAGCAATGCTACGCGAGGTCTAACCGCTCGTCGCTGTGTGCCGTGTCCGTGGAAGAAGATGAAGATCGCTCGGTCTCCTGCAGCTAATGCTTTCGCTTCATAGTCGGTTAAGCAGCGTTGAACCCTCCTCGTTTTATTTTTTTTTATTAAGATAGCAATGCTACGCCAGGTCTAACCAATCGTCGCTGTGTGCCGTGTCCGTGGAAGAAGAAGAATGCTAGGTCACCCGCAGCTTATGCTTTCACTCCAACGTCGGTTCAGCAGCATTGAACCCTCCTCATTTTATTTTTTTTATTTAGAAAGCAATACTACGCCAAGTCTAACCAATCGTCGCTGTTTGCCATGTCCCTGGAAGGAGAAGACGAATGCTCGGTCACCCGCAGCTTATGCTTTCGCTCCATAGTCGGTTCAGCGGCGTTGAATCCTCCTGATTTTATTTTTTTATTTCGAAAGCAATACTACGCCAGCTCTAACCGCTCGTCGCTGTGTGCCGTCTCCGTGGAAGAAGAGGACGAACGCTCGGTCATCCGCAGCTTATGCTTGCGCTCCATAGTCGGTTCTGCAGCGTTGAACCCTCCTCATTTTATTTTTTTTATTGCGAAAGCAATACCATGCCAGGTCTAACCGCTCGTCACTGTGTGTCCTGTCCGTCGAAGAAGAAGACGAACACTCGGTCACCCGCAGCTTAAGCTTTCGCTCTATAGTCGGTTCAGCAGCGTTGAACCCTCCTCATTTTATTTTTTTTATTGCGAAAGCAATACTACGCCAGGTCTAACCGCTCGTCACTGTGTGCCGTGTCCGTGGAAGAAGACGAACGCTCGGTCACCCGCAGCTTATGCTTTTGCTCCACAGTCGCTTCAGCAGCGTTGAAAACTCATTTTATTTTTTTTTATTAAGAAAGCAATGCTACGCCAGGTCTAACAGCTCGTCGCTGTGTGCCGTGTCCATTGAAGAAGAAGAACGCTCGGTCTCCTGCAGCTTATGCTTTCGCTCCATAGTCGCTTCAGCAGCGTTGAACCCTCCTTATTTTATTTTTTTTTATTGCGAAAGCAATATTTTGATAGGTCTAACCGCTCGTCGCTGTGTGCCGTGTCCGTGGAAGAAGAAGACGAACGCTCGGTCACCCGCAGCTTATGCTTTCACTCCACAGTCGGTTCAGCGGCGTTGAACCCTCCTCATTTCATTTTTTTATTGCGAAAGCAATACTACGCCAGGTCTACCGCTCGTCGCTGTCTGCCGTGTCCGTGGAAGAAGAAGACGAACGCTCAGTCAACCGCAGCTTATGCTTTCGCTCCATAGTCGGTTCAGCAGCGTTGAAAACTCATTTTATTTTTTTTTATTAAGAAAGCAATGCTACGCCAGGTCTAACAGCTCGTCGCTGTGTGCCGTGTCCATTGAAGAAGAAGAACGCTCGGTCTCCTGCAGCTTATGCTTTCGCTCCATAGTCGGTTCAGCAGCGTTGAACCCTCCTCATTTTATTTTTTTTATTAAGAAAGCAATGCTACACCAGGTCTAACCGCTCGTCGCTGTCTGCCGTGTCCGTGGAAGAAGAAGACGAACGCTCAGTCAACCGCAGCTTATGCTTTCGCTCCATATTCGGTTCAGCAGCGTTGGACCCTCCTCGTTTTATATTTTATTTTATTAAGAAAGCAATGCTACGCGAGGTCTAACCGCTCGTCGCTGTGTGCCGTGTCCGTGGAAGAAGATGAAGATCGCTCGGTCTCCTGCAGCTAATGCTTTCGCTTCATAGTCGGTTAAGCAGCGTTGAACCCTCCTCGTTTTATTTTTTTTTATTAAGATAGCAATGCTACGCCAGGTCTAACCAATCGTCGCTGTGTGCCGTGTCCGTGGAAGAAGAAGAATGCTAGGTCACCCGCAGCTTATGCTTTCACTCCAACGTCGGTTCAGCAGCATTGAACCCTCCTCATTTTATTTTTTTTATTTAGAAAGCAATACTACGCCAAGTCTAACCAATCGTCGCTGTTTGCCATGTCCCTGGAAGGAGAAGACGAATGCTCGGTCACCCGCAGCTTATGCTTTCGCTCCATAGTCGGTTCAGCGGCGTTGAATCCTCCTGATTTTATTTTTTTATTTCGAAAGCAATACTACGCCAGCTCTAACCGCTCGTCGCTGTGTGCCGTCTCCGTGGAAGAAGAGGACGAACGCTCGGTCATCCGCAGCTTATGCTTGCGCTCCATAGTCGGTTCTGCAGCGTTGAACCCTCCTCATTTTATTTTTTTTATTGCGAAAGCAATACCATGCCAGGTCTAACCGCTCGTCACTGTGTGTCCTGTCCGTCGAAGAAGAAGACGAACACTCGGTCACCCGCAGCTTAAGCTTTCGCTCTATAGTCGGTTCAGCAGCGTTGAACCCTCCTCATTTTATTTTTTTTATTGCGAAAGCAATACTACGCCAGGTCTAACCGCTCGTCACTGTGTGCCGTGTCCGTGGAAGAAGACGAACGCTCGGTCACCCGCAGCTTATGCTTTTGCTCCACAGTCGCTTCAGCAGCGTTGAAAACTCATTTTATTTTTTTTTATTAAGAAAGCAATGCTACGCCAGGTCTAACAGCTCGTCGCTGTGTGCCGTGTCCATTGAAGAAGAAGAACGCTCGGTCTCCTGCAGCTTATGCTTTCGCTCCATAGTCGCTTCAGCAGCGTTGAACCCTCCTTATTTTATTTTTTTTATTGCGAAAGCAATATTTTGATAGGTCTAACCGCTCGTCGCTGTGTGCCGTGTCCGTGGAAGAAGAAGACGAACGCTCGGTCACCCGCAGCTTATGCTTTCACTCCACAGTCGGTTCAGCGGCGTTGAACCCTCCTCATTTCATTTTTTTATTGCGAAAGCAATACTACGCCAGGTCTACCGCTCGTCGCTGTCTGCCGTGTCCGTGGAAGAAGAAGACGAACGCTCAGTCAACCGCAGCTTATGCTTTCGCTCCATAGTCGGTTCAGCAGCGTTGAAAACTCATTTTATTTTTTTTTATTAAGAAAGCAATGCTACGCCAGGTCTAACAGCTCGTCGCTGTGTGCCGTGTCCATTGAAGAAGAAGAACGCTCGGTCTCCTGCAGCTTATGCTTTCGCTCCATAGTCGGTTCAGCAGCGTTGAACCCTCCTCATTTTATTTTTTTTATTAAGAAAGCAATGCTACACCAGGTCTAACCGCTCGTCGCTGTGTGCCGTGTCCGTGGAAGAAGATGAAGAACGCTCGGTCTCCTGCAGCTAATGCTTTCACTCCATAGTCGGTTCAGCAGCGTCGAACCCTCCTCATTTTATTTTTTTTTATTAAGATAGCAATGCTACGCCAGGTCTAACCGCTCGTCGCTGTGTGCTGTGTCCGTGGAAGAAGAAGAACGCTCGGTCTCCTGCAGCTAATGCTGTCTCTCCATAGTCGGTTCAGCAGCGTTGTGCCCTCCTCATTTTATTTTTTTTTGTTGTGAAAGCAATAATACGCCAGGTCTAACCGCTCGTCGCTGTGTGCCGTGTCCGTGGAAGAAGAAGAAGAACGCTCGGTCTCCTGCAGCTAATGCTTTCGCACCATATTCGGTTCAGCAGCGTTGGACCCTCCTCGTTTTATATTTTATTTATTAAGAAAGCAATGCTACGCCAGGTCTAACCGCTCGTCGCTGTGTGCCGTGTCCGTGGAAGAAGATGAAGATCGCTCGGTCTCCTGCAGCTAATGTTTTCGCTTCATAGTCGGTTCAGCAGCGTTGAACCCTCCTCGTTTTATTTTTTTTTATTAGGATAGCAATGCTACGCCAGGTCTAACCGCTCGTCGCTGTGTGCTGTGTCCGTGGAAGAAGAAGAACGCTCGGTCTCCTGCAGCTAATGCTTTCTCTCCATAGTCGGTTCAGCAGCGTTGAACCCTCCTCATTTTATCTTTTTATTAAGAAAGCAATGCTACGGCAGGTCTAACCGCTCGTCGCTGTGTGCCGTGTCCGTGGAAGAAGAAGAACGCTCGGTCTCCTGCAGCTAATGCTGTCTCTCCATAGTCGGTTCAGCAGCGTTGTGCCCTCCTCATTTTATTTTTTTTTGTTGTGAAAGCAATAATACGCCAGGTCTAACCGCTCGTCGCTGTGTGCCGTGTCCGTGGAAGAAGAAGAAGAACGCTCGGTCTCCTGCAGCTAATGCTTTCGCTCCATAGTCGGTTCAGCAGTGTTGAACCCTGATCATTTTATTTTTTTTTTGTTGTGAAATCAATAATACGCCAGGTCTAACCGCTCGTCGCAGTGTGCCGTGTCCGTGGAAGAAGAAGAACGCTCGGTCTCCTGCAGCTAATGCTTTCGCTCCATAGTCGGTTCAGCAGCGTTGAACCCTCATTTTATTTTTTCTTATTGCGAAAGCAATAATACGCCAGGTCTAACCGCTCGTCGCTGTGTGCCGTGTCCGTGGAAAAACAGAAGAATGCTCGGTCTCCTGCAGCTAATGCTTTCTCTCCATAGTCGGTTCAGCAGCGTTGAACCCTCATTTTATTTTTTTTTGTCGCGAAAGCAATGCACCGCCAGGTCTAAAAGCTCGTCGCTGTGTGCCGTGTCCGTGGAAGAAGAAAACGCTCGGTCTCCTGCAGCTAATGCTTTCTCTCCATAGTCGGTTCAGCAGCGTTGAACCCTCATTTTATTTTTTTTTGTTGCGAAAGCAATGCACCGCCAGGTCTAAAAGCTCGTCGCTGTGTGCCGTGTTCATGGAAGAAGAAGAAGAACGCTCGGTCTCCTACAGCTAATGCTTTCGCTCCATCGTCGGTTCAGCAGCATTGAACCCTCCTTATTTTATTTTTTTTTATTGCGAAAGCAATACTACGCCAGGTCTAACAGCTCGTCGCTGTGTGCCTTGTCCGTGGAAGAAGAAAACGCTCGGTCTCCTGCAGCTAATGCTTTCGCTCCATAGTCGGTTCAGCAGCGTTGAACCCTCATTTTATTTTTTTTATTGCGAAAGCAATACTACGCCAGGTCTAACAGCTCGTCGTTGTGTGCCTTGTACGTGGAAGAAGAAAACGCTCGGTCTCCTGCAGCTAATGCTTTCTCTCCATAGTCGGTTCAGCAGCGTTGAACTCTCATTTTATTTTTTTTTGTTGCGAAAGCAATGCACCGCCAGGTCTAAAAGCTCGTCGCTGTGCGCCGTGTCCGTGGAAGAAGAAGAACGCTCGGTCTCCTGCAGCTAATGCTTTCTCTCAATAGTCGGTTCAGCAGCGTTGTACCCTCCTCATTTTATTTTTTTTTTGTTGTGAAAGCAATAATACGCCAGGTCTAACCGCTCGTCGCTGTGGGCCGTGTACGTGGAAGAATATAACACTCGGTCTCCTGCAGCAAATGCTTTCGCTCTATAGTCGGTGCAGCAGCGTTGAAAGCTCATTTTATTTTTTTTGTTGGGAAAGCAATGCTACGCTAGGTCTAAAAGCTCGTCGCTGTGTGCCGTGTTCATGGAAGAAGAAGAAGAAAGCTCGGTCTCCTACAGCTAATGCTTTCGCTCCACCCTCGGTTCAGCAGCATTGAACCCTCCTCATTTTATTTTTTTTTATTGCGAAAGCATTAATACGCCAGGTTTAACAGCACGTCGCTGTGTGCCTTGTCCGTGGAAGAAGAAAACGCTCGGTCTCCTGCAGCTAATGCTTTCGCTCCATAGTCGGTTCAGCAGCGTTGAACCCTTGTTTTATTTTTTTTATTGCGAAAGCAATACTACGCCAGGTCTAACAGCTCGTCGCTGTGTGCCTTGTCCGTGGAAGAAGAAAACGCTCGGTCTCCTGCAGCTAATGCTTTCGCTCCATAGTCGGTACAGCAGCGTTGAAAACTCTCATTTTATTTTTTTATTAAGAAAGCAATCCTATGCCAGGTCTAACAGCTCGTCGCTGTGTGCCCTGTCCATTGAAGAAGAAGAAGAACGCTCGGTCTCCTGCCGCTATTGCTTTCTCTCCATAGTTGGTTCAGCAGTGTTGAACCCTCATTTTATATTTTTTTTTATTGCGAAAGCAATACTACGCCGGGTCTAACCGCTCGTCGCTGTGTGCCGTGTCCGTGGAAAAAGAAGAAGAATCCTCGGTCTCCTGCAGCTAATGCTTTCTCTCCATAGTCAATTCAGCAGCGTTGAACCCTCCTCATTTTATTTTTTTTTTATTAAGAAAGCAATGCTACGCCAGGTCTAACCGCTCGCCGCAGTGTGCCGTGTCCGTGGAAGAAGAAGAACCCTCGGTCTCCTGCAGCTAATGCTTTCGCTCCATATTCGGTTAAGCAGCGTTGAACCCTCCTCATTCTATCTTTTTTATTAAGAAAGCAATGCTACGCCTGGTCTAACCGCTCGTCGCTGTGTGCCGTGTCTGTGGCAGAAGAAGAAGAATGCTAGGTCACCCGCAGCTTATGCTTTCACTCCACAGTCGGTTCAGCAGCGTTGAACCCTCCTCATTTTATTTTTTTATTGCGAAAGTAATACTACACCAGGTCTACCGCTCGTCGCTGTCTGCCGTGTCCGTGGAAGAAGAAGACGAACGCTCAGTCACCCGCAGCTTATGCTTTCGCTCCATAGTCGGTTCAGCAGCGTTGAAAACTCTCATTTTATTTTTTTTATTAAGAAAGCAATCCTATGCCAGGTCTAACAGCTCGTCGCTGTGTGCCGTGTCCATTGAAGAAGAAGAAGAACGCTCGGTCTCCTGCAGCTTATGCTTTCGCTCCATAGTCGGTTCAGCAGCGTTGAACCCTCCTCATTTTATTTTTTTTTATTAAGAAAGCAATGCTACGCCAGGTCTAACCGCTCGCCGCAGTGTGCCGTGTCCGTGGAAGAAGGTGAACCCTCGGTCTCCTGCAGCTAATGCTTTCGCTCCATATTCGGTTAAGCAGCGTTGAACCCTCCTCATTCTATCTTTTTTTATTAAGAAAGCAATGCTACGCCTGGTCTAACCGCTCGTCGCTGTGTGCCGTGTCTATGGCAGAAGAAGAAGAATGCTAGGTCACCCGCAGCTTATGCTTTCACTCCACAGTCGGTTCAGCAGCGTTGAACCCTCCTCATTTTATTTTTTTATTGCGAAAGTAATACTACGCCAGATCTTACCGCTCGTCGCTGTGTGCCGTCTCCGTGGAAGAAGAAGACGAACGCTCGGTCACCCGCAGCTTATGCTTTCGCTCCATAGTCGGTTCAGCAGCGTTGAACCCTCCTCATTTTATTTTTTTATTGCGAAAGCAATACTACACCAGGTCTAACCGCTCGTCGCTGTGTGCCGTGTCCGTGGAAGAAGACGAACGCTCGGTCACCCGCAGCTTATGCTTTCGCTCCATAGACGGTTCAGCAGCGTTGAACCCTCCTCATTTTATTTTTTTTATTGCGAAAGCAATAATATGCCAGGTCTAACCGCTCGTCACTGTGTGTCTTGTCCGTGGAAGAAGAAGACGAACACTCGGTCACCCGCAGCTTATGCTTTCGCTCTATAGTCGGTTCAGCAACACTGAACCCTCCTCATTTTATTTTTTTTTATTGCGAAAGCAATACTACGCCAGGTCTAACCGCTCGTCACTGTGTGCCGTGTCCGTGGAAGAAGAAGACGAATGCTCGGTCACGCGCAGCTTATGCTTTTGCTCCACAGTCGCTTCAACAGCGTTGAACCCGCCTTATTTTATTTTTTTATTGCGAAAGCAATATTTTGCTAGGTCTAACCGCTCGTCGCTGTGTGCCGTGTCCGTGGAAGAAGAAGACGAACGCTCGGTCACCCGCAGCTTATGCTTTCGCTCCATAGTCGGTTCAGAAGCGTTGAACCCTCCTCATTTTATTTTTTTATTGCGAAAGCAATACTACGCCAGGTCTAACCGCTCGTCGCTGTGTGGCGTGTCTGTGGCCGAAGAAAACGAACGCTCGATCACCCGCAGCTTATGCTTTCGCTCCATAGTCGGTTCAGCGGCGTTGAATCCTCCAGATTTTATTTTTTTATTTCGAAAGCAATACTACGCCAGGTCTAACCAATCGTCGCTGTGTGCCGTGTCCGTGGAAGAAGAAGAATGCTAGGTCACCCGCAGCTTATGCTTTCACTCCAACGTCGGTTCAGCAGCATTGAACCCTCCTCATTTTATTTTTTTTTATTTAGAAAGCAATACTACGCCAAGTCTAACCAATCGCCGCTGTTTGCCATGTCCCTGGAAGGAGAAGACGAATGCTCGGTCACCCGCAGCTTATGCTTTCGCTCCATAGTCGGTTCAGCGGTGTTGAATCCTCCTGATTTTATTTTTTTATTTCGAAAGCAATACTACGCCAGCTCTAACCGCTCGTCGCTGTGTGCCGTCTTCGTGGAAGAAGAGGACGAACGCTCGGTCACCCGCAGCATATGCTTGCGCTCCATAGTCGGTTCTGCAGCGTTGAACCCTCCTCATTTTATTTTTTTATTGCGAAAGCAGTACTACGCCAGGCCTAACCGCTCGTCGCTGTGTGCCGTGTCCGTGGAAGAAGAAGACGAACGCTCGGTCACCCGCAGGTTATGCTTTCGCTCCGTAGACGGTTCAGCAGCGTTGAACCCTCCTCATTTTATTTTTTTTTATTGCGAAAGCAATACCATGCCAGGTCTAACCGCTCGTCACTGTGTGTCCTGTCCGTCGAAGAAGAAGACGAACACTCGGTCACCCGCAGCTTATGCTTTCGCTCTATAGTCGGTTCAGCAGCGTTGAACCCTCCTCATTTTATTTTTTTTATTGCGAAAGCAATACTACGCCAGGTCTAACCGCTCGTCACTGTGTGCCGTGTCCGTGGAAGAACAAGACGAACGCTCGGTCACCCGCTGCTTATGCATTTGCTCCACAGTCGCTTCAGCAGCGTTGAACCCTCCTTATTTTATTTTTTTTATTGCGAAAGCAATATTTTGCTAGGTCTAATCGCTCGTCGCTGTGTGCCGTGTCCGTGGAAGAAGAAGACGAACGCTCGGTCACCCGCAGCTTATGCTTTCGCTCCATAGTCGGTTCAGCAGCGTTGAACCCTCCTCATTTTATTTTTTTTTATTGCGAAAGCAATACTACGCCAGGTCTAACCGCTCGTCACTGTGTGCCGTGTCCGTGGAAGAAGAAGACGAACGCTCGGTCACCCGCAGCTTATGCTTTTGCTCCACAGTCGCTTCAGCAGCGTTGAACCCTCCTTATTTTATTTTTTTTTTATTGCGAAAGCAATATTTTGATAGGTCTAACCGCTCGTCGCTGTGTGCCGTGTCCGTGGAAGAAGAAGACGAACGCTCGGTCACCCGCAGCTTATGCTTTCACTCCACAGTCGGTTCAGCGGCGTTGAACCCTCCTCATTTCATTTTTTTATTGCGAAAGCAATACTACGCCAGGTCTACCGCTCGTCGCTGTCTGCCGTGTCCGTGGAAGAAGAAGACGAACGCTCAGTCAACCGCAGCTTATGCTTTCGCTCCATAGTCGGTTCAGCAGCGTTGAAAACTCATTTTATTTTTTTTTATTAAGAAAGCAATGCTACGCCAGGTCTAACAGCTCGTCGCTGTGTGCCGTGTCCATTGAAGAAGAAGAACGCTCGGTCTCCTGCAGCTTATGCTTTCGCTCCATAGTCGGTTCAGCAGCGTTGAACCCTCCTCATTTTATTTTTTTTATTAAGAAAGCAATGCTACACCAGGTCTAACCGCTCGTCGCTGTGTGCCGTGTCCGTGGAAGAAGATGAAGAACGCTCGGTCTCCTGCAGCTAATGCTTTCACTCCATAGTCGGTTCAGCAGCGTCGAACCCTCCTCATTTTATTTTTTTTTATTAAGATAGCAATGCTACGCCAGGTCTAACCGCTCGTCGCTGTGTGCTGTGTCCGTGGAAGAAGAAGAACGCTCGGTCTCCTGCAGCTAATGCTTTCTCTCCATAGTCGGTTCAGCAGCGTTGAACCCTCCTCATTTTATCTTTTTATTAAGAAAGCAATGCTACGCCAGGTCTAACCGCTCGTCGCTGTGTGCCGTGTCCGTGGAAGAAGATGAAGATCGCTCGGTCTCCTGCAGCTAATGCTTTCGCTCCATATTCGGTTCAGCAGCGTTGGACCCTCCTCGTTTTATATTTTATTTTATTAAGAAAGCAATGCTACGCGAGGTCTAACCGCTCGTCGCTGTGTGCCGTGTCCGTGGAAGAAGATGAAGATCGCTCGGTCTCCTGCAGCTAATGCTTTCGCTTCATAGTCGGTTAAGCAGCGTTGAACCCTCCTCGTTTTATTTTTTTTTATTAAGATAGCAATGCTACGCCAGGTCTAACCAATCGTCGCTGTGTGCCGTGTCCGTGGAAGAAGAAGAATGCTAGGTCACCCGCAGCTTATGCTTTCACTCCAACGTCGGTTCAGCAGCATTGAACCCTCCTCATTTTATTTTTTTTATTTAGAAAGCAATACTACGCCAAGTCTAACCAATCGTCGCTGTTTGCCATGTCCCTGGAAGGAGAAGACGAATGCTCGGTCACCCGCAGCTTATGCTTTCGCTCCATAGTCGGTTCAGCGGCGTTGAATCCTCCTGATTTTATTTTTTTATTTCGAAAGCAATACTACGCCAGCTCTAACCGCTCGTCGCTGTGTGCCGTCTCCGTGGAAGAAGAGGACGAACGCTCGGTCATCCGCAGCTTATGCTTGCGCTCCATAGTCGGTTCTGCAGCGTTGAACCCTCCTCATTTTATTTTTTTTATTGCGAAAGCAATACCATGCCAGGTCTAACCGCTCGTCACTGTGTGTCCTGTCCGTCGAAGAAGAAGACGAACACTCGGTCACCCGCAGCTTAAGCTTTCGCTCTATAGTCGGTTCAGCAGCGTTGAACCCTCCTCATTTTATTTTTTTTATTGCGAAAGCAATACTACGCCAGGTCTAACCGCTCGTCACTGTGTGCCGTGTCCGTGGAAGAAGACGAACGCTCGGTCACCCGCAGCTTATGCTTTTGCTCCACAGTCGCTTCAGCAGCGTTGAAAACTCATTTTATTTTTTTTTATTAAGAAAGCAATGCTACGCCAGGTCTAACAGCTCGTCGCTGTGTGCCGTGTCCATTGAAGAAGAAGAACGCTCGGTCTCCTGCAGCTTATGCTTTCGCTCCATAGTCGCTTCAGCAGCGTTGAACCCTCCTTATTTTATTTTTTTTTATTGCGAAAGCAATATTTTGATAGGTCTAACCGCTCGTCGCTGTGTGCCGTGTCCGTGGAAGAAGAAGACGAACGCTCGGTCACCCGCAGCTTATGCTTTCACTCCACAGTCGGTTCAGCGGCGTTGAACCCTCCTCATTTCATTTTTTTATTGCGAAAGCAATACTACGCCAGGTCTACCGCTCGTCGCTGTCTGCCGTGTCCGTGGAAGAAGAAGACGAACGCTCAGTCAACCGCAGCTTATGCTTTCGCTCCATAGTCGGTTCAGCAGCGTTGAAAACTCATTTTATTTTTTTTTATTAAGAAAGCAATGCTACGCCAGGTCTAACAGCTCGTCGCTGTGTGCCGTGTCCATTGAAGAAGAAGAACGCTCGGTCTCCTGCAGCTTATGCTTTCGCTCCATAGTCGGTTCAGCAGCGTTGAACCCTCCTCATTTTATTTTTTTTATTAAGAAAGCAATGCTACACCAGGTCTAACCGCTCGTCGCTGTCTGCCGTGTCCGTGGAAGAAGAAGACGAACGCTCAGTCAACCGCAGCTTATGCTTTCGCTCCATATTCGGTTCAGCAGCGTTGGACCCTCCTCGTTTTATATTTTATTTTATTAAGAAAGCAATGCTACGCGAGGTCTAACCGCTCGTCGCTGTGTGCCGTGTCCGTGGAAGAAGATGAAGATCGCTCGGTCTCCTGCAGCTAATGCTTTCGCTTCATAGTCGGTTAAGCAGCGTTGAACCCTCCTCGTTTTATTTTTTTTTATTAAGATAGCAATGCTACGCCAGGTCTAACCAATCGTCGCTGTGTGCCGTGTCCGTGGAAGAAGAAGAATGCTAGGTCACCCGCAGCTTATGCTTTCACTCCAACGTCGGTTCAGCAGCATTGAACCCTCCTCATTTTATTTTTTTTATTTAGAAAGCAATACTACGCCAAGTCTAACCAATCGTCGCTGTTTGCCATGTCCCTGGAAGGAGAAGACGAATGCTCGGTCACCCGCAGCTTATGCTTTCGCTCCATAGTCGGTTCAGCGGCGTTGAATCCTCCTGATTTTATTTTTTTATTTCGAAAGCAATACTACGCCAGCTCTAACCGCTCGTCGCTGTGTGCCGTCTCCGTGGAAGAAGAGGACGAACGCTCGGTCATCCGCAGCTTATGCTTGCGCTCCATAGTCGGTTCTGCAGCGTTGAACCCTCCTCATTTTATTTTTTTTATTGCGAAAGCAATACCATGCCAGGTCTAACCGCTCGTCACTGTGTGTCCTGTCCGTCGAAGAAGAAGACGAACACTCGGTCACCCGCAGCTTAAGCTTTCGCTCTATAGTCGGTTCAGCAGCGTTGAACCCTCCTCATTTTATTTTTTTTATTGCGAAAGCAATACTACGCCAGGTCTAACCGCTCGTCACTGTGTGCCGTGTCCGTGGAAGAAGACGAACGCTCGGTCACCCGCAGCTTATGCTTTTGCTCCACAGTCGCTTCAGCAGCGTTGAAAACTCATTTTATTTTTTTTTATTAAGAAAGCAATGCTACGCCAGGTCTAACAGCTCGTCGCTGTGTGCCGTGTCCATTGAAGAAGAAGAACGCTCGGTCTCCTGCAGCTTATGCTTTCGCTCCATAGTCGCTTCAGCAGCGTTGAACCCTCCTTATTTTATTTTTTTTTATTGCGAAAGCAATATTTTGATAGGTCTAACCGCTCGTCGCTGTGTGCCGTGTCCGTGGAAGAAGAAGACGAACGCTCGGTCACCCGCAGCTTATGCTTTCACTCCACAGTCGGTTCAGCGGCGTTGAACCCTCCTCATTTCATTTTTTTATTGCGAAAGCAATACTACGCCAGGTCTACCGCTCGTCGCTGTCTGCCGTGTCCGTGGAAGAAGAAGACGAACGCTCAGTCAACCGCAGCTTATGCTTTCGCTCCATAGTCGGTTCAGCAGCGTTGAAAACTCATTTTATTTTTTTTTATTAAGAAAGCAATGCTACGCCAGGTCTAACAGCTCGTCGCTGTGTGCCGTGTCCATTGAAGAAGAAGAACGCTCGGTCTCCTGCAGCTTATGCTTTCGCTCCATAGTCGGTTCAGCAGCGTTGAACCCTCCTCATTTTATTTTTTTTATTAAGAAAGCAATGCTACACCAGGTCTAACCGCTCGTCGCTGTGTGCCGTGTCCGTGGAAGAAGATGAAGAACGCTCGGTCTCCTGCAGCTAATGCTTTCACTCCATAGTCGGTTCAGCAGCGTCGAACCCTCCTCATTTTATTTTTTTTTATTAAGATAGCAATGCTACGCCAGGTCTAACCGCTCGTCGCTGTGTGCTGTGTCCGTGGAAGAAGAAGAACGCTCGGTCTCCTGCAGCTAATGCTTTCTATCCATAGTCGGTTCAGCAGCGTTGAACCCTCCTCATTTTATCTTTTTATTAAGAAAGCAATGCTACGCCAGGTCTAACCGCTCGTCGCTGTGTGCCGTGTCCGTGGAAGAAGATGAAGATCGCTCGGTCTCCTGCAGCTAATGCTTTCGCTCCATATTCGGTTCAGCAGCGTTGGACCCTCCTCGTTTTATATTTTATTTTATTAAGAAAGCAATGCTACGCGAGGTCTAACCGCTCGTCGCTGTGTGCCGTGTCCGTGGAAGAAGATGAAGATCGCTCGGTCTCCTGCAGCTAATGCTTTCGCTTCATAGTCGGTTAAGCAGCGTTGAACCCTCCTCGTTTTATTTTTTTTTATTAAGATAGCAATGCTACGCCAGGTCTAACCAATCGTCGCTGTGTGCCGTGTCCGTGGAAGAAGAAGAATGCTAGGTCACCCGCAGCTTATGCTTTCACTCCAACGTCGGTTCAGCAGCATTGAACCCTCCTCATTTTATTTTTTTTATTTAGAAAGCAATACTACGCCAAGTCTAACCAATCGTCGCTGTTTGCCATGTCCCTGGAAGGAGAAGACGAATGCTCGGTCACCCGCAGCTTATGCTTTCGCTCCATAGTCGGTTCAGCGGCGTTGAATCCTCCTGATTTTATTTTTTTATTTCGAAAGCAATACTACGCCAGCTCTAACCGCTCGTCGCTGTGTGCCGTCTCCGTGGAAGAAGAGGACGAACGCTCGGTCATCCGCAGCTTATGCTTGCGCTCCATAGTCGGTTCTGCAGCGTTGAACCCTCCTCATTTTATTTTTTTTATTGCGAAAGCAATACCATGCCAGGTCTAACCGCTCGTCACTGTGTGTCCTGTCCGTCGAAGAAGAAGACGAACACTCGGTCACCCGCAGCTTAAGCTTTCGCTCTATAGTCGGTTCAGCAGCGTTGAACCCTCCTCATTTTATTTTTTTTATTGCGAAAGCAATACTACGCCAGGTCTAACCGCTCGTCACTGTGTGCCGTGTCCGTGGAAGAAGACGAACGCTCGGTCACCCGCAGCTTATGCTTTTGCTCCACAGTCGCTTCAGCAGCGTTGAACCCTCCTTATTTTATTTTTTTTATTGCGAAAGCAATATTTTGCTAGGTCTAACCGCTCGTCGCTGTGTGCCGTGTCCGTGGAAGAAGAAGACGAACGCTCGGTCACCCGCAGCTTATGCTTTCGCTCCATAGTCGGTTCAGCAGCGTTGAACCCTCCTCATTTTATTTTTTTTATTGCGAAAGCAATACTACGCCAGGTCTAACCGCTCGTCACTGTGTGCCGTGTCCGTGGAAGAAGAAGACGAACGCTCGGTCACCCGCAGCTTATGCTTTCACTCCACAGTCGGTTCAGCGGCGTTGAACCCTCCTCATTTCATTTTTTTATTGCGAAAGCAATACTACGCCAGGTCTACCGCTCGTCGCTGTCTGCCGTGTCCGTGGAAGAAGAAGACGAACGCTCAGTCAACCGCAGCTTATGCTTTCGCTCCATAGTCGGTTCAGGAGCGTTGAAAACTCATTTTATTTTTTTTTATTAAGAAAGCAATGCTACGCCAGGTCTAACAGCTCGTCGCTGTGTGCCCTGTCCATTGAAGAAGAAGAACGCTCGGTCTCCTGCAGCTTATGCTTTCGCTCCATAGTCGGTTCAGCAGCGTTGAACCCTCCTCATTTTATTTTTTTTATTAAGAAAGCAATGCTACACCAGGTCTAACCGCTCGTCGCTGTGTGCCGTGTCCGTGGAAGAAGATGAAGAACGCTCGGTCTCCTGCAGCTAATGCTTTCACTCCATAGTCGGTTCAGCAGCGTCGAACCCTCCTCATTTTATTTTTTTTTATTAAGATAGCAATGCTACGCCAGGTCTAACCGCTCGTCGCTGTGTGCTGTGTCCGTGGAAGAAGAAGAACGCTCGGTCTCCTGCAGCTAATGCTTTCTCTCCATAGTCGGTTCAGCAGCGTTGAACCCTCCTCATTTTATCTTTTTATTAAGAAAGCAATGCTACGCCAGGTCTAACCGCTCGTCGCTGTGTGCCGTGTCCGTGGAAGAAGATGAAGATCGCTCGGTCTCCTGCAGCTAATGCTTTCGCTCCATATTCGGTTCAGCAGCGTTGGACCCTCCTCGTTTTATATTTTATTTTATTAAGAAAGCAATGCTACGCGAGGTCTAACCGCTCGTCGCTGTGTGCCGTGTCCGTGGAAGAAGATGAAGATCGCTCGGTCTCCTGCAGCTAATGCTTTCGCTTCATAGTCGGTTAAGCAGCGTTGAACCCTCCTCGTTTTATTTTTTTTTATTAAGATAGCAATGCTACGCCAGGTCTAACCAATCGTCGCTGTGTGCCGTGTCCGTGGAAGAAGAAGAATGCTAGGTCACCCGCAGCTTATGCTTTCACTCCAACGTCGGTTCAGCAGCATTGAACCCTCCTCATTTTATTTTTTTTATTTAGAAAGCAATACTACGCCAAGTCTAACCAATCGTCGCTGTTTGCCATGTCCCTGGAAGGAGAAGACGAATGCTCGGTCACCCGCAGCTTATGCTTTCGCTCCATAGTCGGTTCAGCGGCGTTGAATCCTCCTGATTTTATTTTTTTATTTCGAAAGCAATACTACGCCAGCTCTAACCGCTCGTCGCTGTGTGCCGTCTCCGTGGAAGAAGAGGACGAACGCTCGGTCATCCGCAGCTTATGCTTGCGCTCCATAGTCGGTTCTGCAGCGTTGAACCCTCCTCATTTTATTTTTTTTATTGCGAAAGCAATACCATGCCAGGTCTAACCGCTCGTCACTGTGTGTCCTGTCCGTCGAAGAAGAAGACGAACACTCGGTCACCCGCAGCTTAAGCTTTCGCTCTATAGTCGGTTCAGCAGCGTTGAACCCTCCTCATTTTATTTTTTTTATTGCGAAAGCAATACTACGCCAGGTCTAACCGCTCGTCACTGTGTGCCGTGTCCGTGGAAGAAGACGAACGCTCGGTCACCCGCAGCTTATGCTTTTGCTCCACAGTCGCTTCAGCAGCGTTGAACCCTCCTTATTTTATTTTTTTTATTGCGAAAGCAATATTTTGCTAGGTCTAACCGCTCGTCGCTGTGTGCCGTGTCCGTGGAAGAAGAAGACGAACGCTCGGTCACCCGCAGCTTATGCTTTCGCTCCATAGTCGGTTCAGCAGCGTTGAACCCTCCTCATTTTATTTTTTTTATTGCGAAAGCAATACTACGCCAGGTCTAACCGCTCGTCACTGTGTGCCGTGTCCGTGGAAGAAGAAGACGAACGCTCGGTCACCCGCAGCTTATGCTTTTGCTCCACAGTCGCTTCAGCAGCGTTGAACCCTCCTTATTTTATTTTTTTTATTGCGAAAGCAATATTTTGCTAGGTCTAACCGCTCGTCGCTGTGTGCCGTGTCCGTGGAAGAAGAAGACGAACGCTCGGTCACCCGCAGCTTATGCTTTCACTCCACAGTCGGTTCAGCGGCGTTGAACCCTCCTCATTTCATTTTTTATTGCGAAAGCAATATTTTGCTAGGTCTAACCGCTCGTCACTGTGTGCCGTGTCCGTGGAAGAAGAAGACGAACGCTCGGTCACCCGCAGCTTATGCTTTCGCTCCATAGTCGGTTCAGCAGCGTTGAACCCTCCTTATTTTATTTTTTTTTATTGCGAATGCAATATTTTGCTAGGTTTATCCGCTCGTCGCTGTGTGCCATGTCCCTGGAAGGAGAAGGCGAATGCTCGGTCACACGCAGCTTATGCTTTCGCTCCATAGTCGGTTCAGCGGCGTTGAACCCTCCTCATTTTATTCTTTTTATTGCGAAAGCAATACTACGCCAGGTCTAACCGCTCGTCACTGTGTGCCGTGTCCGTGGAAGAAGAAGACGAAGGCTCGGTCACCCGCAGCTTATGCTTTTGCTCCACAGTCGCTTCAGCAGCGTTGAACCCTCCTCATTTTATTTTTTTTTATTGCGAAAGCAATACTACGCCAGGTCTAACCGCTCGTCACTGTGTGCCGTGTCGGTGGAAGAAGAAGATGAACGCTCGGTCACCCGCAGCTTATGCTTTTGCTCCACAGTCGCTTCAGCAGCGGTGAACCTCCTTATTTTATTTTTTTTTATTGCGAAAGCAATATTTTGCTAGGTCTAACCGCTCGTCGCTGTCTGCCGTGTCCGTGGAAGAAGAAGACGAACGCTCAGTCAACCGCAGCTTATGCTTTCGCTCCATAGTCGGTTCAGCAGCGTTGAAAACTCCTCATTTTATTTTTTTTATTAAGAAAGCAATGCTACGCCAGGTCTAACAGCTCGTCGCTGTGTGCCGTGTCCATTGAAGAAGAAGAACGCTCGGTCTCCTGCAGCTTATGCTTTCGCTCCATAGTCGGTTCAGCAGCGTTGAACCCTCCTCATTTTATTTTTTTTTATTAAGAAAGCAATGCTACGCCAGGTCTAACCGCTCGCCGCAGTGTGCCGTGTCCGTGGAAGAAGAAGAACCCTCGGTCTTCTGCAGCTAATGCTTTCGCTCCATATTCGGTTAAGCAGCGTTGAACCCTCCTCATTCTATCTTTTTTTATTAAGAAAGCAATGCTACGCCTGGTCTAACCGCTCGTCGCAGTGTGCCGTGTCCGTGGAAGAAGAAAACTCTCGGTCTCCTGCAGCTAATGCTTTCGCTCCATATTCGGTTCAGCAGCGTTGAACCCTCCTCGTTTTATTTTTTTTTATTAAGAAAGCAATGCTACACCAGGTCTAACCGCTCGTCGCTGTGTGCCGTGTCCGTGGAAGAAGATGAAGAACGCTCGGTCTCCTGCAGCTAATGCTTTCACTCCATGGTCGGTTCAGCAGCGTCGAACCCTCCTCATTTTATTTTTTTTTTATTAAGATAGCAATGCTACGCCAGGTCTAACCGCTCGTCGCTGTGTGCTGTGTCCGTGGAAAAAGAAGAACGCTCGGTCTCCTGCAGCTAATGCTTTCTCTCCATAGTCGGTTCAGCAGCGTTGAACCCTCCTCATTTTATCTTTTTATTAAGAAAGCAATGCTACGCCATGTCTAACCGCTCGTCGCTGTGTGCCGTGTCCGTGGAAGAAGATGAAGATCGCTCGGTCTCCTGCAGCTAATGCTTTCGCACCATATTCGGTTCAGCAGCGTTGGACCCTCCTCGTTTTATATTTTATTTATTAAGAAAGCAATGCTACGCCAGGTCTAACCGCTCGTCGCTGTGTGCCGTGTCCGTGGAAGAAGATGAAGATCGCTCGGTCTCCTGCAGCTAATGTTTTCGCTTCATAGTCGGTTCAGCAGCGTTGAACCCTCCTCGTTTTATTTTTTTTTATTAGGATAGCAATGCTACGCCAGGTCTAACCGCTCGTCGCTGTGTG
Source organism: Amblyomma maculatum (assembly GCF_055883805.1). Lineage (NCBI taxonomy): Eukaryota > Metazoa > Arthropoda > Arachnida > Ixodida > Ixodidae > Amblyomma > Amblyomma maculatum. Next base: position 17,147,932 of record NW_028146738.1, read on the forward strand.
CTGTGTCCGTGGAAGAAGAAGAACGCTCGGTCTCCTGCAGCTAATGCTTTCTCTCCATAGTCGGTTCAGCAGCGTTGAACCCTCCTCATTTTATCTTTTTATTAAGAAAGCAATGCTACGGCAGGTCTAACCGCTCGTCGCTGTGTGCCGTGTCCGTGGAAGAAGAAGAACGCTCGGTCTCCTGCAGCTAATGCTGTCTCTCCATAGTCGGTTCAGCAGCGTTGTGCCCTCCTCATTTTATTTTTTTTTGTTGTGAAAGCAATAATACGCCAGGTCTAACCGCTCGTCGCTGTGTGCCGTGTCCGTGGAAGAAGAAGAAGAACGCTCGGTCTCCTGCAGCTAATGCTTTCGCTCCATAGTCGGTTCAGCAGTGTTGAACCCTGATCATTTTATTTTTTTTTTGTTGTGAAATCAATAATACGCCAGGTCTAACCGCTCGTCGCAGTGTGCCGTGTCCGTGGAAGAAGAAGAACGCTCGGTCTCCTGCAGCTAATGCTTTCGCTCCATAGTCGGTTCAGCAGCGTTGAACCCTCATTTTATTTTTTCTTATTGCGAAAGCAATAATACGCCAGGTCTAACCGCTCGTCGCTGTGTGCCGTGTCCGTGGAAAAACAGAAGAATGCTCGGTCTCCTGCAGCTAATGCTTTCTCTCCATAGTCGGTTCAGCAGCGTTGAACCCTCATTTTATTTTTTTTTGTCGCGAAAGCAATGCACCGCCAGGTCTAAAAGCTCGTCGCTGTGTGCCGTGTCCGTGGAAGAAGAAAACGCTCGGTCTCCTGCAGCTAATGCTTTCTCTCCATAGTCGGTTCAGCAGCGTTGAACCCTCATTTTATTTTTTTTTTGTTGCGAAAGCAATGCACCGCCAGGTCTAAAAGCTCGTCGCTGTGTGCCGTGTTCATGGAAGAAGAAGAAGAACGCTCGGTCTCCTACAGCTAATGCTTTCGCTCCATCGTCGGTTCAGCAGCATTGAACCCTCCTTATTTTATTTTTTTTTATTGCGAAAGCAATACTACGCCAGGTCTAACAGCTCGTCGCTGTGTGCCTTGTCCGTGGAAGAAGAAAACGCTCGGTCTCCTGCAGCTAATGCTTTCGCTCCATAGTCGGTTCAGCAGCGTTGAACCCTCATTTTATTTTTTTTATTGCGAAAGCAATACTACGCCAGGTCTAACAGCTCGTCGTTGTGTGCCTTGTCCGTGGAAGAAGAAAACGCTCGGTCTCCTGCAGCTAATGCTTTCGCTTCATAGTCGGTTAAGCAGCGTTGAACCCTCCTCGTTTTATTTTTTTTTATTAAGATAGCAATGCTACGCCAGGTCTAACCAATCGTCGCTGTGTGCCGTGTCCGTGGAAGAAGAAGTATGCTAGGTCACCCGCAGCTTATGCTTTCACTCCAACGTCGGTTCAGCAGCATTGAACCCTCCTCATTTTATTTTTTTTATTTAGAAAGCAATACTACGCCAAGTCTAACCAATCGTCGCTGTTTGCCATGTCCCTGGAAGGAGAAGACGAATGCTCGGTCACCCGCAGCTTATGCTTTCGCTCCATAGTCGGTTCAGCGGCGTTGAATCCTCCTGATTTTATTTTTTTATTTCGAAAGCAATACTACGCCAGCTCTAACCGCTCGTCGCTGTGTGCCGTCTCCGTGGAAGAAGAGGACGAACGCTCGGTCATCCGCAGCTTATGCTTGCGCTCCATAGTCGGTTCTGCAGCGTTGAACCCTCCTCATTTTATTTTTTTTATTGCGAAAGCAATACCATGCCAGGTCTAACCGCTCGTCACTGTGTGTCCTGTCCGTCGAAGAAGAAGACGAACACTCGGTCACCCGCAGCTTAAGCTTTCGCTCTATAGTCGGTTCAGCAGCGTTGAACCCTCCTCATTTTATTTTTTTTATTGCGAAAGCAATACTACGCCAGGTCTAACCGCTCGTCACTGTGTGCCGTGTCCGTGGAAGAAGACGAACGCTCGGTCACCCGCAGCTTATGCTTTTGCTCCACAGTCGCTTCAGCAGCGTTGAACCCTCCTTATTTTATTTTTTTTATTGCGAAAGCAATATTTTGCTAGGTCTAACCGCTCGTCGCTGTGTGCCGTGTCCGTGGAAGAAGAAGACGAACGCTCGGTCACCCGCAGCTTATGCTTTCGCTCCATAGTCGGTTCAGCAGCGTTGAACCCTCCTCATTTTATTTTTTTTATTGCGAAAGCAAAACTACGCCAGGTCTAACCGCTCGTCACTGTGTGCCGTGTCCGTGGAAGAAGAAGACGAACGCTCGGTCACCCGCAGCTTATGCTTTTGCTCCACAGTCGCTTCAGCAGCGTTGAACCCTCCTTATTTTATTTTTTTTTATTGCGAAAGCAATATTTTGCTAGGTCTAACCGCTCGTCGCTGTGTGCCGTGTCCGTGGAAGAAGAAGACGAACGCTCGGTCACCCGCAGCTTATGCTTTCACTCCACAGTCGGTTCAGCGGCGTTGAACCCTCCTCATTTCATTTTTTATTGCGAAAGCAATATTTTGCTAGGTCTAACCGCTCGTCACTGTGTGCCGTGTCCGTGGAAGAAGAAGACGAACGCTCGGTCACCCGCAGCTTATGCTTTCGCTCCATAGTCGGTTCAGCAGCGTTGAACCCTCCTTATTTTATTTTTTTTTATTGCGAATGCAATATTTTGCTAGGTTTATCCGCTCGTCGCTGTGTGCCATGTCCCTGGAAGGAGAAGGCGAATGCTCGGTCACACGCAGCTTATGCTTTCGCTCCATAGTCGGTTCAGCGGCGTTGAACCCTCCTCATTTTATTCTTTTTATTGCGAAAGCAATACTACGCCAGGTCTAACCGCTCGTCACTGTGTGCCGTGTCCGTGGAAGAAGAAGACGAAGGCTCGGTCACCCGCAGCTTATGCTTTTGCTCCACAGTCGCTTCAGCAGCGTTGAACCCTCCTCATTTTATTTTTTTTATTGCGAAAGCAATACTACGCCAGGTCTAACCGCTCGTCACTGTGTGCCGTGTCCGTGGAAGAAGAAGATGAACGCTCGGTCACCCGCAGCTTATGCTTTTGCTCCACAGTCGCTTCAGCAGCGGTGAACCTCCTTATTTTATTTTTTTTTATTGCGAAAGCAATATTTTGCTAGGTCTAACCGCTCGTCGCTGTCTGCCGTGTCCGTGGAAGAAGAAGACGAACGCTCAGTCAACCGCAGCTTATGCTTTCGCTCCATAGTCGGTTCAGCAGCGTTGAAAACTCCTCATTTTATTTTTTTTTATTAAGAAAGCAATGCTACGCCAGGTCTAACAGCTCGTCGCTGTGTGCCGTGTCCATTGAAGAAGAAGAACGCTCGGTCTCCTGCAGCTTATGCTTTCGCTCCATAGTCGGTTCAGCAGCGTTGAACCCTCCTCATTTTATTTTTTTTTATTAAGAAAGCAATGCTACGCCAGGTCTAACCGCTCGCCGCAGTGTGCCGTGTCCGTGGAAGAAGAAGAACCCTCGGTCTCCTGCAGCTAATGCTTTCGCTCCATATTCGGTTAAGCAGCGTTGAACCCTCCTCATTCTATCTTTTTTTATTAAGAAAGCAATGCTACGCCTGGTCTAACCGCTCGTCGCAGTGTGCCGTGTCCGTGGAAGAAGAAAACTCTCGGTCTCCTGCAGCTAATGCTTTCGCTCCATATTCGGTTCAGCAGCGTTGAACCCTCCTCGTTTTATTTTTTTTATTAAGAAAGCAATGCTACACCAGGTCTAACCGCTCGTCGCTGTGTGCCGTGTCCGTGGAAGAAGATGAAGAACGCTCGGTCTCCTGCAGCTAATGCTTTCACTCCATGGTCGGTTCAGCAGCGTCGAACCCTCCTCATTTTATTTTTTTTTATTAAGATAGCAATGCTACGCCAGGTCTAACCGCTCGTCGCTGTGTGCTGTGTCCGTGGAAAAAGAAGAACGCTCGGTCTCCTGCAGCTAATGCTTTCTCTCCATAGTCGGTTCAGCAGCGTTGAACCCTCCTCATTTTATCTTTTTATTAAGAAAGCAATGCTACGCCATGTCTAACCGCTCGTCGCTGTGTGCCGTGTCCGTGGAAGAAGATGAAGATCGCTCGGTCTCCTGCAGCTAATGCTTTCGCACCATATTCGGTTCAGCAGCGTTGGACCCTCCTCGTTTTATATTTTATTTATTAAGAAAGCAATGCTACGCCAGGTCTAACCGCTCGTCGCTGTGTGCCGTGTCCGTGGAAGAAGATGAAGATCGCTCGGTCTCCTGCAGCTAATGTTTTCGCTTCATAGTCGGTTCAGCAGCGTTGAACCCTCCTCGTTTTATTTTTTTTTATTAGGATAGCAATGCTACGCCAGGTCTAACCGCTCGTCGCTGTGTGCTGTGTCCGTGGAAGAAGAAGAACGCTCGGTCTCCTGCAGCTAATGCTTTCTCTCCATAGTCGGTTCAGCAGCGTTGAACCCTCCTCATTTTATCTTTTTATTAAGAAAGCAATGCTACGGCAGGTCTAACCGCTCGTCGCTGTGTGCCGTGTCCGTGGAAGAAGAAGAACGCTCGGTCTCCTGCAGCTAATGCTGTCTCTCCATAGTCGGTTCAGCAGCGTTGTGCCCTCCTCATTTTATTTTTTTTTGTTGTGAAAGCAATAATACGCCAGGTCTAACCGCTCGTCGCTGTGTGCCGTGTCCGTGGAAGAAGAAGAAGAACGCTCGGTCTCCTGCAGCTAATGCTTTCGCTCCATAGTCGGTTCAGCAGTGTTGAACCCTGATCATTTTATTTTTTTTTTGTTGTGAAATCAATAATACGCCAGGTCTAACCGCTCGTCGCAGTGTGCCGTGTCCGTGGAAGAAGAAGAACGCTCGGTCTCCTGCAGCTAATGCTTTCGCTCCATAGTCGGTTCAGCAGCGTTGAACCCTCATTTTATTTTTTCTTATTGCGAAAGCAATAATACGCCAGGTCTAACCGCTCGTCGCTGTGTGCCGTGTCCGTGGAAAAACAGAAGAATGCTCGGTCTCCTGCAGCTAATGCTTTCTCTCCATAGTCGGTTCAGCAGCGTTGAACCCTCATTTTATTTTTTTTTGTCGCGAAAGCAATGCACCGCCAGGTCTAAAAGCTCGTCGCTGTGTGCCGTGTCCGTGGAAGAAGAAAACGCTCGGTCTCCTGCAGCTAATGCTTTCTCTCCATAGTCGGTTCAGCAGCGTTGAACCCTCCTCATTTTATCTTTTTATTAAGAAAGCAATGCTACGCCATGTCTAACCGCTCGTCGCTGTGTGCCGTGTCCGTGGAAGAAGATGAAGATCGCTCGGTCTCCTGCAGCTAATGCTTTCGCACCATATTCGGTTCAGCAGCGTTGGACCCTCCTCGTTTTATATTTTATTTATTAAGAAAGCAATGCTACGCCAGGTCTAACCGCTCGTCGCTGTGTGCCGTGTCCGTGGAAGAAGATGAAGATCGCTCGGTCTCCTGCAGCTAATGTTTTCGCTTCATAGTCGGTTCAGCAGCGTTGAACCCTCCTCGTTTTATTTTTTTTTATTAGGATAGCAATGCTACGCCAGGTCTAACCGCTCGTCGCTGTGTGCTGTGTCCGTGGAAGAAGAAGAACGCTCGGTCTCCTGCAGCTAATGCTTTCTCTCCATAGTCGGTTCAGCAGCGTTGAACCCTCCTCATTTTATCTTTTTATTAAGAAAGCAATGCTACGGCAGGTCTAACCGCTCGTCGCTGTGTGCCGTGTCCGTGGAAGAAGAAGAACGCTCGGTCTCCTGCAGCTAATGCTGTCTCTCCATAGTCGGTTCAGCAGCGTTGTGCCCTCCTCATTTTATTTTTTTTTGTTGTGAAAGCAATAATACGCCAGGTCTAACCGCTCGTCGCTGTGTGCCGTGTCCGTGGAAGAAGAAGAAGAACGCTCGGTCTCCTGCAGCTAATGCTTTCGCTCCATAGTCGGTTCAGCAGTGTTGAACCCTGATCATTTTATTTTTTTTTTGTTGTGAAATCAATAATACGCCAGGTCTAACCGCTCGTCGCAGTGTGCCGTGTCCGTGGAAGAAGAAGAACGCTCGGTCTCCTGCAGCTAATGCTTTCGCTCCATAGTCGGTTCAGCAGCGTTGAACCCTCATTTTATTTTTTCTTATTGCGAAAGCAATAATACGCCAGGTCTAACCGCTCGTCGCTGTGTGCCGTGTCCGTGGAAAAACAGAAGAATGCTCGGTCTCCTGCAGCTAATGCTTTCTCTCCATAGTCGGTTCAGCAGCGTTGAACCCTCATTTTATTTTTTTTTGTCGCGAAAGCAATGCACCGCCAGGTCTAAAAGCTCGTCGCTGTGTGCCGTGTCCGTGGAAGAAGAAAACGCTCGGTCTCCTGCAGCTAATGCTTTCTCTCCATAGTCGGTTCAGCAGCGTTGAACCCTCATTTTATTTTTTTTTGTTGCGAAAGCAATGCACCGCCAGGTCTAAAAGCTCGTCGCTGTGTGCCGTGTTCATGGAAGAAGAAGAAGAACGCTCGGTCTCCTACAGCTAATGCTTTCGCTCCATCGTCGGTTCAGCAGCATTGAACCCTCCTTATTTTATTTTTTTTTATTGCGAAAGCAATACTACGCCAGGTCTAACAGCTCGTCGCTGTGTGCCTTGTCCGTGGAAGAAGAAAACGCTCGGTCTCCTGCAGCTAATGCTTTCGCTCCATAGTCGGTTCAGCAGCGTTGAACCCTCATTTTATTTTTTTTATTGCGAAAGCAATACTACGCCAGGTCTAACAGCTCGTCGTTGTGTGCCTTGTCCGTGGAAGAAGAAAACGCTCGGTCTCCTGCAGCTAATGCTTTCTCTCCATAGTCGGTTCAGCAGCGTTGAACCCTCATTTTATTTTTTTTTGTTGCGAAAGCAATGCACCGCCAGGTCTAAAAGCTCTTCGCTGTGCGCCGTGTCCGTGGAAGAAGAAGAACGCTCGGTCTCCTGCAGCTAATGCTTTCTCTCAATAGTCGGTTCAGCAGCGTTGTACCCTCCTCATTTTATTTTTTTTTTTGTTGTGAAAGCAATAATACGCCAGGTCTAACCGCTCGTCGCTGTGGGCCGTGTACGTGGAAGAATATAACACTCGGTCTCCTGCAGCAAATGCTTTCGCTCTATAGTCGGTGCAGCAGCGTTGAAAGCTCATTTTATTTTTTTTGTTGGGAAAGCAATGCTACGCTAGGTCTAAAAGCTCGTCGCTGTGTGCCGTGTTCATGGAAGAAGAAGAAGAAAGCTCGGTCTCCTACAGCTAATGCTTTCGCTCCACCCTCGGTTCAGCAGCATTGAACCCTCCTCATTTTATTTTTTTTTTTATTGCGAAAGCATTAATACGCCAGGTCTAACAGCACGTCGCTGTGTGCCTTGTCCGTGGAAGAAGAAAACGCTCGGTCTCCTGCAGCTAATGCTTTCGCTCCATAGCCGGTTCAGCAGCGTTGAACCCTTGTTTTATTTTTTTTATTGCGAAAGCAATACTACGCCAGGTCTAACAGCTCGTCGCTGTGTGCCTTGTCCGTGGAAGAAGAAAACGCTCGGTCTCCTGCAGCTAATGCTTTCTCTCCATAGTCGGTTCAGCAGCGTTGAACCCTCATTTTATTTTTTCTTATTGCGAAAGCAATGCTACGCCAGGTCTAAAAGCTCGTCGCTGTGTGCCGTCTCCGTGGAAGAAGAAGAAGAGCACTCGGTCTCCTGCAGCTAATGCTTTCGCTCCATAGTCGGTTCAGCAGCGTTGAACCCTCCTCATTTTATTTCTTTTTTTGTTTTGAAAGCAATAATACGCCAGGTCTAACCGCTCGTCGCAGTGTGCCGTGTCCGTGGAAGAAGAAGAAGAACGCTCGGTCTCCTGCAGCAAATGCTTTCGCCCCATAGTCGGTTCAGCAGCGTTGAAACCTCCTCATTTTATTTTTTTTATTGCGAAAGCAATGCTACGCCAGGTCTAACCGCTCGTCCCTGTGTGCCGTGTCCATGGAAAAACAGAAGAATGCTCGGTCTCCTGCAGCCAATGCTTTCTCTCCATAGTCGGTTCAGCAGCGTTGAACCCTCCTTTTATTTTTTTTTGTTGCGAAAGCAATGCACCGCCAGGTCTAAAAGCTCGTCGCTGTGTGCCGTGTCCGTGGAAGAATATAACACTCGGTCTCCTGCAGCAAATGCTTTCGCTCTATAGTCGGTTCAGCAGCGTTGAAAGCTCATTTTATTTTTTTTGTTGGGAAAGCAATGCTACGCTAGGTCTAAAAGCTCGTCGCTGTGTGCCGTGTTCATGGAAGAAGAAGAAGAACGCTCGGTCTCCTACAGCTAATGCTTTCGCTCCACCCTCGGTTCAGCAGCATTGAACCCTCCTCATTTTATTTTTTTATTGCGAAAGCATTAATACGCCAGGTCTAACAGCACGTCGCTGTGTGCCTTGTCCGTGGAAGAAGAAAACGCTCGGTCTCCTGCAGCTAATGCTTTCGCTCCATAGTCGGTTCAGCAGCGTTGAACCCTTGTTTTATTTTTTTTATTGCGAAAGCAATACTACGCCAGGTCTAACAGCTCGTCGCTGTGTGCCTTGTCCGTGGAAGAAGAAAACGCTCGGTCTCCTGCAGCTAATGCTTTCTCTCCATAGTCGGTTCAGCAGCGTTGAACCCTCATTTTATTTTTTCTTATTGCGAAAGCAATGTTACGCCAGGTCTAAAAGCTCGTCGCTGTGTGCCGTCTCCGTGGAAGAAGAAGAAGAGCACTCGGTCTCCTGCAGCTAATGCTTTCGCTCCATAGTCGGTTCAGCAGCGTTGAAAGCTCATTTTATTTTTTTTGTTGGGAAAGCAATGCTACGCTAGGTCTAAAAGCTCGTCGCTGTGTGCCGTGTTCATGGAAGAAGAAGAAGAACGCTCGGTCTCCTACAGCTAATGCTTTCGCTCCACCCTCGGTTCAGCAGCATTGAACCCTCCTCATTTTATTTTTTTATTGCGAAAGCATTAATACGCCAGGTCTAACAGCACGTCGCTGTGTGCCTTGTCCGTGGAAGAAGAAAACGCTCGGTCTCCTGCAGCTAATGCTTTCGCTCCATAGTCGGTTCAGCAGCGTTGAACCCTCATTTTATTTTTTCTTATTGCGAAAGCAATAATACGCCAGGTCTAACCGCTCGTCGCTGTGTGCCGTGTCCATGGAAAAACAGAAGAATGCTCGGTCTCCTGCAGCTAATGCTTTCTCTCCATAGTCGGTTCAGCAGCGTTGAACCCTCATTTTATTTTTTTTGTTGCGAAAGCAATTCACCGCCAGGTCTAAAAGCTCGTCGCTGTGTGCCGTGTCCGTGGAAGAAGAAGAACGCTCGGTCTCCTGCAGCTAATGCTTTCTCTCCATAGTCGGTTCAGCAGCGTTGTACCCTCCTCATTTTATTTCTTTTTTTGTTGTGAGAGAAATAATACGCCAGGCCTAACCGCTCGTCGCTGTGTGCCGTGTCTGTGGAAGAAGAAGAAGAACGCTCGGTCTCCTGCAGCTAATGCTTTCGCTCCATAGTCGGTTCAGCAGCGTTGAACCCTCATTTTATTTTTTCTTATTGCGGAAGCAATAATACGCCAGGTCTAACCGCTCGTCGCTGTGTGCCGTGTCCGTGGAAAAACAGAAGAATGCTCGGTCTCCTGCAGCTAATGCTTTCTCTCCATAGTCGGTACAGCAGCGTTGAACCCTCATTTTATTTTTTTTTGTTACGAAAGCAATGCACCGCCAGGTCTAAAAGCTGGTCGTTGTGTGCCGTGTCCGTGGAAGAAGAAGAACGCTCGGTCTCCTACAGCTAATGCTTTCGCTCCACCCTCGGTTCAGCAGCATTGAACCCTCCTCATTTTATTTTTTTTTATTGCGAAAGCATTAATACGCCAGGTCTAACAGCACGTCGCTGTGTGCCTTGTCCGTGGAAGAAGAAAACGCTCGGTCTCCTGCAGCTAATGCTTTCGCTCCATAGTCGGTTCAGCAGCGTTGAACCCTTGTTTTATTTTTTTTATTGCGAAAGCAATACTACGCCAGGTCTAACAGCTCGTCGCTGTGTGCCCTGTCCGTGGAAGAAGAAAACGCTCGGTCTCCTGCAGCTAATGCTTTCTCTCCATAGTCGGTTCAGCAGCGTTGAACCCTCATTTTATTTTTTCTTATTGCGAAAGCAATGCTACGCCAGGTCTAAAAGCTCGTCGCTGTGTGCCGTCTCCGTGGAAGAAGAAGAAGAGCACTCGGTCTCCTGCAGCTAATGCTTTCGCTCCATAGTCGGTTCAGCAGCGTTGAACCCTCCTCATTTTATTTCTTTTTTTGTTTTGAAAGCAATAATACGCCAGGTCTAACCGCTCGTCGCAGTGTGCCGTGTCCGTGGAAGAAGAAGAAGAACGCTCGGTCTCCTGCAGCAAATGCTTTCGCCCCATAGTCGGTTCAGCAGCGTTGAAACCTTCTCATTTTATTTTTTTTATTGCGAAAGCAATACTACGCCAGGTCTAGCCGCTCGTCCCTGTGTGCCGTGTCCGTGGAAAAACAGAAGAATGCTCGGTCTCCTGCAGCCAATGCTTTCTCTCCATAGTCGGTTCAGCAGCGTTGAAAGCTCATTTTATTTTTTTTGTTGGGAAAGCATTGCTACGCTAGGTCTAAAAGCTCGTCGCTGTGTGCCGTGTTCATGGAAGAAGAAGAAGAACGCTCGGTCTCCTACAGCTAATGCTTTCGCTCCACCCTCGGTTCAGCAGCATTGAACCCTCCTCATTTTATTTTTTTATTGCGAAAGCAATAATACGCCAGGTCTAACAGCACGTCGCTGTGTGCCTTGTCCGTGGAAGAAGAAAACGCTCGGTCTCCTGCAGCTAATGCTTTCGCTCCATAGTCGGTTCAGCAGCGTTGAACCCTCATTTTATTTTTTCTTATTGCGAAAGCAATAATACGCCATGTCTAACCGCTCGTCGCTGTGTGCCGTGTCCGTGGAAAAACAGAAGAATGCTCGGTCTCCTGCAGCTAATGCTTTCTCTCCATAGTCGGTTCAGCAGCGTTGAACCCTCATTTTATTTTTTTTTGTTGCGAAAGCAATTCACCGCCAGGTCTAAAAGCTCGTCGCTGTGTGCCGTGTCCGTGGAAGAAGAAGAACGCTCGGTCTCCTGCAGCTAATGCTTTCTCTCCATAGTCGGTTCAGCAGCGTTGTACCCTCCTCATTTTATTTCTTTTTTTGTTGTGAGAGAAATAATACGCCAGGCCTAACCGCTCGTCGCTGTGTGCCGTGTCTGTGGAAGAAGAAGAAGAACGATTGGTCTCCTGCAGCTAATGCTTTCGCTCCATAGTCGGTTCAGCAGCGTTGAACCCTCATTTTATTTTTTCTTATTGCGAAAGCAATAATACGCCAGGTCTAACCGCTCGTCGCTGTGTGCCGTGTCCGTGGAAAAACAGAAGAATGCTCGGTCTCCTGCAGCTAATGCTTTCTCTCCATAGTCGGTACAGCAGCGTTGAACCCTCATTTTATTTTTTTTTGTTACGAAAGCAATGCACCGCCAGGTCTAAAAGCTCGTCGTTGTGTGCCGTGTCCGTGGAAGAAGAAGAACGCTCGGTCTCCTGCAGCTAATGTTTTCTCTCCATAGTCGGTTCAGCAGCGTTGTACCCTCCTCATTTTATTTTTTTTTTGTTGTGAAAGCAATAATACGCCAGGTCTAACCGCTCGTCGCTGTGGGCCGTGTACGTGGAAGAAGGAGAACACTCGGTCGCCTGGAGCTAATGCTTTCGCTCCATAGTCGGTTCAGTTCAGTTCAGGCGTTCAGTCGTGTCCGACTCTTCGTGACCCTATGGACCATGTCACGCCACGCTTTCCGGTCTCTCACTATCTTCTTAACATCACATAGCTTCATCTGCAATGCCTCGAGAATGCCGTCTAACCATCGCGTTCGCTGCCTACCCCTTCTCCGGCGACCCTCAACCTTTCCCAACATCAAATCTTTCTCCAGCGACTCCTCTCTTCTCATCAGATGACCAAAGTAGCTGAGCTTTAACTTTAGAATTTGACCCTCCAATGAGCAGTCAGGGTTTATGGTCGACAATATCGACTGATTTGATCTTCTGGCAGTCCAAGGAACTCTTAAGAGTCTTCGCCAGCACCACAATTCAAACGCGTCAATTCTTCGGCGGTCAGCCTTTTTCACAGTCCAACTCTCGCATCCATACATCACAACTGGAAAGACCATAGCACGGGTTATACGGATCTTGGTTGGCAGACTAATGTCTCTGCTCTTTACTAGGCGGTCAAGGCTAACCATTGCTCTCTTTCCCAGAAGCAGGCGTCTCCTAATTTCATGGCTGCAGTCTCCTTCCGAGGTAATCTTGGCGCCCAAGAACAGAAAATCTGTCACAGCTTCCACTTCTTGTCCATTGATGCTCCAAGACTTGATAGGGCAAGACGCCATGATCTTCGTCTTTTTAATGTTCAGTTTAAGACCAAACTTCTCACTCTCTTCTTGTACGCGCATCAGAAGTCTCTTGAGTTCCACTTCACTTTCTGCCATTAAAGTGGTATCATCCGCATATCTAAGGTTGTTGATACGTTTTCCAGCAATCTTCACTCCAGCTGAAGACTCGTCCAGACCGGCCTTCCTCATGATGCACTCTGCATATAGGTTAAATAGGCAGGGCGACAGTATGCAGCCTTGCCTCACCCCTTTCTCAATCGGAAACCAATCAGTAAGACCATGCCCAGTTCTGACTGTGGCCTCTTGCCCTTCATAAAGGTTCCTGAGGAGACAGATGAGGTGAATTGGAACTCCCATCTCTTGGAGAGCTTGCCACAATCTGCTGTGATCTACGCAGTCAAACGCTTTCGCATAATCAATAAAGCAGAAGTAAATGGGTTTCTGGAACTCTCTTGCTTTTTCCATGATCCAGCGAAGGTTGGCAATTTGGTCTCTAGTTCCTCTGCCCTTGCGAAACCCAGCTTGCACGTCCGGAAGCTCCCGATCCACATACTGCTGCAGCCTACCTTGCAGGATTTTTAACATCACCTTGCTAGCATGCGAAATAAGCGCGATCGTGCGGTAGTTGGAACAATCTTTGGCACTGCCTTTCTTTGGAATGGGGATGTAAACTGACCTCCTCCAATCCTGTGGCCACTGCAGGGTTGTCCAAATCTTTTGACATAATGTATGCAGTGTGTTAACAGCGTCGTGGCTGAGGTTTTGAAGCAACTCAGCTGGAATACCATCAATTCCGCTAGCTTTGTTCTTAGCAAGGCTGGCTAAGGCCCATTCAACTTCACTCTTCAGGATGCCCGGCTCGAGATCAGTAAGCACAACCGTCCTATGTTGGGTTTGCACATCCGGGTCCTTCTTGTACAGTTCTTCTGTGTATTCCTGCCACCTCTTCTTTATCTCTGAGGCTTCAGTGAGGTCCTTGCCTCGTTTGTCCTTTATCACGCCCAGCTTAGCACAGAAGCTTCCTTTGATATCTTTGATTTTCTTATACAGAGCTCTTGTGTTCCTTAATTGGCTGTTGTCCTCAACTGCTTGACACTGTATGTTCAGGAAGGCATTCTTATCTCTCCTTGCTATTTTCTGAAAATCCGCATTGAGAACCTTGTATCTTTCTCTTTCCCCCATACCTTTTGCCATCCTCCTTTCCTCAGCTATTTGCAAAGCCTCTTCAGATAACCAGTTTGCTTTTTTGCATTTCTTTTGCTTTGGAACTATCTTAGTAGCAACTTCTTGTATTATATCACGAACATCAGTCCACATCTCTTCGGGCTCTTTGTCTTCTAGATCTAATTCTTGAAATCGATTCCTCACTTCCACAGCATATTCTAATGGAATCTGATCCAGATCATACCTGAAAGGCCTTCTAGTTTTCTGCGTTTTCCTCAATCGAAGCTTAATTTTGGCAACAAGAAGCTGATGATCGGTGCCACAATCGGCCCCAGGCCTTGTTTTTACTGCTTGTATAGCGCTTCTCCATCTCTGCCGGCAAATAATATAATCGATCTGATTCCTGTACAGACCGTCCGGTGAAATCCATGTGTACAGGCGCCTCTTGTGCTGTTGAAAATATAGTCGGTTCAGCAGAGTTGAAAGCTCATTTTATTTTTTTTTTGTTGGGAAAGCAATGCTACGCTAGGTCTAAAAGCTCGTCGCTGTGTGCCGTGTTCATGGAAGAAGAAGAAGAACGCTCGGTCTCCTACAGCTAATGCTTTCGCTCCATCGTCGGTTCAGCAGCATTGAACCCTCCTCATTTTATTTTTTTTTTTGCGAAAGCAATACTACGCCAGGTCTAACAGCTCGTCGCTGTGTGCCTTGTCCGTGGAAGAAGGAAACGCTCGGTCTCCTGCAGCTAATGCTTTCGCTCCATAGTCGGTTCAGCAGCGTTGAACCCTCATTTTATCTTTTTTATTGCGAAAGCAATACTACGCCAGGTCTAAAAGCTCGTCGCTGTGTGCCGTCTCCGTGGAAGAAGAATAAGAACGCTCGGTCTCCTGCAGCTAATGCTTTCGCTCCATTGTTGGTTCAGCAGCGTTGAACCCTCATTTTATTTTTTTTTTGTTGCGAAAGCAATGCACCGCCAGGTCTAAAAGCTCGTCGCTGTGCGCCGTGTCCGTGGAAGAAGAAGAACGCTCGGTCTCCTGCCGCTAATGCTTTCGCTCCATAGTCGGTTCAGCAGCGTTGAAGCCTCATTTTATTTTTTTCTTATTGCGAAAGCAATAATACGCCAGGTCTAACCGCTCGTCGCTGTGTGCCGTGTCCGTGGAAAAACAGAAGAACGCTTGGTCTCCTGCAGATAATGCTTTCTCTACATAGTCGGTTCAGCAGCGCTGAACCCTCATTTTATTTTTTTTTGTTGCGAAAGCAATGCTACGCCAGGTCTAACCGCTCGTCGCTGTGTGCCGTGTCCGTGGAAGAAGAAGACGAACGCTCGGTCACCCGCAGCTTATGCTTTCACTCCACAGTCGGTTCAGCGGCTTTGAACCCTCCTCATTTCATTTTTTATTGCGAAAGCAATATTTTGCTAGGTCTAACCGCTCGTCACTGTGTGCCGTGTCCGTGGAAGACGAAGACGAACGCTCGGTCACCCGCAGCTTATGCTTTCGCTCCATAGTCGGTTCAGCAGCGTTGAACCCTCCTCATTTTATTTTTTTTATTGCGAAAGCAAAACTACGCCAGGTCTAACCGCTCGTCACTGTGTGCCGTGTCCGTGGAAGAAGAAGACGAACGCTCGGTCTCCTGCAGCTTATGCTTTCGCTCCATAGTCGGTTCAGCAGCGTTGAACCCTCCTCATTTTATTTTTTTTTATTAAGAAAGCAATGCTACGCCAGGTCTAACCGCTCGCCGCAGTGTGCCGTGTCCGTGGAAGAAGAAGAACCCTCGGTCTCCTGCAGCTAATGCTTTCGCTCCATATTCGGTTAAGCAGCGTTGAACCCTCCTCATTCTATCTTTTTTTATTAAGAAAGCAATGCTACGCCTGGTCTAACCGCTCGTCGCAGTGTGCCGTGTCCGTGGAAGAAGAAAACTCTCGGTCTCTTGCAGCTAATGCTTTCGCTCCATATTCGGTTCAGCAGCGTTGAACCCTCCTCGTTTTATTTTTTTTTATTAAGAAAGCAATGCTACACCAGGTCTAACCGCTCGTCGCTGTGTGCCGTGTCCGTGGAAGAAGATGAAGAACGCTCGGTCTCCTGCAGCTAATGCTTTCACTCCATAGTCGGTTCAGCAGCATTGAACCCTCCTCATTTTATTTTTTTATTGCGAAAGCATTAATACGCCAGGTCTAACAGCCCGTCGCTGTGTGCCTTGTCCGTGGAAGAAGAAAACGCTCGGTCTCCTGCAGCTAATGCTTTCGCTCAATAGTCGGTTCAGCAGCGTTGAACCCTCATTTTATTTTTTCTTATTGCGAAAGCAATAATACGCCAGGTCTAACCGCTCGTCGCTGTGTGCCGTGTCCGTGGAAATACAGAAGAATGCTCGGTCTCCTGCAGCTAATGCTTTCTCTCCATAGTCGATTCAGCAGCGTTGAACCCTCATTTTATTTTTTTTTTTTGAGAAAGCAATTCACCGCCAGGTCTAAAAGCTCGTCGCTGTGTGCCGTGTCCGTGGAAGAAGAAGAACGCTCGGTCTCCTGCAGCTAATGCTTTCTCTCCATAGTCGGTTCAGCAGCGTTGTACCCTCCTCATTTTATTTCTTTTTTTGTTGTGAGAGAAATAATACGCCAGGCCTAACCGCTCGTCGCTGTGTGCCGTGTGTGTGGAAGAAGAAGAAGAACGCTCGGCCTCCTGCAGGTAATGCTTTCGCTCCATAGTCGGTTCAGCAGCGTTGAACCCTCAATTTATTTTTTCTTATTGCGAAAGCAATAATACGCCAGGTCTAACCGCTCGTCGCTGTGTGCCGTGTCCGTGGAAAAACAGAAGAATGCTCGGTCTCCTGCAGCTAATGCTTTCTCTCCATAGTCGGTACAGCAGCGTTGAACCCTCATTTTATTTTTTTTTGTTACGAAAGGAATGCACCGCCAGGTCTAAAAGCTGGTCGTTGTGTGCCGTGTCCGTGGAAGAAGAAGAACGCTCGGTCTCCTACAGCTAATACTTTCGCTCCACCCTCGGTTCAGCAGCATTGAACCCTCCTCATTTTATTTTTTTTTATTGCGAAAGCATTAATACGCCAGGTCTAACAGCACGTCGCTGTGTGCCTTGTCCGTGGAAGAAGAAAACGCTCGGTCTCCTGCAGCTAATGCTTTCGCTCCATAGTCGGTTCAGCAGCGTTGAACCCTTGTTTTATTTTTTTTATTGCGAAAGCAATACTACGCCAGGTCTAACAGCTCGTCGCTGTGTGCCTTGTCCGTGGAAGAAGAAAACGCTCGGTCTCCTGCAGCTAATGCTTTCTCTCCATAGTCGGTTCAGCAGCGTTGAACCCTCATTTTATTTTTTCTTATTGCGAAAGCAATGCTACGCCAGGTCTAAAAGCTCGTCGCTGCGTGCCGTCTCCGTGGAAGAAGAAGAAGAGCACTCGGTCTCCTGCAGCTAATGCTTTCGCTCCATAGTCGGTTCAGCAGCGTTGAACCCTCCTCATTTTATTTCTTTTTTTGTTTTGAAAGCAATAATACGCCAGGTCTAACCGCTCGTCGCAGTGTGCCGTGTCCGTGGAAGAAGAAGAAGAACGCTCGGTCTCCTGCAGCAAATGCTTTCGCCCCATAGTCGGTTCAGCAGCGTTGAAACCTCCTCATTTTATTTTTTTTATTGCGAAAGCAATACTACGCCAGGTCTAACCGCTCGTCCCTGTGTGCCGTGTCCGTGGAAAAACAGAAGAATGCTCGGTCTCCTGCAGCCAATGCTTTCTCTCCATAGTCGGTTTAGCAGCGTTGAACCCTCCTTTTATTTTTTTTTGTTGCGAAAGCAATGCACCGCCAGGTCTAAAAGCTCGTCGCTGTGTGCCGTGTCCGTGGAAGAATATAACACTCGGTCTCTTGCAGCAAATGCTTTCGCTCTATAGTCGGTTCAGCAGCGTTGAAAGCTCATTTTATTTTTTTTGTTGGGAAAGCATTGCTACGCTAGGTCTAAAAGCTCGTCGCTGTGTGCCGTGTTCATGGAAGAAGAAGAAGAACGCTCGGTCTCCTACAGCTAATGCTTTCGCTCCACCCTCGGTTCAGCAGCACTGAACCCTTATCATTTTATTTTTTTATTGCGAAAGCATTAATACGCCAGGTCTAACAGCACGTCGCTGTGTGCCTTGTCCGTGGAAGAAGAAAACGCTCGGTCTCCTGCAGCTAATGCTTTCGCTCCATAGTCGGTTCAGCAGCGTTGAACCCTCATTTTATTTTTTCTTATTGCGAAAGCAATAATACGCCAGGTCTAACCGCTCGTCGCTGTGTGCCGTGTCCGTGGAAAAACAGAAGAATGCTCGGTCTCCTGCAGCTAATGCTTTCTCTCCATAGTCGGTTCAGCAGCGTTGAACCCTCATTTTATTTTTTTTTGTTGCGAAAGCAATTCACCGCCAGGTCTAAAAGCTCGTCGCTGTGTGCCGTGTCCGAGGAAGAAGAAGAACGCTCGGTCTCCTGCAGCTAATGCTTTCTCTCAATAGTCGGTTCAGCAGCGTTGTACCCTCCTCATTTTATTTCTTTTTTTGTTGTGAGAGAAATAATACGCCAGGCCTAACCGCTCGTCGCTGTGTGCCGTGTCTGTGGAAGAAGAAGAAGAACGCTCGGTCTCCTGCAGCTAATGCTTTCGCTCCATAGTCGGTTCAGCAGCGTTGAACCCTCATTTTATTTTTTCTTATTGCGAAAGCAATAATACGCTAGGTCTAACCGCTCGTCGCTGTGTGCCGTGTCCGTGGAAAAACAGAAGAATGCTCGGTCTCTTGCAGCTAATGCTTTCTCTCCATAGTCGGTACAGCAGCGTTGAACCCTCATTTTATTTTTTTTTTGTTACGAAAGCAATGCACCGCCAGGTCTAAAAGCTCGTCGTTGTGTGCCGTGTCCGTGGAAGAAGAAGAACGCTCGGTCTCCTGCAGCTAATGTTTTCTCTCCATAGTCGGTTCAGCAGCGTTGTACCCTCCTCATTTTATTTTTTTTTGTTGTGAAAGCAATAATACGCCAGGTCTAACCGCTCGTCGCTGTGGGCCGTGTACGTGGAAGAAGAAGAACACTCGGTCGCCTGGAGCTAATGCTTTCGCTCCATAGTCGGTTCAGCAGAGTTGAAAGCTCATTTTATTTTTTTTTGTTGGGAAAGCAATGCTACGCTAGGTCTAAAAGCTCGTCGCTGTGTGCCGTGTTCATGGAAGAAGAAGAAGAACGCTCGGTCTCCTACAGCTAATGCTTTCGCTCCATCGTCGGTTCAGCAGCATTGAACCCTCCTCATTTTTTTTTTTTTGCGAAAGCAATACTACGCCAGGTCTAACAGCTCGTCGCTGTGTGCCTTGTCCGTGGAAGAAGGAAACGCTCGGTCTCCTGCAGCTAATGCTTTCGCTCCATTGTTGGTTCAGCAGCGTGGAACCCTCATTTTATTTTTTTCTTATTGCGAAAGCAATAATACGCCAGGTCTAACCGCTCGTCGCTGTGTGCCGTGTCCGTGGAAAAACAGAAGAACGCTCGGTCTCCTGCAGATAATGCTTTCTCTACATAGTCGGTTCAGCAGCGCTGAACCCTCATTTTATTTTTTTTTGTTGCGAAAGCAATGCTACGCCAGGTCTAACCGCTCGTCGCTGTGTGCCGTGTCCGTGGAAGAAGAAGACGAACGCTCGGTCACCCGCAGCTTATGCTTTCACTCCACAGTCGGTTCAGCGGCTTTGAACCCTCCTCATTTCATTTTTTATTGCGAAAGCAATATTTTGCTAGGTCTAACCGCTCGTCACTGTGTGCCGTGTCCGTGGAAGAAGAAGACGAACGCTCGGTCACCCGCAGCTTATGCTTTCTCTCCATAGTCGGTTCAGCAGCGTTGAACCCTCCTTATTTTATTTTTTTTATTGCGAAAGCAATATTTTCCTAGGTCTAACCGCTCGTCGCTGTGTGCCATGTCCCTGGAAGGAGAAGACGAATGCTCGGTCACCCGCAGCTTATGCTTTCGCTCCATAGTCGGTTCAGCGGCGTTGAACCCTCCTCATTTTATTTTTTTTATTGCGAAAGCAATACTACGCCAGGTCTAACCGCTCGTCACTGTGTGCCGTGTCCGTGGAAGAAGAAGACGAACGCTCGGTCACCCGCAGCTTATGCTTTTGCTCCAGAGTCGCTTCAGCAGCGTTGAACCCTCCTCATTTTATTTTTTTTATTGCGAAAGCAATACTACGCCAGGTCTAACCGCTCGTCACTGTGTGCCGTGTCCGTGGAAGAAGAAGACGAACGCTCGGTCACCCGCAGCTTATGCTTTTGCTCCACAGTCGCTTCAGCAGCGTTGAACCCTCCTTATTTTATTTTTTTTTTATTGCGAAAGCAATATTTTGCTAGGTCTAACCGCTCGTCGCTGTCTGCCGTGTCCGTGGAAGAAGAAGACGAACGCTCAGTCAACCGCAGCTTATGCTTTCGCTCCATAGTCGGTTCAGCAGCGTCGAAAACTCCTCATTTTATTTTTTTTTTATTAAGAAAGCAATGCTACGCCAGGTCTAACAGCTCGTCGCTGTGTGCCGTGTCCATTGAAGAAGAAGAACGCTCGGTCTCCTGCAGCTTATGCTTTCGCTCCATAGTCGGTTCAGCAGCGTTGAACCCTCCTCATTTTATTTTTTTTTATTAAGAAAGCAATGCTACGCCAGGTCTAACCGCTCGCCGCAGTGTGCCGTGTCCGTGGAAGAAGAAGAACCCTCGGTCTCCTGCAGCTAATGCTTTCGCTCCATATTCGGTTAAGCAGCGTTGAACCCTCCTCATTCTATCTTTTTTTATTAAGAAAGCAATGCTACGCCTGGTCTAACCGCTCGTCGCAGTGTGCCGTGTCCGTGGAAGAAGAAAACTCTCGGTCTCCTGCAGCTAATGCTTTCGCTTCATATTCGGTTCAGCTGCGTTGAACCCTCCTCGTTTTATTTTTTTTTATTAAGAAAGCAATGCTACACCAGGTCTAACCGCTCGTCGCTGTGTGCTGTGTCCGTGGAAGAAGAAGAACGCTCGGTCTCCTGCAGCTAATGCTTTTTCTCCATAGTCGGTTCAGCAGCGTTGAACCCTCCTCATTTTATCTTTTTATTAAGAAAGCAATGCTACGCCAGGTCTAACCGCTCGTCGCTGTGTGCCGTGTCCGTGGAAGAAGATGAAGATCGCTCGGTCTCCTGCAGCTAATGCTTTCGCTCCATATTCGGTTCAGCAGCGTTGGACCCTCCTCGTTTTATATTTTATTTATTAAGAAAGCAATGCTATGCCGGGTCTAACCACTCGTCGCCGTGTGCCGTGTCCGTGGAAGAAGATGAAGATCGCTCGGTCTCCTGCAGCTAATGTTTTCGCTTCATAGTCGGTTCAGCAGCGTTGAACCCTCCTCGTTTTATTTTTTTTTTATTAAGATAGCAATGCTACGCCAGGTTTAACCGCTCGTCGCTGTGTGCTGTGTCCGTGGAAGAAGAAGAACGCTCGGACTCCTGCAGCTAATGCTTTCTCTCCATAGTCGGTTCAGCAGCGTTGAACCCTCCTCATTTTATCTTTTTATTAAGAAAGCAATGCTACGCCAGGTCTAACCGCTCGTCGCTGTGTGCCGTGTCCGTGGAAGAAGAAGAACGCTCGGTCTCCTGCAGCTAATGCTTTCTCTCCATAGTCGGTTCCGCAGCGTTGCGCCCTCCTCATTTTATTTTTTTTTGTTGTGAAAGCAATAATACGCCAGGTCTAACCGCTCGTCGCTGTGTGCCGTGTCCGTGGAAGAAGAAGAAGAACGCTCGGTCTCCTGCAGCTAATGCTTTCGCTCCATAGTCGGTTCAGCAGTGTTGAACCCTGATCATTTTATTTTTTTTTGTTGTGAAAGCAATAATACGCCAGGTCTAACCGCTCGTCGCAGTGTGCCGTGTCCGTGGAAGAAGAAGAACGCTCGGTCTCCTGCAGCTAATGCTTTCGCTCCATAGTCGGTTCAGCAGCGTTGAACCCTCATTTTATTTTTTCTTATTGCGAAAGCAATAATACGCCAGGTCTAACCGCTCGTCGCTGTGTGCCGTGTCCGTGGAAAAACAGAAGAATGCTCGGTCTCCTGCAGCTAATGCTTTCTCTCCATAGTCGGTTCAGCAGCGTTGAACCCTCATTTTATTTTTTTTGTTGCGAAAGCAATACTACGCCAGGTCTAACCGCTCGTCCCTGTGTGCCGTGTCCGTGGAAAAACAGAAGAATGCTCGGTCTCCTACAGCCAATGCTTTCTCTCCATAGTCGGTTCAGCAGCGTTGAACCCTCCTTTTATTTTTTTTTTGTTGCGAAAGCAATGCACCGCCAGGTCTAAAAGCTCGTCGCTGTGTGCCGTGTCCGTGGAAGAAGATAACACTCGGTCTCTTGCAGCAAATGCTTTCTCTCCATAGTCGGTTCAGCAGCGTTGAACCCTCATTTTATTTTTTTTTGTTGCGAAAGCAATGCACCGCCAGGTCTAAAAGCTCGTCGCTGTGTGCCGTGTCCGTAGAAGAAGAAGAACGCTCGGTCTCCTGCAGCTAATGTTTTCTCTCCATAGTCGGTTCAGCAGCGTTGAAAGCTCATTTTATTTTTTTTGTTGGGAAAGCAATGCTACGCTAGGTCTAAAAGCTCGTCGCTGTGTGCCGTGTTCATGGAAGAAGAAGAAGAACGCTCGGTCTCCTACAGCTAATGCTTTCGCTCCATATTCGGTTCAGCAGCGTTGGACCCTCCTCGTTTTATATTTTATTTATTAAGAAAGCAATGCTACGCCGGGTCTAACCACTCGTCGCCGTGTGCCGTGTCCGTGGAAGAAGATGAAGATCGCTCGGTCTCCTGCAGCTAATGTTTTCGCTTCATAGTCGGTTCAGCAGCGTTGAACCCTCCTCGTTTTATTTTTTTTTATTAAGATAGCAATGCTACGCCAGGTTTAACCGCTCGTCGCTGTGTGCTGTGTCCGTGGAAGAAGAAGAACGCTCGGTCTCCTGCAGCTAATGCTTTCTCTCCATAGTCGGTTCAGCAGCGTTGAACCCTCCTCATTTTATCTTTTTATTAAGAAAGCAATGCTACGCCAGGTCTAACCGCTCGTCGCTGTGTGCCGTGTCCGTGGAAGAAGAAGAACGCTCGGTCTCCTGCAGCTAATGCTTTCTCTCCATAGTCGGTTCCGCAGCGTTGCGCCCTCCTCATTTTATTTTTTTTGTTGTGAAAGCAATAATACGCCAGGTCTAACCGCTCGTCGCTGTGTGCCGTGTCCGTGGAAGAAGAAGAAGAACGCTCGGTCTCCTGCAGCTAATGCTTTCGCTCCATAGTCGGTTCAGCAGTGTTGAACCCTGATCATTTTATTTTTTTTTGTTGTGAAAGCAATAATACGCCAGGTCTAACCGCTCGTCGCAGTGTGCCGTGTCCGTGGAAGAAGAAGAACGCTCGGTCTCCTGCAGCTAATGCTTTCGCTCCATAGTCGGTTCAGCAGCGTTGAACCCTCATTTTATTTTTTCTTATTGCGAAAGCAATAATACGCCAGGTCTAACCGCTCGTCGCTGTGTGCCGTGTCCGTGGAAAAACAGAAGAATGCTCGGTCTCCTGCAGCTAATGCTTTCTCTCCATAGTCGGTTGAGCAGCGTTGAACCCTCATTTTATTTTTTTTGTTGCGAAAGCAATACTACGCCAGGTCTAACCGCTCGTCCCTGTGTGCCGTGTCCGTGGAAAAACAGAAGAATGCTCGGTCTCCTGCAGCCAATGCTTTCTCTCCATAGTCGGTTCAGGAGCGTTGAACCCTCCTTTTATTTTTTTTTTGTTGCGAAAGCAATGCACCGCCAGGTCTAAAAGCTCGTCGCTGTGTGCCGTGTCCGTGGAAGAATATAACACTCGGTCTCTTGCAGCAAATGCTTTCTCTCCATAGTCGGCTCAGCAGCGTTGAACCCTCATTTTATTTTTTTTTGTTGCGAAAGCAATGCTACGCTAGGTCTAAAAGCTCGTCGCTGTGTGCCGTGTTCATGGAAGAAGAAGAAGAACGCTCGGTCTCCTACAGCTAATGCTTTCGCTCCATCGTCGGTTCAGCAGCATTGAACCCTCCTCATTTTATTTTTTTTATTGCGAAAGCAAAACTACGCCAGGTCTAACAGCTCGTCGCTGTGTGCCTTGTCCGTGGAAGAAGAAAACGCTCGGTCTCCTGCAGCTAATGCTTTCGCTCCATAGTCGGTTCAGCAGGGTTGAACCCTCCTCATTTTATTTCTTTTTTTTGTTGTGAAAGCAATAATACGCTAGGTCTAACCGCTCGTCGCAGTGTGCTGTGTCCGTGGAAGAAGAAGAAGAACGCTCGGTCTCCTGCAGCTAATGCTTTCGCCCCATAGTCGGTTCAGCAGCGTTGAAACCTCCTCATTTTATTTTTTTTATTGCGAAAGCAATACTACGCCAGGTCTAACCGCTCGTCCCTGTGTGCCGTGTCCGTGGAAAAACAGAAGAATGCTCGGTCTCCTGCAGCCAATGCTTTCTGTCCATAGTCGGTTCAGCAGCGTTGAACCCTCCTTTTATTTTTTTTTGTTGCGAAAGCAATGCACCGCCAGGTCTAAAAGCTCGTCGCTGTGTGCCGTGTCCGTGGAAGAAGAAGAACGCTCGGTCTCCTGCAGCTAATGTTTTCTCTCCATAGTCGGTTCAGCAGCGTTGAAAGCTCATTTTATTTTTTTTGTTGGGAAAGCAATGCTACGCTAGGTCTAAAAGCTCGTCGCTGTGTGCCGTGTTCATGGAAGAAGAAGAAGAACGCTCGGTCTCCTACAGCTAATGCTTTCGCTCCATCGTCGGTTCAGCAGCATTGAACCCTCCTCATTTTATTTTTTTTTATTGCGAAAGCAAAACTACGCCAGGTCTAACAGCTCGTCGCTGTGTGCCTTGTCCGTGGAAGAAGAAAACGCTCGGTCTCCTGCAGCTAATGCTTTCGCTCCATAGTCGGTTCAGCAGCGTTGAACCCTCATTTTATTTTTTTTTTTGCGAAAGCAATACTACGCCAGGTCTAACAGCTCGTCGCTGTGTGCCTTGTCCGTGGAAGAAGAAAACGCTCGGTCTCCTGCAGCTAATGCTTTCTCTCCATAGTCGGTTCAGCAGCGTTGAACCCTCATTTTATTTTTTTTTTTGTTGCGAAAGCAATGCACCGCCAGGTCTAAAAGCTCGTCGCTGTGCGCCGTGTCCGTGGAAGAAGAAGAACGCTCGGTCTCCTGCAGCTAATGCTTTCGCTCCATAGTCGGTTCAGCAGCGTTGAAGCCTCATTTTATTTTTTTTCTTATTGCGAAAGCAATAATACGCCAGGTCTAACCGCTCGTCGCTGTGTGCCGTGTCCGTGGAAAAACAGAAGAACGCTCGGTCTCCTGCAGCTAATGCTTTCTCTCCATAGTCGGTTCAGCAGCGTTGAACCCTCATTTTATTTTTTTTTGTTGCGAAAGCAATGCACCGCCAGGTCTAAAAGCTCGTCGCTGTGTGCCGTGTCCGTGGAAGAAGAAGAACGCTCGGTCTCCTGCAGCTAATGCTTTCTCTCAATAGTCGGTTCAGCAGCGTTGTACCCTCCTCATTTTATTTTTTTTTTGTTGTTTTGAAAGCATTAATACGCCAGGTCTAACCGCTCGTCGCTGTGTGCCGTGTCCGTGGAAGAAGAAGAACGCTCGGTCTCCTGCAGCTAATGCTTTCGCTCCATAGTCGGTTCAGCAGCGTTGAACCCTCATTTTATTTTTTCTTATTGCGAAAGCAATAATACGCCAGGTCTAACCGCTCGTCGCTGTGTGCCGTGTCCGTGGAAAAACAGAAGAATGCTCGGTCTCCTGCAGCTAATGCTTTCTCTCCATAGTCGGTTCAGCAGCGTTGAACCCTCATTTTATTTTTTTTTGTTACGAAAGCAATGCACCGCCAGGTCTAAAAGCTCGTCGCTGTGTGCCGTGTCCGTGGAAGAAGAAGAACGCTCGGTCTCCTGCAGCTAATGTTTTCTCTCCATAGTCGGTTCAGCAGCGTTGTACCCTCCTCATTTTATTTTTTTTTTGTTGCCAAAGCATTAATACGCCAGGTCTAACAGCACGTCGCTGTGTGCCTTGTCCGTGGAAGAAGAAAACGCTCGGTCTCCTGCAGCTAATGCTTTCGCTCCATAGTCGGTTCAGCAGCGTTGAACCCTTGTTTTATTTTTTTTATTGCGAAAGCAATACTACGCCAGGTCTAACAGCTCGTCGCTGTGTGCCTTGTCCGTGGAAGAAGAAAACGCTTGGTCTCCTGCAGCTAATGCTTTCTCTCCATAGTCGGTTCAGCAGCGTTGAACCCTCATTTTATTTTTTCTTATTGCGAAAGCAATGCTACGCCAGGTCTAAAAGCTCGTCGCTGTGTGCCGTCTCCGTGGAAGAAGAAGAAGAGCACTCGGTCTCCTGCAGCTAATGCTTTCGCTCCATAGTCGGTTCAGCAGCATTGAACCCTCTTCATTTTATTTTTTTTATTGCGAAAGCAATACTACGCCAATTCTAACAGCTCGTCGCTGTGTGCCTTGTCCGTGGAAGAAGAAAACGCTCGGTCTCCTGCAGCTAATGCTTTCGCTCCATAGTCGGTTCAGCAGCGTTGAACCCTCATTTTATTTTTTCTCTTTGCGAAAGCAATAATACGCCAGGTCTAACCGCTCGTCGCTGTGCGCCGTGTCCGTGGAAGAAGAAGAACGCTCGGTCTCCTGCAGCTAATGCTTTCGCTCCATAGTCGGTTCAGCAGCGTTGAACCCTCACTTTATTGTTTCTTACTGCGAAAGCAATACTACGCCAGGTCTAACCGCTCGTCCCTGTGTGCCGTGTCCGTGGAAAAACAGAAGAATGCTCGGTCTCCTGCAGCCAATGCTTTCTCTCCATAGTCGGTTCAGCAGCGTTGAACCCTCCTTTTATTTTTTTTTTGTTGCGAAAGCAATGCACCGCCAGGTCTAAAAGCTCGTCGCTGTGTGCCGTGTCCGTGGAAGAATATAACACTCGGTCTCCTGCAGCAAATGCTTTCGCTCTATAGTCGGTTCAGCCGCGTTGAAAGCTCATTTTATTTTTTTTGTTGGGAAAGCAATGCTACGCTAGGTCTAAAAGCTCGTCGCTGTGTGCCGTGTTCATGGAAGAAGAAGAAGAACGCTCGGTCTCCTACAGCTAATGCTTTCGCTCCACCCTCGGTTCAGCAGCATTGAACCCTCCTCATTTTATTTTTTTTATTGCGAAAGCATTAATACGCCAGGTCTAACAGCACGTCGCTGTGTGCCTTGTCCGTGGAAGAAGAAAACGCTCGGTCTCCTGCAGCTAATGCTTTCGCTCCATAGTCGGTTCAGCAGCGTTGAACCCTCATTTTATTTTTTCTTATTGCGAAAGCAATAATACGCCAGGTCTAACCGCTCGTCGCTGTGTGCCGTGTCCGTGGAAAAACAGAAGAATGCTCGGTCTCCTGCAGCTAATGCTTTCTCTCCATAGTCGGTTCAGCAGCGTTGAACCCTCATTTTATTTTTTTTGTTGCGAAAGCAATTCACCGCCAGGTCTAAAAGCTCGTCGCTGTGTGCCGTGTCCGTGGAAGAAGAAGAACGCTCGGTCTCCTGCAGCTAATGCTTTCTCTCCATAGTCGGTTCAGCAGCGTTGTACCCTCCTCATTTTATTTCTTTTTTTGTTGTGAGAGAAATAATACGCCAGGCCTAACCGCTCGTCGCTGTGTGCCGTGTCTGTGGAAGAAGAAGAAGAACGCTCGGTCTCCTGCAGCTAATGCTTTCGCTCCATAGTCGGTTCAGCAGCGTTGAACCCTCATTTTATTTTTTCTTATTGCGAAAGCAATGCTACGCCAGGTCTAAAAGCTCGTCGCTGTGTGCTGTCTCCGCGGAAGAAGAAGAAGAGCACTCGGTCTCCTGCAGCTAATGCTTTCTCTCCATAGTCGGTACAGCAGCGTTGAACCCTCATTTTATTTTTTTTTGTTACCAAAGCAATGCACCGCCAGGTCTAAAAGCTCGTCGTTGTGTGCCGTGTCCGTGGAAGAAGAAGAACGCTCGGTCTCCTGCAGCTAATGTTTTCTCTCCATAGTCGGTTCAGCAGCGTTGTACCCTCCTCATTTTATTTTTTTTTGTTGTGAAAGCAATAATACGCCAGGTCTAACCGCTCGTCGCTGTGGGCCGTGTACGTGGAAGAAGAAGAACACTCGGTCTCCTGCAGCTAATGCTTTCGCTCCATAGTCGGTTCAGCAGCGTTGAAAGCTCATTTTTTTTTTTTGTTGGGAAAGCAATGCTACGCTAGGTCTAAAAGCTCGTCGCTGTGTGCCGTGTTCATGGAAGAAGAAGAAGAACGCTCGGTCTCCTACAGCTAATGCTTTCGCTCCATCGTCGGTTCAGCAGCATTGAACCCTCCTCATTTTATTTTTTTTTTATTGCGAAAGCAATACTACGCCAGGTCTAACAGCTCGTCGCTGTGTGCCTTGTCCGTGGAAGAAGGAAACGCTCGGTCTCCTGCAGCTAATGCTTTCGCTCCATAGTCGGTTCAGCAGCGTTGAACCATCATTTTATTTTTTTTATTGCGAAAGCAATACTACGCCAGGTCTAAAAGCTCGTCGCTGTGTGCCGTGTCCGTGGAAAAACAGAAGAATGCTCGGTCTCCTGCAGCTAATGCTTTCTCTCCATAGTCGGTTCAGCAGCGTTGAACCCTCATTTTATTTTTTTTGTTGCGAAAGCAATTCACCGCCAGGTCTAAAAGCTCGTCGCTGTGTGCCGTGTCCGTGGAAGAAGAAGAACGCTCGGTCTCCTGCAGCTAATGCTTTCTCTCCATAGTCGGTTCAGCAGCGTTGTACCCTCCTCATTTTATTTCTTTTTTTGTTGTGAGAGAAATAATACGCCAGGCCTAACCGCTCGTCGCTGTGTGCAGTGTCTGTGGAAGAAGAAGAACGCTCGGTTTCCTGCAGCTAATGCTTTCGCTCCATAGTCGGTTCAGCAGCGTTGAACCCTCATTTTATTTTTTCTTATTGCGAAAGCAATAATACGCCAGGTCTAACCGCTCGTCGCGGTGTGCCGTGTCCGTGGAAAAACAGAAGAATGCTCGGTCTCCTGCAGCTAATGCTTTCTCTCCATAGTCGGTACAGCAGCGTTGAACCCTCATTTTATTTTTTTTTGTTACGAAAGCAATGCACCGCCAGGTCTAAAAGCTCGTCGTTGTGTGCCGTGTCCGTGGAAGAAGAAGAACGCTCGGTCTCCTGCAGCTAATGTTTTCTCTCCATAGTCGGTTCAGCAGCGTTGTACCCTCCTCATTTTATTTTTTTGTTGTTGTGAAAGCAATAATACGCCAGGTCTAACCGCTCGTCGCTGTGGGCCGTGTACGTGGAAGAAGAAGAACACTCGGTCTCCTGCAGCTAATGCTTTCGCTCCATAGTCGGTTCAGCAGCGTTGAAAGCTCATTTTATTTTTTTTTGTTGGGAAAGCAATGCTACGCTAGGTCTAAAAGCTCGTCGCTGTGTGCCGTGTTCATGGAAGAAGAAGAAGAACGCTCGGTCTCCTACAGCTAATGCTTTCGCTCCATCGTCGGTTCAGCAGCATTGAACCCTGCTCATTTTATTTTTTTTTTTTATTGCGAAAGGAATACTACGCCAGGTCTAACAGCTCGTCGCTGTGTGCCTTGTCCGTGGAAGAAGGAAACGCTCGGTCTCCTGCAGCTAATGCTTTCGCTCCATAGTCGGTTCAGCAGCGTTGAACCCTCATTTTATTTTTTTTATTGCGAAAGCAATACTACGCCAGGTCTAAAAGCTCGTCGCTGTGTGCCGTCTCCGTGGAAGAAGAATAAGAACGCTCGGTCTCCTGCAGCTAATGCTTTCGCTCCATTGTCGGTTCAGCAGCGTTGAACCCTCATTTTATTTTTTTTTGTTGCGAAAGCAATGCACCGCCAGGTCTAAAAGCTCGTCGCTGTGCGCCATGTCCGTGGAAGAAGAAGAACGCTCGGTCTCCTGCCGCTAATGCTTTCGCTCCATAGTCGGTTCAGCAGCGTTGAAGCCTCATTTTATTTTTTTATTATTGCGAAAGCAATAATACGCCAGGTCTAACCGCTCGTCGCCGTGTGCCATGTCCGTGGAAAAACAGAAGAACGCTCGGTCTCCTGCAGATAATGCTTTCTCTACATAGCCGGTTCAGCAGCGTTGAACCCTCATTTTATTTTTTTTTGTTACGAAAGCAATGCTACGCCAGGTCTAACCGCTTGTCGCTGTGTGCCGTGTCCGTGGAAGAAGATGAAGAACGCTCGGTCTCCTGCAGCTAATGCTTTCGCTTCATAGTCGGTTCACCAGCGTTGAACCCTCCTCGTTTTATTTTTTTTTATTAAGATAGCAATGCTACGCCAGGTCTAACCGCTCGTCGCTGTGTGCTGTGTCCGTGGAAGAAGAAGAACGCTCGGTCTCCTGCAGCTAATGCTTTCTCTCCATAGTCGGTTCAGCAGCGTTGAACCCTCCTCATTTTAACTTTTTATTAAGAAAGCAATGCTACGCCAGGTCTACCTGCTCGTCGCTGTGTGCCGTCTCCGTGGAAGAAGAAGAAGAGCGCTCGGTCTCCTGCAGCTAATGCTTTCGCTCCATAGTCGGTTCTGCAGCGTTGAACCCTCCTCATTTTATTTTTTTATTGCGAAAGCAATACTACGCCAGGTCTAACCGCTCGTCGCTGTGTGCCGTGTCCGTGGAAGAAGATGAACGCTCGGTCACCCGCAGCTTATGTTTTCGCTCCATAGACGGTTCAGCAGCGTTGAACCCTCCTCATTTTATTTTTTTTATTGCGAAAGCAATACTATGCCAGGTCTAACCGCTCGTCACTGTGTGTCCTGTCCGTGGAAGAAGAAGACGAACACTCGGTCACCCGCAGCTTATGCTTTCGCTCCATAGTCGGTTCAGCAGCGTTGAACCCTCCTCATTTTATTTTTTTTATTGCGAAAGCAATACTACGCCAGGTCTAACCGCTCGTCACTGTGTGCCGTGTCCGTGGAAGAAGAAGACGAACGCTCGGTCACTCGCAGCTTATGCTTTTCCTCCACGGTCGCTTCAGCAGCCTTGAACCCTCCTTATTTTATTTTTTTTATTGCGAAAGCAATATTTTGCTAGGTCTAACCGCTCGTCGCTGTGTGCCGCGTCCGTGGAAGAAGAAGACGAACGCTCGGTCACCCGCAGCTTATGCTTTCGCTCCATAGTCGGTTCAGCAGCGTTGAACCCTCCTCATTTTATTTTTTTTTATTGCGAAAGCAATAATACGCCAGGTCCAACCGCTCGTCGCTGTGTGCCGTGTCCGTGGAAGAAGTAGAGGAACGCTCGGTTACCCGTAACTTATGCTTTCACTCCACAGTCGGTTCAGCAGCGTTGAACCCTCCTCATTTTATTTTTTTTTTATTGCGAAAGCAATACTACGCCAGGTCTAACCAATCGTCGCTGTGTGCCGTGTCCCTGGAAGGAGACGAACGCTCGGTCACCCGCAGCTAATGCTTTCGCTCCATAGTCGGTTCAGCAGCGTTGAACCCTACTCATTTTATTTTTTTTTTATTGCGAAAGCAATACTACGCCAGGTCTACCGCTCGTCGCTGTCTGCCGTGTCCGTGGAAGAAGAAGACGAACGCTCAGTCACCCGCAGCTTATGCTTTCGCTCCATAGTCTGTTCAGCAGCGTTGAAAACTCCTCATTTTATTTTTTTTATTAAGAAAGCAATCCTATGCCAGGTCTAAAAGCTCGTCGCTGTGTGCCGTGTCCGTGGAAGAAGAAGAAGAACGCTCGGTCTCCTGCCGCTAATGCTTTCTCTCCATACTTGGTTCAGCAGTGTTGAACCCTCATTTTATATTTTTTTATTGCGAAAGCAATACTACGCCGGGTCTAACCGCTCGTCGCTGTGTGCCGTGTCCGTGGAAAAAGAAGAAGAATGCTCGGTCTCCTGCAGCTAATGCTTTCTCTCCATAGTCAATTCAGCAGCGTTGAACCCTCATTTTATTTTTTTTTATTAAGAAAGCAATGCTACGCCAGGTCTAACAGCTCGTCGCTGTGTGCCGTGTCCATTGAAGAAGAAGAAGAACGCTCGGTCTCCTGCAGCTTATGCTTTCGCTCCATAGTCGGTTCAGCAGCGTTGAACCCTCCTCATTTTATTTTTTTTATTAAGAAAGCAATGCTACGCCTGGTCTAACCGCTCGCCGCAGTGTGCCGTGTCCGTGGAAGAAGAAGAACCCTCGGTCTCCTGCAGCTAATGCTTTCGCTCCATATTCGGTTAAGCACTATCTCTTTTTATTAAGAAAGCAATGCTACGCCTGGTCTAACCGCTCGTCGCTGTGTGCCGTGTCTGTGGCAGAAGAAGACGAACGCTCGATCACCCGCAGCTTATGCTTTCGCTCCATAGTCGGTTCAGCAGCGTTGAACCCTCCTCATTTTATTTTTTTTTATTGCGAAAGCAATAATACGCCAGGTCCAACCGCTCGTCGCTGTGTGCCGTGTCCGTGGAAGAAGTAGAGGAACTCTCGGTCACCCGCAGCTTATGCTTTCACTCCACAGTCGGTTCAGCAGCGTTGAACCCTCCTCATTTTATTTTTTTTTATTGCGAAAGCAATACGACGCCAGGTCTAACCAATCGTCGCTGTGTGCCGTGTCCCTGGAAGAAGGAGACGAACGCTCGGTCACCCGCAGCTAAAGCTTTCGCTCCATAGTCGGTTCAGCAGCGTTGAACCCTACTCATTTTATTTTTTTTTATTGCGAAAGGAATACTACGCCAGGTCTACCGCTCGTCGCTGTCTGCCGTGTCCGTGGAAGAAGAAGACGAACGCTCAGTCACCCGCAGCTTATGCTTTCGCTCCATAGTCGGTTCAGCAGCGTTGAAAACTCCTCATTTTATTTTTTTTTATTAAGAAAGCAATCCTATGCCAGGTCTAAAAACTCATCGCTGTGTGCCGTGTCCGTGGAAGAAGAAGAAGAACGCTCGGTCTCCTGCCGCTATTGCTTTCTCTCCATAGTTGGTTCAGCAGTGTTGAACCCTCATTTTATATTTTTTTATTGCGAAAGCAATACTACGCCGGGTCTAACCGCTCGTCGCTGTGTGCCGTGTCCGTGGAAAAAGAAGAAGAATGCTCGGTCTCCTGCAGCTAATGCTTTCTCTCCATAGTCAATTCAGCAGCGTTGAACCCTCCTCATTTTATTTTTTTTTATTAAGAAAGCAATGCTACGCCAGGTCTAACCGCTCGCCGCAGTGTGCCGTGTCCGTGGAAGAAGAAGAACCCTCGGTCTCCTGCAGCTAATGCTTTCGCTCCATATTCGGCTAAGCAGCGTTGAACCCTCCTCATTCTATCTTTTTTTATTAAGAAAGCAATGCTACGCCTGGTCTAACCGCTCGTCGCTGTGTGCCGTGTCTGTGGCAGAAGAAGAAGAATGCTAGGTCACCCGCAGCTTATGCTTTCACTCCACAGTCGGTTCAGCAGCGTTGAACCCTCCTCATTTTATTTTTTTATTGCGAAAGTAATACTACGCCAGGTCTACCGCTCGTCGCTGTCTGCCGTGTCCGTGGAAGAAGAAGACGAACGCTCAGTCACCCGCAGCTTATGCTTTCGCTCCATAGTCGGTTCAGCAGCGTTGAAAGCTCCTCATTTTATTTGTTTTATTAAGAAAGCAATCCTATGCCAGGTCTAACAGCTCGTCGCTGTGTGCCGTGTCCATTGAAGAAGAAGAAGAACGCTCGGTCTCCTGCAGCTTATGCTTTCGCTCCATAGTCGGTTCAGCAGCGTTGAACCCTCCTCATTTTATTTTTTTTTATTAAGAAAGCAATGCTACGCCAGGTCTAACCGCTCGCCGCAGTGTGCCGTGTCCGTGGAAGAAGGTGAACCCTCGGTCTCCTGCAGCTAATGCTTTCGCTCCATATTCGGTTAAGCAGCGTTGAACCCTCCTCATTCTATCTTTTTTTATTAAGAAAGCAATGCTACGCCTGGTCTAACCGCTCGTCGCTGTGTGCCGTGTCTGTGGCAGAAGAAGAAGAATGCTAGGTCACCCGCAGCTTATGCTTTCACTCCACAGTCGGTTCAGCAGCGTTGAACCCTCCTCATTTTATTTTTTTATTGCGAAAGTAATACTACGCCAGATCTAACCAATCGTCGCTGTGTGCGGTGTCCCTGGAAGAAGAAGACGAATGCTGGGTCACGCGCAGCTTATGCTTTTGCTCCACAGTCGCTTCAACAGCGTTGAACCCTCCTTATTTTATTTTTTTATTGCGAAAGCAATATTTTGCTAGGTCTAACCGCTCGTCGCTGTGTGCCGTGTCCGTGGAAGAAGAAGAGGAACGCTCGGTCACCCGCAGCTTATGCTTTCGCTCCATAGTCGGTTCAGAAGCGTTGAACCCTCCTCATTTTATTTTTTTATTGCGAAAGCAATACTACGCCAGGTCTAACCGCTCGTCGCTGTGTGCCGTGTCTGTGGCCGAAGAAGACGAACGCTCGATCACCCGCAGCTTATGCTTTCGCTCCATAGTCGGTTCAGCGTTGTTGAATCCTCCTGATTTTATTTTTTTATTTCGAAAGCAATACTACGCCAGGTCTAACCAATCGTCGCTGTGTGCCGTGTCCGTGGAAGAAGAAGAATGCTAGGTCACCCGCAGCTTATGCTTTCACTCCAACGTCGGTTCAGCAGCATTGAACCCTCCTCATTTTATTTTTTTTATTTAGAAAGCAATACTACGCCAAGTCTAACCAATCGTCGCTGTTTGCCATGTCCCTGGAAGGAGAAGACGAATGCTCGGTCACCCGCAGCTTATGCTTTCGCTCCATAGTCGGTTCAGCGGCGTTGAATCCTCATGATTTTATTTTTTTATTTCGAAAGCAATACTACGCCAGCTCTAACCGCTCGTCGCTGTGTGCCGTCTCCGTGGAAGAAGAGGACGAACGCTCGGTCACCCGCAGCTTATGCTTGCGCTCCATAGTCGGTTCTGCAGCGTTGAACCCTCCTCATTTTATTTTTTTATTGCGAAAGCAGTACTACGCCAGGTCTAACCGCTCGTCGCTGTGTGCCGTGTCCGTGGAAGAAGAAGACGAACGCTCGGTCACCCGCAGGTTATGCTTTCGCTCCATAGACAGTTCAGCAGCGTTGAACCCTCCTCATTTTATTTTTTTTATTGCGAAAGCAATACCATGCCAGGTCTAACCGCTCGTCACTGTGTGTCCTGTCCGTCGAAGAAGACGAACACTCGGTCACCCGCAGCTTATGCTTTCGCTCTATAGTCGGTTCAGCAGCGTTGAACCCTCCTCATTTTATTTTTTTTATTGCGAAAGCAATACTACGCCAGGTCTATCCGCTCGTCACTGTGTGCCGTGTCCGTGGAAGAAGAAGACGAACGCTCGGTCACCCGCAGCTTGTGCTTTTGCTCCACAGTCGGTTCAGCAGCGTTGAACCCTCCTCATTTTATTTCTTTTATTGCGAAAGCAATACTACGCCAGGTCTAACCGCTCGTCACTGTGTGCCGTGTCCGTGGAAGAAGAAGACGAACGCTCGGTCACCCGCAGCTTATGCTTTTGCTCCACAGTCGCTTCAGCAGCGTTGAACCCTCCTTATTTTATTTTTTTTTTTTATTGCGAAAGCAATATTTTGCTAGGTCTAACCGCTCGTCGCTGTGTGCCGTGTCCGTGGAAGAAGAAGACGAACGCTCGGTCACCCGCAGCTTATGCTTTCACTCCACAGTCGGTTCAGCGGCGTTGAACCCTCCTCATTTCATTTTTGTATTGCGAAAACAATACTACGCCAGGTCTACCGCTCGTCGCTGTCTGCCGTGTCTGTGGAAGAAGAAGACGAACGCTCAGTCAACCGCAGCTTATGCTTTCGCTCCATAGTCGGTTCAGCAGCGTTGAAAACTCCTCATTTTATTTTTTTTTATTAAGAAAGCAATGCTACGCCAGGTCTAACAGCTCGTCGCTGTGTGCCGTGTCCATTGAAGAAGGAGAACGCTCGGTCTCCTGCAGCTTATGCTTTCGCTCCATAGTCGGTTCAGCAGCGTTGAACCCTCCTCATTTTATTTTTTTTTATTAAGAAAGCAATGCTACGCCAGGTCTAACCGCTCGCCGCAGTGTGCCGTGTCCGTGGAAGAAGAACCCTCGGTCTCCTGCAGCTAATGCTTTCGCTCCATATTCGGTTAAGCAGCGTTGAACCCTCCTCATTCTATCTTTTTTTATTAAGAAAGCTATGCTACGCCTGGTCTAACCGCTCGTCGCAGTGTGCCGTGTCCGTGGAAGAAGAAAACTCTCGGTCTCCTGCAGCTAATGCTTTCGCTCCATATTCGGTTCAGCAGCGTTGAACCCTCCTCGTTTTATTTTTTTTTTATTAAGAAAGCAATGCTACACCAGGTCTAACCGCTCGTCGCTGTGTGCCGCGTCCGTGGAAGAAGATGAAGAACGCTCGGTCTCCTGCAGATAATGCTTTCACTCCATAGTCGGTTCAGCAGCGCCGAACCCTCCTCATTTTATTTTTTTTTTATTAAGGTAGCAATGCTACGCCAGGTCTAACCGCTCGTCGCTGTGTGCTGTGTCCGTGGAAGAAGAAGAACGCTCGGTCTGATGCAGCTAATGCTTTCTCTCCATAGTCGGTTCAGCAGCGTTGAACCCTCCTCATTTTATCTTTTTATTAAGAAAGCAATGCTACGCCAGGTCTAACCGCTCGTCGCTGTGTGCCGTGTCCGTGGAAGAAGAAGACGAACGCTCGGTCACCCGCAGCTTATGCTTTCACTCCAGAGTCGGTTCAGCGGCGTTGAACCCTCCTCATTTCATTTTTGTATTGCGAAAGCAATACTACGCCAGGTCTACCGCTCGTCGCTGTCTGCCGTGTCCGTGGAAGAAGAAGACGAACGCTCAGTCAACCGCAGCTTATGCTTTCGCTCCATAGTCGGTTCAGCAGCGTTGAAAACTCCTCATTTTATTTTTTTTTAAGAAAGCAATGCTACGCCAGGTCTAACAGCTCGTCGCTGTGTGCCGTGTCCATTGAAGAAGAAGAACGCTCGGTCTCCTGCAGCTTATGCTTTCGCTCCATAGTCGGTTCAGCAGCGTTGAACCCTCCTCATTTTATTTTTTTTTATTAAGAAAGCAATGCTACGCCTGGTCTAACCGCTCGTCGCAGTGTGCCGTGTCCGTGGAAGAAGAAAACTCTCGGTCTCCTGCAGCTAATGATTTCTCTCCATAGTCGGTTCAGCAGCGTTGAACCCTCCTCATTTTATCTTTTTATTAAGAAAGCAATGCTACGCCAGGTCTAACCGCTCGTCGCTGTGTGCCGTGTCCGTGGAAGAAGATGAAGATCGCTCGGTCTCCTGCAGCTAATGCTTTCGCTCCATATTCGGTTCAGCAGCGTTGGACCCTCCTCGTTTTATATTTATTTATTAAGAAAGCAATGCTACGCCAGGTCTAACCGCTCGTCGTTGTGTGCCGTGTCCGTGGAAGAAGATGAAGATCGCTCGGTCTCCTGCAGCTAATGCTTTCGCTTCATAGTCGGTTCAGCAGCGTTGAACCCTCCTCATTTTATCTTTTTATTAAGAAAGCAATGCTACGCCAGGTCTAACCGCTCGTCGCTGTGTGCCGTGTCCGTGGAAGAAGATGAAGATCGCTCGGTCTCCTGCAGCTAATGCTTTCGCTCCATATTCGGTTCAGCAGCGTTGGACCCTCCTCGTTTTATATTTATTTATTAAGAAAGCAATGCTACGCCAGGTCTAACCGCTCGTCGCTGTGTGCCGTGTCCGTGGAAGAAGATGAAGATCGCTCGGTCTCCTGCAGCTAATTCTTTCGCTTCATAGTCGGTTCAGCAGCGTTGAACCCTCCTCGTTTTATTTTTTTTTATTAAGAAAGCAATGCTACGCCAGGTCTAACCGCTCGTCGCTGTGTGCCGTGTCCGTGGAAGAAGAAGAAGAGCGCTCGGTCACCCGCAGCTTATGCTTTCGCTCCATAGACGGTTCAGCAGCGTTGAACCCTCCTCATTTTATTTTTTTTATTGCGAAAGCAATACTATGCCAGGTCTAACCGCTCGTCACTGTGTGTCCTGTCCGTGGAAGAAGAAGACGAACACTCGGTCACCCGCAGCTTATGCTTTCGCTCCATAGTCGGTTCAGCAGCGTTGAACCCTCCTCATTTTATTTTTTTTATTGCGAAAGCAATACTACGCCAGGTCTAACCGCTCGTCACTGTGTGCCGTGTCCGTGGAAGAAGAAGACGAACGCTCGGTCACCCGCAGCTTATGCTTTTCCTCCACAGTCGCTTCAGCAGCCTTGAACCCTCCTTATTTTATTTTTTTATTGCGAAAGCAATATTTTGCTAGGTCTAACCGCTCGTCGCTGTGTGCCGCGTCCGTGGAAGAAGAAGACGAACGCTCGGTCACCCGCAGCTTATGCTTTCGCTCCATAGTCGGTTCAGCAGCGTTGAACCCTCCTCATTTTATTTTTTTTATTGCGAAAGCAATAATACGCCAGGTCCAACCGCTCGTCGCTGTGTGCCGTGTCCGTGGAAGAAGTAGAGGAGCGCTCGGTCACCCGCAGCTTATGCTTTCACTCCACAGTCGGTTCAGCAGCGTTGAACCCTCCTCATTTTATTTTTTTTATTGCGAAAGCAATACTACGCCAGGTCTAACCAATCGTCGCTGTGTGCCGTGTCCCTGGAAGGAGACGAACGCTCGGTCACCCGCAGCTAATGCTTTCGCTCCATAGTCGGTTCAAGAGCGTTGAACCCTACTCATTTTATTTTTTTTTATTGCGAAAGCAATACTACGCCAGGTCTACCGCTCGTCGCTGTCTGCCGTGTCCGTGGAAGAAGAAGACGAACGCTCAGTCACCCGCAGCTTATGCTTTCGCTCCATAGTCGGTTCAGCAGCGATGAAAACTCCTCATTTTATTTTTTTTTATTAAGAAAGCAATCCTATGCCGCTCGTCGCTGTGTGCCGTGTCCGTGGAAGAAGAAGAAGAACGCTCGGTCTCCTGCCGCTATGCTTTCTCTCCATAGTTGGTTCAGCAGTGTTGAACCCTCATTTTATATTTTTTTATTGCGAAAGCAATACTACGCCGGGTCTAACCGCTCGTCGCTGTGTGCCGTGTCCGTGGAAGAAGATGAAGAACGCTCGGTCTCCTGCAGATAATGCTTTCACTCCATAGTCGGTTCAGCAGCGTCGAACCCTCCTCATTTTATTTTTTTTTTATTAAGGTAGCAATGCTACGCCAGGTCTAACCGCTCGTCGCTGTGTGCTGTGTCCGTGGAAGAAGAAGAACGCTCGGTCTCCTGCAGCTAATGCTTTCTCTCCATAGTCGGTTCAGCAGCGTTGAACCCTCCTCATTTTATCTTTTTATTAAGAAAGCAATACTACGCCAGGTCTAACCGCTCGTCGCTGTGTGCCGTGTCCGTGGAAGAAGAAGACGAACGCTCGGTCACCCGCAGCTTATGCTTTCACTCCACAGTCGGTTCAGCGGCGTTGAACCCTCCTCATTTCATTTTTGTATTGCGAAAGCAATACTACGCCAGGTCTACCGCTCGTCGCTGTCTGCCGTGTCCGTGGAAGAAGAAGACGAACGCTCAGTCAACCGCAGCTTATGCTTTCGCTCCATAGTCGGTTCAGCAGCGTTGAAAACTCCTCATTTTATTTTTTTTTTTTAAGGAAGCAATGCTACGCCAGGTCTAACAGCTCGTCGCTGTGTGCCGTGTCCATTGAAGAAGAAGAACGCTCGGTCTCCTGCAGCTTATGCTTTCGCTCCATAGTCGGTTCAGCAGCGTTGAACCCTCCTCATTTTATTTTTTTTTATTAAGAAAGCAATGCTACGCCAGGTCTAACCGCTCGCCGCAGTGTGCCGTGTCCGTGGAAGAAGAAGAACCCTCAGTCTCCTGCAGCTAATGCTTTCGCTCCATATTCGGTTAAGCAGCGTTGAACCCTCCTCATTCTATCTTTTCTTATTAAGAAAGCAATGCTACGCCTGGTCTAACCGCTCGTCGCAGTGTGCCGTGTCCGTGGAAGAAGAAAACTCTCGGTCTCCTGCAGCTAATGATTTCTCTCCATAGTCGGTTCAGCAGCGTTGAACCCTCCTCATTTTATCTTTTTATTAAGAAAGCAATGCTACGCCAGGTCTAACCGCTCGTCGCTGTGTGCCGTGTCCGTGGAAGAAGATGAAGATCGCTCGGTCTCCTGCAGCTAATGCTTTCGCTCCATATTCGGTTCAGCAGCGTTGGACCCTCCTCGTTTTATATTTATTAAGAAAGCAATGCTACGCCAGGTCTAACCGCTCGTCGTTGTGTGCCGTGTCCGTGGAAGAAGATGAAGATCGCTCGGTCTCCTGCAGCTAATGCTTTCGCTTCATAGTCTGTTCAGCAGCGTTGAACCCTCCTCATTTTATCTTTTTATTAAGAAAGCAATGCTACGCCAGGTCTAACCGCTCGTCGCTGTGTGCCGTGTCCGTGGAAGAAGATGAAGATCGCTCGGTCTCCTGCAGCTAATGCTTTCGCTCCATGTTCGGTTCAGCAGCGTTGGACCCTCCTCGTTTTATATTTATTTATTAAGAAAGCAATGCTACGCCAGGTCTAACCGCTCGTCGCTGTGTGCCGTGTCCGTGGAAGAAGATGAAGATCGCTCGGTCTCCTGCAGCTAATGCTTTCGCTTCATAGTCGGTTCAGCAGCGTTGAACCCTCCTCGTTTTATTTTTTTTTATTAAGAAAGCAATGCTACGCCAGGTCTAACCGCTCGTCGCTGTGTGCCGTGTCCGTGGAAGAAGAAGAAGAGCGTTCGGTCACCCGCAGCTTATGCTTTCGCTCCATAGACGGTTCAGCAGCGTTGAACCCTCCTCATTTTATTTTTTTTATTGCGAAAGCAATACTATGCCAGGTCTAACCGCTCGTCACTTTGTGTCCTGTCCGTGGAAGAAGAAGACGAACACTCGGTCACCCGCAGCTTATGCTTTCGCTCCATAGTCGGTTCAGCAGCGTTGAACCCTCCTCATTTTATTTTTTTTATTGCGAAAGCAATACTACGCCAGGTCTAACCGCTCGTCACTGTGTGCCGTGTCCGTGGAAGAAGAAGACGAACGCTCGGTCACCCGCAGCTTATGCTTTCACTCCACAGTCGGTTCAGCAGGGTTGAACCCTCCTCATTTTATTTTTTTTTATTGCGAAAGCAATACTACGCCAGGTCTAACCAATCGTCGCTGTGTGCCGTGTCCCTGGAAGGAGACGAACGCTCGGTCACCCGCAGCTAATGCTTTCGCTCCATAGTCGGTTCAAGAGCGTTGAACCCTACTCATTTTATTTTTTTTATTGCGAAAGCAATACTACGCCAGGTCTACCGCTCGTCGCTGTCTGCCGTGTCCGTGGAAGAAGAAGACGAACGCTCAGTCACCCGCAGCTTATGCTTTCGCTCCATAGTCGGTTCAGCAGCGATGAAAACTCCTCATTTTATTTTTTTTTATTAAGAAAGCAATCCTATGCCAGGTCTAAAAGCTCGTCGCTGTGTGCCGTGTCCGTGGAAGAAGAAGAAGAACGCTCGGTCTCCTGCCGCTATGCTTTCTCTCCATAGTTGGTTCAGCAGTGTTGAACCCTCATTTTATATTTTTTTATTGCGAAAGCAATACTACGCCGGGTCTAACCGCTCGTCGCTGTGTGCCGTGTCCGTGGAAAAAGAAGAATGCTCGGTCTCCTGCAGCTAATGCTTTCTCTCCATAGTCAATTCAGCAGCGTTGAACCCTCATTTTATTTTTTTTTATTAAGAAAGCAATGCTACGCCAGGTCTAACAGCTCGTCGCTGTGTGCCGTGTCCATTGAAGAAGAAGAAGAACGCTCGGTCTCCTGCAGCTTATGCTTTCGCTGCATAGTCGGTTCAGCAGCGTTGAACCCTCCTCATTTTATTTTTTTTATTAAGAAAGCAATGCTACGCCAGGTCTAACCGCTCGCCGCAGTGTGCCGTGTCCGTGGAAGAAGAAGAACCCTCGGTCTCCTGCAGCTAATGCTTTCGCTCCATATTCGGTTAAGCAGCGTTGAACCCTCCTCATTCTATCTGTTTTTATTAAGAAAGCAATGCTACGCCTGGTCTAACCGCTCGTCTCTGTGTGCCGTGTCTGTGGCAGAAGAAGAAGAATGCTAGGTCACCCGCAGCTTATGCTTTCACTCCACAGTCGGTTCAGCGGCGTTGAATCCTCCTCATTTTATTTTTTTATTTCGAAAGCAATACTACACCAGGTCTAACCACTCGTCACTGTGTGTCCTGTCCGTGGAAGAAGAAGACGAACACTCGGTCACCCGCAGCTTATGCTTTCGCTCTATAGTCGGTTCAGCAGCGTTGAAAGCTCCTCATTTTATTTGTTTTATTAAGAAAGCAATCCTATGCCAGGTCTAACAGCTCGTCGCTGTGTGCCGTGTCCATTGAAGAAGAAGAAGAACGCTCGGTCTCCTGCAGCTTATGCTTTCGCTCCATAGTCGGTTCAGCAGCGTTGAACCCTCCTCATTTTATTTTTTTTTATTAAGAAAGCAATGCTACGCCAGGTCTAACCGCTCACCGCAGTGTGCCGTGTCCGTGGAAGAAGGTGAACCCTCGGTCTCCTGCAGCTAATGCTTTCGCTCCATATTCGGTTAAGCAGCGTTGAACCCTCCTCATTCTATCTTTTTTTATTAAGAAAGCAATGCTACGCCTGGTCTAACCGCTCGTCGCTGTGTGCCGTGTCTGTGGCAGAAGAAGAAGAATGCTAGGTCACCCGCAGCTTATGCTTTCACTCCACAGTCGGTTCAGCAGCGTTGAACCCTCCTCATTTTATTTTTTTATTGCGAAAGTAATACTACGCCAGATCTAACCAATCGTCGCTGTGTGCGGTGTCCCTGGAAGAAGAAGACGAATGCTGGGTCACGCGCAGCTTATGCTTTTGCTCCACAGTCGCTTCAACAGCGTTGAACCCTCCTTATTTTATTTTTTTATTGCGAAAGCAATATTTTGCTAGGTCTAACCGCTCGTCGCTGTGTGCCGTGTCCGTGGAAGAAGAAGAGGAACGCTCGGTCACCCGCAGCTT
Source organism: Amblyomma maculatum (assembly GCF_055883805.1). Classification (NCBI taxonomy): domain Eukaryota; kingdom Metazoa; phylum Arthropoda; class Arachnida; order Ixodida; family Ixodidae; genus Amblyomma; species Amblyomma maculatum. The sequence continues at coordinate 17,190,343 of NW_028146738.1, forward strand.
ATGCTTTCGCTCCATAGTCGGTTCAGAAGCGTTGAACCCTCCTCATTTTATTTTTTTATTGCGAAAGCAATACTACGCCAGGTCTAACCGCTCGTCGCTGTGTGCCGTGTCTGTGGCCGAAGAAGACGAACGCTCGATCACCCGCAGCTTATGCTTTCGCTCCATAGTCGGTTCAGCGTTGTTGAATCCTCCTGATTTTATTTTTTTATTTCGAAAGCAATACTACGCCAGGTCTAACCAATCGTCGCTGTGTGCCGTGTCCGTGGAAGAAGAAGAATGCTAGGTCACCCGCAGCTTATGCTTTCACTCCAACGTCGGTTCAGCAGCATTGAACCCTCCTCATTTTATTTTTTTTATTTAGAAAGCAATACTACGCCAAGTCTAACCAATCGTCGCTGTTTGCCATGTCCCTGAAAGGAGAAGACGAATGCTCGGTCACCCGCAGCTTATGCTTTCGCTCCATAGTCGGTTCAGCGGCGTTGAATCCTCATGATTTTATTTTTTTATTTCGAAAGCAATACTACGCCAGCTCTAACCGCTCGTCGCTGTGTGCCGTCTCCGTGGAAGAAGAGGACGAACGCTCGGTCACCCGCAGCTTATGCTTGCGCTCCATAGTCGGTTCTGCAGCGTTGAACCCTCCTCATTTTATTTTTTTATTGCGAAAGCAGTACTACGCCAGGTCTAACCGCTCGTCGCTGTGTGCCGTGTCCGTGGAAGAAGAAGACGAACGCTCGGTCACCCGCAGGTTATGCTTTCGCTCCATAGACAGTTCAGCAGCGTTGAACCCTCCTCATTTTATTTTTTTTTATTGCGAAAGCAATACCATGCCAGGTCTAACCGCTCGTCACTGTGTGTCCTGTCCGTCGAAGAAGACGAACACTCGGTCACCCGCAGCTTATGCTTTCGCTCTATAGTCGGTTCAGCAGCGTTGAACCCTCCTCATTTTATTTTTTTTTATTGCGAAAGCAATACTACGCCAGGTCTATCCGCTCGTCACTGTGTGCCGTGTCCGTGGAAGAAGAAGACGAACGCTCGGTCACCCGCAGCTTGTGCTTTTGCTCCACAGTCGGTTCAGCAGCGTTGAACCCTCCTCATTTTATTTCTTTTATTGCGAAAGCAATACTACGCCAGGTCTAACCGCTCGTCACTGTGTGCCGTGTCCGTGGAAGAAGAAGACGAACGCTCGGTCACCCGCAGCTTATGCTTTTGCTCCACAGTCGCTTCAGCAGCGTTGAACCCTCCTTATTTTATTTTTTTTTTATTGCGAAAGCAATATTTTGCTAGGTCTAACCGCTCGTCGCTGTGTGCCGTGTCCGTGGAAGAAGAAGACGAACGCTCGGTCACCCGCAGCTTATGCTTTCACTCCACAGTCGGTTCAGCGGCGTTGAACCCTCCTCATTTCATTTTTGTATTGCGAAAACAATACTACGCCAGGTCTACCGCTCGTCGCTGTCTGCCGTGTCTGTGGAAGAAGAAGACGAACGCTCAGTCAACCGCAGCTTATGCTTTCGCTCCATAGTCGGTTCAGCAGCGTTGAAAACTCCTCATTTTATTTTTTTTTATTAAGAAAGCAATGCTACGCCAGGTCTAACAGCTCGTCGCTGTGTGCCGTGTCCATTGAAGAAGGAGAACGCTCGGTCTCCTGCAGCTTATGCTTTCGCTCCATAGTCGGTTCAGCAGCGTTGAACCCTCCTCATTTTATTTTTTTTTATTAAGAAAGCAATGCTACGCCAGGTCTAACCGCTCGCCGCAGTGTGCCGTGTCCGTGGAAGAAGAACCCTCGGTCTCCTGCAGCTAATGCTTTCGCTCCATATTCGGTTAAGCAGCGTTGAACCCTCCTCATTCTATCTTTTTTTATTAAGAAAGCTATGCTACGCCTGGTCTAACCGCTCGTCGCAGTGTGCCGTGTCCGTGGAAGAAGAAAACTCTCGGTCTCCTGCAGCTAATGCTTTCGCTCCATATTCGGTTCAGCAGCGTTGAACCCTCCTCGTTTTATTTTTTTTTATTAAGAAAGCAATGCTACACCAGGTCTAACCGCTCGTCGCTGTGTGCCGCGTCCGTGGAAGAAGATAAAGAACGCTCGGTCTCCTGCAGATAATGCTTTCACTCCATAGTCGGTTCAGCAGCGCCGAACCCTCCTCATTTTATTTTTTTTTTTATTAAGGTAGCAATGCTACGCCAGGTCTAACCGCTCGTCGCTGTGTGCTGTGTCCGTGGAAGAAGAAGAACGCTCGGTCTGATGCAGCTAATGCTTTCTCTCCATAGTCGGTTCAGCAGCGTTGAACCCTCCTCATTTTATCTTTTTATTAAGAAAGCAATGCTACGCCAGGTCTAACCGCTCGTCGCTGTGTGCCGTGTCCGTGGAAGAAGAAGACGAACGCTCGGTCACCCGCAGCTTATGCTTTCACTCCAGAGTCGGTTCAGCGGCGTTGAACCCTCCTCATTTCATTTTTGTATTGCGAAAGCAATACTACGCCAGGTCTACCGCTCGTCGCTGTCTGCCGTGTCCGTGGAAGAAGAAGACGAACGCTCAGTCAACCGCAGCTTATGCTTTCGCTCCATAGTCGGTTCAGCAGCGTTGAAAACTCCTCATTTTATTTTTTTTTTAAGAAAGCAATGCTACGCCAGGTCTAACAGCTCGTCGCTGTGTGCCGTGTCCATTGAAGAAGAAGAACGCTCGGTCTCCTGCAGCTTATGCTTTCGCTCCATAGTCGGTTCAGCAGCGTTGAACCCTCCTCATTTTATTTTTTTTTATTAAGAAAGCAATGCTACGCCAGGTCTAACCGCTCGCCGCAGTGTGCCGTGTCCGTGGAAGAAGAAGAACCCTCAGTCTCCTGCAGCTAATGCTTTCGCTCCATATTCGGTTAAGCAGCGTTGAACCCTCCTCATTCTATCTTTTTTTATTAAGAAAGCAATGCTACGCCTGGTCTAACCGCTCGTCGCAGTGTGCCGTGTCCGTGGAAGAAGAAAACTCTCGGTCTCCTGCAGCTAATGATTTCTCTCCATAGTCGGTTCAGCAGCGTTGAACCCTCCTCATTTTATCTTTTTATTAAGAAAGCAATGCTACGCCAGGTCTAACCGCTCGTCGCTGTGTGCCGTGTCCGTGGAAGAAGATGAAGATCGCTCGGTCTCCTGCAGCTAATGCTTTCGCTCCATATTCGGTTCAGCAGCGTTGGACCCTCCTCGTTTTATATTTATTTATTAAGAAAGCAATGCTACGCCAGGTCTAACCGCTCGTCGTTGTGTGCCGTGTCCGTGGAAGAAGATGAAGATCGCTCGGTCTCCTGCAGCTAATGCTTTCGCTTCATAGTCGGTTCAGCAGCGTTGAACCCTCCTCATTTTATCTTTTTATTAAGAAAGCAATGCTACGCCAGGTCTAACCGCTCGTCGCTGTGTGCCGTGTCCGTGGAAGAAGATGAAGATCGCTCGGTCTCCTGCAGCTAATGCTTTCGCTCCATATTCGGTTCAGCAGCGTTGGACCCTCCTCGTTTTATATTTATTTATTAAGAAAGCAATGCTACGCCAGGTCTAACCGCTCGTCGCTGTGTGCCGTGTCCGTGGAAGAAGATGAAGATCGCTCGGTCTCCTGCAGCTAATTCTTTCGCTTCATAGTCGGTTCAGCAGCGTTGAACCCTCCTCGTTTTATTTTTTTTATTAAGAAAGCAATGCTACGCCAGGTCTAACCGCTCGTCGCTGTGTGCCGTGTCCGTGGAAGAAGAAGAAGAGCGCTCGGTCACCCGCAGCTTATGCTTTCGCTCCATAGACGGTTCAGCAGCGTTGAACCCTCCTCATTTTATTTTTTTTATTGCGAAAGCAATACTATGCCAGGTCTAACCGCTCGTCACTGTGTGTCCTGTCCGTGGAAGAAGAAGACGAACACTCGGTCACCCGCAGCTTATGCTTTCGCTCCATAGTCGGTTCAGCAGCGTTGAACCCTCCTCATTTTATTTTTTTTTATTGCGAAAGCAATACTACGCCAGGTCTAACCGCTCGTCACTGTGTGCCGTGTCCGTGGAAGAAGAAGACGAACGCTCGGTCACCCGCAGCTTATGCTTTTCCTCCACAGTCGCTTCAGCAGCCTTGAACCCTCCTTATTTTATTTTTTTATTGCGAAAGCAATATTTTGCTAGGTCTAACCGCTCGTCGCTGTGTGCCGCGTCCGTGGAAGAAGAAGACGAACGCTCGGTCACCCGCAGCTTATGCTTTCGCTCCATAGTCGGTTCAGCAGCGTTGAACCCTCCTCATTTTATTTTTTTTATTGCGAAAGCAATAATACGCCAGGTCCAACCGCTCGTCGCTGTGTGCCGTGTCCGTGGAAGAAGTAGAGGAGCGCTCGGTCACCCGCAGCTTATGCTTTCACTCCACAGTCGGTTCAGCAGCGTTGAACCCTCCTCATTTTATTTTTTTTATTGCGAAAGCAATACTACGCCAGGTCTAACCAATCGTCGCTGTGTGCCGTGTCCCTGGAAGGAGACGAACGCTCGGTCACCCGCAGCTAATGCTTTCGCTCCATAGTCGGTTCAAGAGCGTTGAACCCTACTCATTTTATTTTTTTTTATTGCGAAAGCAATACTACGCCAGGTCTACCGCTCGTCGCTGTCTGCCGTGTCCGTGGAAGAAGAAGACGAACGCTCAGTCACCCGCAGCTTATGCTTTCGCTCCATAGTCGGTTCAGCAGCGATGAAAACTCCTCATTTTATTTTTTTTTATTAAGAAAGCAATCCTATGCCGCTCGTCGCTGTGTGCCGTGTCCGTGGAAGAAGAAGAAGAACGCTCGGTCTCCTGCCGCTATGCTTTCTCTCCATAGTTGGTTCAGCAGTGTTGAACCCTCATTTTATATTTTTTTATTGCGAAAGCAATACTACGCCGGGTCTAACCGCTCGTCGCTGTGTGCCGTGTCCGTGGAAGAAGATGAAGAACGCTCGGTCTCCTGCAGATAATGCTTTCACTCCATAGTCGGTTCAGCAGCGTCGAACCCTCCTCATTTTATTTTTTTTTTATTAAGGTAGCAATGCTACGCCAGGTCTAACCGCTCGTCGCTGTGTGCTGTGTCCGTGGAAGAAGAAGAACGCTCGGTCTCCTGCAGCTAATGCTTTCTCTCCATAGTCGGTTCAGCAGCGTTGAACCCTCCTCATTTTATCTTTTTATTAAGAAAGCAATACTACGCCAGGTCTAACCGCTCGTCGCTGTGTGCCGTGTCCGTGGAAGAAGAAGACGAACGCTCGGTCACCCGCAGCTTATGCTTTCACTCCACAGTCGGTTCAGCGGCGTTGAACCCTCCTCATTTCATTTTTGTATTGCGAAAGCAATACTACGCCAGGTCTACCGCTCGTCGCTGTCTGCCGTGTCCGTGGAAGAAGAAGACGAACGCTCAGTCAACCGCAGCTTATGCTTTCGCTCCATAGTCGGTTCAGCAGCGTTGAAAACTCCTCATTTTATTTTTTTTTTAAGGAAGCAATGCTACGCCAGGTCTAACAGCTCGTCGCTGTGTGCCGTGTCCATTGAAGAAGAAGAACGCTCGGTCTCCTGCAGCTTATGCTTTCGCTCCATAGTCGGTTCAGCAGCGTTGAACCCTCCTCATTTTATTTTTTTTTATTAAGAAAGCAATGCTACGCCAGGTCTAACCGCTCGCCGCAGTGTGCCGTGTCCGTGGAAGAAGAAGAACCCTCAGTCTCCTGCAGCTAATGCTTTCGCTCCATATTCGGTTAAGCAGCGTTGAACCCCCCTCATTCTATCTTTTCTTATTAAGAAAGCAATGCTACGCCTGGTCTAACCGCTCGTCGCAGTGTGCCGTGTCCGTGGAAGAAGAAAACTCTCGGTCTCCTGCAGCTAATGATTTCTCTCCATAGTCGGTTCAGCAGCGTTGAACCCTCCTCATTTTATCTTTTTATTAAGAAAGCAATGCTACGCCAGGTCTAACCGCTCGTCGCTGTGTGCCGTGTCCGTGGAAGAAGATGAAGATCGCTCGGTCTCCTGCAGCTAATGCTTTCGCTCCATATTCGGTTCAGCAGCGTTGGACCCTCCTCGTTTTATATTTATTAAGAAAGCAATGCTACGCCAGGTCTAACCGCTCGTCGTTGTGTGCCGTGTCCGTGGAAGAAGATGAAGATCGCTCGGTCTCCTGCAGCTAATGCTTTCGCTTCATAGTCTGTTCAGCAGCGTTGAACCCTCCTCATTTTATCTTTTTATTAAGAAAGCAATGCTACGCCAGGTCTAACCGCTCGTCGCTGTGTGCCGTGTCCGTGGAAGAAGATGAAGATCGCTCGGTCTCCTGCAGCTAATGCTTTCGCTCCATATTCGGTTCAGCAGCGTTGGACCCTCCTCGTTTTATATTTATTTATTAAGAAAGCAATGCTACGCCAGGTCTAACCGCTCGTCGCTGTGTGCCGTGTCCGTGGAAGAAGATGAAGATCGCTCGGTCTCCTGCAGCTAATGCTTTCGCTTCATAGTCGGTTCAGCAGCGTTGAACCCTCCTCGTTTTATTTTTTTTTATTAAGAAAGCAATGCTACGCCAGGTCTAACCGCTCGTCGCTGTGTGCCGTGTCCGTGGAAGAAGAAGAAGAGCGTTCGGTCACCCGCAGCTTATGCTTTCGCTCCATAGACGGTTCAGCAGCGTTGAACCCTCCTCATTTTATTTTTTTTATTGCGAAAGCAATACTATGCCAGGTCTAACCGCTCGTCACTTTGTGTCCTGTCCGTGGAAGAAGAAGACGAACACTCGGTCACCCGCAGCTTATGCTTTCGCTCCATAGTCGGTTCAGCAGCGTTGAACCCTCCTCATTTTATTTTTTTTATTGCGAAAGCAATACTACGCCAGGTCTAACCGCTCGTCACTGTGTGCCGTGTCCGTGGAAGAAGAAGACGAACGCTCGGTCACCCGCAGCTTATGCTTTCACTCCACAGTCGGTTCAGCAGGGTTGAACCCTCCTCATTTTATTTTTTTTTATTGCGAAAGCAATACTACGCCAGGTCTAACCAATCGTCGCTGTGTGCCGTGTCCCTGGAAGGAGACGAACGCTCGGTCACCCGCAGCTAATGCTTTCGCTCCATAGTCGGTTCAAGAGCGTTGAACCCTACTCATTTTATTTTTTTTATTGCGAAAGCAATACTACGCCAGGTCTACCGCTCGTCGCTGTCTGCCGTGTCCGTGGAAGAAGAAGACGAACGCTCAGTCACCCGCAGCTTATGCTTTCGCTCCATAGTCGGTTCAGCAGCGATGAAAACTCCTCATTTTATTTTTTTTTATTAAGAAAGCAATCCTATGCCAGGTCTAAAAGCTCGTCGCTGTGTGCCGTGTCCGTGGAAGAAGAAGAAGAACGCTCGGTCTCCTGCCGCTATGCTTTCTCTCCATAGTTGGTTCAGCAGTGTTGAACCCTCATTTTATATTTTTTTATTGCGAAAGCAATACTACGCCGGGTCTAACCGCTCGTCGCTGTGTGCCGTGTCCGTGGAAAAAGAAGAATGCTCGGTCTCCTGCAGCTAATGCTTTCTCTCCATAGTCAATTCAGCAGCGTTGAACCCTCATTTTATTTTTTTTTATTAAGAAAGCAATGCTACGCCAGGTCTAACAGCTCGTCGCTGTGTGCCGTGTCCATTGAAGAAGAAGAAGAACGCTCGGTCTCCTGCTGCTTATGCTTTCGCTGCATAGTCGGTTCAGCAGCGTTGAACCCTCCTCATTTTATTTTTTTTATTAAGAAAGCAATGCTACGCCAGGTCTAACCGCTCGCCGCAGTGTGCCGTGTCCGTGGAAGAAGAAGAACCCTCGGTCTCCTGCAGCTAATGCTTTCGCTCCATATTCGGTTAAGCAGCGTTGAACCCTCCTCATTCTATCTGTTTTTATTAAGAAAGCAATGCTACGCCTGGTCTAACCGCTCGTCTCTGTGTGCCGTGTCTGTGGCAGAAGAAGAAGAATGCTAGGTCACCCGCAGCTTATGCTTTCACTCCACAGTCGGTTCAGCGGCGTTGAATCCTCCTCATTTTATTTTTTTATTTCGAAAGCAATACTACACCAGGTCTAACCACTCGTCACTGTGTGTCCTGTCCGTGGAAGAAGAAGACGAACACTCGGTCACCCGCAGCTTATGCTTTCGCTCTATAGTCGGTTCAGCAACATTGAACCCTCCTCGTTTTATTTTTTTTTTATTGCGAAAGCAATACTACGCCAGGTCTAACAGCTCGTCACTGTGTGCCGTGTCCGTGGAAGAAGAAGACGAATGCTCGGTCACCCGCAGCTTATGCTTTTGCTCCACAGTCGCTTCAACAGTGTTGAACCCTCCTTATTTTATTTTTTTATTGCGAAAGCAATATTTTGCTAGGTCTAACCGCTCGTCGCCGTGTGCCGTGTTCGTGGAAGAAGAAGACGAAAGCTCGATCACCCGCAGCTTATGCTTTCGCTCCATAGTCGGTTCAGAAGCGTTGAACCCTCCTCATTTTATTTTTTTATTGCGAAAGCAATACTACGCCAGGTCTAACCGCTCGTCGCTGTGTGCCGTGTCTGTGGCCGAAGAAGACGAACGCTCGATCACCCGCAGCTTATGCTTTCGCTCCATAGTCGGTTCAGCGGCGTTGAATCCTCCTGATTTTATTTTTTTATTTCGAAAGCAATACTACGCCAGGTCTAACCAATCGTCGCTGTGTGCCGTGTCCGTGGAAAAACAGAAGAATGCTCGGTCTCCTGCAGCTAATGCTTTCTCTCCATAGTCGGTTCAGCAGCGTTGAACCCTCATTTTATTTTTTTTTGTTGCGAAAGCAATGCACCGCCAGGTCTAAAAGCTCGTCGCTGTGTGCCGTGTCCGTGGAAGAAGAAAACTCTCGGTCTCCTGCAGCTAATGATTTCTCTCCATAGTCGGTTCAGCAGCGTTGAACCCTCCTCATTTTATCTTTTTATTAAGAAAGCAATGCTACGCCAGGTCTAACCGCTCGTCGCTGTGTGCCGTGTCCGTGGAAGAAGATGAAGATCGCTCGGTCTCCTGCAGCTAATGCTTTCGCTCCATATTCGGTTCAGCAGCGTTGGACCCTCCTCGTTTTATATTTATTTATTAAGAAAGCAATGCTACGCCAGGTCTAACCGCTCGTCGTTGTGTGCCGTGTCCGTGGAAGAAGATGAAGATCGCTCGGTCTCCTGCAGCTAATGCTTTCGCTTCATAGTCGGTTCAGCAGCGTTGAACCCTCCTCATTTTATCTTTTTATTAAGAAAGCAATGCTACGCCAGGTCTAACCGCTCGTCGCTGTGTGCCGTGTCCGTGGAAGAAGATGAAGATCGCTCGGTCTCCTGCAGCTAATGCTTTCGCTCCATATTCGGTTCAGCAGCGTTGGACCCTCCTCGTTTTATATTTATTTATTAAGAAAGCAATGCTACGCCAGGTCTAACCGCTCGTCGCTGTGTGCCGTGTCCGTGGAAGAAGATGAAGATCGCTCGGTCTCCTGCAGCTAATGCTTTCGCTTCATAGTCGGTTCAGCAGCGTTGAACCCTCCTCGTTTTATTTTTTTTTATTAAGAAAGCAATGCTACGCCAGGTCTAACCGCTCGTCGCTGTGTGCCGTGTCCGTGGAAGAAGAAGAAGAGCGCTCGGTCACCCGCAGCTTATGCTTTCGCTCCATAGACGGTTCAGCAGCGTTGAACCCTCCTCATTTTATTTTTTTTATTGCGAAAGCAATACTATGCCAGGTCTAACCGCTCGTCACTGTGTGTCCTGTCCGTGGAAGAAGAAGACGAACACTCGGTCACCCGCAGCTTATGCTTTCGCTCCATAGTCGGTTCAGCAGCGTTGAACCCTCCTCATTTTATTTTTTTTTATTGCGAAAGCAATACTACGCCAGGTCTAACCGCTCGTCACTGTGTGCCGTGTCCGTGGAAGAAGAAGACGAACGCTCGGTCACCCGCAGCTTATGCTTTTCCTCCACAGTCGCTTCAGCAGCCTTGAACCCTCCTTATTTTATTTTTTTATTGCGAAAGCAATATTTTGCTAGGTCTAACCGCTCGTCGCTGTGTGCCGCGTCCGTGGAAGAAGAAGACGAACGCTCGGTCACCCGCAGCTTATGCTTTCGCTCCATAGTCGGTTCAGCAGCGTTGAACCCTCCTCATTTTATTTTTTTTATTGCGAAAGCAATAATACGCCAGGTCCAACCGCTCGTCGCTGTGTGCCGTGTCCGTGGAAGAAGTAGAGGAGCGCTCGGTCACCCGCAGCTTATGCTTTCACTCCACAGTCGGTTCAGCAGCGTTGAACCCTCCTCATTTTATTTTTTTTTATTGCGAAAGCAATACTACGCCAGGTCTAACCAATCGTCGCTGTGTGCCGTGTCCCTGGAAGGAGACGAACGCTCGGTCACCCGCAGCTAATGCTTTCGCTCCATAGTCGGTTCAAGAGCGTTGAACCCTACTCATTTTATTTTTTTTATTGCGAAAGCAATACTACGCCAGGTCTACCGCTCGTCGCTGTCTGCCGTGTCCGTGGAAGAAGAAGACGAACGGTCAGTCACCCGCAGCTTATGCTTTCGCTCCATAGTCGGTTCAGCAGCGATGAAAACTCCTCATTTTATTTTTTTTTATTAAGAAAGCAATCCTATGCCAGGTCTAAAAGCTCGTCGCTGTGTGCCGTGTCCATGGAAGAAGAAGAAGAACGCTCGGTCTCCTGCCGCTATGCTTTCTCTCCATAGTTGGTTCAGCAGTGTTGAACCCTCATTTTATATTTTTTTATTGCGAAAGCAATACTACGCCGGGTCTAACCGCTCGTCGCTGTGTGCCGTGTCCGTGGAAAAAGAAGAATGCTCGGTCTCCTGCAGCTAATGCTTTCTCTCCATAGTCAATTCAGCAGCGTTGAACCCTCATTTTATTTTTTTTATTAAGAAAGCAATGCTACGCCAGGTCTAACAGCTCGTCGCTGTGTGCCGTGTCCATTGAAGAAGAAGAAGAACGCTCGGTCTCCTGCAGCTTATGCTTTCGCTGCATAGTCGGTTCAGCAGCGTTGAACCCTCCTCATTTTATTTTTTTTATTAAGAAAGCAATGCTACGCCAGGTCTAACCGCTCGCCGCAGTGTGCCGTGTCCGTGGAAGAAGAAGAACCCTCGGTCTCCTGCAGCTAATGCTTTCGCTCCATATTCGGTTAAGCAGCGTTGAACCCTCCTCATTCTATCTGTTTTTATTAAGAAAGCAATGCTACGCCTGGTCTAACCGCTCGTCTCTGTGTGCCGTGTCTGTGGCAGAAGAAGAAGAATGCTAGGTCACCCGCAGCTTATGCTTTCACTCCACAGTCGGTTCAGCGGCGTTGAATCCTCCTCATTTTATTTTTTTATTTCGAAAGCAATACTACACCAGGTCTAACCACTCGTCACTGTGTGTCCTGTCCGTGGAAGAAGAAGACGAACACTCGGTCACCCGCAGCTTATGCTTTCGCTCTATAGTAGGTTCAGCAACATTGAACCCTCCTCGTTTTATTTTTTTTTATTGCGAAAGCAATACTACGCCAGGTCTAACGGCTCGTCACTGTGTGCCGTGTCCGTGGAAGAAGAAGACGAATGCTCGGTCACCCGCAGCTTATGCTTTTGCTCCACAGTCGCTTCAACAGTGTTGAACCCTCCTTATTTTATTTTTTTATTGCGAAAGCAATATTTTGCTAGGTCTAACCGCTCGTCGCCGTGTGCCGTGTTCGTGGAAGAAGAAGACGAAAGCTCGGTCACCCGCAGCTTATGCTTTCGCTCCATAGTCGGTTCAGCGGCGTTGAATCCTCCTGATTTTATTTTTTTATTTCGAAAGCAATACTACGCCAGGTCTAACCAATCGTCGCTGTGTGCCGTGTCCGTGGAAAAACAGAAGAATGCTCGGTCTCCTGCAGCTAATGCTTTCTCTCCATAGTCGGTTCAGCAGCGTTGGACCCTCCTCGTTTTATATTTATTAAGAAAGCAATGCTACGCCAGGTCTAACCGCTCGTCGTTGTGTGCCGTGTCCGTGGAAGAAGATGAAGATCGCTCGGTCTCCTGCAGCTAATGCTTTCGCTTCATAGTCTGTTCAGCAGCGTTGAACCCTCCTCATTTTATCTTTTTATTAAGAAAGCAATGCTACGCCAGGTCTAACCGCTCGTCGCTGTGTGCCGTGTCCGTGGAAGAAGATGAAGATCGCTCGGTCTCCTGCAGCTAATGCTTTCGCTCCATATTCGGTTCAGCAGCGTTGGACCCTCCTCGTTTTATATTTATTTATTAAGAAAGCAATGCTACGCCAGGTCTAACCGCTCGTCGCTGTGTGCCGTGTCCGTGGAAGAAGATGAAGATCGCTCGGTCTCCTGCAGCTAATGCTTTCGCTTCATAGTCGGTTCAGCAGCGTTGAACCCTCCTCGTTTTATTTTTTTTTATTAAGAAAGCAATGCTACGCCAGGTCTAACCGCTCGTCGCTGTGTGCCGTGTCCGTGGAAGAAGAAGAAGAGCGCTCGGTCACCCGCAGCTTATGCTTTCGCTCCATAGACGGTTCAGCAGCGTTGAACCCTCCTCATTTTATTTTTTTATTGCGAAAGCAATACTATGCCAGGTCTAACCGCTCGTCACTTTGTGTCCTGTCCGTGGAAGAAGAAGACGAACACTCGGTCACCCGCAGCTTATGCTTTCGCTCCATAGTCGGTTCAGCAGCGTTGAAACCTCCTCATTTTATTTTTTTTATTGCGAAAGCAATACTACGCCAGGTCTAACCGCTCGTCACTGTGTGCCGTGTCCGTGGAAGAAGAAGACGAACGCTCGGTCACCCGCAGCTTATGCTTTCACTCCACAGTCGGTTCAGCAGGGTTGAACCCTCCTCATTTTATTTTTTTTTATTGCGAAAGCAATACTACGCCAGGTCTAACCAATCGTCGCTGTGTGCCGTGTCCCTGGAAGGAGACGAACGCTCGGTCACCCGCAGCTAATGCTTTCGCTCCATAGTCGGTTCAAGAGCGTTGAACGCTACTCATTTTATTTTTTTTATTGCGAAAGCAATACTACGCCAGGTCTACCGCTCGTCGCTGTCTGCCGTGTCCGTGGAAGAAGAAGACGAACGCTCAGTCACCCGCAGCTTATGCTTTCGCTCCATAGTCGGTTCAGCAGCGATGAAAACTCCTCATTTTATTTTTTTTTATTAAGAAAGCAATCCTATGCCAGGTCTAAAAGCTCGTCGCTGTGTGCCGTGTCCGTGGAAGAAGAAGAAGAACGCTCGGTCTCCTGCCGCTATGCTTTCTCTCCATAGTTGGTTCAGCAGTGTTGAACCCTCATTTTATATTTTTTTATTGCGAAAGCAATACTACGCCGGGTCTAACCGCTCGTCGCTGTGTGCCGTGTCCGTGGAAAAAGAAGAATGCTCGGTCTCCTGCAGCTAATGCTTTCTCTCCATAGTCAATTCAGCAGCGTTGAACCCTCATTTTATTTTTTTTTATTAAGAAAGCAATGCTACGCCAGGTCTAACAGCTCGTCGCTGTGTGCCGTGTCCATTGAAGAAGAAGAAGAACGCTCGGTCTCCTGCAGCTTATGCTTTCGCTGCATAGTCGGTTCAGCAGCGTTGAACCCTCCTCATTTTATTTTTTTTATTAAGAAAGCAATGCTACGCCAGGTCTAACCGCTCGCCGCAGTGTGCCGTGTCCGTGGAAGAAGAAGAACCCTCGGTCTCCTGCAGCTAATGCTTTCGCTCCATATTCGGTTAAGCAGCGTTGAACCCTCCTCATTCTATCTGTTTTTATTAAGAAAGCAATGCTACGCCTGGTCTAACCGCTCGTCTCTGTGTGCCGTGTCTGTGGCAGAAGAAGAAGAATGCTAGGTCACCCGCAGCTTATGCTTTCACTCCACAGTCGGTTCAGCGGCGTTGAATCCTCCTCATTTTATTTTTTTATTTCGAAAGCAATACTACACCAGGTCTAACCACTCGTCACTGTGTGTCCTGTCCGTGGAAGAAGAAGACGAACACTCGGTCACCCGCAGCTTATGCTTTCGCTCTATAGTCGGTTCAGCAACATTGAACCCTCCTCGTTTTATTTTTTTTTTATTGCGAAAGCAATACTACGCCAGGTCTAACAGCTCGTCACTGTGTGCCGTGTCCGTGGAAGAAGAAGACGAATGCTCGGTCACCCGCAGCTTATGCTTTTGCTCCACAGTCGCTTCAACAGTGTTGAACCCTCCTTATTTTATTTTTTTATTGCGAAAGCAATATTTTGCTAGGTCTAACCGCTCGTCGCCGTGTGCCGTGTTCGTGGAAGAAGAAGACGAAAGCTCGGTCACCCGCAGCTTATGCTTTCGCTCCATAGTCGGTTCAGAAGCGTTGAACCCTCCTCATTTTATTTTTTTATTGCGAAAGCAATACTACGCCAGGTCTAACCGCTCGTCGCTGTGTGCCGTGTCTGTGGCCGAAGAAGACGAACGCTCGATCACCCGCAGCTTATGCTTTCGCTCCATAGTCGGTTCAGCGGCGTTGAATCCTCCTGATTTTATTTTTTTATTTCGAAAGCAATACTACGCCAGGTCTAACCAATCGTCGCTGTGTGCCGTGTCCGTGGAAAAACAGAAGAATGCTCGGTCTCCTGCAGCTAATGCTTTCTCTCCATAGTCGGTTCAGCAGCGTTGAACCCTCATTTTATTTTTTTTTGTTGCGAAAGCAATGCACCGCCAGGTCTAAAAGCTCGTCGCTGTGTGCCGTGTCCGTGGAAGAAGAAAACTCTCGGTCTCCTGCAGCTAATGATTTCTCTCCATAGTCGGTTCAGCAGCGTTGAACCCTCCTCATTTTATCTTTTTATTAAGAAAGCAATGCTACGCCAGGTCTAACCGCTCGTCGCTGTGTGCCGTGTCCGTGGAAGAAGATGAAGATCGCTCGGTCTCCTGCAGCTAATGCTTTCGCTCCATATTCGGTTCAGCAGCGTTGGACCCTCCTCGTTTTATATTTATTTATTAAGAAAGCAATGCTACGCCAGGTCTAACCGCTCGTCGTTGTGTGCCGTGTCCGTGGAAGAAGATGAAGATCGCTCGGTCTCCTGCAGCTAATGCTTTCGCTTCATAGTCGGTTCAGCAGCGTTGAACCCTCCTCATTTTATCTTTTTATTAAGAAAGCAATGCTACGCCAGGTCTAACCGCTCGTCGCTGTGTGCCGTGTCCGTGGAAGAAGATGAAGATCGCTCGGTCTCCTGCAGCTAATGCTTTCGCTCCATATTCGGTTCAGCAGCGTTGGACCCTCCTCGTTTTATATTTATTTATTAAGAAAGCAATGCTACGCCAGGTCTAACCGCTCGTCGCTGTGTGCCGTGTCCGTGGAAGAAGATGAAGATCGCTCGGTCTCCTGCAGCTAATGCTTTCGCTTCATAGTCGGTTCAGCAGCGTTGAACCCTCCTCGTTTTATTTTTTTTTATTAAGAAAGCAATGCTACGCCAGGTCTAACCGCTCGTCGCTGTGTGCCGTGTCCGTGGAAGAAGAAGAAGAGCGCTCGGTCACCCGCAGCTTATGCTTTCGCTCCATAGACGGTTCAGCAGCGTTGAACCCTCCTCATTTTATTTTTTTTATTGCGAAAGCAATACTATGCCAGGTCTAACCGCTCGTCACTGTGTGTCCTGTCCGTGGAAGAAGAAGACGAACACTCGGTCACCCGCAGCTTATGCTTTCGCTCCATAGTCGGTTCAGCAGCGTTGAACCCTCCTCATTTTATTTTTTTTATTGCGAAAGCAATACTACGCCAGGTCTAACCGCTCGTCACTGTGTGCCGTGTCCGTGGAAGAAGAAGACGAACGCTCGGTCACCCGCAGCTTATGCTTTTCCTCCACAGTCGCTTCAGCAGCCTTGAACCCTCCTTATTTTATTTTTTTATTGCGAAAGCAATATTTTGCTAGGTCTAACCGCTCGTCGCTGTGTGCCGCGTCCGTGGAAGAAGAAGACGAACGCTCGGTCACCCGCAGCTTATGCTTTCGCTCCATAGTCGGTTCAGCAGCGTTGAACCCTCCTCATTTTATTTTTTTTATTGCGAAAGCAATAATACGCCAGGTCCAACCGCTCGTCGCTGTGTGCCGTGTCCGTGGAAGAAGTAGAGGAGCGCTCGGTCACCCGCAGCTTATGCTTTCACTCCACAGTCGGTTCAGCAGCGTTGAACCCTCCTCATTTTATTTTTTTTTATTGCGAAAGCAATACTACGCCAGGTCTAACCAATCGTCGCTGTGTGCCGTGTCCCTGGAAGGAGACGAACGCTCGGTCACCCGCAGCTAATGCTTTCGCTCCATAGTCGGTTCAAGAGCGTTGAACCCTACTCATTTTATTTTTTTTATTGCGAAAGCAATACTACGCCAGGTCTACCGCTCGTCGCTGTCTGCCGTGTCCGTGGAAGAAGAAGACGAACGGTCAGTCACCCGCAGCTTATGCTTTCGCTCCATAGTCGGTTCAGCAGCGATGAAAACTCCTCATTTTATTTTTTTTTATTAAGAAAGCAATCCTATGCCAGGTCTAAAAGCTCGTCGCTGTGTGCCGTGTCCGTGGAAGAAGAAGAAGAACGCTCGGTCTCCTGCCGCTATGCTTTCTCTCCATAGTTGGTTCAGCAGTGTTGAACCCTCATTTTATATTTTTTTATTGCGAAAGCAATACTACGCCGGGTCTAACCGCTCGTCGCTGTGTGCCGTGTCCGTGGAAAAAGAAGAATGCTCGGTCTCCTGCAGCTAATGCTTTCTCTCCATAGTCAATTCAGCAGCGTTGAACCCTCATTTTATTTTTTTTTATTAAGAAAGCAATGCTACGCCAGGTCTAACAGCTCGTCGCTGTGTGCCGTGTCCATTGAAGAAGAAGAAGAACGCTCGGTCTCCTGCAGCTTATGCTTTCGCTGCATAGTCGGTTCAGCAGCGTTGAACCCTCCTCATTTTATTTTTTTTATTAAGAAAGCAATGCTACGCCAGGTCTAACCGCTCGCCGCAGTGTGCCGTGTCCGTGGAAGAAGAAGAACCCTCGGTCTCCTGCAGCTAATGCTTTCGCTCCATATTCGGTTAAGCAGCGTTGAACCCTCATCATTCTATCTGTTTTTATTAAGAAAGCAATGCTACGCCTGGTCTAACCGCTCGTCTCTGTGTGCCGTGTCTGTGGCAGAAGAAGAAGAATGCTAGGTCACCCGCAGCTTATGCTTTCACTCCACAGTCGGTTCAGCGGCGTTGAATCCTCCTCATTTTATTTTTTTATTTCGAAAGCAATACTACACCAGGTCTAACCACTCGTCACTGTGTGTCCTGTCCGTGGAAGAAGAAGACGAACACTCGGTCACCCGCAGCTTATGCTTTCGCTCTATAGTCGGTTCAGCAACATTGAACCCTCCTCGTTTTATTTTTTTTTTATTGCGAAAGCAATACTACGCCAGGTCTAACGGCTCGTCACTGTGTGCCGTGTCCGTGGAAGAAGAAGACGAATGCTCGGTCACCCGCAGCTTATGCTTTTGCTCCACAGTCGCTTCAACAGTGTTGAACCCTCCTTATTTTATTTTTTTATTGCGAAAGCAATATTTTGCTAGGTCTAACCGCTCGTCGCCGTGTGCCGTGTTCGTGGAAGAAGAAGACGAAAGCTCGGTCACCCGCAGCTTATGCTTTCGCTCCATAGTCGGTTCAGAAGCGTTGAACCCTCCTCATTTTATTTTTTTATTGCGAAAGCAATACTACGCCAGGTCTAACCGCTCGTCGCTGTGTGCCGTGTCTGTGGCCGAAGAAGACGAACGCTCGATCACCCGCAGCTTATGCTTTCGCTCCATAGTCGGTTCAGCGGCGTTGAATCCTCCTGATTTTATTTTTTTATTTCGAAAGCAATACTACGCCAGGTCTAACCAATCGTCGCTGTGTGCCGTGTCCGTGGAAAAACAGAAGAATGCTCGGTCTCCTGCAGCTAATGCTTTCTCTCCATAGTCGGTTCAGCAGCGTTGAACCCTCATTTTATTTTTTTTTGTTGCGAAAGCAATGCACCGCCAGGTCTAAAAGCTCGTCGCTGTGTGCCGTGTCCGTGGAAGAAGAAGAACGCTCGGTCTCCTGCAGCTAATGTTTTCTCTCCATAGTCGGTTCAGCAGCGTTGTACCCTCCTCATTTTATTTTTTTTTTTTGTTGTGAAAGCAACAATACGCCAGGTCTAACCGCTCGTCGCTGTGGGCCGTGTACGTGGAAGAAGAAGAACACTCGGTCTCCTGCAGCAAATGCTTTCGCTCCATAGTCGGTTCAGCAGCGTTGAAAGCTCATTTTATTTTTTTTTGTTGGGAAAGCAATGCTACGCTAGGTCTAAAAGCTCGTCGCTGTGTGCCGTGTTCATGGAAGAAGAAGAAGAACGCTCGGTCTCCTACAGCTAATGCTTTCGCTCCATCGTCGGTTCAGCAGCATTGAACCCTCCTCATTTTATTTTTTGTTATTGCGAAAGCAATACTACGCCAGGTCTAACAGCTCGTCGCTGTGTGCCTTGTCCGTGGAAGAAGGAAACGCTCGGTCTCCTGCAGCTTATGCTTTCGCTCCATAGTCGGTTCAGCAGCTTTGAACCCTCATTTTATTTTTTTTATTGCGCAAGCAATACTACGCCAGGTCTAACAGCTCGTCGCTGTGTGCCTTGTCCGTGGAAGAAGAAAACGCTCGGTCTCCTGCAGCTAATGCTTTCTCTCCATAGTCGGTTCAGCAGCGTTGGACCCTCATTTTATTTTTTTTTTGTTGCGAAAGCAATGCACCGCCAGGTCTAAAAGCTCGTCGCTGTGCGCCGTGTCCGTGGAAGAAGAAGAACGCTCGGTCTCCTGCAGCTAATGCTTTCGCTCCATAGTCGGTTCAGCAGCGTTGAAGCCTCATTTTATTTTTTTATTTTTGCGAAAGCAATAATACGCCAGGTCTAACCGCTCGTCGCTGTGTGCCGTGTCCGTGGAAAAACAGAAGAACGCTCGGTCTCCTGCAGCTAATGCTTTCTCTCCATAGTTGGTTCAGCAGCGTTGAACCCTCATTTTATTTTTTTTTTGTTGCGAAAGCTCGTCGCTGTGTGCCGTGTCCGTGGAAGATGAAGAACGCTCGGTCTCCTGCAGCTAATGCTTTCTCTCAATAGTCGGTTCAGCAGCGTTGTACCCTCCTCATTTTATTTTTTTTTGTTGTTGTGAAAGCATTAATACGCCAGGTCTAACCGCTCGTCGCTGTGTGCCGTGTCCGTGGAAAAACAGAAGAATGCTCGGTCTCCTGCAGCCAATGCTTTCTCTCCATAGTCAGTTCAGCAGCGTTGAACCCTCCTTTTATTTTTTTTTGTTGCGAAAGCAATGCACCGCCAGGTCTAAAAGCTCGTCGCTGTGTGCCGTGTCCGTGGAAGAAGAAGAACGCTCGGTCTCCTGCAGCTAATGCTTTCTCTCCATAGTCGGTTCAGCAGCGTTGTGCCCTCCTCATTTTATTTTTTTTTTGTTGTTGTGAAAGCAATAATACGCCAGGTCTAACCTCTCGTCGCAGTGTGCCGTGTCCGTGGAAGAAGAAGAACGCTCGGTCTCCTGCAGCTAATGCTTTCTCTCAATAGTCGGTTCAGCAGCGTTGTACCCTCCTCATTTTATTTTTTTTTGTTTTTGTGAAAGCATTAATACGCCAGGTCTAACCGCTCGTCGCTGTGTGCCCTGTCCGTGGAAAAACAGAAGAATGCTCGGTCTCCTGCAGCCAATGCTTTCTCTCCATAGTCAGTTCAGCAGCGTTGAACCCTCCTTTTATTTTTTTTTGTTGCGAAAGCAATGCACCGCCAGGTCTAAAAGCTCGTCGCTGTGTGCCGTGTCCGTGGAAGAAGAAGAAGAACGCTTGGTCTCCTGCAGCTAATGCTTTCGCTCCATAGTCGGTTCAGCAGTGTTGAACCCTGATCATTTTATTTTTTTTGTTGTTGTGAAAGCAATAATACGCCAGGTCTAACCGCTCGTCGCAGTGTGCCGTGTCCGTGGAAGAAGAAGAACGCTCGGTCTCCTGCAGCTAATGCTTTCGCTCCATAGTCGGTTCAGCAGCGTTCAACCCTCATTTTATTTTTTCTTATTGCGAAAGCAATAATACGCCAGGTCTAACCGCTCGTCACTGTGTGCCGTGTCCGTGGAAAAACAGAAGAATGCTCTGTCTCCTGCAGCTAATGCTTTCTCTCCATAGTCGGTTCAGCAGCGTTGAACCCTCATTTTATTTTTTTTTGTTACCAAAGCAATGCACCGCCAGGTCTAAAAGCTCGTAGCTGTGTGCCGTGTCCGTGGAAGCAGAAGAAGAACGCTCGGTCTCCTGCAGCTAATGCTTTCGCTCCATAGTCGGTTCAGCAGTGTTGAACCCTGATCATTTTATTTTTTTTGTTGTTGTGAAAGCATTAATACGCCAGGTCTAACCGCTCGTCGCTGTGTGCCGTGTCCGTGGAAGAAGAAGAACGCTCGGACTCCTGCAGCTAATGCTTTCGCTCCATATTCGGTTAAGCAGCGTTGAACCCTCCTCATTCTATCTTTTTTTATTAAGAAAGCTATGCTACGCCTGGTCTAACCGCTCGTCGCAGTGTGCCGTGTCCGTGGAAGAAGAAAACTCTCGGTCTCCTGCAGCTAATGCTTTCGCTCCATATTCGGTTCAGCAGCGTTGAACCCTCCTCGTTTTATTTTTTTTTATTAAGAAAGCAATGCTACACCAGGTCTAACCGCTCGTCGCTGTGTGCCGTGTCCGTGGAAGAAGATGAAGAACGCTCGGTCTCCTGCAGATAATGCTTTCACTCCATAGTCGGTTCAGCAGCGCCGAACCCTCCTCATTTTATTTTTTTTTTATTAAGGTAGCAATGCTACGCCAGGTCTAACCGCTCGTCGCTGTGTGCTGTGTCCGTGGACGAAGAAGAACGCTCGGTCTGATGCAGCTAATGCTTTCTCTCCATAGTCGGTTCAGCAGCGTTGAACCCTCCTCATTTTATCTTTTTATTAAGAAAGCAATGCTATGCCAGGTCTAACCGCTCGTCGCTGTGTGCCGTGTCCGTGGAAGAAGAAGACGAACGCTCGGTCACCCGCAGCTTATGCTTTCACTCCAGAGTCGGTTCAGCGGCGTTGAACCCTCCTCATTTCATTTTTGTATTGCGAAAGCAATACTACGCCAGGTCTACCGCTCGTCGCTGTCTGCCGTGTCCGTGGAAGAAGAAGACGAACGCTCAGTCAACCGCAGCTTATGCTTTCGCTCCATAGTCGGTTCAGCAGCGTTGAAAACTCCTCATTTTATTTTTTTTTTTAAGAAAGCAATGCTACGCCAGGTCTAACAGCTCGTCGCTGTGTGCCGTGTCCATTGAAGAAGAAGAACGCTCGGTCTCCTGCAGCTTATGCTTTCGCTCCATAGTCGGTTCAGCAGCGTTGAACCCTCCTCATTTTATTTTTTTTTATTAAGAAAGCAATGCTACGCCAGGTCTAACCGCTCGCCGCAGTGTGCCGTGTCCGTGGAAGAAGAAGAACCCTCAGTCTCCTGCAGCTAATGCTTTCGCTCCATATTCGGTTAAGCAGCGTTGAACCCTCCTCATTCTATCTTTTTTTATTAAGAAAGCAATGCTACGCCTGGTCTAACCGCTCGTCGCAGTGTGCCGTGTCCGTGGAAGAAGAAAACTCTCGGTCTCCTGCAGCTAATTATTTCTCTCCATAGTCGGTTCAGCAGCGTTGAACCCTCCTCATTTTATCTTTTTTAATTAAGAAAGCAATGCTACGCCAGGTCTAACCGCTCGTCGCTGTGTGCCGTGTCCGTGGAAGAAGATGAAGATCGCTCGGTCTCCTGCAGCTAATGCTTTCGCTCCATATTCGGTTCAGCAGCGTTGGACCCTCCTCGTTTTATATTTATTTATTAAGAAAGCAATGCTACGCCAGGTCTAACCGCTCGTCGTTGTGTGCCGTGTCCGTGGAAGAAGATGAAGATCGCTCGGTCTCCTGCAGCTAATGCTTTCGCTTCATAGTCGGTTCAGCAGCGTTGAACCCTCCTCATTTTATCTTTTTATTAAGAAAGCAATGCTACGCCAGGTCTAACCGCTCGTCGCTGTGTGCCGTGTCCGTGGAAGAAGATGAAGATCGCTCGGTCTCCTGCAGCTAATGCTTTCGCTCCATATTCGGTTCAGCAGCGTTGGACCCTCCTCGTTTTATATTTATTTATTAAGAAAGCAATGCTACGCCAGGTCTAACCGCTCGTCGCTGTGTGCCGTGTCCGTGGAAGAAGATGAAGATCGCTCGGTCTCCTGCAGCTAATTCTTTCGCTTCATAGTCGGTTCAGCAGCGTTGAACCCTCCTCGTTTTATTTTTTTTTATTAAGAAAGCAATGCTACGCCAGGTCTAACCGCTCGTCGCTGTGTGCCGTGTCCGTGGAAGAAGAAGAAGAGCGCTCGGTCACCCGCAGCTTATGCTTTCGCTCCATAGACGGTTCAGCAGCGTTGAACCCTCCTCATTTTATTTTTTTTATTGCGAAAGCAATACTATGCCAGGTCTAACCGCTCGTCACTGTGTGTCCTGTCCGTGGAAGAAGAAGACGAACACTCGGTCACCCGCAGCTTATGCTTTCGCTCCATAGTCGGTTCAGCAGCGTTGAACCCTCCTCATTTTATTTTTTTTATTGCGAAAGCAATACTACGCCAGGTCTAACCGCTCGTCACTGTGTGCCGTGTCCGTGGAAGAAGAAGACGAACGCTCGGTCACCCGCAGCTTATGCTTTTCCTCCACAGTCGCTTCAGCAGCCTTGAACCCTCCTTATTTTATTTTTTTATTGCGAAAGCAATATTTTGCTAGGTCTAACCGCTCGTCGCTGTGTGCCGCGTCCGTGGAAGAAGACGAACGCTCGGTCACCCGCAGCTTATGCTTTCGCTCCATAGTCGGTTCAGCAGCGTTGAACCCTCCTCATTTTATTTTTTTTATTGCGAAAGCAATAATACGCCAGGTCCAACCGCTCGTCGCTGTGTGCCGTGTCCGTGGAAGAAGTAGAGGAGCGCTCGGTCACCCGCAGCTTATGCTTTCACTCCACAGTCGGTTCAGCAGCGTTGAACCCTCCTCATTTTATTTTTTTTTATTGCGAAAGCAATACTACGCCAGGTCTAACCAATCGTCGCTGTGTGCCGTGTCCCTGGAAGGAGACGAACGCTCGGTCACCCGCAGCTAATGCTTTCGCTCCATAGTCGGTTCAAGAGCGTTGAACCCTACTCATTTTATTTTTTTTATTGCGAAAGCAATACTACGCCAGGTCTACCGCTCGTCGCTGTCTGCCGTGTCCGTGGAAGAAGAAGACGAACGCTCAGTCACCCGCAGCTTATGCTTTCGCTCCATAGTCGGTTCAGCAGCGATGAAAACTCCTCATTTTATTTTTTTTTATTAAGAAAGCAATCCTATGCCGCTCGTCGCTGTGTGCCGTGTCCGTGGAAGAAGAAAACTCTCGGTCTCCTGCAGCTAATTATTTCTCTCCATAGTCGGTTCAGCAGCGTTGAACCCTCCTCATTTTATCTTTTTATTAAGAAAGCAATGCTACGCCAGGTCTAACCGCTCGTCGCTGTGTGCCGTGTCCGTGGAAGAAGATGAAGATCGCTCGGTCTCCTGCAGCTAATGCTTTCGCTCCATATTCGGTTCAGCAGCGTTGGACCCTCCTCGTTTTATATTTATTTATTAAGAAAGCAATGCTACGCCAGGTCTAACCGCTCGTCGTTGTGTGCCGTGTCCGTGGAAGAAGATGAAGATCGCTCGGTCTCCTGCAGCTAATGCTTTCGCTTCATAGTCGGTTCAGCAGCGTTGAACCCTCCTCATTTTATCTTTTTATTAAGAAAGCAATGCTACGCCAGGTCTAACCGCTCGTCGCTGTGTGCCGTGTCCGTGGAAGAAGATGAAGATCGCTCGGTCTCCTGCAGCTAATGCTTTCGCTCCATATTCGGTTCAGCAGCGTTGGACCCTCCTCGTTTTATATTTATTTATTAAGAAAGCAATGCTACGCCAGGTCTAACCGCTCGTCGCTGTGTGCCGTGTCCGTGGAAGAAGATGAAGATCGCTCGGTCTCCTGCAGCTAATTCTTTCGCTTCATAGTCGGTTCAGCAGCGTTGAACCCTCCTCGTTTTATTTTTTTTTATTAAGAAAGCAATGCTACGCCAGGTCTAACCGCTCGTCGCTGTGTGCCGTGTCCGTGGAAGAAGAAGAAGAGCGCTCGGTCACCCGCAGCTTATGCTTTCGCTCCATAGACGGTTCAGCAGCGTTGAACCCTCCTCATTTTATTTTTTTTATTGCGAAAGCAATACTATGCCAGGTCTAACCGCTCGTCACTGTGTGTCCTGTCCGTGGAAGAAGAAGACGAACACTCGGTCACCCGCAGCTTATGCTTTCGCTCCATAGTCGGTTCAGCAGCGTTGAACCCTCCTCATTTTATTTTTTTTATTGCGAAAGCAATACTACGCCAGGTCTAACCGCTCGTCACTGTGTGCCGTGTCCGTGGAAGAAGAAGACGAACGCTCGGTCACCCGCAGCTTATGCTTTTCCTCCACAGTCGCTTCAGCAGCCTTGAACCCTCCTTATTTTATTTTTTTATTGCGAAAGCAATATTTTGCTAGGTCTAACCGCTCGTCGCTGTGTGCCGCGTCCGTGGAAGAAGACGAACGCTCGGTCACCCGCAGCTTATGCTTTCGCTCCATAGTCGGTTCAGCAGCGTTGAACCCTCCTCATTTTATTTTTTTTATTGCGAAAGCAATAATACGCCAGGTCCAACCGCTCGTCGCTGTGTGCCGTGTCCGTGGAAGAAGTAGAGGAGCGCTCGGTCACCCGCAGCTTATGCTTTCACTCCACAGTCGGTTCAGCAGCGTTGAACCCTCCTCATTTTATTTTTTTTTTATTGCGAAAGCAATACTACGCCAGGTCTAACCAATCGTCGCTGTGTGCCGTGTCCCTGGAAGGAGACGAACGCTCGGTCACCCGCAGCTAATGCTTTCGCTCCATAGTCGGTTCAAGAGCGTTGAACCCTACTCATTTTATTTTTTTTATTGCGAAAGCAATACTACGCCAGGTCTACCGCTCGTCGCTGTCTGCCGTGTCCGTGGAAGAAGAAGACGAACGCTCAGTCACCCGCAGCTTATGCTTTCGCTCCATAGTCGGTTCAGCAGCGATGAAAACTCCTCATTTTATTTTTTTTTATTAAGAAAGCAATCCTATGCCGCTCGTCGCTGTGTGCCGTGTCCGTGGAAGAAGAAGAAGAACGCTCGGTCTCCTGCCGCTATGCTTTCTCTCCATAGTTGGTTCAGCAGTGTTGAACCCTCATTTTATATTTTTTTATTGCGAAAGCAATACTACGCCGGGTCTAACCGCTCGTCGCTGTGTGCCGTGTCCGTGGAAGAAGATGAAGAACGCTCGGTCTCCTGCAGATAATGCTTTCACTCCATAGTCGGTTCAGCAGCGTCGAACCCTCCTCATTTTATTTTTTTTTTATTAAGGCAGCAATGCTACGCCAGGTCTAACCGCTCGTCGCTGTGTGCTGTGTCCGTGGAAGAAGAAGAACGCTCGGTCTCCTGCAGCTAATGCTTTCTCTCCATAGTCGGTTCAGCAGCGTTGAACCCTCCTCATTTTATCTTTTTATTAAGAAAGCAATGCTACGCCAGGTCTAACCGCTCGTCGCTGTGTGCCGTGTCCGTGGAAGAAGAAGACGAAAGCTCGGTCACCCGCAGCTTATGCTTTCACTCCACAGTCGGTTCAGCGGCGTTGAACCCTCCTCATTTCATTTTTGTATTGCGAAAGCAATACTACGCCAGGTCTACCGCTCGTCGCTGTCTGCCGTGTCCGTGGAAGAAGAAGACGAACGCTCAGTCAACCGCAGCTTATGCTTTCGCTCCATAGTCGGTTCAGCAGCGTTGAAAACTCCTCATTTTATTTTTTTTTTAAAGGAAGCAATGCTACGCCAGGTCTAACAGCTCGTCGCTGTGTGCCGTGTCCATTGAAGAAGAAGAACGCTCGGTCTCCTGCAGCTTATGCTTTCGCTCCATAGTCGGTTCAGCAGCGTTGAACCCTCCTCATTTTATTTTTTTTTATTAAGAAAGCAATGCTACGCCAGGTCTAACCGCTCGCCGCAGTGTGCCGTGTCCGTGGAAGAAGAAGAACCCTCAGTCTCCTGCAGCTAATGCTTTCGCTCCATATTCGGTTAAGCAGCGTTGAACCCTCCTCATTCTATCTTTTCTTATTAAGAAAGCAATGCTACGCCTGGTCTAACCGCTCGTCGCAGTGTGCCGTGTCCGTGGAAGAAGAAAACTCTCGGTCTCCTGCAGCTAATGATTTCTCTCCATAGTCGGTTCAGCAGCGTTGAACCCTCCTCATTTTATCTTTTTATTAAGAAAGCAATGCTACGCCAGGTCTAACCGCTCGTCGCTGTGTGCCGTGTCCGTGGAAGAAGATGAAGATCGCTCGGTCTCCTGCAGCTAATGCTTTCGCTCCATATTCGGTTCAGCAGCGTTGGACCCTCCTCGTTTTATATTTATTTATTAAGAAAGCAATGCTACGCCAGGTCTAACCGCTCGTCGTTGTGTGCCGTGTCCGTGGAAGAAGATGAAGATCGCTCGGTCTCCTGCAGCTAATGCTTTCGCTTCATAGTCTGTTCAGCAGCGTTGAACCCTCCTCATTTTATCTTTTTATTAAGAAAGCAATGCTACGCCAGGTCTAACCGCTCGTCGCTGTGTGCCGTGTCCGTGGAAGAAGATGAAGATCGCTCGGTCTCCTGCAGCTAATGCTTTCGCTCCATATTCGGTTCAGCAGCGTTGGACCCTCCTCGTTTTATATTTATTTATTAAGAAAGCAATGCTACGCCAGGTCTAACCGCTCGTCGCTGTGTGCCGTGTCCGTGGAAGAAGATGAAGATCGCTCGGTCTCCTGCAGCTAATGCTTTCGCTTCATAGTCGGTTCAGCAGCGTTGAACCCTCCTCGTTTTATTTTTTTTTATTAAGAAAGCAATGCTACGCCAGGTCTAACCGCTCGTCGCTGTGTGCCGTGTCCGTGGAAGAAGAAGAAGAGCGCTCGGTCACCCGCAGCTTATGCTTTCGCTCCATAGACGGTTCAGCAGCGTTGAACCCTCCTCATTTTATTTTTTTTATTGCGAAAGCAATACTATGCCAGGTCTAACCGCTCGTCACTTTGTGTCCTGTCCGTGGAAGAAGAAGACGAACACTCGGTCACCCGCAGCTTATGCTTTCGCTCCATAGTCGGTTCAGCAGCGTTGAACCCTCCTCATTTTATTTTTTTTATTGCGAAAGCAATACTACGCCAGGTCTAACCGCTCGTCACTGTGTGCCGTGTCCGTGGAAGAAGAAGACGAACGCTCGGTCACCCGCAGCTTATGCTTTCACTCCACAGTCGGTTCAGCAGGGTTGAACCCTCCTCATTTTATTTTTTTTTTTATTGCGAAAGCAATACTACGCCAGGTCTAACCAATCGTCGCTGTGTGCCGTGTCCCTGGAAGGAGACGAACGCTCGGTCACCCGCAGCTAATGCTTTCGCTCCATAGTCGGTTCAAGAGCGTTGAACCCTACTCATTTTATTTTTTTTATTGCGAAAGCAATACTACGCCAGGTCTACCGCTCGTCGCTGTCTGCCGTGTCCGTGGAAGAAGAAGACGAACGCTCAGTCACCCGCAGCTTATGCTTTCGCTCCATAGTCGGTTCAGCAGCGATGAAAACTCCTCATTTTATTTTTTTTTATTAAGAAAGCAATCCTATGCCAGGTCTAAAAGCTCGTCGCTGTGTGCCGTGTCCGTGGAAGAAGAAGAAGAACGCTCGGTCTCCTGCCGCTATGCTTTCTCTCCATAGTTGGTTCAGCAGTGTTGAACCCTCATTTTATATTTTTTTATTGCGAAAGCAATACTACGCCGGGTCTAACCGCTCGTCGCTGTGTGCCGTGTCCGTGGAAAAAGAAGAATGCTCGGTCTCCTGCAGCTAATGCTTTCTCTCCATAGTCAATTCAGCAGCGTTGAACCCTCATTTTATTTTTTTTTATTAAGAAAGCAATGCTACGCCAGGTCTAACAGCTCGTCGCTGTGTGCCGTGTCCATTGAAGAAGAAGAAGAACGCTCGGTCTCCTGCAGCTTATGCTTTCGCTGCATAGTCGGTTCAGCAGCGTTGAACCCTCCTCATTTTATTTTTTTTATTAAGAAAGCAATGCTACGCCAGGTCTAACCGCTCGCCGCAGTGTGCCGTGTCCGTGGAAGAAGAAGAACCCTCGGTCTCCTGCAGCTAATGCTTTCGCTCCATATTCGGTTAAGCAGCGTTGAACCCTCCTCATTCTATCTGTTTTTATTAAGAAAGCAATGCTACGCCTGGTCTAACCGCTCGTCTCTGTGTGCCGTGTCTGTGGCAGAAGAAGAAGAATGCTAGGTCACCCGCAGCTTATGCTTTCACTCCACAGTCGGTTCAGCGGCGTTGAATCCTCCTCATTTTATTTTTTTATTTCGAAAGCAATACTACACCAGGTCTAACCACTCGTCACTGTGTGTCCTGTCCGTGGAAGAAGAAGACGAACACTCGGTCACCCGCAGCTTATGCTTTCGCTCTATAGTCGGTTCAGCAACATTGAACCCTCCTCGTTTTATTTTTTTTTTTTATTGCGAAAGCAATACTACGCCAGGTCTAACAGCTCGTCACTGTGTGCCGTGTCCGTGGAAGAAGAAGACGAATGCTCGGTCACCCGCAGCTTATGCTTTTGCTCCACAGTCGCTTCAACAGTGTTGAACCCTCCTTATTTTATTTTTTTATTGCGAAAGCAATATTTTGCTAGGTCTAACCGCTCGTCGCCGTGTGCCGTGTTCGTGGAAGAAGAAGACGAAAGCTCGGTCACCCGCAGCTTATGCTTTCGCTCCATAGTCGGTTCAGAAGCGTTGAACCCTCCTCATTTTATTTTTTTATTGCGAAAGCAATACTACGCCAGGTCTAACCGCTCGTCGCTGTGTGCCGTGTCTGTGGCCGAAGAAGACGAACGCTCGATCACCCGCAGCTTATGCTTTCGCTCCATAGTCGGTTCAGCGGCGTTGAATCCTCCTGATTTTATTTTTTTATTTCGAAAGCAATACTACGCCAGGTCTAACCAATCGTCGCTGTGTGCCGTGTCCGTGGAAAAACAGAAGAATGCTCGGTCTCCTGCAGCTAATGCTTTCTCTCCATAGTCGGTTCAGCAGCGTTGAACCCTCATTTTATTTTTTTTTGTTGCGAAAGCAATGCACCGCCAGGTCTAAAAGCTCGTCGCTGTGTGCCGTGTCCGTGGAAGAAGAAAACTCTCGGTCTCCTGCAGCTAATGATTTCTCTCCATAGTCGGTTCAGCAGCGTTGAACCCTCCTCATTTTATCTTTTTATTAAGAAAGCAATGCTACGCCAGGTCTAACCGCTCGTCGCTGTGTGCCGTGTCCGTGGAAGAAGATGAAGATCGCTCGGTCTCCTGCAGCTAATGCTTTCGCTCCATATTCGGTTCAGCAGCGTTGGACCCTCCTCGTTTTATATTTATTTATTAAGAAAGCAATGCTACGCCAGGTCTAACCGCTCGTCGTTGTGTGCCGTGTCCGTGGAAGAAGATGAAGATCGCTCGGTCTCCTGCAGCTAATGCTTTCGCTTCATAGTCGGTTCAGCAGCGTTGAACCCTCCTCATTTTATCTTTTTATTAAGAAAGCAATGCTACGCCAGGTCTAACCGCTCGTCGCTGTGTGCCGTGTCCGTGGAAGAAGATGAAGATCGCTCGGTCTCCTGCAGCTAATGCTTTCGCTCCATATTCGGTTCAGCAGCGTTGGACCCTCCTCGTTTTATATTTATTTATTAAGAAAGCAATGCTACGCCAGGTCTAACCGCTCGTCGCTGTGTGCCGTGTCCGTGGAAGAAGATGAAGATCGCTCGGTCTCCTGCAGCTAATGCTTTCGCTTCATAGTCGGTTCAGCAGCGTTGAACCCTCCTCGTTTTATTTTTTTTTTATTAAGAAAGCAATGCTACGCCAGGTCTAACCGCTCGTCGCTGTGTGCCGTGTCCGTGGAAGAAGAAGAAGAGCGCTCGGTCACCCGCAGCTTATGCTTTCGCTCCATAGACGGTTCAGCAGCGTTGAACCCTCCTCATTTTATTTTTTTTATTGCGAAAGCAATACTATGCCAGGTCTAACCGCTCGTCACTGTGTGTCCTGTCCGTGGAAGAAGAAGACGAACACTCGGTCACCCGCAGCTTATGCTTTCGCTCCATAGTCGGTTCAGCAGCGTTGAACCCTCCTCATTTTATTTTTTTTATTGCGAAAGCAATACTACGCCAGGTCTAACCGCTCGTCACTGTGTGCCGTGTCCGTGGAAGAAGAAGACGAACGCTCGGTCACCCGCAGCTTATGCTTTTCCTCCACAGTCGCTTCAGCAGCCTTGAACCCTCCTTATTTTATTTTTTTATTGCGAAAGCAAAATTTTGCTAGGTCTAACCGCTCGTCGCTGTGTGCCGCGTCCGTGGAAGAAGAAGACGAACGCTCGGTCACCCGCAGCTTATGCTTTCGCTCCATAGTCGGTTCAGCAGCGTTGAACCCTCCTCATTTTATTTTTTTTATTGCGAAAGCAATAATACGCCAGGTCCAACCGCTCGTCGCTGTGTGCCGTGTCCGTGGAAGAAGTAGAGGAGCGCTCGGTCACCCGCAGCTTATGCTTTCACTCCACAGTCGGTTCAGCAGCGTTGAACGCTCCTCATTTTATTTTTTTTTTATTGCGAAAGCAATACTACGCCAGGTCTAACCAATCGTCGCTGTGTGCCGTGTCCCTGGAAGGAGACGAACGCTCGGTCACCCGCAGCTAATGCTTTCGCTCCATAGTCGGTTCAAGAGCGTTGAACCCTACTCATTTTATTTTTTTATTGCGAAAGCAATACTACGCCAGGTCTACCGCTCGTCGCTGTCTGCCGTGTCCGTGGAAGAAGAAGACGAACGCTCAGTCACCCGCAGCTTATGCTTTCGCTCCATAGTCGGTTCAGCAGCGATGAAAACTCCTCATTTTATTTTTTTTTATTAAGAAAGCAATCCTATGCCAGGTCTAAAAGCTCGTCGCTGTGTGCCGTGTCCGTGGAAGAAGAAGAAGAACGCTCGGTCTCCTGCCGCTATGCTTTCTCTCCATAGTTGGTTCAGCAGTGTTGAACCCTCATTTTATATTTTTTTATTGCGAAAGCAATACTACGCCGGGTCTAACCGCTCGTCGCTGTGTGCCGTGTCCGTGGAAAAAGAAGAATGCTCGGTCTCCTGCAGCTAATGCTTTCTCTCCATAGTCAATTCAGCAGCGTTGAACCCTCATTTTATTTTTTTTTATTAAGAAAGCAATGCTACGCCAGGTCTAACAGCTCGTCGCTGTGTGCCGTGTCCATTGAAGAAGAAGAAGAACGCTCGGTCTCCTGCAGCTTATGCTTTCGCTGCATAGTCGGTTCAGCAGCGTTGAACCCTCCTCATTTTATTTTTTTTATTAAGAAAGCAATGCTACGCCAGGTCTAACCGCTCGCCGCAGTGTGCCGTGTCCGTGGAAGAAGAAGAACCCTCGGTCTCCTGCAGCTAATGCTTTCGCTCCATATTCGGTTAAGCAGCGTTGAACCCTCCTCATTCTATCTGTTTTTATTAAGAAAGCAATGCTACGCCTGGTCTAACCGCTCGTCTCTGTGTGCCGTGTCTGTGGCAGAAGAAGAAGAATGCTAGGTCACCCGCAGCTTATGCTTTCACTCCACAGTCGGTTCAGCGGCGTTGAATCCTCCTCATTTTATTTTTTTATTTCGAAAGCAATACTACACCAAGTCTAACCACTCGTCACTGTGTGTCCTGTCCGTGGAAGAAGAAGACGAACACTCGGTCACCCGCAGCTTATGCTTTCGCTCTATAGTCGGTTCAGCAACATTGAACCCTCCTCGTTTTATTTTTTTTTTATTGCGAAAGCAATACTACGCCAGGTCTAACGGCTCGTCACTGTGTGCCGTGTCCGTGGAAGAAGAAGACGAATGCTCGGTCACCCGCAGCTTATGCTTTTGCTCCACAGTCGCTTCAACAGTGTTGAACCCTCCTTATTTTATTTTTTTATTGCGAAAGCAATATTTTGCTAGGTCTAACCGCTCGTCGCCGTGTGCCGTGTTCGTGGAAAAAGAAGACGAAAGCTCGGTCACCCGCAGCTTATGCTTTCGCTCCATAGTCGGTTCAGAAGCGTTGAACCCTCCTCATTTTATTTTTTTATTGCGAAAGCAATACTACGCCAGGTCTAACCGCTCGTCGCTGTGTGCCGTGTCTGTGGCCGAAGAAGACGAACGCTCGATCACCCGCAGCTTATGCTTTCGCTCCATAGTCGGTTCAGCGGCGTTGAATCCTCCTGATTTTATTTTTTTATTTCGAAAGCAATACTACGCCAGGTCTAACCAATCGTCGCTGTGTGCCGTGTCCGTGGAAAAACAGAAGAATGCTCGGTCTCCTGCAGCTAATGCTTTCTCTCCATAGTCGGTTCAGCAGCGTTGAACCCTCATTTTATTTTTTTTTGTTGCGAAAGCAATGCACCGCCAGGTCTAAAAGCTCGTCGCTGTGTGCCGTGTCCGTGGAAGAAGAAGAACGCTCGGTCTCCTGCAGCTAATGTTTTCTCTCCATAGTCGGTTCAGCAGCGTTGTACCCTCCTCATTTTATTTTTTTTTTTTGTTGTGAAAGCAACAATACGCCAGGTCTAACCGCTCGTCGCTGTGGGCCGTGTACGTGGAAGAAGAATAACACTCGGTCTCCTGCAGCAAATGCTTTCGCTCCATAGTCGGTTCAGCAGCGTTGAAAGCTCATTTTATTTTTTTTTGTTGGGAAAGCAATGCTACGCTAGGTCTAAAAGCTCGTCGCTGTGTGCCGTGTTCATGGAAGAAGAAGAAGAACGCTCGGTCTCCTACAGCTAATGCTTTCGCTCCATCGTCGGTTCAGCAGCATTGAACCCACCTCATTTTATTTTTTGTTATTGCGAAAGCAATACTACGCCAGGTCTAACAGCTCGTCGCTGTGTGCCTTGTCCGTGGAAGAAGGAAACGCTCGGTCTCCTGCAGCTTATGCTTTCGCTCCATAGTCGGTTCAGCAGCTTTGAACCCTCATTTTATTTTTTTTTATTGCGCAAGCAATACTACGCCAGGTCTAACAGCTCGTCGCTGTGTGCCTTGTCCGTGGAAGAAGAAAACGCTCGGTCTCCTGCAGCTAATGCTTTCTCTCCATAGTCGGTTCAGCAGCGTTGGACCCTCATTTTATTTTTTTTTTGTTGCGAAAGCAATGCACCGCCAGGTCTAAAAGCTCGTCGCTGTGCGCCGTGTCCGTGGAAGAAGAAGAACGCTCGGTCTCCTGCAGCTAATGCTTTCGCTCCATAGTCGGTTCAGCAGCGTTGAAGCCTCATTTTATTTTTTTATTTTTGCGAAAGCAATAATACGCCAGGTCTAACCGCTCGTCGCTGTGTGCCGTGTCCGTGGAAAAACAGAAGAACGCTCGGTCTCCTGCAGCTAATGCTTTCTCTCCATAGTCGGTTCAGCAGCGTTGAACCCTCATTTTATTTTTTTTTTGTTGCGAAAGCTCGTCGCTGTGTGCCGTGTCCGTGGAAGATGAAGAACGCTCGGTCTCCTGCAGCTAATGCTTTCTCTCCATAGTCGGTTCAGCAGCGTTGAAGCCTCATTTTATTTTTTTATTTTTGCGAAAGCAATAATACGCCAGGTCTAACCGCTCGTCGCTGTGTGCCGTGTCCGTGGAAAAACAGAAGAACGCTCGGTCTCCTGCAGCTAATGCTTTCTCTCCATAGTCGGTTCAGCAGCGTTGAACCCTCATTTTATTTTTTTTTTGTTGCGAAAGCTCGTCGCTGTGTGCCGTGTCCGTGGAAGATGAAGAACGCTCGGTCTCCTGCAGCTAATGCTTTCTCTCAATAGTCGGTTCAGCAGCGTTGTACCCTCCTCATTTTATTTTTTTTGTTGTTGTGAAAGCATTGATACGCCAGGTCTAACCGCTCGTCGCTGTGTGCCGTGTCCGTGGAAAAACAGAAGAATGCTCGGTCTCCTGCAGCCAATGCTTTCTCTCCATAGTCAGTTCAGCAGCGTTGAACCCTCCTTTTATTTTTTTTTGTTGCGAAAGCAATGCACCGCCAGGTCTAAAAGCTCGTCGCTGTGTGCCGTGTCCGTGGAAGAAGAAGAACGCTCGGTCTCCTGCAGCTAATGCTTTCTCTCCATAGTCGGTTCAGCAGCGTTGTGCCCTCCTCATTTTATTTTTTTTTTGTTGCGAAAGCAATGCACCGCCAGGTCTAAAAGCTCGTCGCTGTGCGCCGTGTCCGTGGAAGAAGAAGAACGCTCGGTCTCCTGCAGCTAATGCTTTCTCTCCATAGTCGGTTCAGCAGCGTTGAAGCCTCATTTTATTTTTTTATTTTTGCGAAAGCAATAATACGCCAGGTCTAACCGCTCGTCGCTGTGTGCCGTGTCCGTGGAAAAACAGAAGAACGCTCGGTCTCCTGCAGCTAATGCTTTCTCTCCATAGTCGGTTCAGCAGCGTTGAACCCTCATTTTATTTTTTTTTTGTTGCGAAAGCTCGTCGCTGTGTGCCGTGTCCGTGGAAGATGAAGAACGCTCGGTCTCCTGCAGCTAATGCTTTCTCTCAATAGTCGGTTCAGCAGCGTTGTACCCTCCTCATTTTATTTTTTTTGTTGTTGTGAAAGCATTGATACGCCAGGTCTAACCGCTCGTCGCTGTGTGCCGTGTCCGTGGAAAAACAGAAGAATGCTCGGTCTCCTGCAGCCAATGCTTTCTCTCCATAGTCAGTTCAGCAGCGTTGAACCCTCCTTTTATTTTTTTTTGTTGCGAAAGCAATGCACCGCCAGGTCTAAAAGCTCGTCGCTGTGTGCCGTGTCCGTGGAAGAAGAAGAACGCTCGGTCTCCTGCAGCTAATGCTTTCTCTCCATAGTCGGTTCAGCAGCGTTGTGCCCTCCTCATTTTATTTTTTTTTGTTGTTGTGAAAGCAATAATACGCCAAGTCTAACCTCTCGTCGCAGTGTGCCGTGTCCGTGGAAGAAGAAGAACGCTCGGTCTCCTGCAGCTAATGCTTTCTCTCAATAGTCGGTTCAGCAGCGTTGTACCCTCCTCATTTTATTTTTTTTTGTTGTTGTGAAAGCATTAATACGCCAGGTCTAACCGCTCGTCGCTGTGTGCCGTGTCCGTGGAAAAACAGAAGAATGCTCGGTCTCCTGCAGCCAATGCTTTCTCTCCATAGTCAGTTCAGCAGCGTTGAACCCTCCTTTTATTTTTTTTTTGTTGCGAAAGCAATGCACCGCCAGGTCTAAAAGCTCGTCGCTGTGTGCCGTGTCCGTGGAAGAAGAAGAAGAACGCTTGGTCTCCTGCAGCTAATGCTTTCGCTCCATAGTCGGTTCAGCAGTGTTGAACCCTGATCATTTTATTTTTTTTGTTGTTGTGAAAGCAATAATACGCCAGGTCTAACCGCTCGTCGCAGTGTGCCGTGTCCGTGGAAGAAGAAGAACGCTCGGTCTCCTGCAGCTAATGCTTTCGCTCCATAGTCGGTTCAGCAGCGTTCAACCCTCATTTTATTTTTTCTTATTGCGAAAGCAATAATACGCCAGGTCTAACCGCTCGTCACTGTGTGCCGTGTCCGTGGAAAAACAGAAGAATGCTCTGTCTCCTGCAGCTAATGCTTTCTCTCCATAGTCGGTTCAGCAGCGTTGAACCCTCATTTTATTTTTTTTTGTTACCAAAGCAATGCACCGCCAGGTCTAAAAGCTCGTAGCTGTGTGCCGTGTCCGTGGAAGAAGAAGAAGAACGCTCGGTCTCCTGCAGCTAATGCTTTCGCTCCATAGTCGGTTCAGCAGTGTTGAACCCTGATCATTTTATTTTTTTTGTTGTTGTGAAAGCATTAATACGCCAGGTCTAACCGCTCGTCGCTGTGTGCCGTGTCCGTGGAAGAAGAAGAACGCTCGGTCTCCTGCAGCTAATGCTTTCGCTCCATAGTCGGTTCAGCAGCGTTGAACCCTCATTTTATTTTTTCTTATTGCGAAAGCAATAATACGCCAGGTCTAACCGCTCGTCGCTGTGTGCCGTGTCCGTGGAAAAACAGAAGAATGCTCGGTATCCTGCAGCTAATGCTTTCTCTTCATAGTCGGTTCAGCAGCGTTGAACCCTCATTTTATTTTTTTTTGTTACGAAAGCAATGCACCGCCAGGTCTAAAAGCTCGTCGCTGTGTGCCGTGTCCGTGGAAGAAGAAGAACGCTCGGTCTCCTGCAGCTAATGTTTTCTCTCCATAGTCGGTTCAGCAGCGTTGTACCCTCCTCATTTTATTTTTTTTTTGTTGTGAAAGCAATAATACGCCAGGTCTAACCGCTCGTCGCTGTGGGCCGTGTACGTGGAAGAAGAATAACACTCGGTCTCCTGCAGCAAATGCTTTCGCTCTATAGTCGGTTCAGCAGCGTTGAAAGCTCATTTTATTTTTTTTGTTGGGAAAGCAATGCTTCGCTAGGTCTAAAAGCTCGTCGCTGTGTGCCGTGTTCATGGAAGAAGAAGAAGAACGCTCGGTCTCCTACAGCTAATGCTTTCGCTCCATCGTCGGTTCAGCAGCATTGAACCCTCCTCATTTTATTTTTTTTTTATTGCGAAAGCATTAATACGCCAGGTCTAACAGCTCGTCGCTGTGTGCCTTGTCCGTGGAAGAAGAAAACGCTCGGTCTCCTGCAGCTAATGCTTTCGCTCCATAGTCGGTTCAGCAGCGTTGAAGCCTCATTTTATTTTTTTCTTATTGCGAAAGCAATAATACGCCAGGTCCAACCGCTCGTCGCTGTGTGCCGTGTCCGTGGAAAAACAGAAGAACGCTCGGTCTCCTGCAGCTAATGCTTTCTCTCAATAGTCGGTTCAGCAGCGTTGTACCCTCCTCATTTTATTTTTTTTGTTGTTGTTGTGAA
The DNA here is from genome assembly GCF_055883805.1 of Amblyomma maculatum. Classification (NCBI taxonomy): domain Eukaryota; kingdom Metazoa; phylum Arthropoda; class Arachnida; order Ixodida; family Ixodidae; genus Amblyomma; species Amblyomma maculatum. The sequence goes on from NW_028146738.1 coordinate 17,227,152, forward strand.
AGCATTAATACGCCAGGACTAACCGCTCGTCGCTGTGTGCCGTGTCCGTGGAAGAAGAAGAACGCTCGGTCTCCTGCAGCTAAAGCTTTCGCTCCATAGTCGGTTCAGCAGCGTTGAACCCTCATTTTATTTTTTCTTATTGCGAAAGCAATAATATGCCAGTTCTAACCGCTCGTCGCTGTGTGCCGTGTCCGTGGAAGAAGAAGAACGCTCGGTCTTCTGCAGCTAATGCTATCGCTCCATAGTCGGTTCAGCAGCGTTGAACCCTCATTTTATTTTTTCTTATTGCGAAAGCAATGCTACGCCAGGTCTAAAAGCTCGTCGCTGTGTGCCGTCTCCGTGGAAGAAGAAGAAGAGCACTCGGTCTCCTGCAGCTAATGCTTTCGCTCCATAGTCGGTTCAGCAGGGTTGAACCCTCCTCATTTTATTTCTTTTTTTTGTTGTGAAAGCAATAATACGCTAGGTCTAACCGCTCGTCGCAGTGTGCTGTGTCCGTGGAAGAAGAAGAAGAACGCTCGGTCTCCTGCAGCTAATGCTTTCGCCCCATAGTCGGTTCAGCAGCGTTGAAACCTCCTCATTTTATTTTTTTTATTGCGAAAGCAATACTACGCCAGGTCTAACCGCTCGTCCCTGTGTGCCGTGTCCGTGGAAAAACAGAAGAATGCTCGGTCTCCTGCAGCCAATGCTTTCTCTCCATAGTCGGTTCAGCAGCGTTGAACCCTCCTTTTATTTTTTTTTGTTGCGAAAGCAATGCACCGCCAGGTCTAAAAGCTCGTCGCTGTGTGCCGTGTCCGTGGAAGAAGAAGAACGCTCGGTCTCCTGCAGCTAATGCTTTCTCTCCATAGTCGGTTCAGCAGCATTGTGCCCTCCTCATTTTATTTTTTTTTGTTGTTGTGAAAGCAATAATACGCCAGGTCTAACCTCTCGTCGCAGTGTGCCGTGTCCGTGGAAGAAGAAGAACGCTCGGTCTCCTGCAGCTAATGCTTTCGCTCCATAGTCGGTTCAGCAGTGTTGAACCCTGATCATTTTATTTTTTTTTCTTATTGCGAAAGCAATAATACGCCAGGTCTAACCGCTCGTCACTGTGTGCCGTGTCCGTGGAAAAACAGAAGAATGCTCTGTCTCCTGCAGCTAATGCTTTCTCTCCATAGTCGGTTCAGCAGCGTTGAACCCTCATTTTATTTTTTTTTTGTTACGAAAGCAATGCACCGCCAGGTCTAAAAGCTCGTAGCTGTGTGCCGTGTCCGTGGAAGAAGAAGAAGAACACTCGGTCTCCTGCAGCTAATGCTTTCGCTCCATAGTCGGTTCAGCAGTGTTGAACCCTGATCATTTTATTTTTTGTTGTTGTTGTGAAAGCATTAATACGCCAGGTCTAACCGCTCGTCGCTGTGTGCCGTGTCCGTGGAAGAAGAAGAACGCTCGGTCTCCTGCAGCTAATGCTTTCGCTCCATAGTCGGTTCAGCAGCGTTGAACCCTCATTTTATTTTTTCTTATTGCGAAAGCAATAATACGCCAGGTCTAACCGCTCGTTACTGTGTGCCGTGTCCGTGGAAAAACAGAAGAATGCTCGGTATCCTGCAGCTAATGCTTTCTCTCCATAGTCGGTTCAGCAGCATTGTGCCCTCCTCATTTTGTTTTTTTTTTTGTTGTTGTGAAAGCAATAATACGCCAGGTCTAACCGCTCGTCGCTATGTGCCGTGTCCGTGGAAGAAGAAGAAGAACGCTCGGTCTCCTGCAGCTAATGCTTTCGCTCCAAAGTCGGTTCAGCAGTGTTGAACCCTGATCATTTTATTTTTTTTGTTGTTGTGAAAGCAATAATACGCCAGGTCTAACCGCTCGTCGCAGTGTGCCGTGTCCGTGGAAGAAGAAGAACGCTCAGTCTCCTGCAGCTAATGCTTTCGCTCCATAGTCGGTTCAGCAGCGTTGAACCCTCATTTTATTTTTTCTTATTGCGAAAGCAATAATACGCCAGGTCTAACCGCTCGTCACTGTGTGCCGTGTCCGTGGAAAAACAGAAGAATGCTCTGTCTCCTGCAGCTAATGCTTTCTCTCCATAGTCGGTTCAGCCGCGTTGAACCCTCATTTTATTTTTTTTTGTTGCGAAAGCAATTCACCACCAGGTCTAAAAGCTCGTCGCTGTGTGCCGTGTCCGTGGAAGAAGAAGAACGCTCGGTCTCCTGCAGCTAATGCTTTCTCTCCATAGTCGGTTCAGCAGCGTTGTACCCTCCTCATTTTATTTCTTTTTTTGTTGTGAGAGAAATAATACGCCAGGTCTAACCGCTCGTCGCTGTTTGCCGTGTCTGTGGAAGAAGAAGAACGCTCGGTCTCCTGCAGCTAATGCTTTCGCTCCATAGTCGGTTTAGCAGCGTTTAACCCTCATTTTATTTTTTCTTATTGCGAAAGGAATAATACGCCAGGTCTAACCGCTCGTCGCTCTGTGCCGTGTCCGTGGAAGAAGAAGAACGCTCGGTCTCCTGCTGCTAATGTTTTCTCTCCATAGTGGGTTCAGCAGCGTTGTACCCTCCTCATTTTATTTTTTTTTTGTTGTGAAAGCAATAATACGCCAGGTCTAACCGCTCGTCGCTGTGGGCCGTGTACGTGGAAGAAGAAGAACACTCGGTCTCCTGCAGCTAATGCTTTCGCTCCATAGTCGGTTCAGCACCGTTGAAAGCTCATTTTATTTTTTTTTTGTTGTTACAGCAATGCTACGCTAGGTCTAAAAGCTCGTCGCTGTGTGCCGTGTTCATGGAAGAAGAAGAACGCTCGGTCTCCTACAGCTAATGCTTTCGCTCTATCGTCGGTTGAGCAGCATTGAACCCCCCTCATTTTATTTTTTTTTATTGCGAAAGCAATACTACGCCAGGTCTAACCGCTCGTCCCTGTGTGCCGTGTCCGTGGAAAAACAGAAGAATGCTCGCTCTCCTGCAGCTAATGCTTTCTCTCCATAGTCGGTTCAGCAGCGTTGAACCCTCATTTTATTTTTTTTTGTTGCGAAAGCAATGCACCGCCAGGTCTAAAAGCTCGTCGCTGTGCGCCGTGTCCGTGGAAGAAGAAGAACGCTCGGTCTCCTGCAGATAATGCTTTCGCTCCATAGTCGGTTCAGCAGCGTTGAAGCCTCATTTTATTTTTTTCTTATTGCGAAAGCAATAATACGCCAGGTCTAACCGCTCGCCGCTGTGTGCCGTGTCCGTCGAAAAACAGAAGAACGCTCGGTCTCCTGCAGATAATGCTTTCTCTCCATAGTCGGTTCAGCAGCGTTGAACCCTCATTTTATTTTTTTTTGTTGCGAAAGCAATGCACCGCCAGGTCTAAAAGCTCGTCGCTGTGTGCCGTGTCGGTGGAAGAAGAAGAACGCTCGGTCTCCTGCAGCTAATGCTTTCTCTCAATAGTCGGTTCAGCAGCGTTGTACCCTCCTCATTTTATTTTTTTTTTGTTGTTGTGAAAGCATTAATACGCCAGGTCTAACCGCTCGTCGCTGTGTGCCGTGTCCGTGGAAGAAGAAGAACGCTCGGTCTCCTGCAGCTAATGCTTTCGCTCCATAGTCGCTTGAGCACCGTTGAACCCTCATTTTATTTTTTCTTATTGCGAAAGCAATAATATGCCAGTTCTAACCGCTCGTCGCTGTGTGCCGTGTCCGTGGAAAAACAGAAGAATGCTTGGTCTCCTGCAGCTAATGCTTTCTCTCCATAGTCGGTTCAGCAGCGTTGAACCCTCATTTAATTTTTTTTCTTGCGAAAGCAATGCACCACCAGGTCTAAAAGCTCGTCGCTGTGTGCCGTGTCCTTGGAAGAAGAAGAAGAACGCTTGGTGTTCTGCAGCTAATGCTATCGCTCCATAGTCGGTTCAGCAGCGTTGAACCCTCATTTTATTTTTTCTTATTGCGAAAGCAATGCTACGCCAGGTCTAAAAGCTCGTCGCTGTGTGCCGTCTCCGTGGAAGAAGAAGAAGAGCACTCGGTCTCCTGCAGCTAATGCTTTCGCTCCATAGTCAGTTCAGCAGCGTTGAACCCTCCTCATTTTATTTTTTTTTTGTTGTGAAAGCAATAATACGCCAGGTCTAACCGCTCGTCGCAGTGTGCCGTGTCCGTGGAAGAAGAAGAAGAACGCTCGGTCTCCTGCAGCTAATGCTTTTGCCCCATAGTCGGTTCAGCAGCGTTGAAACCTCCTCATTTTCTTTTTTTATTGCGAAAGCAATACTACGCCAGGTCTAACCGCTCGTCCCTGTGTGCCGTGTCCGTGGAAAAACAGAAGAATGCTCGGTCTCCTGCAGCCAATGCTTTCTCTCCATAGTCGGTTCAGCAGCGTTGAACCCTCCTTTTATTTTTTTTTGTTACGAAAGCAATGCACCGCCAGGTCTAAAAGCTCGTCGGTGTGTGCCGTGTCCGTGGAAGAAGAAGAACGCTCGGTCTCCTGCAGCTAATGCTTTCTCTCCATAGTCGGTTCAGCAGCGTTGTGCCTTCCTCATTTTATTTTTTCTTATTGCGAAAGCAATAATACGCCAGGTCTAACCGCTCGTCGCTGTGTGCCGTGTCCGTGGAAAAACAGAAGAATGCTCGGTCTCCTGCAGCTAATGCTTTCTCTCCATAGTCGGTACAGCAGCGTTGAACCCTCATTTTATTTTTTTTTGTTACGAAAGCAATGCACCGCCAGGTCTAAAAGCTCGTCGTTGTGTGCCGTGTCCGTGGAAGAAGAAGAACGCTCGGTCTCCTGCAGCTAATGCTTTCTCTCCATAGTCGGTTCAGCAGCGTTGTGCCTTCCTCATTTTATTTTTTCTTATTGCGAAAGCAATAATACGCCAGGTCTAACCGCTCGTCGCTGTGTGCCGTGTCCGTGGAAAAACAGAAGAATGCTCGGTCTCCTGCAGCTAATGCTTTCTCTCCATAGTCGGTACAGCAGCGTTGAACCCTCATTTTATTTTTTTTTGTTACGAAAGCAATGCACCGCCAGGTCTAAAAGCTCGTCGTTGTGTGCCGTGTCCGTGGAAGAAGAAGAACACTCGGTCTCCTGCAGCTAATGCTTTCGCTCCATAGTCGGTTCAGCAGCGTTGAAAGCTCATTTTATTTTTTTTTGTTGGGAAAGCAATGCTACGCTAGGTCTAAAAGCTCGTCGCTGTGTGCCGTGTTCATGGAAGAAGAAGAAGAACGCTCGGTCTCCTACAGCTAATGCTTTCGCTCCATCGTCGGTTCAGCAGCATTGAACCCTGCTCATTTTATTTTTTTTTATTGCGAAAGGAATACTACGCCAGGTCTAACAGCTCGTCGCTGTGTGCCTTGTCCGTGGAAGAAGGAAACGCTCGGTCTCCTGCAGCTAATGCTTTCGCTCCATAGTCGGTTCAGCAGCGTTGAACCCTCATTTTATTTTTTTTATTGCGAAAGCAATACTACGCCAGGTCTAAAAGCTCGTCGCTGTGTGCCGTCTCCGTGGAAGAAGAATAAGAACGCTCGGTCTCCTGCAGCTAATGCTTTCGCTCCATTGTCGGTTCAGCAGCGTTGAACCCTCATTTTATTTTTTTTTTGTTGCGAAAGCAATGCACCGCCAGGTCTAAAAGCTCGTCGCTGTGCGCCGTGTCCGTGGAAGAAGAAGAACGCTCGGTCTCCTGCCGCTAATGCTTTCGCTCCATAGTCGGTTCAGCAGCGTTGAAGCCTCATTTTATTTTTTTATTATTGCGAAAGCAATAATACGCCAGGTCTAACCGCTCGTCGCCGTGTGCCATGTCCGTGGAAAAACAGAAGAACGCTCGGTCTCCTGCAGATAATGCTTTCTCTACATAGCCGGTTCAGCAGCGTTGAGCCCTCATTTTATTTTTTTTTGTTGCGAAAGCAATGCTACGCCAGGTCTAACCGCTTGTCGCTGTGTGCCGTGTCCGTGGAAGAAGATGAAGAACGCTCGGTCTCCTGCAGCTAATGCTTTCGCTTCATAGTCGGTTCACCAGCGTTGAACCCTCCTCGTTTTATTTTTTTTTATTAAGATAGCAATGCTACGCCAGGTCTAACCGCTCGTCGCTGTGTGCTGTGTCCGTGGAAGAAGAAGAACGCTCGGTCTCCTGCAGCTAATGCTTTCTCTCCATAGTCGGTTCAGCAGCGTTGAACCCTCCTCATTTTAACTTTTTATTAAGAAAGCAATGCTACGCCAGGTCTACCTGCTCGTCGCTGTGTGCCGTCTCCGTGGAAGAAGAAGAAGAGCGCTCGGTCTCCTGCAGCTAATGCTTTCGCTCCATAGTCGGTTCTGCAGCGTTGAACCCTCCTCATTTTATTTTTTTATTGCGAAAGCAATACTACGCCAGGTCTAACCGCTCGTCGCTGTGTGCCGTGTCCGTGGAAGAAGATGAACGCTCGGTCACCCGCAGCTTATGTTTTCGCTCCATAGACGGTTCAGCAGCGTTGAACCCTCCTCATTTTATTTTTTTTATTGCGAAAGCAATACTATGCCAGGTCTAACCGCTCGTCACTGTGTGCCCTGTCCGTGGAAGAAGAAGACGAACACTCGGTCACCCGCAGCTTATGCTTTCGCTCCATAGTCGGTTCAGCAGCGTTGAACCCTCCTCATTTTATTTTTTTTATTGCGAAAGCAATACTACGCCAGGTCTAACCGCTCGTCACTGTGTGCCGTGTCCGTGGAAGAAGAAGACGAACGCTCGGTCACCCGCAGCTTATGCTTTTCCTCCACAGTCGCTTCAGCAGCCTTGAACCCTCCTTATTTTATTTTTTTTATTGCGAAAGCAATATTTTGCTAGGTCTAACCGCTCGTCGCTGTGTGCCGCGTCCGTGGAAGAAGAAGACGAACGCTCGGTCACCCGCAGCTTATGCTTTCGCTCCATAGTCGGTTCAGCAGCGTTGAACCCTCCTCATTTTATTTTTTTTTATTGCGAAAGCAATAATACGCCAGGTCCAACCGCTCGTCGCTGTGTGCCGTGTCCGTGGAAGAAGTAGAGGAACGCTCGGTCACCCGTAGCTTATGCTTTCACTCCACAGTCGGTTCAGCAGCGTTGAACCCTCCTCATTTTATTTTTTTTTATTGCGAAAGCAATACTACGCCAGGTCTAACCAATCGTCGCTGTGTGCCGTGTCCCTGGAAGGAGACGAACGCTCAGTCACCCGCAGCTTATGCTTTCGCTCCATAGTCTGTTCAGCAGCGTTGAAAACTCCTCATTTTATTTTTTTTATTAAGAAAGCAATCCTATGCCAGGTCTAAAAGCTCGTCGCTGTGTGCCGTGTCCGTGGAAGAAGAAGAAGAACGCTCGGTCTCCTGCCGCTAATGCTTTCTCTCCATACTTGGTTCAGCAGTGTTGAACCCTCATTTTATATTTTTTTATTGCGAAAGCTATACTACGCCGGGTCTAACCGCTCGTCGCTGTGTGCCGTGTCCGTGGAAAAAGAAGAAGAATGCTCGGTCTCCTGCAGCTAATGCTTTCTCTCCATAGTCAATTCAGCAGCGTTGAACCCTCATTTTATTTTTTTTTTATTAAGAAAGCAATGCTACGCCAGGTCTAACAGCTCGTCGCTGTGTGCCGTGTCCATTGAAGAAGAAGAAGAACGCTCGATCACCCGCAGCTTATGCTTTCGCTCCATAGTCGGTTCAGCAGCGTTGAACCCTCCTCATTTTATTTTTTTTTTATTGCGAAAGCAATAATACGCCAGGTCCAACCGCTCGTCGCTGTGTGCCGTGTCCGTGGAAGAAGTAGAGGAACTCTCGGTCACCCGCAGCTTATGCTTTCACTCCACAGTCGGTTCAGCAGCGTTGAACCCTCCTCATTTTATTTTTTTTTATTGCGAAAGCAATACGACGCCAGGTCTAACCAATCGTCGCTGTGTGCCGTGTCCCTGGAAGAAGGAGACGAACGCTCGGTCACCCGCAGCTAAAGCTTTCGCTCCATAGTCGGTTCAGCAGCGTTGAACCCTACTCATTTTATTTTTTTTTTATTGCGAAAGGAATACTACGCCAGGTCTACCGCTCGTCGCTGTCTGCCGTGTCCGTGGAAGAAGAAGACGAACGCTCAGTCACCCGCAGCTTATGCTTTCGCTCCATAGTCGGTTCAGCAGCGTTGAAAACTCCTCATTTTATTTTTTTTTATTAAGAAAGCAATCCTATGCCAGGTCTAAAAGCTCATCGCTGTGTGCCGTGTCCGTGGAAGAAGAAGAAGAACGCTCGGTCTCCTGCCGCTATTGCTTTCTCTCCATAGTTGGTTCAGCAGTGTTGAACCCTCATTTTATATTTTTTTATTGCGAAAGCAATACTACGCCGGGTCTAACCGCTCGTCGCTGTGTGCCGTGTCCGTGGAAAAAGAAGAAGAATGCTCGGTCTCCTGCAGCTAATGCTTTCTCTCCATAGTCAATTCAGCAGCGTTGAACCCTCCTCATTTTATTTTTTTTATTAAGAAAGCAATGCTACGCTAGGTCTAACCGCTCGCCGCAGTGTGCCGTGTCCGTGGAAGAAGAAGAACCCTCGGTCTCCTGCAGCTAATGCTTTCGCTCCATATTCGGCTAAGCAGCGTTGAACCCTCCTCATTCTATCTTTTTTTATTAAGAAAGCAATGCTACGCCTGGTCTAACCGCTCGTCGCTGTGTGCCGTGTCTGTGGCAGAAGAAGAAGAATGCTAGGTCACCCGCAGCTTATGCTTTCACTCCACAGTCGGTTCAGCAGCGTTGAACCCTCCTCATTTTATTTTTTTATTGCGAAAGTAATACTACGCCAGGTCTACCGCTCGTCGCTGTCTGCCGTGTCCGTGGAAGAAGAAGACGAACGCTCAGTCACCCGCAGCTTATGCTTTCGCTCCATAGTCGGTTCAGCAGCATTGAAAACTCCTCATTTTATTTTTTTTATTAAGAAAGCAATCCTATGCCAGGTCTAACAGCTCGTCGCTGTGTGCCGTGTCCATTGAAGAAGAAGAAGAACGCTCGGTCTCCTGCAGCTTATGCTTTCGCTCCATAGTCGGTTCAGCAGCGTTGAACCCTCCTCATTCTATCTTTTTTTATTAAGAAAGCAATGCTACGCCTGGTCTAACCGCTCGTCGCTGTGTGCCGTGTCTGTGGCAGAAGAAGAAGAATGCTAGGTCACCCGCAGCTTATGCTTTCACTCCACAGTCGGTTCAGCAGCGTTGAACCCTCCTCATTTTATTTTTTTATTGCGAAAGTAATACTACGCCAGATCTAACCAATCGTCGCTGTGTGCGGTGTCCCTGGAAGAAGAAGACGAATGCTGGGTCACGCGCAGCTTATGCTTTTGCTCCACAGTCGCTTCAACAGCGTTGAACCCTCCTTATTTTATTTTTTTATTGCGAAAGCAATATTTTGCTAGGTCTAACCGCTCGTCGCTGTGTGCCGTGTCCGTGGAAGAAGAAGAGGAACGCTCGGTCACCCGCAGCTTATGCTTTCGCTCCATAGTCGGTTCAGAAGCGTTGAACCCTCCTCATTTTATTTTTTTATTACGAAAGCAATAATACGCCAGGTCTAACCGCTCGTCGCTGTGTGCCGTGTCTGTGGCCGAAGAAGACGAACGCTCGATCACCCGCAGCTTATGCTTTCGCTCCATAGTCGGTTCAGCGGCGTTGAATCCTCCTGATTTTATTTTTTTATTTCGAAAGCAATACTACGCCAGGTCTAACCAATCGTCGCTGTGTGCCGTGTCCGTGGAAGAAGAAGAATGCTAGGTCACCCGCAGCTTATGCTTTCACTCCAACGTCGGTTCAGCAGCATTGAACCCTCCTCATTTTATTTTTTTTATTTAGAAAGCAATACTACGCCAAGTCTAACCAATCGTCGCTGTTTGCCATGTCCCTGGAAGGAGAAGACGAATGCTCGGTCACCCGCAGCTTATGCTTTCGCTCCATAGTCGGTTCAGCGGCGTTGAATCCTCATGATTTTATTTTTTTATTTCGAAAGCAATACTACGCCAGCTCTAACCGCTCGTCGCTGTGTGCCGTCTCCGTGGAAGAAGAGGACGAACGCTCGGTCACCCGCAGCTTATGCTTGCGCTCCATAGTCGGTTCTGCAGCGTTGAACCCTCCTCATTTTATTTTTTTATTGCGAAAGCAGTACTACGCCAGGTCTAACCGCTCGTCGCTGTGTGCCGTGTCCGTGGAAGAAGAAGACGAACGCTCGGTCACCCGCAGGTTATGCTTTCGCTCCATAGACAGTTCAGCAGCGTTGAACCCTCCTCATTTTATTTTTTTTATTGCGAAAGCAATACCATGCCAGGTCTAACCGCTCGTCACTGTGTGTCCTGTCCGTCGAAGAAGACGAACACTCGGTCACCCGCAGCTTATGCTTTCGCTCTATAGTCGGTTCAGCAGCGTTGAACCCTCCTCATTTTATTTTTTTTATTGCGAAAGCAATACTACGCCAGGTCTATCCGCTCGTCACTGTGTGCCGTGTCCGTGGAAGAAGAAGACGAACGCTCGGTCACCCGCAGCTTGTGCTTTTGCTCCACAGTCGGTTCAGCAGCGTTGAACCCTCCTCATTTTATTTCTTTTATTGCGAAAGCAATACTACGCCAGGTCTAACCGCTCGTCACTGTGTGCCGTGTCCGTGGAAGAAGAAGACGAACGCTCGGTCACCCGCAGCTTATGCTTTTGCTCCACAGTCGCTTCAGCAGCGTTGAACCCTCCTTATTTTATTTTTTTTTTTATTGCGAAAGCAATATTTTGCTAGGTCTAACCGCTCGTCGCTGTGTGCCGTGTCCGTGGAAGAAGAAGACGAACGCTCGGTCACCCGCAGCTTATGCTTTCACTCCACAGTCGGTTCAGCGGCGTTGAACCCTCCTCATTTCATTTTTGTATTGCGAAAACAATACTACGCCAGGTCTACCGCTCGTCGCTGTCTGCCGTGTCTGTGGAAGAAGAAGACGAACGCTCAGTCAACCGCAGCTTATGCTTTCGCTCCATAGTCGGTTCAGCAGCGTTGAAAACTCCTCATTTTATTTTTTTTTATTAAGAAAGCAATGCTACGCCAGGTCTAACAGCTCGTCGCTGTGTGCCGTGTCCATTGAAGAAGGAGAACGCTCGGTCTCCTGCAGCTTATGCTTTCGCTCCATAGTCGGTTCAGCAGCGTTGAACCCTCCTCATTTTATTTTTTTTATTAAGAAAGCAATGCTACGCCAGGTCTAACCGCTCGCCGCAGTGTGCCGTGTCCGTGGAAGAAGAACCCTCGGTCTCCTGCAGCTAATGTATTCGCTCCATATTCGGTTAAGCAGCGTTGAACCCTCCTCATTCTATCTTTTTTTATTAAGAAAGCTATGCTACGCCTGGTCTAACCGCTCGTCGCAGTGTGCCGTGTCCGTGGAAGAAGAAAACTCTCGGTCTCCTGCAGCTAATGCTTTCGCTCCATATTCGGTTCAGCAGCGTTGAACCCTCCTCGTTTTATTTTTTTTTATTAAGAAAGCAATGCTACACCAGGCCTAACCGCTCGTCGCTGTGTGCCGTGTCCGTGGAAGAAGATGAAGAACGCTCGGTCTCCTGCAGATAATGCTTTCACTCCATAGTCGGTTCAGCAGCGCCGAACCCTCCTCATTTTATTTTTTTTTTTACTAAGGTAGCAATGCTACGCCAGGTCTAACCGCTCGTCGCTGTGTGCTGTGTCCGTGGAAGAAGAAGAACGCTCGGTCTGATGCAGCTAATTCTTCCTCTCCATAGTCGGTTCAGCAGCGTTGAACCCTCCTCATTTTATCTTTTTATTAAGAAAGCAATGCTACGCCAGGTCTAACCGCTCGTCGCTGTGTGCCGTGTCCTTGGAAGAAGAAGACGAACGCTCGGTCACCCGCAGCTTATGCTTTCACTCCAGAGTCGGTTCAGCGGCGTTGAACCCTCCTCATTTCATTTTTGTATTGCGAAAGCAATACTACGCCAGGTCTACCGCTCGTCGCTGTCTGCCGTGTCCGTGGAAGAAGAAGACGAACGCTCAGTCAACCGCAGCTTATGCTTTCGCTCCATAGTCGGTTCAGCAGCGTTGAAAACTCCTCATTTTATTTTTTTTTTTAAGAAAGCAATGCTACGCCAGGTCTAACAGCTCGTCGCTGTGTGCCGTGTCCATTGAAGAAGAAGAACGCTCGGTCTCCTGCAGCTTATGCTTTCGCTCCATAGTCGGTTCAGCAGCGTTGAACCCTCCTCATTTTATTTTTTTTTATTAAGAAAGCAATGCTACGCCAGGTCTAACCGCTCGCCGCAGTGTGCCGTGTCCGTGGAAGAAGAAGAACCCTCAGTCTCCTGCAGCTAATGCTTTCGCTCCATATTCGGTTAAGCAGCGTTGAACCCTCCTCATTCTATCTTTTTTTATTAAGAAAGCAATGCTACGCCTGGTCTAACCGCTCGTCGCAGTGTGCCGTGTCCGTGGAAGAAGAAAACTCTCGGTCTCCTGCAGCTAATGATTTCTCTCCATAGTCGGTTCAGCAGCGTTGAACCCTCCTCATTTTATCTTTTTATTAAGAAAGCAATGCTACGCCAGGTCTAACCGCTCGTCGCTGTGTGCCGTGTCCGTGGAAGAAGATGAAAATCGCTCGGTCTCCTGCAGCTAATGCTTTCGCTCCATATTCGGTTCAGCAGCGTTGGACCCTCCTCGTTTTATATTTATTTATTAAGAAAGCAATGCTACGCCAGGTCTAACCGCTCGTCGTTGTGTGCCGTGTCCGTGGAAGAAGATGAAGATCGTTCGGTCTCCTGCAGCTAATGCTTTCGCTTCATAGTCGGTTCAGCAGCGTTGAACCCTCCTCATTTTATCTTTTTATTAAGAAAGCAATGCTACGCCAGGTCTAACCGCTCGTCGCTGTGTGCCGTGTCCGTGGAAGAAGATGAAGATCGCTCGGTCTCCTGCAGCTAATGCTTTCGCTCCATATTCGGTTCAGCAGCGTTGGACCCTCCTCGTTTTATATTTATTTATTAAGAAAGCAATGCTACGCCAGGTCTAACCGCTCGTCGCTGTGTGCCGTGTCCGTGGAAGAAGATGAAGATCGCTCGGTCTCCTGCAGCTAATGCTTTCGCTTCATAGTCGGTTCAGCAGCGTTGAACCCTCCTCGTTTTATTTTTTTTTATTAAGAAAGCAATGCTACGCCAGGTCTAACCGCTCGTCGCTGTGTGCCGTGTCCGTGGAAGAAGAAGAAGAGCGCTCGGTCACCCGCAGCTTATGCTTTCGCTCCATAGACGGTTCAGCAGCGTTGAACCCTCCTCATTTTATTTTTTTTATTGCGAAAGCAATACTATGCCAGGTCTAACCGCTCGTCACTGTGTGTCCTGTCCGTGGAAGAAGAAGACGAACACTCGGTCACCCGCAGCTTATGCTTTCGCTCCATAGTCGGTTCAGCAGCGTTGAACCCTCCTCATTTTATTTTTTTTATTGCGAAAGCAATACTACGCCAGGTCTAACCGCTCGTCACTGTGTGCCGTGTCCGTGGAAGAAGAAGACGAACGCTCGGTCACCCGCAGCTTATGCTTTTCCTCCACAGTCGCTTCAGCAGCCTTGAACCCTCCTTATTTTATTTTTTTATTGCGAAAGCAATATTTTGCTAGGTCTAACCGCTCGTCGCTGTGTGCCGCGTCCGTGGAAGAAGAAGACGAACGCTCGGTCACCCGCAGCTTATGCTTTCGCTCCATAGTCGGTTCAGCAGCGTTGAACCCTCCTCATTTTATTTTTTTTTATTGCGAAAGCAATAATACGCCAGGTCCAACCGCTCGTGGCTGTGTGCCGTGTCCGTGGAAGAAGTAGAGGAGCGCTCCGTCACCCGCAGCTTATGCTTTCACTCCACAGTCGGTTCAGCAGCGTTGAACCCTCCTCATTTTATTTTTTTTTATTGCGAAAGCAATACTACGCCAGGTCTAACTAATCGTCGCTGTGTGCCGTGTCCCTGGAAGGAGACGAACGCTCGGTCACCCGCAGCTAATGCTTTCGCTCCATAGTCGGTTCAAGAGCGTTGAACCCTACTCATTTTATTTTTTTTATTGCGAAAGCAATACTACGCCAGGTCTACCGCTCGTCGCTGTCTGCCGTGTCCGTGGAAGAAGAAGACGAACGCTCAGTCACCCGCAGCTTATGCTTTCGCTCCATAGTCGGTTCAGCAGCGATGAAAACTCCTCATTTTATTTTTTTTTATTAAGAAAGCAATCCTATGCCGCTCGTCGCTGTGTGCCGTGTCCGTGGAAGAAGAAGAAGAACGCTCGGTCTCCTGCCGCTATGCTTTCTCTCCATAGTTGGTTCAGCAGTGTTGAACCCTCATTTTATATTTTTTTATTGCGAAAGCAATACTACGCCGGGTCTAACCGCTCGTCGCTGTGTGCCGTGTCCGTGGAAGAAGATGAAGAACGCTCGGTCTCCTGCAGATAATGCTTTCACTCCATAGTCGGTTCAGCAGCGTCGAACCCTCCTCATTTTATTTTTTTTTATTAAGGTAGCAATGCTACGCCAGGTCTAACCGCTCGTCGCTGTGTGCTGTGTCCGTGGAAGAAGAAGAACGCTCGGTCTCCTGCAGCTAATGCTTTCTCTCCATAGTCGGTTCAGCAGCGTTGAACCCTCCTCATTTTATCTTTTTATTAAGAAAGCAATGCTACGCCAGGTCTAACCGCTCGTCGCTGTGTGCCGTGTCCGTGGAAGAAGAAGACGAACGCTCGGTCACCCGCAGCTTATGCTTTCACTCCACAGTCGGTTCAGCGGCGTTGAACCCTCCTCATTTCATTTTTGTATTGCGAAAGCAATACTACGCCAGGTCTACCGCTCGTCGCTGTCTGCCGTGTCCATTGAAGAAGAAGAACGCTCGGTCTCCTGCAGCTTATGCTTTCGCTCCATAGTCGGTTCAGCAGCGTTGAACCCTCCTCATTTTATTTTTTTTTATTAAGAAAGCAATGCTACGCCAGGTCTAACCGCTCGCCGCAGTGTGCCGTGTCCGTGGAAGAAGAAGAACCCTCAGTCTCCTGCAGCTAATGCTTTCGCTCCATATTCGGTTAAGCAGCGTTGAACCCTCCTCATTCTATCTTTTCTTATTAAGAAAGCAATGCTACGCCTGGTCTAACCGCTCGTCGCAGTGTGCCGTGTCCGTGGAAGAAGAAAACTCTCGGTCTCCTGCAGCTAATGATTTCTCTCCATAGTCGGTTCAGCAGCGTTGAACCCTCCTCATTTTATCTTTTTATTAAGAAAGCAATGCTACGCCAGGTCTAACCGCTCGTCGCTGTGTGCCGTGTCCGTGGAAGAAGATGAAGATCGCTCAGTCTCCTGCAGCTAATGCTTTCGCTCCATATTCGGTTCAGCAGCGTTGGACCCTCCTCGTTTTATATTTATTTATTAAGAAAGCAATGCTACGCCAGGTCTAACCGCTCGTCGTTGTGTGCCGTGTCCGTGGAAGAAGATGAAGATCGCTCGGTCTCCTGCAGCTAATGCTTTCTCTCCATAGTCGGTTCAGCAGCGTTGGACCCTCATTTTATTTTTTTTTGTTGCGAAAGCAATGCACCGCCAGGTCTAAAAGCTCGTCGCTGTGCGCCGTGTCCGTGGAAGAAGAAGAACGCTCGGTCTCCTGCAGCTAATGCTTTCGCTCCATAGTCGGTTCAGCAGCGTTGAAGCCTCATTTTATTTTTTTATTTTTGCGAAAGCAATAATACGCCAGGTCTAACCGCTCGTCGCTGTGTGCCGTGTCCGTGGAAAAACAGAAGAACGCTCGGTCTCCTGCAGCTAATGCTTTCTCTCCATAGTCGGTTCAGCAGCGTTGAACCCTCATTTTATTTTTTTTTTGTTGCGAAAGCTCGTCGCTGTGTGCCGTGTCCGTGGAAGATGAAGAACGCTCGGTCTCCTGCAGCTAATGCTTTCTCTCAATAGTCGGTTCAGCAGCGTTGTACCCTCCTCATTTTATTTTTTTTGTTGTTGTGAAAGCATTAATACGCCAGGTCTAACCGCTCGTCGCTGTGTGCCGTGTCCGTGGAAAAACAGAAGAATGCTCGGTCTCCTGCAGCCAATGCTTTCTCTCCATAGTCAGTTCAGCAGCGTTGAACCCTCCTTTTATTTTTTTTTGTTGCGAAAGCAATGCACCGCCAGGTCTAAAAGCTCGTCGCTGTGTGCCGTGTCCGTGGAAGAAGAAGAACGCTCGGTCTCCTGCAGCTAATGCTTTCTCTCCATAGTCGGTTCAGCAGCGTTGTGCCCTCCTCATTTTATTTTTTTTGTTGTTGTGAAAGCAATAATACGCCAGGTCTAACCTCTCGTCGCAGTGTGCCGTGTCCGTGGAAGAAGAAGAACGCTCGGTCTCCTGCAGCTAATGCTTTCTCTCAATAGTCGGTTCAGCAGCGTTGTACCCTCCTCATTTTATTTTTTTTTTGTTGTTGTGAAAGCATTAATACGCCAGGTCTAACCGCTCGTCGCTGTGTGCCGTGTCCGTGGAAAAACAGAAGAATGCTCGGTCTCCTGCAGCCAATGCTTTCTCTCCATAGTCAGTTCAGCAGCGTTGAACCCTCCTTTTATTTTTTTTTGTTGCGAAAGCAATGCACCGCCAGGTCTAAAAGCTCGTCGCTGTGTGCCGTGTCCGGGGAAGAAGAAGAAGAACGCTTGGTCTCCTGCAGCTAATGCTTTCGCTCCATAGTCGGTTCAGCAGTGTTGAACCCTGATCATTTTATTTTTTTTGTTGTTGTGAAAGCAATAATACGCCAGGTCTAACCGCTCGTCGCAGTGTGCCGTGTCCGTGGAAGAAGAAGAACGCTCGGTCTCCTGCAGCTAATGCTTTCGCTCCATAGTCGGTTCAGCAGCGTTCAACCCTCATTTTATTTTTTCTTATTGCGAAAGCAATAATACGCCAGGTCTAACCGCTCGTCACTGTGTGCCGTGTCCGTGGAAAAACAGAAGAATGCTCGGTATCCTGCAGCTAATGCTTTCTCTCCATAGTCGGTTCAGCAGCGTTGAACCCTCATTTTATTTTTTTTTTGTTACGAAAGCAATGCACCGCCAGGTCTAAAAGCTCGTCGCTGTGTGCCGTGTCCGTGGAAGAAGAAGAACGCTCGGTCTCCTGCAGCTAATGTTTTCTCTCCATAGTCGGTTCAGCAGCGTTGTACCCTCCTCATTTTATTTTTTTTTGTTGTGAAAGCAATAATACGCCAGGTCTAACCGCTCGTCGCTGTGGGCCGTGTACGTGGAAGAAGAATAACACTCGGTCTCCTGCAGCAAATGCTGTCGCTCTATAGTCGGTTCAGCAGCGTTGAAAGCTCATTTTATTTTTTTTGTTGGGAAAGCAATGCTTCGCTAGGTCTAAAAGCTCGTCGCTGTGTGCCGTGTTCATGGAAGAAGAAGAAGAACGCTCGGTCTCCTACAGCTAATGCTTTCGCTCCATCGTCGATTCAGCAGCATTGAACCCTCCTCATTTTATTTTTTTTTATTGCGAAAGCATTAATACGCCAGGTCTAACAGCTCGTCGCTGTGTGCCTTGTCCGTGGAAGAAGAAAACGCTCGGTCTCCTGCAGCTAATGCTTTCGCTCCATAGTCGGTTCAGCAGCGTTGAAGCCTCATTTTATTTTTTTCTTATTGCGAAAGCAATAATACGCCAGGTCCAACCGCTCGTCGCTGTGTGCCGTGTCCGTGGAAAAACAGAAGAACGCTCGGTCTCCTGCAGCTAATGCTTTCTCTCAATAGTCGGTTCAGCAGCGTTGTACCCTCCTCATTTTATTTTTTTTTTGTTGTTGTGAAAGCATTAATACGCCAGGTCTAACCGCTCGTCGCTGTGTGCCGTGTCCGTGGAAGAAGAAGAACGCTCGGTCTCCTGCAGCTAAAGCTTTCGCTCCATAGTCGGTTCAGCAGCGTTGAACCCTCATTTTATTTTTTCTTATTGCGAAAGCAATAATATGCCAGTTCTAACCGCTCGTCGCTGTGTGCCGTGTCCGTGGAAGAAGAAGAACGCTCGGTCTTCTGCAGCTAATGCTATCGCTCCATAGTCGGTTCAGCAGTGTTGAACCCTGATCATTTTATTTTTTTTCTTATTGCGAAAGCAATAATACGCCAGGTCTAACCGCTCGTCACTGTGTGCCGTGTCCGTGGAAAAACAGAAGAATGCTCTGTCTCCTGCAGCTAATGCTTTCTCTCCATAGTCGGTTCAGCAGCGTTGAACCCTCATTTTATTTTTTTTTTGTTACGAAAGCAATGCACCGCCAGGTCTAAAAGCTCGTAGCTGTGTGCCGTGTCCGTGGAAGAAGAAGAAGAACGCTCGGTCTCCTGCAGCTAATGCTTTCGCTCCATAGTCGGTTCAGCAGTGTTGAACCCTGATCATTTTATTTTTTTTGTTGTTGTGAAAGCATCAATACGCCAGGTCTAACCGCTCGTCGCTGTGTGCCGTGTCCGTGGAAGAAGAAGAACGTTCGGTCTCCTGCAGCTAATGCTTTCGCTCCATAGTCGGTTCAGCAGCGTTGAACCCTCATTTTATTTTTTCTTATTGCGAAAGCAATAATACGCCAGGTCTAACCGCTCGTTACTGTGTGCCGTGTCCGTGGAAAAACAGAAGAATGCTCGGTATCCTGCAGCTAATGCTTTCTCTCCATAGTCGGTTCAGCAGCATTGTGCCCTCCTCATTTTATTTTTTTTTGTTGTTGTGAAAGCAATAATACGCCAGGTCTAACCGCTCGTCGCTGTGTGCCGTGTCCGTGGAAGAAGAAGAAGAACGCTCGGTCTCCTGCAGCTAATGCTTTCGCTCCAAAGTCGGTTCAGCAGTGTTGAACCCTGATCATTTTATTTTTTTTGTTGTTGTGAAAGCAATAATACGCCAGGTCTAACCGCTCGTCGCAGTGTGCCGTGTCCGTGGAAGAAGAAGAACGCTCGGTCTCCTGCAGCTAATGCTTTCGCTCCATAGTCGGTTCAGCAGCGTTGAACCCTCATTTTATTTTTTCTTATTGCGAAAGCAATAATACGCCAGGTCTAACCGCTCGTCACTGTGTGCCGTGTCCGTGGAAAAACAGAAGAATGCTCTGTCTTCTGCAGCTAATGCTTTCTCTCCATAGTCGGTTCAGCAGCGTTGAACCCTCTTTTTATTTCTTTTTGTTGCGAAAGCAATTCACCACCAGGTCTAAAAGCTCGTCGCTGTGTGCCGTGTCCGTGGAAGAAGAAGAACGCTCGGTCTCCTGCAGCTAATGCTTTCTCTCCATAGTCGGTTCAGCAGCGTTGTACCCTCCTCATTTTATTTCTTTTTTTGTTGTGAGAGAAATAATACGCCAGGTCTAACCGCTCGTCGCTGTTTGCCGTGTCTGTGGAAGAAGAAGAAGAACGCTCGGTCTCCTGCAGCTAATGCTTTAGCTCCATAGTCGGTTTAGCAGCGTTTAACCCTCATTTTATTTTTTCTTATTGCGAAAGGAATAATACGCCAGGTCTAACCGCTCGTCGCTCTGTGCCGTATCCGTGGAAGAAGAAGAACGCTCGGTCTCCTGCTGCTAATGTTTTCTCTCCATAGTGGGTTCAGCAGCGTTGTACCCTCCTCATTTTATTTTTTTTTGTTGTTGTGAAAGCAATAATACGCCAGGTCTAACCGCTCGTCGCTGTGGGCCGTGTACGTGGAAGAAGAAGAACACTCGGTCTCCTGCAGCTAATGCTTTCGCTCCATAGTCGGTTCAGCACCGTTGAAAGCTCATTTTATTTTTTTTTTTGTTGTTACAGCAATGCTACGCTAGGTCTAAAAGCTCGTCGCTGTGTGCCGTGTTCATGGAAGAAGAAGAACGCTCGGTCTCCTACAGCTAATGCTTTCGCTCTATCGTCGGTTGAGCAGCATTGAACCCCCCTCATTTTATTTTTTTTTATTGCGAAAGCAATACTACGCCAGGTCTAACAGCTCGTCGCTGTGTGCCTTGTCCGTGGAAGAAGGAAACGCTCGGTCTCCTGCAGCTAATGCTTTCGCTCCATAGTCGGTTCAGCAGCGTTGGACCCTCATTTTATTTTTTTTATTGCGAAAGCAATACTACGCCAGGTCTAAAAGCTCGTCGCTGTGTGCCGTCTCCATGGAAGAAGAATAAGAACGCTCGGTCTCCTGCAGCTAATGCTTTCGCTCCATTGTCGGTTCAGCAGCGTTGAACCCTCCTCATTTTATTTTTTTTGTTGTGAAAGCAATAGTACGCCAGGTCTAACCGCTCGTCCCTGTGTGCCGTGTCCGTGGAAAAACAGAAGAATGCTGGCTCTCCTGCAGCTAATGCTTTCTCTCCATAGTCGGTTCAGCAGCGTTGAACCCTCATTTTATTTTTTTTTGTTGCGAAAGCAATGCACCGCCAGGTCTAAAAGCTCGTCGCTGTGCGCCGTGTCCGTGGAAGAAGAAGAACGCTCGGTCTCCTGCAGATAATGCTTTCGCTCCATAGTCGGTTCAGCAGCGTTGAAGCCTCATTTTATTTTTTTCTTATTGCGAAAGCAATAATACGCCAGGTCTAACCGCTCGTCGCTGTGTGCCGTGTCCGTCGAAAAACAGAAGAACGCTCGGTCTCCTGCAGATAATGCTTTCTCTCCATAATCGGTTCAGCAGCGTTGAACCCTCATTTTATTCTTTTTTGTTGCGAAAGCAATGCACCGCCAGGTCTAAAAGCTCGTCGCTGTGTGCCGTGTCGGTGGAAGAAGAAGAACGCTCGGTCTCCTGCAGCTAATGCTTTCTCTCAATAGTCGGTTCAGCAGCGTTGTACCCTCCTCATTTTATTTTTTTTTGTTGTTGTGAAAGCATTAATACGCCAGGTCTAACCGCTCGTCGCTGTGTGCCGTGTCCGTGGAAGAAGAAGAACGCTCGGTCTCCTGCAGCTAATGCTTTCGCTCCATAGTCGGTTCAGCACCGTTGAACCCTCATTTTATTTTTTCTTATTGCGAAAGCAATAATATGCCAGTTCTAACCGCTCGTCGCTGTGTGCCGTGTCCGTGGAAAAACAGAAGAATGCTTGGTCTCCTGCAGCTAATGCTTTCTCTCCATAGTCGGTTCAGCAGCGTTGAACCCTCATTTAATTTTTTTTCTTGCGAAAGCAATGCACCACCAGGTCTAAATGCTCGTCGCTGTGTGCCGTGTCCGTGGAAGAAGAAGAAGAACGCTTGGTCTTCTGCAGCTAATGCTATCGCTCCATAGTCGGTTCAGCAGCGTTGAACCCTCATTTTATTTTTTCTTATTGCGAAAGCAATGCTACGCCAGGTCTAAAAGCTCGTCGCTGTGTGCCGTCTCCGTGGAAGAAGAAGAAGAGCACTCGGTCTCCTGCAGCTAATGCTTTCGCTCCATAGTCGGTTCAGCAGCGTTGAACCCTCCTCATTTTATTTTTTTTTTGTTGTGAAAGCAATAATACGCCAGGTCTAACCGCTCGTCGCAGTGTGCCGTGTCCGTGGAAGAAGAAGAAGAACGCTCGGTCTCCTGCAGCTAATGCTTTCGCCCCATAGTCGGTTCAGCAGCGTTGAAACCTCCTCATTTTCTTTTTTTATTGCGAAAGCAATACTACGCCAGGTCTAACCGCTCGTCCCTGTGTGCCGTGTCCGTGGAAAAACAGAAGAATGCTCGGTCTCCTGCAGCCAATGCTTTCACTCCATAGTCGGTTCAGCAGCGTTGAACCCTCCTTTTATTTTTTTTTGTTACGAAAGCAATGCACCGCCAGGTCTAAAAGCTCGTCGCTGTGTGCCGTGTCCGTGGAAGAAGAAGAACGCTCGGTCTCCTGCAGCTAATGCTTTCTCTCCATAGTCGGTTCAGCAGCGTTGTGCCCTCCTCATTTTATTTTTTTTTTGTTGTGAAAGCAATAATACGCCAGGTCTAACCGCTCGTCGCTGTGGGCCGTGTACGTGGAAGAAGAAGAACACTCGGTCTCCTGCAGCTAATGCTTTCGCTCCATAGTCGGTTCAGCAGCGTTGAAAGCTCATTTTATTTTTTTTTTGTTGGGAAAGCAATGCTACGCTAGGTCTAAAAGCTCGTCGCTGTGTGCCGTGTTCATGGAAGAAGAAGAACGCTCGGTCTCCTACAGCTAATTCTTTCGCTCCATTGTCGGTTCAGCAGCATTGAACCATCCTCATTTTATTTTTTTTTATTGCGAAAGCAATACTACGCCAGGTCTAACAGCTCGTCGCTGTGTGCCTTGTCCGTGGAAGAAGGAAACGCTCGGTCTCCTGCAGCTAATGCTTTCGCTCCATTGTCGGTTCAGCAGCGTGGAACCCTCCTCATTTTATTTTTTTTTTGTTGTGAAAGCAATAATACGCCAGGTCTAACCGCTCGTCCCTGTGTGCCGTGTCTGTGGAAAAAGAGAAGAATGCTCGCTCTCCTGCAGCTAATGCTTTCTCTCCATAGTCGGTTCAGCAGCGTTGAACCCTCATTTTATTTTTTTTTGTTGCGAAAGCAATGCACCGCCAGGTCTAAAAGCTCGTCGCTGTGTGCCGTGTCCGTGGAAGAAGAAGAACGCTCAGTCTCCTGCAGCTAATGCTTTCTCTCCATAGTCGGTTCAGCAGCGTTGTACCCTCCTCATTTTATTTTTTTTTTGTGTTGTGAGAGAAATAATACGCCAGGTCTAACCACTCGTCGCTGTGTGCCGTGTCCGTGGAAGAAGAAGAAGAACGCTCGGTCTCCTGCAGCTAATGCTTTCGCTCCATAGTCGGTTCAGCAGCGTTGAACCCTCATTTTATTTTTTCTTATTGCGAAAGCTATAATACGCCAGGTCTAACCGCTCGTCGCTGTGTGCCGTGTCCGCGGAAAAACAGAAGAATGCTCGGTCTCCTGCAGCTAATGCTTTCTCTCCATAGTCGGTTCAGCAGCGTTGAACCCTCATTTTATTTTTTTTTGTTGCGAAAGCAATGCACCGCCAGGTCTAAAAGCTCGTCGCTGTGTCCCGTGTCCGTGGAAGAAGAACGCTCGGTCTTTAGCAGCTAATGCTTTCTCTCCATAGTCGGTTCAGCAGCGTTGTACCGTCCTCATTTTATTTTTTTTTTGTTGTGAGAGAAATAATACGCCAGGTCTAACCGTTTGTCGCTGTGTGCCGTGTCCGTGGAAGAAGAAGAAGAACGCTTGGTCTCCTGCAGCTAATGCTTTCGCTCCATAGTCGGTTCAGCAGCGTTGAACCCTCATTTTATTTTTTCTTACTGCGAAAGCAATAATACGCCAGGTCTAACCGCTCGTCCCTGTGTGCCGCGTCCGTGGAAAAACAGAAGAATGTTCGGTCTCCTGCAGCTAATGCTTTCGCTCCATAGTGGGTTCAGCAGCGTTGAGCTCTCATTTTATTTTTTTATTGCGAAAGCAATGCTACGCCAGGTATAAAAGCTCCTCGCTGTGTGCCGTGTCCGTGGAAGAAGAAGAAGAACGCTCGGTCTCCTGCAGCTAATGCTTTCGCTCCATAGTTGGTTCAGCAGTGCTAAACCCTCATTTTATATTTTTTGTTGGCACAGGAATGCTACACCAGATCTTAAAGGTCGTCGCTGTGGGCCGTGTACGTGGAAGAACACTCGGTTTCCTGCAGTTAATACTTTCGCTCCATGGTCGGTTCAGCAGCGTTGAAAGCTCATTTTATTTTTTTTTTTGTTGGGAAAGCAATGCTACGCCAGGTCTAAAAGCTCGTCGCTGTGTGCCGTGTTCATGGAAGAAGAAGAAGAACGCTCGGTCTCCTACAGCTAATGCTTTCGCTCCATCGTCGGTTCAGCAGCATTGAACCCTCCTCATTTTATTTTTTTTATTGCGAAAGCAATACTACGCCAGGTCTAACAGCTCGTCGCTGTGTGCCTTGTCCGTGGAAGAAGAAAACGCTCGGTCTCCTGCAGCTAATGCTTTCGCTCCATAGTCGATTCAGCAGCGCTGAACCCTCATTTTATTTTTTTTATTGCGAAAGCAATACTACGCCAGGTCTAACAGCTCGTCGCTGTGTGCCTTGTCCGTGGAAGAAGAAAACGCTCGGTCTCCTGCAGCTAATGCTTTCTCTCCATAGTCGGTTCAGCAGCGTTGAACCCTCATTTTATTTTTTTTTTGTTGCGAAAGCAATGCACCGCCAGGTCTAAAAGCTCGTCGCTGTGCGCCGTGTCCGTGGAAGAAGAAGAACGCTCGGTCTCCTGCAGCTAATGCTTTCGCTCCATAGTCGGTTCAGCAGCGTTGAAGCCTCATTTTATTTTTTTCTTATTGCGAAAGCAATAATACGCCAGGTCTAACCGCTCGTCGCTGTGTGCCGTGTCTGTGGAAGAAGAAGAAGAACGCTCGGTCTCCTGCAGCTAATGCTTTCGCTCCATAGTCGGTTCAGCAGCGTTGAACCCTCATTTTATTTTTTCTTATTGCGAAAGGAATAATACGCCAGGTCTAACCGCTCGTCGCTCTGTGCCGTGTCCGTGGAAGAAGAAGAACGCTCGGTCTCCTGCAGCTAATGTTTTCTCTCCATAGTCGGTTCAGCAGCGTTGTACCCTCCTCATTTTATTTTTTTTTTGTTGTGAAAGCAATAATACGCCAGGTCTAACCGCTCGTCGCTGTGGGCCGTGTACGTGGAAGAAGAAGAACACTCGGTCTCCTGCAGCTAATGCTTTCGCTCCATAGTCGGTTCAGCACCGTTGAAAGCTCATTTTATTTTTTTTTGTTGTTAAAGCAATGCTACGCTAGGTCTAAAAGCTCGTCGCTGTGTGCCGTGTTCATGGAAGAAGAAGAAGAACGCTCGGTCTCCTACAGCTAATGCTTTCGCTCTATCGTCGGTTCAGCAGCATTGAACCCTCCTCATTTTATTTTTTTTTATTGCGAAAGCAATACTACGCCAGGTCTAACAGCTCGTCGCTGTGTGCCTTGTCCGTGGAAGAAGGAAACGCTCGGTCTCCTGCAGCTAATGCTTTCGCTCCATAGTCGGTTCAGCAGCGTTGAACCCTCATTTTATTTTTTTTATTGCGAAAGCAATACTACGCCAGGTCTAAAAGCTCGTCGCTGTGTGCCGTCTCCGTGGAAGAAGAATAAGAACGCTCGCTCTCCTGCAGCTAATGCTTTCGCTCCATTGTCGGTTCAGCAGCGTTGAACCCTCCTCATTTTATTTTTTTTTTGTTGTGAAAGCAATAATACGCCAGGTCTAACCGCTCGTCCCTGTGTGCCGTGTCCGTGGAAAAACAGAAGAATGCTCGCTCTCCTGCAGCTAATGCTTTCTCTCCATAGTCGGTTCAGCAGCGTTGAACCCTCATTTTATTTTTTTTTTGTTGCGAAAGCAATGCACCGCCAGATCTAAAAGCTCGTCGCTGTGCGCCGTGTCCGTGGAAGAAGAAGAACGCTCGGTCTCCTGCAGATAATGCTTTCGCTCCATAGTCGGTTCAGCAGCGTTGAAGCCTCATTTTATTTTTTTCTTATTGCGAAAGCAATAATACGCCAGGTCTAACCGCTCGTCGCTGTGTGCCGTGTCCGTCGAAAAACAGAAGAACGCTCGGTCTCCTGCAGATAATGCTTTCTCTCCATAGTCGGTTCAGCAGCGTTGAACCCTCATTTTATTTTTTTTTGTTGCGAAAGCAATGCACCGCCAGGTCTAAAAGCTCGTCGCTGTGTGCCGTGTCCGTGGAAGAAGAAGAACGCTCGGTCTCCTGCAGCTAATGCTTTCTCTCAATAGTCGGTTCAGCAGCGTTGTACCCTCCTCTTTATTTTTTTTTGTTGTTGTGAAAGCATTAATACGCCAGGTCTAACCGCTCGTCGCTGAGTGCCGTGTCCGTGGAAGAAGAAGAACGCTCGGTCTCCTGCAGCTAATGCTTTCGCTCCATAGTCGGTTCAGCAGCGTTGAACCCTCATTTTATTTTTTCTTATTGCGAAAGCAATAATATGCCAGTTCTAACCGCTCGTCGCTGTGTGCCGTGTCCGTGGAAAAACAGAAGAATGCTTGGTCTCCTGCAGCTAATGCTTTCTCTCCATAGTCGGTTCAGCAGCGTTGAACCCTCATTTAATTTTTTTTCTTGCGAAAGCAATGCACCACCAGGTCTAAAAGCTCGTCGCTGTGTGCCGTGTCCGTGGAAGAAGAAGAAGAACGCTCGGTCTCCTGCAGCTAATGCTATCGCTCCATAGTCGGTTCAGCAGCGTTGAACCCTCCTCATTTTATTTTTTCTTATTGCGAAAGCAATGCTACGCCAGGTCTAAAAGCTCGTCGCAGTGTGCCGTGTCCGTGGAAGAAGAAGAAGAAAGCTCGGTCTCCTGCAGCTAATGCTTTCGCCCCATAGTCGGTTCAGCAGCGTTGAAACCTCCTCATTTTCTTTTTTTATTGCGAAAGCAATACTACGCCAGGTCTAACCGCTCGTCCCTGTGTGCCGTGTCCGTGGAAAAACAGAAGAATGCTCGGTCTCCTGCAGCCAATGCTTTCTCTCCATAGTCGGTTCAGCAGCGTTGAACCCTCCTTTTATTTTTTTTTTGTTACGAAAGCAATGCACCGCCAGGCCTAAAAGCTCGTCGCTGTGTGCCGTGTCCGTGGAAGAAGAAGAACGCTCGGTCTCCTGCAGCTAATGCTTTCTCTCCATAGTCGGTTCAGCAGCGTTGTGCCCTCCTCATTTTATTTTTTTTTTTGTTGTGAAAGCAATAATACGCCAGGTCTAACCGCTCGTCGCTGTGGGCCGTGTACGTGGAAGAAGAAGAACACTCGGTCTCCTGCAGCTAATGCTTTCGCTCCATAGTCGGTTCAGCAGCGTTGAAAGCTCATTATATTTTTTTTTTTTGTTGGGAAAGCAATGCTACGCTAGGTCTAAAAGCTCGTCGCTGTGTGCCGTGTTCATGGAAGAAGAAGAACGCTCGGTCTCCTACAGCTAATGCTTTCGCTCCATTGTCGGTTCAGCAGCATTGAACCCTCCTCATTTTATTTTTTTTTATTGCGAAAGCAATACTACGCCAGGTCTAACAGCTCGTCGCTGTGTGCCTTGTCCGTGGAAGAAGGAAACGCTCGGTCTCCTGCAGCTAATGCTTTCGCTCCATTGTCGGTTCAGCAGCGTGGAACCCTCCTCATTTTATTTTTTTTTTGTTGTGAAAGCAATAATACGCCAGGTCTAACCGCTCGTCCCTGTGTGCCGTGTCTGTGGAAAAAGAGAAGAATGCTCGCTCTCCTGCAGCTAATGCTTTCTCTCCATAGTCGATTCAGCAGCGTTGAACCCTATTTATTTTTTGTTGTTGCGAAAGCAATGCACCGCCAGGTCTAAAAGCTCGTCGCTGTGTGCCGTGTCCGTGGAAGAAGAAGAACGCTCGGTCTCCTGCAGCTAATGCTTTCTCTCCATAGTCGGTTCAGCAGCGTTGTACCCTCCTCATTTTATTTTGTTTGTGTTGTGAGAGAAATAATACGCCAGGTCTAACCACTCGTCGCTGTGTGCCGTGTCCGTGGAAGAAGAAGAAGAACGCTCGGTCTCCTGCAGCTAATGCTTTCGCTCCATAGTCGGTTCAGCAGCGTTGAACCCTCATTTTATTTTTTCTTATTGCGAAAGCTATAATACGCCAGGTCTAACCGCTCGTCGATGTGTGCCGTGTCCGCGGAAAAACAGAAGAATGCTCGGTCTCCTGCAGCTAATGCTTTCTCTCCATAGTCGGTTCAGCAGCGTTGAACCCTCATTTTATTTTTTTTTTGTTGCGAAAGCAATGCACCGCCAGGTCTAAAAGCTCGTCGCTGTGTCCCGTGTCCGTGGAAGAAGAAGAACGCTCGGTCTTTAGCAGCTAATGCTTTCTCTCCATAGTCGGTTCAGCAGCGTTGTACCGTCCTCATTTTATTTTTTTTTTTGTTGTGAGAGAAATAATACGCCAGGTCTAACCGTTTGTCGCTGTGTGCCGTGTCCGTGGAAGAAGAAGAAGAACGCTTGGTCTCCTGCAGCTAATGCTTTCGCTCCATAGTCGGTTCAGCAGCGTTGAACCCTCATTTTATTTTTTCTTGCTGCGAAAGCAATAATACGCCAGGTCTAACCGCTCGTCCCTGTGTGCCGCGTCCGTGGAAAAACAGAAGAATGTTCGGTCTCCTACAGCTAATGCTTTCGCTCCATAGTGGGTTCAGCAGCGTTGAACTCTCATTTTATTTTTTTTATTGCGAAAGCAATGCTACGCCAGGTATAAAAGCTCCTCGCTGTGTGCCGTGTCCGTGGAAGAAGAAGAAGAACGCTCGGTCTCCTGCAGCTAATGCTTTCGCTCCATAGTTGGTTCAGCAGTGCTAAACCCTCATTTTATTTTTTTTGTTGGGAAAGGAATGCTACACCAGGTCTTAAAGGTCGTCGCTGTGGGCCGTGTACGTGGAAGAACACTCGGTTTCCTGCAGTTAATACTTTCGCTTCATGGTCGGTTCAGCAGCGTTGAAAGCTCACTTTATATTTTTTTTTGGGAAAGCAATTCTACGCCAGGTCTAAAAGCTCGTCGCTGTGTGCCGTGTTCATGGAAGAAGAAGAAGAACGCTCGGTCTCCTACAGCTAATGCTTTCGCTCCATCGTCGGTTCAGCAGCATTGAACCCTCCTCATTTTATTTTTTTTATTGCGAAAGCAATACTACGCCAGGTCTAACAGCTCGTCGCTGTGTGCCTTGTCCGTGGAAGAAGAAAACGCTCGGTCTCCTGCAGCTAATGCTTTCGCTCCATAGTCGATTCAGCAGCGCTGAACCCTCATTTTATTTTTTTTATTGCGAAAGCAATACTACGCCAGGTCTAACAGCTCGTCGCTGTGTGCCTTGTCCGTGGAAGAAGAAAACGCTCGGTCTCCTGCAGCTAATGCTTTCTCTCCATAGTCGGTTCAGCAGCGTTGAACCCTCATTTTATTTTTTTTTGTTGCGAAAGCAATGCACCGCCAGGTCTAAAAGCTCGTCGCTGTGCGCCGTGTCCGTGGAATAAGAAGAACGCTCGGTCTCCTGCAGCTAATCCTTTTGCTCCGTAGTCGGTTCAGCAGCGTTGAAGCCTCATTTTATTTTTTTCTTATTGCGAAAGCAGTAATACGCCAGGTCTAACCGCTCGTCGCTGTGTGCCGTGTCCGTGGAAAAACAGAAGAACGCTCGGTCTCCTGCAGCTAATGCTTTCTCTCCATAGTCGGTTCAGCAGCGTTGAACCCTCATTTTATTTTTTTTTTGTTGCGAAAGCAATGCACCGCCAGGTCTAAAAGCTCGTTGCTGTGTGCCGTGTCTGTGGAAGAAGAAGAACGCTCGGTCTCCTGCAGCTAATGCTTTCTCTCCATAGTCGGTTCAGCAGCGTTGTACCCTCCTCATTTTATTTTTTTTTGTGTGAAAGCAATAATACGCCAGGTCTAACCGCTCGTCGCTGTGTGCCGTGTCCGTGGAAGAAGAAGAACGCTCGGTCTCCTGCAGCTAATGCTTTCGCTCCATAGTCGGTTCAGCAGCGTTGAACCCTCACTTTATTTTTTCTTACTGCGAAAGCAATAATACGCCAGGTCTAACCGCTCGTCCCTGTGTGCCGCGTCCGTGCAAAAACAGAAGAATGTTCGGTCTCCTGCAGCTAATGCTTTCGCTCCATAGTGGGTTCAGCAGCGTTGAACTCTCATTTTATTTTTTTTATTGCGAAAGCAATGCTACGCCAGGTCTAAAAGCTCGTCGCTGTGTGCCGTGTCCTTGGAAGAAGAAGAAGAACGCTCGGTCTCCTGCAGCTAATGCTTTCGCTCCATAGTTGGTTCAGCAGTGCTAAACCCTCATTTTATTTTTTTGTTGGGAAAGCAATGCTACATCAGGTCTTAAAGGTCGTCGCTGTGGGCCGTGTACGTGGAAGAAGAACACTCGGTCTCCTGCAGTTAATACTTTCGCTCCATAATCGATTCAGCAGCGCTGAACCCTCATTTTATTTTTTTTATTGCGAAAGCAATACTACGCCAGGTCTAACAGCTCGTCGCTGTGTGCCTTGTCCGTGGAAGAAGAAAACGCTCGGTCTCCTGCAGCTAATGCTTTCTCTCCATAGTCGGTTCAGCAGCGTTGAACCCTCATTTTATTTTTTTTTGTTGCGAAAGCAATGCACCGCCAGGTCTAAAAGCTCGTCCCTGTGCGCCGTGTCCGTGGAAGAAGAAGAACGCTCGGTCTCCTGCAGCTAATGCTTTCGCTCCATAGTCGGTTCACCAGCGTTGAAGCCTCATTTTATTTTTTTCTTATTGCGAAAGCAATAATACGCCAGGTCTAACCGCTCGTGGCTGTGTGCCGTGTCCGTGGAAAAACAGAAGAACGCTCGGTCTCCTGCAGCTAATGCTTTCTCTCCATAGTCGGTTCAGCAGCGTTGAACCCTCATTTTATTTTTTTTTTGTTGCGAAAGCAATGCACCGCCAAGTCGAAAAGCTCGTTGCTGTGTGCCGTGTCCGTGGAAGAAGAAGAACGCTCGGTCTCCTGCAGCTAATGCTTTCGCTCCATAGTCGGTTCAGCAGCGTTGAACCCTCCTCATTTTATTTTCTTTATTGCGAAAGCAATACTACGCCAGGTCTAACAGCTCGTCGCTGTGTGCCTTGTCCGTGGAAGAAGAAAACACTCGGTCTCCTGCAGCTAATGCTTTCGCTCCATAGTCGATTCAGCAGCGCTGAACCCTCATTTTATTTTTTTTATTGGGAAAGCAATGCTACGCACGGTCTAAAAGTTCGTCGCTGTGGGCCGTGTACGTGGAAGAAGAACACTCGGTATCCTGCAGTTAATACTTTCGCTCCATGGTCGGTTCAGCAGCGTTGAAAGCTCATTTTATTTTTTTTTTGTTGGGAAAGCAATGCTACGCCAGGTATAAAAGCTCGTCGCTGTGTGCCGTGTTCATGGAAGAAGAAGAAGAACGCTCGGTCTCCTACAGCTAATGCTTTCGCTCCATCGTCGGTTCAGCAGCATTGAACCCTCCTCATTTTATTTTTTTCTTATTGCGAAAGCAATAATACGCCAGGTCTAACCGCTCGTCGCTGTGTGCCGTGTCCGTGGAAAAACAGAAGAACGCTCGGTCTCCTGCAGCTAATGCTTTCTCTCCATAGTCGCTTCAGCAGCGTTGTACCCTCCTCATTTTAATTTTTTCTTTTATTGTTGCGAAAGCAATGCACCGCCAGGTCTAAAAGCTCGTCGCTGTGCGCCGTGTCCGTGGAAGAAGAAGAGCGCTCGGTCTCCTGCAGCTAATGCTTTCGCTCCATAGTCGGTTCAGCAGCGTTGAAGCCTCATTTTATTTTTTTCTTATTGCGAAAGCAATAATACGCCAGGTCTAACCGCTCGTCGCTGTGTGCCGCGTCCGTGGAAAAACAGAAGAACGCTCGGTCTCCTGCAGCTAATGCTTTCTCTCCACAGTCGGTTCAGCAGCGTTGAACCCTCATTTTATTTTTTTTGTTGCGAAAGCAATGCACCGCCAGGTCTAAAAGCTCGTTGCTGTGTGCCGTGTCCGTGGAAGAAGAAGAACGCTCGGTCTCCTGCAGCTAATGCTTTCGCTCCATAGTTGGTTCAGCAGTGCTAAACCCTTATTTTATTTTTTTTGTTGGGAAAGCAATGCTACACCAGGTCTTAAAGGTCGTCGCTGTGGGCCGTGTACGTGGAAGAAGAACACTCGGTCTCCTGCAGTTAATACTTTCGCTCCATGGTCGGTTCAGCAGCGTTGAAAGCTCATTTTATTTTTTTTTGTTGGGAAAGCAATGCTACGCCAGGTCTAAAAGCTCGTCGCTGTGTGCCGTGTTCATGGAAGAAGAAGAAGAACGCTCGGTCTCCTACAGCTAATGCTTTCGCTCCATCGTCGGTTCAGCAGCATTGAACCCTCCTCATTTTATTTTTTTTATTGCGAAAGCAATACTACGCCAGGTCTAACAGCTCGTCGCTGTGTGCCTTGTCCATGGAAGAAGAAAACGCTCGGTCTCCTGCAGCTAATGCTTTCGCTCCATAGTCGATTCAGCAGCGCTGAACCCTCATTTTATTTTTTTTTATTGCGAAAGCAATACTACGCCAGGTATAACAGCTCGTCGCTGTGTGCCTTGTCCGTGGAAGAAGAAAACGCTCGGTCTCCTGCAGCTAATTCTTTCTCTCCATAGTCGGTTCAGCAGCGTTGAACCCTCATTTTATTTTTTTTTGTTGCGAAAGCAATGCACCGCCAGGTCTAAGAGCTCGTCGCTGTGCGCCGTGTCCGTGGAAGAAGAAGAACGCTCGGTCTCCTGCAGCTAATGCTTTCGCTCCATAGTCGGTTCAGCAGCGTTGAAGCCTCATTTTATTTTTTTTATTGCGAAAGCAATACTACGCCAGGTCTAAAAGCTCGTCGCTGTGTGCCGTCTCCGTGGAAGAAGAATAAGAACGCTCGGTCTCCTGGAGCTAATGCTTTCGCTCCATTGTCGGTTCAGCAGCGTTGAACCCTCCTTATTTTATTTTTTTTTGTTGTGAAAGCAATAATACGCCAGGTCTAACCGCTCGTCCCTGTGTGCCGTGTCCGTGGAAAAACAGAAGAATGCTCGCTCTCCTGCAGCTAATGCTTTCTCTCCATAGTCGGTTCAGCAGCGTTGAGCCCTCATTTTATTTTTTTTTTGTTGCGAAAGCAATGCACCGCCAGGTCTAAAAGCTCGTCGCTGTGCGCCGTGTCCGTGGAAGAAGAAGAACGCTCGGTCTCCTGCAGATAATGCTTTCGCTCCATAGTCGGTTCAGCAGCGTTGAAGCCTCATTTTATTTTTTTCTTATTGCGAAAGCAATAATACGCCAGGTCTAACCGCTCGTCGCTGTGTGCCGTGTCCGTCGAAAAACAGAAGAACGCTCGGTCTCCTGCAGATAATGCTTTCTCTCCATAGTCGGTTCAGCAGCGTTGAACCCTCATTTTATTTTTTTTTGTTGCGAAAGCAATGCACCGCCAGGTCTAAAAGCTCGTCGCTGTATGCCGTGTCCGTGGAAGAAGAAGAACGCTCGGTCTCCTGCAGCTAATGCTTTCTCTCAATAGTCGGTTCAGCAGCGTTGTACCCTCCTCATTTTATTTTTTTTTTGTTGTTGTGAAAGCATTAATACGCCAGGTCTAACCGCTCGTCGCTGTGTGCCGTGTCCGTGGAAGAAGAAGAACGCTCGGTCTCCTGCAGCTAATGCTTTCGCTCCATAGTCGGTTCAGCAGCGTTGAACCCTCATTTTATTTTTTCTTATTGCGAAAGCAATAATATGCCAGTTCTAACCGCTCGTCGCTGTGTGCCGTGTCCGTGGAAAAACAGAAGAATGCTTGGTCTCCTGCAGCTAATGCTTTCTCTCCATAGTCGGTTCAGCAGCATTGAACCCTCATTTAATTTTTTTTCTTGCGAAAGCAATGCACCACCAGGTCTAAAAGCTCGTCGCTGTGTGCCGTCTCCGTGGAAGAAGAAGAGCACTCGGTCTCCTGCAGCTGATGCTTTCGCTCCATAGTCGGTTCAGCAGCGTTGTGCCCTCCTCATTTTATTTTTTTTTGTTGTGAAAGCAATAATACGCCAGGTCTAACCGCTCGTCGCTGTGGGCCGTGTACGTGGAAGAAGAAGAACACTCGGTCTCCTGCAGCTAATTCTTTCGCTCCATAGTCGGTTCAGCAGCGTTGAAAGCTCATTTTATTTTTTTTTGTTGGGAAAGCAATGCTACGCTAGGTCTAAAAGCTCGTCGCTGTGTGCCGTGTTCATGGAAGAAGAAGAACGCTCGGTCTCCTGCAGCTAATGCTTTCGCTCCATAGTCGGTTCAGCAGCGTTGTGCCCTCCTCATTTTATTTTTTTTTGTTGTGAAAGCAATAATACGCCAGGTCTAACCGCTCGTCGCTGTGTGCCGTGTCCGTGGAAGAAGAAGAACGCTCGGTCTCCTGCAGCTAAAGCTTTCGCTCCATAGTCGGTTCAGCAGCGTTGAACCCTCATTTTATTTTTTCTTATTGCGAAAGCAATAATATGCCAGTTCTAACCGCTCGTCGCTGTGTGCCGTGTCCGTGGAAGAAGAAGAACGCTCGGTCTTCTGCAGCTAATGCTATCGCTCCATAGTCGGTTCAGCAGCGTTGAACCCTCATTTTATTTTTTCTTATTGCGAAAGCAATGCTACGCCAGGTCTAAAAGCTCGTCGCTGTGTGCCGTCTCCGTGGAAGAAGAAGAAGAGCACTCGGTCTCCTGCAGCTAATGCTTTCGCTCCATAGTCGGTTCAGCAGGGTTGAACCCTCCTCATTTTATTTCTTTTTTTTGTTGTGAAAGCAATAATACGCTAGGTCTAACCGCTCGTCGCAGTGTGCTGTGTCCGTGGAAGAAGAAGAAGAACGCTCGGTCTCCTGCAGCTAATGCTTTCGCCCCATAGTCGGTTCAGCAGCGTTGAAACCTCCTCATTTTATTTTTTTTATTGCGAAAGCAATACTACGCCAGGTCTAACCGCTCGTCCCTGTGTGCCGTGTCCGTGGAAAAACAGAAGAATGCTCGGTCTCCTGCAGCCAATGCTTTCTCTCCATAGTCGGTTCAGCAGCGTTGAACCCTCTTATTTTTTTTTGTTGCGAAAGCAATGCACCGCCAGGTCTAAAAGCTCGTCTCTGTGTGCCGTGTCCGTGGTAGAAGAAGAACGCTCGGTCTCCTGCAGCTAATGCTTTCTCTCCATAGTCGGTTCAGCAGCATTGTGCCCTCCTCATTTTATTTTTTTTGTTGTTGTGAAAGCAATAATACGCCAGGTCTAACCTCTCGTCGCAGTGTGCCGTGTCCGTGGAAGAAGAAGAACGCTCGGTCTCCTGCAGCTAATGCTTTCGCTCCATAGTCGGTTCAGCAGTGTTGAACCCTGATCATTTTATTTTTTTTCTTATTGCGAAAGCAATAATACGCCAGGTCTAACCGCTCGTCACTGTGTGCCGTGTCCGTGGAAAAACAGAAGAATGCTCTGTCTCCTGCAGCTAATGCTTTCTCTCCATAGTCGGTTCAGCAGCGTTGAACCCTCATTTTATTTTTTTTTGTTACGAAAGCAATGCACCGCCAGGTCTAAAAGCTCGTAGCTGTGTGCCGTGTCCGTGGAAGAAGAAGAAGAACGCTCGGTCTCCTGCAGCTAATGCTTTCGCTCCATAGTCGGTTCAGCAGTGTTGAACCCTGATCATTTTATTTTTTTTGTTGTTGTGAAAGCATTAATACGCCAGGTCTAACCGCTCGTCGCTGTGTGCCGTGTCCGTGGAAGAAGAAGAACGCTCGGTCTCCTGCAGCTAATGCTTTCGCTCCATAGTCGGTTCAGCAGCGTTGAACCCTCATTTTATTTTTTCTTATTGCGAAAGCAATAATACGCCAGGTCTAACCGCTCGTTACTGTGTGCCGTGTCCGTGGAAAAACAGAAGAATGCTCGGTATCCTGCAGCTAATGCTTTCTCTCCATAGTCGGTTCAGCAGCATTGTGCCCTCCTCATTTTATTTTTTTTTGTTGTTGTGAAAGCAATAATACGCCAGGTCTAACCGCTCGTCGCTGTGTGCCGTGTCCGTGGAAGAAGAAGAACACTCGGTCTCCTGCAGCTAATGCTTTCGCTCCAAAGTCGGTTCAGCAGTGTTGAACCCTGATCATTTTATTTTTTTTTGTTGTTGTGAAAGCAATAATACGCCAGGTCTAACCGCTCGTCGCAGTGTGCCGTGTCCGTGGAAGAAGAAGAACGCTCGGTCTCCTGCAGCTAATGCTTTCGCTCCATAGTCGGTTCAGCAGCGTTGAACCCTCATTTTATTTTTTCTTATTGCCAAAGCAATAATACGCCAGGTCTAACCGCTCGTCACTGTGTGCCGTGTCCGTGGAAAAACAGAAGAATGCTCTGTCTCCTGCAGCTAATGCTTTCTCTCCATAGTCGGTTCAGCAGCGATTAACCCTCATTTTATTTTTTTTTGTTGCGAAAGCAATTCACCACCAGGTCTAAAAGCTCGTCGCTGTGTGCCGTGTCCGTGGAAGAAGAAGAACGCTCGGTCTCCTGCAGCTAATGCTTTCTCTCCATAGTCGGTTCAGGAGCGTTGTACCCTCCTCATTTTATTTCTTTTTTTGTTGTGAGAGAAATAATACGCCAGGTCTAACCGCTCGTCGCTGTTTGCCGTGTCTGTGGAAGAAGAAGAAGAACGCTCGGTCTCCTGCAGCTAATGCTTTCGCTCCATAGTCGGTTTAGCAGCGTTTAACCCTCATTTTATTTTTTCTTATTGCGAAAGGAATAATACGCCAGGTCTAACCGCTCGTCGCTCTGTGCCGTGTCCGTGGAAGAAGAAGAACGCTCGGTCTCCTGCTGCTAATGTTTTCTCTCCATAGTGGGTTCAGCAGCGTTGTACCCTCCTCATTTTATTTTTTTTTTGTTGTTGTGAAAGCAATAATACGCCAGGTCTAACCGCTCGTCGCTGTGGGCCGTGTACGTGGAAGAAGAACACTCGGTCTCCTGCAGCTAATGCTTTCGCTCCATAGTCGGTTCAGCACCGTTGAAAGCTCATTTTATTTTTTTTTTGTTGTTACAGCAATGCTACGCTAGGTCTAAAAGCTCGTCGCTGTGTGCCGTGTTCATGGAAGAAGAAGAACGCTCGGTCTCCTACAGCTAATGCTTTCGCTCTATCGTCGGTTGAGCAGCATTGAACTCCCCTCATTTTATTTTTTTTTTATTGCGAAAGCAATACTACGCCAGGTCTAACAGCTCGTCGCTGTGTGCCTTGTCCGTGGAAGAAGGAAACGCTCGGTCTCCTGCAGCTAATGCTTTCGCTCCATAGTCGGTTCAGCAGCGTTGGACCCTCATTTTATTTTTTTTATTGCGAAAGCAATACTACGCCAGGTCTAAAAGCTCGTCGCTGTGTGCCGTCTCCATGGAAGAAGAATAAGAACGCTCGGTCTCCTGCAGCTAATGCTTTCGCTCCATTGTCGGTTCAGCAGCGTTGAACCCTCCTCATTTTATTTTTTTTGTTGTGAAAGCAATAGTACGCCAGGTCTAACCGCTCGTCCCTGTGTGCCGTGTCCGTGGAAAAACAGAAGAATGCTCGCTCTCCTGCAGCTAATGCTTTCTCTCCATAGTCGGTTCAGCAGCGTTGAACCCTCATTTTATTTTTTTTTTGTTGCGAAAGCAATGCACCGCCAGGTCTAAAAGCTCGTCGCTGTGCGCCGTGTCCGTGGAAGAAGAAGAACGCTCGGTCTCCTGCAGATAATGCTTTCGCTCCATAGTCGGTTCAGCAGCGTTGAAGCCTCATTTTATTTTTTTCTTATTGCGAAAGCAATAATACGCCAGGTCTAACCGCTCGTCGCTGTGTGCCGTGTCCGTCGAAAAACAGAAGAACGCTCGGTCTCCTGCAGATAATACTTTCTCTCCATAATCGGTTCAGCAGCGTTGAACCCTCATTTTATTTTTTTTTGTTGCGAAAGCAATGCACCGCCAGGTCTAAAAGCTCGTCGCTGTGTGCCGTGTCGGTGGAAGAAGAAGAACGCTCGGTCTCCTGCAGCTAATGCTTTCTCTCAATAGTCGGTTCAGCAGCGTTGTACCCTCCTCATTTTATTTTTTTTTGTTGTTGTGAAAGCATTAATACGCCAGGTCTAACCGCTCGTCGCTGTGTGCCGTGTCCGTGGAAGAAGAAGAACGCTCGGTCTCCTGCAGCTAATGCTTTCGCTCCATAGTCGGTTCAGCACCGTTGAACCCTCATTTTATTTTTTCTTATTGCGAAAGCAATACTACGCCAGGTCTAACCGCTCGTCCCTGTGTGCCGTGTCCGTGGAAAAACAGAAGAATGCTCGGTCTCCTGCAGCCAATGCTTTCTCTCCATAGTCGGTTCAGCAGCGTTGAACCCTCCTTTTATTTTTTTTTGTTACGAAAGCAATGCACCGCCAGGTCTAAAAGCTCGTCGCTGTGTGCCGTGTCCGTGGAAGAAGAAGAATGCTTTCTCTCCATAGTCGGTTCAGCAGCGTTGTGCCCTCCTCATTTTATTTTTTTTTTGTTGTGAAAGCAATAATACGCCAGGTCTAACCGCTCGTCGCTGTGGGCCGTGTACGTGGAAGAAGAAGAACACTCGGTCTCCTGCAGCTAATGCTTTCGCTCCATAGTCGGTTCAGCAGCGTTGAAAGCTCATTTTATTTTTTTTTGTTGGGAAAGCAATGCTACGCTAGGTCTAAAAGCTCGTCGCTGTGTGCCGTGTTCATGGAAGAAGAAGAACGCTCGGTCTCCTACAGCTAATGCTTTCGCTCCATTGTCGGTTCAGCAGCATTGAACCATCCTCATTTTATTTTTTTTTATTGCGAAAGCAATACTACGCCAGGTCTAACAGCTCGTCGCTGTGTGCCTTGTCCGTGGAAGAAGGAAACGCTCGGTCTCCTGCAGCTAATGCTTTCGCTCCATTGTCGGTTCAGCAGCGTGGAACCCTCCTCATTTTATTTTTTTGTTGTTGTGAAAGCAATAATACGCCAGGTCTAACCGCTCGTCCCTGTGTGCCGTGTCTGTGGAAAAAGAGAAGAATGCTCGCTCTCCTGCAGCTAATGCTTTCTCTCCATAGTCGGTTCAGCAGCGTTGAACCCTCATTTTATTTTTTTTTGTTGCGAAAGCAATGCACCGCCAGGTCTAAAAGCTCGTCGCTGTGTGCCGTGTCCGTGGAAGAAGAAGAACGCTCAGTCTCCTGCAGCTAATGCTTTCTCTCCATAGTCGGTTCAGCAGCGTTGTACCCTCCTCATTTTATTTTTTTTTGTGTTGTGAGAGAAATAATACGCCAGGTCTAACCACTCGTCGCTGTGTGCCGTGTCCGTGGAAGAAGAAGAAGAACGCTCGGTCTCCTGCAGCTAATGCTTTCGCTCCATAGTCGGTTCAGCAGCGTTGAACCCTCATTTTATTTTTTCTTATTGCGAAAGCTATAATACGCCAGGTCTAACCGCTCGTCGCTGTGTGCCGTGTCCGCGGAAAAACAGAAGAATGCTCGGTCTCCTGCAGCTAATGCTTTCTCTCCATAGTCGGTTCAGCAGCGTTGAACCCTCATTTTATTTTTTTTTTGTTGCGAAAGCAATGCACCGCCAGGTCTAAAAGCTCGTCGCTGTGTCCCGTGTCCGTGGAAGAAGAAGAACGCTCGGTCTTTAGCAGCTAATGCTTTCTCTCCATAGTCGGTTCAGCAGCGTTGTACCGTCCTCATTTTATTTTTTTTTGTTGTGAGAGAAATAATACGCCAGGTCTAACCGTTTGTCGCTGTGTGCCGTGTCCGTGGAAGAAGAAGAAGAACGCTTGGTCTCCTGCAGCTAATGCTTTCGCTCCATAGTCGGTTCAGCAGCGTTGAACCCTCATTTTATTTTTTCTTACTGCGAAAGCAATAATACGCCAGGTCTAACCGCTCGTCCCTGTGTGCCGCGTCCGTGGAAAAACAGAAGAATGTTCGGTCTCCTGCAGCTAATGCTTTCGCTCCATAGTGGGTTCAGCAGCGTTGAACCCTCATTTTATTTTTTCTTATTGCGAAAGCTATAATACGCCAGGTCTAACCGCTCGTCGCTGTGTGCCGTGTCCGCGGAAAAACAGAAGAATGCTCGGTCTCCTGCAGCTAATGCTTTCTCTCCATAGTCGGTTCAGCAGCGTTGAACCCTCATTTTATTTTTTTTTTGTTGCGAAAGCAATGCACCGCCAGGTATAAAAGCTCCTCGCTGTGTGCCGTGTCCGTGGAAGAAGAAGAAGAACGCTCGGTCTCCTGCAGCTAATGCTTTCGCTCCATAGTTGGTTCAGCAGTGCTAAACCCTCATTTTATATTTTTTGTTGGCACAGGAATGCTACACCAGATCTTAAAAGTCGTCGCTGTGGGCCGTGTACGTGGAAGAACACTCGGTTTCCTGCAGTTAATACTTTCGCTCCATGGTCGGTTCAGCAGCGTTGAACTCTCATTTTATTTTTTTTATTGCGAAAGCAATGCTACGCCAGGTCTAAAAGCTCGTCGCTGTGTGCCGTGTCCTTGGAAGAAGAAGAAGAACGCTCGGTCTCCTGCAGCTAATGCTTTCGCTCCATAGTTGGTTCAGCAGTGCTAAACCCTCATTTTATTTTTTTTGTTGGGAAAGCAATGCTACATCAGGTCTTAAAGGTCGTCGCTGTGGGCCGTGTACGTGGAAGAAGAACACTCGGTCTCCTGCAGTTAATACTTTCGCTCCATAATCGATTCAGCAGCGCTGAACCCTCATTTTATTTTTTTTATTGCGAAAGCAATACTACGCCAGGTCTAACAGCTCGTCGCTGTGTGCCTTGTCCGTGGAAGAAGAAAACGCTCGGTCTCCTGCAGCTAATGCTTTCTCTCCATAGTCGGTTCAGCAGCGTTGAACCCTCATTTTATTTTTTTTTGTTGCGAAAGCAATGCACCGCCAGGTCTAAAAGCTCGTCCCTGTGCGCCGTGTCCGTGGAAGAAGAAGAACGCTCGGTCTCCTGCAGCTAATGCTTTCGCTCCATAGTCGGTTCACCAGCGTTGAAGCCTCATTTTATTTTTTTCTTATTGCGAAAGCAATAATACGCCAGGTCTAACCGCTCGTGGCTGTGTGCCGTGTCCGTGGAAAAACAGAAGAACGCTCGGTCTCCTGCAGCTAATGCTTTCTCTCCATAGTCGGTTCAGCAGCGTTGAACCCTCATTTTATTTTTTTTTTGTTGCGAAAGCAATGCACCGCCAAGTCGAAAAGCTCGTCGCTGTGTGCCTTGTCCGTGGAAGAAGAAAACACTCGGTCTCCTGCAGCTAATGCTTTCGCTCCATAGTCGATTCAGCAGCGCTGAACCCTCATTTTATTTTTTTTATTGGGAAAGCAATGCTACGCACGGTCTAAAAGTTCGTCGCTGTGGGCCGTGTACGTGGAAGAAGAACACTCGGTATCCTGCAGTTAATACTTTCGCTCCATGGTCGGTTCAGCAGCGTTGAAAGCTCATTTTATTTTTTTTTTGTTGGGAAAGCAATGCTACGCCAGGTCTAAAAGCTCGTCGCTGTGTGCCGTGTTCATGGAAGAAGAAGAAGAACGCTCGGTCTCCTACAGCTAATGCTTTCGCTCCATCGTCGGTTCAGCAGCATTGAACCCTCCTCATTTTATTTTTTTCTTATTGCGAAAGCAATAATACGCCAGGTCTAACCGCTCGTCGCTGTGTGCCGTGTCCGTGGAAAAACAGAAGAACGCTCGGTCTCCTGCAGCTAATGCTTTCTCTCCATAGTCGCTTCAGCAGCGTTGTACCCTCCTCATTTTAATTTTTTCTTTTATTGTTGCGAAAGCAATGCACCGCCAGGTCTAAAAGCTCGTCGCTGTGCGCCGTGTCCGTGGAAGAAGAAGAGCGCTCGGTCTCCTGCAGCTAATGCTTTCGCTCCATAGTCGGTTCAGCAGCGTTGAAGCCTCATTTTATTTTTTTCTTATTGCGAAAGCAATAATACGCCAGGTCTAACCGCTCGTCGCTGTGTGCCGCGTCCGTGGAAAAACAGAAGAACGCTCGGTCTCCTGCAGCTAATGCTTTCTCTCCACAGTCGGTTCAGCAGCGTTGAACCCTCATTTTATTTTTTTTTGTTGCGAAAGCAATGCACCGCCAGGTCTAAAAGCTCGTTGCTGTGTGCCGTGTCCGTGGAAGAAGAAGAACGCTCGGTCTCCTGCAGCTAATGCTTTCGCTCCATAGTTGGTTCAGCAGTGCTAAACCCTTATTTTATTTTTTTTGTTGGGAAAGCAATGCTACACCAGGTCTTAAAGGTCGTCGCTGTGGGCCGTGTACGTGGAAGAAGAACACTCGGTCTCCTGCAGTTAATACTTTCGCTCCATGGTCGGTTCAGCAGCGTTGAAAGCTCATTTTATTTTTTTTTTGTTGGGAAAGCAATGCTACGCCAGGTCTAAAAGCTCGTCGCTGTGTGCCGTGTCCGTGGAAGAAGAAGAAGAACGCTCGGTCTCCTGCAGCTAATGCTTTCGCTCCATAGTCGGTTCAGCAGCGTTGAACCCTCATTTTATTTTTTCTTATTGCGAAAGCTATAATACGCCAGGTCTAACCGCTCGTCGCTGTGTGCCGTGTCCGCGGAAAAACAGAAGAATGCTCGGTCTCCTGCAGCTAATGCTTTCTCTCCATAGTCGGTTCAGCAGCGTTGAACCCTCATTTTATTTTTTTTTTGTTGCGAAAGCAATGCACCGCCAGGTATAAAAGCTCCTCGCTGTGTGCCGTGTCCGTGGAAGAAGAAGAAGAACGCTCGGTCTCCTGCAGCTAATGCTTTCGCTCCATAGTTGGTTCAGCAGTGCTAAACCCTCATTTTATATTTTTTGTTGGCACAGGAATGCTACACCAGATCTTAAAAGTCGTCGCTGTGGGCCGTGTACGTGGAAGAACACTCGGTTTCCTGCAGTTAATACTTTCGCTCCATGGTCGGTTCAGCAGCGTTGAACTCTCATTTTATTTTTTTTATTGCGAAAGCAATGCTACGCCAGGTCTAAAAGCTCGTCGCTGTGTGCCGTGTCCTTGGAAGAAGAAGAAGAACGCTCGGTCTCCTGCAGCTAATGCTTTCGCTCCATAGTTGGTTCAGCAGTGCTAAACCCTCATTTTATTTTTTTTGTTGGGAAAGCAATGCTACATCAGGTCTTAAAGGTCGTCGCTGTGGGCCGTGTACGTGGAAGAAGAACACTCGGTCTCCTGCAGTTAATACTTTCGCTCCATAATCGATTCAGCAGCGCTGAACCCTCATTTTATTTTTTTTATTGCGAAAGCAATACTACGCCAGGTCTAACAGCTCGTCGCTGTGTGCCTTGTCCGTGGAAGAAGAAAACGCTCGGTCTCCTGCAGCTAATGCTTTCTCTCCATAGTCGGTTCAGCAGCGTTGAACCCTCATTTTATTTTTTTTTGTTGCGAAAGCAATGCACCGCCAGGTCTAAAAGCTCGTCCCTGTGCGCCGTGTCCGTGGAAGAAGAAGAACGCTCGGTCTCCTGCAGCTAATGCTTTCGCTCCATAGTCGGTTCACCAGCGTTGAAGCCTCATTTTATTTTTTTCTTATTGCGAAAGCAATAATACGCCAGGTCTAACCGCTCGTGGCTGTGTGCCGTGTCCGTGGAAAAACAGAAGAACGCTCGGTCTCCTGCAGCTAATGCTTTCTCTCCATAGTCGGTTCAGCAGCGTTGAACCCTCATTTTATTTTTTTTTTGTTGCGAAAGCAATGCACCGCCAAGTCGAAAAGCTCGTCGCTGTGTGCCTTGTCCGTGGAAGAAGAAAACACTCGGTCTCCTGCAGCTAATGCTTTCGCTCCATAGTCGATTCAGCAGCGCTGAACCCTCATTTTATTTTTTTTATTGGGAAAGCAATGCTACGCACGGTCTAAAAGTTCGTCGCTGTGGGCCGTGTACGTGGAAGAAGAACACTCGGTATCCTGCAGTTAATACTTTCGCTCCATGGTCGGTTCAGCAGCGTTGAAAGCTCATTTTATTTTTTTTTTGTTGGGAAAGCAATGCTACGCCAGGTCTAAAAGCTCGTCGCTGTGTGCCGTGTTCATGGAAGAAGAAGAAGAACGCTCGGTCTCCTACAGCTAATGCTTTCGCTCCATCGTCGGTTCAGCAGCATTGAACCCTCCTCATTTTATTTTTTTCTTA
Source organism: Amblyomma maculatum (assembly GCF_055883805.1). NCBI lineage: Eukaryota > Metazoa > Arthropoda > Arachnida > Ixodida > Ixodidae > Amblyomma > Amblyomma maculatum. The sequence goes on from NW_028146738.1 coordinate 17,270,378, forward strand.
TTGCGAAAGCAATAATACGCCAGGTCTAACCGCTCGTCGCTGTGTGCCGTGTCCGTGGAAAAACAGAAGAACGCTCGGTCTCCTGCAGCTAATGCTTTCTCTCCATAGTCGCTTCAGCAGCGTTGTACCCTCCTCATTTTAATTTTTTCTTTTATTGTTGCGAAAGCAATGCACCGCCAGGTCTAAAAGCTCGTCGCTGTGCGCCGTGTCCGTGGAAGAAGAAGAGCGCTCGGTCTCCTGCAGCTAATGCTTTCGCTCCATAGTCGGTTCAGCAGCGTTGAAGCCTCATTTTATTTTTTTCTTATTGCGAAAGCAATAATACGCCAGGTCTAACCGCTCGTCGCTGTGTGCCGCGTCCGTGGAAAAACAGAAGAACGCTCGGTCTCCTGCAGCTAATGCTTTCTCTCCACAGTCGGTTCAGCAGCGTTGAACCCTCATTTTATTTTTTTTTGTTGCGAAAGCAATGCACCGCCAGGTCTAAAAGCTCGTTGCTGTGTGCCGTGTCCGTGGAAGAAGAAGAACGCTCGGTCTCCTGCAGCTAATGCTTTCGCTCCATAGTTGGTTCAGCAGTGCTAAACCCTTATTTTATTTTTTTTGTTGGGAAAGCAATGCTACACCAGGTCTTAAAGGTCGTCGCTGTGGGCCGTGTACGTGGAAGAAGAACACTCGGTCTCCTGCAGTTAATACTTTCGCTCCATGGTCGGTTCAGCAGCGTTGAAAGCTCATTTTATTTTTTTTTTGTTGGGAAAGCAATGCTACGCCAGGTCTAAAAGCTCGTCGCTGTGTGCCGTGTTCATGGAAGAAGAAGAAGAACGCTCGGTCTCCTACAGCTAATGCTTTCGCTCCATCGTCGGTTCAGCAGCATTGAACCCTCCTCATTTTATTTTTTTTATTGCGAAAGCAATACTACGCCAGGTCTAACAGCTCGTCGCTGTGTGCCTTGTCCATGGAAGAAGAAAACGCTCGGTCTCCTGCAGCTAATGCTTTCGCTCCATAGTCGATTCAGCAGCGCTGAACCCTCATTTTATTTTTTTTTATTGCGAAAGCAATACTACGCCAGGTCTAACAGCTCGTCGCTGTGTGCCTTGTCCGTGGAAGAAGAAAACGCTCGGTCTCCTGCAGATAATGCTTTCTCTCCATAGTCGGTTCAGCAGCGTTGAACCCTCATTTTATTTTTTTTTTGTTGCGAAAGCAATGCACCGCCAGGTCTAAAAGCTCGTCGCTGTGCGCCGTGTCCGTGGAAGAAGAAGAACGCTCGGTCTCCTGCAGCTAATGCTTTCGCTCCATAGTCGGTTCAGCAGCGTTGAAGCCTCATTTTATTTTTTTTATTGCGAAAGCAATACTACGCCAGGTCTAAAAGCTCGTCGCTGTGTGCCGTCTCCGTGGAAGAAGAATAAGAACGCTCGGTCTCATGCAGCTAATGCTTTCGCTCCATTGTCGGTTCAGCAGCGTTGAACCCTCCTCATTTTATTTTTTTTTTGTTGTGAAAGCAATAATACGCCAGGTCTAACCGCTCGTCCCTGTGTGCCGTGTCCGTGGAAAAACAGAAGAATGCTCGCTCTCCTGCAGCTAATGCTTTCTCTCCATAGTCGGTTCAGCAGCGTTGAACCCTCATTTTATTTTTTTTTTGTTGCGAAAGCAATGCACCGCCAGGTCTAAAAGCTCGTCGCTGTGCGCCGTGTCCGTGGAAGAAGAAGAACGCTCGGTCTCCTGCAGATAATGCTTTCGCTCCATAGTCGGTTCAGCAGCGTTGAAGCCTCATTTTATTTTTTTCTTATTGCGAAAGCAATAATACGCCAGGTCTAACCGCTCGTCGCTGTGTGCCGTGTCCGTCGAAAAACAGAAGAACACTCGGTCTCCTGCAGATAATGCTTTCTCTCCATAGTCGGTTCAGCAGCGTTGAACCCTCATTTTATTTTTTTTTGTTGCGAAAGCAATGCACCGCCAGGTCTAAAAGCTCGTCGCTGTGTGCCGTGTCCGTGGAAGAAGAAGAACGCTCGGTCTCCTGCAGCTAATGCTTTCTCTCAATAGTCGGTTCAGCAGCGTTGTACCCTCCTCATTTTATTTTTTTTTGTTGTTGTGAAAGCATTAATACGCCAGGTCTAACCGCTCGTCGCTGTGTGCCGTGTCCGTGGAAGAAGAAGAACGCTCGGTCTCCTGCAGCTAATGCTTTCGCTCCATAGTCGGTTCAGCAGCGTTGAACCCTCATTTTATTTTTTCTTATTGCGAAAGCAATAATATGCCAGTTCTAACCGCTCGTCGCTGTGTGCCGTGTCCGTGGAAAAACAGAAGAATGCTTGGTCTCCTGCAGCTAATGCTTTCTCTCCATAGTCGGTTCAGCAGCATTGAACCCTCATTTAATTTTTTTTCTTGCGAAAGCAATGCACCACCAGGTCTAAAAGCTCGTCGCTGTGTGCCGTCTCCGTGGAAGAAGAAGAGCACTCGGTCTCCTGCAGCTAATGCTTTCGCTCCATAGTCGGTTCAGCAGCGTTGTGCCCTCCTCATTTTATTTTTTTTTGTTGTGAAAGCAATAATACGCCAGGTCTAACCGCTCGTCGCTGTGGGCCGTGTACGTGGAAGAAGAAGAACACTCGGTCTCCTGCAGCTAATGCTTTCGCTCCATAGTCGGTTCAGCAGCGTTGAAAGCTTATTTTATTTTTTTTTTGTTGGGAAAGCAATGCTACGCTAGGTCTAAAAGCTCGTCGCTGTGTGCCGTGTTCATGGAAGAAGAAGAACGCTCGGTCTCCTACAGGTTATGCTTTCGCTCCATTGTCGGTTCAGCAGCATTGAACCCTCCTCATTTTATTTTTTTTTTATTGCGAAAGCAATACTACGCCAGGTCTAACAGCTCGTCGCTGTGTGCCTTGTCCGTGGAAGAAGGAAACGCTCGGTCTCCTGTAGCTAATGCTTTCGCTCCATTGTCGGTTCAGCAGCGTGGAACCCTCGTCATTTTATTTTTTTTTGTTGTGAAAGCAATAATACGCCAGATCTAACCGCTCGTCCCTGTGTGCCGAGTCTGTGGAAAAAGAGAAGAATGCTCGCTCTCCTGCAGCTAATGCTTTCTCTCCATAGTCGGTTCAGCAGCGTTGAACCCTCATTTTATTTTTTTTTTGTTGCGAAAGAAATGCACCGCCAGGTCTAAAAGCTCGTCGCTGTGTGCCGTGTCCGTGGAAGAAGAAGAACGCTCGGTCTCCTGCAGCTAATGCTTTCTCTCCATAGTCGGTTCAGCAGCATTGTACCCTCCTCATTTTATTTTTTTTGTGTTGTGAGAGAAATAATACGCCAGGTCTAACCACTCGTCGCTGTGTGCCGTGTCCGTGGAAGAAGAAGAAGAACGCTCGGTCTCCTGCAGCTAATGCTTTCTCTCCATAGTCGGTTCAGCAGCGTTGAACCCTCATTTTATTTTTTCTTATTGCGAAAGCTATAATACGCCAGGTCTAACCGCTCGTCGCTGTGTGCCGTGTCCGCGGAAAAACAGAAGAATGCTCGGTCTCCTGCAGCTAATGCTTTCTCTCCATAGTCGGTTCAGCAGCGTTGAACCCTCATTTTATTTTTTTTTTGTTGCGAAAGCAATGCACCGGCAGGTCTAAAAGCTCGTCGCTGTGTCCCGTGTCCGTGGAAGAAGAAGAACGCTCGGTCTTTAGCAGCTAATGCTTTCTCTCCATAGTCGGTTCAGCAGCGTTGTACCGTCCTCATATTATTTTTTTTTTGTTGTGAGAGAAATAATACGCCAGGTCTAACCGTTTGTCGCTGTGTGCCGTGTCCGTGGAAGAAGAAGAAGAACGCTTGGTCTCCTGCAGCTAATGCTTTCGCTCCATAGTCGGTTCAGCAGCGTTGAACCCTCATTTTATTTTTTCTTACTGCGAAAGCAATAATACGCCAGGTCTAACCGCTCGTCCCTGTGTGCCGCGTCCGTGGAAAAACAGAAGAATGTTCGGTCTCCTGCAGCTAATGCTTTCGCTCCATAGTGGGTTCAGCAGCGTTGAACTCTCATTTTATTTTTTTTATTGCGAAAGCAATGCTACGCCAGGTATAAAAGCTCCTCGCTGTGTGCCGTGTCCGTGGAAGAAGAAGAAGAACGCTCGGTCTCCTGCAGCTAATGCTTTCGCTCCATAGTTGGTTCAGCAGTGCTAAACCCTCATTTTATTTTTTTTGTTGGGAAAGGAATGCTACACCAGGTCTTATAGGTCGTCGCTGTGGGCCGTGTACGTGGAAGAACACTCGGTTTCCTGCAGTTAATACTTTCGCTCCATGGTCGGTTCAGCAGCGTTGAAAGCTCATTTTATTTTTTTTTGTTGGGAAAGCAATGCTACGCCAGGTCTAAAAGCTCGTCGCTGTGTGCCGTGTTCATGGAAGAAGAAGAAGAACGCTCGGTCTCCTACAGCTAATGCTTTCGCTCCATCGTCGGTTCAGCAGCATTGAACCCTCCTCATTTTATTTTTTTTATTGCGAAAGCAATACTACGCCAGGTCTAACAGCTCGTCGCTGTGTGCCTTGTCCGTGGAAGAAGAAAACGCTCGGTCTCCTGCAGCTAATGCTTTCGCTCCATAGTAGATTCAGCAGCGCTGAACCCTCATTTTATTTTTTTTTATTGCGAAAGCAATACTATGCCAGGTCTAACAGCTCGTCGCTGTGTGCCTTGTCCGTGGAAGAAAAAAACGCTCGGTCTCCTGCAGCTAATGCTTTCTCTCCATAGTCGGTTCAGCAGCGTTGAACCCTCATTTTATTTTTTTTTGTTGCGAAAGCAATGCACCGCCAGGTCTAAAAGCTCGTCCCTGTGCGCCGTTTCCGTGGAAGAAGAAGAACGCTCGGTCTCCTGCAGCTAATGCTTTCGCTCCATAGTCGGTTCACCAGCGTTGAAGCCTCATTTTATTTTTTTCTTATTGCGAAAACAATAATACTCCAGGTCTAACCGCTCGTGGCTGTGTGCCGTGTCCGTGGAAAAACAGAAGAACGCTCGGTCTCCTGCAGCTAATGCTTTCTCTCCATAGTCGGTTCAGCAGCGTTGAACCCTCATTTTATTTTTTTTTGTTGCGAAAGCAATGCACCGCCAAGTCGAAAAGCTCGTTGCTGTGTGCCGTGTCCGTGGAAGAAGAAGAACACTCGGTCTCCTGCAGCTAATGCTTTCGCTCCATAGTCGATTCAGCAGCGCTGAACCCTCATTTTATTTTTTTTTATTGGGAAAGCAATGCTACGCCAGGTCTAAAAGTTCGTCGCTGTGGGCCGTGTACGTGGAAGAAGAACACTCGGTATCCTGCAGTTAATACTTTCGCTCCATGGTCGGTTCAGCAGCGTTGAACCCTCATTTATTTTTTTTCTTGCGAAAGCAATGCACCACCAGGTCTAAAAGCTCGTCGCTGTGTGCCGTCTCCGTGGAAGAAGAAGAGCACTCGGTCTCCTGCAGCTAATGCTTTCGCTCCATAGTCAGTTCAGCAGCGTTGTGCCCTCCTCATTTTATTTTTTTTTGTTGTGAAAGCAATAATACGCCAGGTCTAACCGCTCGTCGCTGTGGGCCGTGTACGTGGAAGAAGAAGAACACTCGGTCTCCTGCAGCTAATGCTTTCGCTCCATAGTCGGTTCAGCAGCGTTGAAAGCTCATTTTATTTTTTTTTGTTGGGAAAGCAATGCTACGCCAGGTCTAAAAGCTCGTCGCTGTGTGCCGTGTTCATGGAAGAAGAAGAAGAACGCTCGGTCTCCTACAGCTAATGCTTTCGCTCCATCGTCGGTTCAGCAGCATTGAACCCTCCTCATTTTATTTTTTTTATTGCGAAAGCAATACTACGCCAGGTCTAACAGCTCGTCGCTGTGTGCCTTGTCCGTGGAAGAAGAAAACGCTCGGTCTCCTGCAGCTAATGCTTTCGCTCCATAGTCGATTCAGCAGCGCTGAACCCTCATTTTATTTTTTTTATTGCGAAAGCAATACTACGCCAGGTCTAACAGCTCGTCGCTGTGTGCCTTGTCCGTGGAAGAAGAAAACGCTCGGTCTCCTGCAGCTAATGCTTTCTCTCCATAGTCGGTTCAGCAGCGTTGAACCCTCATTTTATTTTTTTTTGTTGCGAAAGCAATGCACCGCCAGGTCTAAAAGCTCGTCGCTGTGCGCCGTGTCCGTGGAAGAAGAAGAACGCTCGGTCTCCTGCAGCTAATGCTTTCGCTCCATAGTCGGTTCAGCAGGGTTGAAGCCTCATTTTATTTTTTTCTTATTGCGAAAGCAATAATACGCCAGGTCTAACCGCTCGTCGCTGTGTGCCGTGTCCGTGGAAAAACAGAAGAACGCTCGGTCTCCTGCAGCTAATGCTTTCTCTCCATAGTCGGTTCAGCAGCGTTGAACCCTCATTTTATTTTTTGTTTTGTTGCGAAAGCAATGCACCGCCAGGTCTAAAAGCTCGTTGCTGTGTGCCGTGTCTGCCGAAGAAGAAGAACGCTCGGTCTCCTGCAGCTAATGCTTTCTCTCCATAGTCGGTTCAGCAGCGTTGTACCCTCCTCATGTTATTTTTTTTTTGTGAAAGCAATAATACGCCAGGTCTAACCGCTCGTCGCTGTGTGCCGCGTCCGTGGAAGAAGAAGAACTCTCGGTCTCCTGCAGCTAATGCTTTCGCTCCATAGTCGGTTCAGCAGCGTTGAACCCTCACTTTATTGTTTCTTACTGCGAAAGCAATAATACGCCAGGTCTAACCGCTCGTCCCTGTGTGCCGCGTCCGTGCAAAAACAGAAGAATGTTCGGTCTCCTGCAGCTAATGCTTTCGCTCCATAGTGGGTTCAGCAGCGTTGAACTCTCATTTTATTTTTTTTATTGCGAAAGCAATGCTACGCCAGGTCTAAAAGCTCGTCGCTGTGTGCCGTGTCCTTGGAAGAAGAAGAAGAACGCTCGGTCTCCTGCAGCTAATGCTTTCGCTCCATAGTTGGTTCAGCAGTGCTAAACCCTCATTTTATTTTTTTTGTTGGGAAAGCAATGCTACATCAGGTCTTAAAGGTCGTCGCTGTGGGCCGTGTACGTGGAAGAAGAACACTCGGTCTCCTGCAGTTAATACTTTCGCTCCATGGTCGGTTCAGCAGCGTTGAAAGCTCATTTTATTTTTTTTTGTTGGGAAAGCAATGCTACGCCAGGTCTAAAAGCTCGTCGCTGTGTGCCGTGTTCATGGAAGAAGAAGAAGAACGCTCGGTCTCCTACAGCTAATGCTTTCGCTCCATCGTCGGTTCAGCAGCATTGAACCCTCCTCATTTTATTTTTTTTTATTGCGAAAGCAATACTACGCCAGGTCTAACAGCTCGTCGCTGCGTGCCTTGTCCATGGAAGAAGAAAACGCTCGGTCTCCTGCAGCTAATGCTTTCGCTCCATAGTCGATTCAGCAGCGCTGAACCCTCATTTTATTTTTTTTATTGCGAAAGCAATACTACGCCAGGTCTAACAGCTCGTCGCTGTGTGCCTTGTCCGTGGAAGAAGAAAACGCTCGGTCTCCTGCAGCTAATGCTTTCTCTCCATAGTCGGTTCAGCAGCGTTGAACCCTCATTTTATTTTTTTGTTGCGAAAGCAATGCACCGCCAGGTCTAAAAGCTCGTCGCTGTGCGCCGTGTCCGTGGAAGAAGAAGAACGCTCGGTCTCCTGCAGCTAATGCTTTCGCTCCATAGTCGGTTCAGCAGGGTTGAAGCCTCATTTTATTTTTTTCTTATTGCGAAAGCAATAATACGCCAGGTCTAACCGCTCGTCGCTGTGTGCCGTGTCCGTGGAAAAACAGAAGAACGCTCGGTCTCCTGCAGCTAATGCTTTCTCTCCATAGTCGGTTCAGCAGCGTTGAACCCTCATTTTATTTTTTTTTGTTGCGAAAGCAATGCACCGCCAGGTCTAAAAGCTCGTTGCTGTGTGCCGTGTCTGTGGAAGAAGAAGAACGCTCGGTCTCCTGCAGCTAATGCTTTCTCTCCATAGTCGGTTCAGCAGCGTTGTACCCTCCTCATGTTATTTTTTTTTTTTTTTGTGAAAGCAATAATACGCCAGGTCTAACCGCTCGTCGCTGTGTGCCGTGTCCGTGGAAGAAGAAGAACGCTCGGTCTCCTGCAGCTAATGCTTTCGCTCCATAGTCGGTTCAGCAGCGTTGAACCCTCACTTTATTTTTTCTTACTGCGAAAGCAATAATACGCCAGGTCTAACCGCTCGTCCCTGTGTGCCGCGTCCGTGCAAAAACAGAAGAATGTTCGGTCTCCTGCAGCTAATGCTTTCGCTCCATAGTGGGTTCAGCAGCGTTGAACTCTCATTTTATTTTTTTTATTGCGAAAGCAATGCTACGCCAGGTCTAAAAGCTCGTCGCTGTGTGCCGTGTCCTTGGAAGAAGAAGAAGAACGCTCGGTCTCCTGCAGCTAATGCTTTCGCTCCATAGTTGGTTCAGCAGTGCTAAACCCTCATTTTATTTTTTTTGTTGGGAAAGCAATGCTACATCAGGTCTTAAAGGTCGTCGCTGTGGGCCGTGTACGTGGAAGAAGAACACTCGGTCTCCTGCAGTTAATACTTTCGCTCCATGGTCGGTTCAGCAGCGTTGAAAGCTCATTTTATTTTTTTTTTGTTGGGAAAGCAATGCTACGCCAGGTCTAAAAGCTCGTCGCTGTGTGCCGTGTTCCTGGCAGAAGAAGAAGAACGCTCGGTCTCCTACAGCTAATGCTTTCGCTCCATCGTCGGTTCAGCAGCATTGAACCCTCCTCATTTTATTTTTTTTTATTGCGAAAGCAATACTACGCCAGGTCTAACAGCTCGTCGCTGCGTGCCTTGTCCATGGAAGAAGAAAACGCTCGGTCTCCTGCAGCTAATGCTTTCGCTCCATAATCGATTCAGCAGCGCTGAACCCTCATTTTATTTTTTTTATTGCGAAAGCAATACTACGCCAGGTCTAACAGCTCGTCGCTGTGTGCCTTGTCCGTGGAAGAAGAAAACGCTCGGTCTCCTGCAGCTAATGCTTTCTCTCCATAGTCGGTTCAGCAGCGTTGAACCCTCATTTTATTTTTTTTTTGTTGCGAAAGAAATGCACCGCCAGGTCTAAAAGCTCGTCGCTGTGTGCCGTGTCCGTGGAAGAAGAAGAACGCTCGGTCTCCTGCAGCTAATGCTTTCTCTCCATAGTCGGTTCAGCAGCGTTGTACCCTCCTCATTTTATTTTTTTTGTGTTGTGAGAGAAATAATACGCCAGGTCTAACCACTCGTCGCTGTGTGCCGTGTCCGTGGAAGAAGAAGAAGAACGCTCGGTCTCCTGCAGCTAATGCTTTCGCTCCATAGTCGATTCAGCAGCGCTGAACCCTCATTTTATTTTTTTTATTGCGAAAGCAATACTACGCCAGGTCTAACAGCTCGTCGCTGTGTGCCTTGTCCGTGGAAGAAGAAAACGCTCGGTCTCCTGCAGCTAATGCTTTCTCTCCATAGTCGGTTCAGCAGCGTTGAACCCTCATTTTATTTTTTTTTGTTGCGAAAGCAATGCACCGCCAGGTCTAAAAGCTCGTCGCTGTGCGCCGTGTCCGTGGAAGAAGAAGAACGCTCGGTCTCCTGCAGCTAATGCTTTCGCTCCATAGTCGGTTCAGCAGGGTTGAAGCCTCATTTTATTTTTTTCTTATTGCGAAAGCAATAATACGCCAGGTCTAACCGCTCGTCGCTGTGTGCCGTGTCCGTGGAAAAACAGAAGAACGCTCGGTCTCCTGCAGCTAATGCTTTCTCTCCATAGTCGGTTCAGCAGCGTTGAACCCTCATTTTATTTTTTTTGTTGCGAAAGCAATGCACCGCCAGGTCTAAAAGCTCGTTGCTGTGTGCCGTGTCTGTGGAAGAAGAAGAACGCTCGGTCTCCTGCAGCTAATGCTTTCTCTCCATAGTCGGTTCAGCAGCGTTGTACCCTCCTCATGTTATTTTTTTTTGTGAAAGCAATAATACGCCAGGTCTAACCGCTCGTCGCTGTGTGCTGTGTCCGTGGAAGAAGAAGAACGCTCGGTCTCCTGCAGCTAATGCTTTCGCTCCATAGTCGGTTCAGCAGCGTTGAACCCTCACTTTATTTTTTCTTACTGCGAAAGCAATAATACGCCAGGTCTAACCGCTCGTCCCTGTGTGCCGCGTCCGTGCAAAAACAGAAGAATGTTCGGTCTCCTGCAGCTAATGCTTTCGCTCCATAGTGGGTTCAGCAGCGTTGAACTCTCATTTTATTTTTTTTATTGCGAAAGCAATGCTACGCCAGGTCTAAAAGCTCGTCGCTGTGTGCCGTGTCCTTGGAAGAAGAAGAAGAACGCTCGGTCTCCTGCAGCTAATGCTTTCGCTCCATAGTTGGTTCAGCAGTGCTAAACCCTCATTTTATTTTTTTTGTTGGGAAAGCAATGCTACATCAGGTCTTAAAGGTCGTCGCTGTGGGCCGTGTACGTGGAAGAAGAACACTCGGTCTCCTGCAGTTAATACTTTCGCTCCATGGTCGGTTCAGCAGCGTTGAAAGCTCATTTTATTTTTTTTTTGTTGGGAAAGCAATGCTACGCCAGGTCTAAAAGCTCGTCGCTGTGTGCCGTGTTCCTGGCAGAAGAAGAAGAACGCTCGGTCTCCTACAGCTAATGCTTTCGCTCCATCGTCGGTTCAGCAGCATTGAACCCTCCTCATTTTATTTTTTTTTATTGCGAAAGCAATACTACGCCAGGTCTAACAGCTCGTCGCTGCGTGCCTTGTCCATGGAAGAAGAAAACGCTCGGTCTCCTGCAGCTAATGCTTTCGCTCCATAATCGATTCAGCAGCGCTGAACCCTCATTTTATTTTTTTTATTGCGAAAGCAATACTACGCCAGGTCTAACAGCTCGTCGCTGTGTGCCTTGTCCGTGGAAGAAGAAAACGCTCGGTCTCCTGCAGCTAATGCTTTCTCTCCATAGTCGGTTCAGCAGCGTTGAACCCTCATTTTATTTTTTTTTTTGTTGCGAAAGAAATGCACCGCCACGTCTAAAAGCTCGTCGCTGTGTGCCGTGTCCGTGGAAGAAGAAGAACGCTCGGTCTCCTGCAGCTAAGTCTTTCTCTCCATAGTCGGTTCAGCAGCGTTGTACCCTCCTCATTTTATTTTTTTTGTGTTGTGAGAGAAATAATACGCCAGGTCTAACCACTCGTCGCTGTGTGCCGTGTCCGTGGAAGAAGAAGAAGAACGCTTGGTCTCCTGCAGCTAATGCTTTCGCTCCATAGTCGGTTCAGCAGCGTTGAACCCTCATTTTATTTTTTCTTATTGCGAAAGCTATAATACGCCAGGTCTAACCGCTCGTCGCTGTGTGCCTTGTCCGTGGAAGAAGAAAACGCTCGGTCTCCTGCAGCTAATGCTTTCTCTCCATAGTCGGTTCAGCAGCGTTGAACCCTCATTTTATTTTTTTTTTGTTGCGAAAGAAATGCACCGCCACGTCTAAAAGCTCGTCGCTGTGTGCCGTGTCCGTGGAAGAAGAAGAACGCTCGGTCTCCTGCAGCTAATGCTTTCGCTCCATAGTCGGTTCAGCAGCGTTGAAGCCTCATTTTATTTTTTTCTTATTGCGAAAGCAATAATACGCCAGGTCTAACCGCTCGTCGCTGTGTGCCGCGTCCGTGGAAAAACAGAAGAACGCTCGGTCTCCTGCAGCTAATGCTTTCTCTCCACAGTCGGCTCAGCAGCGTTGAACCCTCATTTTATTTTTTTTTTGTTGCGAAAGCAATGCACCGCCAGGTCTAAAAGCTCGTTGCTGTGTGCCGTGTCCGTGGAAAAAGAAGAACGCCTGGTCTGCTGCAGCTAATGCTTTCGCTCCATAGTTGGTTCAGCAGTGCTAAACCCTCATTTTATTTTTTTTTTGTTGGGAAAGCAATGCTACGCCAGGTCTAAAAGCTCGTCGCTGTGTGCCGTGTTCATGGAAGAAGAAGAAGAACGCTCGGTCTCCTACAGCTAATGCTTTCGCTCCATCGTCGGTTCAGCAGCATTGAACCCTCCTCATTTTATTTTTTTTTATTGCGAAAGCAATACTACGCCAGGTCTAACAGCTCGTCGCTGTGTGCCTTGTCCATGGAAGAAGAAAACGCTCGGTCTCCTGCAGCTAATGCTTTCGCTCCATAGTCGATTCAGCAGCGCTGAACCCTCATTTTATTTTTTTTTATTGCGAAAGCAATACTACGCCAGGTCTAACAGCTCGTCGCTGTGTGCCTTGTCCGTGGAAGAAGAAAACGCTCGGTCTCCTGCAGCTAATGCTTTCTCTCCATAGTCGGTTCAGCAGCGTTGAACCCTCATTTTTTTTTTGTTGCGAAAGCAATGCACCGCCAGGTCTAAAAGCTCGTCGCTGTGTGCCGTGTCCGTGGAAGAAGAAGAACGCTCGGTCTTTAGCAGCTAATGCTTTCTCTCCATAGTCGGTTCAGCAGCGTTGTACACTCCTCATTTTATTTTTTTTTTGTTGTGAGAGAAATAATACGCCAGGTCTAACCGCTCGTCGCTGAGTGCCGTGTCCGTGGAAGAAGAAGAAGAACGCTTGGTCTCCTGCAGCTAATGCTTTCGCTCCATAGTCGATTCAGCAGCGCTGAACCCTCATTTTATTTTTTTTATTGCGAAAGCAATACTACGCCAGGTCTAACAGCTCGTCGCTGTGTGCCTTGTCCGTGGAAGAAGAAAACGCTCGGTCTCCTGCAGCTAATGCTTTCTCTCCATAGTCGGTTCAGCAGCGTTGAACCCTCATTTTTTTTTCTTTTTGTTGCGAAAGCAATGCACCGCCAGGTCTAAAAGCTCGTCGCTGTGTGCCGTGTCCGTGGAAGAAGAAGAACGCTCGGTCTTTAGCAGCTAATGCTTTCGCTCCATAGTCGGTTCAGCAGCGTTGAAGCCTCATTTTATTTTTTTCTTATTGCGAAAGCAATAATACGCCAGGTCTAACCGCTCGTCGCTGTGTGCCGTGTCCGTGGAAAAACAGAAGAACGCTCGGTCTCCTGCAGCTAATGCTTTCTCTCCATAGTCGATTCAGCAGCGCTGAACCCTCATTTTATTTTTTTTTATTGCGAAAGCAATACTACGCCAGGTCTAACAGCTCGTCGCTGTGTGCCTTTTCCGTGGAAGAAGAAGAACGCTCGGTCTCCTGCAGCTAATGCTTTCGCTCCATAGTCGGTTCAGCAGCGTTGAAGCCTCATTTTATTTTTTTCTTATTGCGAAAGCAATGCACCGCCAGGTCTTAAAGCTCGTTGCTGTGTGCCGTGTCCGTGGAAGAAGAAGAACGCTCGGTCTCCTGAAGCTAATGCTTTCTCTCCATAGTCGATTCAGCAGCGCTGAACCCTCATTTTATTTTTTTTTATTGCGAAAGCAATACTACGCCAGGTCTAACCGCTCGTCGCTGTGTGCCGTGTACGTGGAAGAAGAAGAACGCTCGGTCTCCTGCAGCTAATGCTTTCGCTCCATAGTCGGTTCAGCAGCGTTGAACCCTCATTTTATTTTTTCTTACTGCGAAAGCAATAATACGCCAGGTCTAACCGCTCGTCCCTGTGTGCCGCGACCGTGGAAAAACAGAAGAATGTTCGGTCTCCTGCAGCTAATGCTTTCGCTCCATAGTGGGTTCAGCAGCGTTGAACTCTCATTTTATTTTTTTTATTGCGAAAGCAATGCTACGCCAGGTCTAAAAGCTCGTCGCTGTGTGCCGTGTCCGTGGAAGAAGAAGAAGAACGCTCGGTGTCCTGCAGCTAATGCTTTCGCTCCATAGTTGGTTCAGCAGTGCTAAACACTCATTTTATTTTTTTTTTTTTGTTGGGAAAGCAATGCTACACCAGGTCTTAAAGGTCGTCGCTGTGGGCCGTGTATGTGGAAGAAGAACACTCGGTCTCCTGCAGTTAATACTTTCGCTCCATGGTCGGTTCAGCAGCGTTGAAAGCTCATTTTATTTTTTTTTTGTTGGGAAAGCAATGCTACGCCAGGTCTAAAAGCTCGTCGCTGTGTGCCGTGTTCATGGAAGAAGAAGAAGAACGCTCGGTCTCCTACAGCTAATGCTTTCGCTCCATCGTCGGTTCAGCAGCATTGAACCCTCCTCATTTTATTTTTTTTATTGCGAAAGCAATACTACGCCAGGTCTAACAGCTCGTCGCTGTATGCCTTGTCCATGGAAGAAGAAAACGCTCGGTCTCCTGCAGCTAATGCTTTCGCTCCATAGTCGATTCAGCAGCGCTGAACCCTCATTTTATTTTTTTTATTGCGAAAGCAATACTACGCCAGGTCTAACAGCTCGTCGCTGTGTGCCTTGTCCGTGGAAGAAGAAAACGCTCGGTCTCCTGCAGCTAATGCTTTCTCTCCATAGTCGGTTCAGCAGCGTTGAACCCTCATTTTATTTTTTTTTGTTGCGAAAGCAATGCACCGCCAGGTCTAAAAGCTCGTCGCTGTGCGCCGTGTCCGTGGAAGAAGAAGAACGCTCGGTCTCCTGCAGCTAATGCTTTCGCTCCATAGTCGGTTCAGCAGCGTTGAAGCCTCATTTTATTTTTTTCTTATTGCGAAAGCAATAATACGCCAGGTCTAACCACTCGTCGCTGTGTGCCGTGTCCGTGGAAAAACAGAAGAACGCTCGGTCTCCTGCAGCTAATGCTTTCTCTCCATAGTCGGTTCAGCAGCGTTGAACCCTCATTTTTTTTTTTTTGTTGCGAAAGCAATGCACCGCCAGGTCTAAAAGCTCGTCGCTGTGTGCCGTGTCCGTGGAAGAAGAAGAACGCTCGGTCTTTAGCAGCTAATTCTTTCTCTCCATAGTCGGTTCAGCAGCGTTGTACACTCCTCATTTTATTTTTTTTTTGTTGTGAGAGAAATAATACGCCAGGTCTAACCGCTCGTCGCCGAGTGCCGTGTCCGTGGAAGAAGAAGAAGAACGCTTGGTCTCCTGCAGCTAATGCTTTCGCTCCATAGTCGGTTCAGCAGCATTGAACCCTCATTTTATTTTTTCTTACTGCGAAAGCAATAATACGCCAGGTCTAACCGCTCGTCCCTGTGTGCCGCGTCCGTGGAAAAACAGAAGAATGTTCGGTCTCCTGCAGCTAATGCTTTCGTTCCATAGTGGGTTCAGCAGCGTTGAACTCTCATTTTATTTTTTTTATTGCGAAAGCAATGCTACGCCAGGTCTAAAAGCTCGTCGCTGTGTGCCGTGTCCGTGGAAGAAGAAGAAGAACGCTCGGTCTCCTGCAGCTAATGCTTTCGCTCCATAGTTGGTTCAGCAGTGCTAAACCCTCATTTTATTTTTTTGTTGGGAAAGCAATGCTACACCAGGTCTTAAAGGTCGTCGCTGTGGGCCGTGTACGTGGAAGAAGAACACTCGGTCTCCTGCAGTTAATACTTTCGCTCCATGGTCGGTTCAGCAGCGTTGAAAGCTCATTTTATTTTTTTTTTTTTGTTGGGAAAGCAATGCTACGCCAGGTCTAAACGCTCGTCGCTGTGTGCCGTGTTCATGGAAGAAGAAGAAGAACGCTCGGTCTCCTACAGCTAATGCTTTCGCTCCATCGTCGGTTCAGCAGCATTGAACCCTCCTCATTTTATTTTTTTTTTATTGCGAAAGCAATACTACGCCAGGTCAAACAGCTCGTCGCTGTGTGCCTTGTCCATGGAAGAAGAAAACGCTCGGTCTCCTGCAGCTAATGCTTTCGCTCCATAGTTAGTTCAGCAGTGCTAAACCCTCATTTTATTTTTTTGTTGGGAAAGCAATGCTACACCAGGTCTTAAAGGTCGTCGATTCAGCAGCGCTGAACCCTCATTTTATTTTTTTTTATTGCGAAAGCAATACTACGCCAGGTCTAACAGCTCGTCGCTGTGTGCCTTTTCCGTGGAAGAAGAAGAACGCTCGGTCTCCTGCAGCTAATGCTTTCGCTCCATATTCGGTTCAGCAGCGTTGAAGCCTCATTTTATTTTTTTCTTATTGCGAAAGCAATAATACGCCAGGTCTAACCGCTCGTCGCTGTGTGCCGTGTCCGTGGAAAAACAGAAGAACGCTCGGTCTCCTGCAGCTAATGCTTTCTCTCCATAGTCGGTTCAGCAGCGTTTTACCCTCCTCATTTTATTTTTTTTTTGGTTGTGAAAGCAATAATACGCCAGGTCTAACCGCTCGTCGCTGTGTGCCGTGTACGTGGAAGAAGAAGAACGCTCGGTCTCCTGCAGCTAATGCTTTCGCTCCATAGTCGGTTCAGCAGCGTTGAACCCTCATTTTATTTTTTCTTACTGCGAAAGCAATAATACGCCAGGTCTAACCGCTCGTCCCTGTGTGCCGCGTCCGTGGAAAAACAGAAGAATGTTCGGTCTCCTGCAGGTAAGGCTTTCTCTCGATAGTCGGTTCAGCAGCGTTGAACCCTCATTTTATTTTTTTTTGTTGCGAAAGCAATGCACGCCAGGTCTAAAAGCTCCTCGCTGTGTGCCGTGTCCGTGGAAGAAGAAGAACGCTCAGTCTCCTGCAGCTAATGCTTTCGCTCCATAGTCGGTTCAGCACCGTTGAACCCTCTTCATTTTATTTTTTTTTGTTGTGAGAGCAATAATCTGCCAGGTCTAACCGCTCGTCGCTGTGTGCCGTGTCCGTGGAAGAAGAAGAACGCTCGGTCTCCTGCAGCTAATGCTTTCGCTCCATAGTCGGTTCAGCAGCGTTAAACCCTCATTTTATTTTTTCGTATTGCGAAAGCAATAATACGCCAGGTCTAACCGCTCGTCCCTGTGTGCCGTGTCCGTGGAAAAACAGAAGAATGCTCGGTCTCCTGCAGCTAATGCTTTCGCTTCATAGCGGGTTCAGCAGCGTTGAACCCTCATTTTATTTTTTTTTTGTTGCGAAAGCAATGCTACGCCAGGTCTAAAAGCTCGTCGCTGTGTGCCGTCTCCGTGGAAGAAGAAGAAGAACGCTCGGTCTCCTGCAGCTAATGCTTTCGCCCCATAGTCGGTTCAGCAGCGTTGAACCCTCATTTTATTTTTTCTTATCGCGAAAGCAATAATACGCCAGGTCTAACCGCTCGTCGCTGTGCGCCGTGTCCGTGGAAAACCAGAAGAATGCTCGGTCTCCTGCAGCTAATGCTTTCTCTCCATAGTCGGTTCAGCAGCGTTGAACCCTCATTTTATTTTTTTTTTGTTGCGAAAGCAATGCACCGCCAGGTCTAAAAGCTCGTCGCTGTGCGCCGTGTCCGTGGAAGAAGAAGAACGCTCGGTCTCCTGCAGCTAATGCTTTCGCTCCATAGTCGGTTCAGCAGCGTTGAACCCTCATTTTATTTTTTCTTATTGCGAAAGCAATAATACGCCAGGTCTAACCGCTCGTCCCTGTGTGCCGTGTCCGTGGAAAAACAGAAGAATGTTCGGTCTCCTGCAGCTAATGCTTTCGCTCCATAGTGGGTTCAGCAGCGTTGCACCCTCATTTTATTTTTTTTATTGCGAAAGCAATGCACCGCCAGGTCTAAAAGGTCGTCGCTGTGTGCCGTGTCCGCGGAAGAAGAAGAACGCTCGGTCTCCTGCAGCTAATGCTTTCTCTCCATAGTCGGTTCAGCAGCGTTGTACCCTCCTAATTTTATTTTTTTTTTGTTGTGAAAGCAATAATACGCCAGGTCTAACCGCTCGTCGCTGTGTGCCATGTCCGTGGAAGAAGAAGAAGAACGCTTGGTCTCCTGCAGCTAATGCTTTCGCTCCATAGTCGGTTCAGCAGCGTTGAACCCTCATTTTATTTTTTCTTACTGCGAAAGCAATAATACGCCAGGTCTAACCGCTCGTCCCTGTGTGCCGCGTCCGTGGAAAAACAGAACAATGTTCGGTCTCCTGCAGCTAATGCTTTCGCTCCATAGTGGCTTCAGCAGCGTTGAACCCTCATTTTATTTTTTTTATTGCGAAAGCAATGCTACGCCAGGTCTTAAAGCTCGTCGCTGTGTGCCGTGTCCGTGGAAGAAGAAGAAGAACGCTCGGTCTCCTGCAGCTAATGCTTTCGCTCCATAGTTGGTTCAGCAGTGCTAAACCCTCATTTTATTTTTTTTGTTGGGAAAGCAATGCTACACCAGGTCTTAAAGGTCGTCGCTGTGGGCCGTGTACGTGGAAGAAGAACACTCGGTGTCCTGCAGCTAATGCTTTCGCTCCATAGTCGATTCAGCAGCGCTGAACCCTCATTTTATTTTTTTTATTGCGAAAGCAATACTACGCCAGGTCTAACAGCTCGTCGCTGTGTGCCTTGTCCGTGGAAGAAGAAAACGCTCGGTCTCCCGCAGCTAATGCTTTCGCTCCATAGTCGATTCAGCAGCGCTGAACCCTCATTTTATTTTTTTTATTGCGAAAGCAATACTACGCCAGGTCTAACAGCTCGTCGCTGTGTGCCTTGTCCGTGGAAGAAGAAAACGCTCGGTCTCCTGCAGCTAATGCTTTCTCTCCATAGTCGGTTCAGCAGCAATGAACCCTCATTTTATTTTTTTTTGGTGCGAAAGCAATGCACCGCCAGGTCTAAAAGCTCGTCGCTGTGCGCCGTGTCCGTGGAAGAAGAAGAACGCTCGGTCTCCTGCAGCTAATGCTTTCGCTCCATAGTCGGTTCAGCAGCGTTGAAGCCTCATTTTATTTTTTTCTTATTGCGAAAGCAATAATACGCCAGCTCTAACCGCTCGTCGCTGTGTGCCGTGTCCGTGGAAAAACAGAAGAACGCTCGGTCTCCTGCAGCTAATGCTTTCTCTCCATAGTCGGTTCAGCAGCGTTGAACCCTTATTTTATTTTTTTTGTTGTTGCGAAAGCAATGCACCGCCAGGTCTAAAAGCTCGTTGCTGTGTGCCGTGTCCGTGGAAGAAGAAGAACGCTCGGTCTCCTGCAGCTAATGCTTTCTCTCCATACTCGGTTCAGCAGCGTTGTACCCTCCTCATTTTATTTTTTTTTTGTTGTGAAAGCGTTAATACGCCAGGTCTAACCGCTCGTCGCTGTGTGCCGTGTCCGTGGAAGAAGAAGAACGCTCGGTCTCCTGCAGCTAATTCTTTCGCTCCATAGTCGGTTTAGCAGCGTTGAACCCTCATTTTATTTTTTCTTATTGCGAAAGCAATAATATGCCAGGTCTAACCGCTCGTCGCTGTGTGCCGTGTCCGTGGAAAAACAGAAGAATGCTTGGTCTCCTGCAGCTAATGCTTTCTCTCCATAGTCGGTTCAGCAGCGTTGAAACCTCATTTTATTTTTTTTCTTGCGAAAGCAATGCACCACCAGGTCTAAAAGCTCGTCGCTGTGTGCCGTGTCCGTGGAAGAAGAAGAACGCTCGGTCTCCTGCAGCTAATGCTTTCTCACCATAGTCGGTTCAGCAGCGTTGTACCCTCCTCATTTTATTTTTTTGTTGTGAGAGCAATAATACGCCAGGTCTAACCGCTCGTCGCTGTGTGCCGTGTCCGTGGAAGAAGAAGAACGCTCGGTCTCCTGCAGCTAATGCTTTCGCTCCATAGTCGGTTCAGCAGCGTTAAACCCTCATTTTATTTTTTCGTATTGCGAAAGCAATAATACGCCAGGTCTAACCGCTCGTCCCTGTGTGCCGTGTCCGTGGAAAAACAGAAGAATGCTCGGTCTCCTGCAGCTAATGCTTTCGCTTCATAGCGGGTTCAGCAGCGTTGAACCCTCATTTTATTTTTTTTTGTTGCGAAAGCAATGCTACGCCAGGTCTAAAAGCTCGTCGCTGTGTGCCGTCTCCGTGGAAGAAGAAGAAGAACGCTCGGTCTCCTGCAGCTAATGCTTTCTCTCCATAGTCGGTTCAGCAGCGTTGAACCCTCATTTTATTTTTTTTTGTTGCGAAAGCAATGCACCGCCAGTTCTAAAAGCTCGTCGCTGTGCGCCGTGTCCGTGGAAGAAGAAGAACGCTCGGTCTCCTGCAGCTAATGCTTTCGCTCCATAGTCGGTTCAGCAGCGTTGAACCCTCATTTTATTTTTTCTTATTGCGAAAGCAATAATACGCCAGGTCTAACCGCTCGTCCCTGTGTGCCGTGTCCGTGGAAAAACAGAAGAATGTTCGGTCTCCTGCAGCTAATGCTTTCGCTCCATAGTGGGTTCAGCAGCGTTGCACCCTCATTTTATTTTTTTTATTGCGAAAGCAATGCTACGCCAGGTCTAAAAGCTCGTCGCTGTGTGCCGTGTCCGTGGAAGAAGAAGAATGCTCGGTCTCCTGCAGCTAATGCTTTCGCTCCATAGTGGGTTCAGCAGCGTTGAACCCTCATTTTATTTTTTTTTTGTTGCGAAAGCAATGCTACGCCAGGTCTAAAAGCTCGTCGCTGTGTGCCGTCTCCGCGGAAGAAGCAGAAGAACGCTCGGTCTCCTGCAGCTAATGCTTTCGCTCCATAGTCGGTTCAGCAGCGTTGAACCCTCCTCATTTTATTTTTTTTGTTGTGAAAGCAATAGTACGCCAGGTCTAACCGCTCGTCGCTGTGTGCCGTGTCCGTGGAAGAAGAAGAACGCTCGGTCTCCTGCAGCAAATGCTTTCGCTCCATAGTCGGTTGAGCAGCGTTGAACCCTCATTTTATTTTTTCTTATCGCGAAAGCAATAATACGCCAGGTCTAACCGCTCGTCGCTGTGCGCCGTGTCCGTGGAAAAACAGAAGAATGCTCGGTCTCCTGCAGCTAATGATTTCTCTCCATAGTCAGTTCAGCAGCGTTGAACCCTCATTTTATTTTTTTTTTGTTACGAAAGCAATGCACCGCCAGGTCTAAAAGGTCGTCGCTGTGTGCCGTGTCCGCGGAAGAAGAAGAACGCTCGGTCTCCTGCAGCTAATGCTTTCTCTCCATAGTCGGTTCAGCAGCGTTGTACGCTCCTAATTTTATTTTTTTTTGTTGTGAAAGCAATAATACGCCAGGTCTAACCGCTCGTCGCTGTGTGCCATGTCCGTGGAAGAAGAAGAAGAACGCTTGGTCTCCTGCAGCTAATGCGTTCGCTCCATAGTCGGTTCAGCAGCGTTGAACCCTCATTTTATTTTTTCTTACTGCGAAAGCAATAATACGCCAGGTCTAACCGCTCGTCCCTGTGTGCCGCGTCCGTGGAAAAACAGAACAATGTTCGGTCTCCTGCAGCTAATGCTTTCGCTCCATAGTGGCTTCAGCAGCGTTGAACCCTCATTTTATTTTTTTTATTGCGAAAGCAATGCTACGCCAGGTCTTAAAGCTCGTCGCTGTGTGCCGTGTCCGTGGAAGAAGAAGAAGAACGCTCGGTCTCCTGCAGCTAATGCTTTCGCTCCATAGTTGGTTCAGCAGTGCTAAACCCTCATTTTATTTTTTTGTTGGGAAAGCAATGCTACACCAGGTCTTAAAGGTCGTCGCTGTGGGCCGTGTACGTGGAAGAAGAACATTCGGTGTCCTGCAGCTAATGCTTTCGCTCCATGGTCGGTTCAGCAGCGTTGAAAGCTCATTTTATTTTTTTTTTGTTGCGAAAGCAATGCTACGCCAGGTCTAAAAGCTCGTCGCTGTGTGCCGTGTTCATGGAAGAAGAAGAAGAACGCTCGGTCTCCTACAGCTAATGCTTTCGCTCCATAGTCGATTCAGCAGCGCTGAACCCTCATTTTATTTTTTTTATTGCGAAAGCAATACTACGCCAGGTCTAACAGCTCGTCGCTGTGTGCCTTGTCCGTGGAAGAAGAAAACGCTCGGTCTCCCGCAGCTAATGCTTTCGCTCCATAGTCGATTCAGCAGCGCTGAACCCTCATTTTATTTTTTTTATTGCGAAAGCAATACTACGCCAGGTCTAACAGCTCGTCGCTGTGTGCCTTGTCCGTGGAAGAAGAAAACGCTCGGTCTCCTGCAGCTAATGCTTTCTCTCCATAGTCGGTTCAGCAGCAATGAACCCTCATTTTATTTTTTTTTTGGTGCGAAAGCAATGCACCGCCAGGTCTAAAAGCTCGTCGCTGTGCGCCGTGTCCGTGGAAGAAGAAGAACGCTCGGTCTCCTGCAGCTAATGCTTTCGCTCCATAGTCGGTTCAGCAGCGTTGAAGCCTCATTTTATTTTTTTCTTATTGCGAAAGCAATAATACGCCAGCTCTAACCGCTCGTCGCTGTGTGCCGTGTCCGTGGAAAAACAGAAGAACGCTCGGTCTCCTGCAGCTAATGCTTTCTCTCCATAGTCGGTTCAGCAGCGTTGAACCCTTATTTTATTTTTTTTGTTGTTGCGAAAGCAATGCACCGCCAGGTCTAAAAGCTCGTTGCTGTGTGCCGTGTCCGTGGAAGAAGAAGAACGCTCGGTCTCCTGCAGCTAATGCTTTCTCTCCATACTCGGTTCAGCAGCGTTGTACCCTCCTCATTTTATTTTTTTTTTGTTGTGAAAGCGTTAATACGCCAGGTCTAACCGCTCGTCGCTGTGTGCCGTGTCCGTGGAAGAAGAAGAACGCTCGGTCTCCTGCAGCTAATTCTTTCGCTCCATAGTCGGTTCAGCAGCGTTGAACCCTCATTTTATTTTTTCTTATTGCGAAAGCAATAATATGCCAGGTCTAACCGCTCGTCGCTGTGTGCCGTGTCCGTGGAAAAACAGAAGAATGCTTGGTCTCCTGCAGCTAATGCTTTCTCTCCATAGTCGGTTCAGCAGCGTTGAAACCTCATTTTATTTTTTTTCTTGCGAAAGCAATGCACCACCAGGTCTAAAAGCTCGTCGCTGTGTGCCGTGTCCGTGGAAGAAGAAGAACGCTCGGTCTCCTGCAGCTAATGCTTTCTCACCATAGTCGGTTCAGCAGCGTTGTACCCTCCTCATTTTATTTTTTTGTTGTGAGAGCAATAATACGCCAGGTCTAACCGCTCGTCGCTGTGTGCTGTGTCCGTGGAAGAAGAAGAACGGTCGGTCTCCTGCAGCTAATGCTTTCGCTCCATAGTCGGTTCAGCAGCGTTAAACCCTCATTTTATTTTTTCTTATTGCGAAAGCAATAATTCTCCAGGTCTAACCGCTCGTCCCTGTGTGCCGTGTCCTTGGAAAAACAGAAGAATGCTCGGTCTCCTGCAGGTAATGGTTTCGCTCCATAGTCGGTTCAGCAGCGTTGAATGAACCCTCCTCATTTTATTTTTTTTTTGTTGTGAAAGCAATAATACGCCAGGTCTAACCGCTCGTCGCAGTGTGCCGTGTCCGTGGAGGAAGAAGAAGAAGAACGCTCGGTCTCCTGCAGCTAATGCTTTCGCCCCATAGTCGGTTCAGCAGCGTTGAAACCTCCTCATTTTATTTTTGTTATTGCGAAAGCAATACTACGCCAGGTCTAACCGCTCGTCCCTGTGTGCCGTGTCCGTGGAAGAAGAAGAACGCTCGGTCTCCTGCAGCTAATGCTTTCGCTCCATAGTCGGTTCAGCAGCGTTGAACCCTCATTTTATTTTTTTTTTGTTGCGAAAGCAATGCACCGCCAGGTCTAAAAGTTCGTTGCTGTGTGCCGTGTCCGTGGAAGAAGAAGAACGCTCGGTCTCCTGCAGCTAATGCTTTCTCTCCATAGTCGGTTCACCAGCGTTGTACCCTCCTCATTTTATTTTTTTTTGTTGTGAGAGAAATAATACGCCAGGTCTAACCGCTCGTCGCTGTGTGCCACGTCCGTGGAAGAAGAAGAAGAACGCTCGGTCTCCTGCATCTACTGCTTTCGCTCAATAATGGGTTCAGCAGCATTCAACCCTCATTTATTTTTTTTTATTGCGAAAGCAATGCTACGCTAGGTCTAAAAGCTCGTCGCTGTGTGCCGTGTCCGTGGAAGAAGAAGAAGAATGCTCGGTCTCCTGCAGCTAATGCTTTCGATCCATAGTCGGTTCAGCACCGTTGAACCCTCCTCATTTTATTTTTTTTTTGTTGTGAAAGCAATAATACGCCAGGTCTAACCGCTCGTCGCTGTGCGCCGTGTCCGTGGAAAACCAGAAGAATGCTCGGTCTCCTGCAGCTAATGCTTTCTCTCCACAGTCGGTTCAGCAGCGTTGAACCCTCATTTTATTTTTTTTTTTGTTGCGAAAGCAATGCACCGCCAGGTCTAAAAGCTCGTCGCTGTGCGCCGTGTCCGTGGAAGAAGAAGAACGCTCGGTCTCCTGCAGCTAATGCTTTCGCTCCATAGTCGGTTCAGCAGCGTTGAACCCTCATTTTATTTTTTCTTATTGCGAAAGCAATAATACGCCAGGTCTAACCGCTCGTCCCTGTGTGCCGTGTCCGGGGAAAACAGAAGAATGCTCGGTCTCCTGCAGCTAATGCTTTCTCTCCATAGTCGGTTCAGCAGCGTTGAACCCTCATTTTATTTTTTTTTGTTGCGAAAGCAATGCACCGCCAGGTCTAAAAGCTCGTCGCTGTGTGCCGTGTCCGTGGAAGAAGAAGAACGCTCGGTCTCCTGCAGCTAATGCTTTCTCTCCATAGTCGGTTCAGCAGCGTTGTACCCTCCTCATTTTATTTTTTTTTTGTTGCGAGAGAAATAATACGCCAGGTCTAACCGCTCGTCCCTGTGTGCCGTGTCCGTGGAAGAAGAAGAAGAACGCTCGGTCTCCTGCAGCTAATGCTTTCGCTCCATAGTCGGTTCAGCAGCGTTGAACCCTTATTTTATTTTTTCTTATTGCGAAAGCAATAATACGCCAGGTCTAACCGCTCGTCGCTGTGTGCCGTGTCCGTGGAAAAACAGAAGAATGCTCGGTCTCCTGCAGCTAATGCTTTCTCTCCATAGTCGGTTCAGCAGCGTTGAACCCTCATTTTATTTTTTTTTT
This sequence comes from Amblyomma maculatum, assembly GCF_055883805.1. Classification (NCBI taxonomy): domain Eukaryota; kingdom Metazoa; phylum Arthropoda; class Arachnida; order Ixodida; family Ixodidae; genus Amblyomma; species Amblyomma maculatum. The sequence continues at coordinate 17,294,950 of NW_028146738.1, forward strand.
GTTGCGAAAGTAAAGCTCCGCCAGGTCTAAAAGCTCGTCGCTGTGTGCCGTGTCCGTGGAAGAAGAAGAACGCTCGGTCCCTGCAGCTAATGCTTTCTCTCCATAGTCGGTTCATTTTATTTTTTTTTTGTTGTGAGAGAAATAATACGCCAGGTCTAACCGCTCGTCGCTGTGTGCCGTGTCCGTGGAAGAAGAAGAAGAACGCTCGGTCTCCTGCAGCTAATGCTTTCGCTCCATAGTCGGTTCAGCAGCGTTGAACCCTCATTTTATTTTTTCTTATTGCGATAGCAATAATACGCCAGGTCTAACCGCTCGTCCCTGTGTGCCGTGTCCGTGGAAAAACAGAAGAATGTTCGGTCTCCTGCAGCTAATGCTTTCGCTCCATAGTGGGTTCAGCAGCGTTGAACCCTCATTTTATTTTTTTTATTGCGAAAGCAATGCTACGCCAGGTCTAAAAGCTCGTCGCTGTGTGCCGTGTCCGTGGAAGAAGAAGAAGAATGCTCGGTCTCCTGCAGCTAATGCTTTCGCTCCATAGTGGGTTCAGCAGCGTTGAACCCTCATTTTATTTTTTTTTGTTGCGAAAGCAATGCTACGCCAGGTCTAAAAGCTCGTCGCTGTGTGCCGTCTCCGTGGAAGAAGAAGAAGAACGCTCGGTCTCCTGCAGCTAATGCTTTCGCTCCATAGTCGGTTCAGCAGCGTTGAACCCTCCTCATTTTATTTTTTTTGTTGTGAAAGCAATAGTACGCCAGGTCTAACCGCTCGTCGCTGTGTGCCGTGTCCGTGGAAGAAGAAGAACGCTCGGTCTCCTGCAGCAAATGCTTTCGCTCCATAGTCGGTTGAGCAGCGTTGAACCCTCATTTTATTTTTTCTTATCGCGAATGCAATAATACGCCAGGTCTAACCGCTCGTCGCTGTGCGCCGTGTCCGTGGAAAAACAGAAGAATGCTCGGTCTCCTGCAGCTAAAGCTTTCTCTCCATAGTCGGTTCAGCAGCGTTGAACCCTCACTTTATTTTTTTTTGTTACGAAAGCAATGCACCGCCAGGTCTAAAAGGTCGTCGCTGTGTGCCGTGTCCGCGGAAGAAGAAGAACGCTCGGTCTACTGCAGCTAATGCTTTCTCACCATAGTCGGTTCAGCAGCGTTGTACCCTCCTAATTTTTTTTTTTTTTTTGTGAAAGCAATAACACGCCAGGTCTAACCGCTCGTCGCTGTGTGCCATGTCCGTGGAAGAAGAAGAAGAACGCTTGGTCTCCTGCAGCTAATGCTTTCGCTCCATAGTCGGTTCAGCAGCGTTGAACCCTCATTTTATTTTTTCTTACTGCGAAAGCAATAATACGCCAGGTCTAACCGCTCGTCCCTGTGTGCCGCGTCCGTGGAAAAACAGAACAATGTTCGGTCTCCTGCAGCTAATGCTTTCGCTCCATAGTGGCTTCAGCAGCGTTGAACCCTCATTTTATTTTTTTTATTGCGAAAGCAATGCTACGCCAGGTCTAAAAGCTCGTCGCTGTGTGCCGTGTCCGTGGAAAAACAGAACATTGTTCGGTCTCCTGCAGCTAATGCTTTCGCTCCATAGTGGCTTCAGCAGCGTTGAACCCTCATTTTATTTTTTTTATTGCGAAAGCAATGCTACGCCAGGTCTAAAAGCTCGTCGCTGTGTGCTGTGTTCATGGAAGAAGAAGAAGAACGCTCGGTCTCCTACAGCTAATGCTTTCGCTCCATCGTCGGTTCAGCAGCATTGAACCCTCCTCATTTTATTTTTTTTATTGCGAAAGCAATACTACGCCAGGTCTAACAGCTCGTCGCTGTGCGCCGTGTCCGTGGAAGAAGAAGAACGCTCGGTCTCCTGCAGCTAATGCTTTCTCTCCATAGTCGGTTCAGCAGCGTTGAACCCTTATTTTATTTTTTTTTGTTGCGAAAGCAATGCACCGCCAGGTCTAAAAGCTCGTTGGTGTGTGAAGTGTCCGTGGAAGAAGAAGAACGCTCGGTCTCCTGCAGCTAATGCTTTCTCTCCATACTCGGTTCAGCAGCGTTGTACCCTCCTCATTTTATTTTTTTTTTGTTGTGAAAGCGTTAATACGCCAGGTCTAACCACTCGTCGCTGTGTGCCGTGTCCGTGGAAGAAGAAGAACGCTCGGTCTCCTGCAGCTAATGCTTTCGCTCCATAGTCGGTTCAGCAGCGTTGAACCCTCATTTTATTTTTTCTTATTGCGAAAGCAATAATATGCCACGTCTAACCGCTCGTCGCTGTGTGCCGTGTCCGTGGAAAAACAGAAGAATGCTTGGTCTCCTGCAGCTAATGCTTTCTCTCCATAGACGGTTCAGCAGCGTTGAACCCTCATTTTATTTTTTTTCTTGCGAAAGCAATGCACCACCAGGTCTAAAAGCTCGTCGCTGTATGCCGTGTCCGTGGAAGAAGAAGAACGCTCGATCTCCTGCAGCTAATGCTTTCTCTCCATAGTCGGTTCAGCAGCGTTGTACCCTCCTCATTTTATTTTTTTTTTTGTTGTGAAAGCAATAATACGCCAGGTCTTACCGCTCGTCGCTGTGTGCCGTGTCCGTGGAAGAAGAAGAACGCTCGGTCTCCTGCAGCTAATGCTTTCTCTCCATAGTCGGTTCAGCAGCGTTGAACCCTCATTTTATTTTTTCTCTTTGCGAAAGCAATAATACGCCACGTCTAACCGCTCGTCGCTGTGTGCCGTGTCCGTCGAAAAACAGAAGAATGCTCAGTCTCCTGCAGGTAAAGCTTTATCTCCATAGTCGGTTCAGCAGCGTTGAACCCTCATTTTATTTTTTTTTTGTTGCGAAAGCAATGCACCGCCAGGTCTAAAAGCTCGTCGCTGTGTGCCGTGTCCGTGGAAGAAGAAGAACGCTCGGTCTCCTGCAGCTAATGCTTTCTCACCATAGTCGGTTCAGCAGCGTTGTACCCTCCTCATTTTATTTTTTTGTTGTGAGAGCAATAATACGCCAGGTCTAACCGCTCGTCGCTGTGTGCCGTGTCCGTGGAAGAAGAAGAACGCTGGGTCTCCTGCAGCTAATGCTTTCGCTCCATAGTCGGTTCAGCAGCGTTAAACCCTCATTTTATTTTTTCTTATTGCGAAAGCAATAATACTCCAGGTCTAACCGCTCGTCCCTGTGTGCCGTGTCCGTGGAAAAACAGAAGAATGCTCGCTCTCCTGCAGCTAATGCTTTCTCTCCATAGTCGGTTCAGCAGCGTTGAACCCTCATTCTATTTTTTTTTGTTGCGAAAGCAATGCACCGCCAGGTCTAAAAGCTCGTCGCTGTGCGCCGTGTCCGTGGAAGAAGAAGAACGCTCGGTCTCCTGCAGCTAATGCATTCGCTCCATAGTCGGTTCAGCAGCGTTGAACCCTCATTTTATTTTTTTTGTTGCGAAAGCAATGCACCGCCAGGTCTAAAACTTCGTCGCTGTGTGCCGTGTCCGTGGAAGAAGAACGCTCGGTCTCCTGCAGCTAATGCTTTCTCTCCATAGTCGGTTCACCAGCGTTGTACCCTCCGCATTTTATTTTTTTGTTGTTGTGAGAGAAATAATACGCCAGGTCTAACCGCTCGTCGCTGTGTGCCGTGTCCGTGGAAGAAGAAGAAGAACGCTCGGTCTCCTGCAGCTACAGCTTTCGCTCCATTGTGGGTTCAGCAGCATTGAACCCTCATTTATTTTTTTTTATTGCGAAAGCAATGCTACGCCAGGTCTAAAAGCTCGTCGCTGTGTGCCGTGTCCGTGGAAGAAGAAGAAGAATGCTCGGTCTCCTGCAGGTAATGCTTTCGCTCCATAGTCGGTTCAGCAGCGTTGAACCCTCATTTTATTTTTTCTTATCGCGAAAGCAATAATACGCCAGGTCTAACCGCTCGTCGCTGTGCGCCGTGTCCGTGGAAAAACAGAAGAATGCTCGGTCTCCTGCAGCTAATGCTTTCTCTCCATAGTCGGTTCAGCAGCGTTGAACCCTCATTTTATTTTTTTTTGTTACGAAAGCAATGCACCGCCAGGTCTAAAAGGTCGTCGCTGTGTGCCGTGTCCGCGGAAGAAGAAGAACGCTCGGTCTCCTGCAGCTAATGCTTTCTCTCCATAGTCGGTTCAGCAGCGTTGTACCCTCCTAATTTTATTTTTTTTTTGTTGTGAAAGCAATAATACGCCAGGTCGAACCGCTCGTCGCTGTGTGCCATGTCCGTGGAAGAAGAAGAAGAACGCTTGGTCTCCTGCAGCTAATGGTTTCGCTCCACAGTGGCTTCAGCAGCGTTGAACCCTCATTTTATTTTTTTTTATTGCGAAAGCAATGCTACGCCAGGTCTAAAAGCTCGTCGCTGTGTGCCGTGTCCGTGGAAGAAGAAGAAGAACGCTCGGTCTCCTGCAGCTAATGCTTTCGCTCCATAGTTGGTTCAGCAGTGCTAAACCCTCATTTTATTTTTTTTGTGGGGAAAGCAATGCTACACCAGGTCTTAAAGGTCGTCGCTGTGGGCCGTGTACGTGGAAGAAGAACACTCGGTGTCCTGCAGCTAATGCTTTCGCTCCATGGTCGGTTCAGCAGCGTTGAAAGCTCATTTTATTTTTTTTGTTGCGAAAGCAATGCTACGCCAGGTTTAAAAGGTCGTCGCTGTGTGCCGTGTTCATGGAAGAAGAAGAAGAACGCTCGGTCTCCTGCAGCTAATGCTTTCGCTCCATAGTCGGTTCAGCAGCGTTGAACCCTCATTTTATTTTTTCTTATTGCGAAAGCAATAATACGCCAGGTCTAACCGCTCGTCCCTGTGTGCCGTGTCCGTGGAAAAACAGAAGAATGTTCGGTCTCCTGCAGCTAATGCTTTCGCTCCATAGTGGGTTCAGCAGCGTTGAACCCTCATTTTATTTTTTTTATTGCGAAAGCAATGCTACGCCAGGTCTAAAAGCTCGTCGCTGTGTGCCGTGTCCGTGGAAGAAGAAGAACAATGCTCGGTCTCCTGCAGCTAATGCTTTCGCTCCATAGTCGGTTCAGCAGCGTTGAACCCTCCTCATTTTATTTTTTTTGTTGTGAAAGCAATAGTACGCCAGGTCTAACCGCTCGTCGCTGTGTGCCGTGTCCGTGGAAGAAGAAGAACGCTCGGTCTCCTGCAGCAAATGCTTTCGCTCCATAGTCGGTTGAGCAGCGTTGAACCCTCATTTTATTTTTTCTTATCGCGAAAGCAATAATACGCCAGGTCTAACCGCTCGTCGCTGTGCGCCGTGTCCGTGGAAAAACAGAAGAATGCTCGGTCTCCTGCAGCTAATGCTTTCTCTCCATAGTCGGTTCAGCAGCGTTGAACCCTCATTTTATTTTTTTTTTGTTACGAAAGCAATGCACCGCCAGGTCTAAAAGGTCGTCGCTGTGTGCCGTGTCCGCGGAAGAAGAAGAACGCTCGGTCTACTGCAGCTAATGCTTTCTCTCCATAGTCGGTTCAGCAGCGTTGTACCCTCCTAATTTTTTTTTTTTTTGTGAAAGCAATAATACGCCAGGTCTAACCGCTCGTCGCTGTGTGCCATGTCCGTGGAAGAAGAAGAAGAACGCTTGGTCTCCTGCAGCTAATGCTTTCGCTCCATAGTCGGTTCAGCAGCGTTGAACCCTCATTTTATTTTTTCTTACTGCGAAAGCAATAATACGCCAGGTCTAACCGCTCGTCCCTGTGTGCCGCGTCCGTGGAAAAACAGAACAATGTTCGGTCTCCTGCAGCTAATGCTTTCGCTCCATAGTGGCTTCAGCAGCGTTGAACCCTCATTTTATTTTTTTTATTGCGAAAGCAATGCTACGCCAGGTCTAAAAGCTCGTCGCTGTGTGCCGTGTCCGTGGAAGAAGAAGAACGCTTGGTCTCCTGGAGCTAATGCTTTCGCTCCATAGTCGGTTCAGCAGCGTTGAACCCTCATTTTATTTTTTCTTACTGCGAAAGCAATAATACGCCAGGTCTAACCGCTCGTCCCTGTGTGCCGCGTCCGTGGAAAAACAGAACATTGTTCGGTCTCCTGCAGCTAATGCTTTCGCTCCATAGTGGCTTCAGCAGCGTTGAACCCTCAATTTATTTTTTTTATTGCGAAAGCAATGCTACGCCAGGTCTAAAAGCTCGTCGCTGTGTGCTGTGTTCATGGAAGAAGAAGAAGAACGCTCGGTCTCCTACAGCTAATGCTTTCGCTCCATCGTCGGTTCAGCAGCATTGAACCCTCCTCATTTTATTTTTGTTATTGCGAAAGCAATACTACGCCAGGTCTAACAGCTCGTCGCTGTGTGCCTTGTCCGTGGAAGAAGAAAACGCTCGGTCTCCCGCAGCTAATGCTTTCGCTCCATAGTCGATTCAGCAGCGCTGAACCCTCATTTTATTTTTTTTATTGCGAAAGCAATACTACGCCAGGTCTAACAGCTCGTCGCTGTGTGCCTTGTCCGTGGAAGAAGAAAACGCTCGGTCTCCTGCAGCTAATGCTTTCTCTCCATAGTCGGTTCAGCAGCAATGAACCCTCATTTTATTTTTTTTTTGTTGCGAAAGCAATGCACCGCCAGGTCTAAAAGCTCGTCGCTGTGCGCCGTGTCCGTGGAAGAAGAAGAACGCTCGGTCTCCTGCAGCTAATGCTTTCGCTCCATGGTCCGTTCAGCAGCGTTGAAGCCTCATTTTATTTTTTTCTTATTGCGAAAGCAATAATACGCCAGGTCTAACCGCTCGTCGCTGTGTGCCGTGTCCGTGGAAAAAAAGAAGAACGCTCGGTCTCCTGCAGCTAATGCTTTCGCTCCATAGTCGGTTCAGCAGCGTTGAACCCTCATTTTATTTTTTCTTATTGCGAAAGCAATAATATGCCACGTCTAACCGCTCGTCGCTGTGTGCCGTGTCCGTGGAAAAACAGAAGAATGCTTGGTCTCCTGCAGCTAATGCTTTCTCTCCATAGTCGGTTCAGCAGCGTTGAACCCTCATTTCATTTTTTTTCTTGCGAAAGCAATGCACCACCAGGTCTAAAAGCTCGTCGCTGTATGCCGTGTCCGTGGAAGAAGAAGAACGCTCGATCTCCTGCAGCTAATGCTTTCTCTCCATAGTCGGTTCAGCAGCGTTGTACCCTCCTCATTTTATTTTTTTTTTGTTGTGAAAGCAATAATACGCCAGGTCAAACCGCTCGTCGCTGTGTGCCGTGTCCGTGGAAGAAGAAGAACGCTCGGTCTCCTGCAGCTAATGCTTTCTCTCCATAGTCGGTTCAGCAGCGTTGAACCCTCATTTTATTTTTTCTCTTTGCGAAAGCAATAATACGCCAGGTCTAACCGCTCGTCGCTGTGTGCCGTGTCCGTCGAAAAACAGAAGAATGCTCAGTCTCCTGCAGGTAAAGCTTTCTCTCCATAGTCGGTTCAGCAGCGTTGAACCCTCATTTTATTTTTTTTGTTGCGAAAGCAATGCACCGCCAGGTCTAAAAGCTCGTCGCTGTGTGCCGTGTCCGTGGAAGAAGAAGAACGCTCGGTCTCTTGCAGCTAATGCTTTCTCACCATAGTCGGTTCAGCAGCGTTGTACCCTCCTCATTTTATTTTTTTGTTGTGAGAGCAATAATACGCCAGGTCTAACCGCTCGTCGCTGTGTGCCGTGTCCGTGGAAGAAGAAGAACGCTGGGTCTCCTGCAGCTAATGCTTTCGCTCCATAGTCGGTTCAGCAGCGTTAAACCCTCATTTTATTTTTTCTTATTGCGAAAGCAATAATACTCTAGGTCTAACCGCTCGTCCCTGTGTGCCGTGTCCGTGGAAAAACAGAAGAATGCTCGGTCTCCTGCAGCTAATGCTTTCGCTCCATAGTCGGTTCAGCAGCGTTGAACCCTCCTCATTTTATTTTTTTTTTTGTTGTGAAAGCAATAATACGCCAGGTCTAACCGCTCGTCGCAGTGTGCCGTGTCCGTGGAGAAGAAGAAGAAGAACGCTCGGTCTCCTGCAGCTAATGCTTTCGCTCCATAGTCGGTTCAGCAGCGTTGAACCCTCCTCATTTTATTTTTTTGTTGTGAAAGCAATAGTACGCCATGTCTAACCGCTCGTCGCTGTGTGCCGTGTCCGTGGAAGAAGAAGAACGCTTGATCTCCTGCAGCAAATGCTTTCGCTCCATAGAAGGTTGAGCAGCGTTGAACCCTCATTTTATTTTTTCTTATTGCGAAAGCAATAATACGCCAGGTCTAACCGCTCGTCACTGTGCGCCGTGTCCGTGGAAAAACAGAAGAATGCTCGGTCTCCTGCAGCTAATGCTTTCTCTGCATAGTCGGTTCAGCAGCGTTGAACCCTCCTCATTTTATTTTTTTTGTTGTGAAAGCAATAATACGCCAGGTCTAACCGCTCGTCGCAGTGTGCCGTGTCCGTGGAGGAAGAAGAAGAAGAACGCTCGGTCTCCTGCAGCTAATGCTTTCGCCCCATAGTCGGTTCAGCAGCGTTGAAACCTCCTCATTTTATTTTTGTTATTGCGAAAGCAATACTACGCCAGGTCTAACCGCTCGTCCCTGTGTGCCGTGTCCGTGGAAAAAAAGAAGAATGCTCGCTCTCCTGCAGCTAATGCTTTCTCTCCATAGTCGGTTCAGCAGCGTTGAACCCTCATTCTATTTTTTTTTTGTTGCGAAAGCAATGCACCGCCAGGTCTAAAAGCTCGTCGCTGTGCGCCGTGTCTGTGGAAGAAGAAGAACGCTCGGTCTCCTGCAGCTAATGCTTTCGCTCCATAGTCGGTTCAGCAGCGTTGAACCCTCATTTTATTTTTTTTTTGTTGCGAAAGCAATGCACCGCCAGGTCTAAAAGTTCGTCGCTGTGTGCCGTGTCCGTGGAAGAAGAAGAACGCTCGGTCTCCTGCAGCTAATACTTTCTCTCCATAGTCGGTTCACCAGCGTTGTACCCTCCTCATTTTATTTTTTTTTTGTTGTGAGAGAAATAATACGCCAGGTCTAACCGCTCGTCGCTGTGTGCCGTGTCCGTGGAAGGAAAAGAACAACGCTCGGTCTCCTGCAGCTACTGCTTTCGCTCCATAGTGGGTTCAGCAGCGTTGAACCCTCATTTTATTTTTTTTGTTGCGAAAGCAGTGCTACGCCAGGTCTGAAAGCTCGTCGCTGTGTGCCCTCTCCGTGGAAGAAGAAGAAGAACGCTCGGTCTCCTGCAGCTAATGCTTTCTCTCCATAGTCGGTTCAGCAGCGTTGAACCCTCATTTTATTTTTTTTTTGTTACGAAAGCAATGCACCGCCAGGTCTAAAAGCTCGTCGCTGTGTGCCGTGTCCGCGGAAGAAGAAGAACGCTCGGTCTCCTGCAGCTAATGCTTTCTCTCCATAGCCGGTTCAGCAGCGTTGTACCCTCCTAATTTTATTTTTTTTTGTTGTTGTGAAAGCAATAATACGCCAGGTCTAACCGCTCGTCGCTGTGTGCCGTGTCCGTGGAAGAAGAAGAAGAACGCTCGGTCTCCTGCAGCTTATGCTTTCGCTCCATAGTTGGTTCAGCAGTGCTAAACCCTCATTTTATTTTTTTTTGTTTGGAAAGCAATGCTACACCAGGTCTTAAAGGTCGTCGCTGTGGGCCGTGTCCGTGGAAGAAGAAGAACACTCGGTCTCCTGCAGCTAATGCTTTCGCTTCATAGTCGGTTCAGCATCATTGAACCTTCGTTTTATTTTTTTTTATTGCGAAAGCAATAATACGCCAGGTCTAACCGCTCGTCGCTGTGTGCCGTGTCCGTGGAAAAAGAAGAATGCTCGGTCTCCTGCAGCTAATGCCTTCTCTCCATAGTCGATTCAGCAGAGTTGAACCCTCATTTTATTTTTTTGTTGCGAAAGCAATGCACCGCCAGGTCTAAAAGCTCGTCGCTGTGTGCCGTGTCCGTGGAAGAAGAAGAACGCTCGGTCTCCTGCAGCTAATGCTTTCTCACCATAGTCGGTTAAGCAGCGTTGTACCCTCCTCATTTTATTTTTTTGTTGTGAGAGCAATAATACGCCAGGTCTAACCGCTCGTCGCTGTGTGCCGTGTCCGTGGGTAGAAGAAGAACGCTCGGTCTCCTGCAGCTAATGCTTTCTCTCCTTAGTCGGTTCAGCAGCGTTGAACCCTCCTCATTTTATTTTTTTTTTTTGTTGTGAAAGCAAAAATACGCCAGGTCTAACCGCTCGTCGCTGTGTGCCGTGTCCGTGGAAGAAGAAGAATAACGCTCGGTCTCCTGCAGCTAATGCAGTCGGTTCAGCAGCGTCGAACCCTCCTCATTTTATTTTTTTGTTGTTGTGAAAGCAATAATACGCCAGGTCTAACCGCTCGTCGCTGTGCGCCGTGTCCGTGGAAGAAGAAGAACGCTCGGTCTCCTGCAGCTAATGCTTTCGCTCCATAGTCGGTTCAGCAGCGTTGAAGCCTCATTTTATTTTTTTCTTATTGCGAATGCATTAATACGCCAGGACTAACCGCTCGTCGCTGTGTGCCGTGTCCGTGGAAAAACAGAAGAACGCTCGGTCTCCTGCAGCTAATGCTTTCTCTCCATAGTCGGTTCAGCAGCGTTGAACCCTTATTTTATATTTTTATTTGTTGCGAAAGCAATGCACCGCCAGGTCTAAAAGCTCGTTGCTGTGTGCCGTGTCCGTGGAAGAAGAAGAACGCTCGGTCTCCTGCAGCTAATGCTTTCTCTCCATACTCGGTTCAGCAGCGTTGTACCCTCCTCATTTTATTTTTTTTTGTTGTGAAAGCCTTAATACGCCAGGTCTAACCGCTCGTCGCTGTGTGCCGTGTCCGTGGAAGAAGAAGAACGCTCGGTCTCCTGCAGCTAATGCTTTCGCTCCACAGTCGGTTCAGCAGCGTTGAACCCTCATTTTATTTTTTCTTATTGCGAAAGCAATAATATGCCAGGTCTAACCGCTCGTCGCTGTGTGCCGTGTCCGTGGAAAAACAGAAGAATGCTTGGTCTCCTGCAGCTAATGCTTTCTCTCCATAGTCGGTTCAGCAGCGTTGAACCCTCATTTTATTTTTTTTCTTCCGAAAGCAATGCACCACCAGGTATAAAAGCTCGTCGCTGTATGCCGTGTCCGTGGAAGAAGAAGAACGCTCGATCTCCTGCAGCTAATGCTTTCTCTCCATAGTCGGTTCAGCAGCGTTGTACCCTCCTCATTTTATTTTTTTTTGTTGTGAAAGCAATAATACGCCACGTCTAACCGCTCGTCGCTGTGTGCCGTGTCCGTGGAAGAAGAACGCTCGGTCTCCTGCAGCGAATGCTTTCTCTCCATAGTCGGTTCAGCAGCGTTGAACCCTCATTTTATTTTTTCTCTTTTCGAAAGCAATAATACGCCAGGTCTAACCGCTCGTCGCTGTGTGCCGTGTCCGTCGAAAAACAGAAGAATGCTCGGTCTCCTTCAGGTAATGCTTTCTCTCCATAGTCGGTTCAGCAGCGTTGAACCCTCATTTTATTTTTTTTGTTGCGAAAGCAATGCACCGCCAGGTCTAAAGCTCGTCGCTGTGTGCCGTGGCCGTGGAAGAAGAAGAACGCTCGGTCTCCTGCAGCTAATGCTTTCTCACCATAGTCGGTTCAGCAGCGTTGTACCCTCCTCATTTTATTTTTTTGTTGTGAGAGCAATAATACGCCAGGTCTAACCGCTCGTCGCTGTGTGCCGTGTCCGTGGAAGAAGAAGAACGCTCGGTCTCCTGCAGCTAATGCTTTCGCTCCATAGTCGGTTCAGCAGCATTGAACCCTCTTCATTTTATTTTTTTTTTATTGCGAAAGCAATACTACGCCAGGTCTAACAGCTCGTCGCTGTGTGCCTTGTCCGTGGAAGAAGAAAACGCTCGGTCTCCTGCAGCTAATGCTTTCTCACCATAGTCGGTTCAGCAGCGTTGTACCCTCCTCATTTTATTTTTTTGTTGTGAGAGCAATAATACGCCAGGTCTAACCGCTCGTCGCTGTGTGCCGTGTCCGTGGAAGAAGAAGAATAACGCTCGGTCTCCTGCAGCTAATGCTTTCTCTCAGTCGGTTCAGCAGCGTTCAACCCTCCTCATTTTATTTTTTTGTTGTTGTGAAAGCAATAATACGCCAGGTCTTACCGCTCGTCGCTGTGCGCCGTGTCCGTGGAAGAAGAAGAACGCTCGGTCTCCTGCAGCTAATGCTTTCTCTCCTTAGTCGGTTCAGCAGCGTTGAACCCTCCTCATTTTATTTTTTTTTTGTTGTGAAAGCAATAATACGCCAGGTCTAACCGCTCGTCGCTGTGTGCCGTGTCCGTGGAAGAAGAAGAATAACGCTCGGTCTCCTGCAGCTAATGCTTTCTCTCAGTCGGTTCAGCAGCGTTGAACCCTCCTCATTTTATTTTTTTGTTGTTGTGAAAGCAATAATACTCCAGGTCTAACCGCTCGTCGCTGTGTGCCGTGTCCGTGGAAGAAGAAGAACGCTCGGTCTCCTGCAGCAAATGCTTTCGCTCCATAGTCGGTTCAGCAGCGTTGAACCCTCATTTTATTTTTTCTTATTGAGAAAGCAATAATATGCCAGGTCTAACCGCTCGTCGCTGTGTGCCGTGTCCGTGGAAAAACAGAAGAATGCTTGGTCTCCTGCAGCTAATGCTTTCTCTCCATAGTCGATTCAGCAGAGTTGAACCCTCATTTTATTTTTTTGTTGCGAAAGCAATGCACCGCCAGGTCTAAAAGCTCGTCGCTGTGTGACGTGTCCGTGGAAGAAGAAGAACGCTCGGTCTCCTGCAGCTAATGCTTTCTCACCATAGTCGGTTCAGCAGCGTTGTACCCTCCTCATTTTATTTTTTTGTTGTGAGAGCAATAATACGTCAGGTCTAACCGCTCGTCGCTGAGTGCCGTGTCCGTGGAAGAAGAAGAATAACGCTCGGTCTCCTGCAGCTAATGCTTTCTCTCAGTCGGTTCAGCAGCGTTGAACCCTCCTCATTTTATTTTTTGTTGTTGTGAAAGCAATAATACGACAGGTCTAACCGCTCGTCGCTGTGCGCCGTGTCCGTGGAAGAAGAAGAACGCTCGGTCTCCTGCAGCTACTGCTTTCGCTCCATAGTGGGTTCAGCAGCATTGAACCCTCATTTATTTTTTTTTTATTGCGAAAGCAATGCTAAGCCAGGTCTAAAAGCTCGTCGCTGTGTGCCGTGTCCGTGGAAGAAGAAGAAGAATGCTCGGTCTCCTGCAGCTAATGCTTTGCTCCATAGTGGGTTCAGCAGCGTTGAACCCTCATTTTATTTTTTTTGTTGCGAAAGCAATGCTATGCCAGGTCTAAAAGCTCGTCGCTGTGTGCCCTCTCCGTGGAAGAAGAAGAAGAACGCTCGGTCTCCTGCAGCTAATGCTTTCGCTCCATAGTCGGTTCAGCAGCGTTGAACCCTCCTCATTTTATTTTTTTTTGTTGTGAAAGCAATAGTACGCCAGGTCTAACCGCTCGTCGCTGTGTGCCGTGTGCGTGGAAGAAGAAGAATAACGCTCGGTCTCCTGCAGCTAATGCTTTCTCTCAGTCGGTTCAGCAGCGTTGAACCCTCCTCATTTTATTTTTTTGTTGTTGTGAAAGCAATAATGCGCCAGGTCTAACCGCTCGTCGCTGTGCGCCGTGTCCGTGGAAAAACAGAAGAATGCTTGGTCTCCTGCAGCTAATGCTTTCTCTCCATAGTCGGTTCAGCAGCGTTGAACCCTCATTTTATTTTTTTTCTTGCGAAAGCAATGCACCACCAGGTCTAAAAGCTCGTCGCTGTATGCCGTGTCCGTGGAAGAAGAAGAACGCTCGATCTCCTGCAGCTAATGCTTTCTCTCCATAGTCGGTTCAGCAGCGTTGTACCCTCCTCATTTTATTTTTTTTTTGTGAAAGCAATAATACGCCACGTCTAACCGCTCGTCGCTGTGTGCCGTGTCCGTGGAAGAAGAAGAACGCTCGGTCTCCTGCAGCTAATGCTTTCTCTCCATAGTCGGTTCAGCAGCGTTGAACCCTCATTTTATTTTTTCTCTTTGCGAAAGCAATAATACGCCAGGTCTAACCGCTCGTCGCTGTGTGCCGTGTCCGTCGAAAAACAGAAGAATGCTCGGTCTCCTTCAGGTAATGCTTTCTCTCCATAGTCGGTTCAGCAGCGTTGAACCCTCATTTTATTTTTTTTTTGTTGCGAAAGCAATGCACCGCCAGGTCTAAAAGCTCGTCGCTGTGTGCCGTGGCCGTGGAATTAGAAGAACGCTCGGTCTCCTGCAGCTAATGCTTTCTCACCATAGTCGGTTCAGCAGCGTTGTACCCTCCTCATTTTATTTTTTTGTTGTGAGAGCAATAATACGCCAGGTCTAACCGCTCGTCGCTGTGTGCCGTGTCCGTGGAAGAAGAAGAACGCTCGGTCTCCTGCAGCTAATGCTTTCGCTCCATAGTCGGTTGAGCAGCGTTAAACCTTCATTTTATTTTTTCTTATTACGAAAGCAATAATACGCCAGGTCTAACCGCTCGTCCCTGTGTGCCGTGTCCGTGGAAAAACAGAAGAATGCTCGGTCTCCTGCAGCTAATGCTTTCGCTCCATAGTCGGTTCAGCAGCGTTGAACCCTCCTCATTTTATTTTTTTTGTTGTGAAAGCAATAATACGCCATGTCTAACCGCTCGTCGCAGTGTGCCGTGTCCGTGGAGGAAGAAGAAGAACGCTCGGTCTCCTGCAGCTAATGCTTTCGCCCCATAGTCGGTTCAGCAGCGTTGAAACCTCCTCATTTTATTTTTGTTATTGCGAAAGCAATACTACGCCAGGTCTAACCGCTCGTCCCTGTGTGCCGTGTCCGTGGAAAAAAAGAAGAATGCTCGCTCTCCTGCAGCAAATGCTTTCTCTCCATAGTCGGTTCAGCAGCGTTGAACCCTCCTCATTTTATTTTTTTTTTGTTGTGAAAGCAAAAATACGCCAGGTCTAACCGCTCGTCGCTGTGTGCCGTGTCCGTGGAAGAAGAAGAATAACGCTCGGTCTCCTGCAGCTAATGCTTTCTCTCAGTCGGTTCAGCAGCGTTGAACCCTCCTCATTTTATTTTTGTTGTTGTGAAAGCAATAATACGCCAGGTCTAACCGCTCGTCGCTGTGCGCCGTGTCCGTGGAAGAAGAAGAACGCTCGGTCTCCTGCAGCTAATGCTTTCGCTCCATAGTCGGTTCAGCAGCGTTGAAGCCTCATTTTATTTTTTTCTTATTGCGAAAGCAATAATACGCCAGGTCTAACCGCTCGTCGCTGTGTGCCATGTCCGTGGAAAAACAGAAGAACGCTCGGTCTCCTGCAGCTAATGCTTTCTCTCCATAGTCGGTTCAGCAGCGTTGAACCCTTATTTTATATTTTTTTTTGTTGCGAAAGCAATGCACCGCCAGGTCTAAAAGCTCGTTGCTGTGTGCCGTGTCCGTGGAAGAAGAAGAACGCTCGGTCTCCTGCAGCTAATGCTTTCTCTCCATACTCGGTTCAGCAGCATTGTACCCTCCTCATTTTATTTTTTTTTTGTTGTGAAAGCCTTAATACGCCAGGTCTAACCGCTCGTCGCTGTGTGCCGTGTCCGTGGAAGAAGAAGAACGCTCGGTCTCCTGCAGCTAATGCTTTCGCTCCACAGTCGGTTCAGCAGCGTTGAACCCTCATTTTATTTTTTCTTATTGCGAAAGCAATAATATGCCAGGTCTAACCGCTCGTCGCTGTGTGCCGTGTCCGTGGAAAAACAGAAGAATGCTTGGTCTCCTGCAGCTAATGCTTTCTCTCCATAGTCGGTTCAGCAGCGTTGAACCCTCATTTTATTTTTTTTCTTCCGAAAGCCATGCACCACCAGGTATAAAAGCTCGTAGCTGTATGCCGTGTCCGTGGAAGAAGAAGAACGCTCGATCTCCTGCAGCTAATGCTTTCTCTCCATAGTCGGTTCAGCAGCGTTGTACCCTCCTCATTTTATTTTTTTTTTTTTTGTTGTGAAAGCAATGATACGCCACGTCTAACCGCTCGTCGCTGTGTGCCGTGTCCGTGGAAGAAGAAGAACGCTCGGTCTCCTGCAGCGAATGCTTTCTCTCCATAGTCGGTTCAGCAGCGTTGAACCCTCATTTTATTTTTTCTCTTTTCGAAAGCAATAATACGCCAGGTCTAACCGCTCGTCGCTGTGTGCTGTGTCCGTCGAAAAACAGAAGAATGCTCGGTCTCCTTCAGGTAATGCTTTCTCTCCATAGTCGGTTCAGGAGCGTTGAACCCTCATTTTATTTTTTTTGTTGCGAAAGCAATGCACCGCCAGGTCTAAAGCTCGTCGCTGTGTGCCATGGCCGTGGAAGAAGAAGAACGCTCGGTCTCCTGCAGCTAATGCTTTCTCACCATAGTCGGTTCAGCAGCGTTGTACCCTCCTCATTTTATTTTTTTGTTGTGAGAGCAATAATACGCCAGGTCTAACCGCTCGTCGCTGTGTGCCGTGTCCGTGGAAGAAGAAGAACGCTCGGTCTCCTGCAGCTAATGCTTTCGCTCCATAGTCGGTTCAGCAGCATTGAACCCTCTTCATTTTATTTTTTTTATTGCGAAATCAATACTACGTCAGGTCTAACAGCTCGTCGCTGTGTGCCTTGTCCGTGGAAGAAGAAAACGCTCGGTCTCCTGCAGCTAATGCTTTCTCACCATAGTCGGTTCAGCAGCGTTGTACCCTCCTCATTTTATTTTTTTGTTGTGAGAGCAATAATACGCCAGGTCTAACCGCTCGTCGCTGTGTGCCGTGTCCGTGGAAGAAGAAGAATAACGCTCGGTCTCCTGCAGCTAATGCTTTCTCTCAGTCGGTTCAGCAGCGTTGAACCCTCCTCATTTTATTTTTTTGTTGTTGTGAAAGCAATAATACGCCAGGTCTAACCGCTCGTCGCTGTGCGCCGTGTCCGTGGAAGAAGAAGAACGCTCGGTCTCCTGCAGCTAATGCTTTCTCTCCTTAGTCGGTTCAGCAGCGTTGAACCCTCCTCATTTTATTTTTTTTTTTGTTGTGAAAGCGATAATACGCCAGGTCTAACCGCTCGTCGCTGTGTGCCGTGTCCGTGGAAGAAGAAGAATAACGCTCGGTCTCCTGCAGCAAATGCTTTCGCTCCATAGTCGGTTCAGCAGCGTTGAACCCTCATTTTATTTTTTCTTATTGCGAAAGCAATAATATGCCAGGTCTAACCGCTCGTCGCTGTGTGCCGTGTCCGTGGAAAAACAGAAGAATGCTTGGTCTCCTGCAGCTAATGCTTTCTCTCCATAGTCGATTCAGCAGAGATGAACCCTCATTTTATTTTTTTGTTGCGAAAGCAATGCACCGCCAGGTCTAAAAGCTCGTCGCTGTGTGACGTGTCCGTGGAAGAAGAAGAACGCTCGGTCTCCTGCAGCTAATGCTTTCTCACCATAGTCGGTTCAGCAGCGTTGTACCCTCCTCATTTTATTTTTTTGTTGTGAGAGCAATAATACGTCAGGTCTAACCGCTCGTCGCTGAGTGCCGTGTCCGTGGAAGAAGAAGAATAACGCTGGGTCTCCTGCAGCTAATGCTTTCTCTCAGTCGGTTCAGCAGCGTTGAACCCTCCTCATTTTATTTTTTTGTTGTTGTGAAAGCAATAATACGCCAGGTCTAACCGCTCGTCGCTGTGCGCCGTGTCTGTGGAAGAAGAAGAACGCTCGGTCTCCTGCAGCTACTGCTTTCGCTCCATAGTGGGTTCAGCAGCATTGAACCCTCATTTATTTTTTTTTTTATTGCGAAAGCAATGCTACGCCAGGTCTAAAAGCTCGTCGCTGTGTGCCGTGTCCGTGGAAGAAGAAGAAGAATGCTCGGTCTCCTGCAGCTAATGCTTTGCTCCATAGTGGGTTCAGCAGCGTTGAACCCTCATTTTGTTTTTTTTGTTGCGAAAGCAATGCTACGCCAGGTCTAAAAGCTCGTCGCTGTGTGCCCTCTCCGTGGAAGAAGAAGAAGAAGAACGGTCGGTCTCCTGCAGCTAATGCTTTCGCTCCATAGTCGGTTCAGCAGCGTTGAACCCTCCTCATTTTATTTTTTTTTTGTTGTGAAAGCAATAGTACGCCAGGTCTAACCGCTCGTCGCTGTGTGCCGTGTGCGTGGAAGAAGAAGAATAACGCTCGGTCTCCTGCAGCTAATGCTTTCTCTCAGTCGGTTCAGCAGCGTTGAACCCTCCTCATTTTATTTTTTGTTGTTGTGAAAGCAATAATGCGCCAGGTCTAACCGCTCGTCGCTGTGCGCCGTGTCCGTGGAAGAAGAAGAACGCTCGGTCTCCTGCAGCTAATGCTTTCGCTCCATAGTCGGTTGAGCAGCGTTAAACCCTCATTTTATTTTTTCTTATTACGAAAGCAATAATACGCCAGGTCTAACCGCTCGTCGCTGTGCGCCGTGTCCGTGGAAGAAGAAGAACGCTCGGTCTCCTGCAGCTAATGCTTTCGCTCCATAGTCGGTTCAGCAGCGTTGAAGCCTCATTTTATTTTTTTCTTATTGCGAAAGCAATAATACGCCAGGTCTAACCGCTCGTCGCTGTGTGCCATGTCCGTGGAAAAACAGAAGAACGCTCGGTCTCCTGCAGCTAATGCTTTCTCTCCATAGTCGGTTCAGCAGCGTTGAACCCTTATTTTATATTTTTTTTTGTTGCGAAAGCAATGCACCGCCAGGTCTAAAAGCTCGTTGCTGTGTGCCGTGTCCGTGGAAGAAGAAGAACGCTCGGTCTCCTGCAGCTAATGCTTTCTCTCCATACTCGGTTCAGCAGCATTGTACCCTCCTCATTTTATTTTTTTTTTGTTGTGAAAGCCTTAATACGCCAGGTCTAACCGCTCGTCGCTGTGTGCCGTGTCCGTGGAAGAAGAAGAACGCTCGGTCTCCTGCAGCTAATGCTTTCGCTCCACAGTCGGTTCAGCAGCGTTGAACCCTCATTTTATTTTTTCTTATTGCGAAAGCAATAATATGCCAGGTCTAACCGCTCGTCGCTGTGTGCCGTGTCCGTGGAAAAACAGAAGAATGCTTGGTCTCCTGCAGCTAATGCTTTCTCTCCATAGTCGGTTCAGCAGCGTTGAACCCTCATTTTATTTTTTTTCTTCCGAAAGCCATGCACCACCAGGTATAAAAGCTCGTAGCTGTATGCCGTGTCCGTGGAAGAAGAAGAACGCTCGATCTCCTGCAGCTAATGCTTTCTCTCCATAGTCGGTTCAGCAGCGTTGTACCCTCCTCATTTTATTTTTTTTTTTTTGTTGTGAAAGCAATGATACGCCACGTCTAACCGCTCGTCGCTGTGTGCCGTGTCCGTGGAAGAAGAAGAACGCTCGGTCTCCTGCAGCGAATGCTTTCTCTCCATAGTCGGTTCAGCAGCGTTGAACCCTCATTTTATTTTTTCTCTTTTCGAAAGCAATAATACGCCAGGTCTAACCGCTCGTCGCTGTGTGCTGTGTCCGTCGAAAAACAGAAGAATGCTCGGTCTCCTTCAGGTAATGCTTTCTCTCCATAGTCGGTTCAGGAGCGTTGAACCCTCATTTTATTTTTTTTGTTGCGAAAGCAATGCACCGCCAGGTCTAAAGCTCGTCGCTGTGTGCCATGGCCGTGGAAGAAGAAGAACGCTCGGTCTCCTGCAGCTAATGCTTTCTCACCATAGTCGGTTCAGCAGCGTTGTACCCTCCTCATTTTATTTTTTTGTTGTGAGAGCAATAATACGCCAGGTCTAACCGCTCGTCGCTGTGTGCCGTGTCCGTGGAAGAAGAAGAACGCTCGGTCTCCTGCAGCTAATGCTTTCGCTCCATAGTCGGTTCAGCAGCATTGAACCCTCTTCATTTTATTTTTTTTATTGCGAAATCAATACTACGTCAGGTCTAACAGCTCGTCGCTGTGTGCCTTGTCCGTGGAAGAAGAAAACGCTCGGTCTCCTGCAGCTAATGCTTTCTCACCATAGTCGGTTCAGCAGCGTTGTACCCTCCTCATTTTATTTTTTTGTTGTGAGAGCAATAATACGCCAGGTCTAACCGCTCGTCGCTGTGTGCCGTGTCCGTGGAAGAAGAAGAATAACGCTCGGTCTCCTGCAGCTAATGCTTTCTCTCAGTCGGTTCAGCAGCGTTGAACCCTCCTCATTTTATTTTTTTGTTGTTGTGAAAGCAATAATACGCCAGGTCTAACCGCTCGTCGCTGTGCGCCGTGTCCGTGGAAGAAGAAGAACGCTCGGTCTCCTGCAGCTAATGCTTTCTCTCCTTAGTCGGTTCAGCAGCGTTGAACCCTCCTCATTTTATTTTTTTTTTTGTTGTGAAAGCGATAATACGCCAGGTCTAACCGCTCGTCGCTGTGTGCCGTGTCCGTGGAAGAAGAAGAATAACGCTCGGTCTCCTGCAGCAAATGCTTTCGCTCCATAGTCGGTTCAGCAGCGTTGAACCCTCATTTTATTTTTTCTTATTGCGAAAGCAATAATATGCCAGGTCTAACCGCTCGTCGCTGTGTGCCGTGTCCGTGGAAAAACAGAAGAATGCTTGGTCTCCTGCAGCTAATGCTTTCTCTCCATAGTCGATTCAGCAGAGATGAACCCTCATTTTATTTTTTTGTTGCGAAAGCAATGCACCGCCAGGTCTAAAAGCTCGTCGCTGTGTGACGTGTCCGTGGAAGAAGAAGAACGCTCGGTCTCCTGCAGCTAATGCTTTCTCACCATAGTCGGTTCAGCAGCGTTGTACCCTCCTCATTTTATTTTTTTGTTGTGAGAGCAATAATACGTCAGGTCTAACCGCTCGTCGCTGAGTGCCGTGTCCGTGGAAGAAGAAGAATAACGCTGGGTCTCCTGCAGCTAATGCTTTCTCTCAGTCGGTTCAGCAGCGTTGAACCCTCCTCATTTTATTTTTTTGTTGTTGTGAAAGCAATAATACGCCAGGTCTAACCGCTCGTCGCTGTGCGCCGTGTCTGTGGAAGAAGAAGAACGCTCGGTCTCCTGCAGCTACTGCTTTCGCTCCATAGTGGGTTCAGCAGCATTGAACCCTCATTTATTTTTTTTTTATTGCGAAAGCAATGCTACGCCAGGTCTAAAAGCTCGTCGCTGTGTGCCGTGTCCGTGGAAGAAGAAGAAGAATGCTCGGTCTCCTGCAGCTAATGCTTTGCTCCATAGTGGGTTCAGCAGCGTTGAACCCTCATTTTATTTTTTTTGTTGCGAAAGCAATGCTACGCCAGGTCTAAAAGCTCGTCGCTGTGTGCCCTCTCCGTGGAAGAAGAAGAAGAAGAACGGTCGGTCTCCTGCAGCTAATGCTTTCGCTCCATAGTCGGTTCAGCAGCGTTGAACCCTCCTCATTTTATTTTTTTTTGTTGTGAAAGCAATAGTACGCCAGGTCTAACCGCTCGTCGCTGTGTGCCGTGTGCGTGGAAGAAGAAGAATAACGCTCGGTCTCCTGCAGCTAATGCTTTCTCTCAGTCGGTTCAGCAGCGTTGAACCCTCCTCATTTTATTTTTTGTTGTTGTGAAAGCAATAATGCGCCAGGTCTAACCGCTCGTCGCTGTGCGCCGTGTCCGTGGAAGAAGAAGAACGCTCGGTCTCCTGCAGCTAATGCTTTCGCTCCATAGTCGGTTGAGCAGCGTTAAACCCTCATTTTATTTTTTCTTATTACGAAAGCAATAATACGCCAGGTCTAACCGCTCGTCCCTGTGTGCCGTGTCCGTGGAAAAACAGAAGAATGCTCGGTCTCCTGCAGCTAATGCTTTCGCTCCATAGTCGGTTCAGCAGCGTTGAACCCTCCTCATTTTATTTTTTTTGTTGTGAAAGCAATAATACGCCATGTCTAACCGCTCGTCGCAGTGTGCCGTGTCCGTGGAGGAAGAAGAAGAACGCTCGGTCTCCTGCAGCTAATGCTTTCGCCCCATAGTCGGTTCAGCAGCGTTGAAACCTCCTCATTTTATTTTTGTTATTGCGAAAGCAATACTACGCCAGGTCTAACCGCTCGTCCCTGTGTGCCGTGTCCGTGGAAAAAAAGAAGAATGCTCGCTCTCCTGCAGCAAATGCTTTCTCTCCATAGTCGGTTCAGCAGCGTTGAACCCTCCTCATTTTATTTTTTTTTTGTTGTGAAAGCAAAAATACGCCAGGTCTAACCGCTCGTCGCTGTGTGCCGTGTCCGTGGAAGAAGAAGAATAACGCTCGGTCTCCTGCAGCTAATGCTTTCTCTCAGTCGGTTCAGCAGCGTTGAACCCTCCTCATTTTATTTTTGTTGTTGTGAAAGCAATAATACGCCAGGTCTAACCGCTCGTCGCTGTGCGCCGTGTCCGTTAAAGAAGAAGAACGCTCGGTCTCCTGCAGCTAATGCTTTCGCTCCATAGTCGGTTCAGCAGCGTTGAAGCCTCATTTTATTTTTTTCTTATTGCGAAAGCAATAATACGCCAGGTCTAACCGCTCGTCGCTGTGTGCCGTGTCCGTGGAAAAACAGAAGAACGCTCGGTCTCCTGCAGCTAATGCTTTCTCTCCATAGTCGGTTCAGCAGCGTTGAACCCTTATTTTATATTTTTTTTTGTTGCGAAAGCAATGCACCGCCAGGTCTAAAAGCTCGTTGCTGTGTGCCGTGTCCGTGGAAGAAGAAGAACGCTCGGTCTCCTGCAGCTAATGCTTTCTCTCCATACTCGGTTCAGCAGCATTGTACCCTCCTCATTTTATTTTTTTTTGTTGTGAAAGCCTTAATACGCCAGGTCTAACCGCTCGTCGCTGTGTGCCGTGTCCGTGGAAGAAGAAGAACGCTCGGTCTCCTGCAGCTAATGCTTTCGCTCCACAGTCGGTTCAGCAGCGTTGAACCATCATTTTATTTTTTCTTATTGCGAAAGCAATAATATGCCAGGTCTAACCGCTCGTCGCTGTGTGCCGTGTCCGTGGAAAAACAGAAGAATGCTTGGTCTCCTGCAGCTAATGCTTTCTCTCCATAGTCGGTTCAGCAGCGTTGAACCCTCATTTTATTTTTTTTCTTCCGAAAGCAATGCACAACCAGGTATAAAAGCTCGTCGCTGTATGCCGTGTCCGTGGAAGAAGAAGAACGCTCGATCTCCTGCAGCTAATGCTTTCTCTCCATAGTCGGTTCAGCAGCGTTGTACCCTCCTCATTTTATTTTTTTTTTTGTTGTGAAAGCAATGATACGCCACGTCTAACCGCTCGTCGCTGTGTGCCGTGTCCGTGGAAGAAGAAGAACGCTCGGTCTCCTGCAGCGAATGCTTTCTCTCCATAGTCGGTTCAGCAGCGTTGAACCCTCATTTTATTTTTTCTCTTTTCGAAAGCAATAATACGCCAGGTCTAACCGCTCGTCGCTGTGTGCCGTGTCCGTCGAAAAACAGAAGAATGCTCGGTCTCCTTCAGGTAATGCTTTCTCTCCATAGTCGGTTCAGGAGCGTTGAACCCTCATTTTATTTTTTTTGTTGCGAAAGCAATTCACCGCCAGGTCTAAAGCTCGTCGCTGTGTGCCATGGCCGTGGAAGAAGAAGAACGCTCGGTCTCCTGCAGCTAATGCTTTCTCACCATAGTCGGTTCAGCAGCGTTGTACCCTCCTCATTTTATTTTTTTGTTGTGAGAGCAATAATACGCCAGGTCTAACCGCTCGTCGCTGTGTGCCGTGTCCTTGGAAGAAGAAGAACGCTCGGTCTCCTGCAGCTAATGCTTTCGCTCCATAGTCGGTTCAGCAGCATTGAACCCTCTTCATTTTATTTTTTTTTATTGCGAAAGCAATACTACGTCAGGTCTAACAGCTCGTCGCTGTGTGCCTTGTCCGTGGAAGAAGAAAACGCTCGGTCTCCTGCAGCTAATGCTTTCTCACCATAGTCGGTTCAGCAGCGTTGTACCCTCCTCATTTTATTTTTTTGTTGTGAGAGCAATAATACGCCAGGTCTAACCGCTCGTCGCTGTGTGCCGTGTCCGTGGAAGAAGAAGAATAACGCTCGGTCTCCTGCAGCTAATGCTTTCTCTCAGTCGGTTCAGCAGCGTTGAACCCTCCTCATTTTATTTTTTTGTTGTTGTGAAAGCAATAATACGCCAGGTCTAACCGCTCGTCGCTGTGCGCCGTGTCCGTGGAAGAAGAACGCTCGGTCTCCTGCAGCTAATGCTTTCTCTCCTTAGTCGGTTCAGCAGCGTTGAACCCTCCTCATTTTATTTTTTTTTTGTTGTGAAAGCGATAATACGCAAGGTCTAACCGCTCGTCGCTGTGTGCCGTGTCCGTGGAAGAAGAAGAATAACGCTCGGTCTCCTGCAGCAAATGCTTTCGCTCCATAGTCGGTTCAGCAGCGTTGAACCCTCATTTTATTTTTTCTTATTGCGAAAGCAATAATATGCCAGGTCTAACCGCTCGTCGCTGTGTGCCGTGTCCGTGGAAAAACAGAAGAATGCTTGGTCTCCTGCAGCTAATGCTTTCTCTCCATAGTCGATTCAGCAGAGTTGAACCCTCATTTTATTTTTTTGTTGCGAAAGCAATGCACCGCCAGGTCTAAAAGCTCGTCGCTGTGTGACGTGTCCGTGGAAGAAGAAGAACGCTCGGTCTCCTGCAGCTAATGCTTTCTCACCATAGTCGGTTCAGCAGCGTTGTACCCTCCTCATTTTATTTTTTTGTTGTGAGAGCAATAATACGTCAGGTCTAACCGCTCGTCGCTGAGTGCCGTGTCCGTGGAAGAAGAAGAATAACGCTGGGTCTCCTGCAGCTAATGCTTTCTCTCAGTCGGTTCAGCAGCGTTGAACCCTCCTCATTTTATTTTTTTGTTGTTGTGAAAGCAATAATACGCCAGGTCTAACCGCTCGTCGCTGTGCGCCGTGTCCGTGGAAGAAGAAGAACACTCGCTCTCCTGCAGCTACTGCTTTCGCTCCATAGTGGGTTCAGCAGCATTGAACCCTCATTTATTTTTTTTTATTGCGAAAGCAATGCTACGCCAGGTCTAAAAGCTCGTCGCTGTGTGCCGTGTCCGTGGAAGAAGAAGAAGAATGCTCGGTCTCCTGCAGCTAATGCTTTGCTCCATAGTGGGTTCAGCAGCGTTGAACCCTCATTTTATTTTTTTTGTTGCGAAAGCAATGCACCACCAGGTCTAAAAGCTCGTCGCTGTGTGCCCTCTCCGTGGAAGAAGAAGAAGAACGGTCGGTCTCCTGCAGCTAATGCTTTCGCTCCATAGTCGGTTCAGCAGCGTTGAACCCTCCTCATTTTATTTTTTTTTGTTGTGAAAGCAATAGTACGCCAGGTCTAACCGCTCGTCGCTGTGTGCCGTGTGCGTGGAAGAAGAAGAATAACGCTCGGTCTCCTGCAGCTAATGCTTTCTCTCAGTCGGTTCAGCAGAGTTGAACCCTCCTCATTTTATTTTTTGTTGTTGTGAAAGCAATAATGCGCCAGGTCTAACCGCTCGTCGCTGTGCGCCGTGTCCGTGGAAGAAGAAGAACGCTCGGTCTCCTGCAGCTAATGCTTTCTCTCCATACTCGGTTCAGCAGCGTTGTACCCTCCTCATTTTATTTTTTTTTGTTGTGAAAGCGTTAATATGCCAGGTCTAACCGCTCGTCGCTGTGTGCCGTGTCCGTGGAAGAAGAAGAACGCTCGGTCTCCTGCAGCTAATGCTTTCGCTCCATAGTCGGTTCAGCAGCGTTGAACCCTCATTTTATTTTTTCTTATTGCGAAAGCAATAATATGCCAGGTCTAACCGCTCGTCGCTGTGTGCCGTGTCCGTGGAAAAACAGAAGAATGCTTGGTCTCCTGCAGCTAATGCTTTCTCTCCATAGTCGGTTCAGCAGCGTTGAACCCTCATTTTATTTTTTTTCTTGCGAAAGCAATGCACCACCAGGTCTAAAAGCTCGTCGCTGTATGCCGTGTCCGTGGAAGAAGAAGAACGCTCGATCTCCTGCAGCTAATGCTTTCTCTCCATAGTCGGTTCAGCAGCATTGTACCCTCCTCATTTTATTTTTTTTTTGTGAAAGCAATAATACGCCACGTCTAACCGCTCGTCGCTGTGTGCCGTGTCCGTGGAAGAAGAAGAACGCTCGGTCTCCTGCAGCTAATGCTTTCTCTCCATAGTCGGTTCAGCAGCGTTGAACCCTCATTTTATTTTTTCTCTTTGCGAAAGCAATAATACGCCAGGTCTAACCGCTCATCGCTGTGTGCCGTGTCCGTCGAAAAACAGAAGAATGCTCGGTCTCCTTCAGGTAATGCTTTCTCTCCATAGTCGGTTCAGCAGCGTTGAACCCTCATTTTATTTTTTTTGTTGCGAAAGCAATGCACCGCCAGGTCTAAAAGCTCGTCGCTGTGTGCCGTGGCCGTGGAAGAAGAAGAACGCTCGGTCTCCTGCAGCTAATGCTTTCTCACCATAGTCGGTTCAGCAGCGTTGTACCCTCCTCATTTTATTTTTTTGTTGTGAGAGCAATAATACGCCAGGTCTAACCGCTCGTCGCTGTGTGCCGTGTCCGTGGAAGAAGAAGAACGCTCGGTCTCCTGCAGCTAATGCTTTCGCTCCATAGTCGGTTGAGCAGCGTTAAACCCTCATTTTATTTTTTCTTATTGCGAAAGCAATAATACGCCAGGTCTAACCGCTCGTCCCTGTGTGCCGTGTCCGTGGAAAAACAGAAGAATGCTCGGTCTCCTGCAGCTAATGCTTTCGCTCCATAGTCGGTTCAGCAGCGTTGAACCCTCCTCATTTTATTTTTTTTTGTTGTGAAAGCAATAATACGCCAGGTCTAACCGCTCGTCGCAGTGTGCCGTGTCCGTGGAGGAAGAAGAAGAACGCTCGGTCTCCTGCAGCTAATGCTTTCGCCCCATAATCGGTTCAGCAGCGTTGAAACCTCCTCATTTTATTTTTGTTATTGCGAAAGCAATACTACGCCAGGTCTAACCGCTCGTCCCTGTGTGCCGTGTCCGTGGAAAAAAAGAAGAATGCTCGCTCTCCTGCAGCAAATGCTTTCTCTCCATAGTCGGTTCAGCAGCGTTCAACCCTCATTCTATTTTTTTTTGTTGCGATGCAATGCACCGCCAGGTCTAAAAGCTCGTCGCTGTGCGCCGTGTCCGTGGAAGAAGAAGAACGCTCGGTCTCCTGCAGCTAATGCTTTCGCTCCATAGACGGTTCAGCAGCGTTGAACCCTCATTTTATTTTTTTTTGTTGCGAAAGCAATGCACCGCCAGGTCTAAAAGTTCGTCGCTGTGTGCCGTTTCCGTGGAAGAAGAAGAACGCTCGGTCTCCTGCAGCTAATGCTTTCTCTCCATAGTCGGTTCACCAGCGTTGTACCCTCCTCATTTTATTTTTTTTTGTTGTGAGAGAAATAATACGCCAGGTCTAACCGCTCGTCGCTGTGTGCCGTGTCCGTGGAAGAAGAAGAACGCTCGGTCTCCTGCAGCTACTGCTTTCGCTCCATAGTGGGTTCAGCAGGGTTGAACCCTCATTTTATTTTTTTTTGTTGCGAAAGCAATGCTACGCCAGGTCTAAAAGCTCGTCGCTGTGTGCCCTCTCCGTGGAAGAAGAAGAAGAACGCTCAGTCTCCTGCAGCTAATGCTTTCGCTCCATAGTCGGTTCAGCAGCGTTGAACCCTCCTCATTTTATTTTTTTTGGTTGTGAAAGCAATAGTACGCCAGGTCTAACCGCTCGTCGCTGTGTGCCGTGTCCGTGGAAGAAGAAGAACGCTTGGTCTCCTGCAGCAAATGCTTTCGCTCCATAGTCGGTTGAGCAGCGTTGAACCCTCATTTTATTTTTTCTTATTGCGAAAGCAATAATACGGCAGGTCTAACCGCTCGTCACTGTGCGCCGTGTCCGTGGAAAAACAGAAGAATGCTCGGTCTCCTGCAGCTAATGCTTTCTCTCCATAGTCGGTTCTGCAGCGTTGAACCCTCATTTTATTTTTTTCTTATTGCGAAAGCAATAATACGCCAGGTCTAACCGCTCGTCGCTGTGTGCCGTGTCCGCGGAAGAAGAAGAACGCTCGGTCTCCTGCAGCTAATGCTTTCTCTCCATAGCCGGTTCAGCAGCGTTGTACCCTCCTAATTTTATTTTTTTTGTTGTTGTGAAAGCAATAATACGCCAGGTCTAACCGCTCGTCGCTGTGTGCCGTGTCCGTGGAAGAAGAAGAAGAACGCTCGGTCTCCTGCAGCTAATGCTTTCGCTCCATAGTTGGTTCAGCAGTGCTAAACCCTCATTTTATTTTTTTTGTTTGGAAAGCAATGCTACACCAGGTCTTAAAGGTCGTCGCTGTGGGCCGTGTACGTGGAAGAAGAAGAACACTCGGTCTCCTGCAGCTAATGCTTTTGCTCCATGGTCGGTTCAGCAGCGTTGAAAGCTCATTTTATTTTTTTTTGTTGGGAAAGCAATGCTACGCCAGGTCTAAAAGCTCGTCGCTGTGTGCCGTGTTCATGGAAGAAGAAGAAGAACGCTCGGTCTCCTACAGCTAATGCTTTCGCTCCATCGTCGGTTCAGCAGCATTGAACCCTCTTCATTTTATTTTTTTTTATTGCGAAAGCAATACTACGCCAGGTCTAACAGCTCGTCGCTGTGTGCCTTGTCCGTGGAAGAAGAAAACGCTCGGTCTCCTGCAGCTAATGCTTTCGCTCCATAGTCGGTTCAGCAGCGTGAAGCCCTCTTCATTTTATTTTTTTTTGTTGCGAAAGCAATACTACGCCGGGTCTAACCGCTCGTCGCTGTGTGCCGTGTCCGTGGAAGAAGAAGAAGAACACTCGGTCTCCTGCAGCTAATGCTTTCGCTTCATAGTCGGTTCAGCAACATTGAACCTTCATTTTATTTTTTTTTATTGCGAAAGCAATAATACGCCAGGTCTAACCGCTCGTCGCTGTGTGCCGTGTCCGTGGAAAAAGAAGAATGATCGGTCTCCTGCAGCTAATGCTTTCGCTCCATAGTCGGTTCAGCAGCGTTGAACCCTCCTTTTATTTTTTTTTTGTTGGGAACGCAATGCTACACCAGGTGTAAAAGCTCGTCGCTGTGTGCCGTGTCCGTGGAAGAAGAAGAACGCTCGGTCTCCTGCAGCTAATGCTTTCTCTCCTTAGTCGGTTCAGCAGCGTTGAACCCTCCTCATTTTATTTTTTTGTTGTTGTGAAAGCAATAATACACCAGGTCTAACCGCTCATCGCTGTGTGCCGTGTCCGTGGAAGAAGAACAAGAACGCTCGGTCTCCTGCAGCTAATGCTTTCTCTCCTTAGTCGGTTCAGCAGCGTTGAACCCTCCTCATTTTATTTTTTTTTGTTGTGAAAGCAATAATACACCAGGTCTAACCGCTCGTCGCAGTGTGCCGCGTCCGTGGAAGAAGAAGAATAACGCTCGGTCTCCTGCAGCTAATGCTTTCGACCCATAGTCGGTTCAGCAGGGTTGAACCCTCCTAATTTTATTTTTTTTATTGCGAAAGCAATCCTATGCCAGGTCTAACCGCTCGTCGCTGTGTGCCGTGTCCGTTGAAGAAGAAGAAGAACGCTCGGTCTCCTTCAGCTAATGCTTTCGCCCCATAGTCGGTTCAGCAGCGTTGAAACCTCCTCATTTTATTTTTTTATTGCGAAAGCAATACTACGCCACGTCAAACCGCTCGTCGCTGTGTGCCGTGTCCCTGGAAAAACAGAAGAATGCTCGGTTTCCTGCAGCTAATGCTTTCTCTCCATAGTCGGTTCAGCAGCGTTGAACCCTCATTTTATTTTTTTTTTTTGTTGCGAAAGCAATGCACCGCCAGGTCTAAAAGCTCGTCGCTGTGCGCCGTGTCCGTGGAAGAAGAACGCTCGGTCTCCTGCAGCTAATGCTTTCGCTCCATAGTCGATTCAGCAGCGTTGAACCCTCATTTTATTTTTTTCTTATTGCGAAAGCAATAATACGCCAGGTCTAACCGCTCGTCGCTGTGTGCCGTGTCCGTGGAAAAACAGAAGAATGCTCGGTCTCCTGCAGCTAATGCTTTCTCTCCATAGTCGGTTCAGCAGCGTTGAACCCTCATTTTATTTTTTTTTTGTTGGGAAAGCAATGCTACGCCAGGTCTAAAAGCTCGTCGCTGTGTGCCGTGTTCATGGAAGAAGAAGAAGAACGCTCGGTCTCCTACAGCTAATGCTTTCGCTCCATCGTCGGTTCAGCAGCATTGAACCCTCTTCATTTTATTTTTTTTATTGCGAAAGCAATACTATGCCAGGTCTAACAGCTCGTCGCTGTGTGCCTTGTCCGTGGAAGAAGAAAACGCTCGGTCTCCTGCAGCTAATGCTTTCGCTCCATAGTCGGTTCAGCAGCGTGAAGCCCTCTTCATTTTATTTTTTTTTTGTTGCGAAAGCAATACTACGCCGGGTCTAACCGCTCGTCGCTGTGTGCCGTGTCCGTGGAAAAACAGAAAAATGCTCGGTCTCCTGCAGCTAATGCTTTCTCTCCATAGTCGGTTCAGCAGCGTTGAACCATCCTCATTTTATTTTTTTTTGTTGTGAAAGCAATAATACGCCAGGTCTAACCGCTCGTCGCTGTGTGCCGTGTCCGTGGAAGAAGAAGAACGCCCGGTCTCCTGCAGCTTATGCTTTCGCTCCATAGTCGGTTCAGCAGCGTTGAACCCTCATTTTATTTTTTCTCTTTGCGAAAGCAATAATACGCCAGGTCTAACCGCTCGTCGCTGTGCGCCGTGTCCGTGGAAGAAGAAGAACGCTCGGTCTCCTGCAGCTAATGCTTTCTCTCCTTAGTCGGTTCAGCAGCGTTGAACCCTCCTCATTTTATTTTTTTTTTGTTGTGAAAGCAATAATACGCCCGGTCTAACCGCTCGTCGCAGTGTGCCGCGTCCGTGGAAGAAGAAGAATAACGCTCGGTCTCCTGCAGCTAATGCTTTCGACCCATAGTCGGTTCAGCAGGGTTGAACCCTCCTCATTTTATTTTTTTTATTGCGAAAGCAATACTATGCCAGGTCTAACCGCTCGTCGCTGTGTGCCGTGTCCGTGGAAGAAGAAGAAGAACGCTCGGTCTCCTTCAGCTAATGCTTTCGCCCCATAGTCGGTTCAGCAGCGTTGAAACCTCCTCATTTTATTTTTTTATTGCGAAAGCAATACTACGCCACGTCAAACCGCTCGTCGCTGTGTGCCGTGTCCGCGGAAAAACAGAAGAATGCTCGGTCTCCTGCAGCTAATGCTTTCGCTCCATAGTCGATTCAGCAGCGTTGAACCCTCATTTTATTTTTTTCTTATTGCGAAAGCAATAACACGCCAGGTCTAACCGCTCGTCGCTGTGTGCCGTGTCCGTGGAAAAACAGAAGAATGCTCGGTCTCCTGCAGCTAATGCGTTCTCTCCATAGTCGGTTCAGCAGCGTTGAACCCTCATTTTATTTTTTTTTGTTGGGAAAGCAATGCTGCGCCAGGTCTAAAAGCTCGTCGCTGTGTGCCGTGTTCATGGAAGAAGAAGAAGAACGCTCGGTCTCCTACAGCTAATGCTTTCGCTCCATCGTTGGTTCAGCAGCATTGAACCCTCTTCATTTTATTTTTTTTATTGCGAAAGCAATACTACGCCAATTCTAACAGCTCGTCGCTGTGTGCCTTGTCCGTGGAAGAAGAAAACGCTCGGTCTCCTGCAGCTAATGCTTTCGCTCCATAGTCGGTTCAGCAGCGTTGAACCCTCATTTTATTTTTTCTCTTTGCGAAAGCAATAATACGCCAGGTCTAACCGCTCGTCGCTGTGCGCCGTGTCCGTGGAAGAAGAAGAACGCTCGGTCTCCTGCAGCTAATGCTTTCTCTCCTTAGTCGGTTCAGCAGCGTTGAACCCTTCTCATTTTAATTTTTTTTTTGTTGTGAAAGCAATAATACGCCAGGTCTAACCTCTCGTCGCTGTGCGCCGTGTCCGTGGAAGAAGAAGAACGCTCGGTCTCCTGCAGCTAATGCTTTCGCTCCATAGTCGGTTCAGCAGCGTTGAAGCCTCATTTTATTTTTTTCTTATTGCGAAAGCAATAATACGCCAGGTCTAACCGCTCGTCGCTGTGTGCCGTGTCCGTGGAAAAACAGAAGAACGCTCGGTCTCCTGCAGCTAATGCTTTCTCTCCATAGTCGGTTCAGCAGCGTTCAACCCCTATTTTATTTTTTTTTGTTGCGAAAGCAATGCACCGCCAGGTCTAAAAGCTCGTTGCTGTGTGCCGTGTCCGTGGAAGAAGAAGAACGCTCGGTCTCCTGCAGCTAATGCTTTCTCTCCATACTCGGTTCAGCAGCGTTGTACCCTCCTCATTTTATTTTTTTTTGTTGTGAAAGCGTTAATACGCCAGGTCTAACCGCTCGTCGCTGTGTTCCGTGTCCGTGGATTAAGAAGAACGCTCGGTCTCCTGCACCTAATGCTTTCGCTCCATAGTCGGTTCAGCAGCGTTGAGCCCTCATTTTATTTTTTCTTATTGCGAAAGCAATAATATGCCAGGTCTAACCGCTCGTCGCTGTGTGCCGTGTCCGTGGAAAAACAGAAGAATGCTTGGTCTCCTGCAGCTAATGCTTTCTCTCCATAGTCGGTTCAGCAGCGTTGAACCCTCATTTTATTTTTTTTCTTGCGAAAGCAATGCACCACCAGGTCTAAACCCTCGTCGCTGTATGCCGTGTCCGTGGAAGAAGAAGAACGCTCGATCTCCTGCAGCTAATGCTTTCTCTCCATAGTCGGTTCAGCAGCGTTGTACCCTCCTCATTTTATTTTTTTTTTGTTGTGAAAGCAATAATACGCCACGTCTAACCGCTCGTCGCTGTGTGCCGTGTCCGTGGAAGAAGAAGAACGCTCGGTCTCCTGCAGCTAATGCTTTCTCTCCATAGTCGGTTCAGCAGCGTTGAACCCTCATTTTGTTTTTTCTCTTTGCGAAAGCAATAATACGCCAGGTCTAACCGCTCGTCGCTGTGTGCCGTGTCCGTCGAAAAACAGAAGAATGCTCGGTCTCCTTCAGGTAATGCTTTCTCTCCATAGTCGGTTCAGCAGCGTTGAACCCTCATTTTATTTTTTTTGTTGCGAAAGCAATGCACCGCCAGGTCTAAAAGCTCGTCGCTGTGTGCCGTGGCCGTGGAAGAAGAAGAACGCTCGGTCTCCTGCAGCTAATGCTTTCTCACCATAGTCGGTTCAGCAGCGTTGTACCCTCCTCGTTTTATTTTTTTGTAGTGAGAGCAATAATACGCCAGGTCTAACCGCTCGTCGCTGTGTGCCGTGTCCGTGGAAGAAGAAGAACGCTCGGTCACCTGCAGCTAATGCTTTCGCTCCATAGTCGGTTCAGCAGCGTTAAACCCTCATTTTATTTTTTCTTATTGCGAAAGCAATAATACGCCAGGTCTAACCGCTCGTCCCTGTGTGCCGTGTCCGTGGAAAAACAGAAGAATGCTCGGTCTCCTGCAGCTAATGCTTTCGCTCCATAGTCGGTTCAGCAGCGTTGAACCCTCCTCATTTTATATTTTTTTTTGTTGTGAAAGCAATAATACGCCAGGTCTAACCGCTCGTCGCAGTGTGCCGTGTCCGTGGAGGAAGAAGAAGAACGCTCGGTCTCCTGCAGCTAATGCTTTCGCCCCATAGTCGGTTCAGCAGCGTTGAAACCTCCTCATTTTATTTTTGTTATTGCGAAAGCAATACTACGCCAGGTCTAACCGCTCGTCCCTGTGTGCCGTGTCCGTGGAAAAAAAGAAGAATGCTCGCTCTCCTGCAGCTAATGCTTTCTCTCCATAGTCGGTTCAGCAGCGTTGAACCCTCATTCTATTTTTTTTTGTTGCGAAAGCAATGCACCGCCAGGTCTAAAAGCTCGTCGCTGTGCGCCGTGTCCGTGGAAGAAGAAGAACGCTCGGTCTCCTGCAGCTAATGCTTTCGCTCCATATTCGGTTCAAAGTCAAAGTCAAAGTTTATTTCCCATCTAAAACTACAGATGGAGGAATCGTAGAAAAAAGCTGCCCTTGGGCAGCTTGACGAGTCTACAATCCTAATTATTGGCAGGGAGGCAACACAAGAGTTTATACAATTTTAAAAACAAGCTCATCAAGAAACACTAGAAGATACACGAAACAGCAATATGTATACATAATGAAACTTAAACCATGTTATTCAAAAACAAATTATATAGTTCACGACGTGGAAAAGAAAACAAATCGAGGTTAATGTGGATATACCTATTTAGAAGAGATGGAAGAGTGTACTGAAGGCATTCCCTACCAAGATTTATTCGAGGTGTTGGCACTGTCCATTCTTCGCCACGTCTTGTTGGATAGACTGATTCTGTTTTCCTTAGTTCTGGTAAATTCTTAAGGTTTGTTACATTATTCCTGATTTCTGTTTTAAAAGTAACACTGAGGCGATATTTATAAAGATTATGTGCTTTAATAACTCTGGAATGACAAAAGAGAGCTGCACTTGGATGTCGGAACGGTAAATTATATGTATTTCGGAGATATCTTTTTTGCAATAAATGAATACGTTCAAGGTTGGTGAACGTTGTAGTGCCCCACACTAACTGGCAATAGTTTAAATGCGAGTTGAATATTGAATTGTATACCAGCATCTTTGTTTTTGTGGGAAGTATGTACTTTAGACGGCCTATAATACCAGTGATCTGAGCTATTTTTTTCAAGATATAACTGACATGATAATCCCATGACATACTGGCAGAAAATATAACCCCGAGGCATTTAAATTGCTCAACTATTTCTACAGCCCGCGAGTTTAATATAATATTATCGTGCGGTGGGATAACTTTGTTTTTCGGCCTAAATATGAGAGCTTTGGTCTTACTCTCGTTTATTTGCATCAAGTTAACTGCAGACCAGACCTCAAGTGCTTTCATTGTGGCATTACATTGTTTGATAAGTTCATGAAGATTTTCACCTGAAAAAAATACGCTCGTATCATCGGCATAGATGAAAAACTTTGTATTATCGCTGATGTTGACAATATCGTTTAGGTAAATATTGAAGAGTAGAGGCCCTAGCGTACTGCCTTGGGGGACACCGCAGAACAGCGGCTTCGGCTCAGACCGTATACCATTTATGAACACCACTTGCTGTCTAAACGACAAATAGGAACTTAAGAGTGAGAGCGCTTTTCCTCGGATACCATAGCAGTGTAATTTATTTAGTAAGATTTCATGATTTACCAGGTCAAAAGCCTTTGAGAAGTCCACAAATACACCAATGACAATAGCTTTGTTTTCAAGTTGCTTTATTATATATTCCTTTTGTTGGAGTAACGCAAGTTCAGTTGATTTGCTTTTGCAGAAGCCAAACTGAAACGGTGTTAGTAAGTTAAATTTATGGATGAAGTTTGACATTCTTAAATGGAGCATTTTCTCAAATGCTTTCGAAAACACTGGCAAAACAGAGATTGGTCTGTAGTTCCCGAGGGCGTTGCGATCTCCTTTTTTGTAAAGAACAACAACTTTTGCTAATTGCATTTTTACCGGAAAAACTGCAGCCTCTAAACACATGTTAAAGATGTGAGCAAGTATGGGAGCAATTATATCAACTACATGCTTGACTGGCCGTATTTGGATACCATCAATGTCACAGCTAGTGCTATTGTTAAGATTTGTTATCACCGACACTACCTCGCCTACCATGACTGGGTGCAGAAAAATTGTTTCATCATTCTGAATTCGAACATATTTGCAAGCGTCAGATCCGGCAACACGGGTAGCCAAGCTCGTTAAAAAAGTATTGAATACATTAGCGAGTTCAACGCCAGAAACTTCCTTTCCATCAATATTTATTTTTGTTAATGCAGTGCGTGAGCTGTCCCGCTGCAGCAGTGTATTTAATCTCGACCATAGTACATCATTTCGAGCATCCTTAACATCTAGAAGTGACACATGATAGGCTGTTCGTGCAGACCGCAGTTTTTTTAGTCAGTTTATTCCTATATTTTTTAAATACCGCAAGGTCCTCAGCCTTCCGGCTGGTCAAAAATTTTCTATACAGTTTGTCTTTCATTTGTATTTCTCTGCGAAGCTCTGGCGTTACCCAAGGCTTGCGGATTCTCAGCAGCGTTGAACCCTCATTTTATTTTTTTTGTTGCGAAAGCAATGCACCGCCAGGTTTAAAATTTCGTCGCTGTGTGCCGTGTCCGTGGAAGAAGAAGAACGCTCGGTCTCCTGCAGCTAATGCTTTCTCTCCATAGTCGGTTCACCAGCGTTGTACCCTCCTCATTTTATTT
Source organism: Amblyomma maculatum (assembly GCF_055883805.1). NCBI lineage: Eukaryota > Metazoa > Arthropoda > Arachnida > Ixodida > Ixodidae > Amblyomma > Amblyomma maculatum. Next base: position 17,330,858 of record NW_028146738.1, read on the forward strand.
TTTTTTGTTGTGAGAGAAATAATACGCTAGGTCTAACCGCTCGTCGCTGTGTGCCGTGTCCGTGGAAGAAGAAGAACGCTCGGTCTCCTGCAGCTACTGCTTTCGCTCCATAGTGGGTTCAGCAGCATTGAACCCTCATTTATTTTTTTTTATTGCGAAAGCAATGCTACGCCAGGTCTAAAAGCTCGTCACTGTGTGCCGTGTCCGTGGAAGAAGAAGAAGAATGCTCGGTCTCCTGCAGCTAATGCTTTCGCTCCATAGTGGGTTCAGCAGCGTTGAACCCTCATTTTATTTTTTTTTTGTTGCGAAAGCAATGCTACGCCAGGTCTAAAAGCTCGTCGCTGTGTGCCCTCTCCGTGGAAGAAGAAGAAGAACGCTCGGTCTCCTGCAGCTAATGCTTTCGCTCCATAGTCGGTTCAGCAGCGTTGAACCCTCCTCATTTTATTTTTTTTGTTGCGAAAGCAATAGTACGCCAGGTCTAACCGCTCGTCGCTGTGTGCCGTGTCCGTGGAAGAAGAAGAACGCTCGGTCTCCTGCAGCTACTGCTTTCGCTCCATAGTCGGTTCAGCAGCGTTGAACCCTCATTTTATTTTTTTTTGTTACGAAAGCAATGCACCGCCAGGTCTAAAAGCTCGTCGCTGTGTGCCGTGTCCGCGGAAGAAGAAGAACGCTCGGTCTCCTGCAGCTAATGCTTTCTCTCCATAGCCGGTTCAGCAGCGTTGTACCCTCCTAATTTTATTTTTTTTGTTGTTGTGAAAGCAATAATACGCCAGGTCTAACCGCTCGTCGCTGTGTGCCGTGTCCGTGGAAGAAGAAGAAGAACGCTCGGTCTCCTGCAGCTAATGCTTTCGCTCCAGGGTTGGTTCAGCAGTGCTAAACCCTCATTTTATTTTTTTTGTTTGGAAAGCAATGCTACACCAGGTCTTAAAGGTCGTCGCTGTGTGCCGTGTTCATGGAAGAAGAAGAAGAACGCTCGGTCTCCTACAGCTAATGTTTTCGCTCCATCGTCGGTTCAGCAGCATTGAACCCTCTTCATTTTATTTTTTTTATTGCGAAAGCAATACTACGCCAGGTGTAACAGCTCGTCGCTGTGTGCCGTGTCCGTGGAAAAAGAAGAATGCTCGGTCTCCTGCAGCTAATGCTTTCTCTCCTTAGTCGGTTCAGCAGCGTTGAACCCTCCTCATTTTATTTTTTTTTGTTGTGAAAGCAATAATACGCCAGGTCTAACCGCTCGTCGCTGTGTGCCGTGTCCGTGGAAGAAGAAGAATAACGCTCGGTCTCCTGCAGCTAATGCTTTCGCTCCATCGTCGGTTCAGCAGCATTGAACCCTCTTCACTTTATTTTTTTATTGCGAAAGCAATACTACGCCAGGTCTAACAGCTCGTCGCTGTGTGCCTTGTCCGTGGAAGAAGAAGAATAACGCTCGGTCTCCTGCAGCTAATGCTTTCGACCCATAGTCGGTTCAGCAGGGTTGAACCCTCCTCATTTTATTTTTTTTATTGCGAAAGCAATACTATGCCAGGTCAAACCGCTCGTCGCTGTGTGCCGTGTCCGTGGAAAAACAGAATGCTCGGTCTCCTGCAGCTAATGCTTTCTCTCCATAGTCGCTTCAGCAGCGTTGAACCCTCATTTTATTTTTTTTTGTTGCGAAAGCAATGCACCGCCAGGTCTAAAAGCTCGTCGCTGTGCGCCGTGTCCGTGGAAGAAGAAGAACGCTCGGTCTCCTGCAGCTAATGCTTTCGCTCCATAGTCGATTCAGCAGCGTTGAACCCTCATTTTATTTTTTTCTTATTGCGAAAGCAATAATACGCCAGGTCTAACCGCTCGTCGCTGTGTGCCGTGTCCGTGGAAAAACAGAAGAATGCTCGGTCTCCTGCAGCTAATGCTTTCTCTCCATAGTCGGTTCAGCAGCGTTGAACCCTCATTTTTTTTTTTTGTTGGGAAAGCAATGCTACGCCAGGTCTAAAAGCTCGTCGCTGTGTGCCGTGTTCATGGAAGAAGAAGAACGCTCGGTCTCCTACAGCTAATGCTTTCGCTCCATCGTCGGTTCAGCAGCATTGAACCCTCTTCATTTTATTTTTTTATTGCGAAAGCAATACTACGCCAGGTCTAACAGCTCGTCGCTGTGTGCCTTGTCCGTGGAAGAAGAAAACGCTCGGTCTCCTGCAGCTAATGCTTTCGCTCCATAGTCGGTTCAGCAGCGTGAAGCCCTCTTCATTTTATTTTTTTTTTGTTGCGAAAGCAATACTACGCCGGGTCTAACCGCTCATCGCTGTGTGCCGTGTCCGTGGAAAAACAGAAAAATGCTCGGTCTCCTGCAGCTAATGCTTTCTCTCCGTAGTTGGTTCAGCAGCGTTGAACCATCCTCATTTTATTTTTTTTTGTTGTGAAAGCAATAATACGCCAGGTCTAACCGCTCGTCGCTGTGTGCCGTGTCCGTGGAAGAAGAAGAACGCTCGGTCTCCTGCAGCTAATGCTTTCGCTCCATAGTCGGTTCAGCAGCGTTGAACCCTCATTTTATTTTTTCTTATTGCGAAAGCAATAATATGCCAGGTCTAACCGCTCGTCGCTGTGTGCCGTGTCCGTGGAAAAACAGAAGAATGCTTGGTCTCCTGCAGCTAATGCTTTCTCTCCATAGTCGGTTCAGCAGCGTTGAACCCTCATTTTATTTTTTTTTTCTTGTGAAAGCAATGCACCACCAGGTCTAAAAGCTCGTCGCTGTATGCCGTGTCCGTGGAAGAAGAAGAACGCTCCATCTCCTGCAGCTAATGCTTTCTCTCCATAGTCGGTTCAGCAGCGTTGTACCCTCCTCATTTTATTTTCTTTTGTTGTGAAAGCAATAATACGCCACGTCTAACCGCTCGTCGCTGTGTGCCGTGTCCGTGGAAGAAGAAGAACGCTCGGTCTTCTGCAGCTAATGCTTTCTCTCCATAGTCGGTTCAGCAGCGTTGAAGCCTCATTTTATTTTTTCTCTTTGCGAAAGCAATAATACGCCAGGTCTAACCGCTCGTCGCTGTGTGCCGTGTCCGTCGAAAAACAGAAGAATCCTCGGTCTCCTTCAGGTAATGCTTTCTCTCCATAGTCGGTTCAGCAGCGTTGAACCCTCATTTTATTTTTTTTGTTGCGAAAGCAATGCACCGCCAGGTCTAAAAGCTCGTCGCTGTGTGCCGTGGCCGTGGAAGAAGAAGAACGCTCGGTCTCCTGCAGCTAATGCTTTCTCACCATAGTCGGTTCAGCAGCGTTGTACCCTCCTCATTTTATTTTTTTGTTGTGAGAGCAATAAAACGCCAGGTCATACCGCTCGTCGCTGTGTGCCGTGTCCGTGGAAGAAGAAGAACGCTCGGTCTCCTGCAGCTAATGCTTTCGCTCCGTAGTCGGTTCAGCAGCGTTAAACCCTCATTTTATTTTTTCTTATTGCGAAAGCAATAATACGCCAGGTCTAACCGCTCGTCACTGTGTGCCGTGTCCGTGGAAGAAGAAGAAGAATGCTCGGTCTCCTGCAGCTAATGCTTTCGCTCCATAGTGGGTTCAGCAGCGTTGAACCCTCATTTTATTTTTTTTTTGTTGCGAAAGCAATGCTACGCCAGGTCTAAAAGCTCGTCGCTGTGTGCCCTCTCCGTGGAAGAAGAAGAAGAACGCTCGGTCTCCTGCAGCTAATGCTTTCGCTCCATAGTCGGTTCAGCAGCGTTGAACCCTCCTCATTTTATTTTTTTTGTTGCGAAAGCAATAGTACGCCAGGTCTAACCGCTCGTCGCTGTGTGCCGTGTCCGTGGAAGAAGAAGAACGCTCGGTCTCCTGCAGCTACTGCTTTCGCTCCATAGTCGGTTCAGCAGCGTTGAACCCTCATTTTATTTTTTTTTGTTACGAAAGCAATGCACCGCCAGGTCTAAAAGCTCGTCGCTGTGTGCCGTGTCCGCGGAAGAAGAAGAACGCTCGGTCTCCTGCAGCTAATGCTTTCTCTCCATAGCCGGTTCAGCAGCGTTGTACCCTCCTAATTTTATTTTTTTTGTTGTTGTGAAAGCAATAATACGCCAGGTCTAACCGCTCGTCGCTGTGTGCCGTGTCCGTGGAAGAAGAAGAAGAACGCTCGGTCTCCTGCAGCTAATGCTTTCGCTCCAGGGTTGGTTCAGCAGTGCTAAACCCTCATTTTATTTTTTTTGTTTGGAAAGCAATGCTACACCAGGTCTTAAAGGTCGTCGCTGTGTGCCGTGTTCATGGAAGAAGAAGAAGAACGCTCGGTCTCCTACAGCTAATGTTTTCGCTCCATCGTCGGTTCAGCAGCATTGAACCCTCTTCATTTTATTTTTTTTATTGCGAAAGCAATACTACGCCAGGTGTAACAGCTCGTCGCTGTGTGCCGTGTCCGTGGAAAAAGAAGAATGCTCGGTCTCCTGCAGCTAATGCTTTCTCTCCTTAGTCGGTTCAGCAGCGTTGAACCCTCCTCATTTTATTTTTTTTTGTTGTGAAAGCAATAATACGCCAGGTCTAACCGCTCGTCGCTGTGTGCCGTGTCCGTGGAAGAAGAAGAATAACGCTCGGTCTCCTGCAGCTAATGCTTTCGCTCCATCGTCGGTTCAGCAGCATTGAACCCTCTTCACTTTATTTTTTTATTGCGAAAGCAATACTACGCCAGGTCTAACAGCTCGTCGCTGTGTGCCTTGTCCGTGGAAGAAGAAAAATAACGCTCGGTCTCCTGCAGCTAATGCTTTCGACCCATAGTCGGTTCAGCAGGGTTGAACCCTCCTCATTTTATTTTTTTTATTGCGAAAGCAATACTATGCCAGGTCAAACCGCTCGTCGCTGTGTGCCGTGTCCGTGGAAAAACAGAATGCTCGGTCTCCTGCAGCTAATGCTTTCTCTCCATAGTCGCTTCAGCAGCGTTGAACCCTCATTTTATTTTTTTTTGTTGCGAAAGCAATGCACCGCCAGGTCTAAAAGCTCGTCGCTGTGCGCCGTGTCCGTGGAAGAAGAAGAACGCTCGGTCTCCTGCAGCTAATGCTTTCGCTCCATAGTCGATTCAGCAGCGTTGAACCCTCATTTTATTTTTTTCTTATTGCGAAAGCAATAATACGCCAGGTCTAACCGCTCGTCGCTGTGTGCCGTGTCCGTGGAAAAACAGAAGAATGCTCGGTCTCCTGCAGCTAATGCTTTCTCTCCATAGTCGGTTCAGCAGCGTTGAACCCTCATTTTTTTTTTTTGTTGGGAAAGCAATGCTACGCCAGGTCTAAAAGCTCGTCGCTGTGTGCCGTGTTCATGGAAGAAGAAGAACGCTCGGTCTCCTACAGCTAATGCTTTCGCTCCATCGTCGGTTCAGCAGCATTGAACCCTCTTCATTTTATTTTTTTATTGCGAAAGCAATACTACGCCAGGTCTAACAGCTCGTCGCTGTGTGCCTTGTCCGTGGAAGAAGAAAACGCTCGGTCTCCTGCAGCTAATGCTTTCGCTCCATAGTCGGTTCAGCAGCGTGAAGCCCTCTTCATTTTATTTTTTTTTTTGTTGCGAAAGCAATACTACGCCGGGTCTAACCGCTCATCGCTGTGTGCCGTGTCCGTGGAAAAACAGAAAAATGCTCGGTCTCCTGCAGCTAATGCTTTCTCTCCGTAGTTGGTTCAGCAGCGTTGAACCATCCTCATTTTATTTTTTTTTGTTGTGAAAGCAATAATACGCCAGGTCTAACCGCTCGTCGCTGTGTGCCGTGTCCGTGGAAGAAGAAGAACGCTCGGTCTCCTGCAGCTAATGCTTTCGCTCCATAGTCGGTTCAGCAGCGTTGAACCCTCATTTTATTTTTTCTTATTGCGAAAGCAATAATATGCCAGGTCTAACCGCTCGTCGCTGTGTGCCGTGTCCGTGGAAAAACAGAAGAATGCTTGGTCTCCTGCAGCTAATGCTTTCTCTCCATAGTCGGTTCAGCAGCGTTGAACCCTCATTTTATTTTTTTTTCTTGTGAAAGCAATGCACCACCAGGTCTAAAAGCTCGTCGCTGTATGCCGTGTCCGTGGAAGAAGAAGAACGCTCCATCTCCTGCAGCTAATGCTTTCTCTCCATAGTCGGTTCAGCAGCGTTGTACCCTCCTCATTTTATTTTCTTTTGTTGTGAAAGCAATAATACGCCACGTCTAACCGCTCGTCGCTGTGTGCCGTGTCCGTGGAAGAAGAAGAACGCTCGGTCTTCTGCAGCTAATGCTTTCTCTCCATAGTCGGTTCAGCAGCGTTGAAGCCTCATTTTATTTTTTCTCTTTGCGAAAGCAATAATACGCCAGGTCTAACCGCTCGTCGCTGTGTGCCGTGTCCGTCGAAAAACAGAAGAATCCTCGGTCTCCTTCAGGTAATGCTTTCTCTCCATAGTCGGTTCAGCAGCGTTGAACCCTCATTTTATTTTTTTTGTTGCGAAAGCAATGCGCCGCCAGGTCTAAAAGCTCGTCGCTGTGTGCCGTGGCCGTGGAAGAAGAAGAACGCTCGGTCTCCTGCAGCTAATGCTTTCTCACCATAGTCGGTTCAGCAGCGTTGTACCCTCCTCATTTTATTTTTTTGTTGTGAGAGCAATAAAACGCCAGGTCATACCGCTCGTCGCTGTGTGCCGTGTCCGTGGAAGAAGAAGAACGCTCGGTCTCCTGCAGCTAATGCTTTCGCTCCGTAGTCGGTTCAGCAGCGTTAAACCCTCATTTTATTTTTTCTTATTGCGAAAGCAATAATACGCCAGGTCTAACCGCTCGTCCCTGTGTGCCGTGTCCGTGGAAAAACAAAAGAATGCTCGGTCTCCTGCACCTAATCATTTCGCTCCATAGTCGGTTCAGCAGCGTTCAACCCTCCTCATTTTATTTTTTTTTTTTGTGAAAGCAATAATACGCCAGGTCTAACCGCTCGTCGCAGTGTGCCGTGTCCGTGGAGGAAGAAGAAGAACGCTCGGTCTCCTGCAGCTAATGATTTCGCCCCATAGTCGGTTCAGCAGCGTTGAAACCTCCTCATTTTATTTTTGTTATTGCGAAAGCAATACTACGCCAGGTCTAACCGCTCGTCCCTGTGTGCCGTGTCCGTGGAAAAAAAGAAGAATGCTCGCTCTCCTGCAGCTAATGCTTTCTCTCCATAGTCGGTTCAGCAGCGTTGAACCCTCATTCTATTTTTTTTTTGTTGCGAAAGCAATGCACCGCCAGGTCTAAAAGCCCGTCGCTGTGCGCCGTGTCCGTGGAAGAAGAAGAACGCTCGGTCTCCTGCAGCTAATGCTTTCGCTCCATAGTCGGTTCAGCAGCGTTGAACCCTCATTTTATTTTTTTTGTTGCGAAAGCAATGCACCGCCAGGTCTAAAAGTTCGTCGCTGTGTGCCGTGTCCGTCGAAGAAGAAGAACGCTCGGTCTCTTGCAGCTAATGCTTTCTCTCCATAGTCGGTTCACCAGCGTTGTACCCTCCTCATTTTATTTTTTTTTTTGTTGTGAGAGAAATAATACGCCAGGTCTAACCGCTCGTCGCTGTGTGCTGTGTCCGTGGAAGAAGAAGAACGCTCGGTCTCCTGCAGCTACTGCTTTCGCTCCATAGTGGGTTCAGCAGCATTGAACCCTCATTTATTTTTTTTATTGCGAAAGCAATGCTACGCCAGGTCTAAAAGCTCGTCGCTGTGTGCCGTGTCCGTGGAAGAAGAAGAAGAACGCTCGGTCTCCTGCAGCTAATGCTTTCGCTCCATAGTCGGTTCAGCAGCGTTGAACCCTCCTCATTTCATTTTTTTTGTTGCGAAAGCAATAGTACGCCAGGTCTAACCGCTCGTCGCTGTGTGCCGTGTCCGTGGAAGAAGAAGAACGCGCGGTCTCCTGCAGCTACTGCTTTCGCTCCATAGTCGGTTCAGCAGCGTTGAACCCTCATTTTATTTTTTTTTTGTTACGAAAGCAATGCACCGCCAGGTCTAAAAGCTCGTCGCTGTGTGCCGTGTCCGCGGAAGAAGAAGAACGCTCGGTCTCCTGCAGCTAATGCTTTCTCTCCATAGCCGGTTCAGCAGCGTTGTACCCTCCTAATTTTATTTTTTTTTGTTGTTGTGAAAGCAATAATACGCCAGGTCTAACCGCTCGTCGCTGTGTGCCGTGTCCGTGGAAGAAGAAGAAGAACGCTCGGTCTCCTGCAGCTAATGCTTTCGCTCCATAGTTGGTTCAGCAGTGCTAAACCCTCATTTTATTTTTTTTTGTTTGGAAAGCAATGCTACACCAGTTCTTAAAGGTCGTCGCTGTGGGCCGTGTACGTGGAAGAAGAAGAACACTCGGTCTCCTGCAGCTAATGCTTTCGCTCCATGGTCGGATCAGCAGCGTTGAACCCTCATTTTATTTTTTTTTTGTTGCGAAAGCAATGCACCGCCAGGTCTAAAAGCTCGTCGCTGTGCGCCGTGTCCGTGGAAGAAGAACGCTCGGTCTCCTGCAGCTAATGCTTTCGCTCCATAGTCGATTCAGCAGCGTTGACCCCTCATTTTATTTTTTCTTATTGCGAAATCAATAATACGCCAGGTCTAACCGCTCGTCGCTGTGTGCCGTGTCCGTGGAAAAACAGAAGAATGCTCGGTCTCCTGCAGCTAATGCTTTCTCTCCATAGTCGGTTCAGCAGCGTTGAACCCTCATTTTATTTTTTTTTTGTTGGGAAAGCAATGCTACGCCAGGTCTAAAAGCTCGTCGCTGTGTGCCGTGTTCATGGAAGAAGAAGAACGCTCGGTCTCCTACAGCTAATGCTTTCGCTCCATCGTCGGTTCAGCAGCATTGAACCCTCTTCATTTTATTTTTTTTTTGTTGCGAAAGCAATACTACGCCGGGTCTAACCGCTCATCGCTGTGTGCCGTGTCCGTGGAAAAACAGAAAAATGCTCGGTCTCCTGCAGCTAATGCTTTCTCTCCATAGTCGGTTCAGCAGCGTTGAACCATCCTCATTTTATTTTTTTTTGTTGTAAAAGCAATAATACGCCAGGTCTAACCGCTCGTCGCTGTGTGCCGTGTCCGTGGAAGAAGAAGAACGCTCGGTCTCCTGCAGCTAATGCTTTCGCTCCATAGTCGGTTCAGCAGCGTTGAACCCTCATTTTATTTTTTCTTATTGCGAAAGCAATAATATGCCAGGTCTAACCGCTCGTCGCTGTGTGCCGTGTCCGTGGAAAAACAGAAGAATGCTTTGTCTCCCGCAGCTAATGCTTTCTCTCCATAGTCGGTTCAGCAGCGTTGAACCCTCATTTTATTTTTTTTCTTGCGAAAGCAATGCACCACCAGGTCTAAAAGCTCGTCGCTGTATGCCGTGTCCGTGGAAGAAGAAGAACGCTCGATCTCCTGCAGCTAATGCTTTCTCTCCATAGTCGGTTCAGCAGCGTTGTACCCTCCTCATTTTATTTTTTTTTTGTTGTGAAAGCAATAATACGCCACGTCTAACCGCTCGTCGCTGTGTGCCGTGTCCGTGGAAGAAGAAGAACGCTCGGTCTCCTGCAGCTAATGCTTTCTCTCCATATTCGGTTCAGCAGCGTTGAACCCTCATTTTATTTTTTCTCTTTGCGAAAGCAATAATACGCCAGGTCTAACCGCTCGTCGCTGTGTGCCGTGTCCGTCGAAAAACAGAAGAATGCTCGGTCTCCTTCAGGTAATGCTTTCTCTCCATAGTCGGTTCAGCAGCGTTGAACCCTCATTTTATTTTTTTTGTTGCGAAAGCAATGCACCGCCAGGTCTAAAAGCTCGTCGCTGTGTGCCGTGGCCGTGGAAGAAGAAGAACGCTCGGTCTCCTGCAGCTAATGCTTTCTCACCATAGTCGGTTCAGCAGCGTTGTACCCTCCTCATTTTATTTTTTTGTTGTGAGAGCAATAATACGCCAGGTCTAACCGCTCGTCGCTGTGTGCCGTGTCCGTGGAAGAAGAAGAACGCTCGGTCCCCTGCAGCTAATGCTTTCGCTCCATAGTCGGTTCAGCAGCGTTAAACTCTCATTTTATTTTTTCTTATTGCGAAAGCAATAATACGCCAGGTCTAACCGCTCGTCCCTGTGTGCCGTGTCCGTGGAAAAACAAAAGAATGCTCGGTCTCCTGCAGCTAATGCTTTCGCTCCATAGTCGGTTCAGCAGCGTTGAACCCTCCTCATTTTATTTTTTTTTGTTGTGAAAGCAATAATACGCCAGGTCTAACCGCTCGTCGCAGTGTGCCGTGTCCGTGGAGGAAGAAGAAGAACGCTCGGTCTCCTGCAGCTAATGCTTTCGCCCCATAGTCGGTTCAGCAGCGTTGATACCTCCTCATTTTATTTTTGTTATTGCGAAAGCAATACTACGCCAGGTCTAACCGCTCGTCCCTGTGTGCCGTGTCCGTGGAAAAAAAGAAGAATGCTCGCTCTCCTGCAGCTAATGCTTTCTCTCCATAGTCGGTTCAGCAGCGTTGAACCCTCATTCTATTTTTTTTTTTGTTGCGAAAGCAATGCACCGCCAGGTCTAAAAGCTCGTCGCTGTGTGCCGTGTCCGTGGAAGAAGAAGAACGCTCGGTCTCCTGCAGCTAATGCATTCTCTCCATAGTCGGTTCACCAGCGTTGTACCCTCCTCATTTTATTTTTTTTTTGTTGTGAGAGAAATAATACGCCAGGTCTAACCGCTCGTCGCTGTGTGCCGTGTCCGTGGAAGAAGAAGAACGCTCGGTCTCCTGCAGCTACTGCTTTCGCTCCATAGTGGGTTCAGCAGCATTGAACCCTCATTTATTTTTTTTTATTGCGAAAGCAATGCTACGCCAGGTCTAAAAGCTCGTCGCTGTGTGCCGTCTCCGTGGAAGAAGAAGAAGAATGCTCGGTCTCCTGCAGCTAATGCTTTCGCTCCATAGTGGGTTCAGCAGCGTATGAACCCTCATTTTATTTTTTTTTTGTTGCGAAAGCAATGCTACGCCAGGTCTAAATGCTCGTCGCTGTGCCCTCTCCGTGGAAGAAGAAGAAGAACGCTCGGTCTCCTGCAGCTAATGCTTTCGCTCCATAGTCGGTTCAGCAGCGTTGAACCCTCCTCATTTTATTTTTTTTGTTGCGAAAGCAATAGTACGCCAGGTCTAACCGCTCGTCGCTGTGTGCCGTGTCCGTGGAAGAAGAAGAACGCTCGGTCTCCTGCAGCTAATGCTTTCGCTCCATAGTCGGTTCAGCAGCGTTGAACCCTCATTTTATTTTTTTTTGTTACGAAAGCAATGCACCGCCAGGTCTAAAAGCTCGTCGCTGTGTGCCGTGTCCGCGGAAGAAGAAGAACGCTCGGTCTCCTGCAGCTAATGCTTTCTCTCCATAGCCGGTTCAGCAGCGTTGTACCCTCCTAATTTTATTTTTTTTGTTGTTGTGAAAGCAATAATACGCCAGGTCTAACCGCTCGTCGCTGTGTGCAGTGTCCGTGGAAGAAGAAGAAGAACGCTCGGTCTCCTGCAGCTAATGCTTTCGCTCCATAGTTGGTTCAGCAGTGCTAAACCCTCATTTTATTTTTTTTGTTTGGAAAGCAATGCTACACCAGTTGTTAAAGGTCGTCGCTGTTGGCCGTGTACGTGGAAGAAGAAGAACACTCGGTCTCCTGCAGCTAATGCTTTCGCTCCATGGTCGGTTCAGCAGCGTTGAAAGCTCATTTTATTTTTTTTTGTTGGGAAAGCAATGCTACGCCAGGTCTAAAAGCTCGTCGCTGTGTGCCGTGTTCATGGAAGAAGAAGAAGAACGCTCGGTCTCCTACAGCTAATGCTTTCGCTCCATCGTCGGTTCAGCAGCATTGAACCCTCTTCATTTTATTTTTTTTATTGCGAAAGCAATACTACGCCAGGTCTAACCGCTCGTCCCTGTGTGCCGTGTCCGTGGAAAAAAAGAAGAATGCTCGCTCTCCTGCAGCTAATGCTTTCTCTCCATAGTCGGTTCAGCAGCGTAGAACCCTCATTCTATTTTTTTTTGTTGCGAAAGCAATGCACCGCCAGGTCTAAAAGCTCGTCGCTGTGCGCCGTGGCCGTGGAATTAGAAGAACGCTCGGTCTCCTGCAGCTAATGCTTTCTCACCATAGTCGGTTCAGCAGCGTTGTACCCTCCTCATTTTATTTTTTTGTTGTGAGAGCAATAATACGCCAGGTCTAACCGCTCGTCGCTGTGTGCCGTGTCCGTGGAAGAAGAAGAACGCTCGGTCTCCTGCAGCTAATGCTTTCGCTCCATAGTCGGTTGAGCAGCGTTAAACCCTCATTTTATTTTTTCTTATTACGAAAGCAATAATACGCCAGGTCTAACCGCTCGTCCCTGTGTGCCGTGTCCGTGGAAAAACAGAAGAATGCTCGGTCTCCTGCAGCTAATGCTTTCGCTCCATAGTCGGTTCAGCAGCGTTGAACCCTCCTCATTTTATTTTTTTTGTTGTGAAAGCAATAATACGCCATGTCTAACCGCTCGTCGCAGTGTGCCGTGTCCGTGGAGGAAGAAGAAGAACGCTCGGTCTCCTGCAGCTAATGCTTTCGCCCCATAGTCGGTTCAGCAGCGTTGAAACCTCCTCATTTTATTTTTGTTATTGCGAAAGCAATACTACGCCAGGTCTAACCGCTCGTCCCTGTGTGCCGTGTCCGTGGAAAAAAAGAAGAATGCTCGCTCTCCTGCAGCAAATGCTTTCTCTCCATAGTCGGTTCAGCAGCGTTGAACCCTCCTCATTTTATTTTTTTTTTGTTGTGAAAGCAAAAATACGCCAGGTCTAACCGCTCGTCGCTGTGTGCCGTGTCCGTGGAAGAAGAAGAATAACGCTCGGTCTCCTGCAGCTAATGCTTTCTCTCAGTCGGTTCAGCAGCGTTGAACCCTCCTCATTTTATTTTTGTTGTTGTGAAAGCAATAATACGCCAGGTCTAACCGCTCGTCGCTGTGCGCCGTGTCCGTGGAAGAAGAAGAACGCTCGGTCTCCTGCAGCTAATGCTTTCGCTCCATAGTCGGTTCAGCAGCGTTGAAGCCTCATTTTATTTTTTTCTTATTGCGAAAGCAATAATACGCCAGGTCTAACCGCTCGTCGCTGTGTGCCGTGTCCGTGGAAAAACAGAAGAACGCTCGGTCTCCTGCAGCTAATGCTTTCTCTCCATAGTCGGTTCAGCAGCGTTGAACCCTTATTTTATATTTTTTTTGTTGCGAAAGCAATGCACCGCCAGGTCTAAAAGCTCGTTGCTGTGTGCCGTGTCCGTGGAAGAAGAAGAACGCTCGGTCTCCTGCAGCTAATGCTTTCTCTCCATACTCGGTTCAGCAGCATTGTACCCTCCTCATTTTATTTTTTTTTGTTGTGAAAGCCTTAATACGCCAGGTCTAACCGCTCGTCGCTGTGTGCCGTGTCCGTGGAAGAAGAAGAACGCTCGGTCTCCTGCAGCTAATGCTTTCGCTCCACAGTCGGTTCAGCAGCGTTGAACCCTCATTTTATTTTTTCTTATTGCGAAAGCAATAATATGCCAGGTCTAACCGCTCGTCGCTGTGTGCCGTGTCCGTGGAAAAACAGAAGAATGCTTGGTCTCCTGCAGCTAATGCTTTCTCTCCATAGTCGGTTCAGCAGCGTTGAACCCTCATTTTATTTTTTTTCTTCCGAAAGCAGTGCACCACCAGGTATAAAAGCTCGTCGCTGTATGCCGTGTCCGTGGAAGAAGAAGAACGCTCGATCTCCTGCAGCTAATGCTTTCTCTCCATAGTCGGTTCAGCAGCGTTGTACCCTCCTCATTTTATTTTTTTTTTGTTGTGAAAGCAATGATACGCCACGTCTAACCGCTCGTCGCTGTGTGCCGTGTCCGTGGAAGAAGAAGAACGCTCGGTCTCCTGCAGCGAATGCTTTCTCTCCATAGTCGGTTCAGCAGCGTTGAACCCTCATTTTATTTTTTCTCTTTTCGAAAGCAATAATACGCCAGGTCTAACCGCTCGTCGCTGTGTGCCGTGTCCGTCGAAAAACAGAAGAATGCTCGGTCTCCTTCAGGTAATGCTTTCTCTCCATAGTCGGTTCAGGAGCGTTGAACCCTCATTTTATTTTTTTTGTTGCGAAAGCAATGCACCGCCAGGTCTAAAGCTCGTCGCTGTGTGCCGTGTCCGTGGAAGAAGAAGAACGCTCGGTCTCCTGCAGCTAATGCTTTCTCACCATAGTCGGTTCAGCAGCGTTGTACCCTCCTCATTTTATTTTTTTTGTTGTGAGAGCAATAATACGCCAGGTCTAACCGCTCGTCGCTGTGTGCCGTGTCCGTGGAAGAAGAAGAACGCTCGGTCTCCTGCAGCTAATGCTTTCGCTCCATAGTCGGTTCAGAAGAAAAACCCTCTACATTTAATTTTTTTTATTGCGAAAGCAATACTACGTCAGGTCTAACAGCTCGTCGCTGTGTGCCTTGTCCGTGGAAGAAGAAAACGCTCGGTCTCCTGCAGCTAATGCTTTCTCACCATAGTCGGTTCAGCAGCGTTGTACCCTCCTCATTTTATTTTTTTGTTCTGAGAGCAATAATACGCCAGGTCTAACCGCTCGTCGCTGTGTGCCGTGTCCGTGGAAGAAGAAGAATAACGCTCGGTCTCCTGCAGCTAATGCTTTCTCTCAGTCGGTTCAGCAGCGTTGAACCCTCCTCATTTTATTTTTTTGTTGTTGTGAAAGCAATAATACGCCAGGTCTAACCGCTCGTCGCTGTGCGCCGTGTCCGTGGAAGAAGAAGAACGCTCGGTCTCCTGCAGCTAATGCTTTCTCTCCTTAGTCGGTTCAGCAGCGTTGAACCCTCCTCATTTTATTTTTTTTTTGTTGTGAAAGCGATAATACGCCAGGTCTAACCGCTCGTCGCTGTGTGCCGTGTCCGTGGAAGAAGAAGAATAACGCTCGGTCTCCTGCAGCAAATGCTTTCGCTCCATAGTCGGTTCAGCAGCGTTGAACCCTCATTTTATTTTTTCTTATTGCGAAAGCAATAATATGCCAGGTCTAACCGCTCGTCGCTGTGTGCCGTATCCGTGGAAAAACAGAAGAATGCTTGGTCTCCTGCAGCTAATGCTTACTCTCCATAGTCGATTCAGCAGAGTTGAACCCTCATTTTATTTTTTTGTTGCGAAAGCAATGCACCGCCAGGTCTAAAAGCTCGTCGCTGTGTGACGTGTCCGTGGAAGAAGAAGAACGCTCGGTCTCCTGCAGCTAATGCTTTCTCACCATAGTCGGTTCAGCAGCGTTGTACCCTCCTCATTTTATTTTTTTGTTGTGAGAGCAATAATACGTCAGGTCTAACCGCTCGTCGCTGAGTGCCGTGTCCGTGGAAGAAGAAGAATAACGCTGGGTCTCCTGCAGCTAATGCTTTCTCTCAGTCGGTTCAGCAGCGTTGAACCCTCCTCATTTTATTTTTTTGTTGTTGTGAAAGCAATAATACGCCAGGTCTAACCGCTCGTCGCTGTGCGCCGTGTCCGTGGAAGAAGAAGAACGCTCGGTCTCCTGCAGCTACTGCTTTCGCTCCATAGTGGGTTCAGCAGCATTGAACCCTCATTTATTTTTTTTTTATTGCGAAAGCAATGCTACGCCAGGTCTAAAAGCTCGTCGCTGTGTGCCGTGTCCGTGGAAGAAGAAGAAGAATGCTCGGTCTCCTGCAGCTAATGCTTTGCTCCATAGTGGGTTCAGCAGCGTTGAACCCTCATTTTATTTTTTTTGTTGCGAAAGCAATGCTACGCCAGGTCTAAAAGCTCGTCGCTGTGTGCCCTCTCCGTGGAAGAAGAAGAAGAACGGTCGGTCTCCTGCAGCTAATGCTTTCGCTCCATAGTCGGTTCAGCAGCGTTGAACCCTCCTCATTTTATTTTTTTTTGTTGTGAAAGCAATAGTACGCCAGGTCTAACCGCTCGTCGCTGTGTGCCGTGTGCGTGGAAGAAGAATAACGCTCGGTCTCCTGCAGCTAATGCTTTCTCTCAGTCGGTTCAGCAGCGTTGAACCCTCCTCATTTTATTTTTTGTTGTTGTGAAAGCAATAATGCGCCAGGTCTAACCGCTCGTCGCTGTGCGCCGTGTCCGTGGAAGAAGAAGAACGCTCGGTCTCCTGCAGCTAATGCTTTCTCTCCATACTCGGTTCAGCAGCGTTGTACCCTCCTCATTTTATTTTTTTTTGTTGTGAAAGCGTTAATATGCCAGGTCTAACCGCTCGTCGCTGTGTGCCGTGTCCGTGGAAGAAGAAGAACGCTCGGTCTCCTGCAGCTAATGCTTTCGCTCCATAGTCGGTTCAGCAGCGTCGAACCCTCATTTTATTTTTTCTTATTGCGAAAGCAATAATATGCCAGGTCTAACCGCTCGTCGCTGTGTGCCGTGTCCGTGGAAAAACAGAAGAATGCTTGGTCTCCTGCAGCTAATGCTTTCTCTCCATAGTCGGTTCAGCAGCGTTGAACCCTCATTTTATTTTTTTTCTTGCGAAAGCAATGCACCACCAGGTCTAAAAGCTCGTCGCTGTATGCCGTGTCCGTGGAAGAAGAAGAACGCTCGATCTCCTGCAGCTAATGCTTTCTCTCCATAGTCGGTTCAGCAGCATTGTACCCTCCTCATTTTTTTTTTTTTTTGTGAAAGCAATAATACGCCACGTCTAACCGCTCGTCGCTGTGTGCCGTGTCCGTGGAAGAAGAAGAACGCTCGGTCTCCTGCAGCTAATGCTTTCTCTCCATAGTCGGTTCAGCAGCGTTGAACCCTCATTTTATTTTTTCTCTTTGCGAAAGCAATAATACGCCAGGTCTAACCGCTCGTCGCTGTGTGCCGTGTCCGTCGAAAAACAGAAGAATGCTCGGTCTCCTTCAGGTAATGCTTTCTCTCCATAGTCGGTTCAGCAGCGTTGAACCCTCATTTTATTTTTTTTGTTGCGAAAGCAATGCACCGCCAGGTCTAAAAGCTCGTCGCTGTGTGCCGTGGCCGTGGAAGAAGAAGAACGCTCGGTCTCCTGCAGCTAATGCTTTCTCACCATAGTCGGTTCAGCAGCGTTGTACCCTCCTCATTTTATTTTTTTGTTGTGAGAGCAATAATACGCCAGGTCTAACCGCTCGTCGCTGTGTGCCGTGTCCGTGGAAGAAGAAGAACGCTCGGTCTCCTGCAGCTAATGCTTTCGCTCCATAGTCGGTTGAGCAGCGTTAAACCCTCATTTTATTTTTTCTTATTGCGAAAGCAATAATACGCCAGGTCTAACCGCTCGTCCCTGTGTGCCGTGTCCGTGGAAAAACAGAAGAATGCTCGGTCTCCTGCAGCTAATGCTTTCGCTCCATAGTCGGTTCAGCAGCGTTGAACCCTCCTCATTATATTTTTTTTGTTGTGAAAGCAATAATACGCCAGGTCTAACCGCTCGTCGCAGTGTGCCGTGTCCGTGGAGGAAGAAGAAGAACGCTCGGTCTCCTGCAGCTAATGCTTTCGCCCCATAATCGGTTCAGCAGCGTTGAAACCTCCTCATTTTATTTTTGTTATTGCGAAAGCAATACTACGCCAGGTCTAACCGCTCGTCCCTGTGTGCCGTGTCCGTGGAAAAAAAGAAGAATGCTCGCTCTCCTGCAGCAAATGCTTTCTCTCCATAGTCGGTTCAGCAGCGTTCAACCCTCATTCTATTTTTTTTTGTTGCGAAAGCAATGCACCGCCAGGTCTAAAAGCTCGTCGCTGTGCGCCGTGTCCGTGGAAGAAGAAGAACGCTCGGTCTCCTGCAGCTAATGCTTTCGCTCCATAGACGGTTCAGCAGCGTTGAACCCTCATTTTATTTTTTTTTGTTGCGAAAGCAATGCACCGCCAGGTCTAATAGTTCGTCGCTGTGTGCCGTTTCCGTGGAAGAAGAAGAACGCTCGGTCTCCTGCAGCTAATGCTTTCTCTCCATAGTCGGTTCACCAGCGTTGTACCCTCCTCATTTTATTTTTTTTTGTTGTGAGAGAAATAGTACGCCAGGTCTAACCGCTCGTCGCTGTGTGCCGTGTCCGTGGAAGAAGAAGAACGCTCGGTCTCCTGCAGCTACTGCTTTCGCTCCATAGTGGGTTCAGCAGGGTTGAACCCTCATTTTATTTTTTTTTGTTGCGAAAGCAATGCTACGCCAGGTCTAAAAGCTCGTCGCTGTGTGCCCTCTCCGTGGAAGAAGAAGAAGAACGCTCAGTCTCCTGCAGCTAATGCTTTCGCTCCATAGTCGGTTCAGCAGCGTTGAACCCTCCTCATTTTATTTTTTTTGGTTGTGAAAGCAATAGTACGCCAGGTCTAACCGCTCGTCGCTGTGTGCCGTGTCCGTGGAAGAAGAAGAACGCTTGGTCTCCTGCAGCAAATGCTTTCGCTCCATAGTCGGTTGAGCAGCGTTGAACCCTCATTTTATTTTTTCTTATTGCGAAAGCAATAATACGCCAGGTCTAACCGCTCGTCACTGTGCGCCGTGTCCGTGGAAAAACAGAAGAATGCTCGGTCTCCTGCAGCTAATGCTTTCTCTCCATAGTCGGTTCAGCAGCGTTGAACCCTCATTTTATTTTTTTTTGTTACGAAAGCAATGCACCGCCAGGTCTAAAAGCTCGTCGCTGTGTGCCGTGTCCGCGGAAGAAGAAGAACGCTCGGTCTCCTGCAGCTAATGCTTTCTCTCCATAGCCGGTTCAGCAGCGTTGTACCCTCCTAATTTTATTTTTTTTTGTTGTTGTGAAAGCAATAATACGCCAGGTCTAACCGCTCGTCGCTGTGTGCCGTGTCCGTGGAAGAAGAAGAAGAACGCTCGGTCTCCTGCAGCTAATGCTTTCGCTCCATAGTTGGTTCAGCAGTGCTAAACCCTCATTTTATTTTTTTTGTTTGGAAAGCAATGCTACACCAGGTCTTAAAGGTCGTCGCTATGGGCCGTGTACGTGGAAGAAGAAGAACACTCGGTCTCCTGCAGCTAATGCTTTTGCTCCATGGTCGGTTCAGCAGCGTTGAAAGCTCATTTTATTTTTTTTTGTTGGGAAAGCAATGCTACGCCAGGTCTAAAAGCTCGTCGCTGTGTGCCGTGTTCATGGAAGAAGAAGAAGAACGCTCGGTCTCCTACAGCTAATGCTTTCGCTCCATCGTCGGTTCAGCAGCATTGAACCCTCTTCATTTTATTTTTTTTTATTGCGAAAGCAATACTACGCCGGGTCTAACCGCTCGTCGCTGTGTGCCGTGTCCGTGGAAGAAGAAGAAGAACACTCGGTCTCCTGCAGCTAATGCTTTCGCTTCATAGTCGGTTCAGCAACATTGAACCTTCATTTTATTTTTATTTATTGCGAAAGCAATAATACGCCAGGTCTAACCGCTCGTCGCTGTGTGCCGTGTCCGTGGAAAAAGAAGAATGATCGGTCTCCTGCAGCTAATGCTTTCGCTCCATAGTCGGTTCAGCAGCGTTGAACCCTCCTTTTATTTTTTTTTGTTGGGAACGCAATGCTACACCAGGTGTAAAAGCTCGTCGCTGTGTGCCGTGTCCGTGGAAGAAGAAGAACGCTCGGTCTCCTGCAGCTAATGCTTTCTCTCCTTAGTCGGTTCAGCAGCGTTGAACCCTCCTCATTTTATTTTTTTGTTGTTGTGAAAGCAATAATACGCGAGGTCTAACCGCTCATCGCTGTGTGCCGTGTCCGTGGAAGAAGAACAAGAACGCTCGGTCTCCTGCAGCTAATGCTTTCTCTCCTTAGTCGGTTCAGCAGCGTTGAACCCTCCTCATTTTATTTTTTTTTGTTGTGAAAGCAATAATACACCAGGTCTAACCGCTCGTCGCAGTGTGCCGCGTCCGTGGAAGAAGAAGAATAACGCTCGGTCTCCTGCAGCTAATGCTTTCGACCCATAGTCGGTTCAGCAGGGTTGAACCCTCCTAATTTTATTTTTTTTATTGCGAAAGCAATCCTATGCTAGGTCTAACCGCTCGTCGCTGTGTGCCGTGTCCGTTGAAGAAGAAGAAGAACGCTCGGTCTCCTTCAGGTAATGCTTTCGCCCCATAGTCGGTTCAGCAGCGTTGAAACCTCCTCATTTTATTTTTTTATTGCGAAAGCAATACTACGCCACGTCAAACCGCTCGTCGCTGTGTGCCGTGTCCGTGGAAAAACAGAAGAATGCTCGGTTTCCTGCAGCTAATGCTTTCTCTCCATAGTCGGTTCAGCAGCGTTGAACCCTCATTTTATTTTTTTTTTTGTTGCGAAAGCAATGCACCGCCAGGTCTAAAAGCTCGTCGCTGTGCGTCGTGTCCGTGGAAGAAGAACGCTTGGTCTCCTGCAGCTAATGCTTTCGCTCCATAGTCGATTCAGCAGCGTTGAACCCTCATTTTATTTTTTTCTTATTGCGAAAGCAATAATACGCCAGGTCTAACCGCTCGTCGCTGTGTGCCGTGTCCGTGGAAAAACAGAAGAATGCTCGGTCTCCTGCAGCTAATGCTTTCTCTCCATAGTCGGTTCAGCAGCGTTGAACCCTCATTTTATTTTTTTTTTGTTGGGAAAGCAATGCTACGCCAGGTCTAAAAGCTCGTCGCTGTGTGCCGTGTTCATGGAAGAAGAAGAAGAACGCTCGGTCTCCTACAGCTAATGCTTTCGCTCCATCGTCGGTTCAGCAGCATTGAACCCTCTTCATTTTATTTTTTTTATTGCGAAAGCAATACTATGCCAGGTCTAACAGCTCGTCGCTGTGTGCCTTGTCCGTGGAAGAAGAAAACGCTCGGTCTCCTGCAGCTAATGCTTTCGCTCCATAGTCGGTTCAGCAGCGTGAAGCCCTCTTCATTTTATTTTTTTTTGTTGCGAAAGCAATACTACGCCGGGTCTAACCGCTCGTCGCTGTGTGTCGTGTCCGTGGAAAAACAGAAAAATGCTCGGTCTCCTGCAGCTAATGCTTTCTCTCCATAGTCGGTTCAGCAGCGTTGAACCATCCTCATTTTATTTTTTTTGTTGTGAAAGCAATAATACGCCAGGTCTAACCGCTCGTCGCTGTGTGCCGTGTCCGTGGAAGAAGAAGAACGCCCGGTCTCCTGCAGCTTATGCTTTCGCTCCATAGTCGGTTCAGCAGCGTTGAACCCTCATTTTATTTTTTCTCTTTGCGAAAGCAATAATACGCCAGGTCTAACCGCTCGTCGTTGTGCGCCGTGTCCGTGGAAGAAGAAGAACGCTCGGTCTCCTGCAGCTAATGCTTTCTAGCCTTAGTCGGTTCAGCAGCGTTGAACCCTCCTCATTTTATTTTTTTTTTGTTGTGAAAGCAATAATACGCCCGGTCTAACCGCTCGTCGCAGTGTGCCGCGTCCGTGGAAGAAGAAGAATAACGCTCGGTCTCCTGCAGCTAATGCTTTCGACCCATAGTCGGTTCAGCAGGGTTGAACCCTCCTCATTTTATTTTTTTTTTGTTGTGAGAGAAATAATACGCTAGGTCTAACCGCTCGTCGCTGTGTGCCGTGTCCGTGGAAGAAGAAGAACGCTCGGTCTCCTGCAGCTAATGCTTTCTCTCAGTCGGTACAGCAGCGTTGAACCCTCCTCATTTTATTTTTTGTTGTTGTGAAAGCAATAATGCGCCAGGTCTAACCGCTCGTCGCTGTGCGCCGTGTCCGTGGAAGAAGAAGAACGCTCGGTCTCCTGCAGCTAATGCTTTCTCTCCATACTCGGTTCAGCAGCGTTGTACCCTCCTCATTTTATTTCTTTTTGTTGTGAAAGCGTTAATATGCCAGGTCTAACCGCTCGTCGCTGTGTGCCGTGTCCGTGGAAGAAGAAGAACGCTCGGTCTCCTGCAGCTAATGCTTTCTCTCCATAGTCGGTTCAGCAGCGTTGAACCCTCATTTTATTTTTTCTCTTTGCGAAAGCAATAATACGCCAGGTCTAACCGCTCGTCGCTGTGTGCCGTGTCCGTCGAAAAACAGAAGAATGCTCGGTCTCCTTCAGGTAATGCTTTCTCTCCATAGTCGGTTCAGCAGCGTTGAACCCTCATTTTATTTTTTTTTGTTGCGAAAGCAATGCACCGCCAGGTCTAAAAGCTCGTCGCTGTGTGCCGTGTCCGTGGAAGAAGAAGAACGCGCGGTCTCCTGCAGCTAATGCTTTCTCTCCATAGTCGGTTCAGCAGCGTTGAACCCTCATTTTATTTTTTCTCTTTGCGAAAGCAATAATACGCCAGGTCTAACCGCTCGTCGCTGTGTGCCGTGTCCGTCGAAAAACAGAAGAATGCTCGGTCTCCTTCAGGTAATGCTTTCTCTCCATAGTCGGTTCAGCAGCGTTGAACCCTCATTTTATTTTTTTTGTTGCGAAAGCAATGCACCGCCAGGTCTAAAAGCTCGTCGCTGTGTGCCGTGTCCGTGGAAGAAGAAGAACGCTCGGTCTCCTGCAGCTAATGCTTTCGCTCCATAGTCGGTTGAGCAGCGTTAAACCCTCATTTTATTTTTTCTTATTGCGAAAGCAATAATACGCCAGGTCTAACCGCTCGTCCCTGTGTGCCGTGTCCGTGGAAAAACAGAAGAATGCTCGGTCTCCTGCAGCTAATGCTTTCGCTCCATAGTCGGTTCAGCAGCGTTGAACCCTCCTCATTTTATTTTTTTTGTTGTGAAAGCAATAATACGCCAGGTCTAACCGCTCGTCGCAGTGTGCCGTGTCCGTGGAGGAAGAAGAAGAACGCTCGGTCTCCTGCAGCTAATGCTTTCGCCCCATAATCGGTTCAGCAGCGTTGAAACCTCCTCATTTTATTTTTGTTATTGCGAAAGCAATACTACGCCAGGTCTAACCGCTCGTCCCTGTGTGCCGTGTCCGTGGAAAAAAAGAAGAATGCTCGCTCTCCTGCAGCAAATGCTTTCTCTCCATAGTCGGTTCAGCAGCGTTCAACCCTCATTCTATTTTTTTTTGTTGCGAAAGCAATGCACCGCCAGGTCTAAAAGCTCGTCGCTGTGCGCCGTGTCCGTGGAAGAAGAAGAACGCTCGGTCTCCTGCAGCTAATGCTTTCGCTCCATAGACGGTTCAGCAGCGTTGAACCCTCATTTTATTTTTTTTTGTTGCGAAAGCAATGCACCGCCAGGTCTAATAGTTCGTCGCTGTGTGCCGTTTCCGTGGAAGAAGAAGAACGCTCGGTCTCCTGCAGCTAATGCTTTCTCTCCATAGTCGGTTCACCAGCGTTGTACCCTCCTCATTTTATTTTTTTTTGTTGTGAGAGAAATAGTACGCCAGGTCTAACCGCTCGTCGCTGTGTGCCGTGTCCGTGGAAGAAGAAGAACGCTCGGTCTCCTGCAGCTACTGCTTTCGCTCCATAGTGGGTTCAGCAGGGTTGAACCCTCATTTTATTTTTTTTTGTTGCGAAAGCAATGCTACGCCAGGTCTAAAAGCTCGTCGCTGTGTGCCCTCTCCGTGGAAGAAGAAGAAGAACGCTCAGTCTCCTGCAGCTAATGCTTTCGCTCCATAGTCGGTTCAGCAGCGTTGAACCCTCCTCATTTTATTTTTTTTGGTTGTGAAAGCAATAGTACGCCAGGTCTAACCGCTCGTCGCTGTGTGCCGTGTCCGTGGAAGAAGAAGAACGCTTGGTCTCCTGCAGCAAATGCTTTCGCTCCATAGTCGGTTGAGCAGCGTTGAACCCTCATTTTATTTTTTCTTATTGCGAAAGCAATAATACGCCAGGTCTAACCGCTCGTCACTGTGCGCCGTGTCCGTGGAAAAACAGAAGAATGCTCGGTCTCCTGCAGCTAATGCTTTCTCTCCATAGTCGGTTCAGCAGCGTTGAACCCTCATTTTATTTTTTTTTTGTTACGAAAGCAATGCACCGCCAGGTCTAAAAGCTCGTCGCTGTGTGCCGTGTCCGCGGAAGAAGAAGAACGCTCGGTCTCCTGCAGCTAATGCTTTCTCTCCATAGCCGGTTCAGCAGGGTTGTACCCTCCTAATTTTATTTTTTTTGTTGTTGTGAAAGCAATAATACGCCAGGTCTAACCGCTCGTCGCTGTGTGCCGTGTCCGTGGAAGAAGAAGAAGAACGTTCGGTCTCCTGCAGCTAATGCTTTCGCTCCATAGTTGGTTCAGCAGTGCTAAACCCTCATTTTATTTTTTTTGTTTGGAAAGCAATGCTACACCAGGTCTTAAAGGTCGTCGCTATGGGCCGTGTACGTGGAAGAAGAAGAACACTCGGTCTCCTGCAGCTAATGCTTTTGCTCCATGGTCGGTTCAGCAGCGTTGAAAGCTCATTTTATTTTTTTTTGTTGGGAAAGCAATGCTACGCCAGGTCTAAAAGCTCGTCGCTGTGTGCCGTGTTCATGGAAGAAGAAGAAGAACGCTCGGTCTCCTACAGCTAATGCTTTCGCTCCATCGTCGGTTCAGCAGCATTGAACCCTCTTCATTTTATTTTTTTTATTGCGAAAGCAATACTACGCCAGGTCTAACAGCTCGTCGCTGTGTGCCTTGTCCGTGGAAGAAGAAAACGCTCGGTCTCCTGCAGCTAATGCTTTCGCTCCATAGTCGGTTCAGCAGCGTGAAGCCCTCTTCATTTTATTTTTTTTTGTTGCGAAAGCAATACTACGCCGGGTCTAACCGCTCGTCGCTGTGTGCCGTGTCCGTGGAAGAAGAAGAAGAACACTCGGTCTCCTGCAGCTAATGCTTTCGCTTCATAGTCGGTTCAGCAACATTGAACCTTCATTTTATTTTTTTTATTGCGAAAGCAATAATACGCCAGGTCTAACCGCTCGTCGCTGTGTGCCGTGTCCGTGGAAAAAGAAGAATGATCGGTCTCCTGCAGCTAATGCTTTCGCTCCATAGTCGGTTCAGCAGCGTTGAACCCTCCTTTTATTTTTTTTTTGTTTGGAACGCAATGCTACACCAGGTGTAAAAGCTCGTCGCTGTGTGCCGTGTCCGTGGAAGAAGAAGAACGCTCGGTCTCCTGCAGCTAATGCTTTCTCTCCTTAGTCGGTTCAGCAGCGTTGAACCCTCCTCATTTTATTTTTTTGTTGTTGTGAAAGCAATAATACGCGAGGTCTAACCGCTCATCGCTGTGTGCCGTGTCCGTGGAAGAAGAACAAGAACGCTCGGTCTCCTGCAGCTAATGCTTTCTCTCCTTAGTCGGTTCAGCAGCGTTGAACCCTCCTCATTTTATTTTTTTTTGTTATGAAAGCAATAATACACCAGGTCTAACCGCTCGTCGCAGTGTGCCGCGTCCGTGGAAGAAGAAGAATAACGCTCGGTCTCCTGCAGCTAGTGCTTTCGACCCATAGTCGGTTCAGCAGGGTTGAACCCTCCTAATTTTATTTTTTTTATTGCGAAAGCAATCCTATGCTAGGTCTAACCGCTCGTCGCTGTGTGCCGTGTCCGTTGAAGAAGAAGAAGAACGCTCGGTCTCCTTCAGCTAATGCTTTCGCCCCATAGTCGGTTCAGCAGCGTTGAAACCTCCTCATTTTATTTTTTTATTGCGAAAGCAATACTACGCCACGTCAAACCGCTCGTCGCTGTGTGCCGTGTCCGTGGAAAAACAGAAGAATGCTCGGTTTCCTGCAGCTAATGCTTTCTCTCCATAGTCGGTTCAGCAGCGTTGAACCCTCATTTTATTTTTTTTTTTGTTGCGAAAGCAATGCACCGCCAGGTCTAAAAGCTCGTCGCTGTGCGCCGTGTCCGTGGAAGAAGAACGCTCGGTCTCCTGCAGCTAATGCTTTCGCTCCATAGTCGATTCAGCAGCGTTGAACCCTCATTTTATTTTTTTCTTATTGCGAAAGCAATAATACGCCAGGTCTAACCGCTCGTCGCTGTGTGCCGTGTCCGTGGAAAAACAGAAGAATGCTCGGTCTCCTGCAGCTAATGCTTTCTCTCCATAGTCGGTTCAGCAGCGTTGAACCCTCATTTTATTTTTTTTTTGTTGGGAAAGCAATGCTACGCCCGGTCTAAAAGCTCGTCGCTGTGTGCCGTGTTCATGGAAGAAGAAGAAGAACGCTCGGTCTCCTACAGCTAATGCTTTCGCTCCATCGTCGGTTCAGCAGCATTGAACCCTCTTCATTTTATTTTTTTTATTGCGAAAGCAATACTATGCCAGGTCTAACAGCTCGTCGCTGTGTGCCTTGTCCGTGGAAGAAGAAAACGCTCGGTCTCCTGCAGCTAATGCTTTCGCTCCATAGTCCGTTCAGCAGCGTGAAGCCCTCTTCATTTTATTTTTTTTGTTGCGAAAGCAATACTACGCCGGGTCTAACCGCTCGTCGCTGTGTGCCGTGTCCGTGGAAAAACAGAAAAATGCTCGGTCTCCTGCAGCTAATGCTTTCTCTCCATAGTCGGTTCAGCAGCGTTGAACCATCCTCATTTTATTTTTTTTGTTGTGAAAGCAATAATACGCCAGGTCTAACAGCTCGTCGCTGTGTGCCGTGTCCGTGGAAGAAGAAGAACGCCCGGTCTCCTGCAGCTTATGCTTTCGCTCCATAGTCGGTTCAGCAGCGTTGAACCCTCATTTTATTTTTTCTCTTTGCGAAAGCAATAATACGCCAGGTCTAACCGCTCGTCGCTGTGCGCCGTGTCCGTGGAAGAAGAAGAACGCTCGGTCTCCTGCAGCTAATGCTTTCTCTCCTTAGTCGGTTCAGCAGCGTTGAACCCTCCTCATTTTATTTTTTTTTTGTTGTGAAAGCAATAATACGCCCGGTCTAACCGCTCGTCGCAGTGTGCCGCGTCCGTGGAAGAAGAAGAATAACGCTCGGTCTCCTGCAGCTAATGCTTTCGACCCATAGTCGGTTCAGCAGGGTTGAACCCTCCTCATTTTATTTTTTTTATTGCGAAAGCAATACTATGCCAGGTCTAACCGCTCGTCGCTGTGTGCCGTGTCCGTGGAAGAAGAAGAAGAACGCTCGGTCTCCTTCAGCTAATGCTTTCGCCCCATAGTCGGTTCAGCAGCGTTGAAACCTCCTCATTTTATTTTTTTATTGCGAAAGCAATACTACGCCACGTCAAACCGCTCGTCGCTGTGTGCCGTGTCCGCGGAAAAACAGAAGAATGCTCGGTCTCCTGCAGCTAATGCTTTCTCTCCATAGTCGGTTCAGCAGCGTTGAACCCTCATTTTATTTTTTTTTGTTGCGAAAGCAATGCACCGCCAGGTCTAAAAGCTCGTCGCTGTGCGCCGTGTCCGTGGAAGAAGAAGAACGCTCGGTCTCCTGCAGCTAATGCTTTCGCTCCATAGTCGATTCAGCAGCGTTTAACCCTCATTTTATTTTTTTCTTATTGCGAAAGCAATAATACGCCAGGTCTAACCGCTCGTCGCTGTGTGCCGTGTCCGTGGAAAAACAGAAGAATGCTCGGTCTCCTGCAGCTAATGCGTTCTCTCCATAGTCGGTTCAGCAGCGTTGAACCCTCATTTTATTTTTTTTTTGTTGGGAAAGCAATGCTACGCCAGGTCTAAAAGCTCGTCGCTGTGTGCCGTGTTCATGGAAGAAGAAGAAGAACGCTCGGTCTCCTACAGCTAATGCTTTCGCTCCATCGTTGGTTCAGCAGCATTGAACCCTCTTCATTTTATTTTTTTTATTGCGAAAGCAATACTACGCCAGTTCTAACAGCTCGTCGCTGTGTGCCTTGTCCGTGGAAGAAGAAAACGCTCGGTCTCCTGCAGCTAATGCTTTCGCTCCATAGTCGGTTCAGCAGCGTGAAGCCCTCTTCATTTTATTTTTTTTTGTTGCGAAAGCAATACTACGCCGGGTCTAACCGCTCGTCGCTGAGTGCCGTGTCCGTGGAAAAACAGAAAAATGCTCGGTCTCCTGCAGCTAATGCTTTCTCTCCATAGTCGGTTCAGCAGCGTTGAACCATCCTCATTTTATTTTTTTTTTGTTGTGAAAGCAATAATACGCCAGGTCTAACCGCTCGTCGCTGTGTGCCGTGTCCGTGGAAGAAGAAGAACGCTCGGTCTCCTGCAGGTAATGCTTTCGCTCCATAGTCGGTTCAGCAGCGTTGAACCCTCATTTTATTTTTTCTCTTTGCGAAAGCAATAATACGCCAGGTCTAACCGCTCGTCGCTGTGCGCCGTGTCCGTGGAAGAAGAAGAACGCTCGGTCTCCTGCAGCTAATGCTTTCTCTCCTTAGTCGGTTCAGCAGCGTTGAACCCTTCTCATTTTAATTTTTTTTTTGTTGTGAAAGCAATAATACGCCAGGTCTAACCTCTCGTCGCTGTGCGCCGTGTCCGTGGAAGAAGAAGAACGCTCGGTCTCCTGCAGCTAATGCTTTCGCTCCATAGTCGGTTCAGCAGCGTTGAAGCCTCATTTTATTTTTTTCTTATTGCGAAAGCAATAATACGCCAGGTCTAACCGCTCGTCGCTGTGTGCCGTGTCCGTGGAAAAACAGAAGAACGCTCGGTCTCCTGCAGCTAATGCTTTCTCTCCATAGTCGGTTCAGCAGCGTTCAACCCTTATTTTATTTTTTTTTGTTGCGAAAGCAATGCACCGCCAGGTCTAAAAGCTCGTTGCTGTGTGCCGTGTCCGTGGAAGAAGAAGAACGCTCGGTCTCCTGCAGCTAATGCTTTCTCTCCATACTCGGTTCAGCAGCGTTGTACCCTCCTCATTTTATTTTTTTTTGTTGTGAAAGCGTTAATACGCCAGGTCTAACCGCTCGTCGCTGTGTTCCGTGTCCGTGGATTAAGAAGAACGCTCGGTCTCCTGCACCTAATGCTTTCGCTCCATAGTCGGTTCAGCAGCGTTGAGCCCTCATTTTATTTTTTCTTATTGCGAAAGCAATAATATGCCAGGTCTAACCGCTCGTCGCTGTGTGCCGTGTCCGTGGAAAAACAGAAGAATGCTTGGTCTCCTGCAGCTAATGCTTTCTCTCCATAGTCGGTTCAGCAGCGTTGAACCCTCATTTTATTTTTTTTCTTGCGAAAGCAATGCACTACCAGGTCTAAACCCTCGTCGCTGTATGCCGTGTCCGTGGAAGAAGAAGAACGCTCGATCTCCTGCAGCTAATGCTTTCTCTCCATAGTCGGTTCAGCAGCGTTGTACCCTCCTCATTTTATTTTTTTTTGTTGTGAAAGCAATAATACGCCACGTCTAACCGCTCGTCGCTGTGTGCCGTGTCCGTGGAAGAAGAAGAACGCTCGGTCTCCTGCAGCTACTGCTTTCGCTCCATAGTGGGTTCAGCAGGGTTGAACCCTCATTTTATTTTTTTTTGTTGCGAAAGCAATGCTACGCCAGGTCTAAAAGCTCGTCGCTGTGTGCCCTCTCCGTGGAAGAAGAAGAAGAACGCTCAGTCTCCTGCAGCTAATGCTTTCGCTCCATAGTCGGTTCAGCAGCGTTGAACCCTCCTCATTTTATTTTTTTTGGTTGTGAAAGCAATAGTACGCCAGGTCTAACCGCTCGTCGCTGTGTGCCGTGTCCGTGGAAGAAGAAGAACGCTTGGTCTCCTGCAGCAAATGCTTTCGCTCCATAGTCGGTTGAGCAGCGTTGAACCCTCATTTTATTTTTTCTTATTGCGAAAGCAATAATACGCCAGGTCTAACCGCTCGTCACTGTGCGCCGTGTCCGTGGAAAAACAGAAGAATGCTCGGTCTCCTGCAGCTAATGCTTTCTCTCCATAGTCGGTTCAGCAGCGTTGAACCCTCATTTTATTTTTTTTTGTTACGAAAGCAATGCACCGCCAGGTCTAAAAGCTCGTCGCTGTGTGCCGTGTCCGCGGAAGAAGAAGAACGCTCGGTCTCCTGCAGCTAATGCTTTCTCTCCATAGCCGGTTCAGCAGGGTTGTACCCTCCTAATTTTATTTTTTTTGTTGTTGTGAAAGCAATAATACGCCAGGTCTAACCGCTCGTCGCTGTGTGCCGTGTCCGTGGAAGAAGAAGAAGAACGCTCGGTCTCCTGCAGCTAATGCTTTCGCTCCATAGTTGGTTCAGCAGTGCTAAACCCTCATTTTATTTTTTTTGTTTGGAAAGCAATGCTACACCAGGTCTTAAAGGTCGTCGCTATGGGCCGTGTACGTGGAAGAAGAAGAACACTCGGTCTCCTGCAGCTAATGCTTTTGCTCCATGGTCGGTTCAGCAGCGTTGAAAGCTCATTTTATTTTTTTTTGTTGGGAAAGCAATGCTACGCCAGGTCTAAAAGCTCGTCGCTGTGTGCCGTGTTCATGGAAGAAGAAGAAGAACGCTCGGTCTCCTACAGCTAATGCTTTCGCTCCATCGTCGGTTCAGCAGCATTGAACCCTCTTCATTTTATTTTTTTTTATTGCGAAAGCAATACTACGCCAGGTCTAACAGCTCGTCGCTGTGTGCCTTGTCCGTGGAAGAAGAAAACGCTCGGTCTCCTGCAGCTAATGCTTTCGCTCCATAGTCGGTTCAGCAGCGTGAAGCCCTCTTCATTTTATTTTTTTTTGTTGCGAAAGCAATACTACGCCGGGTCTAACCGCTCGTCGCTGTGTGCCGTGTCCGTGGAAGAAGAAGAAGAACACTCGGTCTTATGCAGCTAATGCTTTCGCTTCATAGTCGGTTCAGCAACATTGAACCTTCATTTTATTTTTTTTATTGCGAAAGCAATAATACGCCAGGTCTAACCGCTCGTCGCTGTGTGCCGTGTCCGTGGAAAAAGAAGAATGATCGGTCTCCTGCAGCTAATGCTTTCGCTCCATAGTCGGTTCAGCAGCGTTGAACCCTCCTTTTATTTTTTTTTTGTTTGGAACGCAATGCTACACCAGGTGTAAAAGCTCGTCGCTGTGTGCCGTGTCCGTGGAAGAAGAAGAACGCTCGGTCTCCTGCAGCTAATGCTTTCTCTCCATAGTCGGTTCAGCAGCGTTGAACCCTCATTTTATTTTTTTTTTTGTTGCGAAAGCAATGCACCGCCAGGTCTAAAAGCTCGTCGCTGTGCGCCGTGTCCGTGGAAGAAGAACGCTCGGTCTCCTGCAGCTAATGCTTTCGCTCCATAGTCGATTCAGCAGCGTTGAACCCTCATTTTATTTTTTTCTTATTGCGAAAGCAATAATACGCCAGGTCTAACCGCTCGTCGCTGTGTGCCGTGTCCGTGGAAAAACAGAAGAATGCTCGGTCTCCTGCAGCTAATGCTTTCTCTCCATAGTCGGTTCAGCAGCGTTGAACCCTCATTTTATTTTTTTTTTGTTGGGAAAGCAATGCTACGCCCGGTCTAAAAGCTCGTCGCTGTGTGCCGTGTTCATGGAAGAAGAAGAAGAACGCTCGGTCTCCTACAGCTAATGCTTTCGCTCCATCGTCGGTTCAGCAGCATTGAACCCTCTTCATTTTATTTTTTTTATTGCGAAAGCAATACTATGCCAGGTCTAACAGCTCGTCGCTGTGTGCCTTGTCCGTGGAAGAAGAAAACGCTCGGTCTCCTGCAGCTAATGCTTTCGCTCCATAGTCCGTTCAGCAGCGTGAAGCCCTCTTCATTTTATTTTTTTTGTTGCGAAAGCAATACTACGCCGGGTCTAACCGCTCGTCGCTGTGTGCCGTGTCCGTGGAAAAACAGAAAAATGCTCGGTCTCCTGCAGCTAATGCTTTCTCTCCATAGTCGGTTCAGCAGCGTTGAACCATCCTCATTTTATTTTTTTTGTTGTGAAAGCAATAATACGCCAGGTCTAACAGCTCGTCGCTGTGTGCCGTGTCCGTGGAAGAAGAAGAACGCCCGGTCTCCTGCAGCTTATGCTTTCGCTCCATAGTCGGTTCAGCAGCGTTGAACCCTCATTTTATTTTTTCTCTTTGCGAAAGCAATAATACGCCAGGTCTAACCGCTCGTCGCTGTGCGCCGTGTCCGTGGAAGAAGAAGAACGCTCGGTCTCCTGCAGCTAATGCTTTCTCTCCTTAGTCGGTTCAGCAGCGTTGAACCCTCCTCATTTTATTTTTTTTTTGTTGTGAAAGCAATAATACGCCCGGTCTAACCGCTCGTCGCAGTGTGCCGCGTCCGTGGAAGAAGAAGAATAACGCTCGGTCTCCTGCAGCTAATGCTTTCGACCCATAGTCGGTTCAGCAGGGTTGAACCCTTCTCATTTTATTTTTTTTATTGCGAAAGCAATACTATGCCAGGTCTAACCGCTCGTCGCTGTGTGCCGTGTCCGTGGAAGAAGAAGAAGAACGCTCGGTCTCCTTCAGCTAATGCTTTCGCCCCATAGTCGGTTCAGCAGCGTTGAAACCTCCTCATTTTATTTTTTTATTGCGAAAGCAATACTACGCCACGTCAAACCGCTCGTCGCTGTGTGCCGTGTCCGCGGAAAAACAGAAGAATGCTCGGTCTCCTGCAGCTAATGCTTTCTCTCCATAGTCGGTTCAGCAGCGTTGAACCCTCATTTTATTTTTTTTTGTTGCGAAAGCAATGCACCGCCAGGTCTAAAAGCTCGTCGCTGTGCGCCGTGTCCGTGGAAGAAGAAGAACGCTCGGTCTCCTGCAGCTAATGCTTTCGCTCCATAGTCGATTCAGCAGCGTTTAACCCTCATTTTATTTTTTTCTTATTGCGAAAGCAATAATACGCCAGGTCTAACCGCTCGTCGCTGTGTGCCGTGTCCGTGGAAAAACAGAAGAATGCTCGGTCTCCTGCAGCTAATGCGTTCTCTCCATAGTCGGTTCAGCAGCGTTGAACCCTCATTTTATTTTTTTTTTGTTGGGAAAGCAATGCTACGCCAGGTCTAAAAGCTCGTCGCTGTGTGCCGTGTTCATGGAAGAAGAAGAAGAACGCTCGGTCTCCTACAGCTAATGCTTTCGCTCCATCGTTGGTTCAGCAGCATTGAACCCTCTTCATTTTATTTTTTTTATTGCGAAAGCAATACTACGCCAGTTCTAACAGCTCGTCGCTGTGTGCCTTGTCCGTGGAAGAAGAAAACGCTCGGTCTCCTGCAGCTAATGCTTTCGCTCCATAGTCGGTTCAGCAGCGTGAAGCCCTCTTCATTTTATTTTTTTTTGTTGCGAAAGCAATACTACGCCGGGTCTAACCGCTCGTCGCTGAGTGCCGTGTCCGTGGAAAAACAGAAAAATGCTCGGTCTCCTGCAGCTAATGCTTTCTCTCCATAGTCGGTTCAGCAGCGTTGAACCATCCTCATTTTATTTTTTTTTTGTTGTGAAAGCAATAATACGCCAGGTCTAACCGCTCGTCGCTGTGTGCCGTGTCCGTGGAAGAAGAAGAACGCTCGGTCTCCTGCAGCTAATGCTTTCGCTCCATAGTCGGTTCAGCAGCGTTGAACCCTCATTTTATTTTTTCTCTTTGCGAAAGCAATAATACGCCAGGTCTAACCGCTCGTCGCTGTGCGCCGTGTCCGTGGAAGAAGAAGAACGCTCGGTCTCCTGCAGCTAATGCTTTCTCTCCTTAGTCGGTTCAGCAGCGTTGAACCCTTCTCATTTTAATTTTTTTTTTGTTGTGAAAGCAATAATACGCCAGGTCTAACCTCTCGTCGCTGTGCGCCGTGTCCGTGGAAGAAGAAGAACGCTCGGTCTCCTGCAGCTAATGCTTTCGCTCCATAGTCGGTTCAGCAGCGTTGAAGCCTCATTTTATTTTTTTCTTATTGCGAAAGCAATAATACGCCAGGTCTAACCGCTCGTCGCTGTGTGCCGTGTCCGTGGAAAAACAGAAGAACGCTCGGTCTCCTGCAGCTAATGCTTTCTCTCCATAGTCGGTTCAGCAGCGTTCAACCCTTATTTTATTTTTTTTTGTTGCGAAAGCAATGCACCGCCAGGTCTAAAAGCTCGTTGCTGTGTGCCGTGTCCGTGGAAGAAGAAGAACGCTCGGTCTCCTGCAGCTAATGCTTTCTCTCCATACTCGGTTCAGCAGCGTTGTACCCTCCTCATTTTATTTTTTTTTGTTGTGAAAGCGTTAATACGCCAGGTCTAACCGCTCGTCGCTGTGTTCCGTGTCCGTGGATTAAGAAGAACGCTCGGTCTCCTGCACCTAATGCTTTCGCTCCATAGTCGGTTCAGCAGCGTTGAGCCCTCATTTTATTTTTTCTTATTGCGAAAGCAATAATATGCCAGGTCTAACCGCTCGTCGCTGTGTGCCGTGTCCGTGGAAAAACAGAAGAATGCTTGGTCTCCTGCAGCTAATGCTTTCTCTCCATAGTCGGTTCAGCAGCGTTGAACCCTCATTTTATTTTTTTTCTTGCGAAAGCAATGCACTACCAGGTCTAAACCCTCGTCGCTGTATGCCGTGTCCGTGGAAGAAGAAGAACGCTCGATCTCCTGCAGCTAATGCTTTCTCTCCATAGTCGGTTCAGCAGCGTTGTACCCTCCTCATTTTATTTTTTTTTGTTGTGAAAGCAATAATACGCCACGTCTAACCGCTCGTCGCTGTGTGCCGTGTCCGTGGAAGAAGAAGAACGCTCGGTCTCCTGCAGCTACTGCTTTCGCTCCATAGTGGGTTCAGCAGGGTTGAACCCTCATTTTATTTTTTTTTGTTGCGAAAGCAATGCTACGCCAGGTCTAAAAGCTCGTCGCTGTGTGCCCTCTCCGTGGAAGAAGAAGAAGAACGCTCAGTCTCCTGCAGCTAATGCTTTCGCTCCATAGTCGGTTCAGCAGCGTTGAACCCTCCTCATTTTATTTTTTTTGGTTGTGAAAGCAATAGTACGCCAGGTCTAACCGCTCGTCGCTGTGTGCCGTGTCCGTGGAAGAAGAAGAACGCTTGGTCTCCTGCAGCAAATGCTTTCGCTCCATAGTCGGTTGAGCAGCGTTGAACCCTCATTTTATTTTTTCTTATTGCGAAAGCAATAATACGCCAGGTCTAACCGCTCGTCACTGTGCGCCGTGTCCGTGGAAAAACAGAAGAATGCTCGGTCTCCTGCAGCTAATGCTTTCTCTCCATAGTCGGTTCAGCAGCGTTGAACCCTCATTTTATTTTTTTTTGTTACGAAAGCAATGCACCGCCAGGTCTAAAAGCTCGTCGCTGTGTGCCGTGTCCGCGGAAGAAGAAGAACGCTCGGTCTCCTGCAGCTAATGCTTTCTCTCCATAGCCGGTTCAGCAGGGTTGTACCCTCCTAATTTTATTTTTTTTGTTGTTGTGAAAGCAATAATACGCCAGGTCTAACCGCTCGTCGCTGTGTGCCGTGTCCGTGGAAGAAGAAGAAGAACGCTCGGTCTCCTGCAGCTAATGCTTTCGCTCCATAGTTGGTTCAGCAGTGCTAAACCCTCATTTTATTTTTTTTGTTTGGAAAGCAATGCTACACCAGGTCTTAAAGGTCGTCGCTATGGGCCGTGTACGTGGAAGAAGAAGAACACTCGGTCTCCTGCAGCTAATGCTTTTGCTCCATGGTCGGTTCAGCAGCGTTGAAAGCTCATTTTATTTTTTTTTGTTGGGAAAGCAATGCTACGCCAGGTCTAAAAGCTCGTCGCTGTGTGCCGTGTTCATGGAAGAAGAAGAAGAACGCTCGGTCTCCTACAGCTAATGCTTTCGCTCCATCGTCGGTTCAGCAGCATTGAACCCTCTTCATTTTATTTTTTTTTATTGCGAAAGCAATACTACGCCAGGTCTAACAGCTCGTCGCTGTGTGCCTTGTCCGTGGAAGAAGAAAACGCTCGGTCTCCTGCAGCTAATGCTTTCGCTCCATAGTCGGTTCAGCAGCGTGAAGCCCTCTTCATTTTATTTTTTTTTGTTGCGAAAGCAATACTACGCCGGGTCTAACCGCTCGTCGCTGTGTGCCGTGTCCGTGGAAGAAGAAGAAGAACACTCGGTCTTATGCAGCTAATGCTTTCGCTTCATAGTCGGTTCAGCAACATTGAACCTTCATTTTATTTTTTTTATTGCGAAAGCAATAATACGCCAGGTCTAACCGCTCGTCGCTGTGTGCCGTGTCCGTGGAAAAAGAAGAATGATCGGTCTCCTGCAGCTAATGCTTTCGCTCCATAGTCGGTTCAGCAGCGTTGAACCCTCCTTTTATTTTTTTTTTTGTTTGGAACGCAATGCTACACCAGGTGTAAAAGCTCGTCGCTGTGTGCCGTGTCCGTGGAAGAAGAAGAACGCTCGGTCTCCTGCAGCTAATGCTTTCTCTCCTTAGTCGGTTCAGCAGCGTTGAACCCTCCTCATTTTATTTTTTTGTTGTTGTGAAAGCAATAATACGCGAGGTCTAACCGCTCATCGCTGTGTGCCGTGTCCGTGGAAGAAGAACAAGAACGCTCGGTCTCCTGCAGCTAATGCTTTCTCTCCTTAGTCGGTTCAGCAGCGTTGAACCCTCCTCATTTTATTTTTTTTTGTTGTGAAAGCAATAATACACCAGGTCTAACCGCTCGTCGCAGTGTGCCGCGTCCGTGGAAGAAGAAGAATAACGCTCGGTCTCCTGCAGCTAGTGCTTTCGACCCATAGTCGGTTCAGCAGGGTTGAACCCTCCTAATTTTATTTTTTTTATTGCGAAAGCAATCCTATGCTAGGTCTAACCGCTCGTCGCTGTGTGCCGTGTCCGTTGAAGAAGAAGAAGAACGCTCGGTCTCCTTCAGCTAATGCTTTCGCCCCATAGTCGGTTCAGCAGCGTTGAAACCTCCTCATTTTATTTTTTTATTGCGAAAGCAATACTACGCCACGTCAAACCGCTCGTCGCTGTGTGCCGTGTCCGTGGAAAAACAGAAGAATGCTCGGTTTCCTGCAGCTAATGCTTTCTCTCCATAGTCGGTTCAGCAGCGTTGAACCCTCATTTTATTTTTTTTTTGTTGCGAAAGCAATGCACCGCCAGGTCTAAAAGCTCGTCGCTGTGCGCCGTGTCCGTGGAAGAAGAACGCTCGGTCTCCTGCAGCTAATGCTTTCGCTCCATAGTCGATTCAGCAGCGTTGAACCCTCATTTTATTTTTTTCTTATTGCGAAAGCAATAATACGCCAGGTCTAACCGCTCGTCGCTGTGTGCCGTGTCCGTGGAAAAACAGAAGAATGCTCGGTCTCCTGCAGCTAATGCTTTCTCTCCATAGTCGGTTCAGCAGCGTTGAACCCTCATTTTATTTTTTTTTTGTTGGGAAAGCAATGCTACGCCAGGTCTAAAAGCTCGTCGCTGTGTGCCGTGTTCATGGAAGAAGAAGAAGAACGCTCGGTCTCCTACAGCTAATGCTTTCGCTCCATAGTCGGTTCAGCAGCGTAGAACCCTCATTTTATTTTTTCTCTTTGCGAAAGCAATAATACGCCAGGTCTAACCGCTCGTCGCTGTGCGCCGTGTCCGTGGAAGAAGAAGAACGCTCGGTCTCCTGCAGCTAATGCTTTCTCTCCTTAGTCGGTTCAGCAGCGTTGAACCCTCCTCATTTTATTTTTTTTTTGTTGTGAAAGCAATAATACGCCCGGTCTAACCGCTCGTCGCAGTGTGCCGCGTCCGTGGAAGAAGAAGAATAACGCTCGGTCTCCTGCAGCTAATGCTTTCGACCCATAGTCGGTTCAGCAGGGTTGAACCCTCCTCATTTTATTTTTTTTTATTGCGAAAGCAATACTATGCCAGGTCTAACCGCTCGTCGCTGTGTGCCGTGTCCGTGGAAGAAGAAGAAGAACGCTCGGTCTCCTTCAGCTAATGCTTTCGCCCCATAGTCGGTTCAGCAGCGTTGAAACCTCCTCATTTTATTTTTTTATTGCGAAAGCAATACTACGCCACGTCAAACCGCTCGTCGCTGTGTGCCGTGTCCGCGGAAAAACAGAAGAATGCTCGGTCTCCTGCAGCTAATGCTTTCTCTCCATAGTCGGTTCAGCAGCGTTGAACCCTCATTTTATTTTTTTTTGTTGCGAAAGCAATGCACCGCCAGGTCTAAAAGCTCGTCGCTGTGCGCCGTGTCCGTGGAAGAAGAAGAACGCTCGGTCTCCTGCAGCTAATGCTTTCGCTCCATAGTCGATTCAGCAGCGTTTAACCCTCATTTTATTTTTTTCTTATTGCGAAAGCAATAATACGCCAGGTCTAACCGCTCGTCGCTGTGTGCCGTGTCCGTGGAAAAACAGAAGAATGCTCGGTCTCCTGCAGCTAATGCGTTCTCTCCATAGTCGGTTCAGCAGCGTTGAACC
Source organism: Amblyomma maculatum (assembly GCF_055883805.1). Classification (NCBI taxonomy): domain Eukaryota; kingdom Metazoa; phylum Arthropoda; class Arachnida; order Ixodida; family Ixodidae; genus Amblyomma; species Amblyomma maculatum. The sequence goes on from NW_028146738.1 coordinate 17,368,547, forward strand.
CTCATTTTATTTTTTTTTTGTTGGGAAAGCAATGCTACGCCAGGTCTAAAAGCTCGTCGCTGTGTGCCGTGTTCATGGAAGAAGAAGAAGAACGCTCGGTCTCCTACAGCTAATGCTTTCGCTCCATCGTTGGTTCAGCAGCATTGAACCCTCTTCATTTTATTTTTTTTATTGCCAAAGCAATACTACGCCAGTTCTAACAGCTCGTCGCTGTGTGCCTTGTCCGTGGAAGAAGAAAACGCTCGGTCTCCTGCAGCTAATGCTTTCGCTCCATAGTCGGTTCAGCAGCGTGAAGCCCTCTTCATTTTATTTTTTTTTGTTGCGAAAGCAATACTACGCCGGGTCTAACCGCTCGTCGCTGAGTGCCGTGTCCGTGGAAAAACAGAAAAATGCTCGGTCTCCTGCAGCTAATGCTTTCTCTCCATAGTCGGTTCAGCAGCGTTGAACCATCCTCATTTTATTTTTTTTTGTTGTGAAAGCAATAATACGCCAGGTCTAACCGCTCGTCGCTGTGTGCCGTGTCCGTGGAAGAAGAAGAACGCTCGGTCTCCTGCAGCTAATGCTTTCGCTCCATAGTCGGTTCAGCAGCGTTGAACCCTCATTTTATTTTTTCTCTTTGCGAAAGCAATAATACGCCAGGTCTAACCGCTCGTCGCTGTGCGCCGTGTCCGTGGAAGAAGAAGAACGCTCGGTCTCCTGCAGCTAATGCTTTCTCTCCTTAGTCGGTTCAGCAGCGTTGAACCCTTCTCATTTTAATTTTTTTTTTGTTGTGAAAGCAATAATACGCCAGGTCTAACCTCTCGTCGCTGTGCGCCGTGTCCGTGGAAGAAGAAGAACGCTCGGTCTCCTGCAGCTAATGCTTTCGCTCCATAGTCGGTTCAGCAGCGTTGAAGCCTCATTTTATTTTTTTCTTATTGCGAAAGCAATAATACGCCAGGTCTAACCGCTCGTCGCTGTGTGCCGTGTCCGTGGAAAAACAGAAGAACGCTCGGTCTCCTGCAGCTAATGCTTTCTCTCCATAGTCGGTTCAGCAGCGTTCAACCCTTATTTTATTTTTTTTTGTTGCGAAAGCAATGCACCGCCAGGTCTAAAAGCTCGTTGCTGTGTGCCGTGTCCGTGGAAGAAGAAGAACGCTCGGTCTCCTGCAGCTAATGCTTTCTCTCCATACTCGGTTCAGCAGCGTTGTACCCTCCTCATTTTATTTTTTTTTGTTGTGAAAGCGTTAATACGCCAGGTCTAACCGCTCGTCGCTGTGTTCCGTGTCCGTGGATTAAGAAGAACGCTCGGTCTCCTGCACCTAATGCTTTCGCTCCATAGTCGGTTCAGCAGCGTTGAGCCCTCATTTTATTTTTTCTTATTGCGAAAGCAATAATATGCCAGGTCTAACCGCTCGTCGCTGTGTGCCGTGTCCGTGGAAAAACAGAAGAATGCTTGGTCTCCTGCAGCTAATGCTTTCTCTCCATAGTCGGTTCAGCAGCGTTGAACCCTCATTTTATTTTTTTTCTTGCGAAAGCAATGCACTACCAGGTCTAAACCCTCGTCGCTGTATGCCGTGTCCGTGGAAGAAGAAGAACGCTCGATCTCCTGCAGCTAATGCTTTCTCTCCATAGTCGGTTCAGCAGCGTTGTACCCTCCTCATTTTATTTTTTTTTGTTGTGAAAGCAATAATACGCCACGTCTAACCGCTCGTCGCTGTGTGCCGTGTCCGTGGAAGAAGAAGAACGCTCGGTCTCCTGCAGCTAATGCTTTCTCTCCATAGTCGGTTCAGCAGCGTTGAACCCTCATTTTATTTTTTCTCTTTGCGAAAGCAATAATACGCCAGGTCTAACCGCTCGTCGCTGTGTGCCGTGTCCGTCGAAAAACAGAAGAATGCTCGGTCTCCTTCAGGTAATGCTTTCTCTCCATAGTCGGTTCAGCAGCGTTGAACCCTCATTTTATTTTTTTTTGTTGCGAAAGCAATGCACCGCCAGGTCTAAAAGCTCGTCGCTGTGTGCCGTGGCCGTGGAAGAAGAAGAACGCTCGGTCTCCTGCAGCTAATGCTTTCTCACCATAGTCGGTTCAGCAGCGTTGTACCCTCCTCGTTTTATTTTTTTGTAGTGAGAGCAATAATACGCCAGGTCTAACCGCTCGTCGCTGTGTGCCGTGTCCGTGGAAGAAGAAGAACGCTCGGTCACCTGCAGCTAATGCTTTCGCTCCATAGTCGGTTCAGCAGCGTTAAACCCTCATTTTATTTTTTCTTATTGCGAAAGCAATAATACGCCAGGTCTAACCGCTCGTCCCTGTGTGCCGTGTCCGTGGAAAAACAGAAGAATGCTCGGTCTCCTGCAGCTAATGCTTTCGCTCCATAGTCGGTTCAGCAGCGTTGAACCCTCCTCATTTTATATTTTTTTTTGTTGTGAAAGCAATAATACGCCAGGTCTAACCGCTCTTCGCAGTGTGCCGTGTCCGTGGAGGAAGAAGAAGAACGCTCGGTCTCCTGCAGCTAATGCTTTCGCCCCATAGTCGGTTCAGCAGCGTTGAAACCTCCTCATTTTATTTTTGTTATTGCGAAAGCAATACTACGCCAGGTCTAACCGCTCGTCCCTGTGTGCCGTGTCCGTGGAAAAAAAGAAGAATGCTCGCTCTCCTGCAGCTAATGCTTTCTCTCCATAGTCGGTTCAGCAGCGTTGAACCCTCATTCTATTTTTTTTTGTTGCGAAAGCAATGAACCGCCAGGTCTAAAAGCTCGTCGCTGTGCGCCGTGTCCGTGGAAGAAGAAGAACGCTCGGTCTCCTGCAGCTAATGCTTTCGCTCCATATTCGGTTCAAAGTCAAAGTCAAAGTTTATTTCCCATCTAAAACTACAGATGGAGGAATCGTAGAAAAAAGCTGCCCTTGGGCAGCTTGACGAGTCTACAATCCTAATTATTGGCAGGGAGGCAACACAAGAGTTTATACAATTTTAAAAACAAGCTCATCAAGAAACACTAGAAGATACACGAAACAGCAATATGTATACATAATGAAACTTAAACCATGTTATTCAAAAACAAATTATATAGTTCACGACGTGGAAAAGAAAACAAATCGAGGTTAATGTGGATATACCTATTTAGAAGAGATGGAAGAGTGTACTGAAGGCATTCCTTACCAAGATTTATTCGAGGTGTTGGCACTGTCCATTCTTCGCCACGTCTTGTTGGATAGACTGATTCTTTTTTCCTTAGTTCTGGTAAATTCTTAAGGTTTGTTACATTATTCCTGATTTCTGTTTTAAAAGTAACACTGAGGCGATATTTATAAAGATTATGTGCTTTAATAACTCTGGAATGACAAAAGAGAGCTGCACTTGGATGTCGGAACGGTAAATTATATGTATTTCGGAGATATCTTTTTTGCAATAAATGAATACGTTCAAGGTTGGTGAACGTTGTAGTGCCCCACACTAACTGGCAATAGTTTAAATGCGAGTTGAATATTGAATTGTATACCAGCATCTTTGTTTTTGTGGGAAGTATGTACTTTAGACGGCCTATAATACCAGTGATCTGAGCTATTTTTTTCAAGATATAATTGACATGATAATCCCATGACATACTGGCAGAAAATATAACCCCGAGGCATTTAAATTGCTCAACTATTTCTACAGCCCGCGAGTTTAATATAATATTATCGTGCGGTGGGATAACTTTGTTTTTCGGCCTAAATATGAGAGCTTTGGTCTTACTCTCGTTTATTTGCATCAAGTTAACTGCAGACCAGACCTCAAGTGCTTTCATTGTGGCATTACATTGTTTGATAAGTTCATGAAGATTTTCACCTGAAAAAAATACGCTCGTATCATCGGCATAGATGAAAAACTTTGTATTATCGCTGATGTTGACAATATCGTTTAGGTAAATATTGAAGAGTAGAGGCCCTAGCGTACTGCCTTGGGGGACACCGCAGAACAGCGGCTTCGGCTCAGACCGTATACCATTTATGAACACCACTTGCTGTCTAAACGACAAATAGGAACTTAAGAGTGAGAGCGCTTTTCCTCGGATACCATAGCAGTGTAATTTATTTAGTAAGATTTCATGATTTACCAGGTCAAAAGCCTTTGAGAAGTCCACAAATACACCAATGACAATAGCTTTGTTTTCAAGTTGCTTTATTATATATTCCTTTTGTTGGAGTAACGCAAGTTCAGTTGATTTGCTTTTGCAGAAGCCAAACTGAAACGGTGTTAGTAAGTTAAATTTATGGATGAAGTTTGACATTCTTAAATGGAGCATTTTCTCAAATGCTTTCGAAAACACTGGCAAAACAGAGATTGGTCTGTAGTTCCCGAGGGCGTTGCGATCTCCTTTTTTGTAAAGAACAACAACTTTTGCTAATTGCATTTTTACCGGAAAAACTGCAGCCTCTAAACACATGTTAAAGATGTGAGCAAGTATGGGAGCAATTATATCAACTACATGCTTGACTGGCCGTATTTGGATACCATCAATGTCACAGCTAGTGCTATTGTTAAGATTTGTTATCACCGACACTACCTCGCCTACCATGACTGGGTGCAGAAAAATTGTTTCATCATTCTGAATTCGAACATATTTGCAAGCGTCAGATCCGGCAACACGGGTAGCCAAGCTCGTTAAAAAAGTATTGAATACATTAGCGAGTTCAACGCCAGAAACTTCCTTTCCATCAATATTTATTTTTGTTAATGCAGTGCGTGAGCTGTCCCGCTGCAGCAGTGTATTTAATCTCGAAAATAGTACATCATTTCGAGCATCCTTAACATCTAGAAGTGACACATGATAGGCTGTTCGTGCAGACCGCAGTTTTTTAGTCAGTTTATTCCTATATTTTTTAAATACCGCAAGGTCCTCAGCCTTCCGGCTGGTCAAAAATTTTCTATACAGTTTGTCTTTCATTTGTATTTCTCTGCGAAGCTCTGGCGTTACCCAAGGCTTGCGGATTCTCAGCAGCGTTGAACCCTCATTTTATTTTTTTTGTTGCGAAAGCAATGCACCGCCAGGTTTAAAATTTCGTCGCTGTGTGCCGTGTCCGTGGAAGAAGAAGAACGCTCGGTCTCCTGCAGCTAATGCTTTCTCTCCATAGTCGGTTCACCAGCGTTGTACCCTCCTCATTTTATTTTTTTTTGTTGTGAGAGAAATAATACGCTAGGTCTAACCGCTCGTCGCTGTGTGCCGTGTCCGTGGAAGAAGAAGAACGCTCGGTCTCCTGCAGCTACTGCTTTCGCTCCATAGTGGGTTCAGCAGCATTGAACCCTCATTTATTTTTTTTTATTGCGAAAGCAATGCTACGCCAGGTCTAAAAGCTCGTCACTGTGTGCCGTGTCCGTGGAAGAAGAAGAAGAATGCTCGGTCTCCTGCAGCTAATGCTTTCGCTCCATAGTGGGTTCAGCAGCGTTGAACCCTCATTTTATTTTTTTTTTGTTGCGAAAGCAATGCTACGCCAGGTCTAAAAGCTCGTCGCTGTGTGCCCTCTCCGTGGAAGAAGAAGAAGAACGCTCGGTCTCCTGCAGCTAATGCTTTCGCTCCATAGTCGGTTCAGCAGCGTTGAACCCTCATTTTATTTTTTTTTGTTGCGAAAGCAATGCACCGCCAGGTCTAAAAGCTCGTCGCTGTGCGCCGTGTCCGTGGAAGAAGAAGAACGCTCGGTCTCCTGCAGCTAATGCTTTCGCTCCATAGTCGATTCAGCAGCGTTGAACCCTCATTTTATTTTTTTCTTATTGCGAAAGCAATAATACGCCAGGTCTAACCGCTCGTCGCTGTGTGCCGTGTCCGTGGAAAAACAGAATGCTCGGTCTCCTGCAGCTAATGCTTTCTCTCCATAGTCGCTTCAGCAGCGTTGAACCCTCATTTTATTTTTTTTTGTTGCGAAAGCAATGCACCGCCAGGTCTAAAAGCTCGTCGCTGTGCGCCGTGTCCGTGGAAGAAGAAGAACGCTCGGTCTCCTGCAGCTAATGCTTTCGCTCCATAGTCGATTCAGCAGCGTTGAACCCTCATTTTATTTTTTTCTTATTGCGAAAGCAATAATACGCCAGGTCTAACCGCTCGTCGCTGTGTGCCGTGTCCGTGGAAAAACAGAAGAATGCTCGGTCTCCTGCAGCTAATGCTTTCTCTCCATAGTCGGTTCAGCAGCGTTGAACCCTCATTTTTTTTTTTTGTTGGGAAAGCAATGCTACGCCAGGTCTAAAAGCTCGTCGCTGTGTGCCGTGTTCATGGAAGAAGAAGAACGCTCGGTCTCCTACAGCTAATGCTTTCGCTCCATCGTCGGTTCAGCAGCATTGAACCCTCTTCATTTTATTTTTTTATTGCGAAAGCAATACTACGCCAGGTCTAACAGCTCGTCGCTGTGTGCCTTGTCCGTGGAAGAAGAAAACGCTCGGTCTCCTGCAGCTAATGCTTTCGCTCCATAGTCGGTTCAGCAGCGTGAAGCCCTCTTCATTTTATTTTTTTTTTGTTGCGAAAGCAATACTACGCCGGGTCTAACCGCTCATCGCTGTGTGCCGTGTCCGTGGAAAAACAGAAAAATGCTCGGTCTCCTGCAGCTAATGCTTTCTCTCCGTAGTTGGTTCAGCAGCGTTGAACCATCCTCATTTTATTTTTTTTTGTTGTGAAAGCAATAATACGCCAGGTCTAACCGCTCGTCGCTGTGTGCTGTGTCCGTGGAAGAAGAACGCTCGGTCTCCTGCAGCTAATGCTTTCGCTCCATAGTCGGTTCAGCAGCGTTGAACCCTCATTTTATTTTTTCTTATTGCGAAAGCAATAATATGCCAGGTCTAACCGCTCGTCGCTGTGTGCCGTGTCCGTGGAAAAACAGAAGAATGCTTGGTCTCCTGCAGCTAATGCTTTCTCTCCATAGTCGGTTCAGCAGCGTTGAACCCTCATTTTATTTTTTTTTCTTGTGAAAGCAATGCACCACCAGGTCTAAAAGCTCGTCGCTGTATGCCGTGTCCGTGGAAGAAGAAGAACGCTCGATCTCCTGCAGCTAATGCTTTCTCTCCATAGTCGGTTCAGCAGCGTTGTACCCTCCTCATTTTATTTTCTTTTGTTGTGAAAGCAATAATACGCCACGTCTAACCGCTCGTCGCTGTGTGCCGTGTCCGTGGAAGAAGAAGAACGCTCGGTCTCCTGCAGCTAATGCTTTCTCTCCATAGTCGGTTCAGCAGCGTTGAACCCTCATTTTATTTTTTCTCTTTGCGAAAGCAATAATACGCCAGGTCTAACCGCTCGTCGCTGTGTGCCGTGTCCGTCGAAAAACAGAAGAATCCTCGGTCTCCTTCAGGTAATGCTTTCTCTCCATAGTCGGTTCAGCAGCGTTGAACCCTCATTTTATTTTTTTTGTTGCGAAAGCAATGCACCGCCAGGTCTAAAAGCTCGTCGCTGTGTGCCGTGGCCGTGGAAGAAGAAGAACGCTCGGTCTCCTGCAGCTAATGCTTTCTCACCATAGTCGGTTCAGCAGCGTTGTACCCTCCTCATTTTATTTTTTTGTTGTGAGAGCAATAAAACGCCAGGTCTAACCGCTCGTCGCTGTGTGCCGTGTCCGTGGAAGAAGAAGAACGCTCGGTCTCCTGCAGCTAATGCTTTCGCTCCGTAGTCGGTTCAGCAGCGTTAAACCCTCATTTTATTTTTTCTTATTGCGAAAGCAATAATACGCCAGGTCTAACCGCTCGTCCCTGTGTGCCGTGTCCGTGGAAAAACAAAAGAATGCTCGGTCTCCTGCAGCTAATCATTTCGCTCCATAGTCGGTTCAGCAGCGTTCAACCCTCCTCATTTTATTTTTTTTTTTGTTGTGAAAGCAATAATACGCCAGGTCTAACCGCTCGTCGCAGTGTGCCGTGTCCGTGGAGGAAGAAGAAGAACGCTCGGTCTCCTGCAGCTAATGATTTCGCCCCATAGTCGGTTCAGCAGCGTTGAAACCTCCTCATTTTATTTTTGTTATTGCGAAAGCAATACTACGCCAGGTCTAGCCGCTCGTCCCTGTGTGCCGTGTCCGTGGAAAAAAAGAAGAATGCTCGCTCTCCTGCAGCTAATGCTTTCTCTCCATAGTCGGTTCAGCAGCGTTGAACCCTCATTCTATTTTTTTTTGTTGCGAAAGCAATGCACCGCCAGGTCTAAAAGCTCGTCGCTGTGCGCCGTGTCCGTGGAAGAAGAACAACGCTCGGTCTCCTGCAGCTAATGCTTTCGCTCCATAGTCGGTTCAGCAGCGTTGAACCCTCATTTTATTTTTTTTGTTGCGAAAGCAATGCACCGCCAGGTCTAAAAGTTCGTCGCTGTGTGCCGTGTCCGTCGAAGAAGAAGAACGCTCGGTCTCCTGCAGCTAATGCTTTCTCTCCTTAGTCGGTTCACCAGCGTTGTACCCTCCTCATTTTATTTTTTTTTGTTGTGAGATTAATAATACGCCAGGTCTAACCGCTCGTCGCTGTGTGCTGTGTCCGTGGAAGAAGAAGAACGCTCGGTCTCCTGCAGCTACTGCTTTCGCTCCATAGTGGGTTCAGCAGCATTGAACCCTCATTTATTTTTTTTATTGCGAAAGCAATGCTACGCCAGGTCTAAAAGCTCGTCGCTGTGTGCCGTGTCCGTGGAAGAAGAAGAAGAATGCTCGGTCTCCTGCAGCTAATGCTTTCGCTCCATAGTGGGTTCAGCAGCGTTGAACCCTCATTTTATTTTTTTTTGTTGCGAAAGCAATGCTACGCCGGGTCTAAAAGCTCGTCGCTGTGTGCCCTCTCCGTGGAAGAAGAAGAAGAACGCTCGGTCTCCTGCAGCTAATGCTTTCGCTCCATAGTCGGTTCAGCAGCGTTGAACCCTCCTCATTTCATTTTTTTTGTTGCGAAAGCAATAGTACGCCAGGTCTAACCGCTCGTCGCTGTGTGCCGTGTCCGTGGAAGAAGAAGAACGCGCGGTCTCCTGCAGCTACTGCTTTCGCTCCATAGTCGGTTCAGCAGCGTTGAACCCTCATTTTATTTTTTTTTTGTTACGAAAGCAATGCACCGCCAGGTCTAACCGCTCGTCGCTGTGTGCCGTGTCCGTGGAAGAAGAAGAAGAACGCTCGGTCTCCTGCAGCTAATGCTTTCGCTCCATGGTCGGATCAGCAGCGTTGAACCCTCATTTTATTTTTTTTTTGTTGCGAAAGCAATGCACCGCCAGGTCTAAAAGCTCGTCGCTGTGCGCCGTGTCCGTGGAAGAAGAACGCTCGGTCTCCTGCAGCTAATGCTTTCGCTCCATAGTCGATTCAGCAGCGTTGACCCCTCATTTTATTTTTTTCTTATTGCGAAATCAATAATACGCCAGGTCTAACCGCTCGTCGCTGTGTGCCGTGTCCGTGGAAAAACAGAAGAATGCTCGGTCTCCTGCAGCTAATGCTTTCTCTCCATAGTCGGTTCAGCAGCGTTGAACCCTCATTTTATTTTTTTTTTGTTGGGAAAGCAATGCTACGCCAGGTCTAAAAGCTCGTCGCTGTGTGCCGTGTTCATGGAAGAAGAAGAACGCTCGGTCTCCTACAGCTAATGCTTTCGCTCCATCGTCGGTTCAGCAGCATTGAACCCTGTTCATTTTATTTTTTTTTTGTTGCGAAAGCAATACTACGCCGGGTCTAACCGCTCATCGCTGTGTGCCGTGTCCGTGGAAAAACAGAAAAATGCTCGGTCTCCTGCAGCTAATGCTTTCTCTAAATAGTCGGTTCAGCAGCGTTGAACCATCCTCATTTTATTTTTTTTTGTTGTGAAAGCAATAATACGCCAGGTCTAACCGCTCGTCGCTGTGTGCCGTGTCCGTGGAAGAAGAAGAACGCTCGGTCTCCTGCAGCTAATGCTTTCGCTCCATAGTCGGTTCAGCAGCGTTGAACCCTCATTTTATTTTTTCTTATTGCGAAAGCAATAATATGCCAGGTCTAACCGCTCGTCGCTGTGTGCCGTGTCCGTGGAAAAACAGAAGAATGCTTTGTCTCCCGCAGCTAATGCTTTCTCTCCATAGTCGGTTCAGCAGCGTTGAACCCTCATTTTATTTTTTTTCTTGCGAAAGCAATGCACCACCAGGTCTAAAAGCTCGTCGCTGTATGCCGTGTCCGTGGAAGAAGAAGAACGCTCGATCTCCTGCAGCTAATGCTTTCTCTCCATAGTCGGTTCAGCAGCGTTGTACCCTCCTCATTTTATTTTTTTTTTGTTGTGAAAGCAATAATACGCCACGTCTAACCGCTCGTCGCTGTGTGCCGTGTCCGTGGAAGAAGAAGAACGCTCGGTCTCCTGCAGCTAATGCTTTCGCTCCATAGTCGATTCAGCAGCGTTGAACCCTCATTTTATTTGTTTCTTATTGCGAAAGCAATAATACGCCAGGTCTAACCGCTCGTCGCTGTGTGCCGTGTCCGTGGAAAAACAGAAGAATGCTCGGTCTCCTGCAGCTAATGCTTTCTCTCCATAGTCGGTTAAGCAGCGTTGAACCCTCATTTTATTTTTTTATTGCGAAAGCAATACTACGCCACGTCGAACCGCTCGTCGCTGTGTGCCGTGTCCGTGGAAAAACAGAATGCTCGGTCTCCTGCAGCTAATGCTTTCTCTCCATAGTCGGTTCAGCAGCGTTGTACCCTCCTCATTTTATTTTTTTGTTGTGAGAGCAATAATAGGCCAGGTCTAACCGCTCGTCGCTGTGTGCCGTGTCCGTGGAAGAAGAAGAACGCTCGGTCTCCTGCAGCTAATGCTTTCGCTCCATAGTCGGTTCAGCAGCGTTAAACCCTCATTTTATTTGTTTCTTATTGCGAAAGCAATAATACGCCAGGTCTAACCGCTCGTCGCTGTGTGCCGTGTCCGTGGAAAAACAGAAGAATGCTCGGTCTCCTGCAGCTAATGCTTTCTCTCCATAGTCGGTTCAGCAGCGTTGAACCCTCATTTTATTTTTTTTTGTTGGGAAAGCAATGCTACGCCAGGTCTAACCGCTCGTCGCAGTGTGCCGTGTCCGTGGAGGAAGAAGAAGAACGCTCGGTCTCCTGCAGCTAATGCTTTCGCCCCATAGTCGGTTCAGCAGCGTTGATACCTCCTCATTTTATTTTTGTTATTGCGAAAGCAATACTACGCCAGGTCTAACCGCTCGTCCCTGTGTGCCGTGTCCGTGGAAAAAAAGAAGAATGCTCGCTCTCCTGCAGCTAATGCTTTCTCTCCATAGTCGGTTCAGCAGCGTTGAACAATCCTCACTTTATTTTTTGTTGTTGTGAGAGCAATAATACGCCAGGTCTAACCGCTCGTCGCTGTGTGCCGTGTCCGTGGAAGAAGAAGAACGCTCGGTCTCCTGCAGCTAATGCTTTCGCTCCATAGTCGGTTCAGCAGCGTTGAACCCTCATTTTATTTTTTCTTATTGCGAAAGCAATAATACGCCAGGTCTAACCGCTCGTCCCTGTGTGCCGTGTCCGTGGAAAAACAAAAGAATGCTCGGTCTCCTGCAGCTAATGCTTTCGCTCCATGGTCGGATCAGCAGCGTTGAACCCTCATTTTATTTTTTTTTTGTTGCGAAAGCAATGCACCGCCAGGTCTAAAAGCTCGTCGCTGTGCGCCGTGTCCGTGGAAGAAGAACGCTCGGTCTCCTGCAGCTAATGCTTTCGCTCCATAGTCGATTCAGCAGCGTTGACCCCTCATTTTATTTTTTTCTTATTGCGAAATCAATAATACGCCAGGTCTAACCGCTCGTCGCTGTGTGCCGTGTCCGTGGAAAAACAGAAGAATGCTCGGTCTCCTGCAGCTAATGCTTTCTCTCCATAGTCGGTTCAGCAGCGTTGAACCCTCATTTTATTTTTTTTTTTGTTGGGAAATCAATGCTACGCCAGGTCTAAAAGCTCGTCGCTGTGTGCCGTGTTCATGGAAGAAGAAGAACGCTCGGTCTCCTACAGCTAATGCTTTCGCTCCATCGTCGGTTCAGCAGCATTGAACCCTCTTCATTTTATTTTTTTTTGTTGCGAAAGCAATAGTACGCCGGGTCTAACCGCTCATCGCTGTGTGCCGTGTCCGTGGAAAAACAGAAAAATGCTCGGTCTCCTGCAGCTAATGCTTTCTCTCCATAGTCGGTTCAGCAGCGTTGAACCATCCTCATTTTATTTTTTTTTTTGTTGTGAAAGCAATAATACGCCAGGTCTAACCGCTCGTGGCTGTGCGCCGTGTCCGTGGAAGAAGAAGAACGCTCGGTCTCCTGCAGCTAATGCTTTCGCTCCATAGTCGGTTCAGCAGCGTTGAACCCTCATTTTATTTTTTCTTATTGCGAAAGCAATAATATGCCAGGTCTAACCGCTCGTCGCTGTGTGCCGTGTCCGTGGAAAAACAGAAGAATGCTTTGTCTCCCGCAGCTAATGCTTTCTCTCCATAGTCGGTTCAGCAGCGTTGAACCCTCATTTTATTTTTTTTCTTGCGAAAGCAATGCACCACCAGGTCTAAAAGCTCGTCGCTGTATGCCGTGTCCGTGGAAGAAGAAGAACGCTCGATCTCCTGCAGCTAATGCTTTCTCTCCATAGTCGGTTCAGCAGCGTAGTACCCTCCTCATTTTATTTTTTTTTGTTGTGAAAGCAATAATACGCCACGTCTAACCGCTCGTCGCTGTGTGCCGTGTCCGTGGAAGAAGAAGAACGCTCGGTCTCCTGCAGCTAATGCTTTCTCTCCATAGTCGGTTCAGCAGCGTTGAACCCTCATTTTATTTTTTCTCTTTGCGAAAGCAATAATACGCCAGGTTTAACCGCTCGTCGCTGTGTGCCGTGTCCGTCGAAAAACAGAAGAATGCTCGGTCTCCTTCAGGTAATGCTTTCTCTCCATAGTCGGTTCAGCAGCGTTGAACCCTCATTTTATTTTTTTTGTTGCGAAAGCAATGCACCGCCAGGTCTAAAAGCTCGTCGCTGTGTGCCGTGGCCGTGGAAGAAGAAGAACGCTCGGTCTCCTGCAGCTAATGCTTTCTCACCATAGTCGGTTCAGCAGCGTTGTACCCTCCTCATTTTATTTTTTTGTTGTGAGAGCAATAATACGCCAGGTCTAACCGCTCGTCGCTGTGTGCCGTGTCCGTGGAAGAAGAAGAACGCTCGGTCTCCTGCAGCTAATGCTTTCGCTCCATAGTCGGTTCAGCAGCGTTAAACTCTCATTTTATTTTTTCTTATTGCGAAAGCAATAATACGCCAGGTCTAACCGCTCGTCCCTGTGTGCCGTGTCCGTGGAAAAACAAAAGAATGCTCGGTCTCCTGCAGCTAATGCTTTCGCTCCATAGTCGGTTCAGCGGCGTTGAACCCTCCTCATTTTATTTTTTTTTGTTGTGAAAGCAATAATACGCCAGGTCTAACCGCTCGTCGCAGTGTGCCGTGTCCGTGGAGGAGAAGAAGAACGCTCGGTCTCCTGCAGCTAATGCTTTCGCCCCATAGTCGGTTCAGCAGCGTTGATACCTCCTCATTTTATTTTTGTTATTGCGAAAGCAATACTACGCCAGGTATAACCGCTCGTCCCTGTGTGCCGTGTCCGTGGAAAAAAAGAAGAATGCTCGCTCTCCTGCAGCTAATGCTTTCTCTCCATAGTCGGTTCAGCAGCGTTGAACCCTCATTCTATTTTTTTTGTTGCGAAAGCAATGCACCGCCAGGTCTAAAAGCTCGTCGCTGTGCGCCGTGTCCGTGGAAGAAGAATAACGCTCGGTCTCCTGCAGCTAATGCTTTCGCTCCATATTCGGTTCAGCAGCGTTGAACCCTCATTCTATTTTTTTTTGTTGCGAAAGCAATGCACCGCCAGGTCTAAAAGCTCGTCGCTGTGCGCCGTGTCCGTGGAAGAAGAACAACGCTCGGTCTCCTGCAGCTAATGCTTTCGCTCCATAGTCGGTTCAGCAGCGTTGAACCCTCATTTTATTTTTTTTGTTGCGAAAGCAATGCACCGCCAGGTCTAAAAGTTCGTCGCTGTGTGCCGTGTCCGTCGAAGAAGAAGAACGCTCGGTCTCCTGCAGCTAATGCTTTCTCTCCTTAGTCGGTTCACCAGCGTTGTACCCTCCTCATTTTATTTTTTTTTGTTGTGAGAGAAATAATACGCCAGGTCTAACCGCTCGTCGCTGTGTGCTGTGTCCGTGGAAGAAGAAGAACGCTCGGTCTCCTGCAGCTACTGCTTTCGCTCCATAGTGGGTTCAGCAGCATTGAACCCTCATTTATTTTTTTTATTGCGAAAGCAATGCTACGCCAGGTCTAAAAGCTCGTCGCTGTGTGCCGTGTCCGTGGAAGAAGAAGAAGAATGCTCGGTCTCCTGCAGCTAATGCTTTCGCTCCATAGTGGGTTCAGCAGCGTTGAACCCTCATTTTATTTTTTTTTGTTGCGAAAGCAATGCTACGCCGGGTCTAAAAGCTCGTCGCTGTGTGCCCTCTCCGTGGAAGAAGAAGAAGAACGCTCGGTCTCCTGCAGCTAATGCTTTCGCTCCATAGTCGGTTCAGCAGCGTTGAACCCTATTCATTTCATTTTTTTTGTTGCGAAAGCAATAGTACGCCAGGTCTAACCGCTCGTCGCTGTGTGCCGTGTCCGTGGAAGAAGAAGAACGCGCGGTCTCCTGCAGCTACTGCTTTCGCTCCATAGTCGGTTCAGCAGCGTTGAACCCTCATTTTATTTTTTTTTTGTTACGAAAGCAATGCACCGCCAGGTCTAACCGCTCGTCGCTGTGTGCCGTGTCCGTGGAAGAAGAAGAAGAACGCTCGGTCTCCTGCAGCTAATGCTTTCGCTCCATAGTTGGTTCAGCAGTGCTAAACCCTCATTTTATTTTTTTTTGTTTGGAAAGCAATGCTACACCAGTTCTTAAAGGTCGTCGCTGTGGGCCGTGTACGTGGAAGAAGAAGAACGCTCGGTCTCCTGCAGCTAATGCTTTCGCTCCATGGTCGGATCAGCAGCGTTGAACCCTCATTTTATTTTTTTTTTGTTGCGAAAGCAATGCACCGCCAGGTCTAAAAGCTCGTCGCTGTGCGCCGTGTCCGTGGAAGAAGAACGCTCGGTCTCCTGCAGCTAATGCTTTCGCTCCATAGTCGATTCAGCAGCGTTGACCCCTCATTTTATTTTTTTCTTATTGCGAAATCAATAATACGCCAGGTCTAACCGCTCGTCGCTGTGTGCCGTGTCCGTGGAAAAACAGAAGAATGCTCGGTCTCCTGCAGCTAATGCTTTCTCTCCATAGTCGGTTCAGCAGCGTTGAACCCTCATTTTATTTTTTTTTTGTTGGGAAAGCAATGCTACGCCAGGTCTAAAAGCTCGTCGCTGTGTGCCGTGTTCATGGAAGAAGAAGAACGCTCGGTCTCCTACAGCTAATGCTTTCGCTCCATCGTCGGTTCAGCAGCATTGAACCCTCTTCATTTTATTTTTTTTTGTTGCGAAAGCAATACTACGCCGGGTCTAACCGCTCATCGCTGTGTGCCGTGTCCGTGGAAAAACAGAAAAATGCTCGGTCTCCTGCAGCTAATGCTTTCTCTAAATAGTCGGTTCAGCAGCGTTGAACCATCCTCATTTTATTTTTTTTTGTTGTGAAAGCAATAGTACGCCAGGTCTAACCGCTCGTCGCTGTGTGCCGTGTCCGTGGAAGAAGAAGAACGCTCGGTCTCCTGCAGCTAATGCTTTCGCTCCATAGTCGGTTCAGCAGCGTTGAACCCTCATTTTATTTTTTCTTATTGCGAAAGCAATAATATGCCAGGTCTAACCGCTCGTCGCTGTGTGCCGTGTCCGTGGAAAAACAGAAGAATGCTTTGTCTCCCGCAGCTAATGCTTTCTCTCCATAGTCGGTTCAGCAGCGTTGAACCCTCATTTTATTTTTTTTCTTGCGAAAGCAATGCACCACCAGGTCTAAAAGCTCGTCGCTGTATGCCGTGTCCGTGGAAGAAGAAGAACGCTCGATCTCCTGCAGCTAATGCTTTCTCTCCATAGTCGGTTCAGCAGCGTTGTACCCTCCTCATTTTATTTTTTTTTGTTGTGAAAGCAATAATACGCCACGTCTAACCGCTCGTCGCTGTGTGCCGTGTCCGTGGAAGAAGAAGAACGCTCGGTCTCCTGCAGCTAATGCTTTCGCTCCATAGTCGATTCAGCAGCGTTGAACCCTCATTTTATTTGTTTCTTATTGCGAAAGCAATAATACGCCAGGTCTAACCGCTCGTCGCTGTGTGCCGTGTCCGTGGAAAAACAGAAGAATGCTCGGTCTCCTGCAGCTAATGCTTTCTCTCCATAGTCGGTTCAGCAGCGTTGAACCCTCATTTTATTTTTTTATTGCGAAAGCAATACTACGCCACGTCGAACCGCTCGTCGCTGTGTGCCGTGTCCGTGGAAAAACAGAATGCTCGGTCTCCTGCAGCTAATGCTTTCTCTCCATAGTCGGTTCAGCAGCGTTGTACCCTCCTCATTTTATTTTTTTGTTGTGAGAGCAATAATACGCCAGGTCTAACCGCTCGTCGCTGTGTGCCGTGTCCGTGGAAGAAGAAGAACGCTCGGTCTCCTGCAGCTAATGCTTTCGCTCCATAGTCGGTTCAGCAGCGTTAAACCCTCATTTTATTTGTTTCTTATTGCGAAAGCAATAATACGCCAGGTCTAACCGCTCGTCGCTGTGTGCCGTGTCCGTGGAAAAACAGAAGAATGCTCGGTCTCCTGCAGCTAATGCTTTCTCTCCATAGTCGGTTCAGCAGCGTTGAACCCTCATTTTATTTTTTTTTGTTGGGAAAGCAATGCTACGCCAGGTCTAACCGCTCGTCGCAGTGTGCCGTGTCCGTGGAGGAAGAAGAAGAACGCTCGGTCTCCTGCAGCTAATGCTTTCGCCCCATAGACGGTTCAGCAGCGTTGATACCTCCTCATTTTATTTTTGTTATTGCGAAAGCAATACTACGCCAGGTCTAACCGCTCGTCCCTGTGTGCCGTGTCCGTGGAAAAAAAGAAGAATGCTCGCTCTCCTGCAGCTAATGCTTTCTCTCCATAGTCGGTTCAGCAGCGTTGAACAATCCTCACTTTATTTTTTGTTGTTGTGAGAGCAATAATACGCCAGGTCTAACCGCTCGTCGCTGTGTGCCGTGTCCGTGGAAGAAGAAGAACGCTCGGTCTCCTGCAGCTAATGCTTTCGCTCCATAGTCGGTTCAGCAGCGTTGAACCCTCATTTTATTTTTTCTTATTGCGAAAGCAATAATACGCCAGGTCTAACCGCTCGTCCCTGTGTGCCGTGTCCGTGGAAAAACAAAAGAATGCTCGGTCTCCTGCAGCTAATGCTTTCGCTCCATGGTCGGATCAGCAGCGTTGAACCCTCATTTTATTTTTTTTTTGTTGCGAAAGCAATGCACCGCCAGGTCTAAAAGCTCGTCGCTGTGCGCCGTGTCCGTGGAAGAAGAACGCTCGGTCTCCTGCAGCTAATGCTTTCGCTCCATAGTCGATTCAGCAGCGTTGACCCCTCATTTTATTTTTTTCTTATTGCGAAATCAATAATACGCCAGGTCTAACCGCTCGTCGCTGTGTGCCATGTCCGTGGAAAAACAGAAGAATGCTCGGTCTCCTGCAGCTAATGCTTTCTCTCCATAGTCGGTTCAGCAGCGTTGAACCCTCATTTTATTTTTTTTTGTTGGGAAATCAATGCTACGCCAGGTCTAAAAGCTCGTCGCTGTGTGCCGTGTTCATGGAAGAAGAAGAACGCTCGGTCTCCTACAGCTAATGCTTTCGCTCCATCGTCGGTTCAGCAGCATTGAACCCTCTTCATTTTATTTTTTTTTGTTGCGAAAGCAATAGTACGCCGGGTCTAACCGCTCATCGCTGTGTGCCGTGTCCGTGGAAAAACAGAAAAATGCTCGGTCTCCTGCAGCTAATGCTTTCTCTCCATAGTCGGTTCAGCAGCGTTGAACCATCCTCATTTTATTTTTTTTTTGTTGTGAAAGCAATAATACGCCAGGTCTAACCGCTCGTGGCTGTGTGCCGTGTCCGTGGAAGAAGAAGAACGCTCGGTCTCCTGCAGCTAATGCTTTCGCTCCATAGTCGGTTCAGCAGCGTTGAACCCTCATTTTATTTTTTCTTATTGCGAAAGCAATAATATGCCAGGTCTAACCGCTCGTCGCTGTGTGCCGTGTCCGTGGAAAAACAGAAGAATGCTTTGTCTCCCGCAGCTAATGCTTTCTCTCCATAGTCGGTTCAGCAGCGTTGAACCCTCATTTTATTTTTTTTCTTGCGAAAGCAATGCACCACCAGGTCTAAAAGCTCGTCGCTGTATGCCGTGTCCGTGGAAGAAGAAGAACGCTCGATCTCCTGCAGCTAATGCTTTCTCTCCATAGTCGGTTCAGCAGCGTAGTACCCTCCTCATTTTATTTTTTTTTGTTGTGAAAGCAATAATACGCCACGTCTAACCGCTCGTCGCTGTGTGCCGTGTCCGTGGAAGAAGAAGAACGCTCGGTCTCCTGCAGCTAATGCTTTCTCTCCATAGTCGGTTCAGCAGCGTTGAACCCTCATTTTATTTTTTCTCTTTGCGAAAGCAATAATACGCCAGGTTTAACCGCTCGTCGCTGTGTGCCGTGTCCGTCGAAAAACAGAAGAATGCTCGGTCTCCTTCAGGTAATGCTTTCTCTCCATAGTCGGTTCAGCAGCGTTGAACCCTCATTTTATTTTTTTTGTTGCGAAAGCAATGCACCGCCAGGTCTAAAAGCTCGTCGCTGTGTGCCGTGGCCGTGGAAGAAGAAGAACGCTCGGTCTCCTGCAGCTAATGCTTTCTCACCATAGTCGGTTCAGCAGCGTTGTACCCTCCTCATTTTATTTTTTTGTTGTGAGAGCAATAATACGCCAGGTCTAACCGCTCGTCGCTGTGTGCCGTGTCCGTGGAAGAAGAAGAACGCTCGGTCTCCTGCAGCTAATGCTTTCGCTCCATAGTCGGTTCAGCAGCGTTAAACTCTCATTTTATTTTTTCTTATTGCGAAAGCAATAATACGCCAGGTCTAACCGCTCGTCCCTGTGTGCCGTGTCCGTGGAAAAACAAAAGAATGCTCGGTCTCCTGCAGCTAATGCTTTCGCTCCATAGTCGGTTCAGCGGCGTTGAACCCTCCTCATTTTATTTTTTTTTTGTTGTGAAAGCAATAATACGCCAGGTCTAACCGCTCGTCGCAGTGTGCCGTGTCCGTGGAGGAAGAAGAAGAACGCTCGGTCTCCTGCAGCTAATGCTTTCGCCCCATAGTCGGTTCAGCAGCGTTGATACCTCCTCATTTTATTTTTGTTATTGCGAAAGCAATACTACGCCAGGTATAACCGCTCGTCCCTGTGTGCCGTGTCCGTGGAAAAAAAGAAGAATGCTCGCTCTCCTGCAGCTAATGCTTTCTCTCCATAGTCGGTTCAGCAGCGTTGAACCCTCATTCTATTTTTTTTGTTGCGAAAGCAATGCACCGCCAGGTCTAAAAGCTCGTCGCTGTGCGCCGTGTCCGTGGAAGAAGAAGAACGCTCGGTCTCCTGCAGCTAATGCTTTCGCTCCATATTCGGTTCAGCAGCGTTGAACCCTCATTTTATTTTTTTTTGTTGCGAAAGCAATGCACCGCCAGGTCTAAAAGCTCGTCGCTGTGTGCCGTGTCCGCGGAAGAAGAAGAACGCTCGGTCTCCTGCAGCTAATGCTTTCTCTCCATAGCCGGTTCAGCAGCGTTGTACCCTCCTAATTTTATTTTTTTTGTTGTTGTGAAAGCAATAATACGCCAGGTCTAACCGCTCGTCGCTGTGTGCCGTGTCCGTGGAAGAAGAAGAAGAACGCTCGGTCTCCTGCAGCTAATGCTTTCGCTCCATAGTTGGTTCAGCAGTGCTAAACCCTCATTTTATTTTTTTTGTTTGGAAAGCAATGCTACACCAGTTCTTAAAGGTCGTCGCTGTGGGCCGTATACGTGGAAGAAGAAGAACACTCGGTCTCCTGCAGCTAATGCTTTCGCTCCATGGTCGGTTCAGCAGCGTTGAAAGCTCATTTTATTTTTTTTTGTTGGGAAAGCAATGCTACGCCAGGTCTAAAAGCTGGTCGCTGTGTGCCGTGTTCATGGAAGAAGAAGAAGAACGCTCGGTCTCCTACAGCTAATGCTTTCGCTCCATCGTCGGTTCAGCAGCATTGAACCCTCTTCATTTTATTTTTTTTATTGCGAAAGCAATACTACGCCAGGTCTACAGCTCGTCGCTGTGTGCCGTGTCCGTGAAAAAAGAAGAATGCTCGGTCTCCAGCAGCTAATGCCTTCTCTTCATAGTCGATTCAGCAGAGTTGAACCCTCATTTTATTTTTTTGTTGCGAAAGCAATGCAACGCCAGGTCTAAAAGCTCGTCGCTGGGTGTTGTGTCCGTAGAAGAAGAAGAACGCTCGGTCTCCTGCAGCTAATGCTTTCGCTCCATAGTCGGTTCAGCAGCGTTGAACCCTCCTTTTATTTTTTTTTTGTTGGGAACGCAATGCTACACCAGGTGTAAAAGCTCGTCGCTGTGTGCCGTGTCCGTGGAAGAAGAAGAACGCTCGGTCCCCTGCAGCTAATGCTTTCTCTCCTTAGTCGGTTCAGCAGCGTTGAACCCTCCTCATTTTATTTTTTTTGTTGTGAAAGCAATAATACGCCAGGTCTAACCGCTCGTCGCTGTGTGCCGTGTCCGTGGAAGAAGAAGAATAACGCTCGGTCTCCTGCAGCTAATGCTTTCTCTCCTTAGTCGGTTCAGCAGCGTTGAACCCTCCTCATTTTATTTTTTTTGTTGTGAAAGCAATAATACGCCAGGTCTAACCGCTCGTCGCAGTGTGCCGCGTCCGTGGAAGAAGAAGAATAACGCTCGGTCTCCTGCAGCTAATGCTTTCGACCCATAGTCGGTTCAGCAGGGTTGAACCCTCCTCATTTTATTTTTTTTATTGCGAAAGCAATACTATGCCAGGTCTAACCGCTCGTCGCTGTGTGCCGTGTCCGTGGAAGAAGAAGAAGAACGCTCGGTCTCCTTCAGCTAATGCTTTCGCCCCATAGTCGGTTCAGCAGCGTTGAAACCTCCTCATTTTATTTTTTTATTGCGAAAGCAATACTACGCCACGTCGAACCGCTCGTCGCTGTGTGCCGTGTCCGTGGAAAAACAGAATGCTCGGTCTCCTGCAGCTAATGCTTTCTCTCCATAGTCGGTTCAGCAGCGTTGAACCCTCATTTTATTTTTTTTTTGCTCCGAAAGCAAAGCACCGCCAGGTCTAAAAGCTCGTCGCTTTGCGCCGTGTCCGTGGAAGAAGAAGAACGCTCGGTCTCCTGCAGCTAATGCTTTCGCTCCATAGTCGATTCAGCAGCGTTGAACCCTCATTTTATTTGTTTCTTATTGCGAAAGCAATAATACGCCAGGTCTAACCGCTCGTCGCTGTGTGCCGTGTCCGTGGAAAAACAGAAGAATGCTCGGTCTCCTGCAGCTAATGCTTTCTCTCCATAGTCGGTTCAGCAGCGTTGAACCCTCATTTTATTTTTTTTTGTTGGGAAAGCAATGCTACGCCAGGTCTAAAAGCTCGTCGCTGTGTGCCGTGTTCATGGAAGAAGAAGAACGCTCGGTCTCCTACAGCTAATGCTTTCGCTCCATCGTCGGTTCAGCAGCATTGAACCCTCTTCATTTTATTTTTTTATTGCGAAAGCAATACTACGCCAGGTCTAACAGCTCGTCGCTGTGTGCCTTGTCCGTGGAAGAAGAAAACGCTCGGTCTCCTGCAGCTAATGCTTTCTCTCCATAGTCGGTTCAGCAGCGTTGAACAATCCTCACTTTATTTTTTGTTGTTGTGAGAGCAATAATACGCCAGGTCTAACCGCTCGTCGCTGTGTGCCGTGTCCGTGGAAGAAGAAGAACGCTCGGTCTCCTGCAGCTAATGCTTTCGCTCCATAGTCGGTTCAGCAGCGTTGAACCCTCATTTTATTTTTTCTTATTGCGAAAGCAATAATACGCCAGGTCTAAAAGCTCGTCGCTGTGCGCCGTGTCCGTGGAAGAAGAACGCTCGGTCTCCTGCAGCTAATGCTTTCGCTCCATAGTCGATTCAGCAGCGTTGACCCCTCATTTTATTTTTTTCTTATTGCGAAATCAATAATACGCCAGGTCTAACCGCTCGTCGCTGTGTGCCGTGTCCGTGGAAAAACAGAAGAATGCTCGGTCTCCTGCAGCTAATGCTTTCTCTCCATAGTCGGTTCAGCAGCGTTGAACCCTCATTTTATTTTTTTTTTGTTGGGAAATCAATGCTACGCCAGGTCTAAAAGCTCGTCGCTGTGTGCCGTGTTCATGGAAGAAGAAGAACGCTCGGTCTCCTACAGCTAATGCTTTCGCTCCATCGTCGGTTCAGCAGCATTGAACCCTCTTCATTTTATTTTTTTTTGTTGCGAAAGCAATAGTGCGCCGGGTCTAACCGCTCATCGCTGTGTGCCGTGTCCGTGGAAAAACAGAAAAATGCTCGGTCTCCTGCAGCTAATGCTTTCTCTCCATAGTCGGTTCAGCAGCGTTGAACCATCCTCATTTTATTTTTTTTTTGTTGTGAAAGCAATAATACGCCAGGTCTAACCGCTCGTCGCTGTGTGCCGTGTCCGTGGAAGAAGAAGAACGCTCGGTCTCCTGCAGCTAATGCTTTCGCTCCATAGTCGGTTCAGCAGCGTTGAACCCTCATTGTATTTTTTCTTATTGCGAAAGCAATAATATGCCAGGTCTAACCGCTCGTCGCTGTGTGCCGTGTCCGTGGAAAAACAGAAGAATGCTTTGTCTCCCGCAGCTAATGCTTTCTCTCCATAGTCGGTTCAGCAGCGTTGAACCCTCATTTTATTTTTTTTCTTGCGAAAGCAATGCACCACCAGGTCTAAAAGCTCGTCGCTGTATGCCATGTCCGTGGAAGAAGAAGAACGCTCGATCTCCTGCAGCTAATGCTTTCTCTCCATAGTCGGTTCAGCAGCGTTGTACCCTCCTCATTTTATTTTTTTTTGTTGTGAAAGCAATAATACGCCACGTCTAACCGCTCGTCGCTGTGTGCCGTGTCCGTGGAAGAAGAAGAACGCTCGGTCTCCTGCAGCTAATGCTTTCTCTCCATAGTCGGTTCAGCAGCGTTGAACCCTCATTTTATTTTTTCTCTTTGCGAAAGCAATAATACGCCAGGTCTAACCGCTCGTCGCTGTGTGCCGTGTCCGTCGAAAAACAGAAGAATGCTCGGTCTCCTTCAGGTAATGCTTTCTCTCCATAGTCGGTTCAGCAGCGTTGAACCCTCATTTTATTTTTTTTTGTTGCGAAAGCAATGCACCGCCAGGTCTAAAAGCTCGTCGCTGTGTGCCGTGGCCGTGGAAGAAGAAGAACGCTCGGTCTCCTGCAGCTAATGCTTTCTCACCATAGTCGGTTCAGCAGCGTTGTACCCTCCTCATTTTATTTTTTTGTTGTGAGAGCAATAATACGCCAGGTCTAACCGCTCGTCGCTGTGTGCCGTGTCCGTGGAAGAAGAAGAACGCTCGGTCTCTTGCAGCTAATGCTTTCGCTCCATAGTCGGTTCAGCAGCGTTAAACTCTCATTTTATTTTTTCTTATTGCGAAAGCAATAATACGTCAGGTCTAACCGCTCGTCCCTGTGTGCCGTGTCCGTGGAAAAACAAAAGAATGCTCGGTCTCCTGCAGCTAATGCTTTCGCTCCATAGTCGGTTCAGCGGCGTTGAACCCTCCTCATTTTATTTTTTTTTTGTTGTGAAAGCAATAATACGCCAGGTCTAACCGCTCGTCGCAGTGTGCCGTGTCCGTGGAGGAAGAAGAAGAACGCTCGGTCTCCTGCAGCTAATGCTTTCGCCCCATAGTCGGTTCAGCAGCGTTGATACCTCCTCATTTTATTTTTGTTATTGCGAAAGCAATACTACGGCAGGTCTAACCGCTCGTCCCTGTGTGCCGTGTCCGTGGAAAAAAAGAAGAATGCTCGCTCTCCTGCAGCTAATGCTTTCTCTCCATAGTCGGTTCAGCAGCGTTGAACCCTCATTCTATTTTTTTTTTGTTGCGAAAGCAATGCACCGCCAGGTCTAAAAGCTCGTCGCTGTGCGCCGTGTCCGTGGAAGAAGATGAACGCTCGGTCTCCTGTAGCTAATGCTTTCGCTCCATATTCGGTTCAGCAGCGTTGAACCCTCATTTTATTTTTTTTTGTTGCGAAAGCAATGCACCGCCAGGTCTAAAAGCTCGTCGCTGTGTGCCGTGTCCGCGGAAGAAGAAGAACGCTCGGTCTCCTGCAGCTAATGCTTTCTCTCCATAGCCGGTTCAGCAGCGTTGTACCCTCCTAATTTTATTTTTTCTGTTGTTGTGAAAGCAATAATACGCCAGGTCTAACCGCTCGTCGCTGTGTGCCGTGTCCGTGGAAGAAGAAGAAGAACGCTCGGTCTCCTGCAGCTAATGCTTTCGCTCCATAGTTGGTTCAGCAGTGCTAAACCCTCATTTTATTTTTTTTGTTTGGAAAGCAATGCTACACCAGTTCTTAAAGGTCGTCGCTGTGGGCCGTATACGTGGAAGAAGAAGAACACTCGGTCTCCTGCAGCTAATGCTTTCGCTCCATGGTCGGTTCAGCAGCGTTGAAAGCTCATTTTATTTTTTTTTTGTTGGGAAAGCAATGCTACGCCAGGTCTAAAAGCTCGTCGCTGTGTGCCGTGTTCATGGAAGAAGAAGAAGAACGCTCGGTCTCCTACAGCTAATGCTTTCGCTCCATCGTCGGTTCAGCAGCATTGAACCCTCTTCATTTTATTTTTTTTATTGCGAAAGCAATACTACGCCAGGTCTACAGCTCGTCGCTGTGTGCCGTGTCCGTGAAAAAAGAAGAATGCTCGGTCTCCAGCAGCTAATGCCTTCTCTTCATAGTCGATTCAGCAGAGTTGAACCCTCATTTTATTTTTTTGTTGCGAAAGCAATGCAACGCCAGGTCTAAAAGCTCGTCGCTGGGTGTTGTGTCCGTAGAAGAAGAAGAACGCTCGGTCTCCTGCAGCTAATGCTTTCGCTCCATAGTCGGTTCAGCAGCGTTGAACCCTCCTTTTATTTTTTTTTTGTTGGGAACGCAATGCTACACCAGGTGTAAAAGCTCGTCGCTGTGTGCCGTGTCCGTGGAAGAAGAAGAACGCTCGGTCCCCTGCAGCTAATGCTTTCTCTCCTTAGTCGGTTCAGCAGCGTTGAACCCTCCTCATTTTATTTTTTTTGTTGTGAAAGCAATAATACGCCAGGTCTAACCGCTCGTCGCTGTGTGCCGTGTCCGTGGAAGAAGAAGAATAACGCTCGGTCTCCTGCAGCTAATGCTTTCTCTCCTTAGTCGGTTCAGCAGCGTTGAACCCTCCTCATTTTATTTTTTTTGTTGTGAAAGCAATAATACGCCAGGTCTAACCGCTCGTCGCAGTGTGCCGCGTCCGTGGAAGAAGAAGAATAACGCTCGGTCTCCTGCAGCTAATGCTTTCGACCCATAGTCGGTTCAGCAGGGTTGAACCCTCCTCATTTTATTTTTTTTATTGCGAAAGCAATACTATGCCAGGTCTAACCGCTCGTCGCTGTGTGCCGTGTCCGTGGAAGAAGAAGAAGAACGCTCGGTCTCCTTCAGCTAATGCTTTCGCCCCATAGTCGGTTCAGCAGCGTTGAAACCTCCTCATTTTATTTTTTTATTGCGAAAGCAATACTACGCCACGTCGAACCGCTCGTCGCTGTGTGCCGTGTCCGTGGAAAAACAGAATGTTCGGTCTCCTGCAGCTAATGCTTTCTCTCCATAGTCGGTTCAGCAGCGTTGAACCCTCATTTTATTTTTTTTTTTGTTCCGAAAGCAAAGCACCGCCAGGTCTAAAAGCTCGTCGCTTTGCGCCGTGTCCGTGGAAGAAGAAGAACGCTCTGTCTCCTGCAGCTAATGCTTTCGCTCCATAGTCGATTCAGCAGCGTTGAACCCTCATTTTATTTGTTTCTTATTGCGAAAGCAATAATACGCCAGGTCTAACCGCTCGTCGCTGTGTGCCGTGTCCGTGGAAAAACAGAAGAATGCTCGGTCTCCTGCAGCTAATGCTTTCTCTCCATAGTCGGTTCAGCAGCGTTGAACCCTCATTTTATTTTTTTTTGTTGGGAAAGCAATGCTACGCCAGGTCTAAAAGCTCGTCGCTGTGTGCCGTGTTCATGGAAGAAGAAGAACGCTCGGTCTCCTACAGCTAATGCTTTCGCTCCATCGTCGGTTCAGCAGCATTGAACCCTCTTCATTTTATTTTTTTATTGCGAAAGCAATACTACGCCAGGTCTAACAGCTCGTCGCTGTGTGCCTTGTCCGTGGAAGAAGAAAACGCTCGGTCTCCTGCAGCTAATGCTTTCTCTCCATAGTCGGTTCAGCAGCGTTGAACAATCCTCACTTTATTTTTTGTTGTTGTGAGAGCAATAATACGCCAGGTCTAACCGCTCGTCGCTGTGTGCCGTGTCCGTGGAAGAAGAAGAACGCTCGGTCTCCTGCAGCTAATGCTTTCGCTCCATAGTCGGTTCAGCAGCGTTGAACCCTCATTTTATTTTTTCTTATTGCGAAAGCAATAATACGCCAGGTCTAAAAGCTCGTCGCTGTGCGCCGTGTCCGTGGAAGAAGAACGCTCGGTCTCCTGCAGCTAATGCTTTCGCTCCATAGTCGATTCAGCAGCGTTGACCCCTCATTTTATTTTTTTCTTATTGCGAAATCAATAATACGCCAGGTCTAACCGCTCGTCGCTGTGTGCCGTGTCCGTGGAAAAACAGAAGAATGCTCGGTCTCCTGCAGCTAATGCTTTCTCTCCATAGTCGGTTCAGCAGCGTTGAACCCTCATTTTATTTTTTTTTTTGTTGGGAAATCAATGCTACGCCAGGTCTAAAAGCTCGTCGCTGTGTGCCGTGTTCATGGAAGAAGAAGAACGCTCGGTCTCCTACAGCTAATGCTTTCGCTCCATCGTCGGTTCAGCAGCATTGAACCCTCTTCATTTTATTTTTTTTTTGT
Source organism: Amblyomma maculatum (assembly GCF_055883805.1). NCBI lineage: Eukaryota > Metazoa > Arthropoda > Arachnida > Ixodida > Ixodidae > Amblyomma > Amblyomma maculatum. The sequence continues at coordinate 17,395,417 of NW_028146738.1, forward strand.
TGCGAAAGCAATAGTACGCCGGGTCTAACCGCTCATCGCTGTGTGCCGTGTCCGTGGAAAAACAGAAAAATGCTCGGTCTCCTGCAGCTAATGCTTTCTCTCCATAGTCGGTTCAGCAGCGTTGAACCATCCTCATTTTATTTTTTTTTTGTTGTGAAAGCAATAATACGCCAGGTCTAACCGCTCGTCGCTGTGTGCCGTGTCCGTGGAAGAAGAAGAACGCTCGGTCTCCTGCAGCTAATGCTTTCGCTCCATAGTCGGTTCAGCAGCGTTGAACCCTCATTGTATTTTTTCTTATTGCGAAAGCAATAATATGCCAGGTCTAACCGCTCGTCGCTGTGTGCCGTGTCCGTGGAAAAACAGAAGAATGCTTTGTCTCCCGCAGCTAATGCTTTCTCTCCATAGTCGGTTCAGCAGCGTTGAACCCTCATTTTATTTTTTTTCTTGCGAAAGCAATGCACCACCAGGTCTAAAAGCTCGTCGCTGTATGCCGTGTCCGTGGAAGAAGAAGAACGCTCGATCTCCTGCAGCTAATGCTTTCTCTCCATAGTCGGTTCAGCAGCGTTGTACCCTCCTCATTTTATTTTTTTTTGTTGTGAAAGCAATAATACGCCACGTCTAACCGCTCGTCGCTGTGTGCCGTGTCCGTGGAAGAAGAAGAACGCTCGGTCTCCTGCTGCTAATGCTTTCTCTCCATAGTCGGTTCAGCAGCGTTGAACCCTCATTTTATTTTTTCTCTTTGCGAAAGCAATAATACGCCAGGTCTAACCGCTCGTCGCTGTGTGCCGTGTCCGTCGAAAAACAGAAGAATGCTCGGTCTCCTTCAGGTAATGCTTTCTCTCCATAGTCGGTTCAGCAGCGTTGAACCCTCATTTTATTTTTTTTGTTGCGAAAGCAATGCACCGCCAGGTCTAAAAGCTCGTCGCTGTGTGCCGTGGCCGTGGAAGAAGAAGAACGCTCGGTCTCCTGCAGCTAATGCTTTCTCACCATAGTCGGTTCAGCAGCGTTGTACCCTCCTCATTTTATTTTTTTGTTGTGAGAGCAATAATACGCCAGGTCTAACCGCTCGTCGCTGTGTGCCGTGTCCGTGGAAGAAGAAGAACGCTCGGTCTCCTGCAGCTAATGCTTTCGCTCCATAGTCGGTTCAGCAGTGTTAAACTCTCATTTTATTTTTTCTTATTGCGAAAGCAATAATACGCCAGGTCTAACCGCTCGTCCCTGTGTGCCGTGTCCGTGGAAAAACAAAAGAATGCTCGGTCTCCTGCAGCTAATGCTTTCGCTCCATAGTCGGTTCAGCGGCGTTGAACCCTCCTCATTTTATTTTTTTTTTTTTGTTGTGAAAGCAATAATACGCCAGGTCTAACCGCTCGTCGCAGTGTGCCGTGTCCGTGGAGGAAGAAGAAGAACGCTCGGTCTCCTGCAGCTAATGCTTTCGCCCCATAGTCGGTTCAGCAGCGTTGATACCTCCTCATTTTATTTTTGTTATTGCGAAAGCAATACTACGGCAGGTCTAACCGCTCGTCCCTGTGTGCCGTGTCCGTGGAAAAAAAGAAGAATGCTCGCTCTCCTGCAGCTAATGCTTTCTCTCCATAGTCGGTTCAGCAGCGTTGAACCCTCATTCTATTTTTTTTTTGTTGCGAAAGCAATGCACCGCCAGGTCTAAAAGCTCGTCGCTGTGCGCCGTGTCCGTGGAAGAAGATGAACGCTCGGTCTCCTGCAGCTAATGCTTTCGCTCCATATTCGGTTCAGCAGCGTTGAACCCTCATTTTATTTTTTTTTGTTGCGAAAGCAATGCACCGCCAGTTCTAAAAGCTCGTCGCTGTGTGCCGTGTCCGCGGAAGAAGAAGAACGCTCGGTCTCCTGCAGCTAATGCTTTCTCTCCATAGCCGGATCAGCAGCGTTGTACCCTCCTAATTTTATTTTTTTTGTTGTTGTGAAAGCAATAATACGCCAGGTCTAACCGCTCGTCGCTGTGTGCCGTGTCCGTGGAAGAAGAAGAAGAACGCTCGGTCTCCTGCAGCTAATGCTTTCGCTCCATAGTTGGTTCAGCAGTGCTAAACCCTCATTTTATTTTTTTTGTTTGGAAAGCAATGCTACACCAGTTCTTAAAGGTCGTCGCTGTGGGCCGTATACGTGGAAGAAGAAGAACACTCGGTCTCCTGCAGCTAATGCTTTCGCTCCATGGTCGGTTCAGCAGCGTTGAAAGCTCATTTTATTTTTTTTTGTTGGGAAAGCAATGCTACGCCAGGTCTAAAAGCTCGTCGCTGTGTGCCGTGTCCGTGGAAAAACAGAAGAATGCTCGGTCTCCTGCAGCTAATGCTTTCTCTCCATAGTCGGTTCAGCAGCGTTGAACCCTCATTTTATTTTTTTTTTGTTGGGAAAGCAATGCTACGCCAGGTCTAAAAGCTCGTCGCTGTGTGCCGTGTTCATGGAAGAAGAAGAACGCTCGGTCTCCTACAGCTAATGCTTTCGCTCCATCGTCGGTTCAGCAGCATTGAACCCTCTTCATTTTATTTTTTTATTGCGAAAGCAATACTACGCCAGGTCTAACAGCTCGTCGCTGTGTGCCTTGTCCGTGGAAGAAGAAAACGCTCGGTCTCCTGCAGCTAATGCTTTCTCTCCATAGTCGGTTCAGCAGCGTTGAACAATCCTCACTTTATTTTTTGTTGTTGTGAGAGCAATAATACGCCAGGTCTAACCGCTCGTCGCTGTGTGCCGTGTCCGTGGAAGAAGAAGAACGCTCGGTCTCCTGCAGCTAATGCTTTCGCTCCATAGTCGGTTCAGCAGCGTTGAACCCTCATTTTATTTTTTCTTATTGCGAAAGCAATAATACGCCAGGTCTAACCGCTCGTCCCTGTGTGCCGTGTCCGTGGAAAAACAAAAGAATGCTCGGTCTCCTGCAGCTAATGCTTTCGCTCCATGGTCGGATCAGCAGCGTTGAACCCTCATTTTATTTTTTTTTTGTTGCGAAAGCAATGCACCGCCAGGTCTAAAAGCTCGTCGCTGTGCGCCGTGTCCGTGGAAGAAGAACGCTCGGTCTCCTGCAGCTAATGCTTTCGCTCCATAGTCGATTCAGCAGCGTTGACCCCTCATTTTTTTTTTTTCTTATTGCGAAATCAATAATACGCCAGGTCTAACCGCTCGTCGCTGTGTGCCGTGTCCGTTGAAAAACAGAAGAATGCTCGGTCTCCTGCAGCTAATGCTTTCTCTCCATAGTCGGTTCAGCAGCGTTGAACCCTCATTTTATTTTTTTTTTGTTGGGAAATCAATGCTACGCCAGGTCTAAAAGCTCGTCGCTGTGTGCCGTGTTCATGGAAGAAGAAGAACGCTCGGTCTCCTACAGCTAATGCTTTCGCTCCATCGTCGGTTCAGCAGCATTGAACCCTCTTCATTTTATTTTTTTTTTTGTTGCGAAAGCAATAGTACGCCGGGTCTAACCGCTCATCGCTGTGTGCCGTGTCCGTGGAAAAACAGAAAAATGCTCGGTCTCCTGCAGCTAATGCTTTCTCTCCATAGTCGGTTCAGCAGCGTTGAACCATCCTCATTTTATTTTTTTTTTTGTTGTGAAAGCAATAATACGCCAGGTCTAACCGCTCGTCGCTGTGTGCCGTGTCCGTGGAAGAAGAAGAACGCTCGGTTTCCTGCAGCTAATGCTTTCGCTCCATAGTCGGTTCAGCAGCGTTGAACCCTCATTTTATTTTTTCTTATTGCGAAAGCAATAATATGCCAGGTCTAACCGCTCGTCGCTGTGTGCCGTGTCCGTGGAAAAACAGAAGAATGCTTTGTCTCCCGCAGCTAATGCTTTCTCTCCATAGTCGGTTCAGCAGCGTTGAACCCTCATTTTATTTTTTTTCTTGCGAAAGCAATGCACCACCAGGTCTAAAAGCTCGTCGCTGTATGCCGTGTCCATGGAAGAAGAAGAACGCTCGATCTCCTGCAGCTAATGCTTTCTCTCCATAGTCGGTTCAGCAGCGTTGTACCCTCCTCATTTTATTTTTTTTTGTTGTGAAAGCAATAATACGCCACGTCTAACCGCTCGTCGCTGTGTGCCGTGTCCGTGGAAGAAGAAGAACGCTCGGTCTCCTGCAGCTAATGCTTTCTCTCCATAGTCGGTTCAGCAGCGTTGAACCCTCATTTTATTTTTTCTCTTTGCGAAAGCAATAATACGCCAGGTCTAACCGCTCGTCGCTGTGTGCCGTGGCCGTGGAAGAAGAAGAACGCTCGGTCTCCTGCAGCTAATGCTTTCTCACCATAGTCGGTTCAGCAGCGTTGTACCCTCCTCATTTTATTTTTTTGTTGTGAGAGCAATAATACGCCAGGTCTAACCGCTCGTCGCTGTGCGCCGTGTCCGTGGAAGAAGAAGAACGCTCGGTCTCCTGCAGCTAATGCTTTCGCTCCATAGTCGGTTCAGCAGCGTTAAACTCTCATTTTATTTTTTCTTATTGCGAAAGCAATAATACGCCAGGTCTAACCGCTCGTCCCTGTGTGCCGTGTCCGTGGAAAAACAAAAGAATGCTCGGTCTCCTGCAGCTAATGCTTTCGCTCCATAGTTGGTTCAGCGGCGTTGAACCCTCCTCATTTTATTTTTTTTTTGTTGTGAAAGCAATAATACGCCAGGTCTAACCGCTCGTCGCAGTGTGCCGTGTCCGTGGAGGAAGAAGAAGAACGCTCGGTCTCCTGCAGCTAATGCTTTCGCCCCATAGTCGGTTCAGCAGCGTTGATACCTCCTCATTTTATTTTTGTTATTGCGAAAGCAATACTACGCCAGGTCTAACCGCTCGTCCCTGTGTGCCGTGTCCGTGGAAAAAAAGAAGAATGCTCGCTCTCCTGCAGCTAATGCTTTCTCTCCATAGTCGGTTCAGCAGCGTTGAACCCTCATTCTATTTTTTTTTGTTGCGAAAGCAATGCACCGCCAGGTCTAAAAGCTCGTCACTGTGCGCCGTGTCCGTGGAAGAAGAAGAACGCTCGGTCTCCTGCAGCTAATGCTTTCGCTCCATATTCGGTTCAGCAGCGTTGAACCCTCATTTTATTTTTTTTTGTTGCGAAAGCAATGCACCGCCAGGTCTAAAAGCTCGTCGCTGTGTGCCGTGTCCGCGGAAGAAGAAGAACGCTCGGTCTCCTGCAGCTAATGCTTTCTCTCCATAGCCGGTTCAGCAGCGTTGTACCCTCCTAATTTTATTTTTTTTGTTGTTGTGAAAGCAATATTACGCCAGGTCTAACCGCTCGTCGCTGTGTGCCGTGTCCGTGGAAGAAGAAGAAGAACGCTCGGTCTCCTGCAGCTAATGCTTTCGCTCCATAGTTGGTTCAGCAGTGCTAAACCCTCATTTTATTTTTTTTGTTTGGAAAGCAATGCTACACCAGTTCTTAAAGGTCGTCGCTGTGGGCCGTATACGTGGAAGAAGAAGAACACTCGGTCTCCTGCAGCTAATGCTTTCGCTCCATGGTCGGTTCAGCAGCGTTGAAAGCTCATTTTATTTTTTTTTGTTGGGAAAGCAATGCTACGCCAGGTCTAAAAGCTCGTCGCTGTGTGCCGTGTTCATGGAAGAAGAAGAAGAACGCTCGGTCTCCTACAGCTAATGCTTTCGCTCCATCGTCGGTTCAGCAGCATTGAACCCTCTTCATTTTATTTTTTTTATTGCGAAAGCAATACTACGCCAGGTCTAACAGCTCGTCGCTGTGTGCCGTGTCCGTGAAAAAAGAAGAATGCTCGGTCTCCAGCAGCTAATGCTTTCTCTCCATAGTCGGTTCAGCAGCGTTGAACCCTCATTTTATTTTTTTTTGTTGGGAAAGCAATGCTACGCCAGGTCTAAAAGCTCGTCGCTGTGTGCCGTGTTCATGGAAGAAGAAGAACGCTCGGTCTCCTACAGCTAATGCTTTCGCTCCATCGTCGGTTCAGCAGCATTGAACCCTCTTCATTTTATTTTTTTATTGCGAAAGCAATACTACGCCAGGTCTAACAGCTCGTCGCTGTGTGCCTTGTCCGTGGAAGAAGAAAACGCTCGGTCTCCTGCAGCTAATGCTTTCTCTCCATAGTCGGTTCAGCAGCGTTGAACAATCCTCACTTTATTTTTTGTTGTTGTGAGAGCAATAATACGCCAGGTCTAACCGCTCGTCGCTGTGTGCCGTGTCCGTGGAAGAAGAAGAACGCTCGGTCTCCTGCAGCTAATGCTTTCGCTCCATAGTCGGTTCAGCAGCGTTGAACCCTCATTTTATTTTTTCTTATTGCGAAAGCAATAATACGCCAGTTCTAACCGCTCGTCCCTGTGTGCCGTGTCCGTGGAAAAACAAAAGAATGCTCGGTCTCCTGCAGCTAATGCTTTCGCTCCATGGTCGGATCAGCAGCGTTGAACCCTCATTTTATTTTTTTTTTTGTTGCGAAAGCAATGCACCGCCAGGTCTAAAAGCTCGTCGCTGTGCGCCGTGTCCGTGGAAGAAGAACGCTCGGTCTCCTGCAGCTAATGCTTTCGCTCCATAGTCGATTCAGGAGCGTTGACCCCTCATTTTATTTTTTTCTTATTGCGAAATCAATAATACGCCAGGTCTAACCGCTCGTCGCTGTGTGCCGTGTCCGTGGAAAAACAGAAGAATGCTCGGTCTCCTGCAGCTAATGCTTTTTCTCCATAGTCGGTTCAGCAGCGTTGAACCCTCATTTTATTTTTTTTTTGTTGGGAAATCAATGCTACGCCAGGTCTAAAAGCTCGTCGCTGTGTGCCGTGTTCATGGAAGAAGAAGAACGCTCGGTCTCCTACAGCTAATGCTTTCGCTCCATCGTCGGTTCAGCAGCATTGAACCCTCTTCATTTTATTTTTTTTTTGTTGCGAAAGCAATAGTACGCCGGGTCTAACCGCTCATCGCTGTGTGCCGTGTCCGTGGAAAAACAGAAAAATGCTCGGTCTCCTGCAGCTAATGCTTTCGCTCCATAGTCGGTTCAGCAGCGTTGAACCCTCATTTTATTTTTTCTTATTGCGAAAGCAATAATATACCAGGTCTAACCGCTCGTCGCTGTGTGCCGTGTCCGTGGAAAAACAGAAGAATGCTTTGTCTCCCGCAGCTAATGCTTTCTCTCCATAGTCGGTTCAGCAGCGTTGAACCCTCATTTTATTTTTTTTCTTGCGAAAGCAATGCACCACCAGGTCTAAAAGCTCGTCGCTGTATGCCGTGTCCGTGGAAGAAGAAGAACGCTCGATCTCCTGCAGCTAATGCTTTCTCTCCATAGTCGGTTCAGCAGCGTTGTACCCTCCTCATTTTATTTTTTTTGTTGTGAAAGCAATAATACGCCACGTCTAACCGCTCGTCGCTGTGTGCCGTGTCCGTGGAAGAAGAAGAACGCTCGGTCTCCTGCAGCTAATGCTTTCTCTCCATAGTCGGTTCAGCAGCGTTGAACCCTCATTTTATTTTTTCTCTTTGCGAAAGCAATAATACGCCAGGTCTAACCGCTCGTCGCTGTGTGCCGTGTCCGTCGAAAAACAGAAGAATGCTCGGTCTCCTTCAGGTAATGCTTTCTCTCCATAGTCGGTTCACCAGCGTTGAACCCTCATTTTATTTTTTTTGTTGCGAAAGCAATGCACCGCCAGGTCTAAAAGCTCGTCGCTGTGTGCCGTGGCCGTAGAAGAAGAAGAACGCTCGGTCTCCTGCAGCTAATGCTTTCTCACCATAGTCGGTTCAGCAGCGTTGTACCCTCCTCATTTTATTTTTTTGTTGCGAGAGCAATAATACGCCAGGTCTAACCGCTCGTCGCTGTGTGCCGTGTCCGTGGAAGAAGAAGAACGCTCGGTCTCCTGCAGCTAATGCTTTCGCTCCATAGTCGGTTCAGCAGCATTAAACTCTCATTTTATTTTTTCTTATTGCGAAAGCAATAATACGCCAGGTCTAACCGCTCGTCCCTGTGTGCCGTGTCTGTGGAAAAACAAAAGAATGCTCGGTCTCCTGCAGCTAATGCTTTCGCTCCATAGTCGGTTCAGCGGCGTTGAACCCTCCTCATTTTATTTTTTTTTTGTTGTGAAAGCAATAATACGCCAGGTCTAACCGCTCGTCGCAGTGTGCCGTGTCCGTGGAGGAAGAAGAAGAACGCTCGGTCTCCTGCAGCTAATGCTTTCGCCCCATAGTCGGTTCAGCAGCGTTGATACCTCCTCATTTTATTTTTGTTATTGCGAAAGCAATACTACGCCAGGTCTAACCGCTCGTCCCTGTGTGCCGTGTCCGTGGAAAAAAAGAAGAATGCTCGCTCTCCTGCAGCTAATGCTTTCTCTCCATAGTCGGTTCAGCAGCGTTGAACCCTCATTCTATTTTTTTTGTTGCGAAAGCAATGCACCGCCAGGTCTAAAAGCTCGTCGCTGTGCGCCGTGTCCGTGGAAGAAGAAGAACGCTCGGTCTCCTGCAGCTAATGCTTTCGCTCCATATTCGGTTCAGCAGCGTTGAACCCTCATTTTATTTTTTTTTGTTGCGAAAGCAATGCACCGCCAGGTCTAAAAGTTCGTCGCTGTGTGCCGTGTCCGTGGAAGAAGAAGAACGCTCGGTCTCCTGCAGCTAATGCTTTCTCTCCATAGTCGGTTCACCAGCGTTGTACCCTCCTCATTTTATTTTTTTTTGTTGTGAGAGAAATAATACGCCAGGTCTAACCGCTCGTCGCTGTGTGCCGTGTCCGTGGAAGAAGAAGAACGCTCGGTCTCCTGCAGCTACTGCTTTCGCTCCATAGTGGGTTCAGCAGCATTGAACCCTCATTTATTTTTTTTATTGCGAAAGCAATGCTACGCCAGGTCTAAAAGCTCGTCGCTGTGTGCCGTGTCCGTGGAAGAAGAAGAACGCTCGGTCTCCTGCAGCTACTGCTTTCGCTCCATAGTCGGTTCAGCAGCGTTGAACCCTCATTTTATTTTTTTTTTGTTACGAAAGCAATGCACCGCCAGGTCTAAAAGCTCGTCGCTGTGTGCCGTGTCCGCGGAAGAAGAAGAACGCTCGGTCTCCTGCAGCTAATGCTTTCTCTCCATAGCCGGTTCAGCAGCGTTGTACCCTCCTAATTTTATTTTTTTTTGTTGTTGTGAAAGCAATAATACGCCAGGTCTAACCGCTCGTCGCTGTGTGCCGTGTCCGTGGAAGAAGAAGAAGAACGCTCGGTCTCCTGCAGCTAATGCTTTCGCTCCATAGTTGGTTCAGCAGTGCTAAACCCTCATTTTATTTTTTTTGTTTGGAAAGCAATGCTACACCAGTTCTTAAAGGTCGTCGCTGTGGGCCGTGTACGTGGAAGAAGAAGAACACTCGGTCTCCTGCAGCTAATGCTTTCGCTCCATGGTCGGTTCAGCAGCGTTGAAAGCTCATTTTATTTTTTTTTTTGTTGGGAAAGCAATGCTACGCCAGGTCTAAAAGCTCGTCGCTGTGTGCCGTGTTCATGGAAGAAGAAGAAGAACGCTCGGTCTCCTACAGATAATGCTTTCGCTCCATCGTCGGTTCAGCAGCATTGAACCCTCTTCATTTTATTTTTTTTATTGCGAAAGCAATACTACGCCAGGTCTAACAGCTCGTCGCTGTGTGCCGTGTCCGTGGAAAAAGAAGAATGCTCGGTCTCCTGCAGCTAATGCCTTCTCTTCATAGTCGATTCAGCAGAGTTGAACCCTCATTTTATTTTTTTGTTGCGAAAGCAATGCAACGCCAGGTCTAAAAGCTCGTCGCTGTGTGTTGTGTCCGTAGAAGAAGAAGAACGCTCGGTCTCCTGCAGCTAATGCTTTCGCTCCATAGTCGGTTCAGCAGCGTTGTACCCTCCTCATTTTATTTTTTTTTGTTGTGAAAGCAATAATACGCCACGTCTAACCGCTCGTCGCTGTGTGCCGTGTCCGTGGAAGAAGAAGAACGCTCGGTCTCCTGCAGCTAATGCTTTCTCTCCATAGTCGGTTCAGCAGCGTTGAACCCTCATTTTATTTTTTCTCTTTGCGAAAGCAATAATACGCCAGGTCTAACCGCTCGTCGCTGTGTGCCGTGTCCGTCGAAAAACAGAAGAATGCTCGGTCTCCTTCAGGTAATGCTTTCTCTCCATAGTCGGTTCAGCAGCGTTGAACCCTCATTTTATTTTTTTTTTGTTGCGAAAGCAATGCACCGCCAGGTCTAAAAGCTCGTCGCTGTGTGCCGTGGCCGTGGAAGAAGAAGAACGCTCGGTCTCCTGCAGCTAATGCTTTCTCACCATAGTCGGTTCAGCAGCGTTGTACCCTCCTCATTTTATTTTTTTGTTGTGAGAGCAATAATACGCCAGGTCTAACCGCTCGTCGCTGTGTGCCGTGTCCGTGGAAGAAGAAGAACGCTCGGTCTCCTGCAGCTAATGCTTTCGCTCCATAGTCGGTTCAGCAGCGTTAAACTCTCATTTTATTTTTTCTTATTGCGAAAGCAATAATACGCCAGGTCTAACCGCTCGTCCCTGTGTGCCGTGTCCGTGGAAAAACAAAAGAATGCTCGGTCTCCTGCAGCTAATGCTTTCGCTCCATTGTCGGTTCAGCAGCGTTGAACCCTCCTCATTTTATTTTTTTTTGTTGCGAAAGCAATGCTACGCCAGGTCTAAATGCTCGTCGCTGTGCCCTCTCCGTGGAAGAAGAAGAAGAACGCTCGGTCTCCTGCAGCTAATGCTTTCGCTCCATAGTCGGTTCAGCAGCGTTGAACCCTCCTCATTTTATTTTTTTTGTTGCGAAAGCAATAGTACGCCAGGTCTAACCGCTCGTCGCTGTGTGCCGTGTCCGTGGAAGAAGAAGAACGCTCGGTCTCCTGCAGCTACTGCTTTCGCTCCATAGTCGGTTCAGCAGCGTTGAACCCTCATTTTATTTTTTTTTGTTACGAAAGCAATGCACCGCCAGGTCTAAAAGCTCGTCGCTGTGTGCCGTGTCCGCGGAAGAAGAAGAACGCTCGGTCACCTGCAGCTAATACTTTCTCTCCATAGCCGGTTCAGCAGCGTTGTACCCTCCTAATTTTATTTTTTTTGTTGTTGTGAAAGCAATAATACGCCAGGTCTAACCGCTCGTCGCTGTGTGCCGTGTCCGTGGAAGAAGAAGAAGAACGCTCGGTCTCCTGCAGCTTATGTTTTCTCTCCATAGTCGGTTCAGCAGCGTTAAACTCTCATTTTATTTTTTCTTATTGCGAAAGCAATAATACGCCAGGTCTAACCGCTCGTCCCTGTGTGCCGTGTCCGTGGAAAAACAAAAGAATGCTCGGTCTCCTGCAGCTAATGCTTTCGCTCCATAGTCGGTTCAGCGGCGTTGAACCCTCCTCATTTTATTTTTTTTTTGTTGTGAAAGCAATAATACGCCAGGTCTAACCGCTCGTCGCAGTGTGCCGTGTCCGTGGAGGAAGAAGAAGAACGCTCGGTCTCCTGCAGCTAATGCTTTCGCCCCATAGTCGGTTCAGCAGCGTTGATACCTCCTCATTTTATTTTTGTTATTGCGAAAGCAATACTACGCCAGGTCTAACCGCTCGTCCCTGTGTGCCGTGTCCGTGGAAAAAAAGAAGAATGCTCGCTCTCCTGCAGCTAATGCTTTCTCTCCATAGTCGGTTCAGCAGCGTTGAACCCTCATTCTATTTTTTTTGTTGCGAAAGCAATGCACCGCCAGGTCTAAAAGCTCGTCGCTGTGCGCCGTGTCCGTGGAAGAAGAAGAACGCTCGGTCTCCTGCAGCTAATGCTTTCGCTCCATATTCGGTTCAGCAGCGTTGAACCCTCATTTTATTTTTTTTTGTTGCGAAAGCAATGCACCGCCAGGTCTAAAAGTTCGTCGCTGTGTGCCGTGTAAGTGGAAGAAGAAGAACGCTCGGTCTCCTGCAGCTAATGCTTTCTCTCCATAGTCGGTTCACCAGCGTTGTACCCTCCTCATTTTATTTTTTTTTTGTTGTGAGAGAAATAATACGCCAGGTCTAACCGCTCGTCGCTGTGTGCCGTGTCCGTGGAAGAAGAAGAACGCTCGGTCTCCTGCAGCTACTGCTTTCGCTCCATAGTGGGTTCAGCAGCATTGAACCCTCATTTATTTTTTTTATTGCGAAAGCAATGCTACGCCAGGTCTAAAAGCTCGTCGCTGTGTGCCGTGTCCGTGGAAGAAGAAGAACGCTCGGTCTCCTGCAGCTACTGCTTTCGCTCCATAGTCGGTTCAGCAGCGTTGAACCCTCATTTTATTTTTTTTTTGTTACGAAAGCAATGCACCGCCAGGTCTAAAAGCTCGTCGCTGTGTGCCGTGTCCGCGGAAGAAGAAGAACGCTCGGTCTCCTGCAGCTAATGCTTTCTCTCCATAGCCGGTTCAGCAGCGTTGTACCCTCCTAATTTTATTTTTTTTTGTTGTTGTGAAAGCAATAATACGCCAGGTCTAACCGCTCGTCGCTGTGTGCCGTGTCCGTGGAAGAAGAAGAAGAACGCTCGGTCTCCTGCAGCTAATGCTTTCGCTCCATAGTTGGTTCAGCAGTGCTAAACCCTCATTTTATTTTTTTTGTTTGGAAAGCAATGCTACACCAGTTCTTAAAGGTCGTCGCTGTGGGCCGTGTACGTGGAAGAAGAAGAACACTCGGTCTCCTGCAGCTAATGCTTTCGCTCCATGGTCGGTTCAGCAGCGTTGAAAGCTCATTTTATTTTTTTTTATTGGGAAAGCAATGCTACGCCAGGTCTAAAAGCTCGTCGCTGTGTGCCGTGTTCATGGAAGAAGAAGAAGAACGCTCGGTCTCCTACAGATAATGCTTTCGCTCCATCGTCGGTTCAGCAGCATTGAACCCTCTTCATTTCATTTTTTTTATTGCGAAAGCAATACTACGCCAGGTCTAACAGCTCGTCGCTGTGTGCCGTGTCCGTGGAAAAAGAAGAATGCTCGGTCTCCTGCAGCTAATGCCTTCTCTTCATAGTCGATTCAGCAGAGTTGAACCCTCATTTTATTTTTTTGTTGCGAAAGCAATGCAACGCCAGGTCTAAAAGCTCGTCGCTGTGTGTTGTGTCCGTAGAAGAAGAAGAACGCTCGGTCTCCTGCAGCTAATGCTTTCGCTCCATAGTCGGTTCAGCAGCGTTGTACCCTCCTCATTTTATTTTTTTTTGTTGTGAAAGCAATAATACGCCACGTCTAACCGCTCGTCGCTGTGTGCCGTGTCCGTGGAAGAAGAAGAACGCTCGGTCTCCTGCAGCTAATGCTTTCTCTCCATAGTCGGTTCAGCAGCGTTGAACCCTCATTTTATTTTTTCTCTTTGCGAAAGCAATAATACGCCAGGTCTAACCGCTCGTCGCTGTGTGCCGTGTCCGTCGAAAAACAGAAGAATGTTCGGTCTCCTTCAGGTAATGCTTTCTCTCCATAGTCGGTTCAGCAGCGTTGAACCCTCATTTTATTTTTTTTTTGTTGCGAAAGCAATGCACCGCCAGGTCTAAAAGCTCGTCGCTGTGTGCCGTGGCCGTGGAAGAAGAAGAACGCTCGGTCTCCTGCAGCTAATGCTTTCTCACCATAGTCGGTTCAGCAGCGTTGTACCCTCCTCATTTTATTTTTTTGTTGTGAGAGCAATAATACGCCAGGTCTAACCGCTCGTCGCTGTGTGCCGTGTCCGTGGAAGAAGAAGAACGCTCGGTCTCCTGCAGCTAATGCTTTCGCTCCATAGTCGGTTCAGCAGCGTTAAACTCTCATTTTATTTTTTCTTATTGCGAAAGCAATAATACGCCAGGTCTAACCGCTCGTCCCTGTGTGCCGTGTCCGTGGAAAAACAAAAGAATGCTCGGTCTCCTGCAGCTAATGCTTTCGCTCCATAGTCGGTTCAGCAGCGTTGAACCCTCCTCATTTTATTTTTTTTTGTTGCGAAAGCAATGCTACGCCAGGTCTAAATGCTCGTCGCTGTGCCCTCTCCGTGGAAGGAGAAGAAGAACGCTCGGTCTCCTGCAGCTAATGCTTTCGCTCCATAGTCGGTTCAGCAGCGTTGAACCCTCCTCATTTTATTTTTTTTGTTGCGAAAGCAATAGTACGCCAGGTCTAACCGCTCGTCGCTGTGTGCCGTGTCCGTGGAAGAAGAAGAACGCTCGGTCTCCTGCAGCTACTGCTTTCGCTCCATAGTCGGTTCAGCAGCGTTGAACCCTCATTTTATTTTTTTTTGTTACGAAAGCAATGCACCGCCAGGTCTAAAAGCTCGTCGCTGTGTGCCGTGTCCGCGGAAGAAGAAGAACGCTCGGTCACCTGCAGCTAATACTTTCTCTCCATAGCCGGTTCAGCAGCGTTGTACCCTCCTAATTTTATTTTTTTTGTTGTTGTGAAAGCAATAATACGCCAGGTCTAACCGCTCGTCGCTGTGTGCCGTGTCCGTGGAAGAAGAAGAAGAACGCTCGGTCTCCTGCAGCTAATGCTTTCGCTCCATAGTTGGTTCAGCAGTGCTAAACCCTCATTTTATTTTTTTTGTTTGGAAAGCAATGCTACACCAGTTCTTAAAGGTCGTCGCTGTGGGCCGTGTACGTGGAAGAAGAACACTCGGTCTCCTGCAGCTAATGCTTTCGCTCCATGGTCGGTTCAGCAGCGTTGAAAGCTCATTTTATTTTTTTTTTGTTGGGAAAGCAATGCTACGCCAGGTCTAAAAGCTCGTCGCTGTGTGCCGTGTTCATGGAAGAAGAAGAAGAACGCTCGGTCTCCTACAGCTAATGCTTTCGCTCCATCGTCGGTTCAGCAGCATTGAACCCTCTTCATTTTATTTTTTTTATTGCGAAAGCAATACTACGCCAGGTCTAACAGCTCGTCGCTGTGTGCCGTGTCCGTGGAAAAAGAAGAATGCTCGGTCTCCTGCAGCTAATGCCTTCTCTTCATAGTCGATTCAGCAGAGTTGAACCCTCATTTTATTTTTTTGTTGCGAAAGCAATGCAACGCCAGGTCTAAAAGCTCGTCGCTGTGTGTTGTGTCCGTAGAAGAAGAAGAACGCTCGGTCTCCTGCAGCTAATGCTTTCGCTCCATAGTCGGTTCAGCAGCGTTGAACCCTCCTTTTATTTTTTTTTTGTTGGGAACGCAATGCTACACCAGGTGTAAAAGCTCGTCGCTGTGTGCCGTGTCCGTGGAAGAAGAAGAACGCTCGGTCCCCTGCAGCTAATGCTTTCTCTCCTTAGTCGGTTCAGCAGCGTTGAACCCTCCTCATTTTATTTTTTTTGTTGTGAAAGCAATAATACGCCAGGTCTAACCGCTCGTCGCTGTGTGCCGTGTCCGTGGAAGAAGAAGAATAACGCTCGGTCTCCTGCAGCTAATGCTTTCTCTCCTTAGTCGGTTCAGCAGCGTTGAACCCTCTTCATTTTATTTTTTTTGTTGTGAAAGCAATAATACGCCAGGTCTAACCGCTCGTCGCAGTGTGCCGCGTCCGTGGAAGAAGAAGAATAACGCTCGGTCTCCTGCAGCTAATGCTTTCGACCCATAGTCGGTTCAGCAGGGTTGAACCCTCCTCATTTTATTTTTTTTATTGCGAAAGCAATACTATGCCAGGTCTAACCGCTCGTCGCTGTGTGCCGTGTCCGTGGAAGAAGAAGAAGAACGCTCGGTCTCCTGCAGCTAATGCTTTCGCTCCATAGTCGATTCAGCAGCGTTGAACCCTCATTTTATTTTTTTCTTATTGCGAAAGCAATAATACGCCAGGTCTAACCGCTCGTCGCTGTGTGCCGTGTCCGTGGAAAAACAGAAGAATGCTCGGTCTCCTGCAGCTAATGCTTTCTCTCCATAGTCGGTTCAGCAGCGTTGAACCCTCATTTTATTTTTTTTTGTTGGGAAAGCAATGCTACGCCAGGTCTAAAAGCTCGTCGCTGTGTGCCGTGTTCATGGAAGAAGAAGAACGCTCGGTCTCCTACAGCTAATGCTTTCGCTCCATCATCGGTTCAGCAGCATTGAACCCTCTTCATTTTATTTTTTTATTGCGAAAGCAATGCTACGCCAGGTCTAACAGCTCGTCGCTGTGTGCCTTGTCCGTGGAAGAAGAAAACGCTCGGTCTCCTGCAGCTAATGCTTTCTCTCCATAGTCGGTTCAGCAGCGTTGAACAATCCTCACTTTATTTTTTGTTGTGAGAGCAATAATACGCCAGGTCTAGCCGCTCGTCGCTGTGTGCCGTGTCCGTGGAAGAAGAAGAACGCTCGGTCTCCTGCAGCTAATGCTTTCGCTACATAGTCGGTTCAGCAGCGTTGAACCCTCATTTTATTTTTTCTTATTGCGAAAGCAATAATACGCCAGGTCTAACCGCTCGTCCCTGTGTGCCGTGTCCGTGGAAAAACAAAAGAATGCTCGGTCTCCTGCAGCTAATGCTTTCGCTCCATAGTGGGTTCAGCAGCGTTGAACCCTCATTTTATTTTTTTTGTTGCGAAAGCAATGCTACGCCAGGTATAAAAGCTCGTCGCTGTGTGCCGTCTCCGTGGAAGAAGAAGAACGCTCGGTCTCCTGCAGCTAATGCTTTCGCTCCATAGTTGGTTCAGCAGCATTGAACCCTCCTCATTTTATTTTTTTGTTGTGAAAGCAATAATACGCCAGGTCTAACCGCTCGTCGCAGTGTGCCGTGTCCGTGGAAGAAGAAGAATAACGCTCGGTCTCCTGCAGCTAATGCTTTCGCCCCATAGTCGGTTCAGCAGCGTTGAAACCTCCTCATTTTATTTTTTTTATTGCGAAAGCAATACTACGCCAGGTCTAACCGCTCGTCCCTGTGTGCCGTGTCCGTGGAAGAAGAAGAACGCTCGGTCTCCTGCAGCTAATGCTTTCGCTCCATAGTCGGTTCAGCAGCGTTGAAACCTCCTCATTTTATTTTTTCTTATTGCGAAAGCAATAATACGCCAGGTCTAACCGCTCGTCCCTGTGCGCCGTGTCCGTGGAAAAACAAAAGAATGCTCAGTCTCCTGCAGCTAATGCTTTCGCTCCATAGTGGGTTCAGCAGCGTTGAACCCTCATTTTATTTTTTTTGTTGCGAAAGGAATGCACCGCCAGGTCTAAAAGCTCGTCACTGTGCGCCGTGTCCGTGGAAGAAGAACGCTCGGTCTCCTGCAGCTAATGCTTTCGCTCCATAGTCGGTTCAGCAGCGTTGAACCCTCATTTTATTTTTTCTTATTGCGAAAGCAATAATACGCCAGGTCTAACCGCTCGTCCCTGTGTGCCGTGTCCGTGGAAAAACAGAAGAATGCTCGGTCTCCTGCAGCTAATGCTTTCGCTCCATAGTGGGTTCAGCAGCGTTGTACCCTACTCATTTTATTTTTTTTCGTTGTCAGAGCAATAATACGCCACGTCTAACCGCTCGTCGCTGTGTGCCGTGTCCGTGGAAGAAGAAGAAGAACGCTCGGTCTCCTGCAGCTAATGCTTTCGCTCCATAGTCGGTTCAGCAGCCTTGAGCCCTCATTTTATTTTTTCTTATTGCGAAAGCAATAATACGCCAGGTCTAACCGCTCGTCCCTGTGTGCCGTGTCCGTGGAAAAACAAAAGAATGCTCGGTCTCCTGCAGCTAATGCTTTCGCTCCATAGTGGGTTCAGCAGCGTTGAACCCTCATTTTATTTTTTTTGTTGCGAAACTAATGCTACGCCAGGTCTAAAAGCTCGTCGCTGTGTGCCGTCTCCGTGGAAGAAGAAGAACGCTCGGTCTCCTGCAGCTAATGCTTTCGCTCCATAGTCGGTTCAGCAGCATTGAACCCTCCTCATTTTATTTTTTTTTGTTGTGAAAGCAATAATACGCTAGGTCTAACCGCTCGTCGCAGTGTGCCGTGTCCGTGGAAGAAAAAGAATAACGCTCGGTCTCCTGCAGCTAATGCTTTCGCCCCATAGCCGGTTCAGCAGCGTTGAAACCTCCTCATTTTATTTTTTTTTATTGCGAAAGCAATACTACGCCAGGTCTAACCGCTCGTCCCTGTGTGCCGTGTCCGTGGAAAAACAGAAAAATACTCGCTCTCCTGCAGCTTATGCTTTCTCTCCATAGTGGGTTCAACAGCGTTGAACCCTCATTTTATTTTTTTTGTTGCGAAAGCAATGCACCGCCAGGTCTAAAAGCTCGTCGCTGTGCGCCGTGTCCGTGGAAGAAGAAGAACGCTCGGTCTCCTGCAGCTAATGCTTTCGCTCCATAGTCGGTTCAGCAGCGTTGAACCCTCATTTTATTTTTTCTTATTGCGAAAGCAATAATACGCCAGGTCTAACCGCTCGTCCCTGTGTGCCGTGTCCGTGGAAAAACAGAATACTCGGTCTCCTGCAGCTAATGCTTTCGCTCCATAGTGGGTTCAGCAGCGTTGAACCCTCATTTTATTTTTTTTGTTGCGAAAGCAATGCTATGCCAGGTCTAAAAGCTCGTCGCTGTGCGCCGTGTCCGTGGAAGAAGAAGAACGCTCGGTCTCCTGCAGCTAATGCTTTCTCACCATAGTCGGTTCAGCAGCGTTGTAACCTCCTCATTTTTTTTTTTTTGTTGTCAGAGCAATAATACGCCAGGTCTAACCGCTCGTCGCTGTGTGCCGTGTCCGTGGAAGAAGAAGAGCGCTCGGTCTCCTGCAGCTAATGCTTTCGCTCCATAGTCGGTTCAGCAGCGTTGAACCCTCATTTTATTTTTTCTTATTGCGAAAGCAATAATACGCCAGGTCTAACCGCTCGTCCCTGTGTGCCGTGTCCGTGGAAAAACAAAACAATGCTCGGTCTCCTGCAGCTAATGCTTTCGCTCCATAGTGGGTTCAGCAGCGTTGAACCCTCATTTTATTTTTTTTTTGTTGCGAAAGCAATGCTACGCCAGGTCTAAAAGCTCGTCGCTGTGTGCCGTCTCCGTGGAAGAAGAAGAACGCTCGGTCTCCTGCAGCTAATGCTTTCGCTCCATAGTCGGTTCAGCAGCATTCAACCCTCCTCATTTTATTTTTTTTGCTGTGAAAGCAATAATACGCCAGGTCTAACCGCTCGTCGCAGTGTGCCGTGTCCGTGGAAGAAGAAGAATAACGCTCGGTCTCCTGCAGCTAATGCTTTCGCCCCATAGTCGGTTCAGCAGCGTTGAAACCTCCTCATTTTATTTTTTTATTGCGAAAGCAATACTACGCCAGGTCTAACCGCTCGTCCCTGTGCGCCGTGTCCGTGGAAAAACAGAACAATACTCGGTCTCCTACAGCTTATGCTTTCTCTCCATAGTGGGTTCAGCAGCGTTGAACCCTCATTTTATTTTTTTTTGTTGCGAAAGCAATGCACCGCCAGGTCTAAAAGCTCGTCGCTGTGCGCCGTGTCCGTGGAAGAAGAAGAACGCTCGGTCTCCTGCAGCTAATGCTTTCGCTCCATAGTCGGTTCAGCAGCGTTGAACCCTCATTTTATTTTTTCTTATTGCGAAAGCAATAATACGCCAGGTCTAACCGCTCGTTCCTGTGTGCCGTGTCCGTGGAAAAACAAAAGAATGCTCGGTCTCCTGCAGCTAATGCTCTCGCTCCATAGTGGGTTCAGCAGCGTTGAACCCTCATTTTATTTTGTTGCGAAAGCAATGCACCGCCAGGTCTAAAAGCTCGTCGCTGTGCGCCGTGTCCGTGGAAGGAGAACGCTCGGTCTCCTGCAGCTAATGCTTTCGCTCCATAGTCGGTTCAGCAGCGTTGAACCCTCATTTTATTTTTTCTTATTGCGAAAGCAATAATACGCCAGGTCTAACCGCTCGTCCCTGTGTGCCGTGTCCGTGGAAAAACAGAAGAATGCTCTGTCTCCTGCAGCTAATGCTTTCGCTCCATAATCGGTTCAGCAGCGTTGAATCCTCATTTTATTTTTTCTCTTTGCGAAAGCAATAATACGCCAGGTCTAACCGCTCGTCGGTGTGTGCCGTGTCCGTGGAAAAACAGAAGAATGCTCGGTCTCCTGCAGCTAATGCTTTCGCTCCATAGTGGGTTCAGCAGCGTTGAACCCTCATTTTATTTTTTTTTTCTTGCGAAAGCAATGCTACGCCAGGTCTAAAAGCTCGTCGCTGTGTGCCGTCTCCGTGGAAGAAGAAGAACGCTCGGTCTCCTGCAGCTAATGCTTTCGCTCCATAGTCGGATCAGCAGCATTGAACCCTCCTCATTTTATTTTTTTTTATTGCGAAAGCAATACTACGGCAGGTCTAACCGCTCGTCCCTGTGTGCCTTGTCCGTGGAAAAACAGAAGAATACTCGGTCTCCTGCAGCTTATGCTTTCTCTCTATAGTGGGTTCAGCAGCGTTGAACCCTCATTTTATTTTTTTGTTGCGAAAGCAATGCACCGCCAGGTCTAAAAGCTCGTCGCTGTGCGCCGTGTCCGTGGAAGAAGAAGAACGCTCGGTCTCCTGCAGCTAATGCTTTCGCTCCATAGTCGGTTCAGCAGCGTTGAACCCTCATATTATTTTTTCTTATTGCGAAAGCAATAATACGCCAGGTCTAACCGCTCGTTCCTGTGTGCCGTGTCCGTGGAAAAACAAAAGAATGCTCGGTCTCCTGCAGCTAATGCTTTCGCTCCATAGTGGGTTCAGCAGCGTTGAACCCTCATTTTATTTTTTTGTTGCGAAAGCAATGCACCGCCAGGAAGCTCGTCGCTGTGCGCCGTGTCCGTGGAAGAAGAACGCTCGGTCTCCTGCAGCTAATGCTTTCGCTCCATAGTCGGTTCAGCAGCGTTGAACCCTCATTTTATTTTTTCTTATTGCGAAAGCAATAATACGCCAGGTCTAACCGCTCGTCCCTGTGTGCCGTGTCCGTGGAAAAACAGAAGAATGCTCGGTCTCCTGCAGCTAATGCTTTCGCTCCATAATCGGTTCAGCAGCGTTGAACCCTCATTTTATTTTTTCTCTTTGCGAAACCAATAATACGCCAGGTCTAACCGCTCGTCGCTGTGTGCCGTGTCCGTGGAAAAACAGAAGAATGCTCGGTCTCCTGCAGCTAATGCTTTCGCTCCATAGTGGGTTCAGCAGCGTTGAACCCTCATTTTATTTTTTTTTCTTGCGAAAGCAATGCTACGCCAGGTCTAAAAGCTCGTCGCTGTGTGCCGTCTCCGTGGAAGAAGAAGAACGCTCGGTCTCCTGCAGCTAATGCTTTCGCTCCATAGTCGGTTCAGCAGCATTGAACTCTCCTCATTTTATTTTTTTTTTTGTTGTGAAAGCAATAATACGCCAGGTCTAACCGCTCGTCGCAGTGTGCCGTGTCCGTGGAAGAAGAAGAATAACGCTCGGTCTCCTGCAGCTAATGCTTTCGCCCCATAGTCGGTTCAGCAGCGTTGAAACCTCCTCATTTTATTTTTTTTATTGCGAAAGCAATACTACGCCAGGTCTAACCGCTCGTCCCTGTGTGCCGTGTCCGTGGAAAAACAGAAGAATACTCGGTCTCCTCAGCTAATGCTTTCGCTCCATAGTGGGTTCAGCAGCGTTGAACCCTTGTTTTATTTTTTTTTTGTTGCGCAAGCAATGCTACGCCAGGTCTAAAAGCTCGTCGCTGTGTGCCGTCTCCGTGGAAGAAGAAGAAGAACGCTCGGTCTCCTGCAGCTAATGCTTTCGCTCCATAGTCGGTTCAGCAGCATTGAACCCTCCTCATTTTATTTTTTTGTTGTGAAAGCAATAATACGCCAGGTCTAACCGCTCGTCGCAGTGTGCCGTGTCCGTGGAAGAAGAAGAATAACGCTCGGTGTCCTGCAGCTAATGCTTTCGCCCCATAGTCGGTTCAGCAGCGTTGAAACCTCCTCATTTCATTTTTTTTTATTGCGAAAGCAATACTACGCCAGGTCTAACCGCTCGTCCCTGTGTGCCGTGTCCGTGGAAAAACAGAAGAATACTCGGTCTCCTGCAGCTTATGTTTTCTCTCCATAGTGGGTTCAGCAGCGTTGAACCCTCATTTTATTTTTTTTTGTTGCGAAAG
This sequence comes from Amblyomma maculatum, assembly GCF_055883805.1. Taxonomy (NCBI): domain Eukaryota; kingdom Metazoa; phylum Arthropoda; class Arachnida; order Ixodida; family Ixodidae; genus Amblyomma; species Amblyomma maculatum. The sequence goes on from NW_028146738.1 coordinate 17,417,172, forward strand.
CAATGCACCGCCAGGTCTAAAAGGTCGTCGCTGTGCGCCGTGTCCGTGGAAGAAGAAGAACGCTCGGTCTCCTGCAGCTAATGCTTTCGCTCCATAGTCGGTTCAGCAGCCTTGAACCCTCATTTTATTTTTTCTTATTGCGAAAGCAATAATACGCCAGGTCTAACCGCTCGTTCCTGTGTGCCGTGTCCGTGGAAAAACAAAAGAATGCTCAGTCTCCTGCAGCTAATGCTTTCGCTCCATAGTGGGTTCAGCAGCGTTGAACCCTCATTTTATTTTTTTTTGTTGCGAAAGCAATGCACCGCCAGGTCTAAAAGCTCGTCACTGTGCGCCGTGTCCGTGGAAGAAGAACGCTCGGTCTCCAGCAGCTAATGCTTTCGCTCCATAGTCGGTTCAGCAGCGTTGAACCCTCATTTTATTTTTTCTTATTGCGAAAGCAATAATACGCCAGGTCTAACCGCTCGTCCCTGTGTGCCGTGTCCGTGGAAAAACAGAAGAATGCTCGGTCTCCTGCAGCTAATGCTTTCGCTCCATAGTGGGTTCAGCAGCGTTGAACCCTCATTTTATTTTTTTTTGTTGCGAAAGCAATGCTGCGCCAGGTCTAAAAGCTCGTCGCTGTGTGCCGTCTCCGTGGAAGAAGAAGAAGAACGCTCGGTCTCCTGCAGCTAATGCTTTCGCTCCATAGTCGGCTCAGCAGCATTGAACCCGCCTCATTTTATTTTTTTTTGTTGTGAAAGCAATAATATGCTAGGTCTAACCGCTCGTCGCAGTGTGCCGTGTCCGTGGAAGAAGAAGAATAACGCTCGGTCTTCTGCAGCTAATGCTTTCGCCCCATAGCCGGTTCAGCAGCGTTGAAACCTCCTCATTTTATTTTTTTTATTGCGAAAGCAATACTACGCCAGGTCTAACCGCTCGTCCCTGTGTGCCGTGTCCGTGGAAAAACAGAAGAATACTCGCTCTCCTGCAGCTTATGCTTTCTCTCCATAGTGGGTTCAGCAGCGTTGAACCCTCATTTTATTTTTTTTGTTGCGAAAGCAATGCACCGCCAGGTCTAAAAGCTCGTCGCTGTGCGCCGTATCCGTGGAAGGAGAAGAACGCTCGGTCTCCTGCAGCTAATGCTTTCGCTCCATAGTCGATTCAGCAGCGTTGAACATTCATTTTATTTTTTCTTATTGCGAAAGCAATAATACGCCAGGTCTAACCGCTCGTCCCTGTGTGCCGTGTCCGTGGAAAAACAGAATACTCGGTCTCCTGCAGCTAATGCTTTCGCTCCATAGTGGGTTCAGCAGCGTTGAACCCTCATTTTATTTTTTTTGTTGCGAAAGCAATGCTATGCCAGGTCTAAAAGCTCGTCGCTGTGCTCCGTGTCCGTGGAAGAAGAAGAACGCTCGGTCTCCTGCAGCTAATGCTTTCGCTCCATAGTCGGTTCAGCAGCGGTGAACCCTCATTTTATTTTTTCTTATTGCGAAAGCAATAATACGCCAGGTCTAACCGCTCGTCCCTGTGTGCAGTGTCCGTGGAAAAACAAAAGAATGCTCGGTCTCCTGCAGCTAATGCTTTCGCTCCATAGTGGGTTCAGCAGCGTGGAACCCTCATTTTATTTTTTTTTTGTTGCGAAAGCAATGCTACGCCAGGTCTAAAAGCTCGTCGCTGTATGCCGTCTCCGTGGAAGAAGAAGAACGCTCGGTCTCCTGCAGCTAATGCTTTCGCTCCATAGTCGGTTCAGCAGCATTGAACCCTCCTCATTTTATTTTTTTTGTTGTGAAAGCAATAATACGCCAGGTCTAACCGCTCGTCGCAGTGTGCCGTGTCCGTGGAAGAAGAAGAATAACGCTCGGTCTCCTGCAGCTAATGCTTTCGCCCCATAGTCGGTTCAGCAGCGTTGAAACCTCCTCATTTTATTTTTTTTTATTGCGAAAGCAATACTACGCCAGGTCTAACCGCTCGTCCCTGTGTGCCGTGTCCGTGGAAAAACAGAAGAATACTCGGTCTCCTCAGCTAATGCTTTCGCTCCATAGTGGGTTCAGCAGCGTTGAACCCTTGTTTTATTTTTTTTTGTTGCGCAAGCAATGCTAAGCCAGGTCTAAAAGCTCGTCGCTGTGTGCCGTCTCCGTGGAAGAAGAAGAAGAACGCTCGGTCTCCTGCAGCTAATGCTTTCGCTCCATAGTCGGTTCAGCAGCATTGAACCCTCCTCATTTTATTTTTTTGTTGTGAAAGCAATAATACGCCAGGTCTAACCGCTCGTCGCAGTGTGCCGTGTCCGTGGAAGAAGAAGAATAACGCTCGGTGTCCTGCAGCTAATGCTTTCGCCCCATAGTCGGTTCAGCAGCGTTGAAACCTCCTCATTTCATTTTTTTTTTATTGCGAAAGCAATACTACGCCAGGTCTAACCGCTCGTCCCTGTGTGCCGTGTCCGTGGAAAAACAGAAGAATAGTCGGTCTCCTGCAGCTTATGTTTTCTCTCCATAGTGGGTTCAGCAGCGTTGAACCCTCATTTTATTTTTTTTGTTGCGAAAGCAATGCACCGCCAGGTCTAAAAGGTCGTCGCTGTGCGCCGTGTCCGTGGAAGAAGAAGAACGCTCGGTCTCCTGCAGCTAATGCTTTCGCTCCATAGTCGGTTCAGCAGCGTTGAACCCTCATTTTATTTTTTCTTATTGCGAAAGCAATAATACGCCAGGTCTAACCGCTCGTTCCTGTGTGCCGTGTCCGTGGAAAAACAAAAGAATGCTCAGTCTCCTGCAGCTAATGCTTTCGCTCCATAGTGGGTTCAGCAGCGTTGAACCCTCATTTTATTTTTTTTTTGTTGCGAAAGCAATGCACCGCCAGGTCTAAAAGCTCGTCACTGTGCGCCGTGTCCGTGGAAGAAGAACGCTCGGTCTCCTGCAGCTAATGCTTTCGCTCCATAGTCGGTTCAGCAGCGTTGAACCCTCATTTTATTTTTTCTTATTGCGAAAGCAATAATACGCCAGGTCTAACCGCTCGTCCCTGTGTGCCGTGTCCGTGGAAAAACAGAAGAATGCTCGGTCTCCTGCAGCTAATGCTTTCGCTCCATAGTGGGTTCAGCAGCGTTGAACCCTCATTTTATTTTTTTTTGTTGCGAAAGCAATGCTACGCCAGGTCTAAAAGCTCGTCGCTGTGTGCCGTCTCCGTGGAAGAAGAAGAAGAACGCTCGGTCTCCTGCAGCTAATGCTTTCGCTCCATAGTCGGCTCAGCAGCATTGAACCCGCCTCATTTTATTTTTTTTGTTGTGAAAGCAATAATATGCTAGGTCTAACCGCTCGTCGCAGTGTGCCGTGTCCGTGGAAGAAGAAGAATAACGCTCGGTCTTCTGCAGCTAATGCTTTCGCCCCATAGCCGGTTCAGCAGCGTTGAAACCTCCTCATTTTATTTTTTTTATTGCGAAAGCAATACTACGCCAGGTCTAACCGCTCGTCCCTGTGTGCCGTGTCCGTGGAAAAACAGAAGAATACTCGCTCTCCTGCAGCTTATGCTTTCTCTCCATAGTGGGTTCAGCAGCGTTGAACCCTCATTTTATTTTTTTTGTTGCGAAAGCAATGCACCGCCAGGTCTAAAAGCTCGTCGCTGTGCGCCGTATCCGTGGAAGGAGAAGAACGCTCGGTCTCCTGCAGCTAATGCTTTCGCTCCATAGTCGATTCAGCAGCGTTGAACATTCATTTTATTTTTTCTTATTGCGAAAGCAATAATACGCCAGGTCTAACCGCTCGTCCCTGTGTGCCGTGTCCGTGGAAAAACAGAATACTCGGTCTCCTGCAGCTAATGCTTTCGCTCCATAGTGGGTTCAGCAGCGTTGAACCCTCATTTTATTTTTTTTGTTGCGAAAGCAATGCTATGCCAGGTCTAAAAGCTCGTCGCTGTGCTCCGTGTCCGTGGAAGAAGAAGAACGCTCGGTCTCCTGCAGCTAATGCTTTCGCTCCATAGTCGGTTCAGCAGCGGTGAACCCTCATTTTATTTTTTCTTATTGCGAAAGCAATAATACGCCAGGTCTAACCGCTCGTCCCTGTGTGCCGTGTCCGTGGAAAAACAAAAGAATGCTCGGTCTCCTGCAGCTAATGCTTTCGCTCCATAGTGGGTTCAGCAGCGTTGAACCCTCATTTTATTTTTTTTTGTTGCGAAAGCAATGCTACGCCAGGTCTAAAAGCTCGTCGCTGTATGCCGTCTCCGTGGAAGAAGAAGAACGCTCGGTCTCCTGCAGCTAATGCTTTCGCTCCATAGTCGGTTCAGCAGCATTGAACCCTCCTCATTTTATTTTTTTTGTTGTGAAAGCAATAATACGCCAGGTCTAACCGCTCGTCGCAGTGTGCCGTGTCCGTGGAAGAAGAAGAATAACGCTCGGTCTCCTGCAGCTAATGCTTTCGCCCCATAGTCGGTTCAGCAGCGTTGAAACCTCCTCATTTTATTTTTTTTATTGCGAAAGCAATACTACGCCAGGTCTAACCGCTCGTCCCTGTGTGCCGTGTCCGTGGAAAAACAGAAGAATACTCGGTCTCCTGCAGCTTATGCTTTCTCTCCATAGTGGGTTCAGCAGCGTTGAACCCTCATTTTATTTTTTGTTGCGAAAGCAATGCACCGCCAGGTCTAAAAGCTCGTCGCTGTGCGCCGTGTCCGTGGAAGAAGAAGAACGCTCGGTCTCCTGCAGCTAATGCTTTCGCTCCATAGTCGGTTCAGCAGCGTTGAACCCTCATTTTATTTTTTCTTATTGCGAAAGCAATAATACGCCAGGTCTAACCGCTCGTCCTGTGTGCCGTGTCCGTGGAAAAACAAAAGAATGCTCGGTCTCCTGCAGCTAATGCTTTCGCTCCATAGTGGGTTCAGCAGCGTTGAACCCTCATTTTATTTTTTTTGTTGCGAAAGCAATGCACCGCCAGGTCTAAAAGCTCGTCGCTGTGCGCCGTGTCCGTGGAAGAAGAACGCTCGGTCTCCTGCAGCTAATGCTTTCGCTCCATAGTCGGTTCAGCAGCGTTGAACCCTCATTTTATTTTTTCTTATTGCGAAAGCAATAATACGCCAGGTCTAACCGCTCGTCCCTGTGTGCCGTGTCCGTGGAAAAACAGAAGAATGCTTTGTCTCCTGCAGCTAATGCTTTCGCTCCATAATCGGTTCAGCAGCGTTGAATCCTCATTTTATTTTTTCTCTTTGCGAAAGCAATAATACGCCAGGTCTAACCGCTCGTCGGTGTGTGCCGTGTCCGTGGAAAAACAGAAGAATGCTCGGTCTCCTGCAGCTAATGCTTTCGCTCCATAGTGGGTTCAGCAGCGTTGAACCCTCATTTTATTTTTTTTTCTTGCGAAAGCAATGCTACGCCAGGTCTAAAAGCTCGTCGCTGTGTGCCGTCTCCGTGGAAGAAGAAGAACGCTCGGTCTCCTGCAGCTAATGCTTTCGCTCCATAGTCGGATCAGCAGCATTGAACCCTCCTCATTTTATTTTTTTTATTGCGAAAGCAATACTACGGCAGGTCTAACCGCTCGTCCCTGTGTGCCGTGTCCGTGGAAAAACAGAAGAATACTCGGTCTCCTGCAGCTTATGCTTTCTCTCCATAGTGGGTTCAGCAGCGTTGAACCCTCATTTTATTTTTTTGTTGCGAAAGCAATGCACCGCCAGGTCTAAAAGCTCGTCGCTGTGCGCCGTGTCCGTGGAAGAAGAACGCTCGGTCTCCTGCAGCTAATGCTTTCGCTCCATAGTCGGTTCAGCAGCGTTGAACCCTCATATTATTTTTTCTTATTGCGAAAGCAATAATACGCCAGGTCTAACCGCTCGTTCCTGTGTGCCGTGTCCGTGGAAAAACAAAAGAATGCTCGGTCTCCTGCAGCTAATGCTTTCGCTCCATAGTGGGTTCAGCAGCGTTGAACCCTCATTTTATTTTTTTGTTGCGAAAGCAATGCACCGCCAGGTCTAAAAGCTCGTCGCTGTGCGCCGTGTCCGTGGAAGAAGAACGCTCGGTCTCCTGCAGCTAATGCTTTCGCTCCATAGTCGGTTCAGCAGCGTTGAACCCTCATTTTATTTTTTCTTATTGCGAAAGCAATAATACGCCAGGTCTAACCGCTCGTCCCTGTGTGCCGTGTCCGTGGAAAAACAGAAGAATGCTCGGTCTCCTGCAGCTAATGCTTTCGCTCCATAATCGGTTCAGCAGCGTTGAACCCTCATTTTATTTTTTCTCTTTGCGAAACCAATAATACGCCAGGTCTAACCGCTCGTCGCTGTGTGCCGTGTCCGTGGAAAAACAGAAGAATGCTCGGTCTCCTGCAGCTAATGCTTTCGCTCCATAGTGGGTTCAGCAGCGTTGAACCCTCATTTTATTTTTTTTTCTTGCGAAAGCAATGCTACGCCAGGTCTAAAAGCTCGTCGCTGTGTGCCGTCTCCGTGGAAGAAGAAGAACGCTCGGTCTCCTGCAGCTAATGCTTTCGCTCCATAGTCGGTTCAGCAGCATTGAACTCTCCTCATTTTATTTTTTTTTTGTTGTGAAAGCAATAATACGCTAGGTCTAACCGCTCGTCGCAGTGTGCCGTGTCCGTGGAAGAAGAAGAATAACGCTCGGTCTCCTGCAGCTAATGCTTTCGCCCCATAGTCGGTTCAGCAGCGTTGAAACCTCCTCATTTTATTTTTTTTACTGCGAAAGCAATACTACGCCAGGTCTAACCGCTCGTCCCTGTGTGCCGTGTCCGTGGAAAAACAGAAGAATACTCGGTCTCCTCAGCTAATGCTTTCGCTCCATAGTGGGTTCAGCAGCGTTGAACCCTTGTTTTATTTTTTTTTTGTTTCAAAGCAATGCTACGCCAGGTCTAAAAGCTCGTCGCTGTGTGCCGTCTCCGTGGAAGAAGAAGAACGCTCGGTCTCCTGCAGCTAATGCTTTCGCTCCATAGTCGGTTCAGCAGCATTGAACTCTCCTCATTTTATTTTTTTTTTGTTGTGAAAGCAATAATACGCCAGGTCTAACCGCTCGTCGCAGTGTGCCGTGTCCGTGGAAGAAGAAGAATAACGCTCGGTCTCCTGCAGCTAATGCTTTCGCCCCATAGTCGGTTCAGCAGCGTTGAAACCTCCTCATTTTATTTTTTTTATTGCGAAAGCAATACTACGCCAGGTCTAACCTCTCGTCCCTGTGTGCCGTGTCCGTGGAAAAACAGAAGAATACTCGGTCTCCTGCAGCTTATGTTTTCTCTCCATAGTGGGTTCAGCAGCGTTGAACCCTCATTTTATTTTTTTTGTTGCGAAAGCAATGCACCGCCAGGTCTAAAATGTCGTCGCTGTGCGCCGTGTCCGTGGAAGAAGAAGAACGCTCGGTCTCCTGCAGCTAATGCTTTCGCTCCATAGTCGGTTCAGCAGCGTTGAACCCTCATTTTATTTTTTCTTATTGCGAAAGCAATAATACGCCAGGTCTAACCGCTCGTTCCTGTGTGCCGTGTCCGTGGAAAAACAAAAGAATGCTCAGTCTCCTGCAGCTAATGCTTTCGCTCCATAGTGGGTTCAGCAGCGTTGAACCCTCATTTTATTTTTTTTTTGTTGCGAAAGCAATGCACCGCCAGGTCTAAAAGCTCGTCACTGTGCGCCGTGTCCGTGGAAGAAGAATACTCGCTCTCCTGCAGCTTATGCTTTCTCTCCATAGTGGGTTCAGCAGCGTTGAACCCTCATTTTATTTTTTCTTATTGCGAAAGCAATAATACGCCAGGTCTAACCGCTCGTCCCTGTGTGCCGTGTCCGTGGAAAAACAGAAGAATACTCGCTCTCCTGCAGCTTATGCTTTCTCTCCATAGTGGGTTCAGCAGCGTTGAACCCTCATTTTATTTTTTTTGTTGCGAAAGCAATGCACCGCCAGGTCTAAAAGCTCGTCGCTGTGCGCCGTATCCGTGGAAGGAGAAGAACGCTCGGTCTCCTGCAGCTAATGCTTTCGCTCCATAGTCGGTTCAGCAGCGTTGAACATTCATTTTATTTTTTCTTATTGCGAAAGCAATAATACGCCAGGTCTAACCGCTCGTCCCTGTGTGCCGTGTCCGTGGAAAAACAGAATACTCGGTCTCCTGCAGCTAATGCTTTCGCTCCATAGTGGGTTCAGCAGCGTTGAACCCTCATTTTATTTTTTTTTGTTGCGAAAGCAATGCTATGCCAGGTCTAAAAGCTCGTCGCTGTGCTCCGTGTCCGTGGAAGAAGAAGAACGCTCGGTCTCCTGCAGCTAATGCTTTCGCTCCATAGTCGGTTCAGCAGCGGTGAACCCTCATTTTATTTTTTCTTATTGCGAAAGCAATAATACGCCAGGTCTAACCGCTCGTCCCTGTGTGCCGTGTCCGTGGAAAAACAAAAGAATGCTCAGTCTCCTGCAGCTAATGCTTTCGCTCCATAGTGGGTTCAGCAGCGTTGAACCCTCATTTTATTTTTTTTTGTTGCGAAAGCAATGCTACGCCAGGTCTAAAAGCTCGTCGCTGTATGCCGTCTCCGTGGAAGAAGAAGAACGCTCGGTCTCCTGCAGCTAATGCTTTCGCTCCATAGTCGGTTCAGCAGCATTGAACCCTCCTCATTTTATTTTTTTTGTTGTGAAAGCAATAATACGCCAGGTCTAACCGCTCGTCGCAGTGTGCCGTGTCCGTGGAAGAAGAAGAATAACGCTCGGTCTCCTGCAGCTAATGCTTTCGCCCCATAGTCGGTTCAGCAGCGTTGAAACCTCCTCATTTTATTTTTTTTATTGCGAAAGCAATACTACGCCACGTCTAACCGCTCGTCCCTGTGTGCCGTGTCCGTGGAAAAACAGAAGAATACTCGGTCTCCTGCAGCTTATGCTTTCTCTCCATAGTGGGTTCAGCAGCGTTGAACCCTCATTTTATTTTTTGTTGCGAAAGCAATGCACCGCCAGGTCTAAAAGCTCGTCGCTGTGCGCCGTGTCCGTGGAAGAAGAAGAACGCTCGGTCTCCTGCAGCTAATGCTTTCGCTCCATAGTCGGTTCAGCAGCGTTGAACCCTCATTTTATTTTTTCTTATTGCGAAAGCAATAATACGCCAGGTCTAACCGCTCGTCCTGTGTGCCGTGTCCGTGGAAAAACAAAAGAATGCTCGGTCTCCTGCAGCTAATGCTTTCGCTCCATAGTGGGTTCAGCAGCGTTGAACCCTCATTTTATTTTTTTTGTTGCGAAAGCAATGCACCGCCAGGTCTAAAAGCTCGTCGCTGTGCGCCGTGTCCGTGGAAGAAGAACGCTCGGTCTCCTGCAGCTAATGCTTTCGCTCCATAGTCGGTTCAGCAGCGTTGAACCCTCATTTTATTTTTTCTTATTGCGAAAGCAATAATACGCCAGGTCTAACCGCTCGTCCCTGTGTGCCGTGTCCGTGGAAAAACAGAAGAATGCTCGGTCTCCTGCAGCTAATGCTTTCGCTCCATAATCGGTTCAGCAGCGTTGAACCCTCATTTTATTTTTTCTCTTTGCGAAAGCAATAATACGCCAGGTCTAACCGCTCGTCGCTGTGTGCCGTGTCCGTGGAAAAACAGAAGAATGCTCGGTCTCCTGCAGCTAATGCTTTCGCTCCATAGTCGGTTCAGCAGCGTTGAACCCTCATTTTATTTTTTTTTTGTTGCGAAAGCAATGCTACGCCAGGTCTAAAAGCTCGTCGCTGTGTGCCGTCTCCGTGGAAGAAGAAGAACGCTCGGTCTCCTGCAGCTAATGCTTTCGCTCCATAGTCGGTTCAGCAGCATTGAACCCGCCTCATTTTATTTTTTTTGCTGTGAAAGCAATAATACGCCAGGTCTAACCGCTCGTCGCAGTGTGCCGTGTCCGTGGAAGGAGAAGAATAACGCTCGGTCTCCTGCAGCTAATGCTTTCGCCCCATAGCCGGTTCAGCAGCGTTGAAACCTCCTCATTTTATTTTTTTTATTGCGAAAGCAATACTACGCCAGGTCTAACCGCTCGTCCCTGTGTGCCGTGTCCGTGGAAAAACAGAAGAATACTCGCTCTCCTGCAGCTTATGCTTTCTCTCCATAGTGGGTTCAGCAGCGTTGAACCCTCATTTTATTTTTTTTGTTGCGAAAGCAATGCACCGCCAGGTCTAAAAGCTCGTCGCTGTGCGCCGTATCCGTGGAAGGAGAAGAACGCTCGGTCTCCTGCAGCTAATGCTTTCGCTCCATAGTCGGTTCAGCAGCGTTGAACATTCATTTTATTTTTTCTTATTGCGAAAGCAATAATACGCCAGGTCTAACCGCTCGTCCCTGTGTGCCGTGTCCGTGGAAAAACAGAATACTCGGTCTCCTGCAGCTAATGCTTTCGCTCCATAGTGTTTTCAGCAGCGTTGAACCCTCATTTTATTTTTTTTTGTTGCGAAAGCAATGCTATGCCAGGTCTAAAAGCTCGTCGCTGTGCTCCGTGTCCGTGGAAGAAGAAGAACGCTCGGTCTCCTGCAGCTAATGCTTTCGCTCCATAGTCGGTTCAGCAGCGGTGAACCCTCATTTTATTTTTTCTTATTGCGAAAGCAATAATACGCCAGGTCTAACCGCTCGTCCCTGTGTGCCGTGTCCGTGGAAAAACAAAAGAATGCTCGGTCTCCTGCAGCTAATGCTTTCGCTCCATAGTGGGTTCAGCAGCGTTGAACCCTCATTTTATTTTTTTTTTTGTTGCGAAAGCAATGCTACGCCAGGTCTAAAAGCTCGTCGCTGTATGCCGTCTCCATGGAAGAAGAAGAACGCTCGGTCTCCTGCAGCTAATGCTTTCGCTCCATAGTCGGTTCAGCAGCATTGAACCCTCCTCATTTTATTTTTTTTGTTGTGAAAGCAATAATACGCCAGGTCTAACCGCTCGTCGCAGTGTGCCGTGTCCGTGGAAGAAGAAGAATAACGCTCGGTCTCCTGCAGCTAATGCTTTCGCCCCATAGTCGGTTCAGCAGCGTTGAAACCTCCTCATTTTATTTTTTTTATTGCGAAAGCAATACTACGCCAGGTCTAACCGCTCGTCCCTGTGTGCCGTGTCCGTGGAAAAACAGAAGAATACTCGGTCTCCTGCAGCTTATGCTTTCTCTCCATAGTGGGTTCAGCAGCGTTGAACCCTCATTTTATTTTTTGTTGCGAAAGCAATGCACCGCCAGGTCTAAAAGCTCGTCGCTGTGCGCCGTGTCCGTGGAAGAAGAAGAACGCGCGGTCTCCTGCAGCTAATGCTTTCGCTCCATAGTCGGTTCAGCAGCGTTGAACCCTCATTTTATTTTTTGGTTGTGAAAGCAATAATACGCCAGGTCTAACCGCTCGTCGCTGTGTGCCGTGTCCGTGGAAAAACAGAAGAATGCTCGGTCTCCTGCAGCTAATGCTTTCGCTCCATAGTGGGTTCAGCAGCGTTGAACCCTAATTTTATTTTTTTTTCTTGCGAAAGCAATGCTACGCCAGGTCTAAAAGCTCGTCGCTGTGTGCCGTCTCCGTGGAAGAAGAAGAACGCTCGGTCTCCTGCAGCTAATGCTTTCGCTCCATAGTCGGTTCAGCAGCATTGAACCCTCCTCATTTTATTTTTTTTATTGCGAAAGCAATACTACGCCAGGTCTAACCGCTCGTCCCTGTGTGCCGTGTCCGTGGAAAAACAGAAGAATACTCGGTCTCCTGCAGCTTATGCTTTCTCTCCATAGTGGGTTCAGCAGCGTTGAACCCTCATTTTATTTTTTTGTTGCGAAAGCAATGCACCGCCAGGTCTAAAAGCTCGTCGCTGTGCGCCGTGTCCGTGGAAGAAGAAGAACTCTCGGTCTCCTGCAGCTAATGCTTTCGCTCCATAGTCGGTTCAGCAGCGTTGAACCCTCATTTTATTTTTTCTTATTGCGAAAGCAATAATACGCCAGGTCTAACCGCTCGTTCCTGTGTGCCGTGTCCGTGGAAAAACAAAAGATTGCTCGGTCTCCTGCAGCTAATGCTTTCGCTCCATAGTGGGTTCAGCAGCGTTGAACCCTCATTTTATTTTTTTGTTGCGAAAGCAATGCACCGCCAGGTCTAAAAGCTCGTCGCTGTGCGCCGTGTCCGTGGAAGAAGAACGCTCGGTCTCCTGCAGCTAATGCTTTCGCTCCATAGTCGGTTCAGCAGTGTTGAACCCTCATTTTATTTTTTCTTATTGCGAAAGCAATAATACGCCAGGTCTAACCGCTCGTCCCTGTGTGCCGTGTCCGTGGAAAAACAGAAGAATGCTCGGTCTCCTGCAGCTAATGCTTTCGCTCCATAATCGGTTCAGCAGCGTTGAACCCTCATTTTATTTTTTCTCTTTGCGAAAGCAATAATACGCCAGGTCTAACCGCTCGTCGCTGTGTGCCGTGTCCGTGGAAAAACAGAAGAATGCTCGGTCTCCTGCAGCTAATGCTTTCGATCCATAGTGGGTTCAGCAGCGTTGAACACTCATTTTATTTTTTTTTCTTGCGAAAGCAATGCTACGCCAGGTCTAAAAGCTCGTCGCTGTGTGCCGTCTCCGTGGAAGAAGAAGAACGCTCGGTCCCCTGCAGCTAATGCTTTCGCTCCATAGTCGGTTCAGCAGCATTGAACTCTCCTCATTTTATTTTTTTTTGTTGTGAAAGCAATAATACGCCAGGTCTAACCGCTCGTCGCAGTGTGCCGTGTCCGTGGAAGAAGAAGAATAACGCTCGGTCTCCTGCAGCTAATGCTTTCGCCCCATAGTCGGTTCAGCAGCGTTGAAACCTCCTCATTTTATTTTTTTTATTGCAAAAGCAATACTACGCCAGGTCTAACCGCTCGTCCCTGTGAGCCGTGTCCGTGGAAAAACAGAAGAATACTCGGTCTCCTCACCTAATGCTTTCGCTCCATAGTGGGTTCAGCAGCGTTGAACCCTAGTTTTATTTTTTTTTTGTTGCGAAAGCAATGCTACGCCAGGTCTAAAAGCTCGTCGCTGTGTGCCGTCTCCGTGGAAGAAGAAGAAGAACGCTCGGTCTCCTGCAGCTAATGCTTTCGCTCCATAGTCGGTTCAGCAGCATTGAACCCTCCTCATTTTATTTTTTGGTTGTGAAAGCAATAATACGCCAGGTCTAACCGCTCGTCGCAGTGTGCCGTGTCCGTGGAAGAAGAAGAATAACGCTCGGTCTCCTGCAGCTAATGCTTTCGCCCCATAGTCGGTTCAGCAGCGTTGAAACCTCCTCATTTTATTTTTTTTATTGCGAAAGCAATACTACGCCAGGTCTAACCTCTCGTCCCTGTGTGCCGTGTCCGTGGAAAAACAGAAGAATACTCGGTCTCCTGCAGCTTATGCTTTCTCTCCATAGTGGGTTCAGCAGCGTTGAACCCTCATTTTATTTTTTTTGTTGCGAAAGCAATGCACCGCCAGGACTAAAAGGTCGTCGCTGTGTGCCTTGTCCGTGGAAGAAGAAAACGCTCGGTCTCCTGCAGCTAATGCTTTCGCTCCATAGTCGGTTCAGCAGCGTTGAACCCTCATTTTATTTTTTCTTATTGCGAAAGCAATACTACGCCAGGTCTAACCGCTCGTCCCTGTGAGCCGTGTCCGTGGAAAAACAGAAGAATACTCGGTCTCCTCACCTAATGCTTTCGCTCCATAGTGGGTTCAGCAGCGTTGAACCCTAGTTTTATTTTTTTTTGTTGCGAAAGCAATGCTACGCCAGGTCTAAAAGCTCGTCGCTGTATGCCGTCTCCGTGGAAGAAGAAGAACGCTCGGTCTCCTGCAGCTAATGCTTTCGCTCCATAGTCGGTTCAGCAGCATTGAACCCTCCTCATTTTATTTTTTTTGTTGTGAAAGCAATAATACGCCAGGTCTAACCGCTCGTCGCAGTGTGCCGTGTCCGTGGAAGAAGAAGAATAACGCTCGGTCTCCTGCAGCTAATGCTTTCGCCCCATAGTCGGTTCAGCAGCGTTGAAACCTCCTCATTTTATTTTTTTTATTGCGAAAGCAATACTACGCCAGGTCTAACCGCTCGTCCCTGTGTGCCGTGTCCGTGGAAAAACAGAAGAATACTCGGTCTCCTGCAGCTTATGCTTTCTCTCCATAGTGGGTTCAGCAGCGTTGAACCCTCATTTTATTTTTTGTTGCGAAAGCAATGCACCGCCAGGTCTAAAAGCTCGTCGCTGTGCGCCGTGTCCGTGGAAGAAGAAGAACGCTCGGTCTCCTGCAGCTAATGCTTTCGCTCCATAGTCGGTTCAGCAGCGTTGAACCCTCATTTTATTTTTTCTTATTGCGAAAGCAATAATACGCCAGGTCTAACCGCTCGTCCTGTGTGCCGTGTCCGTGGAAAAACAAAAGAATGCTCGGTCTCCTGCAGCTAATGCTTTCGCTCCATAGTGGGTTCAGCAGCGTTGAACCCTCATTTTATTTTTTTTGTTGCGAAAGCAATGCACCGCCAGGTCTAAAAGCTCGTCGCTGTGCGCCGTGTCCGTGGAAGAAGAACGCTCGGTCTCCTGCAGCTAATGCTTTCGCTCCATAGTCGGTTCAGCAGCGTTGAACCCTCATTTTATTTTTTCTTATTGCGAAAGCAATAATACGCCAGGTCTAACCGCTCGTCCCTGTGTGCCGTGTCCGTGGAAAAACAGAAGAATGCTCGGTCTCCTGCAGCTAATGCTTTCGCTCCATAATCGGTTCAGCAGCGTTGAACCCTCATTTTATTTTTTCTCTTTGCGAAAGCAATAATACGCCAGGTCTAACCGCTCGTCGCTGTGTGCCGTGTCCGTGGAAAAACAGAAGAATGCTCGGTCTCCTGCAGCTAATGCTTTCGCTCCATAGTGGGTTCAGCAGCGTTGAACCCTCATTTTATTTTTTTTTGTTGCGAAAGCAATGCTACGCCAGGTCTAAAAGCTCGTCGCTGTGTGCCGTCTCCGTGGAAGAAGAAGAACGCTCGGTCTCCTGCAGCTAATGCTTTCGCTCCATAGTCGGTTCAGCAGCATTGAACCCGCCTCATTTTATTTTTTTTGCTGTGAAAGCAATAATACGCCAGGTCTAACCGCTCGTCGCAGTGTGCCGTGTCCGTGGAAGGAGAAGAATAACGCTCGGTCTCCTGCAGCTAATGCTTTCGCCCCATAGCCGGTTCAGCAGCGTTGAAACCTCCTCATTTTATTTTTTTTATTGCGAAAGCAATACTACGCCAGGTCTAACCGCTCGTCCCTGTGTGCCGTGTCCGTGGAAAAACAGAAGAATACTCGCTCTCCTGCAGCTTATGCTTTCTCTCCATAGTGGGTTCAGCAGCGTTGAACCCTCATTTTATTTTTTTTGTTGCGAAAGCAATGCACCGCCAGGTCTAAAAGCTCGTCGCTGTGCGCCGTATCCGTGGAAGGAGAAGAACGCTCGGTCTCCTGCAGCTAATGCTTTCGCTCCATAGTCGGTTCAGCAGCGTTGAACATTCATTTTATTTTTTCTTATTGCGAAAGCAATAATACGCCAGGTCTAACCGCTCGTCCCTGTGTGCCGTGTCCGTGGAAAAACAGAATACTCGGTCTCCTGCAGCTAATGCTTTCGCTCCATAGTGTTTTCAGCAGCGTTGAACCCTCATTTTATTTTTTTTGTTGCGAAAGCAATGCTATGCCAGGTCTAAAAGCTCGTCGCTGTGCTCCGTGTCCGTGGAAGAAGAAGAACGCTCGGTCTCCTGCAGCTAATGCTTTCGCTCCATAGTCGGTTCAGCAGCGGTGAACCCTCATTTTATTTTTTCTTATTGCGAAAGCAATAATACGCCAGGTCTAACCGCTCGTCCCTGTGTGCCGTGTCCGTGGAAAAACAAAAGAATGCTCGGTCTCCTGCAGCTAATGCTTTCGCTCCATAGTGGGTTCAGCAGCGTTGAACCCTCATTTTATTTTTTTTTTGTTGCGAAAGCAATGCTACGCCAGGTCTAAAAGCTCGTCGCTGTATGCCGTCTCCGTGGAAGAAGAAGAACGCTCGGTCTCCTGCAGCTAATGCTTTCGCTCCATAGTCGGTTCAGCAGCATTGAACCCTCCTCATTTTATTTTTTTTTGTTGTGAAAGCAATAATACGCCAGGTCTAACCGCTCGTCGCAGTGTGCCGTGTCCGTGGAAGAAGAAGAATAACGCTCGGTCTCCTGCAGCTAATGCTTTCGCCCCATAGTCGGTTCAGCAGCGTTGAAACCTCCTCATTTTATTTTTTTTATTGCGAAAGCAATACTACGCCAGGTCTAACCGCTCGTCCCTGTGTGCCGTGTCCGTGGAAAAACAGAAGAATACTCGGTCTCCTGCAGCTTATGCTTTCTCTCCATAGTGGGTTCAGCAGCGTTGAACCCTCATTTTATTTTTTGTTGCGAAAGCAATGCACCGCCAGGTCTAAAAGCTCGTCGCTGTGCGCCGTGTCCGTGGAAGAAGAAGAACGCTCGGTCTCCTGCAGCTAATGCTTTCGCTCCATAGTCGGTTCAGCAGCGTTGAACCCTCATTTTATTTTTTCTTATTGCGAAAGCAATAATACGCCAGGTCTAACCGCTCGTCCTATGTGCCGTGTCCGTGGAAAAACAAAAGAATGCTCGGTCTCCTGCAGCTAATGCTTTCGCTCCATAGTGGGTTCAGCAGCGTTGAACCCTCATTTTATTTTTTTTGTTGCGAAAGCAATGCACCGCCAGGTCTAAAAGCTCGTCGCTGTGCGCCGTGTCCGTGGAAGAAGAACGCTCGGTCTCCTGCAGCTAATGCTTTCGCTCCATAGTCGGTTCAGCAGCGTTGAACCCTCATTTTATTTTTTCTTATTGCGAAAGCAATAATACGCCAGGTCTAACCGCTCGTCCCTGTGTGCCGTGTCCGTGGAAAAACAGAACAATGCTCGGTCTCCTGCAGCTAATGCTTTCGCTCCATAATCGGTTCAGCAGCGTTGAACCCTCATTTTATTTTTTCTCTTTGCGAAAGCAATAATACGCCAGGTCTAACCGCTCGTCGCTGTGTGCCGTGTCCGTGGAAAAACAGAAGAATGCTCGGTCTCCTGCAGCTAATGCTTTCGCTCCATAGTGGGTTCAGCAGCGTTGAACCCTCATTTTATTTTTTTTTGTTGCGAAAGCAATGCTACGCCAGGTCTAAAAGCTCGTCGCTGTGTGCCGTCTCCGTGGAAGAAGAACGCTCGGTCTCCTGCAGCTAATGCTTTCGCTCCATAGTCGGTTCAGCAGCATTGAACCCTACTCATTTTATTTTTTTTGCTGTGAAAGCAATAATACGCCAGGTCTAACCGCTCGTCGCAGTGTGCCGTGTCCGTGGAAGGAGAAGAATAACGCTCGGTCTCCTGCAGCTAATGCTTTCGCCCCATAGTCGGTTCAGCAGCGTTGAAACCTCCTCATTTTATTTTTTTTATTGCGAAAGCAATACTACGCCAGGTCTAACCGCTCGTCCCTGTGCGCCGTGTCCGTGGAAAAACAGAACAATACTCGGTCTCCTGCAGCTTATGCTTTCTCTCCATAGTGGGTTCAGCAGCGTTGCACCCTCATTTTATTTTTTTTGTTGCGAAAGCAATGCACCGCCAGGTCTAAAAGCTCGTCTCTGTGCGCCGTGTCCGTGGAAGAAGAAGAACGCTCGGTCTCCTGCAGCTAATGCTTTCGCTCCATATTCGGTTCAGCAGCGTTGAACCCTCATTTTATTTTTTCTTATTGCGAAAGCAATAATACGCCAGGTCTAACCGCTCGTTCCTGTGTGCCGTGTCCGTGGAAAAACAAAAGAATGCTCGGTCTCCTGCAGCTAATGCTTTCGCTCCATAGTGGGTTCAGCAGCGTTGAACCCTCATTTTATTTTTTTTGTTGCGAAAGCAATGCACCGCCAGGTCTAAAAGCTCGTCGCTGTGCGCCGTGTCCGTGGAAGAAGAACGCTCGGTCTCCTGCAGCTAATGCTTTCGCTCCATAGTCGGTTCAGCAGCGTTGAACCCTCATTTTATTTTTTCTTATTGCGAAAGCAATAATACGCCAGGTCTAACCGCTCGTCCCTGTGTGCCGTGTCCGTGGAAAAACAGAAGAATGCTCTGTCTCCTGCAGCTAATGCTTTCGCTCCATAATCGGTTCAGCAGCGTTGAACCCTCATTTTATTTTTTCTCTTTGCGAAAGCAATAATACGCCAGGTCTAACCGCTCGTCGCTGTGTGCCGTGTCCGTGGAAAAACAGAAGAATGCTCGGTCTCCTGCAGCTAATGCTTTCGCTCCATAGTGGGTTCAGCAGCGTTGAACCCTAATTTTATTTTTTTTTCTTGCGAAAGCAATGCTACGCCAGGTCTAAAAGCTCGTCGCTGTGTGCCGTCTCCGTGGAAGAAGAAGAACGCTCGGTCTCCTGCAGCTAATGCTTTCGCTCCATAGTCGGTTCAGCAGCATTGAACCCTCCTCATTTTATTTTTTTTATTGCGAAAGCAATACTACGCCAGGTCTAACCGCTCGTCCCTGTGTGCCGTGTCCGTGGAAAAACAGAAGAATACTCGGTCTCCTGCAGCTTATGCTTTCTCTCCATAGTGGGTTCAGCAGCGTTGAACCCTCATTTTATTTTTTTGTTGCGAAAGCAATGCACCGCCAGGTCTAAAAGCTCGTCGCTGTGCGCCGTGTCCGTGGAAGAAGAAGAACGCTCGGTCTCCTGCAGCTAATGCTTTCGCTCCATAGTCGGTTCAGCAGCGTTGAACCCTCATTTTATTTTTTCTTAATGCGAAAGCAATAATACGCCAGGTCTAACCGCTCGTTCCTGTGTGCCGTGTCCGTGGAAAAACAAAAGATTGCTCGGTCTCCTGCAGCTAATGCTTTCGCTCCATAGTGGGTTCAGCAGCGTTGAACCCTCATTTTATTTTTTTGTTGCGAAAGCAATGCACCGCCAGGTCTAAAAGCTCGTCGCTGTGCGCCGTGTCCGTGGAAGAAGAACGCTCGGTCTCCTGCAGCTAATGCTTTCGCTCCATAGTCGGTTCAGCAGCGTTGAACCCTCATTTTATTTTTTCTTATTGCGAAAGCAATAATACGCCAGGTCTAACCGCTCGTCCCTGTGTGCCGTGTCCGTGGAAAAACAGAAGAATGCTCTGTCTCCTGCAGCTAATGCTTTCGCTCCATAATCGGTTCAGCAGCGTTGAACCCTCATTTTATTTTTTCTCTTTGCGAAAGCAATAATACGCCAGGTCTAACCGCTCGTCGCTGTGTGCCGTGTCCGTGGAAAAACAGAAGAATGCTCGGTCTCCTGCAGCTAATGCTTTCGCTCCATAGTGGGTTCAGCAGCGTTGAACCCTAATTTTATTTTTTTTTCTTGCGAAAGCAATGCTACGCCAGGTCTAAAAGCTCGTCGCTGTGTGCCGTCTCCGTGGAAGAAGAAGAACGCTCGGTCTCCTGCAGCTAATGCTTTCGCTCCATAGTCGGTTCAGCAGCATTGAACCCTCCTCATTTTATTTTTTTTATTGCGAAAGCAATACTACGCCAGGTCTAACCGCTCGTCCCTGTGTGCCGTGTCCGTGGAAAAACAGAAGAATACTCGGTCTCCTGCAGCTTATGCTTTCTCTCCATAGTGGGTTCAGCAGCGTTGAACCCTCATTTTATTTTTTTGTTGCGAAAGCAATGCACCGCCAGGTCTAAAAGCTCGTCGCTGTGCGCCGTGTCCGTGGAAGAAGAAGAACGCTCGGTCTCCTGCAGCTAATGCTTTCGCTCCATAGTCGGTTCAGCAGCGTTGAACCCTCATTTTATTTTTTCTTAATGCGAAAGCAATAATACGCCAGGTCTAACCGCTCGTTCCTGTGTGCCGTGTCCGTGGAAAAACAAAAGATTGCTCGGTCTCCTGCAGCTAATGCTTTCGCTCCATAGTGGGTTCAGCAGCGTTGAACCCTCATTTTATTTTTTTGTTGCGAAAGCAATGCACCGCCAGGTCTAAAAGCTCGTCGCTGTGCGCCGTGTCCGTGGAAGAAGAACGCTCGGTCTCCTGCAGCTAATGCTTTCGCTCCATAGTCGGTTCAGCAGTGTTGAACCCTCATTTTATTTTTTCTTATTGCGAAAGCAATAATACGCCAGGTCTAACCGCTCGTCCCTGTGTGCCGTGTCCGTGGAAAAACAGAAGAATGCTCGGTGTCCTGCAGCTGATGCTTTCGCTCCATAATCGGTTCAGCAGCGTTGAACCCTCATTTTATTTTTTCTCTTTGCGAAAGCAATAATACGCCAGGTCTAACCGCTCGTCGCTGTGTGCCGTGTCCGTGGAAAAAAAGAAGAATGCTCGGTCTCCTGCAGCTAATGCTTTCGCTTCATAGTGGGTTCAGCAGCGTTGAACCCTCATTTTATTTTTTTTTTCTTGCGAAAGCAATGCTACGCCAGGTCTAAAAGCTCGTCGCTGTGTGCCGTCTCCGTGGAAGAAGAAGAACGCTCGGTCTCCTGCAGCTAATGCTTTCGCTCCATAGTCGGTTCAGCAGCATTGAACTCTCCTCATTTTATTTTTTTTTTGTTGTGAAAGCAATAATACGCCAGGTCTAACCGCTCGTCGCAGTGTGCCGTGTCCGTGGAAGAAGAAGAATAACGCTCGGTCTCCTGCAGCTAAAGCTTTCGCCCCATAGTCGGTTCAGCAGCGTTGAAACCTCCTCATTTTATTTTTTTTATTGCGAAAGCAATACTACGCCAGGTCTAACCGCTCGTCCCTGTGAGCCGTGTCCGTGGAAAAACAGAAGAATACTCGGTCTCCTCACCTAATGCTTTCGCTCCATAGTGGGTTCAGCAGCGTTGAACCCTAGTTTTATTTTTTTTTTGTTGCGAAAGCAATGCTACGCCAGGTCTAAAAGCTCGTCGCTGTGTGCCGTCTCCGTGGAAGAAGAAGAAGAACGCTCGGTCTCCTGCAGCTAATGCTTTCGCTCCATAGTCGGTTCAGCAGCATTGAACCCTCCTCATTTTATTTTTTTGTTGTGAAAGCAATAATATGCTAGGTCTAACCGCTCGTCGCAGTGTGCCGTGTCCGTGGAAGAAGAAGAATAACGCTCGGTCTCCTGCAGCTAATGCTTTCGCCCCATAGCCGGTTCAGCAGCGTTGAAACCTCCTCATTTTATTTTTTTTATTGCGAAAGCAATACTACGCCAGGTCTAACCGCTCGTCCCTGTGTGCCGTGTCCGAGGAAAAACAGAAGAATACTCGTTCTCCTGCAGCTTATGCTTTCTCTCCATAGTGGGTTCAGCAGCGTTGAACCCTCATTTTATTTTTTTTGTTGCGAAAGCAATGCACCGCCAGGTCTAAAAGCTCGTCGCTGTGCGCCGTGTCCGTGGAAGAAGAAGAACTCTCGGTCTCCTGCAGCTAATGCTTTCGCTCCATAGTCGGTTCAGCAGCGTTGAACCCTCATTTTATTTTTTCTTATTGCGAAAGCAATAATACGCCAGGTCTAACCGCTCGTCCTGTGTGCCATGTCCGTGGAAAAACAAAAGAATGCTCGGTCTCCTGCAGCTAATGCTTTCGCTCCATAGTGGGTTCAGCAGCGTTGAACCCTCATTTTATTTTTTTTTGTTGCGAAAGCAATGCACCGCCAGGTCTAAAAGCTCGTCGCTGTGCGCCGTGTCCGTGGAAGAAGAACGCTCGGTCTCCTGCAGCTAATGCTTTCGCTCCATTGTCGGATCAGCAGCGTTGAACCCTCATTTTATTTTTTCTTATTGCGAAAGCAATAATACGCCAGGTCTAACCGCTCGTCCCTGTGTGCCGTGTCCGTGGAAAAACAGAAGAATGCTCGGTCTCCTGCAGCTGATGCTTTCGCTCCATAATCGGTTCAGCAGCGTTGAACCCTCATTTTATTTTTTCTCTTTGCGAAAGCAATAATACGCCAGGTCTAACCGCTCGTCGCTGTGTGCCGTGTCCGTGGAAAAAAAGAAGAATGCTCGGTCTCCTGCAGCTAATGCTTTCGCTTCATAGTGGGTTCAGCAGCGTTGAACCCTCATTTTATTTTTTTTTTCTTGCGAAAGCAATGCTACGCCAGGTCTAAAAGCTCGTCGCTGTGTGCCGTCTCCGTGGAAGAAGAAGAACGCTCGGTCTCCTGCAGCTAATGCTTTCGCTCCATAGTCGGTTCAGCAGCATTGAACTCTCCTCATTTTATTTTTTTTTTGTTGTGAAAGCAATAATACGCCAGGTCTAACCGCTCGTAGCAGTGTGCCGTGTCCGTGGAAGAAGAAGAATAACGCTCGGTCTCCTGCAGCTAAAGCTTTCGCCCCATAGTCGGTTCAGCAGCGTTGAAACCTCCTCATTTTATTTTTTTTATTGCGAAAGCAATACTACGCCAGGTCTAACCGCTCGTCCCTGTGAGCCGTGTCCGTGGAAAAACAGAAGAATACTCGGTCTCCTCACCTAATGCTTTCGCTCCATAGTGGGTTCAGCAGCGTTGAACCCTAGTTTTATTTTTTTTTTTTGTTGCGAAAGCAATGCTACGCCAGGTCTAAAAGCTCGTCGCTGTGTGCCGTCTCCGTGGAAGAAGAAGAAGAACGCTCGGTCTCCTGCAGCTAATGCTTTCGCTCCATAGTCGGTTCAGCAGCATTGAACCCTCCTCATTTTATTTTTTTGTTGTGAAAGCAATAATATGCTAGGTCTAACCGCTCGTCGCAGTGTGCCGTGTCCGTGGAAGAAGAAGAATAACGCTCGGTCTCCTGCAGCTAATGCTTTCGCCCCATAGCCGGTTCAGCAGCGTTGAAACCTCCTCATTTTATTTTTTTTATTGCGAAAGCAATACTACGCCAGGTCTAACCGCTCGTCCCTGTGTGCCGTGTCCGAGGAAAAACAGAAGAATACTCGTTCTCCTGCAGCTTATGCTTTCTCTCCATAGTGGGTTCAGCAGCGTTGAACCCTCATTTTATTTTTTTTGTTGCGAAAGCAATGCACCGCCAGGTCTAAAAGCTCGTCGCTGTGCGCCGTGTCCGTGGAAGAAGAAGAACTCTCGGTCTCCTGCAGCTAATGCTTTCGCTCCATAGTCGGTTCAGCAGCGTTGAACCCTCATTTTATTTTTTCTTATTGCGAAAGCAATAATACGCCAGGTCTAACCGCTCGTCCTGTGTGCCATGTCCGTGGAAAAACAAAAGAATGCTCGGTCTCCTGCAGCTAATGCTTTCGCTCCATAGTGGGTTCAGCAGCGTTGAACCCTCATTTTATTTTTTTTTGTTGCGAAAGCAATGCACCGCCAGGTCTAAAAGCTCGTCGCTGTGCGCCGTGTCCGTGGAAGAAGAACGCTCGGTCTCCTGCAGCTAATGCTTTCGCTCCATTGTCGGATCAGCAGCGTTGAACCCTCATTTTATTTTTTCTTATTGCGAAAGCAATAATACGCCAGGTCTAACCGCTCGTCCCTGTGTGCCGTGTCCGTGGAAAAACAGAAGAATGCTCGGTCTCCTGCAGCTAATGCTTTCGCTCCATAATCGGTTCAGCAGCGTTGAACCCTCATTTTATTTTTTCTCTTTGCGAAAGCAATAATACGCCAGGTCTAACCGCTCGTCGCTGTGTGCCGTGTCCGTGGAAAAACAGAAGAATGCTCGGTCTCCTGCAGCTAATGCTTTCGCTCCATAGTGGGTTCAGCAGCGTTGAACCCTCATTTTATTTTTTTTTTCTTGCGAAAGCAATGCTACGCCAGGTCTAAAAGCTCGTCGCTGTGTGCCGTCTCCGTGGAAGTAGAAGAACGCTCGGTCTCCTGCAGCTAATGCTTTCGCTCCATAGTCGGTTCAGCAGCATTGAACCCTCCCTTTTTATTTTTTTCCTGTGAAAGCAATAATACGCCAGGTCTAACCGCTCGTCGCAGTGTGCCGTGTCCGTGGAAGAAGAAGAATAACGCTCGGTCTCCTGCAGCTAATGCTTTCGCCCCATAGTCGGTTCAGCAGCGTTGAAACCTCCTCATTTTATTTTTTTTATTGCGAAAGCAATACTACGCCAGGTCTAACCGCTCGTCCCTGTGTGCCGTGTCCGTGGAAAAACAGAAGAATACTCGGTCTCCTGCAGCTTATGCTTTCTCTCCATAGTGGGTTCAGCAGCGTTGAACCCTCATTTTATTTTTTTGTTGCGAAAGCAATGCACCGCCAGGTCTAAAAGCTCGTCGCTGTGCGCCGTGTCCGTGGAAGAAGAAGAACGCTCGGTCTCCTGCAGCTAATGCTTTCGCTCCGTAGTCGGTTCAGCAGCGTTGAACCCTCATTTTATTTTTTCTTATTGCGAAAGCAATAATACGCCAGGTCTAACCGCTCGTTCCTGTGTGCCGTGTCCGTGGAAAAAAAAAAAGAATGCTCGGTCTCCTGCAGCTAATGCTTTCGCTCCATAGTGGGTTCAGCAGCGTTGAACCCTCATTTTATTTTTTTTGTTGCGAAAGCAATGCACCGCCAGGTCTAAAAGCTCGTCGCTGTGCGCCGTGTCCGTGGAAGAAGAACGCTCGGTCTCCTGCAGCTAATGCTTTCGCTCCATAGTCGGTTCAGCAGCGTTGAACCCTCATTTTATTTTTTCTTATTGCGAAAGCAATAATACGCCAGGTCTAACCGCTCGTCCCTGTGTGCCGTGTCCGTGGAAAAACAGAAGAATGCTCGGTCTCCTGCAGCAAATGCTTTCGCTCCTTAATCGGTTCAGCAGCGTCGAACCCTCATTTTATTTTTTCTCTTTGCGAAAGCAATAATACGCCAGGTCTAACCGCTCGTCGCTGTGTGCCGTGTCCGTGGAAAAACAGAAGAATGCTCGGTCTCCTGCAGCTAATGCTTTCGCTCCATAGTGGGTTCAGCAGCGTTGAACCCTCATTTTATTTTTTTTTCTTGCGAAAGCAATGAACCGCCAGGTCTAAAAGCTCGTCGCTGTGTACTGTGTCCGTGGAAGAAGAAGAACGCTCGGTCTCCTGCAGCTAATGCTTTCTCACCATAGTCGGTTCAGCAGCGTTGTACCCTCCTCATTTTATTTTTTTTGGTTGTCAGAGCAATAATACGCCAGGTCTAACCGCTCGTCGCTGTGTGCCGTGTCCGTGGAAGAAGAAGAACGCTCGGTCTCCTGCAGCTAATGCTTTCGCTCCATAGTCGGTTCTGCAGCGTTGAACCCTCATTTTATTTTTTCGTATTGCGAAAGCAATAATACGCCAGGTCTAACCGCTCGTCCCTGTGTGCCGTGTCCGTGGAAAAAAAAAGAATGCTCGGTCTCCTGCAGCTAATGCTTTCGCTCCATAGTGAGTTCCGCAGCATTGAACCCTCATTTTATTTTTTTTGTTGCGAAAGCAATGCTACGCCAGGTCTAAAAGCTCGTCGCTGTGTGCCGTCTCCGTGGAAGAAGAAGAAGAACGCTCGGTCTCCTGCAGCTAATGCTTTCGCCCCATAGTCGGTTCAGCAGCGTTGAAACCTCCTCATTTTATTTTTTTTTATTGCGAAAGCAATACTACGCCAGGTCTAACCGCTCGTCCCTGTGTGCCGTGTCCGTAGAAAAACAGAAGAATACTCGGTCTCCTGCAGCTTATCCTTTCTCTTCATAGTGGGTTCAACAGCGTTGAACCCTCATTTTATTTTTTTTGTTGAGAAAGCAATGCACCGCCAGGTCTAAAAGCTCGTCGCTGTGCGCCGTGTCCGTTGAAGAAGAAGAACGCTCGGTCTCCTGCAGCTAATGCTTTCGCTCCATAGTCGGTTCAGCAGCATTGAACCCTCATTTTATTTTTTCTTATTGCGAAAGCAATAATACGCCAGGTCTAACCGCTCGTCCCTGTGTGCCGTGTCCGTGGAAAAACAGAAGAATACTCGGTCTCCTCAGCTAATGCTTTCGCTCCATAGTGGGTTCAGCAGCGTTGAACCCTCATTTTATTTTTTTTTGTTGCGAAAGCAATGCACCGCCAGGTCTAAAAGCTCGTCGCTGTGCGCCGTGTCCGTGGAAGAAGAACGCTCGGTCTCCTGCAGCTAATGCTTTCGCTCCATTGTCGGATCAGCAGCGTTGAACCCTCATTTTATTTTTTCTTATTGCGAAAGCAATAATACGCCAGGTCTAACCGCTCGTCCCTGTGTGCCGTGTCCGTGGAAAAACAGAAGAATGCTCGGTCTCCTGCAGCTAATGCTTTCGCTCCATAATCGGTTCAGCAGCGTTGAACCCTCATTTTATTTTTTCTCTTTGCGAAAGCAATAATACGCCAGGTCTAACCGCTCGTCGCTGTGTGCCGTGTCCGTGGAAAAACAGAAGAATGCTCGGTCTCCTGCAGCTAATGCTTTCGCTCCATAGTGGGTTCAGCAGCGTTGAACCCTCATTTTATTTTTTTTTTCTTGCGAAAGCAATGCTACGCCAGGTCTAAAAGCTCGTCGCTGTGTGCCGTCTCCGTGGAAGTAGAAGAACGCTCGGTCTCCTGCAGCTAATGCTTTCGCTCCATAGTCGGTTCAGCAGCATTGAACCCTCCCTTTTTATTTTTTTCCTGTGAAAGCAATAATACGCCAGGTCTAACCGCTCGTCGCAGTGTGCCGTGTCCGTGGAAGAAGAAGAATAACGCTCGGTCTCCTGCAGCTAATGCTTTCGCCCCATAGTCGGTTCAGCAGCGTTGAAACCTCCTCATTTTATTTTTTTTATTGCGAAAGCAATACTACGCCAGGTCTAACCGCTCGTCCCTGTGTGCCGTGTCCGTGGAAAAACAGAAGAATACTCGGTCTCCTGCAGCTTATGCTTTCTCTCCATAGTGGGTTCAGCAGCGTTGAACCCTCATTTTATTTTTTTGTTGCGAAAGCAATGCACCGCCAGGTCTAAAAGCTCGTCGCTGTGCGCCGTGTCCGTGGAAGAAGAAGAACGCTCGGTCTCCTGCAGCTAATGCTTTCGCTCCGTAGTCGGTTCAGCAGCGTTGAACCCTCATTTTATTTTTTCTTATTGCGAAAGCAATAATACGCCAGGTCTAACCGCTCGTTCCTGTGTGCCGTGTCCGTGGAAAAAAAAAAAGAATGCTCGGTCTCCTGCAGCTAATGCTTTCGCTCCATAGTGGGTTCAGCAGCGTTGAACCCTCATTTTATTTTTTTTGTTGCGAAAGCAATGCACCGCCAGGTCTAAAAGCTCGTCGCTGTGCGCCGTGTCCGTGGAAGAAGAACGCTCGGTCTCCTGCAGCTAATGCTTTCGCTCCATAGTCGGTTCAGCAGCGTTGAACCCTCATTTTATTTTTTCTTATTGCGAAAGCAATAATACGCCAGGTCTAACCGCTCGTCCCTGTGTGCCGTGTCCGTGGAAAAACAGAAGAATGCTCGGTCTCCTGCAGCAAATGCTTTCGCTCCTTAATCGGTTCAGCAGCGTCGAACCCTCATTTTATTTTTTCTCTTTGCGAAAGCAATAATACGCCAGGTCTAACCGCTCGTCGCTGTGTGCCGTGTCCGTGGAAAAACAGAAGAATGCTCGGTCTCCTGCAGCTAATGCTTTCGCTCCATAGTGGGTTCAGCAGCGTTGAACCCTCATTTTATTTTTTTTTCTTGCGAAAGCAATGAACCGCCAGGTCTAAAAGCTCGTCGCTGTGTACTGTGTCCGTGGAAGAAGAAGAACGCTCGGTCTCCTGCAGCTAATGCTTTCTCACCATAGTCGGTTCAGCAGCGTTGTACCCTCCTCATTTTATTTTTTTTGGTTGTCAGAGCAATAATACGCCAGGTCTAACCGCTCGTCGCTGTGTGCCGTGTCCGTGGAAGAAGAAGAACGCTCGGTCTCCTGCAGCTAATGCTTTCGCTCCATAGTCGGTTCTGCAGCGTTGAACCCTCATTTTATTTTTTCGTATTGCGAAAGCAATAATACGCCAGGTCTAACCGCTCGTCCCTGTGTGCCGTGTCCGTGGAAAAAAAAAGAATGCTCGGTCTCCTGCAGCTAATGCTTTCGCTCCATAGTGGGTTCCGCAGCATTGAACCCTCATTTTATTTTTTTTGTTGCGAAAGCAATGCTACGCCAGGTCTAAAAGCTCGTCGCTTTGTGCCGTCTCCGTGGAAGAAGAAGAACGCTCGGTCTCCTGCAGCTAATGCTTTCGCCCCATAGTCGGTTCAGCAGCGTTGAAACCTCCTCATTTTATTTTTTTTATTGCGAAAGCAATACTACGCCAGGTCTAACCGCTCGTCCCTGTGTGCCGTGTCCGTAGAAAAACAGAAGAATACTCGGTCTCCTGCAGCTTATCCTTTCTCTTCATAGTGGGTTCAACAGCGTTGAACCCTCATTTTGTTTTTTTTGTTGAGAAAGCAATGCACCGCCAGGTCTAAAAGCTCGTCGCTGTGCGCCGTGTCCGTGGAAGAAGAAGAACGCTCGGTCTCCTGCAGCTAATGCTTTCGCTCCATAGTCGGTTCAGCAGCATTGAACCCTCATTTTATTTTTTCTTATTGCGAAAGCAATAATACGCCAGGTCTAACCGCTCGTCCCTGTGTGCCGTGTCCGTGGAAAAACAGAAGAATAGTCGGTCTCCTCAGCTAATGCTTTCGCTCCATAGTGGGTTCAGCAGCGTTGAACCCTCGTTTTATTTTTTTTTGTTGAGAAAGCAATGCTACGCCAGGTCTAAAAGCTCGTCGCTGTGTGCCGTCTCCGTGGAAGAAGAAGAAGAACGCTCGGTCTCCTGCAGCTAATGCTTTCGCTCCATAGTCGGTTCAGCAGAATTAAACCCTCCTCATTTTATTTTTTTTATTGCGAAAGCAATACTACGCCAGGTCTAACCGCTCGTCCCTGTGTGCCGTGTCCGTGGAAAAACAGAAGAATAGTCGGTCTCCTCAGCTAATGCTTTCTCTCCATAGTGGGTTCAGCAGCGTTGAACCCTCATTTTATTTTTTTTTGTTGCGAAAGCAATGCACCGCCAGGTCTAAAAGCTCGTCGCTGTGCGCCGTGTCCGTGGAAGAAGAAGAACGCTCGGTCTCCTGCAGCTAATGCTTTCGCTCCATAGTCAGTTCAGCAGCGTTGAACCCTCATTTTATTTTTTCCTATTGCGAAAGCAATAATACGCCAGGTCTAACCGCTCGTTCCTGTGTGCAGTGTCCGTGGAAAAACAAAAGAATGCTCGGTCTCCTGCAGCTAATGCTTTCGCTCCATAGTGGGTTCAGCAGCGTTGAACCCTCATTTTATTTTTTTTGTTGCGAAAGCAATGCTGCGCCAGTTCTAAAAGCTCGTCGCTGTGTGCCGTGTCCGTGGAAAAACAGAAGAATGCTCGGCCTCCTGCAGCTAATGCTTTCGCTCCATAGTGGGTTCCGCAGCATTGAACCCTCATTTTATTTTTTTTGTTGCGAAAGCAATGCTACGCCAGGTCTAAAAGCTCGTCGCTTTGTGCCGTCTCCGTGGAAGAAGAAGAACGCTCGGTCTCCTGCAGCTAATGCTTTCGCCCCATAGTCGGTTCAGCAGCGTTGAAACCTCCTCATTTTATTTTTTTTATTGCGAAAGCAATACTACGCCAGGTCTAACCGCTCGTCCCTGTGTGCCGTGTCCGTAGAAAAACAGAAGAATACTCGGTCTCCTGCAGCTTATCCTTTCTCTTCATAGTGGGTTCAACAGCGTTGAACCCTCATTTTGTTTTTTTTGTTGAGAAAGCAATGCACCGCCAGGTCTAAAAGCTCGTCGCTGTGCGCCGTGTCCGTGGAAGAAGAAGAACGCTCGGTCTCCTGCAGCTAATGCTTTCGCTCCATAGTCGGTTCAGCAGCATTGAACCCTCATTTTATTTTTTCTTATTGCGAAAGCAATAATACGCCAGGTCTAACCGCTCGTCCCTGTGTGCCGTGTCCGTGGAAAAACAGAAGAATAGTCGGTCTCCTCAGCTAATGCTTTCGCTCCATAGTGGGTTCAGCAGCGTTGAACCCTCGTTTTATTTTTTTTTGTTGAGAAAGCAATGCTACGCCAGGTCTAAAAGCTCGTCGCTGTGTGCCGTCTCCGTGGAAGAAGAAGAAGAACGCTCGGTCTCCTGCAGCTAATGCTTTCGCTCCATAGTCGGTTCAGCAGAATTAAACCCTCCTCATTTTATTTTTTTTATTGCGAAAGCAATACTACGCCAGGTCTAACCGCTCGTCCCTGTGTGCCGTGTCCGTGGAAAAACAGAAGAATAGTCGGTCTCCTCAGCTAATGCTTTCTCTCCATAGTGGGTTCAGCAGCGTTGAACCCTCATTTTATTTTTTTTGTTGCGAAAGCAATGCACCGCCAGGTCTAAAAGCTCGTCGCTGTGCGCCGTGTCCGTGGAAGAAGAAGAACGCTCGGTCTCCTGCAGCTAATGCTTTCGCTCCATAGTCAGTTCAGCAGCGTTGAACCCTCATTTTATTTTTTCCTATTGCGAAAGCAATAATACGCCAGGTCTAACCGCTCGTTCCTGTGTGCAGTGTCCGTGGAAAAACAAAAGAATGCTCGGTCTCCTGCAGCTAATGCTTTCGCTCCATAGTGGGTTCAGCAGCGTTGAACCCTCATTTTATTTTTTTTGTTGCGAAAGCAATGCTGCGCCAGTTCTAAAAGCTCGTCGCTGTGTGCCGTGTCCGTGGAAAAACAGAAGAATGCTCGGTCTCCTGCAGCTAATGCTTTCGCTCCATAGTGGGTTCAGCAGTGTTGAACCCTCATTTAATTTTTTTTTCTTGCGAAAGCAATGCACCGCCAGGTCTAAAAGCTCGTCGCTGTGTGCTGTGTCCGTGGAAGAAGAAGAACGCTCGGTCTCCTGCAGCTAATGCTTTCTCACCATAGTGGGTTCAGCAGCGTTGAACCCTCATTTTATTTTTTTTGTTGCGAAAGCAATAATACGCCAGGTCTAACCGCTCGTCGCAGTGTGCCATGTCCGTGGAAGAAGAAGAACGCTCGGTCTCCTGCAGCTAATGCTTTCGCCCCATAGTCGGTTCAGCAGCGTTGAAACCTCCTCATTTTATTTTTTTTTATTACGAAAGCAATACTACGCCAGGTCTAACCGCTCGTCCGTGTGTGCCGTGTCCGTGGAAAAACAGAAGAATACTCGGTCTCCTGCAGCTTATGCTTTCTCTCCATAGTGGGTTCAGCAGCGTTGAACCCTCATTTTACTTTTTTTTTCTTGCGAAAGCAATGCACCGCCAGGTCTAAAAGCTCGTCGCCGTGCGCCGTGTCCGTGGAAGAAGAAGAACGCTCGGTGTCCTGCAGCTAATGCTTTCTCACCATAGTCGGTTCAGCAGCGTTGTAACCTCCTCATTTTATTTTTTTTTGTTGTCAGAGCAATAATACGCCAGGTCTAACCGCTCGTCGCTGTGTGCCGTGTCCGTGGAAGAAGAAGAACGCTCGGGCTCCTGCCGCTAATGCTTTCGCTCCATAGTCGGTTCAGCAGCGTTGAACCCTCATTTTATTTTTTCTTATTGCGAAAGCAATAATACGCCAGGTCTAACCGCACGTCCCTGTGTGCCGTGTTCGTGGAAAAACAAAAGAATGCTCGGCCTCCTGCAGCTAATGCTTTCGCTCCATAGTGGGTTCAGCAGCGTTGAACCCTCATTTTATTTTTTTTGTTGCGAAAGCAATGCTACGCCAGGTCTAAAAGCTCGTCGCTGTGTACTGTGTCCGTGGAAGAAGAAGAACGCTCGGTCTCCTGCAGCTAATGCTTTCTCACCATAGTCGGTTCAGCAGCGTTGTACCCTCCTCATTTTATTTTTTTTGGTTGTCAGAGCAATAATACGCCAGGTCTAACCGCTCGTCGCTGTGTGCCGTGTCCGTGGAAGAAGAAGAACGCTCGGTCTCCTGCAGCTAATGCTTTCGCTCCATAGTCGGTTCTGCAGCGTTGAACCCTCATTTTATTTTTTCTTATTGCGAAAGCAATAATACGCCAGGTCTAACCGCTCGTCCCTGTGTGCCGTGTCCGTGGAAAAAAAAAGAATGCTCGGTCTCCTGCAGCTAATGCTTTCGCTCCATAGTGGGTTCCGCAGCATTGAACCCTCTTTTTATTTTTTTTGTTGCGAAAGCAATGCTACGCCAGGTGTAAAAGCTCGTCGCTGTGTGCCGTCTCCGTGGAAGAAGAAGAAGAACGCTCGGTCTCCTGCAGCTAATGCTTTCGCCCCATAGTCGGTTCAGCAGCGTTGAAACCTCCTCATTTTATTTTTTTTATTGCGAAAGCAATACTACGCCAGGTCTAACCGCTCGTCCCTGTGTGCCGTGTCCGTAGAAAAACAGAAGAATACTCGGTCTCCTGCAGCTTATGCTTTCTCTTCATAGTGGGTTCAACAGCGTTGAACCGTCATTTTATTTTTTTTGTTGAGAAAGCAATGCACCGCCAGGTCTAAAAGCTCGTCGCTGTGCGCCGTGTCCGTGGAAGAAGAAGAACGCTCGGTCTCCTGCAGCTAATGCTTTCGCTCCATAGTCGGTTCAGCAGAATTAAACCCTCCTCATTTTATTTTTTTTTATTGCGAAATCAATACTACGCCAGGTCTAACCGCTCGTCCCTGTGTGCCGTGTCCGTAGAAAAACAGAAGAATACTCGGTCTCCTGCAGCTTATGCTTTCTCTTCATAGTGGGTTCAACAGCGTTGAACCCTCATTTTATTTTTTTTGTTGAGAAAGCAATGCACCGCCAGGTCTAAAAGCTCGTCGCTGTGCGCCGTGTCCGTGGAAGAAGAAGAACGCTCGGTCTCCTGCAGCTAATGCTTTCGCTCCATAGTCAGTTCAGCAGCGTTGAACCCTCATTTTATTTTTTCTTATTGCGAAAGCAATAATACGCCAGGTCTAACCGCTCGTTCCTGTGTGCAGTGTCCGTGGAAAAACAAAAGAATGCTCGGTCTCCTGCAGCTAATGCTTTCTCACCATAGTCGGTTCAGCAGCGTTGTAACCTCCTCATTTTATTTTTTTTTTTGTTGTCAGAGCAATAATACGCCAGGTCTAACCGCTCGTCGCTGTGTGCCGTGTCCGTGGAAGAAGAAGAACGCTCGGTCACCTGCAGCTAATGCTTTCGCTCCATAGTCGGTTCAGCAGCGTTGAACCCTCATTTTATTTTTTCTTATTGCGAAAGCAATAATACGCCAGGTCTAACCGCTCGTCCCTGTGTGCCGTGTCCGTGGAAAAACAAAAGAATGCTCGGTCTCCTGCAGCTAATGCTTTCGCTCCATAGTGGGTTCAGCAGCGTTGAACCCTCATTTTATTTTTTTTTTGTTGCGAAAGCAATGCTACGCCAGGTATAAAAGCTCGTCGCTGTGTGCCGTCTCCGTGGAAGAAGAAGAACGCTCGGTCTCCTGCAGCTAATGCTTTCGCTCCATAGTCGGTTCAGCAGCGTTGAACCGTCATTTTATTTTTTCTTATTGCGAAAGCAATAATACCCCAGGTCTAACCGCTCGTTCCTGTGTGCAGTGTCCGTGGAAAAACAAAAGAATGCTCGGTCTCCTGCAGCTAATGCTTTCGCTCCATAGTGGGTTCAGCAGCGTTGAACCCTCATTTTATTTTTTTTGTTGCGAAAGCAATGCTACGCCAGGTCTAAAAGCTCGTCGCTGTGTGCCGTCTCCGTGGAAGAAGAAGAAGAACGCTCGGTCTCCTGCAGCTAATGCTTTCGCTCCATAGTCGGTTCAGCAGCATTGAACCCTCCTCATTTTATTTTTTTTGTTGTGAAAGCAATAATACGCTAGGTCTAACCGCTCGTCGCAGTGTGCCGTGTCCGTGGAAAAACAGAAGAATACTCGCTCTCCTGCAGCTTATGCTTTCTCTCCATAGTGGGTTCAGCAGCGTTGAACCCTCATTTTATTTTTTTTGTTGCGAAAGCAATGCACCGCCAGGTCTAAAAGCTCGTCGCTGTGCGCCGTGTCCGTGGAAGAAGAACGCTCGGTCTCCTGCAGCTAATGCTTTCGCTCCATAGTCGGTTCAGCAGCGGTGAACCGTCATTTTATTTTTTCTTATTGCGAAAGCAATAATACGCCAGGTCTAACCGCTCGTCCCTGTGTGCCGTGTCCGTGGAAAAACAAAAGAATGCTCGGTCTCCTGCAGCTAATGCTTTCGCTCCATAGTGGGTTCAGCAGCGTTGAACCCTCATTTTATTTCTTTTTGTTGCGAAAGCAATGCTACGCCAGGTCTAAAAGCTCGTCGCTGTGTGCCGTCTCCGTGGAAGAAGAAGAACGCTC
The DNA here is from genome assembly GCF_055883805.1 of Amblyomma maculatum. Classification (NCBI taxonomy): domain Eukaryota; kingdom Metazoa; phylum Arthropoda; class Arachnida; order Ixodida; family Ixodidae; genus Amblyomma; species Amblyomma maculatum. The sequence continues at coordinate 17,450,978 of NW_028146738.1, forward strand.
GGTCTCCTGCAGCTAATGCTTTCGCTCCATAGTCGGTTCAGCAGCATTGAACCCTCCTCGTTTTATTTTTTTTTGTTGTGAAAGCAATAATACGGCAGGTCTAACCGCTCGTCGCAGTGTGCCGTGTCCGTAGAAGAAGAATAATAACGCTCGGTCTCCTGCAGCTAATGCTTTCGCCCCATAGTCGGTTCAGCAGCGTTGAAACCTCCTCATTTTATTTTTTTTATTGCGAAAGCAATACTACGCCAGGTCTAACCGCTCGTCCCTGTGTGCCGTGTCCGTGGAAAAGCAGAAGAATACTCGGTCTCCTGCAGCTTATGCTTTTTCTCCATAGTGGGTTCAGCAGCGTTGAACCCTCATTTTATTTTTTTGTTGCGAAAGCAATGCACCGCCAGGTCTAAAAGCTCGTCGCTGTGCGCCGTGTCCGTGGAAGAAGAACGCTCGGTCTCCTGCAGCTAATGCTTTCGCTCCATAGTCGGTTCAGCAGCGTTGAACCCTCATTTTATTTTTTCTTATTGTGAAAGCAATAATACGCCAGGTCTAACCGCTCGTCCTGTGTGCCGTGTCCGTGGAAAAACAAAAGAATGCTCGGTCTCCTGCAGCTAATGCTTTCGCTCCATAGTGGGTTCAGCAGCGTTGAACCCTCATTTTATTTTTTTTTGTTGCGAAAGCAATGCACCGCCAGGTCTAAAAGCTCGTCGCTTTGCGCCGTGTCCGTGGAAGAAGAACGCTCGGTCTCCTGCAGCTAATGCTTTCGCTTCATAGTCGGTTCAGCAGCGTTGAACCCTCATTTTATTTTTTCTTATTGCGAAAGCAATAATACGCCAGGTCTAACCGCTCGTCCCTGTGTGCCGTGTCCGTGGAAAAACAGAAGAATGCTCGGTCTCCTGCAGCTAATGCTTTCGCTCCATAATCGGTTCAGCAGCGTTGAACCCTCATTTTATTTTTTCTCTTTGCGAAAGCAATAATACGCCAGGTCTAACCGCTCGTCGCTGTGTGCCGTGTCCGTGGAAAAACAGAAGAATGCTCGGTCTCCTGCAGCTAATGCTTTCGCTCCATAGTGGGTTCAGCAGCGTTGAACCCTCATTTTATTTTTTTTTTCTTGCGAAAGCAATGCTACGCCAGGTCTAAAAGCTCGTCGCTGTGTGCCGTCTCCGTGGAAGAAGAAGAACGCTCGGTCTCCTGCAGCTAATGCTTTCGCTCCATAGTCGGTTCAGCAGCATTGAACCCTCCTCATTTTATTTTTTTTTGTTGTGAAAGCAATAATACGCCAGGTCTAACCGCTCGTCGCAGTGTGCCGTGTCCGTGGAAGAAGAAGAATAACGCTCGGTCTCCTGCAGCTAATGCTTTCGCCCCATAGTCGGTTCAGCAGCGTTGAAACCTCCTCATTTTATTTTTTTTATTGCGAAAGCAATACTACGCCAGGTCTAACCGCTCGTCCCTGTGTGCCGTGTCCGTGGAAAAACAGAAGAATACTCGCTCTCCTGCAGCTTATGCTTTCTCTCCATAGTGGGTTCAGCAGCGTTGAACCCTCATTTTATTTTTTTTGTTGCGAAAGCAATGCACCGCCAGGTCTAAAAGCTCGTCGCTGTGCGCCGTGTCCGTGGAAGGAGAAGAACGCTCGGTCTCCTGCAGCTAATGCTTTCGCTCCATAGTCGGTTCAGCAGCGTTGAACCCTCATTTTATTTTTTCTTATTGCGAAAGCAATAATACGCCAGGTCTAACCGCTCGTCCCTGTGTGCCGTGTCCGTGGAAAAACAGAATACTCGGTCTCCTGCAGCTAATGCTTTCGCTCCATAGTGGGTTCAGCAGCGTTGAACCCTCATTTTATTTTTTTTCTTGCGAAAGCAATGCTATGCCAGGTCTAAAAGCTCGTCGCTGTGCGCCGTGTCCGTGGAAGAAGAAGAACGCTCGGTCTCCTGCAGCTAATGCTTTCTCACCATAGTCGGTTCAGCAGCGTTGTAACCTCCTCATTTTATTTTTTTTTGTTGTCAGAGCAATAATACGCCAGGTCTAACCGCTCGTCGCTGTGTGCCGTGTCCGTGGAAGAAGAAGAACGCTCGGTCTCCTGCAGCTAATGCTTTCGCTCCATAGTCGGTTCAGCAGCGGTGAACCCTCATTTTATTTTTTCTTATTGCGAAAGCAATAATACGCCAGGTCTAACCGCTCGTCCCTGTGTGCCGTGTCCGTGGAAAAACAAAAGAATGCTCGGTCTCCCGCAGCTAATGCTTTCGCTCCATAGTGCGTTCAGCAGCGTTGAACCCTCATTTTATTTTTTTTTTTTGTTGCGAAAGCAATGCTACGCCAGGTCTAAAAGCTCGTCGCTGTGCGCCGTGTCCGTGGAAGAAGAAGAACGCTCGGTCTCCTGCAGCTAATGCTTTCGCTCCATAGTCAGTTCAGCAGCGTTGAACCCTCATTTTATTTTTTCTTATTGCGAAAGCAATAATACGCCAGGTCTAACCGCTCGTTCCTGTGTGCAGTGTCCGTGGAAAAACAAAAGAATGCTCGGTCTCCTGCAGCTAATGCTTTCTCACCATAGTCGGTTCAGCAGCGTTGTAACCTCCTCATTTTATTTTTTTTTTTGTTGTCAGAGCAATAATACGCCAGGTCTAACCGCTCGTCGCTGTGTGCCGTGTCCGTGGAAGAAGAAGAACGCTCGGTCACCTGCAGCTAATGCTTTCGCTCCATAGTCGGTTCAGCAGCGTTGAACCCTCATTTTATTTTTTCTTATTGCGAAAGCAATAATACGCCAGGTCTAACCGCTCGTCCCTGTGTGCCGTGTCCGTGGAAAAACAAAAGAATGCTCGGTCTCCTGCAGCTAATGCTTTCGCTCCATAGTGGGTTCAGCAGCGTTGAACCCTCATTTTATTTTTTTTTTGTTGCGAAAGCAATGCTACGCCAGGTATAAAAGCTCGTCGCTGTGTGCCGTCTCCGTGGAAGAAGAAGAACGCTCGGTCTCCTGCAGCTAATGCTTTCGCTCCATAGTCGGTTCAGCAGCGTTGAACCGTCATTTTATTTTTTCTTATTGCGAAAGCAATAATACCCCAGGTCTAACCGCTCGTTCCTGTGTGCAGTGTCCGTGGAAAAACAAAAGAATGCTCGGTCTCCTGCAGCTAATGCTTTCGCTCCATAGTGGGTTCAGCAGCGTTGAACCCTCATTTTATTTTTTTTGTTGCGAAAGCAATGCTACGCCAGGTCTAAAAGCTCGTCGCTGTGTGCCGTCTCCGTGGAAGAAGAAGAAGAACGCTCGGTCTCCTGCAGCTAATGCTTTCGCTCCATAGTCGGTTCAGCAGCATTGAACCCTCCTCATTTTATTTTTTTTGTTGTGAAAGCAATAATACGCTAGGTCTAACCGCTCGTCGCAGTGTGCCGTGTCCGTGGAAAAACAGAAGAATACTCGCTCTCCTGCAGCTTATGCTTTCTCTCCATAGTGGGTTCAGCAGCGTTGAACCCTCATTTTATTTTTTTTGTTGCGAAAGCAATGCACCGCCAGGTCTAAAAGCTCGTCGCTGTGCGCCGTGTCCGTGGAAGGAGAAGAACGCTCGGTCTCCTGCAGCTAATGCTTTCGCTCCATAGTCGGTTCAGCAGCGGTGAACCCTCATTTTATTTTTTCTTATTGCGAAAGCAATAATACGCCAGGTCTAACCGCTCGTCCCTGTGTGCCGTGTCCGTGGAAAAACAAAAGAATGCTCGGTCTCCTGCAGCTAATGCTTTCGCTCCATAGTGGGTTCAGCAGCGTTGAACCCTCATTTTATTTCTTTTTGTTGCGAAAGCAATGCTACGCCAGGTCTAAAAGCTCGTCGCTGTGTGCCGTCTCCGTGGAAGAAGAAGAACGCTCGGTCTCCTGCAGCTAATGCTTTCGCTCCATAGTCGGTTCAGCAGCATTGAACCCTCCTCGTTTTATTTTTTTTGTTGTGAAAGCAATAATACGGCAGGTCTAACCGCTCGTCGCAGTGTGCCGTGTCCGTAGAAGAAGAATAATAACGCTCGGTCTCCTGCAGCTAATGCTTTCGCCCCATAGTCGGTTCAGCAGCGTTGAAACCTCCTCATTTTATTTTTTTTATTGCGAAAGCAATACTACGCCAGGTCTAACCGCTCGTCCCTGTGTGCCGTGTCCGTGGAAAAGCAGAAGAATACTCGGTCTCCTGCAGCTTATGCTTTTTCTCCATAGTGGGTTCAGCAGCGTTGAACCCTCATTTTATTTTTTTGTTGCGAAAGCAATGCACCGCCAGGTCTAAAAGCTCGTCGCTGTGCGCCGTGTCCGTGGAAGAAGAACGCTCGGTCTCCTGCAGCTAATGCTTTCGCTCCATAGTCGGTTCAGCAGCGTTGAACCCTCATTTTATTTTTTCTTATTGTGAAAGCAATAATACGCCAGGTCTAACCGCTCGTCCTGTGTGCCGTGTCCGTGGAAAAACAAAAGAATGCTCGGTCTCCTGCAGCTAATGCTTTCGCTCCATAGTGGGTTCAGCAGCGTTGAACCCTCATTTTATTTTTTTTTGTTGCGAAAGCAATGCACCGCCAGGTCTAAAAGCTCGTCGCTTTGCGCCGTGTCCGTGGAAGAAGAACGCTCGGTCTCCTGCAGCTAATGCTTTCGCTTCATAGTCGGTTCAGCAGCGTTGAACCCTCATTTTATTTTTTCTTATTGCGAAAGCAATAATACGCCAGGTCTAACCGCTCGTCCCTGTGTGCCGTGTCCGTGGAAAAACAGAAGAATGCTCGGTCTCCTGCAGCTAATGCTTTCGCTCCATAATCGGTTCAGCAGCGTTGAACCCTCATTTTATTTTTTCTCTTTGCGAAAGCAATAATACGCCAGGTCTAACCGCTCGTCGCTGTGTGCCGTGTCCGTGGAAAAACAGAAGAATGCTCGGTCTCCTGCAGCTAATGCTTTCGCTCCATAGTGGGTTCAGCAGCGTTGAACCCTCATTTTATTTTTTTTTTCTTGCGAAAGCAATGCTACGCCAGGTCTAAAAGCTCGTCGCTGTGTGCCGTCTCCGTGGAAGAAGAAGAACGCTCGGTCTCCTGCAGCTAATGCTTTCGCTCCATAGTCGGTTCAGCAGCATTGAACCCTCCTCATTTTATTTTTTTTTGTTGTGAAAGCAATAATACGCCAGGTCTAACCGCTCGTCGCAGTGTGCCGTGTCCGTGGAAGAAGAAGAATAACGCTCGGTCTCCTGCAGCTAATGCTTTCGCCCCATAGTCGGTTCAGCAGCGTTGAAACCTCCTCATTTTATTTTTTTTATTGCGAAAGCAATACTACGCCAGGTCTAACCGCTCGTCCCTGTGTGCCGTGTCCGTGGAAAAACAGAAGAATACTCGCTCTCCTGCAGCTTATGCTTTCTCTCCATAGTGGGTTCAGCAGCGTTGAACCCTCATTTTATTTTTTTTTGTTGCGAAAGCAATGCACCGCCAGGTCTAAAAGCTCGTCGCTGTGCGCCGTGTCCGTGGAAGGAGAAGAACGCTCGGTCTCCTGCAGCTAATGCTTTCGCTCCATAGTCGGTTCAGCAGCGTTGAACCCTCATTTTATTTTTTCTTATTGCGAAAGCAATAATACGCCAGGTCTAACCGCTCGTCCCTGTGTGCCGTGTCCGTGGAAAAACAGAATACTCGGTCTCCTGCAGCTAATGCTTTCGCTCCATAGTGGGTTCAGCAGCGTTGAACCCTCATTTTATTTTTTTTCTTGCGAAAGCAATGCTATGCCAGGTCTAAAAGCTCGTCGCTGTGCGCCGTGTCCGTGGAAGAAGAAGAACGCTCGGTCTCCTGCAGCTAATGCTTTCTCACCATAGTCGGTTCAGCAGCGTTGTAACCTCCTCATTTTATTTTTTTTTGTTGTCAGAGCAATAATACGCCAGGTCTAACCGCTCGTCGCTGTGTGCCGTGTCCGTGGAAGAAGAAGAACGCTCGGTCTCCTGCAGCTAATGCTTTCGCTCCATAGTCGGTTCAACAGCGGTGAACCCTCATTTTATTTTTTCTTATTGCGAAAGCAATAATACGCCAGGTCTAACCGCTCGTCCCTGTGTGCCGTGTCCGTGGAAAAACAAAAGAATGCTCGGTCTCCCGCAGCTAATGCTTTCGCTCCATAGTGCGTTCAGCAGCGTTGAACCCTCATTTTATTTTTTTTTTGTTGCGAAAGCAATGCTACGCCAGGTCTAAAAGCTCGTCGCTGTGTGCCGTCTCCGTGGAAGAAGAAGAACGCTCGGTCTCCTGCAGCTAATGCTTTCGCTCCATAGTCGGTTCAGCAGCATTGAACCCTTCTCATTTTATTTTTTTTTGTTGTGAAAGCAATAATACGCCAGGTCTAACCGCTCGTCGCAGTGTGCCGTGTCCGTGGAAGAAGAAGAATAACGCTCGGTCTCCTGCAGCTAATGCTTTCGCCCCATAGTCGGTTCAGCAGCGTTGAAACCTCCTCATTTTATTTTTTTTATTGCGAAAGCAATACTACGCCAGGTCTAACCGCTCGTCCCTGTGTGCCGTGTCCGTGGATAAACAGAAGAATACTCGGTCTCCTGCAGCTTATGCTTTCTCTCCATAGTGGGTTCAGCAGCGTTGAACCCTCATTTTATTTTTTCTTATTGCGAAAGCAATAATACGCCAGGTCTAACCGCTCGTCCTGTGTGCCGTGTCCGTGGAAAAACAAAAGAATGCTCGGTCTCCTGCAGCTAATGCTTTCGCTCCATAGTGGGTTCAGCAGCGTTGAACCCTCATTTTATTTTTTTTTGTTGCGAAAGCAATGCACCGCCAGGTCTAAAAGCTCGTCGCTGTGCGCCGTGTCCGTGGAAGAAGAACGCTCGGTCTCCTGCAGCTAATGCTTTCGCTCCATAGTCAGTTCAGCAGCGTTGAACCCTCATTTTATTTTTTCTTATTGCGAAAGCAATAATACGCCAGGTCTAACCGCTCGTCCCTGTGTGCCGTGTCCGTGGAAAAACAGAAGAATGCTCGGTCTCCTGCAGCTAATGCTTTCGCTCCATAATCGGTTCAGCAGCGTTGAACCCTCATTTTATTTTTTCTCTTTGCGAAAGCAATAATACGCCAGGTCTAACCGCTCGTCGCTGTGTGCCGTGTCCGTGGAAAAACAGAAGAATGCTCGGTCTCCTGCAGCTAATGCTTTCGCTCCATAGTGGGTTCAGCAGCGTTGAACCCTCATTTTATTTTTTTTTCTTGCGAAAGCAATGCTACGCCAGGTCTAAAAGCTCGTCGCTGTGTGCCGTCTCCGTGGAAGAAGAACGCTCGGTCTCCTGCAGCTAATGCTTTCGCTCCATAGTCGGTTCAGCAGCATTGAACCCTCCTCATTTAATTTTTTTTGTTGTGAAAGCAATAATACGCCAGGTCTAACCGCTCGTCCCTGTGTGCCGTGTCCGTGGAAAAACAGAAGAATACTCGGTCTCCTGCAGCTTATGCTTTCTCTCCATAGTGGGTTCAGCAGCGTTGAACCCTCATTTTATTTTTTTGTTGCGAAAGCAATGCACCGCCAGGTCTAAAAGCTCGTCGCTGTGCGCCGTGTCCGTGGAAGAAGAAGAACGCTCGGTCTCCTGCAGCTAATGCTTTCGCTCCGTAGTCGGTTCAGCAGCGTTGAACCCTCATTTTATTTTTTCTTATTGCGAAAGCAATAATACGCCAGGTCTAACCGCTCGTTCCTGTGTGCCGTGTCCGTGGAAAAACAAAAGAATGCTCGGTCTCCTGCAGCTAATGCTTTCGCTCCATAGTGGGTTCAGCAGCGTTGAACCCTCATTTTATTTTTTTTGTTGCGAAAGCAATGCACCGCCAGGTCTAAAAGCTCGTCGCTGTGCGCCGTGTCCGTGGAAGAAGAACGCTCGGTCTCCTGCAGCTAATGCTTTCGCTCCATAGTCGGTTCAGCAGCGTTGAACCCTCATTTTATTTTTTCTTATTGCGAAAGCAATAATACGCCAGGTCTAACCGCTCGTCCCTGTGTGCCGTGTCCGTGGAAAAACAGAAGAATGCTCGGTCTCCTGCAGCAAATGCTTTCGCTCCATAATCGGTTCAGCAGCGTCGAACCCTCATTTTATTTTTTCTCTTTGCGAAAGCAATAATACGCCAGGTCTAACCGCTCGTCGCTGTGTGCCGTGTCCGTGGAAAAACAGAAGAATGCTCGGTCTCCTGCAGCTAATGCTTTCGCTCCATAGTGGGTTCAGCAGCGTTGAACCCTCATTTTATTTTTTTTTTCTTGCGAAAGCAATGCTACGCCAGGTCTAAAAGCTCGTCGCTGTGTGCCGTCTCCGTGGAAGAAGAAGAACGCTCGGTCTCCTGCAGCTAATGCTTTCGCTCCATAGTCGGTTCAGCAGCATTGAACCCTCCTCATTTTATTTTTTTTTGTTGTGAAAGCAATAATACGCCAGGTCTAACCGCTCGTCGCAGTGTGCCGTGTCCGTGGAAGAAGAAGAATAACGCTCGGTCTCCTGCAGCTAATGCTTTCGCCCCATAGTCGGTTCAGCAGCGTTGAAACCTCCTCATTTTATTTTTTTTATTGCGAAAGCAATACTACGCCATGTCTAACCGCTCGTCCCTGTGTGCCGTGTCCGTGGAAAAACAGAAGAATACTCGCTCTCCTGCAGCTTATGCTTTCTCTCCATAGTGGGTTCAGCAGCGTTGAACCCTCATTTTATTTTTTTTGTTGCGAAAGCAATGCACCGCCAGGTCTAAAAGCTCGTCGCTGTGCGCCGTGTCCGTGGAAGGAGAAGAACGCTCGGTCTCCTGCAGCTAATGCTTTCGCTCCATAGTCGGTTCAGCAGCGTTGAACCCTCATTTTATTTTTTCTTATTGCGAAAGCAATAATACGCCAGGTCTAACCGCTCGTCCCTGTGTGCCGTGTGCGTGGAAAAACAGAATACTCGGTCTCCTGCAGCTAATGCTTTCGCTCCATAGTGGGTTCAGCAGCGTTGAACCCTCATTTTATTTTTTTTCTTGCGAAAGCAATGCTATGCCAGGTCTAAAAGCTCGTCGCTGTGCGCCGTGTCCGTGGAAGAAGAAGAACGCTCGGTCTCCTGCAGCTAATGCTTTCTCACCATAGTCGGTTCAGCAGCGTTGTAACCTCCTCATTTTATTTTTTTTTGTTGTCAGAGCAATAATACGCCAGGTCTAACCGCTCGTCGCTGTGTGCCGTGTCCGTGGAAGAAGAAGAACGCTCGGTCTCCTGCAGCTAATGCTTTCGCTCCATAGTCGGTTCAGCAGCGGTGAACCCTCATTTTATTTTTTCTTATTGCGAAAGCAATAATACGCCAGGTCTAACCGCTCGTCCCTGTGTGCCGTGTCCGTGGAAAAACAAAAGAATGCTCGGTCTCGCGCAGCTAATGCTTTCGCTCCATAGTGCGTTCAGCAGCGTTGAACCCTCATTTTATTTTTTTTTGTTGCGAAAGCAATGCTACGCCAGGTCTAAAAGCTCGTCGCTGTGTGCCGTCTCCTTGGAAGAAGAAGAACGCTCGGTCTCCTGCAGCTAATGCTTTCGCTCCATAGTCGGTTCAGCAGCATTGAACCCTTCTCATTTTATTTTTTTTTTGTTGTGAAAGCAATAATACGCCAGGTCTAACCGCTCGTCGCAGTGTGCCGTGTCCGTGGAAGAAGAAGAATAACGCTCGGTCTCCTGCAGCTAATGCTTTCGCCCCATAGTCGGTTCAGCAGCGTTGAAACCTCCTCATTTTATTTTTTTTATTGCGAAAGCAATACTACGCCAGGTCTAACCGCTCGTCCCTGTGTGCCGTGTCCGTGGATAAACAGAAGAATACTCGGTCTCCTGCAGCTTATGCTTTCTCTCCATAGTGGGTTCAGCAGCATTGAACCCTCATTTTATTTTTTTGTTGCGAAAGCAATGCACCGCCAGGTCTAAAAGCTCGTCGCTGTGCGCCGTGTCCGTGGAAGAAGAAGAACGCTCGGTCTCCTGCAGCTAATGCTTTCGCTCCATAGTCGGTTCAGCAGCGTTGAACCCTCATTTTATTTTTTCTTATTGCGAAAGCAATAATACGCCAGGTCTAACCGCTCGTCCTGTGTGCCGTGTCCGTGGAAAAACAAAAGAATGCTCGGTCTCCTGCAGCTAATGCTTTCGCTCCATAATCGGTTCAGCAGCGTTGAACCCTCATTTTATTTTTTCTCTTTGCGAAAGCAATAATACGCCAGGTCTAACCGCTCGTCGCTGTGTGCCGTGTCCGTGGAAAAACAGAAGAATGCTCGGTCTCCTGCAGCTAATGCTTTCGCTCCATAGTGGGTTCAGCAGCGTTGAACCCTCATTTTATTTTTTTTTCTTGCGAAAGCAATGCTACGCCAGGTCTAAAAGCTCGTCGCTGTGTGCCGTCTCCGTGGAAGAAGAACGCTCGGTCTCCTGCAGCTAATGCTTTCGCTCCATAGTCGGTTCAGCAGCATTGAACCCTCCTCATTTAATTTTTTTTGTTGTGAAAGCAATAATACGCCAGGTCTAACCGCTCGTCCCTGTGTGCCGTGTCCGTGGAAAAACAGAAGAATACTCGGTCTCCTGCAGCTTATGCTTTCTCTCCATAGTGGGTTCAGCAGCGTTGAACCCTCATTTTATTTTTTTGTTGCGAAAGCAATGCACCGCCAGGTCTAAAAGCTCGTCGCTGTGCGCCGTGTCCGTGGAAGAAGAAGAACGCTCGGTCTCCTGCAGCTAATGCTTTCGCTCCGTAGTCGGTTCAGCAGCGTTGAACCCTCATTTTATTTTTTCTTATTGCGAAAGCAATAATACGCCAGGTCTAACCGCTCGTTCCTGTGTGCCGTGTCCGTGGAAAAACAAAAGAATGCTCGGTCTCCTGCAGCTAATGCTTTCGCTCCATAGTGGGTTCAGCAGCGTTGAACCCTCATTTTATTTTTTTTTTGTTGCGAAAGCAATGCACCGCCAGGTCTAAAAGCTCGTCGCTGTGCGCCGTGTCCGTGGAAGAAGAACGCTCGGTCTCCTGCAGCTAATGCTTTCGCTCCATAGTCGGTTCAGCAGCGTTGAACCCTCATTTTATTTTTTCTTATTGCGAAAGCAATAATACGCCAGGTCTAACCGCTCGTCCCTGTGTGCCGTGTCCGTGGAAAAACAGAAGAATGCTCGGTCTCCTGCAGCAAATGCTTTCGCTCCATAATCGGTTCAGCAGCGTCGAACCCTCATTTTATTTTTTCTCTTTGCGAAAGCAATAATACGCCAGGTCTAACCGCTCGTCGCTGTGTGCCGTGTCCGTGGAAAAACAGAAGAATCCTCGGTCTCCTGCAGCTAATGCTTTCGCTCCATAGTGGGTTCAGCAGCGTTGAACCCTCATTTTATTTTTTTTTTCTTGCGAAAGCAATGAACCGCCAGGTCTAAAAGCTCGTCGCTGTGTACTGTGTCCGTGGAAGAAGAAGAACGCTCGGTCTCCTGCAGCTAATGCTTTCTCACCATAGTCGGTTCAGCAGCGTTGTACCCTCCTCATTTTATTTTTTTTGGTTGTCAGAGCAATAATACGCCAGGTCTAACCGCTCGTCCCTGTGTGCCGTGTCCGTGGAAAAAAAAAGAATGCTCGGTCTCCTGCAGCTAATGCTTTCGCTCCTTAGTGGGTTCCGCAGCATTGAACCCTCATTTTATTTTTTTTGTTGCGAAAGCAATGCTACGCCAGGTCTAAAAGCTCGTCGCTGTGTGCCGTCTCCGTGGAAGAAGAAGAAGAACGCTCGGTCTCCTGCAGCTAATGCTTTCGCCCCATAGTCGGTTCAGCAGCGTTGAAACCTCCTCATTTTATTTTTTTTATTGCGAAAGCAATACTACGCCAGGTCTAACCGCTCGTCCCTGTGTGCCGTGTCCGTAGAAAAACAGAAGAATACTCGGTCTCCTGCAGCTTATCCTTTCTCTTCATAGTGGGTTCAACAGCGTTGAACCCTCATTTTATTTTTTTTGTTGAGAAAGCAATGCACCGCCAGGTCTAAAAGCTCGTCGCTGTGCGCCGTGTCCGTGGAAGAAGAAGAACGCTCGGTCTCCTGCAGCTAATGCTTTCGCTCCATAGTCGGTTCAGCAGAATTAAACCCTCCTTATTTTATTTTTTTTATTGCGAAAGCAATACTACGCCAGGTCTAACCGCTCGTCCCTGTGTGCCGTGTCCGTTGAAAAACAGAAGAATGCTCGGTCTCCTGCAGCTAATGCTTTCGCTCCATAATCGGTTCAGCAGCGTTGAACCCTCATTTTATTTTTTCTCTTTGCGAAAGCAATAATACGCCAGGTCTAACCGCTCGTCGCTGTGTGCCGTGTCCGTGGAAAAACAGAAGAATGCTCGGTCTCCTGCAGCTAATGCTTTCGCTCCATAGTGGGTTCAGCAGCGTTGAACCCTCATTTTATTTTTTTTTTTCTTGCGAAAGCAATGCTACGCCAGGTCTAAAAGCTCGTCGCTGTGTGCCGTCTCCGTGGAAGAAGAACGCTCGGTCTCCTGCAGCTAATGCTTTCGCTCCATAGTCGGTTCAGCAGCATTGAACCCTCCTCATTTAATTTTTTTTGTTGTGAAAGCAATAATACGCCAGGTCTAACCGCTCGTCGCAGTGTGCCGTGTCCGTGGAAGAAGAAGAATAACGCTCGGTCTCCTGCAGCTAATGCTTTCGCCCCATAGTCGGTTCAGCAGCGTTGAAACCTCCTCATTTTATTTTTTTATTGCGAAAGCAATACTACGCCAGGTCTAACCGCTCGTCCCTGTGTGCCGTGTCCGTGGAAAAACAGAAGAATACTCGGTCTCCTGCAGCTTATGCTTTCTCTCCATAGTGGGTTCAGCAGCGTTGAACACTCATTTTATTTTTTTGTTGCGAAAGCAATGCACCGCAAGGTCTAAAAGCTCGTCGCTGTGCGCCGTGTCCGTGGAAGAAGAAGAACGCTCGGTCTCCTGCAGCTAATGCTTTCGCTCCGTAGTCGGTTCAGCAGCGTTGAACCGTCATTTTATTTTTTCTTATTGCGAAAGCAATAATACGCCAGGTCTAACCGCTCGTTCCTGTGTGCCGTGTCCGTGGAAAAACAAAAGAATGCTCGGTCTCCTGCAGCTAATGCTTTCGCTCCATAGTGGGTTCAGCAGCGTTGAACCCTCATTTTATTTTTTTTGTTGCGAAAGCAATGTACCGCCAGGTCTAAAAGCTCGTCGCTGTGCGCCGTGTCCGTGGAAGAAGAACGCTCGGTCTCCTGCAGCTAATGCTTTCGCTCCATAGTCGGTTCAGCAGCGTTGAACCCTCATTTTATTTTTTCTTATTGCGAAAGCAATAATACGCCAGGTCTAACCGCTCGTCCCTGTGTGCCGTGTCCGTGGAAAAACAGAAGAATGCTCGGTCTCCTGCAGCAAATGCTTTCGCTCCATAATCGGTTCAGCAGCGTCGAACCCTCATTTTATTTTTTCTCTTTGCGAAAGCAATAATACGCCAGGTCTAACCGCTCGTCGCTGTGTGCCGTGTCCATGGAAAACCAGAAGAATCCTCGGTCTCCTGCAGCTAATGCTTTCGCTCCATAGTGGGTTCAGCAGCGTTGAACCCTCATTTTATTTTTTTTTTCTTGCGAAAGCAATGAACCGCCAGGTCTAAAAGCTCGTCGCTGTGTGCCGTCTCCGTGGAAGAAGAAGAAGAACGCTCGGTCTCCTGCAGCTAATGCTTTCGCCCCATAGTCGGTTCAGCAGCGTTGAAACCTCCTCATTTTATTTTTTTTTATTGCGAAAGCAATACTACGCCAGGTCTAACCGCTCGTCCCTGTGTGCCGTGTCCGTAGAAAAACAGAAGAATACTCGGTCTCCTGCAGCTTATCCTTTCTCTTCATAGTGGGTTCAACAGCGTTGAACCCTCATTTTATTTTTTTTGTTGAGAAAGCAATGCACCGCCAGGTCTAAAAGCTCGTCGCTGTGCGCCGTGTCCGTGGAAGAAGAAGAACGCTCGGTCTCCTGCAGCTAATGCTTTCGCTCCATACTCGGTTCAGCAGCATTGAACCCTCATTTTATTTTTTCTTATTGCGAAAGCAATAATACGCCAGGTCTAACCGCTCGTCCCTGTGTGCCGTGTCCATGGAAAAACAGAAGAATACTCGGTCTCCTCAGCTAATGCTTTCGCTCCATAGTGGGTTCAGCAGCGTTGAACCCTCGTTTTATTTTTTTTTGTTGAGAAAGCAATGCTACGCCAGGTCTAAAAGCTCGTCGCTGTGCGCCGTGTCCGTGGAAGAAGAAGAACGCTCGGTCTCCTGCAGCTAATGCTTTCGCTCCATAGTCGGTTCAGCAGCATTGAACCCTCATTTTATTTTTTCTTATTGCGAAAGCAATAATACGCCAGGTCTAACCGCTCGTCCCTGTGTGCCGTATCCGTGGAAAAACAGAAGAATACTCGGTCTGCTGCAGCTTATGCTTTCTCTCCATAGTGGGTTCAGCAGCGTTGAACCATCATTTTATTTTTTTTGTTGCGAAAGCAATGCACCGCCAGGTCTAAAAGCTCGTCGCTGTGCGCCGTGTCCGTGGAAGAAGAAGAACGCTCGGTCTCCTGCAGCTAATGCTTTCGCTCCATAGTCAGTTCAGCAGCGTTGAACCCTCATTTTATTTTTTCTTATTGCGAAAGCAATAATACGCCAGGTCTAACCGCTCGTTCCTGTGTGCAGTGTCCGTGGAAAAACAAAAGAATGCTCGGTCTCCTGCAGCTAATGCTTTCGCTCCATAGTGGGTTCAGCAGCGTTGAACCCTCATTTTATTTTTTTTGTTGCGAAAGCAATGCTGCGCCAGTTCTAAAAGCTCGTCGCTGTGTGCCGTGTCCGTGGAAAAACAGAAGAATGCTCGGTCTCCTGCAGCTAATGCTTTCGCTCCATAGTGGGTTCAGCAGCGTTGGACCCTCATTTTATTTTTTTTGTTGCGAAAGCAATGCACCGCCAGGTCTAAAAGCTCGTCGCTGTGCGCCGTGTCCGTGGAAGAAGAAGAACGCTCGGTCTCCTGCAGCTAATGCTTTCGCTCCATAGTCAGTTCAGCAGCGTTGAACCCTCATTTTATTTTTTCTTATTGCGAAAGCAATAATACGCCAGGTCTAACCGCTCGTCCCTGTGTGCCGTGTCCGCGGAAAAACAGAAGAATGCTCGGTCTCCTGCAGCTAATGCTTTCGCTCCATAGTCGGTTCAGCAGCGTTGAACCCTCATTTTATTTTTTCTTATTGCGAAAGCAATAATACGCCAGGTCTAACCGCTCGTCCCTGTGTGCCGTGTCCGTGGAAAAACAGAATACTCGGTCTCCTGCAGCTAATGCTTTCGCTCCATAGTGGGTTCAGCAGCGTTGAACCCTCATTTTATTTTTTTTGTTGCGAAAGCAATGCACCGCCAGGTCTAAAAGCTCGTCGCTGTGTGCCGTCTCCGTGCAAGAAGAAGATGAACGCTCGGTCTCCTGCAGCTAATGCTTTCGCCCCATAGTCGGTTCAGCAGCGTTGAAACCTCCTCATTTTATTTTTTTTTTATTACGAAAGCAATACTACGCCAGGTCTAACCGCTCGTCCCTCTGTGCCGTGTCCGTGGAAAAACAGAAGAATACTCGGTATCCTGCAGCTTATGCTTTCTCTCCATAGTGGGTTCAGCAGCGTTGAACCCTCATTTTATTTTTTTTTTCTTGCGAAAGCAATGCACCGCCAGGTCTAAAAGCTCGTCGCCGTGCGCCGTGTCCGTGGAAGAAGAAGAACGCTCGGTCTCCTGCAGCTAATGCTTTCTCACCATAGTCGGTTCAGCAGCGTTGTAACCTCCTCATTTTATTTTTTTTTGTTGTCAGAGCAATAATGCGCCAGGTCTAACCGCTCGTCGCTGTGTGCCGTGTCCGTGGAAGAAGAAGAACGCTCGGGCTCCTGCCGCTAATGCTTTCGCTCCATAGTCGGTTCAGCAGCGTTGAACCCTCATTTTATTTTTTCTTATTGCGAAAGCAATAATACGCCAGGTCTAACCGCACGTCCCTGTGTGCCGTGTTCGTGGAAAAACAAAAGAATGCTCGGTCTCCTGCAGCTAATGCTTTCGCTCCATAGTGGGTTCCGCAGCATTGAACCCTCATTTTATTTTTTTTGTTGCGAAAGCAATGCTACGCCAGGTCTAAAAG
This sequence comes from Amblyomma maculatum, assembly GCF_055883805.1. Classification (NCBI taxonomy): domain Eukaryota; kingdom Metazoa; phylum Arthropoda; class Arachnida; order Ixodida; family Ixodidae; genus Amblyomma; species Amblyomma maculatum. Next base: position 17,467,003 of record NW_028146738.1, read on the forward strand.
CTCGTCGCTGTGTGCCGTCTCCGTGGAAGAAGAAGAAGAACGCTCGGTCTCCTGCAGCTAATGCTTTCGCCCCATAGTCGGTTCAGCAGCGTTGAAACCTCCTCATTTTATTTTTTTTATTGCGAAAGCAATAATACGCCAGGTCTAACCGCTCGTCCCTGTGTGCCGTGTCCGTGGAAAAACAAAAGAATGCTCGGTCTCCTGCAGCTAATGCTTTCTCACCATAGTCGGTTCAGCAGCGTTGTAACCTCCTCATTTTATTTTTTTTTTGTTGTCAGAGCAATAATACGCCAGGTCTAACCGCTCGTCGCTGTGTGCCGTGTCCGTGGAAGAAGAAGAACGCTCGGTCTCCTGCAGCTAATGCTTTCGCTCCATAGTCGGTTCAGCAGCGTTGAACCCTCATTTTATTTTTTCTTATTGCGAAACCAATAATACGCCAGGTCTAACCGCTCGTCCCTGTGTGCCGTGTCCGTGGAAAAACAAAAGACTGCTCGGTCTCCTGCAGCTAATGCTTTCGCTCCATAGTGGGTTCAGCAGCGTTGAACCCTCATTTTATTTTTTTTTGTTGCGAAAGCAATGCTACGCCAGGTATAAAAGCTCGTCGCTGTGCGCCGTGTCCGTGGAAGAAGAAGAACGCTCGGTCTCTTGCAGCTAATGCTTTCGCTCCATAGTCAGTTCAGCAGCGTTGAACCCTCATTTTATTTTTTCTTATTGCGAAAGCAATAATACGCCAGGTCTAACCGCTCGTTCCTGTGTGCAGTGTCCGTGGAAAAACAAAAGAATGCTCGGTCTCCTGCAGCTAATGCTTTCTCACCATAGTCGGTTCAGCAGCGTTGTAACCTCCTCATTTTATTTTTTTTTTGTTGTCAGAGCAATAATACGCCAGGTCTAACCGCTCGTCGCTGTGTGCCGTGTCCGTGGAAGAAGAAGAACGCTCGGTCTCCTGCAGCTAATGCTTTCGCTCCATAGTCGGTTCAGCAGCGTTGAACCCTCATTTTATTTTTTCTTATTGCGAAAGCAATAATACGCCAGGTCTAACCGCTCGTCCCTGTGTGCCGTGTCCGTGGAAAAACAAAAGACTGCTCGGTGTCCTGCAGCTAATGCTTTCGCTCCATAGTGGGTTCAGCAGCGTTGAACCCTCATTTTATTTTTTTTTTGTTGCGAAAGCAATGCTACGCCAGGTATAAAAGCTCGTCGCTGTGTGCCGTCTCCGTGGAAGAAGAAGAACGCTCGGTCTCCTGCAGCTAATGCTTTCGCTCCATAGTCGGTTCAGCAGCGTTGAAACCTCCTCATTTTATTTTTTTTATTGCGAAAGCAATAATACGCCAGGTCTAACCGCTCGTCCCTGTGTGCCGTGTCCGTGGAAAAACAAAAGAATGCTCGGTCTCCTGCAGCTAATGCTTTCTCACCATAGTCGGTTCAGCAGCGTTGTAACCTCCTCATTTTATTTTTTTTTTTGTTGTCAGAGCAATAATACGCCAGGTCTAACCGCTCGTCGCTGTGTGCCGTGTCCGTGGAAGAAGAAGAACGCTCGGTCTCCTGCAGCTAATGCTTTCGCCCCATAGTCGGTTCAGCAGCGTTGAAACCTCCTCATTTTATTTTTTTTATTGCGAAAGCAATAATACGCCAGGTCTAACCGCTCGTCCCTGTGTGCCGTGTCCGTGGAAAAACAAAAGACTGCTCGGTCTCCTGCAGCTAATGCTTTCGCTCCATAGTGGGTTCAGCAGCGTTGAACCCTCATTTTATTTTTTTTTGTTGCGAAAGCAATGCTACGCCAGGTATAAAAGCTCGTCGCTGTGTGCCGTCTCCGTGGAAGAAGAAGAACGCTCGGTCTCCTGCAGCTAATGCTTTCGCTCCATAGTCGGTTCAGCAGCGTTGAAACCTCCTCATTTTATTTTTTTTATTGCGAAAGCAATAATACGCCAGGTCTAACCGCTCGTCCCTGTGTGCCGTGTCCGTGGAAAAACAAAAGAATGCTCGGTCTCCTGCAGCTAATGCTTTCTCACCATAGTCGGTTCAGCAGCGTTGTAACCTCCTCATTTTATTTTTTTTTTGTTGTCAGAGCAATAATACGCCAGGTCTAACCGCTCGTCGCTGTGTGCCGTGTCCGTGGAAGAAGAAGAACGCTCGGTCTCCTGCAGCTAATGCTTTCGCCCCATAGTCGGTTCAGTAGCGTTGAAACCTCCTCATTTTATTTTTTTTATTGCGAAAGCAATAATACGCCAGGTCTAACCGCTCGTCCCTGTGTGCCGTGTCCGTGGAAAAACAAAAGACTGCTCGGTCTCCTGCAGCTAATGCTTTCGCTCCATAGTGGGTTCAGCAGCGTTGAACCCTCATTTTATTTTTTTTTGTTGCGAAAGCAATGCTACGCCAGGTATAAAAGCTCGTCGCTGTGCGCCGTGTCCGTGGAAGAAGAAGAACGCTCGGTCTCTTGCAGCTAATGCTTTCGCTCCATAGTCAGTTCAGCAGCGTTGAACCCTCATTTTATTTTTTCTTATTGCGAAAGCAATAATACGCCAGGTCTAACCGCTCGTTCCTGTGTGCAGTGTCCGTGGAAAAACAAAAGAATGCTCGGTCTCCTGCAGCTAATGCTTTCTCACCATAGTCGGTTCAGCAGCGTTGTAACCTCCTCATTTTATTTTTTTTTGTTGTCAGAGCAATAATACGCCAGGTCTAACCGCTCGTCGCTGTGTGCCGTGTCCGTGGAAGAAGAAGAACGCTCGGTCTCCTGCAGCTAATGCTTTCGCTCCATAGTCGGTTCAGCAGCGTTGAACCCTCATTTTATTTTTTCTTATTGCGAAAGCAATAATACGCCAGGTCTAACCGCTCGTCCCTGTGTGCCGTGTCCGTGGAAAAACAAAAGACTGCTCGGTCTCCTGCAGCTAACGCTTTCGCTCCATAGTGGGTTCAGCAGCGTTGAACCCTCATTTTATTTTTTTTTGTTGCGAAAGCAATGCTACGCCAGGTATAAAAGCTCGTCGCTGTGTGCCGTCTCCGTGGAAGAAGAAGAACGCTCGGTCTCCTGCAGCTAATGCTTTCGCTCCATAGTCGGTTCAGCAGCATTGAACCCTCCTCATTTTATTTTTTTTTGTTGTGAAAGCAATAATACGCCAGGTCTAACCGCTCGTCGCAGTGTGCCGTGTCCGTGGAAGAAGAAGAATAACGCTCGGTCTCCTGCAGCTAATGCTTTCTCACCATAGTCGGTTCAGCAGCGTTGAAACATCCTCATTTTATTTTTTTTTTTATTGCGAAAGCAATACTACGCCAGGTCTAACCGCTCGTCCCTGTGTGCCGTGTCCGTGGAAAAACAGAAGAATACTCGGTCTCCTGCAGCTTATACTTTCTCTCCATAGTGGGTTCAGCAGCGTTGAACCCTCATTCTATTTTTTTTGTTGCGAAAGCAATGCACCGCCAGGTCTAAAAGCTCGTCGCTGTGCGCCGTGTCCGTGGAAGAAGAACGCTCGGTCTCCTGCAGCTAATGCTTTCGCTCCATAGTCGGTTCAGCACCGTTGAACCCTCATTTTATTTTTTCTTTTTGCGAAAGCAATAATACGCCAGGTCTAACCGCTCGTCCCTGTGTGCCGTGTCCGTGGAAAAACAGAAGAATGCTCGGTCTCCTGCAGCTAATGCTTTCGCTCCATAGTCGGTTCAGCAGCGTTGAACCCTCATTTTATTTTTTCTTATTGCGAAAGCAATAATACGCCAGGTCTAACCGCTCGTCCCTGTGTGCCATGTCCGTGGAAGAAGAAGAACGCTCGGTCTCCTGCAGCTAATGCTTTCTCTCCATAGTGGGTTCAGCAGCGTTGAACCCTCATTTTATTTTTTTTGTTGCGAAAGCAATGCTATGCCAGGTCTAAAAGCTCGTCGCTGTGTGCCGTCTCCGTGCAAGAAGAAGATGAACGCTCGGTCTCCTGCAGCTAATGCTTTCGCTACATAGTCGGTTCAGCAGCATTGAACCCTCCTCATTTTATTTTTTTTGTTGTGAAAGCAATAATACGCCAGGTCTAACCGCTCGTCGCAGTGTGCCATGTCCGTGGAAGAAGAAGAACGCTCGGTCTCCTGCAGCTAATGCTTTCGCCCCATAGTCGGTTCAGCAGCGTTGAAACCTCCTCATTTTATTTTTTTTTATTACGAAAGCAATACTACGCCAGGTCTAACCGCTCGTCCCTGTGTGCCGTGTCCGTGGAAAAACAGAAGAATACTCGGTCTCCTGCAGCTTATGCTTTCTCTCCATAGTGGGTTCAGCAGCGTTGAACCCTCATTTTATTTTTTTTTGTTGCGAAAGCAATGCACCGCCAGGTCTAAAAGCTCGTCGCCGTGCGCCGTGTCCGTAGAAGAAGAAGAACGCTCGGTCTCCTGCAGCTAATGCTTTCTCACCATAGTCGGTTCAGCAGAGTTGTAACCTCCTCATTTTATTTTTTTTTGTTGTCAGAGCAATAATACGCCAGGTCTAACCGCTCGTCGCTGTGTGCCGTGTCCGTGGAAGAAGAAGAACGCTCGGGCTCCTGCCGCTAATGCTTTTGCTCCATAGTCGGTTCAGCAGCGTTGAACCCTCATTTTATTTTTTCTTATTGCGAAAGCAATAATACGCCAGGTCTAACCGCACGTCCCTGTGTGCCGTGTTCGTGGAAAAACAAAAGAATGCTCGGTCTCCTGCAGCTAATGCTTTCGCTCCATAGTGGGTTCAGCAGCGTTGAACCCTCATTTTATTTTTTTTGTTGCGAAAGCAATGCTACGCCAGGTCTAAAAGCTCGTCGCTGTGTACTGTGTCCGTGGAAGAAGAAGAACGCTCGGTCTCCTGCAGCTAATGCTTTCTCACCATAGTCGGTTCAGCAGCGTTGTACCCTCCTCATTTTATTTTTTTTGGTTGTCAGAGCAATAATACGCCAGGTCTAACCGCTCGTCGCTGTGTGCCGTGTCCGTGGAAGAAGAAGAACGCTCGGTCTCCTGCAGCTAATGCTTTCGCTCCATAGTCGGTTCTGCAGCGTTGAACCCTCATTTTATTTTTTCTTATTGCGAAAGCAATAATACGCCAGGTCTAACCGCTCGTCCCTGTGTGCCGTGTCCGTGGAAAAAAAAAGAATGCTCGGTCTCCTGCAGCTAATGCTTTCGCTCCATAGTGGGTTCCGCAGCATTGAACCCTCATTTTATTTTTTTTGTTGCGAAAGCAATGCTACGCCAGGTCTAAAAGCTCGTCGCTGTGTGCCGTCTCCGTGGAAGAAGAAGAAGAACGCTCGGTCTCCTGCAGCTAATGCTTTCGCCCCATAGTCGGTTCAGCAGCGTTGAAACCTCCTCATTTTATTTTTTTTATTGCGAAAGCAATACTACGCCAGGTCTAACCGCTCGTCCCTGTGTGCCGTGTCCGTAGAAAAACAGAAGAATACTCGGTCTCCTGCAGCTTATGCTTTCTCTTCATAGTGAGTTCAACAGCGTTGAACCCTCATTTTATTTTTTTTTTTGTTGAGAAAGCAATGCACCGCCAGGTCTAAAAGCTCGTCGCTGTGCGCCGTGTCCGTGGAAGAAGAAGAACGCTCGGTCTCCTGCAGCTAATGCTTTCGCTCCATAGTCAGTTCAGCAGCGTTGAACCCTCATTTTATTTTTTCTTATTGCGAAAGCAATAATACGCCAGGTCTAACTTCTCGTTCCTGTGTGCAGTGTCCGTGGAAAAACAAAATAATGCTCGGTCTCCTGCAGCTAATGCTTTCTCACCATAGTCGGTTCAGCAGCGTTGTAACCTCCTCATTTTATTTTTTTTTGTTGTCAGAGCAATAATACGCCAGGTCTAACCGCTCGTCGCAGTGTGCCGTGTCCGTGGAAGAAGAAGAATAACGCTCGGTCTCCTGCAGCTAATGCTTTCGCCCCATAGTCGGTTCAGCAGCGTTGAAACCTCCTCATTTTATTTTTTTTTGTTGTGAAAGCAATAATACGCCAGGTCTAACCGCTCGTCGCAGTGTGCCGTGTCCGTGGAAGAAGAAGAATAACGCTCGGTCTCCTGCAGCTAATGCTTTCGCCCCATAGTCGGTTCAGCAGCGTTGAAACCTCCTCATTTTATTTTTTTTATTGCGAAAGCAATACTACGCCAGGTCTAACCGCTCGTCCCTGTGTGCCGTGTCCGTGGAAAAACAGAAGAATACTCGGTCTCCTGCAGCTTATGCTTTCTCTCCATAGTGGGTTCAGCAGCGTTGAACCCTCATTTTATTTTTTTTTTGTTGCGAAAGCAATGCACCGCCAGGTCTAAAAGCTCGTCGCTGTGCGCCGTGTCCGTGGAAGAAGAAGAACGCTCGGTCTCCTGAAGCTAATGCTTTCGCTCCATAGTCGGTTCAGCAGCGTTGAACCCTCATTTTATTTTTTCTTATTGCGAAAGCAATAATACGCCAGGTCTAACCGCTCGTCCCTGTGTGCCGTGTCCGTGGAAAAACAGAATACTCGGTCTCCTGCAGCTAATGCTTTCTCTCCATAGTGGGTTCAGCAGCGTTGAACCCTCATTTTATTTTTTTTGTTGCGAAAGCAATGCTATGCCAGGTCTAAAAGCTCGTCGCTGTGTGCCGTCTCCGTGCAAGAAGAAGATGAACGCTCGGTCTCCTGCAGCTAATGCTTTCGCTACATAGTCGGTTCAGCAGCATTGAACCCTCCTCATTTTATTTTTTTTGTTGTGAAAGCAATAATACGCCAGGTCTAACCGCTCGTCGCAGTGTGCCATGTCCGTGGAAGAAGAAGAACGCTCGGTCTCCTGCAGCTAATGCTTTCGCCCCATAGTCGGTTCAGCTGCGTTGAAACCTCCTCATTTTATTTTTTTTTATTACGAAAGCAATACTACGCCAGGTCTAACCGCTCGTCCCTGTGTGCCGTGTCCGTGGAAAAACAGAAGAATACTCGGTCTCCTGCAGCTTATGCTTTCTCTCCATAGTGGGTTCAGCAGCGTTGAACCCTCATTTTATTTTTTTTTTGTTGCGAAAGCAATGCACCGCCAGGTCTAAAAGCTCGTCGCCGTGCGCCGTGTCCGTGGAAGAAGAAGAACGCTCGGTCTCCTGCAGCTAATGCTTTCTCACCATAGTCGGTTCAGCAGCGTTGTAACCTCCTCATTTTATTTTTTTTTGTTGTCAGAGCAATAATACGCCAGGTCTAACCGCTCGTCGCTGTGTGCCGTGTCCGTGGAAGAAGAAGAACGCTCGGGCTCCTGCCGCTAATGCTTTTGCTCCATAGTCGGTTCAGCAGCGTTGAACCCTCATTTTATTTTTTCTTATTGCGAAAGCAATAATACGCCAGGTCTAACCGCACGTCCCTGTGTGCCGTGTTCGTGGAAAAACAAAAGAATGCTCGGTCTCCTGCAGCTAATGCTTTCGCTCCATAGTGGGTTCAGCAGCGTTGAACCCTCATTTTATTTTTTTTGTTGCGAAAGCAATGCTACGCCAGGTCTAAAAGCTCGTCGCTGTGTACTGTGTCCGTGGAAGAAGAAGAACGCTCGGTCTCCTGCAGCTAATGCTTTCTCACCATAGTCGGTTCAGCAGCGTTGTACCCTCCTCATTTTATTTTTTTTGGTTGTCAGAGCAATAATACGCCAGGTCTAACCGCTCGTCGCTGTGTGCCGTGTCCGTGGAAGAAGAAGAACGCTCGGTCTCCTGCAGCTAATGCTTTCGCTCCATAGTCGGTTCTGCAGCGTTGAACCCTCATTTTATTTTTTCTTATTGCAAAAGCAATAATACGCCAGGTCTAACCGCTCGTCCCTGTGTGCCGTGTCCGTGGAAAAAAAAAATGCTCGGTCTCCTGCAGCTAATGCTTTCGCTCCATAGTGGGTTCCGCAGCATTGAACCCTCATTTTATTTTTTTTGTTGCGAAAGCAATGCTACGCCAGGTCTAAAAGCTCGTCGCTGTGTGCCGTCTCCGTGGAAGAAGAAGAAGAACGCTCGGTCTCCTGCAGCTAATGCTTTCGCCCCATAGTCGGTTCAGCAGCGTTGAAACCTCCTCATTTTATTTTTTTTATTGCGAAAGCAATACTACGCCAGGTCTAACCGCTCGTCCCTGTGTGCCGTGTCCGTAGAAAAACAGAAGAATACTCGGTCTCCTGCAGCTTATGCTTTCTCTTCATAGTGGGTTCAACAGCGTTGAACCCTCATTTTATTTTTTTTGTTGAGAAAGCAATGCACCGCCAGGTCTAAAAGCTCGTCGCTGTGCGCCGTGTCCGTGGAAGAAGAAGAACGCTCGGTCTCCTGCAGCTAATGCTTTCGCTCCATAGTCGGTTCAGCAGCGTTGAACCCTCATTTTATTTTTTCTTATTGCGAAAGCAATAATACGCCAGGTCTAACCGCTCGTCCCTGTGTGCAGTGTCCGTGGAAAAACAAAAGAATGCTCGGTCTCCTGCAGCTAATGCTTTCTCACCATAGTCGGTTCAGCAGCGTTGTAACCTCCTCATTTTATTTTTTTTTGTTGTCAGAGCAATAATACGCCAGGTCTAACCGCTCGTCGCTGTGTGCCGTGTCCGTGGAAGAAGAAGAACGCTCGGTCTCCTGCAGCTAATGCTTTCGCTCCATAGTCGGTTCAGCAGCGTTGAACCCTCATTTTATTTTTTCTTATTGCGAAAGCAATAATACGCCAGGTCTAACCGCTCGTCCCTGTGTGCCGTGTCCGTGGAAAAACAAAAGAATGCTCGGTCTCCTGCAGCTAATGCTTTCGCTCCATAGTGGGTTCAGCAGCGTTGAACCATCATTTTATTTTTTTTTGTTGCGAAAGCAATGCTACGCCAGGTATAAAAGCTCGTCGCTGTGTGCCGTCTCCGTGGAAGAAGAAGAACGCTCGGTCTCCTGCAGCTAATGCTTTCGCTCCATAGTCGGTTCAGCAGCATTGAACCCTCCTCATTTTATTTTTTTTGTTGTGAAAGCAATAATACGCCAGGTCTAACCGCTCGTCGCAGTGTGCCGTGTCCGTGGAAGAAGAAGAATAACGCTCGGTCTCCTGCAGCTAATGCTTTCGCCCCATAGTCGGTTCAGCAGCGTTGAAACCTCCTCATTTTATTTTTTTTATTGCGAAAGCAATACTACGCCAGGTCTAACCGCTCGTCCCTGTGTGCCGTGTCCGTGGAAAAACAGAAGAATACTCGGTCTCCTGCAGCTTATGCTTTCTCTCCATAGTGGGTTCAGCAGCGTTGAACCCTCATTTTATTTTTTTTTTGTTGCGAAAGCAATGCACCGCCAGGTCTAAAAGCTCGTCGCTGTGCGCCGTGTCCGTGGAAGAAGAAGAACGCTCGGTCTCCTGCAGCTAATGCTTTCGCTCCATAGTCGGTTCAGCAGCGTTGAACCCTCATTTTATTTTTTCTTATTGCGAAAGCAATAATACGCCAGGTCTAACCGCTCGTTCCTGTGTGCCGTGTCCGTGGAAAAACAAAAGAATGCTCAGTCTCCTGCAGCTAATGCTTTCGCTCCATAGTGGGTTCAGCAGCGTTGAACCCTCATTTTATTTTTTTTGTTGCGAAAGCAATGCACCGCCAGGTCTAAAAGCTCGTCGCTGTGCGCCGTGTCCGTGGAAGAAGAACGCTCGGTCTCCTGCAGCTAATGCTTTCGCTCCATAGTCGGTTCAGCAGCGTTGAACCCTCATTTTATTTTTTCTTATTGCGAAAGCAATAATACGCCAGGTCTAACCGCTCGTCCCTGTGTGCCGTGTCCGTGGAAAAACAGAAGAATGCTCGGTCTCCTGCAGCTAATGCTTTCGCTCCTTAGTCGGTTCAGCAGCGTTGAACCCTCATTTTATTTTTTCTCTTTGCGAAAGCAATAATACGCCAGGTCTAACCGCTCGTCGCTGTGTGCCGTGTCCGTGGAAAAACAGAAGAATGCTCGGTCTCCTGCAGCTAATGCTTTCGCTCCATAGTGGGTTCTGCAGCGTTGAACCCTCATTTTATTTTTTCTTATTGCGAAAGCAATAATACGCCAGGTCTAACCGCTCGTCCCTGTGTGCCGTGTCCGTGGAAAAACAGAATACTCGGTCTCCTGCAGCTAATGCTTTCGCTCCATAGTGGGTTCAACAGCGTTGAACCCTCATTTTATTTTTTTTTGTTGCGAAAGCAATGCTATGCCAGGTCTAAAAGCTCGTCGCTGTGTGCCGTCTCCGTGGAAGAAGAAGAAGAACGCTCGGTCTCCTGCAGCTAATGCTTTCGCTCCATAGTCGGTTCAGCAGCACTGAACCCTCCTCATTTTATTTTTTTTTTGTGAAAGCAATAATACGCCAGGTCTAACCGCTCGTCGCAGTGTGCCATGTCTGCGGAAGAAGAAGAACGCTCGGTCTCCTGCAGCTAATGCTTTCGCCCCATAGTCGGTTCAGCAGCGTTGAAACCTCCTCTTTTTTTTTTTATTACGAAAGCAATACTACGCCAGGTCTAACCGCTCGTCCCTGTGTGCCGTGTCCGTGGAAAAACAGAAGAATACTCGGTCTCCTGCAGCTTATGCTTTCTCTCCATAGTGGGTTCAGCAGCGTTGAACCCTCATTTTATTTTTTTTCTTGCGAAAGCAGTGCACCGCCAGGTCTAAAAGCTCGTCGCTGTGCGCCGTGTCCGTGGAAGAAGAAGAACGCTCGGTCTCCTGCAGCTAATTCTTTCTCACCATAGTCGGTTCAGCAGCGTTGTAACCTCCTCATTTTATTTTTTTTTTTGTTGTCAGAGCAATAATACGCCAGGTCTAACGGCTCGTCGCTGTGTGCCGTGTCCGTGGAAGAAGAAGAACGCTCGGTCTCCTGCAGCTAATGCTTTCGCTCCATAGTCGGTTCAGCAGCGTTGAACCCTCATTTTATTTTTTCTTATTAAGAAAGCAATAATACGCCAGGTCTAACCGCTCGTCCCTGTGTGCCGTGTCCGTGGAAAAACAACAGAATGCTCGGTCTCCTGCAGCTAATGCTTTCGCTCCATAGTGGGTTCAGCAGCGTTGAACCCTCATTTTATTTTTTTTTGTTGCGAAAGCAATGCTACGCCAGGTCTAAAAGCTCGTCGCTGTGTGCCGTCTCCGTGGAAGAAGAAGAACGCTCGGTCTCCTGCAGCTAATGCTTTCGCTCCATAGTCGGTTCAGCAGCATTGAACCCTCCTCATTTTATTTTTTTTGTTGTGAAAGCAATAATACGCCAGGTCTAACCGCTCGTCGCAGTGTGCCGTGTCCGTGGAAGAAGAAGAATAACGCTCGGTCTCCTGCAGCTAATGCTTTCGCCCCATAGTCGGTTCAGCAGCGTTGAAACCTCCTCATTTTATTTTTTTTATTGCGAAAGCAATACTACGCCAGGTCTAACCGCTCGTCCCTTTGTGCCGTGTCCGTGGAAAAACAGAAGAATACTCGGTCTCCTGCAGCTTATGCTTTCTCTCCATAGTGGGTTCAGCAGCGTTGAACCCTCATTTTATTTTTTTTGTTGCGAAAGCAATGCACCGCCAGGTCTAAAAGCTCGTCGCTGTGCGCCGTGTCCGTGGAAGAAGAAGAACGCTCGGTCTCCTGCAGCTAATGCTTTCGCTCCATAGTCGGTTCAGCAGCGTTGAACCCTCATTTTATTTTTTCTTATTGCGAAAGCAATAATACGCCAGGTCTCACCGCTCGTTCCTGTGTGCCGTGTCCGTGGAAAAACAAAAGAATGCTCGGTCTCCTGCAGCTAATGCTTTCGCTACATAGTCGGTTCAGCAGCATTGAACCCTCCTCATTTTATTTTTTTTGTTGTGAAAGCAATAATACGCCAGGTCTAACCGCTCGTCGCAGTGTGCCATGTCCGTGGAAGAAGAAGAACGCTCGGTCTCCTGCAGCTAATGCTTTCGCCCCATAGTCGGTTCAGCTGCGTTGAAACCTCCTCATTTTATTTTTTTTTATTACGAAAGCAATACTACGCCAGGTCTAACCGCTCGTCCCTGTGTGCCGTGTCCGTGGAAAAACAGAAGAATACTCGGTCTCCTGCAGCTTATGCTTTCTCTCCATAGTGGGTTCAGCAGCGTTGAACCCTCATTTTATTTTTTTTTTTGTTGCGAAAGCAATGCACCGCCAGGTCTAAAAGCTCGTCGCCGTGCGCCGTGTCCGTGGAAGAAGAAGAACGCTCGGTCTCCTGCAGCTAATGCTTTCTCACCATAGTCGGTTCAGCAGCGTTGTAACCTCCTCATTTTATTTTTTTTTTGTTGTCAGAGCAATAATACGCCAGGTCTAACCGCTCGTCGCTGTGTGCCGTGTCCGTGGAAGAAGAAGAACGCTCGGGCTCCTGCCGCTAATGCTTTTGCTCCATAGTCGGTTCAGCAGCGTTGAACCCTCATTTTATTTTTTCTTATTGCGAAAGCAATAATACGCCAGGTCTAACCGCACGTCCCTGTGTGCCGTGTTCGTGGAAAAACAAAAGAATGCTCGGTCTCCTGCAGCTAATGCTTTCGCTCCATAGTGGGTTCAGCAGCGTTGAACCCTCATTTTATTTTTTTTGTTGCGAAAGCAATGCTACGCCAGGTCTAAAAGCTCGTCGCTGTGTACTGTGTCCGTGGAAGAAGAAGAACGCTCGGTCTCCTGCAGCTAATGCTTTCTCACCATAGTCGGTTCAGCAGCGTTGTACCCTCCTCATTTTATTTTTTTTGGTTGTCAGAGCAATAATACGCCAGGTCTAACCGCTCGTCGCTGTGTGCCGTGTCCGTGGAAGAAGAAGAACGCTCGGTCTCCTGCAGCTAATGCTTTCGCTCCATAGTCGGTTCTGCAGCGTTGAACCCTCATTTTATTTTTTCTTATTGCGAAAGCAATAATACGCCAGGTCTAACCGCTCGTCCCTGTGTGCCGTGTCCGTGGAAAAAAAAAATGCTCGGTCTCCTGCAGCTAATGCTTTCGCTCCATAGTGGGTTCCGCAGCATTGAACCCTCATTTTATTTTTTTTGTTGCGAAAGCAATCCTACGCCAGGTCTAAAAGCTCGTCGCTGTGTGCCGTCTCCGTGGAAGAAGAAGAAGAACGCTCGGTCTCCTGCAGCTAATGCTTTCGCCCCATAGTCGGTTCAGCAGCGTTGAAACCTCCTCATTTTATTTTTTTTATTGCGAAAGCAATACTACGCCAGGTCTAACCGCTCGTCCCTGTGTGCCGTGTCCGTAGAAAAACAGAAGAATACTCGGTCTCCTGCAGCTTATGCTTTCTCTTCATAGTGGGTTCAACAGCGTTGAACCCTCATTTTATTTTTTTTGTTGAGAAAGCAATGCACCGCCAGGTCTAAAAGCTCGTCGCTGTGCGCCGTGTCCGTGGAAGAAGAAGACCGCTCGGTCTCCTGCAGCTAATGCTTTCGCTCCATAGTCGGTTCAGCAGCGTTGAACCCTCATTTTATTTTTTCTTATTGCGAAAGCAATAATACGCCAGGTCTAACCGCTCGTCCCTGTGTGCAGTGTCCGTGGAAAAACAAAAGAATGCTCGGTCTCCTGCAGCTAATGCTTTCTCACCATAGTCGGTTCAGCAGCGTTGTAACCTCCTCATTTTATTTTTTTTTTGTTGTCAGAGCAATAATACGCCAGGTCTAACCGCTCGTCGCTGTGTGCCGTGTCCGTGGAAGAAGAAGAACGCTCGGTCTCCTGCAGCTAATGCTTTCGCTCCATAGTCGGTTCAGCAGCGTTGAACCCTCATTTTATTTTTTCTTATTGCGAAAGCAATAATACGCCAGGTCTAACCGCTCGTCCCTGTGTGCCGTGTCCGTGGAAAAACAAAAGAATGCTCGGTCTCCTGCAGCTAATGCTTTCGCTCCATAGTGGGTTCAGCAGCGTTGAACCCTCATTTTATTTTTTTTTTGTTGCGAAAGCAATGCTACGCCAGGTATAAAAGCTCGTCGCTGTGTGCCGTCTCCGTGGAAGAAGAAGAACGCTCGGTCTCCTGCAGCTAATGCTTTCGCTCCATAGTCGGTTCAGCAGCATTGAACCCTCCTCATTTTATTTTTTTTGTTGTGAAAGCAATAATACGCCAGGTCTAACCGCTCGTCGCAGTGTGCCGTGTCCGTGGAAGAAGAAGAATAACGCTCGGTCTCCTGCAGCTAATGCTTTCGCCCCATAGTCGGTTCAGCAGCGTTGAAACCTCCTCATTTTATTTTTTTTATTGCGAAAGCAATACTACGCCAGGTCTAACCGCTCGTCCCTGTGTGCCGTGTCCGTGGAAAAACAGAAGAATACTCGGTCTCCTGCAGCTTATGCTTTCTCTCCATAGTGGGTTCAGCAGCGTTGAACCCTCATTTTATTTTTTTTTTGTTGCGAAAGCAATGCACCGCCAGGTCTAAAAGCTCGTCGCTGTGCGCCGTGTCCGTGGAAGAAGAAGAACGCTCGGTCTCCTGCAGCTAATGCTTTCGCTCCATAGTCGGTTCAGCAGCGTTGAACCCTCATTTTATTTTTTCTTATTGCGAAAGCAATAATACGCCAGGTCTAACCGCTCGTTCCTGTGTGCCGTGTCCGTGGAAAAACAAAAGAATGCTCAGTCTCCTGCAGCTAATGCTTTCGCTCCATAGTGGGTTCAGCAGCGTTGAACCCTCATTTTATTTTTTTTGTTGCGAAAGCAATGCACCGCCAGGTCTAAAAGCTCGTCGCTGTGCGCCGTGTCCGTGGAAGAAGAACGCTCGGTCTCCTGCAGCTAATGCTTTCGCTCCATAGTCGGTTCAGCAGCGTTGAACCCTCATTTTATTTTTTCTTATTGCGAAAGCAATAATACGCCAGGTCTAACCGCTCGTCCCTGTGTGCCGTGTCCGTGGAAAAACAGAAGAATGCTCGGTCTCCTGCAGCTAATGCTTTCGCTCCATAGTCGGTTCAGCAGCGTTGAACCCTCATTTTATTTTTTCTCTTTGCGAAAGCAATAATACGCCAGGTCTAACCGCTCGTCGCTGTGTGCCGTGTCCGTGGAAAAACAGAAGAATGCTCGGTCTCCTGCAGCTAATGCTTTCGCTCCATAGTGGGTTCTGCAGCGTTGAACCCTCATTTTATTTTTTCTTATTGCGAAAGCAATAATACGCCAGGTCTAACCGCTCGTCCCTGTGTGCCGTGTCCGTGGAAAAACAGAATACTCGGTCTCCTGCAGCTAATGCTTTCGCTCCATAGTGGGTTCAGCAGCGTTGAACCCTCATTTTATTTTTTTTTGTTGCGAAAGCAATGCTATGCCAGGTCTAAAAGCTCGTCGCTGTGTGCCGTCTCCGTGGAAGAAGAAGAAGAACGCTCGGTCTCCTGCAGCTAATGCTTTCGCTCCATAGTCGGTTCAGCAGCATTGAACCCTCCTCATTTTATTTTTTTTTTGTGAAAGCAATAATACGCCAGGTCTAACCGCTCGTCGCAGTGTGCCATGTCTGCGGAAGAAGAAGAACGCTCGGTCTCCTGCAGCTAATGCTTTCGCCCCATAGTCGGTTCAGCAGCGTTGAAACCTCCTCATTTTTTTTTATTACGAAAGCAATACTACGCCAGGTCTAACCGCTCGTCCCTGTGTGCCGTGTCCGTGGAAAAACAGAAGAATACTCGGTCTCCTGCAGCTTATGCTTTCTCTCCATAGTGGGTTCAGCAGCGTTGAACCCTCATTTTATTTTTTTTCTTGCGAAAGCAGTGCACCGCCAGGTCTAAAAGCTCGTCGCTGTGCGCCGTGTCCGTGGAAGAAGAAGAACGCTCGGTCTCCTGCAGCTAATTCTTTCTCACCATAGTCGGTTCAGCAGCGTTGTAACCTCCTCATTTTATTTTTTTTTTTGTTGTCAGAGCAATAATACGCCAGGTCTAACGGCTCGTCGCTGTGTGCCGTGTCCGTGGAAGAAGAAGAACGCTCGGTCTCCTGCAGCTAATGCTTTCGCTCCATAGTCGGTTCAGCAGCGTTGAACCCTCATTTTATTTTTTCTTATTGCGAAAGCAATAATACGCCAGGTCTAACCGCTTGTCGCTGTGTGCCGTGTCCGTGGAAAAACAGAAGAATACTCGGTCTCCTGCAGCTTATGCTTTCGCTCCATAGTGGGTTCAGCAGCGTTGAACCCTCATTTTATTTTTTTTGTTGCGAAAGCAATGCTACGCCAGGTCTAAAAGCTCGTCGCTGTGTGCCGTCTCCGTGGAAGAAGAAGAACGCTCGGTCTCCTGCAGCTAATGCTTTCGCTCCATAGTCGGTTCAGCAGCATTGAACCCTCCTCATTTTATTTTTTTTGTTGTGAAAGCAATAATACGCCAGGTCTAACCGCTCATCGCAGTGTGCCGTGTCCGTGGAAGAAGAAGAATAACGCTCGGTCTCCTGCAGCTAATGCTTTCGCCCCATAGTCGGTTCAGCAGCGTTGAAACCTCCTCATTTTATTTTTTTTATTGCGAAAGCAATACTACGCCAGGTCTAACCGCTCGTCCCTTTGTGCCGTGTCCGTGGAAAAACAGAAGAATACTCGGTCTCCTGCAGCTTATGCTTTCTCTCCATAGTGGGTTCAGCAGCGTTGAACCCTCATTTTATTTTTTTTGTTGCGAAAGCAATGCACCGCCAGGTCTAAAAGCTCGTCGCTGTGCGCCGTGTCCGTGGAAGAAGAAGAACGCTCGGTCTCCTGCAGCTAATGCTTTCGCTCCATAGTCGGTTCAGCAGCGTTGAACCCTCATTTTATTTTTTCTTATTGCGAAAGCAATAATACGCCAGGTCTCACCGCTCGTTCCTGTGTGCCGTGTCCGTGGAAAAACAAAAGAATGCTCGGTCTCCTGCAGCTAATGCTTTCGCTCCATTGTGGGTTCAGCAGCGCTGAACCCTCATTTTATTTTTTTTGTTGCGAAAGCAATGCACCGCCAGGTCTAAAAGCTCGTCGCTGTGCGCCGTGTCCGTGGAAGAAGAAGAAGAAGAACGCTCGGTCTCCTGCAGCTAATGCTTTCGCCCCATAGTCGGTTCAGCAGCGTTGAAACCTCCTCATTTTATTTTTTTTATTGCGAAAGCAATACTACGCCAGGTCTAACCGCTCGTCCCTGTGTGCCGTGTCCGTAGAAAAACAGAAGAATACTCGGTCTCCTGCAGCTTATGCGGTGTTGAACCCTCATTTTATTTTTTTTTGTTGAGAAAGCAATGCACCGCCAGGTCATAAAAGCTCGTCGCTGTGCGCCGTGTCCGTGGAAGAAGAAGAACGCTCGGTCTCCTGCAGCTTATGCTTTCTCTCCATAGTGGGTTCAGCAGCGTTGAACCCTCATTTTATTTTTTTTGTTGCGAAAGCAATGCACAGCCAGGTCTAAAAGCTCGTCGCTGTGCGCCGTGTCCGTGGAAGAAGAAGAATGCTCGGTCTCCTGCAGCTAATGCTTTCGCTCCATAGTCGGTTCAGCAGCGTTGAACCCTCATTTTATTTTTTCTTATTGCGAAAGCAATAATACGCCAGGTCTAACCGCTCGTCCCTGTGTGCCGTGTCCGTGGAAAAACAAAAGAATGCTCGGTCTCCTGCAGCTAATGCTTTCGCTCCATAGTGGGTTCAGCAGCGTTGAACCCTCATTTTATTTTTTTTGTTGCGAAAGCAATGCTACGCCAGGTATAAAAGCTCGTCGCTGTGTGCCGTCTCCGTGGAAGAAGAAGAACGCTCGGTCTCCTGCAGCTAATGATTTCGCTCCATAGTCGGTTCAGCAGCATTGAACCCTCCTCATTTTATTTTTTTTGTTGTGAAAGCAATAATACGCCAGGTCTAACCGCTCGTCGCAGTGTGCCGTGTCCGTGGAAGAAGAAGAATAACGCTCGGTCTCCTGCAGCTAATGCTTTCGCCCCATAGTCGGTTCAGCAGCGTTGAAACCTCCTCATTTTATTTTTTTTATTGCGAAAGCAATTCTACGCCAGGTCTAACCGCTCGTCCCTGTGTGCCGTGTCCGTGGAAAAACAGAAGAATACTCGGTCTCCTGCAGACTATGCTTTCTCTCCATAGTGGGTTCAGCAGCGTTGAACCCTCATTTTATTTTTTTTTTGTTGCGAAAGCAATGCACCGCCAGGTCTAAAAGCTCGTCGCTGTGCGCCGTGTCCGTGGAAGAAGAAGAACGCTCGGTCTCCTGCAGCTAATGCTTTCGCTCCATAGTCGGTTCAGCAGCGTTGAACCCTCATTTTATTTTTTCTTATTGCGAAAGCAATAATACGCCAGGTCTAACCGCTCATTCCTGTGTGCCGTGTCCGTGGAAAAACAAAAGAATGCTCGGTCTCCTGCAGCTAATGCTTTCGCTCCATAGTGGGTTCAGCAGCGTTGAACCCTCATTTTATTTTTTTTGTTGCGAAAGCAATGCACCGCCAGGTCTAAAAGCTCGTCGCTGTGCGCCGTGTCCGTGGAAGAAGAACGCTCGGTCTCCTGCAGCTAATGCTTTCGCTGCATAGTCGGTTCAGCAGCGTTGAACCCTCATTTTATTTTTTCTTATTGCGAAAGCAATAATACGCCAGGTCTAACCGCTCGTCCCTGTGTGCCGTGTCCGTGGAAAAACAGAAGAATGCTCGGTCTCCTGCAGCTAATGCTTTCGCTCCATAGTCGGTTCAGCAGCGTTGAACCCTCATTTTATTTTTTCTTATTGCGAAAGCAATAATACGCCAGGTCTAACCGCTCGTCCCTGTGTGCCGTGTCCGTGGAAAAACAGACTACTCGGTCTCCTGCAGCTAATGCTTTCGCTCCATAATGGGTTCAGCAGCGTTGAACCCTCATTTTATTTTTTTTTTGTTGCGAAAGCAATGCTATGCCAGGTCTAAAAGCTCGTCGCTGTGTGCCGTCTCCGTGGAAGAAGAAGAAGAACGCTCGGTCTCCTGCAGCTAATGCTTTCGCTCCATAGTCGGTTCAGCAGCATTGAACCCTCCTCATTTTATTTTTTTGTTGTGAAAGCAATAATACGCCAGGTCTAACCGCTCGTCGCAGTGTGCCATGTCCGTGGAAGAAGAAGAACGCTCGGTCTCCTGCAGCTAATGCTTTCGCCCCATAGTCGGTTCAGCAGCGTTGAAACCTCCTCATTTTATTTTTTTTTATTACGAAAGCAATACTACGCCAGGTCTAACCGCTCGTCCCTGTGTGCCGTGTCCGTGGAAAAACAGAAGAATACTCGGTCTCCTGCAGCTTATGCGCTGTTGAACCCTCATTTTATTTTTTTTGTTGAGAAAGCAATGCACCGCCAGGTCTAAAAGCTCGTCGCTGTGCGCCGTGTCCGTGGAAGAAGAAGAACGCTCGGTCTCCTGCAGCTAATGCTTTCGCTCCATAGTCGGTTCAGCAGCGTTGAACCCTCATTTAATTTTTTCTTATTGCGAAAGCAATAATACGCCAGGTCTCACCGCTCGTTCCTGTGTGCCGTGTCCGTGGAAAAACAAAAGAATGCTCGGTCTCCTGCAGCTAATGCTTTCGCTCCATAGTCGGTTCAGCAGCATTGAACCCTCCTCATTTTATTTTTTTTGTTGTGAAAGCAATAATACGCCAGGTCTAACCGCTCGTCGCAGTGTGCCGTGTCCGTGGAAGAAGAAGAATAACGCTCGGTCTCCTGCAGCTAATGCTTTCGCCCCATAGTCGGTTCAGCAGCGTTGAAACCTCCTCATTTTATTTTTTTTATTGCGAAAGCAATACTACGCCAGGTCTAACCGCTCGTCCCTGTGTGCCGTGTCCGTGGAAAAACAGAAGAATACTCGGTCTCCTGCAGCTTATGCTTTCTCTCCATAGTGGGTTCAGCAGCGTTGAACCCTCATTTTATTTTTTTTGTTGCGAAAGCAATGCACCGCCAGGTCTAAAAGCTCGTCGCTGTGCGCCGTGTCCGTGGAAGAAGAAGAACGCTCGGTCTCCTGCAGCTAATGCTTTCGCTCCATAGTCGGTTCAGCAGCGTTGAACCCTCATTTTATTTTTTCTTATTGCGAAAGCAATAATACGCCAGGTCTCACCGCTCGTTCCTGTGTGCCGTGTCCGTGGAAAAACAAAAGAATGCTCGGTCTCCTGCAGCTAATGCTTTCGCTCCATAGTGGGTTCAGCAGCGTTGAACCCTCATTTTATTTTTTTTGTTGCGAAAGCAATGCACCGCCAGGTCTAAAAGCTCGTCGCTGTGCGCCGTGTCCGTGGAAGAAGAACGCTCGGTCTCCTGCAGCTAATGCTTTCGCTCCATAGTCGGTTCAGCAGCGTTTAACCCTCATTTTATTTTTTCTTATTGCGAAAGCAATAATACGCCAGGTCTAACCGCTCGTCCCTGTGTGCCGTGTCCGTGGATAAACAGAAGAATGCTCGGTCTCCTGCAGCTAATGCTTTCGCTCCATAGTCGGTTCAGCAGCGTTGAACCCTCATTTTATTTTTTCTCTTTGCGAAAGCAATAATACGCCAGGTCTAACCGCTCGTGCTGTGTGCCGTGTCCGTGGAAAAACAGAATACTCGGTCTCCTGCAGCTAATGCTTTCGCTCCATAGTGGGTTCAGCAGCGTTGAACCCTCATTTTATTTTTTTTGTTGTGAAAGCAATAATACGCCAGGTCTAACCGCTCGTCGCAGTGTGCCATGTCCGTGGAAGAAGAAGAACGCTCGGTCTCATGCAGCTAATGCTTTCGCCCCATAGTCGGTTCAGCAGCGTTGAAACCTCCTCAATTTATTTTTTTTTATTACGAAAGCAATAATACGCCAGGTCTAACCGCTCGTCCTCGTGTGCCGTGTCCGTGGAAAAACAGAAGAATACTCGGTCTCCTGCAGCTTATGCGCTGTTGAACCCTCATTTTATTTTTTTTGTTGAGAAAGCAATGCACCGCCAGGTCTAAAAGCTCGTCGCTGTGCGCCGTGTCCGTGGAAGAAGAAGAACGCTCGGTTTCCTGCAGCTAATGCTTTCGCTCCATAGTCGGTTCAGCAGCGTTGAACCCTCATTTTATTTTTTCTTATTGCGAAAGCAATAATACGCAGGTCTAACCGCTCGTCCCTGCGTGCCGTGTCCGTGGAAAAACAGAAGAATACTCGGTCTCCTCAGCTAAAGTTTTCGCTCCATAGTGGGTTCAGCAGCGTTGAACCCTCGTTTTATTTTTTTTGTTGCGAAAGCAATGCTACGCCAGGTCTAAAAGCTCATCGCTGTGTGCCGTCTCCGTGGAAGAAGAAGAAGAACGCTCGGTCTCCTGCAGCTAATGCTTTCGCTCCATAGTCGGTTCAGCAGCATTAAACCCTCCTCATTTTATTTTTTTTTATTGAGAAAGCAATACTACGCCAGGTCTAACCGCTCGTCCCTGCGTGCCGTGTCCGTGGAAAAACAGAAGAATACTCGGTCTCCTCAGCTAATGCTTTCGCTCCATAGTGGGTTCAGCAGCGTTGAACCCTCGTTTTATTTTTTTTGTTGCGAAAGCAATGCTACGCCAGGTCTAAAAGCTCGTCGCTGTGTGCCGTCTCCGTGGAAGAAGAAGAAGAACGCTCGGTCTCCTGCAGCTAATGCTTTCGCTCCATAGTCGGTTCAGCAGCATTAAACCCTCCTCATTTTATTTTTTTTTTATTGAGAAAGCAATACTACGCCAGGTCTAATCGCTCGTCCCTGCGTGCCGTGTCCGTGGAAAAACAGAAGAATACTCGGTCTCCTCAGCTAATGCTTTCGCTCCATTGTGGGTTCAGCAGCGTTGAACCCTCGTTTTATTTTTTTTGTTGCGAAAGCAATGCTACGCCAGGTATAAAAGCTCGTCGCTGTGTGCCGTCTCCGTGGAAGAAGAACGCTCGGTCTCCTGCAGCTAATGCTTTCGCTCCATAGTCGGTTCAGCAGCATTGAACCCTCCTCATTTTATTTTTTTTTTGTTGTGAAAGCAATAATACGCCAGGTCTAACCGCTCGTCGCAGTGTGCCGTGTCCGTGGAAGAAGAAGAATAACGCTCGGTCTCCTGCAGCTAATGCTTTCGCCCCATAGTCGGTTCAGCAGCGTTGAAACCTCCTCATTTTATTTTTTTTATTGCGAAAGCAATACTACGCCAGGTCTAACCGCTCGTCCCTGTGTGCCGTGTCCGTGGAAAAACAGAAGAATACTCGGTCTCCTGCAGCTTATGCTTTCTCTCCATAGTGGGTTCAGCAGCGTTGAACCCTCATTTTATTTTTTTTGTTGCGAAAGCAATGCACCGCCAGGTCTAAAAGCTCGTTCCTGTGTGCCGTGTCCGTGGAAAAACAAAAGAATGCTCAGTCTCCTGCAGCTAATGCTTTCGCTCCATAGTGGGTTCAGCAGCGTTGAACCCTCATTTTATTTTTTTTGTTGCGAAAGCAATGCACCGCCAGGTCTAAAAGCTCGTCGCTGTGCGCCGTGTCCGTGGAAGAAGAACGCTCGGTCTCCTGCAGCTAATGTTTTCGCTCCATAGTCGGTTCAGCAGCGTTGAACCCTCATTTTATTTTTTCTTATTGCGAAAGCAATAATACGCCAGGTCTAACCGCTCGTCCCTGTGTGCCGTGTCCGTGGAAAAACAGAAGAATGCTCGGTCTCCTGCAGCTAATGCTTTCGCTCCATAGTCGGTTCAGCAGCTTTGAACCCTCATTTTATTTTTTCTCTTTGCGAAAGCAATAATACGCCAGGTCTAACCGCTCGTCGCTGTGTGCCGTGTCCGTGGAAAAACAGAAGAATGCTCGGTCTCCTGCAGCTAATGCTTTCGCTCCATAGTGGGTTCAGCAGCGTTGAACCCTCATTTTATTTTTTCTTATTGCGAAAGCAATAATACGCCAGGTCTAACCGCTCGTCCCTGTGTGCCGTGTCCGTGGAAAAACAGAATACTCGGTCTTCTGCAGCTAATGCTTTCGCTCCATAGTGGGTTCAGCAGCGTTGAACCCTCATTTTATTTTTTTTGTTGCGAAAGCAATGCTATGCCAGGTCTAAAAGCTCGTCGCTGTGTGCCGTCTCCGTGGAAGAAGAAGAAGAACGCTCGGTCTCCTGCAGCTAATGCTTTCGCTCCATAGTCGGTTCAGCAGCGTTGAAACCTCCTCATTTTTTTTTATTACGAAAGCAATACTACGCCAGGTCTAACCGCTCGTCCCTGTGTTCCGTGTCCGTGGAAAAACAGAAGATTACTCGGTCTCCTGCAGCTTATGCTTTCTCTCCATAGTGGGTTCAGCAGCGTTGAACCCTCATTTTATTTTTTTTCTTGCGAAAGCAATGCACCGCCAGGTCTAAAAGCTCGTCGCTGTGCGCCGTGTCCGTGGAAGAAGAAGAACGCTCGGTCTCCTGCAGCTAATGCTTTCTCACCATAGTCGGTTCAGCAGCGTTGTAACCTCCTCATTTTATTTTTTTTTTTTTGTTGTCAGAGCAATAATACGCCAGGTCTAACCGCTCGTCGCTGTGTGCCGTGTCCGTGGAAGAAGAAGAACGCTCGG
Source organism: Amblyomma maculatum (assembly GCF_055883805.1). NCBI lineage: Eukaryota > Metazoa > Arthropoda > Arachnida > Ixodida > Ixodidae > Amblyomma > Amblyomma maculatum. Next base: position 17,490,195 of record NW_028146738.1, read on the forward strand.
TCTCCTGCAGCTAATGCTTTCGCTCCATAGTCGGTTCAGCAGCGTTGAACCCTCATTTTATTTTTTCATATTGCGAAAGCAATAACACGCCAGGTCTAACCGCTCGTCCCTGTGTGCCGTGTCCGTGGAAAAACAAAAGAATGCTCGGTCTCCTGCAGCTAATGCTTTCGCTCCATAGTGGGTTCAGCAGCGTTGAACCCTCATTTTATTTTTTTTGTTGCGAAAGCAATGCTACACCAGGTCTAACCGCTCGTCGCTGTGTGCCGTCTCCGTGGAAGAAGAAGAACGCTCGGTCTCCTGCAGCTAATGCTTTCGCTCCATAGTCGGTTCAGCAGCGTTGAACCCTCATTTTATTTTTTCTTATTGCGAAAGCAATAATACGCCAGGTCTAACCGCTCGTCCCTGTGTGCCGTGTCCGTGGAAAAACAATAGAATGCTCGGTCTCCTGCAGCTAATGCTTTCGCTCCATAGTGGGTTCAGCAGCGTTGAACCCTCATTTTATTTTTTTTGTTGCGAAAGCAATGCTACGCCAGGTCTAAAAGCTCGTCGCTGTGTGCCGTCTCCGTGGAAAAAGAAGAACGCTCGGTCTCCTGCAGCTAATGCTTTCGCTCCATTGTCGGTTCAGCAGCATTGAACCCTCCTCATTTTATTTTTTTTGTTGTGAAAGCAATAATACGCCAGGTCTAACCGCTCGTCGCAGTGTGCCCTGTCCGTGGAAGAAGAAGAATAACGCTCGGTCTCCTGCAGCTAATGCTTTCGCCCCATAGTCAGTTCAGCAGCGTTGAAACCTCCTCATTTTATTTTTTTTATTGCGAAAGCAATACTACGCCAGGTCTAACCGCTCGTCCCTGTGTGCCGTGTCCGTGGAAAAACAGAAGAATACTCGGTCTCCTGCAGCTTATGCTTTCTCTCCATAGTGGGTTCAGCAGCGTTGAACCCTCATTTTATTTTTTTTGTTGCGAAAGCAATGCACCGCCAGGTCTAAAAGCTCGTCGCTGTGCGCCGTGTCCGTGGAAGAAGAAGAACGCTCGGTCTCCTGCAGCTAATGCTTTCGGTCCATAGTCGGTTCACCAGCGTTGAACCCTCATTTTATTTTTTCTTATTGCGAAAGCAATAATACGCCAGGTCTCACCGCTCGTTCCTGTGTGCCGTGTCCGTGGAAAAACAAAAGAATGCTCGGTCTCCTGCAGCTAATGCTTTCGCTCCATAGTGGGTTCAGCAGCGTTGAACCCTCATTTTATTTTTTTTGTTGCGAAAGCAATGCACCGCCAGGTCTAAAAGCTCGTCGCTGTGCGCCGTGTCCGTGGAAGAAGAACGCTCGGTCTCCTGCAGCTAATGCTTTCGCTCCAAAGTCGGTTCAGCAGCGTTGAACCCTCATTTTATTTTTTCTTATTGCGAAAGCAGTAATACGCCAGGTCTAACCGCTCGTCCCTGTGTGCCGTGTCCGTGAAAAAACAGAAGAATGCTCGGTCTCCTGCAGCTAATGCTTTCGCTCCATAGTCGGTTCAGCAGCGTTGAACCCTCATTTTATTTTTTCTCTTTGCGAAAGCAATAATACGCCAGGTCTAACCGCTCGTCGCTGTGTGCCGTGTCCGTGGAAAAACAGAAGAATGCTCGGTCTCCTGCCGCTAATGCTTTCGCTCCATAGTGGGTTCAGCAGCGTTGAACCCTCATTTTATTTTTTCTTATTGCGAAAGCAATAATACGCCAGGTCTAACCGCTCGTCCCTGTGTGCCGTGTCCGTGGAAAAACAGAATACTCGGTCTCCTGCAGCTAATGCTTTCGCTCCATAGTGGGTTCAGCAGGTTGAACCCTCATTTTATTTTTTTTTGTTGCGAAAGCAATGCTATGCCAGGTCTAAAAGCTCGTCGCTGTGTGCCGTCTCCGTGGAAGAAGAAGAACGCTCGGTCTCCTGCAGCTAATGCTTTCGCTCCATAGTCGGTTCAGCAGCATTGAACCCTCCTCATTTTATTTTTTTTTGTTGTGAAAGCAATAATACGCCAGGTCTAACCGCTCGTCGCAGTGTGCCATGTCCGTGGAAGAAGAAGAACGCTCGGTCTCCTGCAGCTAATGCTTTCGCCCCATAGTCGGTTCAGCAGCGTTGAAACCTCCTCATTTTATTTTTTTTTATTTCGAAAGCAATACTACGCCAGGTCTAACCGCTCGTCCCTGTGTGCCGTGTCCGTGGAAAAACAGAAGAATACTCGGTCTCCTGCAGCTTATGCGCTGTTGAACCCTCATTTTATTTTTTTTGTTGAGAAAGCAATGCACCGCCAGGTCTAAAAGCTCGTCGCTGTGCGCCGTGTCCGTGGAAGAAGAAGAACGCTCGGTCTCCTGCAGCTAATGCTTTCGCTCCATAGTCGGTTCAGCAGCGTTGAACCCTCATTTTATTTTTTCTTATTGCGAAAGCAATAATACGCCAGGTCTAACCGCTAGTCCCTGTGTGCCGTGTCCGTGGAAAAACAGAAGAATACTCGGTCTCCTCAGCTAATGCTTTCGCTCCATAGTGGGTTCAGCAGCGTTGAACCCTCGTTTTATTTTTTTTGTTGCGAAAGCAATGCTACGCCAGGTCTAAAAGCTCGTCGCTGTGTGCCGTCTCCGTGGAAGAAGAAGAACGCTCGGTCTCCTGCAGCTAATGCTTTCGCTCCATAGTCGGTTCAGCAGCATTAAACCCTCCTCATTTTATTTTTTTTTATTGCGAAAGCAATACTACGCCAGGTCTAACCGCTCGTCCCTGTGTGCCGTGTCCGTAGAAAAACAGAAGAATACTCGGTCTCCTGCAGCTTATGCGCTGTTGAACCCTCATTTTATTTTTTTTTGTTGAGAAAGCAATGCACCGCCACGTCTAAAAGCTTGTCGCTGTGCGCCGTGTCCGTGGAAGAAGAAGAACGCTCGGTCTCCTGCAGCTAATGCTTTCGCTCCATAGTCGGTTCAGCAGCGTTGAACCCTCATTTTATTTTTTCTTATTGCGAAAGCAATAATACGCCAGGTCTAACCGCTCGTCCCTGTGTGCCGTGTCCGTGGAAAAACAGAAGAATACTCGGTCTCCTCAGCTAATGCTTTCGCTCCATAGTGGGTTCAGCAGCGTTGAACCCTCGTTTTATTTTTTTTGTTGCGAAAGCAATGCTACGCCAGGTCTAAAAGCTCGTCGCTGTGTGCCGTCTCCGTGGAAGAAGAAGAAGAACGCTCGGTCTCCTGCAGCTAATGCTTTCGCTCCATAGTCGGTTCAGCAGCATTGAACCCTCCTCATTTTATTTTTTTTTTGTTGTGAAAGCAATAATACGCCAGGTCTAACCGCTCGTCGCAGTGTGCCGTGTCCGTGGAAGAAGAAGAATAACGCTCGGTCTCCTGCAGCTAATGCTTTCGCCCCATTGTCGGTTCAGCAGCGTTGAAACCTCCTCATTTTATTTTTTTTATTACGAAAACAATACTACGCCAGGTCTAACCGCTCGTCCCTGTGTGCCGTGTCCGTGGAAAAACAGAAGAATACTCGGTCTCCTGCAGCTTATGCTTTCTCTCCATAGTGGGTTCAGCAGCGTTGAACCCTCATTTTATTTTTTTTCTTGCGAAAGCAATGCACCGCCAGGTCTAAAAGCTCGTCGCAGTGTGCCGTGTCCGTGGAAGAAGAAGAATAACGCTCGGTCTCCTGCAGCTAATGCTTTCGCCCCATTGTCGGTTCAGCAGCGTTGAAACCTCCTCATTTTATTTTTTTTTATTACGAAAGCAATACTACGCCAGGTCTAACCGCTCGTCCCTCTGTGCCGTGTCCGTGGAAAAACAGAAGAATGCTCGGTCTCCTGCAGCTAATGCTTTCGCTCTATAGTCGGTTCAGCAGCGTTGAACCCTCATTTTATTTTTTGTCTTTGCGAAAGCAATAATACGCCAGGTCTAACCGCTCGTCGCTGTGTGCCGTGTCCGTGGAAAAACAGAAGAATGCTCGGTCTCCTGCAGCTAATGCTTTCGCTCCATAGTGGGTTCAGCAGCGTTGAACCCTCATTTTATTTTTTCTTATTGCGAAAGCAATAATACGCCAGGTCTAACCGCTCGTCCCTGTGTGCCGTGTCCGTGGAAAAACAGAATACTCGGTCTCCTGCAGCTAATGCTTTCGCTCCATAGTGGGTTCAGCAGCGTTGAACCCTCATTTTATTTTTTTTGTTGCGAAAGCAATGCTATGCCAGGTCTAAAAGCTCGTCGCTGTGTGCCGTCTCCGTGGAAGAAGAAGAAGAACGCTCGGTCTCCTGCAGCTAATGCTTTCGCTCCATTGTCGGTTCAGCAGCATTGAACCCTCCTCATTTTATTTTTTTTTGTTGTGAAAGCAATAATACGCCAGGTCTAACCGCTCGTCGCAGCGTGCCATGTCCGTGGAAGAAGAAGAACGCTCGGTCTCCTGCAGCTAATGCTTTCGCCCCATTGTCGGTTCAGCAGCGTTGAAACCTCCTCATTTTATTTTTTTTTTATTACGAAAGCAATACTACGCCAGGTCTAACCGCTCGTCCCTGTGTGCCGTGTCCGTGGAAAAACAGAAGAATACTCGGTCTCCTGCAGCTTATGCTTTCTCTCCATAGTGGGTTCAGCAGCGTTGAACCCTCATTTTATTTTTTTTCTTGCGAAAGCAATGCACCGCCAGGTCTAAAAGCTCGTCGCTGTGCGCCGTGTCCGTGGAAGAAGAAGAACGCTCGGTCTCCTGCAGCTAATGCTTTCTCACCATAGTCGGTTCAGCAGCGTTGTAACCTCCACATTTTATTTTTTTTTTGTTGTCAGAGCAATAATACGCCAGGTCTAACCGCTCGTCGCTGTGTGCCGCGTCCGTGGAAGAAGAAGAACGCTCGGTCTCCTGCAGCTAATGCTTTCGCTCCATAGTCGGTTCAGCAGCGTTGAACCCTCATTTTATTTTTTCTTATTGCGAAAGCAATAATACGCCAGGTCTAACCGCTCGTCCCTGTGTGCCGTGTCCGTGGAAAAACAAAAGAATGCTCGGTCTCCTGCAGCTAATGCTTTCGCTCCATAGTGGGTTCAGCAGCGTTGAACCCTCATTTTATTTTTTTTTGTTGCGAAAGCAATGCTACGCCAGGTCTAAAAGCTCGTCGCTGTGTGCCGTCTCCGTGGAAGAAGAAGAACGCTCGGTCTCCTGCAGCTAATGCTTTCGCTCCATAGTCGGTTCAGCAGCATTGAACCCTCCTCATTTTATTTTTTTTGTTGTGAAAGCAATAATACGCCAGGTCTAACCGCTCGTCGCAGTGTGCCGTGTCCGTGGAAGAAGAATAACGCTCGGTCTCCTGCAGCTAATGCTTTCGCCCCATAGTCGGTTCAGCAGCGTTGAAACCTCCTCATTTTATTTTTTTTATTGCGAAAGCAATACTACGCCAGGTCTAACCGCTCGTCCCTGTGTGCCGTGTCCGTGGAAAAACAGAAGAATACTCGGTCTCCTGCAGCTTATGCTTTCTCTCCATAGTGGGTTCAGCAGCGTTGAACCCTCATTTTATTTTTTTTTTGTTGCGAAAGCAATGCACCGCCAGGTCTAAAAGCTCGTCGCTGTGCGCCGTGTCCGTGGAAGAAGAAGAACGCTCGGTCTCCTGCAGCTAATGCTTTCGCTCCATAGTCGGTTCAGCAGCGTTGAACCCTCATTTTATTTTTTCTTATTGCGAAAGCAATAATACTCCAGGTCTCACCGCTCGTTCCTGTGTGCCGTGTCCGTGGAAAAACAAAAGAATGCTCGGTCTCCTGCAGCTAATGCTTTCGCTCCATAGTGGGTTCAGCAGCGTTGAACCCTCATTTTATTTTTTTTTGTTGCGAAAGCAATGCACCGCCAGGTCTAAAAGCTCGTCGCTGTGCGCCGTGTCCGTGGAAGAACGCTCGGTCTCCTGCAGCTAATGCTTTCGCTCCATAGTCGGTTCAGCAGCGTTGAACCCTCATTTTATTTTTTCTTATTGCGAAAGCAATAATACGCCAGGTCTAACCGCTCGTCCCTGTGTGCCGTGTCCGTGGAAAAACAGAAGAATACTCGGTCTCCTGCAGCTAATGCTTTTGCTCCATAGTGGGTTCAGCAGCGTTGAACCCTCATTTTATTTTTTTTTTCTTGCGAAAGCAATGAACCGCCAGGTCTAAAAGCTCGTCGCTGTGTACTGTGTCCGTGGAAGAAGAAGAACGCTCGGTCTCCTGCAGCTAATGCTTTCTCACCATAGTCGGTTCAGCAGCGTTGTACCCTCCTCATTTTATTTTTTTTTTGTTGTCAGAGCAATAATACGCCAGGTCTAACCGCTCGTCGCTGTGTGCCGTGTCCGTGGAAGAAGAAGAACGCTCGGTCTCCTGCAGCTAATGCTTTCGCTCCATAGTCGGTTCAGCAGCGTTGAACCCTCATTTTATTTTTTCTTATTGCGAAAGCAATAATAAGCCAGGTCTAACCGCTCGTCCCTGTGTGCCGTGTCCGTGGAAAAACAAAAGAATGCTCGGTCTCCTGCAGCTAATGCTTTCGCTCCATAGTGGGTTCAGAAGCGTTGAACCCTCATTTTATTTTTTTTGTTGCGAAAGCAATGCTATGCCAGGTCTAAAAGCTCGTCGCTGTGTGCCGTCTCCGTGGAAGAAGAAGAAGAACGCTCGGTCTCCTGCAGCTAATGCTTTCGCTCCATTGTCGGTTCAGCAGCATTGAACCCTCCTCATTTTATTTTTTTTTTATTACGAAAGCAATACTACGCCAGGTCTAACCGCTCGTCCCTGTGTGCCGTGTCCGTGGAAAAACAGAAGAATACTCGGTCTCCTGCAGCTTATGCTTTCTCTCCATAGTGGGTTCAGCAGCGTTGAACCCTCATTTTATTTTTTTTCTTGCGAAAGCAATGCACCGCCAGGTCTAAAAGCTCGTCGCTGTGCGCCGTGTCCGTGGAAGAAGAAGAACGCTCGGTCTCCTGCAGCTAATGCTTTCTCACCATAGTCGGTTCAGCAGCGTTGTAACCTCCTCATTTTATTTTTTTTTGTTGTCAGAGCAATAATACGCCAGGTCTAACCGCTCGTCGCTGTGTGCCGCGTCCGTGGAAGAAGAAGAACGCTCGGTCTCCTGCAGCTAATGCTTTCGCTCCATAGTCGGTTCAGCAGCGTTGAACCCTAATTTTATTTTTTCTTATTGCGAAAGCAATAATACGCCAGGTCTAACCGCTCGTCCCTGTGTGCCGTGTCCGTGGAAAAACAAAAGAATGCTCGGTCTCCTGCAGCTAATGCTTTCGCTCCATAGTGGGTTCAGCAGCGTTGAACCCTCATTTTATTTTTTTTGTTGCGAAAGCAATGCTACGCCAGGTCTAAAAGCTCGTCGCTGTGTGCCGTCTCCGTGGAAGATGAAGAACGCTCGGTCTCCTGCAGCTAATGCTTTCGCTCCATAGTCGGTTCAGCAGCATTGAACCCTCCTCATTTTATTTTTTTTGTTGTGAAAGCAATAATACGCCAGGTCTAACCGCTCGTCGCAGTGTGCCGTGTCCGTGGAAGAAGAATAACGCTCGGTCTCCTGCAGCTAATGCTTTCGCCCCATAGTCGGTTCAGCAGCGTTGAAACCTCCTCATTTTATTTTTTTTATTGCGAAAGCAATACTACGCCAGGTCTAACCGCTCGTCCCTGTGTGCCGTGTCCGTGGAAAAACAGAAGAATACTCGGTCTCCTGCAGCTTATGCTTTCTCTCCATAGTGGGTTCAGCAGCGTTGAACCCTCATTTTATTTTTTTTTTTTGCGAAAGCAATGCACCGCAAGGTCTAAAAGCTCGTCGCTGTGCGCCGTGTCCGTGGAAGAAGAAGAACGCTCGGTCTCCTGCAGCTAATGCTTTCGCTCCATAGTCGGTTCAGCAGCGTTGAACCCTCATTTTATTTTTTCTTATTGCGAAAGCAATAATACGCCAGGTCTCACCGCTCGTTCCTGTGTGCCGTGTCCGTGGAAAAACAAAAGAATGCTCGGTCTCCTGCAGCTAATGCTTTCGCTCCATAGTGGGTTCAGCAGCGTTGAACCCTCATTTTATTTTTTTTTGTTGCGAAAGCAATGCACCGCCAGGTCTAAAAGCTCGTCGCTGTGCGCCGTGTCCGTGGAAGAAGAACGCTCGGTCTCCTGCAGCTAATGCTTTCGCTCCATAGTCGGTTCAGCAGCGTTGAACCCTCATTTTATTTTTTCTTATTGCGAAAGCAATAATACGCCAGGTCTAACCGCTCGTCCCTGTGTGCCGTGTCCGTGGAAAAACAGAAGAATGCTCGGTCTCCTGCAGCTAATGCTTTCGCTCCATAATCGGTTCAGCAGCGTTGAACCCTCATTTTATTTTTTCTCTTTGCGAAAGCAATAATACGCCAGGTCTAACCGCTCGTCGCTGTGTGCCGTGTCCGTGGAAAAACAGAAGAATGCTCGGTCTCCTGCAGCTAATGCTTTCACTCCATAGTGGGTTCAGCAGCGTTGAACCCTCATTTTATTTTTTTTTTCTTGCGAAAGCAATGAACCGCCAGGTCTAAAAGCTCGTCGCTGTGTACTGTGTCCGTGGAAGAAGAAGAACGCTCGGTCTCCTGCAGCTAATGCTTTCTCACCATAGTCGGTTCAGCAGCGTTGTACCCTCCTCATTTTATTTTTTTTTGGTTGTCAGAGCAATAATACGCCAGGTCTAACCGCTCGTCCCTGTGTGCCGTGTCCGTGGAAAAACAGAAGAATGCTCGGTCTCCTGCAGCTAATGCTTTCGCTCCATAGTGGGTTCAGCAGTGTTGAACCCTCATTTAATTTTTTTTTCTTGCGAAAGCAATGCACCGCCAGGTTTAAGAGCTCGTCGCTGTGCGCCGTGTCCGTGGAAGAAGAAGAACGCTCGGTCTCCTGCAGCTAATGCTTTCTCACCATAGTCGGTTCAGCAGCGTTGTAACCTCCTCATTTTATTTTTTTTTGTTGTCAGAGCAATAATACGCCAGGTCTAACCGCTCGTCGCTGTGTGCCGTGTCCGTGGAAGAAGAAGAACGCTCGGTCTCCTGCAGCTAATGCTTTCGCTCCATAGTCGGTTCAGCAGCGTTGAACCTTCATTTTATTTTTTCTTATTGCGAAAGCAATAATACGCCAGGTCTAACCGCTCGTCCCTGTGTGCCGTGTCCGTGGAAAAACAAAAGAATGCTCGGTCTCCTGCAGCTAATGCTTTCGCTCCATAGTGGGTTCAGAAGCGTTGAACCCTCATTTTATTTTTTTTGTTGCGAAAGCAATGCTACGCCAGGTATAAAAGCTCGTCGCAGTGTGCCGTCTCCGTGGAAGAAGAAGAACGCTCGGTCTCCTGCAGCTAATGCTTTCGCTCCATAGTCGGTTCAGCAGCATTGAACCCTCCTCATTTTATTTTTTTTTGTTGTGAAAGCAATAATACGCCAGGTCTAACCGCTCGTCGCAGTGTGCCGTGTCCGTGGAAGAAGAAGAATAACGCCTGCAGCTAATGCTTTCGCCCCATAGTCGGTTCAGCAGCGTTGAAACCTCCTCATTTTATTTTTTTTATTGCGAAAGCAATACTACGCCAGGTCTAACCGCTCGTCCCTGTGTGCCGTGTCCGTGGAAAAACAGAAGAATACTCGGTCTCCTGCAGCTTATGCTTTCTCTCCATAGTGGGTTCAGCAGCGTTGAACCCTCATTTTATTTTTTTGTTGCGAAAGCAATGCACCGCCAGGTCTAAGAGCTCGTCGCTGTGCGCCGTGTCCGTGGAAGAAGAAGAACGCTCGGTCTCCTGCAGCCTAGTGGTTAGAGCGCTCCATAGCCTGCTGCGGGAGGTGGTTAGTTCGAAACCCACCGCCGGACACCCACCGGTAAAAATGGGTACAAGCGTCCCCCGGCCAGGCGCTCGGCTTTTCCAGGGGTGTGCGTTTGGGAGAAGCTCCGTAAATCCCGCTGCGCGCCCCTCCTCCGCAGTGGGCCCAAACCCAGTTTCGAACCTCGCAGCCTGCAAAGGTGGTTCTGTTTGTCTTTCAAAGGTACTCCCTTTGACCCTCACCTGAAGTGCGGAGGAGGGGCGCGCAGCGGGGTTTACGGAGCTTCTCCCAAACGCACACCCCTGGAAAAGCCGAGCGCCAGGCCGGGGGACGCTTGTACCCATTTTTACCGGTGGGTGTCCGGCGGTGGGTTTCGAACTAACCGCTCCATAGTCGGTTCAGCAGCGTTGAACCCTCATTTTATTTTTTCTTATTGCGAAAGCAATAATACGCCAGGTCTAACCGCTCGTCCCTGTGTGCCGTGTCCGTGGAAAAACAGAAGAATGCTCGGTCTCCTGCAGCTAATGCTTTCGCTCCATAGTGGGTTCAGCATTGTTGAACCCTCATTTAATTTTTTTTCTTGCGAAAGCAATGCACCGCCAGGTCTAAGAGCTCGTCGCTGTGCGCCGTGTCCGTGGAAGAAGAAGAACGCTCGGTCTCCTGCAGCTAATGCTTTCTCACCATAGTCGGTTCAGCAGCGTTGTAACCTCCTCATTTTATTTTTTTTTGTTGTCAGAGCAATAATACGCCAGGTCTAACCGCTCGTCGCTGTGTGCCGTGTCCGTGGAAGAAGAAGAACGCTCGGTCTCCTGCAGCTAATGCTTTCGCTCCATAGTCGGTTCAGCAGCGTTGAACCCTCATTTTATTTTTTCTTATTGCGAAAGGAATAATACGCCAGGTCTAACCGCTCGTCCCTGTGTGCCGTGTCCGTGGAAAAACAAAAGAATGCTCGGTCTCCTGCAGCTAATGCTTTCGCTCCATAGTGGGTTCAGAAGCGTTGAACCCTCATTTTATTTTTTTGTTGCGAAAGCAATGCTACGCCAGGTATAAAAGCTCGTCGCAGTGTGCCGTCTCCGTGGAAGAAGAAGAACGCTCGGTCTCCTGCAGCTAATGCTTTCGCTCCATAGTCGGTTCAGCAGCATTGAACCCTCCTCATTTTATTTTTTTTTTGTTGTGAAAGCAATAATACGCCAGGTCTAACCGCTCGTCGCAGTGTGCCGTGTCCGTGGAAGAAGAAGAATAACGCTCGGTCTCCTGCAGCTAATGCTTTCGCCCCATAGTCGGTTCAGCAGCGTTGAAACCTCCTCATTTTATTTTTTTTATTGCGAAAGCAATACTACGCCAGGTCTAACCGCTCGTCCCTGTGTGCCGTGTCCGTGGAAAAACAGAAGAATACTCGGTCTCCTGCAGCTTATGCTTTCTCTCCATAGTGGGTTCAGCAGCGTTGAACCCTCATTTTATTTTTTTTTGTTGCGAAAGCAATGCACCGCCAGGTCTAAGAGCTCGTCGCTGTGCGCCGTGTCCGTGGAAGAAGAACGCTCGGTCTCCTGCAGCTAATGCTTTCGCTCCATAGTCGGTTCAGCAGCGTTGAACCCTCATTTTATTTTTTCTTATTGCGAAAGCAATAATACGCCAGGTCTAACCGCTCGTCCCTGTGTGCCGTGTCCGTGGAAAAACAGAAGAATGCTCGGTCTCCTGCAGCTAATGCTTTCGCTCCATAGTGGGTTCAGCAGCGTTGAACCCTCATTTTATTTCTTTTTCTTGCGATAGCAATGAACCGCCAGGTCTAAAAGCTCGTCGCTGTGTACTGTGTCCGTGGAAGAAGAAGAACGCTCGGTCTCCTTGCAGCTAATGCTTTCTCACCATAGTCGGTTCAGCAGCGTTGTACCCTCCTCATTTTATTTTTTTTCGTTGTCAGAGCAATAATACGCCAGGTCTAACCGCTCGTCGCTGTGTGCCGTGTCCGTGGAAGAAGAAGAAGAACGCTCGGTCTCCTGCAGCTAATGCTTTCGCTCCATAGTCGGTTCAGCAGCGTTGAACCCTCATTTTATTTTTTCTTATTACGAAAGCAATACTACGCCAGGTCTAACCGCTCGTCCCTGTGTGCCGTGTCCGTGGAAAAACAGAAGAATACTCGGTCTCCTGCAGCTTATGCTTTCTCTCCATAGTGGGGTCAGCAGCGTTGAACCCTCATTTTATTTTTTTTGTTGCGAAAGCAATGCTACGCCAGGTCTAAAAGCTCGTCGCTGTGCGCCGTGTCCGTGGAAGAAGAAGAACGCTCGGTCTCCTGCAGCTAATGCTTTCGCTCCATAGTGGGTTCAGCAGCGTTGAACCCTCATTTTATTTCTTTTTCTTGCGAAAGCAATGCACCGCCAGGTCTAAAAGCTCGTCGCTGTGCGCCGTGTCCGTGGAAGAAGAAGAACGCTCGGTCTCCTGCAGCTAATGCTTTCTCACCATAGTCGGTTCAGCAGCGTTGTAACCTCCTCATTTTATTTTTTTTTTTTTGTTGTCAGAGCAATAATACGCCAGGTCTAACCGCTCGTCGCTGTGTGCCGCGTCCGTGGAAGAAGAAGAACGCTCGGTCTCCTGCAGCTAATGCTTTCGCTCCATAGTCGGTTCAGCAGCGTTGAACCCTCATTTTATTTTTTCTTATTGCGAAAGAAATAATACGCCAGGTCTAACCGCTCGTCCCTGTGTGCCGTGTCCGTGGAAAAACAAAAGAATGCTTGGTCTCCTGCAGCTAATGCTTTCGCTCCATAGTGGGTTCAGCAGCGTTGAACCCTCATTTTATTTTTTTTGTTGCGAAAGCAATGCTACGCCAGGTCTAAAAGCTCGTCGCTGTGCGCCGTGTCCGTGGAAGAAGAAGAACGCTCGGTCTCCTGCAGCTAATGCTTTCGCTCCATAGTCGGTTCAGCAGCATTGAACCCTCCTCATTTTATTCTTTTTGTTGTGAAAGCAATAATACGCCAGGTCTAACCGCTCGTCGCAGTGTGCCGTGTCCGTGGAAGAAGAATAACGCTCGGTCTCCTGCAGCTAAGGCTTTCGCCCCATAGTCGGTTCAGCAGCGTTGAAACCTCCTCATTTTATTTTTTTTATTGCGAAAGCAATACTACGCCAGGTCTAACCGCTCGTCCCTGTGTGCCGTGTCCGTGGAAAAACAGAAGAATACTCGGTCTCCTGCAGCTTATGCTTTCTCTCCATAGTGGGTTCAGCAGCGTTGAACCCTCATTTTATTTTTTTTTGTTGCGAAAGCAATGCACCGCCAGGTCTAAAAGCTCGTCGCTGTGCGCCGTGTCCGTGGAAGAAGAAGAACGCTCGGTCTCCTGCAGCTAATGCTTTCGCTCCATAGTCGGTTCAGCAGCGTTGAACCCTCATTTTATTTTTTCTTATTGCGAAAGCAATAATACGCCAGGTCTCACCGCTCGTTCCTGTGTGCCGTGTCCGTGGAAAAACAAAAGAATGCTCGGTCTCCTGCAGCTAATGCTTTCGCTCCATAGTGGGTTCAGCAGCGTTGAACCCTCATTTTATTTTTTTTGTTGCGAAAGCAATGCACCGCCAGGTCTAAAAGCTCGTCGCTGTGCGCCGTGTCCGTGGAAGAAGAACGCTCGGTCTCCTGCAGCTAATGCTTTCGCTCCATAGTCGGTTCAGCAGCGTTGAACACTCATTTTATTTTTTCTTATTGCGAAAGCAATAATACGCCAGGTCTAACCGCTCGTCCCTGTGTGCCGTGTCCGTGGAAAAACAGAAGAATGCTCGGTCTCCTGCAGCTAATGCTTTCGCTCCATAATCGGTTCAGCAGCGTTGAACCCTCATTTTATTTTTTCTCTTTGCGAAAGCAATAATACGCCAGGTCTAACCGCTCGTCGCTGTGTGCCGTGTCCGTGGAAAAACAGAAGAATGCTCGGTCTCCTGCAGCTAATGCTTTCGCTCCATAGTGGGTTCAGCAGCGTTGAACCCTCATTTTATTTTTTTTTCTTGCGAAAGCAATGAACCGCCAGGTCTAAAAGCTCGTCGCTGTGTACTGTGTCCGTGGAAGAAGAAGAACGCTCGGTCTCCTGCAGCTAATGCTTTCTCACCATAGTCGGTTCAGCAGCGTTGTACCCTCCTCATTTTATTTTTTTTTTGGTTGTCAGAGCAATAATACGCCAGGTCTAACCGCTCGTCGCTGTGTGCCGTGTCCGTGGAAGAAGAAGAACGCTCGGTCTCCTGCAGCTAATGCTTTCGCTCCATAGTCGGTTCTGCAGCGTTGAACCCTCATTTTGTTTTTTCTTATTGCGAAAGCAATAATACGCCAGGTCTAACCGCTCGTCCCTGTGTGCCGTGTCCGTGGAAAAAAAAAGAATGCTCGGTCTCCTGCAGCTAATGCTTTCGCTCCATAGTGGGTTCCGCAGCATTGAACCCTCATTTTATTTTTTTGTTGCGAAAGCAATGCTACGCCAGGTCTAAAAGCTCGTCGCTGTGTGCCGTCTCCGTGGAAGAAGAAGAAGAAGAACGCTCGATCTCCTGCAGCTAATGCTTTCGCCCCATAGTCGGTTCAGCAGCGTTGAAACCTCCTCATTTTATTTTTTTTATTGCGAAAGCAATACTACGCCAGGTCTAACCGCTCGTCACTGTGTGCCGTGTCCGTAGAAAAACAGAAGAATACTCGGTCTCCTGCAGCTTATGCGCTGTTGAACCCTCATTTTATTTTTTTTTGTTGAGAAAGCAATGCACCGCCAGGTCTAAAAGCTCGTCGCTGTGCGCCGTGTCCGTGGAAGAAGAAGAACGCTCGGTCTCCTGCAGCTAATGCTTTCACCCTATAGTCGGTTCAGCAGCGTTGAACCCTCATTTTATTTTTTCTTATTGCGAAAGCAATAATACGCCAGGTCTAACCGCTCGTCCCTGTGTGCCGTGTCCGTGGAAAAACAGAAGAATACTCGGTCTCCTCAGCTAATGCTTTCGCTCCATAGTGGGTTCCGCAGCATTGAACCCTCATTTTATTTTTTTTTTTGTTGCGAAAGCAATGCTACGCCAGGTCTAAAAGCTCGTCGCTGTGTGCCGTCTCCGTGGAAGAAGAAGAAGAAGAACGCTCGGTCTCCTGCAGCTAATGCTTTCGCCCCATAGTCGGTTCAGCAGCGTTGAAACCTCCTCATTTTATTTTTTTTATTGCGAAAGCAATACTACGCCAGGTCTAACCGCTCGTCCCTGTGTGCCGTGTCCGTAGAAAAACAGAAGAATACTCGGTCTCCTGCAGCTTATGCGCTGTTGAACCCTCATTTTATTTTTTTTTGTTGAGAAAGCAATGCACCGCCAGGTCTAAAAGCTCGTCGCTGTGCGCCGTGTCCGTGGAAGAAGAAGAACGCTCGGTCTCCTGCAGCTAATGCTTTCGCCCTATAGTCGGTTCAGCAGCGTTGAACCCTCATTTTATTTTTTCTTATTGCGAAAGCAATAATACGCCAGGTCTAACCGCTCGTCCCTGTGTGCCGTGTCCGTGGAAAAACAAAAGAATGCTCGGTCTCCTGCAGTTAATGCTTTCGCTCCATAGTGGGTTCAGCAGCGTTGAACCCTCATTTTATTTTTTTTTTCTTGCGAAAGCAATGAATCGCCAGGTCTAAAAGCTCGTCGCTGTGTACTGTGTCCGTGGAAGAAGAAGAACGCTCGGTCTCCTGCAGCTAATGCTTTCTCACCATAGTCGGTTCAGCAGCGTTGTACCCTCCTCATTTTATTTTTTTTTTGGTTGTCAGAGCAATAATACGCCAGGTCTAACCGCTCGTCGCTGTGTGCCGTGTCCGTGGAAGAAGAAGAACGCTCGGTCTCCTGCAGCTAATGCTTTCGCTCCATAGTCGGTTCTGCAGCGTTGAACCCTCATTTTGTTTTTTCTTATTGCGAAAGCAATAATACGCCAGGTCTAACCGCTCGTCCCTGTGTGCCGTGTCCGTGGAAAAAAAAAGAATGCTCGGTCTCCTGCAGCTAATGCTTTCGCTCCATAGTGGGTTCCGCAGCATTGAACCCTCATTTTATTTTTTTTGTTGCGAAAGCAATGCTACGCCAGGTCTAAAAGCTCGTCGCTGTGTGCCGTCTCCGTGGAAGAAGAAGAAGAAGAACGCTCGGTCTCCTGCAGCTAATGCTTTCGCCCCATAGTCGGTTCAGCAGCGTTGAAACCTCCTCATTTTATTTTTTTTATTGCGAAAGCAATACTACGCCAGGTCTAACCGCTCGTCACTGTGTGCCGTGTCCGTAGAAAAACAGAAGAATACTCGGTCTCCTGCAGCTTATGCGCTGTTGAACCCTCATTTTATTTTTTTTTGTTGAGAAAGCAATGCACCGCCAGGTCTAAAAGCTCGTCGCTGTGCGCCGTGTCCGTGGAAGAAGAAGAACGCTCGGTCTCCTGCAGCTAATGCTTTCGCCCTATAGTCGGTTCAGCAGCGTTGAACCCTCATTTTATTTTTTCTTATTGCGAAAGCAATAATACGCCAGGTCTAACCGCTCGTCCCTGTGTGCCGTGTCCGTGGAAAACAGAAGAATACTCGGTCTCCTCAGCTAATGCTTTCGCTCCATAGTGGGTTCCGCAGCATTGAACCCTCATTTTATTTTTTTTGTTGCGAAAGCAATGCTACGCCAGGTCTAAAAGCTCGTCGCTGTGTGCCGTCTCCGTGGAAGAAGAAGAAGAAGAACGCTCGGTCTCCTGCAGCTAATGCTTTCGCCCCATAGTCGGTTCAGCAGCGTTGAAACCTCCTCATTTTATTTTTTTTATTGCGAAAGCAATACTACGCCAGGTCTAACCGCTCGTCCCTGTGTGCCGTGTCCGTAGAAAAACAGAAGAATACTCGGTCTCCTGCAGCTTATGCGCTGTTGAACCCTCATTTTATTTTTTTTTGTTGAGAAAGCAATGCACCGCCAGGTCTAAAAGCTCGTCGCTGTGCGCCGTGTCCGTGGAAGAAGAAGAACGCTCGGTCTCCTGCAGCTAATGCTTTCGCCCTATAGTCGGTTCAGCAGCGTTGAACCCTCACTTTATTTTTTCTTATTGCGAAAGCAATAATACGCCAGGTCTAACCGCTCGTCCCTGTGTGCCGTGTCCGTGGAAAAACAAAAGAATGCTCGGTCTCCTGCAGCTAATGCTTTCGCTCCATAGTGGGTTCAGCAGCGTTGAACCCTCATTTTATTTTTTTTGTTGCGAAAGCAATGCACCGCCAGGTCTAAAAGCTCGTCGCTGTGCGCCGTGTCCGTGGAAGAAGAAGTACGCTCGGTCTCCTGCAGCTAATGCTTTCGCTCCATAGTCAGTTCAGCAGCGTTGAACCCTCATTTTATTTTTTCTTATTGCATAAGCAATAATACGCCAGGTCTAACCGCTCGTTCCTGTGTGCAGTGTCCGTGGAAAAACAAAAGAATGCTCGGTCTCCTGCAGCTAATGCTTTCGCTCCATAGTGGGTTCAGCAGCGTTGAACCCTCATTTTATTTTTTTGTTGCGAAAGCAATGCTACGCCAGTTCTAAAAGCTCGTCGCTGTGTGCCGTGTCCGTGGAAAAACAAAAGAATGCTCGGTCTGCTGCAGCTTATGCTTTCTCTCTATAGTGGGTTCAGCAGCGTTGAACCCTCATTTTATTTTTTTTGTTGCGAAAGCAATGCACCGCCAGGTCTAAAAGCTCGTCGCTGTGCGCCGTGTCCGTGGAAGAAGAAGTACGCTCGGTCTCCTGCAGCTAATGCTTTCGCTCCATAGTCAGTTCAGCAGCGTTGAACCCTCATTTTATTTTTTCTTATTGCATAAGCAATAATACGCCAGGTCTAACCGCTCGTTCCTGTGTGCAGTGTCCGTGGAAAAACAAAAGAATGCTCGGTCTCCTGCAGCTAATGCTTTCGCTCCATAGTGGGTTCAGCAGCGTTGAACCCTCATTTTATTTTTTTTGTCGCGAAAGCAATGCTACGCCAGTTCTAAAAGCTCGTCGCTGTGTGCCGTGTCCGTGGAAAAACAGAAGAATGCTCGGTCTCCTGCAGCTAATGCTATCTCTCCATAGTCGGTTCAGCAGCGTTGAACCATCCTCATTTTATTTTTTTTTTTGTTGTGAAAGCAGTAATACGCCAGGTCTAACCGCTCGTCGCTGTGTGCCGTGTCCGTGGAAGAAGAAGAACGCTCGGTCTCCTGCAGCTAATGCTTTCGCTCCATAGTCGGTTCAGCAGCGTTGAACCCTCATTTTATTTTTTCTCTTTGCGAAAGCAATAATACGCCAGGTCTAACCGCTCGTCGCTGTGTGCCGTGTCCGTGGAGAAACAGAAGAATGCTCGGTCTCCTGCAGGTAATGCTTTCGCTCCATAGTGGGTTCAGCAGTGTTGAACCCTCATTTAATTTTTTTTTCTTGCGAAAGCAATGCACCGCCAGGTCTAAGAGCTCGTCGCTGTGCGCCGTGTCCGTGGAAGAAGAAGAACGCTCGGTCTCCTGCAGCTAATGCTTTCTCACCATAGTCGGTTCAGCAGCGTTGTAACCTCCTCATTTTATTTTTTTTTGTTGTCAGAGCAATAATACGCCAGGTCTAACCGCTCGTCGCTGTGTGCCGTGTCCGTGGAAGAAGAAGAACGCTCGGTCTCCTGCAGCTAATGCTTTCGCTCCATAGTCGGTTCAGCAGCGTTGAACCCTCATTTTATTTTTTCTTATTGCGAAAGCAATAATACGCCAGGTCTAACCGCTCGTCCCTGTGTGCCGTGTCCGTGGAAAAACAAAAGAATGCTCGGTCTCCTGCAGCTAATGCTTTCGCTCCATAGTGGGTTCAGAAGCGTTGAACCCTGATTTTATTTTTTTTGTTGCGAAAGCAATGCTACGCCAGGTATAAAAGCTCGTCGCAGTGTGCCGTCTCCGTGGAAGAAAAAGAACGCTCGGTCTCCTGCAGCTAATGCTTTCGCTCCATAGTCGGTTCAGCAGCATTGAACCCTCCTCATTTTATTTTTTTTTGTTGTGAAAGCAATAATACGCCAGGTCTAACCGCTCGTCGCAGTGTGCCGTGTCCGTGGAAGAAGAAGAATAACGCTCGGTCTCCTGCAGCTAATGCTTTCGCCCCATAGTCGGTTCAGCAGCGTTTAAACCTCCTCATTTTATTTTTTTTATTGCGAAAGCAATACTACGCCAGGTCTAACCGCTCGTCCCTGTGTGCCGTGTCCGTGGAAAAACAGAAGAATACTCGGTCTCCTGCAGCTTATGCTTTCTCTCCATAGTGGGTTCAGCAGCGTTGAACCCTCATTTTATTTTTTTTTGTTGCGAAAGCAATGCACCGCCAGGTCTAAGAGCTCGTCGCTGTGCGCCGTGTCCGTGGAAGAAGAAGAACGCTCGGTCTCCTGCAGCCTAGTGGTTAGAGCGCTCCATAGCCTGCTGCGGGAGGTGGTTAGTTCGAAACCCACCGCCGGACACCCACCGGTAAAAATGGGTACAAGCGTCCCCCGGCATGGCGCTCGGCTTTTCCAGGGGTGTGCGTTTGGGAGAAGCTCCGTAAACCCCGCTGCGCGCCCCTCCTCCGCAGTGGGCCCAAACCCAGTTTCGAACCTCGCAGCCTGCAAAGGTGGTTCTGTTTGTCTTTCAAAGGTACTCCCTTTGACCCTCACCTGAAGTGCGGAGGAGGGGCGCGCAGCGGGGTTTACGGAGCTTCTCCCAAACGCACACCCCTGGAAAAGCCGAGCGCCAGGCCGGGGGACGCTTGTACCCATTTTTACCGGTGGGTGTCCGGCGGTGGGTTTCGAACTAACCGCTCCATAGTCGGTTCAGCAGCGTTGAACCCTCATTTTATTTTTTCTTATTGCGAAAGCAATAATACGCCGGGTCTAACCGCTCGTCCCTGTGTGCCGTGTCCGTGGAAAAACAGAAGAATGCTCGGTCTCCTGCAGCTAATGCTTTCGCTCCATAGTGGGTTCAGCAGTGTTGAACCCTCATTTAATTTTTTTTTCTTGCGAAAGCAATGCACCGCCAGGTCTAAGAGCTGGTCGCTGTGCGCCGTGTCCGTGGAAGAAGAAGAACGCTCGGTCTCCTGCAGCTAATGCTTTCTCACCATAGTCGGTTCAGCAGCGTTGTAACCTCCTCATTTTATTTTTTTTTTGTTGTCAGAGCAATAATACGCCAGGTCTAACCGCTCGTCGCTGTGTGCCGTGTACGTGGAAGAAGAAGAACGCTCGGTCTCCTGCAGCTAATGCTTTCGCTCCATAGTCGGTTCAGCAGCGTTGAACCCTCATTTTATTTTTTCTTATTGCGAAAGCAATAATACGCCAGGTCTAACCGCTCGTCCCTGTGTGCCGTGTCCGTGGAAAAACAAAAGAGTGCTCGGTCTCCTGCAGCTAATGCTTTCGCTCCATAGTGGGTTCAGAAGCGTTGAACCCTCATTTTATTTTTTTTGTTGCGAAAGCAATGCTACGCCAGGTATAAAAGCTCGTCGCAGTGTGCCGTCTCCGTGGAAGAAGAAGAACGCTCGGTCTCCTGCAGCTAATGCTTTCGCTCCATAGTCGGTTCAGCAGCATTGAACCCTCCTCATTTTATTTTTTTTTTGTTGTGAAAGCAATAATACGCCAGGTCTAACCGCTCGTCGCAGTGTGCCGTGTCCGTGGAAGAAGAAGAATAACGCTCGGTCTCCTGCAGCTAATGCTTTCGCCCCATAGTCGGTTCAGCAGCGTTGAAACCTCCTCATTTTATTTTTTTTATTGCGAAAGCAATACTACGCCAGGTCTAACCGCTCGTCCCTGTGTGCCGTGTCCGTGGAAAAACAGAAGAATACTCGGTCTCCTGCAGCTTATGCTTTCTCTCCATAGTGGGTTCAGCAGCGTTGAACCCTCATTTTATTTTTTTTGTTGCGAAAGCAATGCACCGCCAGGTCTAAGAGCTCGTCGCTGTGCGCCGTGTCCGTGGAAGAAGAAGAACGCTCGGTCTCCTGCAGCTAATGCTTTCGCTCCATAGTCGGTTCAGCAGCGTTGAACCCTCATTTTATTTTTTCTTATTGCGAAAGCAATAATACGCCAGGTCTAACCGCTCGTCCCTGTGTGCCGTGTCCGTGGAAAAACAGAAGAATGCTCGGTCTAATGCAGCTAATGCTTTCGCTCCATAGTGGGTTCAGCAGCGTTGAACCCTCATTTTATTTTTTTTTTCTTGCGAAAGCAAAGAACCGCCAGGTCTAAAATCTCGTCGCTGTGTACTGTGTCCGTGGAAGAAGAAGAACGCTCGGTCTCCTTGCAGCTAATGCTTTCTCACCATAGTCGGTTCAGCAGCGTTGTACCCTCCTCATTTTATTTTTTTTCGTTGTCAGAGCAATAATACGCCAGGTCTAACCGCTCGTCGCTGTGTGCCGTGTCCGTGGAAGAAGAAGAAGAACGCTCGGTCTCCTGCAGCTAATGCTTTCGCTCCATAGTCGGTTCAGCAGCGTTGAACCCTCATTTTATTTTTTCTTATTGCGAAAGCAATAATACGCCAGGTCTAACCGCTCGTCCCTGTGTGCCGTGTCCGTGGAAAAACAAAAGAATGCTCGGTCTCCTGCAGCTAATGCTTTCGCTCCATAGTGGGTTCAGAAGCGTTGAACCCTCATTTTATTTTTTTGTTGCGAAAGCAATGCTACGCCAGGTCTAACCGCTCGTCGCAGTGTGCCGTGTCCGTGGAAGAAGAAGAATAACGCTCGGTCTCCTGCAGCTAATGCTTTCGCCCCATAGCCGGTTCAGCAGCGTTGAAACCTCCTCATTTTATTTTTTTTATTGCGAAAGCAATACTACGCCAGGTCTAACCGCTCGTCCCTGTGTGCCGTGTCCGTGGAAAAACAGAAGAATACTCGATCTCCTGCAGCTTATGCTTTCTCTCCATAGTGGGTTCAG
Source organism: Amblyomma maculatum (assembly GCF_055883805.1). Lineage (NCBI taxonomy): Eukaryota > Metazoa > Arthropoda > Arachnida > Ixodida > Ixodidae > Amblyomma > Amblyomma maculatum. The sequence continues at coordinate 17,511,715 of NW_028146738.1, forward strand.
CAGCGTTGAACCCTCATTTTATTTTTTTTGTTGCGAAAGCAATGCACCGCCAGGTCTAAAAGCTCGTCGCTGTGCGCCGTGTCCGTGGAAGAAGAAGAACGCTCGGTCTCCTGCAGCTAATGCTTTCGCTCCATAGTCGGTTCAGCAGCGTTGAACCCTCATTTTATTTTTTCTTATTGCGAAAGCATTAATACGCCAGGTCTAACCGCTCGTCCCTGTGTGCCGTGTCCGTGGAAAAACAGAAGAATGCTCGGTCTCCTGCAGCTAATGCTTTCGCTCCATAATCGGTTCAGCAGCGTTGAACCCTCATTTTATTTTTTCTCTTTGCGAAAGCAATAATACGCCAGGTCTAACCGCTCGTCGCTGTGTGCCGTGTCCGTGGAAAAACAGAAGAATGCTCGGTCTCCTGCAGCTAATGCTTTCGCTCCATAGTGGGTTCAGCAGCGTTGAACCCTCATTTTATTTTTTTTTTCTTGCGAAAGCAATGAACCGCCAGGTCTAAAAGCTCGTCGCTGTGTACTGTGTCCGTGGAAGAAGAAGAACGCTCGGTCTCCTGCAGCTAATGCTTTCTCACCATAGTCGGTTCAGCAGCGTTGTTCCCTCCTCATTTTATTTTTTTTTTGGTTGTCAGAGCAATAATACGCCAGGTCTAACCGCTCGTCCCTGTGTGCCGTGTCCGTGGAAAAACAGAAGAATGCTCGGTCTCCTGCAGCTAATGCTTTCGCTCCATAGTGGGTTCAGCAGCGTTGAACCCTCATTTTATTTTTTCTTATTGCGAAAGCAATAATACGCCAGGTCTAACCGCTCGTCCCTGTGTGCCGTGTCCGTGGAAAAACAAAAGAATGCTCGGTCTCCTGCAGCTAATGCTTTCGCTCCATAGTGGGTTCAGAAGCGTTGAACCCTCATTTTATTTTTTTTGTTGCGAAAGCAATGCTACGCCAGGTATAAAAGCTCGTCGCAGTGTGCCGTCTCTGTGGAAGAAGAAGAACGCTCGGTCTCCTGCAGCTAATGCTTTCGCTCCATAGTCGGTTCAGCAGCATTGAACCCTCCTCATTTTATTTTTTTTTGTTGTGAAAGCAATAATACGCCAGGTCTAACCGCTCGTCGCAGTGTGCCGTGTCCGTGGAAGAAGAAGAATAACGCCTGCAGCTAATGCTTTCGCCCCATAGTCGGTTCAGCAGCGTTGAAACCTCCTCATTTTATTTTTTTTATTGCGAAAGCAATACTACGCCAGGTCTAACCACTCGTCCCTGTGTGCCGTGTCCGTGGAAAAACAGAAGAATACTCGGTCTCCTGCAGCTTATGCTTTCTCTCCATAGTGGGTTCAGCAGCGTTGAACCCTCATTTTATTTTTTTGTTGCGAAAGCAATGCACCGCCAGGTCTAAGAGCTCGTCGCTGTGCGCCGTGTCCGTGGAAGAAGAAGAACGCTCGGTCTCCGGCAGCCTAGTGGTTAGAGCGCTCCATAGCCTGCTGCGGGAGGTGGTTAGTTCGAAACCCACCGCCGGACACCCACCGGTAAAAATGGGTACAAGCGTCCCCCGGCCTGGCGCTCGGCTTTTCCAGGGGTGTGCGTTTGGGAGAAGCTCCGTAAATCCCGCTGCGCGCCCCTCCTCCGCAGTGGGCCCAAACCCAGTTTCGAACCTCGCAGCCTGCAAAGGTGGTTCTGTTTGTCTTTCAAAGGTACTCCCTTTGACCCTCACCTGAAGTGCGGAGGAGGGGCGCGCAGCGGGGTTTACGGAGCTTCTCCCAAACGCACACCCCTGGAAAAGCCGAGCGCCAGGCCGGGGGACGCTTGTACCCATTTTTACCGGTGGGTGTCCGGCGGTGGGTTTCGAACTAACCGCTCCATAGTCGGTTCAGCAGCGTTGAACCCTCATTTTATTTTTTCTTATTGCGAAAGCAATAATACGCCAGGTCTAACCGCTCGTCCCTGTGTGCCGTGTCCGTGGAAAAACAGAAGAATGCTCGGTCTCCTGCAGCTAATGCTTTCGCTCCATAGTGGGTTCAGCATTGTTGAACCCTCATTTAATTTTTTTTCTTGCGAAAGCAATGCACCGCCAGGTCTAAGAGCTCGTCGCTGTGCGCCGTGTCCGTGGAAGAAGAAGAACGCTCGGTCTCCTGCAGCTAATGCTTTCTCACCATAGTCGGTTCAGCAGCGTTGTAACCTCCTCATTTTATTTTTTTTTTTGTTGTCAGAGCAATAATACGCCAGGTCTAACCGCTCGTCGCTGTGTGCCGTGTCCGTGGAAGAAGAAGAACGCTCGGTCTCCTGCAGCTAATGCTTTCGCTCCATAGTCGGTTCAGCAGCGTTGAACCCTCATTTTATTTTTTCTTATTGCGAAAGCAATAATACGCCAGGTCTAACCGCTCGTCCCTGTGTGCCGTGTCCGTGGAAAAACAAAAGAATGCTCGGTCTCCTGCAGCTAATGCTTTCGCTCCATAGTGGGTTCAGAAGCGTTGAACCCTCATTTTATTTTTTTGTTGCGAAAGCAATGCTACGCCAGGTATAAAAGCTCGTCGCAGTGTGCCGTCTCCGTGGAAGAAGAAGAACGCTCGGTCTCCTGCAGCTAATGCTTTCGCTCCATAGTCGGTTCAGCAGCATTGAACCCTCCTCATTTTATTTTTTTTTGTTGTGAAAGCAATAATACGCCAGGTCTAACCGCTCGTCGCAGTGTGCCGTGTCCGTGGAAGAAGAAGAATAACGCTCGGTCTCCTGCAGCTAATGCTTTCGCCCCATAGTCGGTTCAGCAGCGTTGAAACCTCCTCATTTTATTTTTTTTATTGCGAAAGCAATACTACGCCAGGTCTAACCGCTCGTCCCTGTGTGCCGTGTCCGTGGAAAAACAGAAGAATACTCGGTCTCCTGCAGCTTATGCTTTCTCTCCATAGTGGGTTCAGCAGCGTTGAACCCTCATTTTATTTTTTTTGTTGCGAAAGCAATGCACCGCCAGGTCTAAGAGCTCGTCGCTGTGCGCCGTGTCCGTGGAAGAAGAACGCTCGGTCTCCTGCAGCTAATGCTTTCGCTCCATAGTCGGTTCAGCAGCGTTGAACCCTCATTTTATTTTTTCTTATTGCGAAAGCAATAATACGCCAGGTCTAACCGCTCGTCCCTGTGTGCCGTGTCCGTGGAAAAACAGAAGAATGCTCGGTCTCCTGCAGCTAATGCTTTCGCTCCATAGTGGGTTCAGCAGCGTTGAACCCTCATTTTATTTTTTTTTCTTGCGAAAGCAATGAACCGCCAGGTCTAAAAGCTCGTCGCTGTGTACTGTGTCCGTGGAAGAAGAAGAACGCTCGGTCTCCTTGCAGCTAATGCTTTCTCACCATAGTCGGTTCAGCAGCGTTGTACCCTCCTCATTTTATTTTTTTTCGTTGTCAGAGCAATAATACGCCAGGTCTAACCGCTCGTCGCTGTGTGCCGTGTCCGTGGAAGAAGAAGAAGAACGCTCGGTCTCCTGCAGCTAATGCTTTCGCTCCATAGTCGGTTCAGCAGCGTTGAACCCTCATTTTATTTTTTCTTATTACGAAAGCAATACTACGCCAGGTCTAACCGCTCGTCCCTGTGTGCCGTGTCCGTGGAAAAACAGAAGAATACTCGGTCTCCTGCAGCTTATGCTTTCTCTCCATAGTGGGTTCAGCAGCGTTGAACCCTCATTTTATTTTTTTTCTTGCGAAAGCAATGCACCGCCAGGTCTAAAAGCTCGTCGCTGTGCGCCGTGTCCGTGGAAGAAGAAGAACGCTCGGTCTCCTGCAGCTAATGCTTTCTCACCATAGTCGGTTCAGCAGCGTTGTAACCTCCTCATTTTATTTTTTTGTTGTTGTCAGAGCAATAATACGCCAGGTCTAACCGCTCGTCGCTGTGTGCCGCGTCCGTGGAAGAAGAAGAACGCTCGGTCTCCTGCAGCTAATGCTTTCGCTCCATAGTCGGTTCAGCAGCGTTGAACCCTCATTTTATTTTTTCTTATTGCGAAAGCAATAATACGCCAGGTCTAACCGCTCGTCCCTGTGTGCCGTGTCCGTGGAAAAACAAAAGAATGCTTGGTCTCCTGCAGCTAATGCTTTCGCTCCATAGTGGGTTCAGCAGCGTTGAACCCTCATTTTATTTTTTTTGTTGCGAAAGCAATGCTACGCCAGGTCTAAAAGCTCGTCGCTGTGCGCCGTGTCCGTGGAAGAAGAAGAACGCTCGGTCTCCTGCAGCTAATGCTTTCGCTCCATAGTCGGTTCAGCAGCATTGAACCCTCCTCATTTTATTTTTTTTGTTGTGAAAGCAATAATACGCCAGGTCTAACAGCTCGTCGCAGTGTGCCGTGTCCGTGGAAGAAGAATAACGCTCGGTCTCCTGCAGCTAAGGCTTTCGCCCCATAGTCGGTTCAGCAGCGTTGAAACCTCCTCATTTTATTTTTTTTATTGCGAAAGCAATACTACGCCAGGTCTAACCGCTCGTCCCTGTGTGCCGTGTCCGTGGAAAAACAGAAGAATACTCGGTCTCCTGCAGCTTATGCTTTCTCTCCATAGTGGGTTCAGCAGCGTTGAACCCTCATTTTATTTTTTTTTGTTGCGAAAGCAATGCACCGCCAGGTCTAAAAGCTCGTCGCTGTGCGCCGTGTCCGTGGAAGAAGAAGAACGCTCGGTCTCCTGCAGCTAATGCTTTCGCTCCATAGTCGGTTCAGCAGCGTTGAACCCTCATTTTATTTTTTCTTATTGCGAAAGCAATAATACGCCAGGTCTCACCGCTCGTTCCTGTGTGCCGTGTCCGTGGAAAAACAAAAGAATGCTCGGTCTCCTGCAGCTAATGCTTTCGCTCCATAGTGGGTTCAGCAGCGTTGAACCCTCATTTTATTTTTTTTGTTGCGAAAGCAATGCACCGCCAGGTCTAAAAGCTCGTCGCTGTGCGCCGTGTCCGTGGAAGAAGAACGCTCGGTCTCCTGCAGCTAATGCTTTCGCTCCATAGTCGGTTAAGCAGCGTTGAACACTCATTTTATTTTTTCTTATTGCGAAAGCAATAATACGCCAGGTCTAACCGCTCGTCCCTGTGTGCCGTCTCCGTGGAAGAAGAAGAAGAAGAACGCTCGGTCTCCTGCAGCTAATGCTTTCGCCCCATAGTCGGTTCAGCAGCGTTGAAACCTCCTCATTTTATTTTTTTTATTGCGAAAGCAATACTACGCCAGGTCTAACCGCTCGTCCCTGTGTGCCGTGTCCGTAGAAAAACAGAAGAATACTCGGTCTCCTGCAGCTTATGCGCTGTTGAACCCTCATTTTATTTTTTTTTGTTGAGAAAGCAATGCACCGCCAGGTCTAAAAGCTCGTCGCTGTGCGCCGTGTCCGTGGAAGAAGAAGAACGCTCGGTCTCCTGCAGCTAATGATTTCGCCCTATAGTCGGTTCAGCAGCGTTGAACCCTCATTTTATTTTTTCTTATTGCGAAAGCAATAATACGCCAGGTCTAACCGCTCGTCCCTGTGTGCCGTGTCCGTGGAAAAACAAAAGAATGCTCGGTCTCCTGCAGCTAATGCTTTCGCTCCATAGTGGGTTCAGCAGCTTTGAACCCTCATTTTATTTTTTTTTTCTTGCGAAAGCAATGAACCGCCAGGTCTAAAAGCTCGTCGCTGTGTACTGTGTCCGTGGAAGAAGCAGAACGCTCGGTCTCCTGCAGCTAATGCTTTCTCACCATAGTCGGTTCAGCAGCGTTGTACCCTCCTCATTTTATTTTTTTTTTTTGGTTGTCAGAGCAATAATACGCCAGGTCTAACCGCTCGTCGCTGTGTGCCGTGTCCGTGGAAGAAGAAGAACGCTCGGTCTCCTGCAGCTAATGCTTTCGCTCCATAGTCGGTTCTGCAGCGTTGAACCCTCATTTTGTTTTTTCTTATTGCGAAAGCAATAATACGCCAGGTCTAACCGCTCGTCCCTGTGTGCCGTGTCCGTGGAAAAAAAAAGAATGCTCGGTCTCCTGCAGCTAATGCTTTCGCTCCATAGTGGGTTCCGCAGCATTGAACCCTCATTTTATTTTTTTTGTTGCGAAAGCAATGCTACGCCAGGTCTAAAAGCTCGTCGCTGTGTGCCGTCTCCGTGGAAGAAGAAGAAGAAGAACGCTCGGTCTCCTGCAGCTAATGCTTTCGCCCCATAGTCGGTTCAGCAGCGTTGAAACCTCCTCATTTTATTTTTTTTATTGCGAAAGCAATACTACGCCAGGTCTAACCGCTCGTCACTGTGTGCCGTGTCCGTAGAAAAACAGAAGAATACTCGGTCTCCTGCAGCTTATGCGCTGTTGAACCCTCATTTTATTTTTTTTTGTTGAGAAAGCAATGCACCGCCAGGTCTAAAAGCTCGTCGCTGTGCGCCGTGTCCGTGGAAGAAGAAGAACGCTCGGTCTCCTGCAGCTAATGCTTTCGCCCTATAGTCGGTTCAGCAGCGTTGAACCCTCATTTTATTTTTTCTTATTGCGAAAGCAATAATACGCCAGGTCTAACCGCTCGTCCCTGTGTGCCGTGTCCGTGGAAAAACAGAAGAATACTCGGTCTCCTCAGCTAATGCTTTCGCTCCATAGTGGGTTCCGCAGCATTGAACCCACATTTTATTTTTTTTGTTGCGAAAGCAATGCTACGCCACGTCTAAAAGCTCGTCGCTGTGTGCCGTCTCCGTGGAAGAAGAAGAACGCTCGGTCTCCTGCAGCTAATGCTTTCGCCCTATAGTCGGTTCAGCAGCGTTGAACCCTCATTTTATTTTTTCTTATTGCGAAAGCAATAATACGCCAGGTCTAACCGCTCGTCCCTGTGTGCCGTGTCCGTGGAAAAACAGAAGAATGCTCGGTCTCCTGCAGCTAATGCTTTCGCTCCATAGTGGGTTCAGCAGCGTTGAACCCTCATTTTATTTTTTTTTTCTTGCGAAAGCAATGAACCGCCAGGTCTAAAAGCTCGTCGCTGTGTACTGTGTCCGTGGAAGAAGAAGAACGCTCGGTCTCCTGCAGCTAATGCTTTCTCACCATAGTCGGTTCAGCAGCGTTGTACCCTCCTCATTTTATTTTTTTTTGGTTGTCAGAGCAATAATACGCCAGGTCTAACCGCTCGTCCCTGTGTGCCGTGTCCGTGGAAAAACAGAAGAATGCTCGGTCTCCTGCAGCTAATGCTTTCGCTCCATAGTGGGTTCAGCAGTGTTGAACCCTCATTTAATTTTTTTTTCTTGCGAAAGCAATGCACCGCCAGGTCTAAGAGCTCGTCGCTGTGCGCCGTGTCCGTGGAAGAAGAAGAACGCTCGGTCTCCTGCAGCTAATGCTTTCTCACCATAGTCGGTTCAGCAGCGTTGTAACCTCCTCATTTTATTTTTTTTGTTGTCAGAGCAATAATACGCCAGGTCTAACCGCTCGTCGCTGTGTGCCGTGTCCGTGGAAGAAGAAGAACGCTCGGTCTCCTGCAGCTAATGCTTTCGCTCCATAGTCGGTTCAGCAGCGTTGAACCCTCATTTTATTTTTTCTTATTGCGAAAGCAATAATACGCCAGGTCTAACCGCTCGTCCCTGTGTGCCGTGTCCGTGGAAAAACAGAAGAATACTCGGTCTCCTCAGCTAATGCTTTCGCTCCATAGTGGGTTCCGCAGCATTGAACCCTCATTTTATTTTTTTTGTTGCGAAAGCAATGCTACGCCAGGTCTAAAAGCTCGTCGCTGTGTGCCGTCTCCGTGGAAGAAGAAGAACGCTCGGTCTCCTGCAGCTAATGCTTTCGCCCTATAGTCGGTTCAGCAGCGTTGAACCCTCATTTTATTTTTTCTTATTGCGAAAGCAATAATACGCCAGGTCTAACCGCTCGTCCCTGTGTGCCGTGTCCGTGGAAAAACAGAAGAATGCTCGGTCTCCTGCAGCTAATGCTTTCGCTCCATAGTGGGTTCAGCAGCGTTGAACCCTCATTTTATTTTTTTTTTCTTGCGAAAGCAATGAACCGCCAGGTCTAAAAGCTCGTCGCTGTGTACTGTGTCCGTGGAAGAAGAAGAACGCTCGGTCTCCTGCAGCTAATGCTTTCTCAGCATAGTCGGTTCAGCAGCGTTGTACCCTCCTCATTTTATTTTTTTTTGGTTGTCAGAGCAATAATACGCCAGGTCTAACCGCTCGTCCCTGTGTGCCGTGTCCGTGGAAAAACAGAAGAATGCTCGGTCTCCTGCAGCTAATGCTTTCGCTCCATAGTGGGTTCAGCAGTGTTGAACCCTCATTTAATTTTTTTTTCTTGCGAAAGCAATGCACCGCCAGGTCTAAGAGCTCGTCGCTGTGCGCCGTGTCCGTGGAAGAAGAAGAACGCTCGGTCTCCTGCAGCTAATGCTTTCTCACCATAGTCGGTTCAGCAGCGTTGTAACCTCCTCATTTTATTTTTTTTGTTGTCAGAGCAATAATACGCCAGGTCTAACCGCTCGTCGCTGTGTGCCGTGTCCGTGGAAGAAGAAGAACGCTCGGTCTCCTGCAGCTAATGCTTTCGCTCCATAGTCGGTTCAGCAGCGTTGAACCCTCATTTTATTTTTTCTTATTGCGAAAGCAATAATACGCCAGGTCTAACCGCTCGTCCCTGTGTGCCGTGTCCGTGGAAAAACAAAAGAATGCTCGGTCTCCTGCAGCTAATGCTTTCGCTCCATAGTGGGTTCAGAAGCGTTGAACCCTCATTTTATTTTTTTTGTTGCGAAAGCAATGCTACGCCAGGTATAAAAGCTCGTCGCAGTGTGCCGTCTCCGTGGAAGAAGAAGAACGCTCGGTCTCCTGCAGCTAATGCTTTCGCTCCATAGTCGGTTCAGCAGCATTGAACCCTCCTCATTTTATTTTTTTTTGTTGTGAAAGCAATAATACGCCAGGTCTAACCGCTCGTCGCAGTGTGCCGTGTCCGTGGAAGAAGAAGAATAACGCCTGCAGCTAATGCTTTCGCCCCATAGTCGGTTCAGCAGCGTTGAAACCTCCTCATTTTATTTTTTTTATTGCGAAAGCAATACTACGCCAGGTCTAACCACTCGTCCCTGTGTGCCGTGTCCGTGGAAAAACAGAAGAATACTCCGTCTCCTGCAGCTTATGCTTTCTCTCCATAGTGGGTTCAGCAGCGTTGAACCCTCATTTTATTTTTTTGTTGCGAAAGCAATGCACCGCCAGGTCTAAGAGCTCGTCGCTGTGCGCCGTGTCCGTGGAAGAAGAAGAACGCTCGGTCTCCTGCAGCCTAGTGGTTAGAGCGCTCCATAGCCTGCTGCGGGAGGTGGTTAGTTCGAAACCCACCGCCGGACACCCACCGGTAAAAATGGGTACAAGCGTCCCCCGGCCTGGCGCTCGGCTTTTCCAGGGGTGTGCGTTTGGGAGAAGCTCCGTAAATCCCGCTGCGCGCCCCTCCTCCGCAGTGGGCCCAAACCCAGTTTCGAACCTCGCAGCCTGCAAAGGTGGTTCTGTTTGTCTTTCAAAGGTACTCCCTTTGACCCTCACCTGAAGTGCGGAGGAGGGGCGCGCAGCGGGGTTTACGGAGCTTCTCCCAAACGCACACCCCTGGAAAAGCCGAGCGCCAGGCCGGGGGACGCTTGTACCCATTTTTACCGGTGGGTGTCCGGCGGTGGGTTTCGAACTAACCGCTCCATAGTCGGTTCAGCAGCGTTGAACCCTCATTTTATTTTTTCTTATTGCGAAAGCAATAATACGCCAGGTCTAACCGCTCGTCCCTGTGTGCCGTGTCCGTGGAAAAACAGAAGAATGCTCGGTCTCCTGCAGCTAATGCTTTCGCTCCATAGTGGGTTCAGCATTGTTGAACCCTCATTTAATTTTTTTTCTTGCGAAAGCAATGCACCGCCAGGTCTAAGAGCTCGTCGCTGTGCGCCGTGTCCGTGGAAGAAGAAGAACGCTCGGTCTCCTGCAGCTAATGCTTTCTCACCATAGTCGGTTCAGCAGCGTTGTAACCTCCTCATTTTATTTTTTTTTTGTTGTCAGAGCAATAATACGCCAGGTCTAACCGCTCGTCGCTGTGTGCCGTGTCCGTGGAAGAAGAAGAACGCTCGGTCTCCTGCAGCTAATGCTTTCGCTCCATAGTCGGTTCAGCAGCGTTGAACCCTCATTTTATTTTTTCTTATTGCGAAAGCAATAATACGCCAGGTCTAACCGCTCGTCCCTGTGTGCCGTGTCCGTGGAAAAACAAAAGAATGCTCGGTCTCCTGCAGCTAATGCTTTCGCTCCATAGTGGGTTCAGAAGCGTTGAACCCTCATTTTATTTTTTTGTTGCGAAAGCAATGCTACGCCAGGTATAAAAGCTCGTCGCAGTGTGCCGTCTCCGTGGAAGAAGAAGAACGCTCGGTCTCCTGCAGCTAATGCTTTCGCTCCATAGTCGGTTCAGCAGCATTGAACCCTCATTTTATTTTTTCTTATTGCGAAAGCAATAATACGCCAGGTCTAACCGCTCGTCCCTGTGTGCCGTGTCCGTGGAAAAACAGAAGAATGCTCGGTCTCCTGCAGCTAATGCTTTCGCTCCATAGTGGGTTCAGCAGCGTTGAACCCTCATTTTATTTTTTTTTCTTGCGAAAGCAATGAACCACCAGGTCTAAAAGCTCGTCGCTGTGTACTGTGTCCGTGGAAGAAGAAGAACGCTCGGTCTCCTTGCAGCTAATGCTTTCTCACCATAGTCGGTTCAGCAGCGTTGTACCCTCCTCATTTTATTTTTTTTCGTTGTCAGAGCAATAATACGCCAGGTCTAACCGCTCGTCGCTGTGTGCCGTGTCCGTGGAAGAAGAAGAAGAACGCTCGGTCTCCTGCAGCTAATGCTTTCGCTCCATAGTCGGTTCAGCAGCGTTGAACCCTCATTTTATTTTTTCTTATTACGAAAGCAATACTACGCCAGGTCTAACCGCTCGTCCCTGTGTGCCGTGTCCGTGGAAAAACAGAAGAATACTCGGTCTCCTGCAGCTTATGCTTTCTCTCCATAGTGGGTTCAGCAGCGTTGAACCCTCATTTTATTTTTTTTCTTGCGAAAGCAATGCACCGCCAGGTCTAAAAGCTCGTCGCTGTGCGCCGTGTCCGTGGAAGAAGAAGAACGCTCGGTCTCCTGCAGCTAATGCTTTCTCACCATAGTCGGTTCAGCAGCGTTGTAACCTCCTCATTTTATTTTTTTTTTGTTGTCAGAGCAATAATACGCCAGGTCTAACCGCTCGTCGCTGTGTGCCGCGTCCGTGGAAGAAGAAGTACGCTCGGTCTCCTGCAGCTAATGCTTTCGCTCCATAGTCGGTTCAGCAGCGTTGAACCCTCATTTTATTTTTTCTTATTGCGAAAGCAATAATACGCCAGGTCTAACCGCTCGTCCCTGTGTGCCGTGTCCGTGGAAAAACAAAAGAATGCTTGGTCTCCTGCAGCTAATGCTTTCGCTCCATAGTGGGTTCAGCAGCGTTGAACCCTCATTTTATTTTTTTTGTTGCGAAAGCAATGCTACGCCAGGTCTAAAAGCTCGTCGCTGTGCGCCGTGTCCGTGGAAGAAGAAGAACGCTCGGTCTCCTGCAGCTAATGCTTTCGCTCCATAGTCGGTTCAGCAGCATTGAACCCTCCTCATTTTATTTTTTTTGTTGTGAAAGCAATAATACGCCAGGTCTAACAGCTCGTCGCAGTGTGCCGTGTCCGTGGAAGAAGAATAACGCTCGGTCTCCTGCAGCTAAGGCTTTCGCCCCATAGTCGGTTCAGCAGCGTTGAAACCTCCTCATTTTATTTTTTTTATTGCGAAAGCAATACTACGCCAGGTCTAACCGCTCGTCCCTGTGTGCCGTGTCCGTGGAAAAACAGAAGAATACTCGGTCTCCTGCAGCTAATGCTTTCGCTCCATAGTGGGTTCAGCAGCGTTGAACCCTCATTTTATTTTTTTTTGTTGCGAAAGCAATGCACCGCCAGGTCTAAAAGCTCGTCGCTGTGCGCCGTGTCCGTGGAAGAAGAAGAACGCTCGGTCTCCTGCAGCTAATGCTTTCGCTCCATAGTCGGTTCAGCAGCGTTGAACCCTCATTTTATTTTTTCTTATTGCGAAAGCAATAATACGCCAGGTCTCACCGCTCGTTCCTGTGTGCCGTGTCCGTGGAAAAACAAAAGAATGCTCGGTCTCCTGCAGCTAATGCTTTCGCTCCATAGTGGGTTCAGCAGCGTTGAACCCTCATTTTATTTTTTTTTGTTGCGAAAGCAATGCACCGCCAGGTCTAAAAGCTCGTCGCTGTGCGCCGTGTCCGTGGAAGAAGAACGCTCGGTCTCCTGCAGCTAATGCTTTCGCTCCATAGTCGGTTAAGCAGCGTTGAACACTCATTTTATTTTTTCTTATTGCGAAAGCAATAATACGCCAGGTCTAACCGCTCGTCCCTGTGTGCCGTGTCCGTGGAAAAACAGAAGAATGCTCGGTCTCCTGCAGCTAATGCTTTCGCTCCATAATCGGTTCAGCAGCGTTGAACCCTCATTTTATTTTTTCTCTTTGCGAAAGCAATAATACGCCAGGTCTAACCGCTCGTCGCTGTGTGCCGTGTCGGTGGAAAAACAGAAGAATGCTCGGTCTCCTGCAGCTAATGCTTTCGCTCCATAGTGGGTTCAGCAGCGTTGAACCCTCATTTTATTTTTTTTTTCTTGCGAAAGCAATGAACCGCCAGGTCTAAAAGCTCGTCGCTGTGTACTGTGTCCGTGGAAGAAGAAGAACGCTCGGTCTCCTGCAGCTAATGCTTTCTCACCATAGTCGGTTCAGCAGCGTTGTACCCTCCTCATTTTATTTTTTTTTTGGTTGTCAGAGCAATAATACGCCAGGTCTAACCGCTCGTCGCTGTGTGCCGTGTCCGTGGAAGAAGAAGAACGCTCGGTCTCCTGCAGCTAATGCTTTCGCTCCATAGTCGGTTCTGCAGCGTTGAACCCTCATTTTGTTTTTTCTTATTGCGAAAGCAAGAATACGCCAGGTCTAACCGCTCGTCCCTGTGTGCCGTGTCCGTGGAAAAAAAAAGAATGCTCGGTCTCCTGCAGCTAATGCTTTCGCTCCATAGTGGGTTCCGCAGCATTGAACCCTCATTTTATTTTTTTTGTTGCGAAAGCAATGCTACGCCAGGTCTAAAAGCTCGTCGCTGTGTGCCGTCTCCGTGGAAGAAGAAGAAGAAGAACGCTCGGTCTCCTGCAGCTAATGCTTTCGCCCCATAGTCGGTTCAGCAGCGTTGAAACCTCCTCATTTTATTTTTTTTATTGCGAAAGCAACACTACGCCAGGTCTAACCGCTCGTCACTGTGTGCCGTGTCCGTAGAAAAACAGAAGAATACTCGGTCTCCTGCAGCTTATGCGCTGTTGAACCCTCATTTTATTTTTTTTTTGTTGAGAAAGCAATGCACCGCCAGGTCTAAAAGCTCGTCGCTGTGCGCCGTGTCCGTGGAAGAAGAAGAACGCTCGGTCTCCTGCAGCTAATGCTTTCGCCCTATAGTCGGTTCAGCAGCGTTGAACCCTCATTTTATTTTTTCTTATTGCGAAAGCAATAATACGCCAGGTCTAACCGCTCGTCCCTGTGTGCCGTGTCCGTGGAAAAACAGAAGAATACTCGGATCCTCAGCTAATGCTTTCGCTCCATAGTGGGTTCCGCAGCATTGAACCCTCATTTTATTTTTTTTGTTGCGAAAGCAATGCTACGCCAGGTCTAAAAGCTCGTCGCTGTGTGCCGTCTCCGTGGAAGAAGAAGAAGAAGAACGCTCGGTCTCCTGCAGCTAATGCTTTCGCCCCATAGTCGGTTCAGCAGCGTTGAAACCTCCTCATTTTATTTTTTTTATTGCGAAAGCAATACTACGCCAGGTCTAACCGCTCGTCCCTGTGTGCCGTGTCCGTAGAAAAACAGAAGAATACTCGGTCTCCTGCAGCTTATGCGCTGTTGAACCCTCATTTTATTTTTTTTTGTTGAGAAAGCAATGCACCGCCAGGTCTAAAAGCTTGTCGCTGTGCGCCGTGTCCGTGGAAGAAGAAGAACGCTCGGTCTCCTGCAGCTAATGCTTTCGCCCTATAGTCGGTTCAGCAGCGTTGAACCCTCATTTTATTTTTTCTTATTGCGAAAGCAATAATACGCCAGGTCTAACCGCTCGTCCCTGTGTGCCGTGTCCGTGGAAAAACAAAAGAATGCTCGGTCTCCTGCAGCTAATGCTTTCGCTCCATAGTGGGTTCAGCAGCGTTGAACCCTCATTTTATTTTTTTTTTCTTGCGAAAGCAATGAACCGCCAGGTCTAAAAGCTCGTCGCTGTGTACTGTGTCCGTGGAAGAAGCAGAACGCTCGGTCTCCTGCAGCTAATGCTTTCTCACCATAGTCGGTTCAGCAGCGTTGTACCCTCCTCATTTTATTTTTTTTTTGGTTGTCAGAGCAATAATACGCCAGGTCTAACCGCTCGTCGCTGTGTGCCGTGTCCGTGGAAGAAGAAGAACGCTCGGTCTCCTGCAGCTAATGCTTTCGCTCCATAGTCGGTTCTGCAGCGTTGAACCCTCATTTTGTTTTTTCTTATTGCGAAAGCAATAATACGCCAGGTCTAACCGCTCGTCCCTGTGTGCCGTGTCCGTGGAAAAAAAAAGAATGCTCGGTCTCCTGCAGCTAATGCTTTCGCTCCATAGTGGGTTCCGCAGCATTGAACCCTCATTTTATTTTTTTTGTTGCGAAAGCAATGCTACGCCAGGTCTAAAAGCTCGTCGCTGTGTGCCGTCTCCGTGGAAGAAGAAGAAGAAGAACGCTCGGTCTCCTGCAGCTAATGCTTTCGCCCCATAGTCGGTTCAGCAGCGTTGAAACCTCCTCATTTTATTTTTTTTATTGCGAAAGCAATACTACGCCAGGTCTAACCGCTCGTCACTGTGTGCCGTGTCCGTAGAAAAACAGAAGAATACTCGGTCTCCTGCAGCTTATGCGCTGTTGAACCCTCATTTTATTTTTTTTTGTTGAGAAAGCAATGCACCGCCAGGTCTAAAAGCTCGTCGCTGTGCGCCGTGTCCGTGGAAGAAGAAGAACGCTCGGTCTCCTGCAGCTAATGCTTTCGCCCTATAGTCGGTTCAGCAGCGTTGAACCCTCATTTTATTTTTTCTTATTGCGAAAGCAATAATACGCCAGGTCTAACCGCTCGTCCCTGTGTGCCGTGTCCGTGGAAAAACAGAAGAATACTCGGTCTCCTCAGCTAATGCTTTCGCTCCATAGTGGGTTCCGCAGCATTGAACCCTCATTTTATTTTTTTTGTTGCGAAAGCAATGCTACGCCAGGTCTAAAAGCTCGTCGCTGTGTGCCGTCTCCGTGGAAGAAGAAGAAGAAGAACGCTCGGTCTCCTGCAGCTAATGCTTTCGCCCCATAGTCGGTTCAGCAGCGTTGAAACCTCCTCATTTTATTTTTTTTATTGCGAAAGCAATACTACGCCAGGTCTAACCGCTCGTCCCTGTGTGCCGTGTCCGTAGAAAAACAGAAGAATACTCGGTCTCCTGCAGCTTATGCGCTGTTGAACCCTCATTTTATTTTTTTTTGTTGAGAAAGCAATGCACCGCCAGGTCTAAAAGCTCGTCGCTGTGCGCCGTGTCCGTGGAAGAAGAAGAACGCTCGGTCTCCTGCAGCTAATGCTTTCGCCCTATAGTCGGTTCAGCAGCGTTGAACCCTCATTTTATTTTTTCTTATTGCGAAAGCAATAATACGCCAGGTCTAACCGCTCGTCCCTGTGTGCCGTGTCCGTGGAAAAACAAAAGAATGCTCGGTCTCCTGCAGCTAATGCTTTCGCTCCATAGTGGGTTCAGCAGCGTTGAACCCTCATTTTATTTTTTTTGTTGCGAAAGCAATGCACCACCAGGTCTAAAAGCTCGTCGCTGTGCGCCGTGTCCGTGGAAGAAGAAGTACGCTCGGTCTCCTGCAGCTAATGCTTTCGCTCCATAGTCAGTTCAGCAGCGTTGAACCCTCATTTTATTTTTTCTTATTGCATAAGCAATAATACGCCAGGTCTAACCGCTCGTTCCTGTGTGCAGTGTCCGTGGAAAAACAAAAGAATGCTCGGTCTCCTGCAGCTAATGCTTTCGCTCCATAGTGGGTTCAGCAGCGTTGAACCCTCATTTTATTTTTTTTGTTGCGAAAGCAATGCTACGCCAGTTCTAAAAGCAAGTCGCTGTGTGCCGTGTCCGTGGAAAAACAAAAGAATGCTCGGTCTGCTGCAGCTTATGCTTTCTCTCTATAGTGGGTTCAGCAGCGTTGAACCCTCATTTTATTTTTTTTGTTGCGAAAGCAATGCACCGCCAGGTCTAAAAGCTCGTCGCTGTGCGCCGTGTCCGTGGAAGAAGAAGTACGCTCGGTCTCCTGCAGCTAATGCTTTCGCTCCATAGTCAGTTCAGCAGCGTTGAACCCTCATTTTATTTTTTCTTATTGCATAAGCAATAATACGCCAGGTCTAACCGCTCGTTCCTGTGTGCAGTGTCCGTGGAAAAACAAAAGAATGCTCGGTCTCCTGCAGCTAATGCTTTCGCTCCATAGTGGGTTCAGCAGCGTTGAACCCTCATTTTATTTTTTTTGTTGCGAAAGCAATGCTACGCCAGTTCTAAAAGCTCGTCGCTGTGTGCCGTGTCCGTGGAAAAACAGAAGAATGCTCGGTCTCCTGCAGCTAATGCTTTCTCTCCATAGTCGGTTCAGCAGCGTTGAACCATCCTCATTTTATTTTTTTTTTTGTTGTGAAAGCAATAATACGCCAGGTCTAACCGCTCGTCGATGTGTGCCGTGTCTGTGGAAGAAGAAGAACGCTCGGTCTCCTGCAGCTAATGCTTTCGCTCCATAGTCGGTTCAGTAGCGTTGAACCCTCATTTTATTTTTTCTCTTTGCGAAAGCAATAATACGCCAGGTCTAACCGCTCGTCGCTGTGTGCCGTGTCCGTGGAGAAAAAGAAGAATGCTCGGTCTCCTGCAGGTAATGCTTTCGCTCCATAGTGGGTTCAGCAGTGTTGAACCCTCATTTAATTTTTTTTTCTTGCGAAAGCAATGCACCGCCAGGTCTAAGAGCTCGTCGCTGTGCGCCGTGTCCGTGGAAGAAGAAGAACGCTCGGTCTCCTGCAGCTAATGCTTTCTCACCATAGTCGGTTCAGCAGCGTTGTAACCTCCTCATTTTATTTTTTTTTGTTGTCAGAGCAATAATACGCCAGGTCTAACCGCTCGTCGCTGTGTGCCGTGTCCGTGGAAGAAGAAGAACGCTCGGTCTCCTGCAGCTAATGCTTTCGCTCCATAGTCGGTTCAGCAGCGTTGAACCCTCATTTTATTTTTTCTTATTGCGAAAGCAATAATACGCCAGGTCTAACCGCTCGTCCCTGTGTGCCGTGTCCGTGGAAAAACAAAAGAATGCTCGGTCTCCTGCAGCTAATGCTTTCGCTCCATAGTGGGTTCAGAAGCGTTGAACCCTGATTTTATTTTTTTTGTTGCGAAAGCAATGCTACGCCAGGTATAAAAGCTCGTCGCAGTGTGCCGTCTCCGTGGAAGAAAAAGAACGCTCGGTCTCCTGCAGCTAATGCTTTCGCTCCATAGTCGGTTCAGCAGCATTGAACCCTCCTCATTTTATTTTTTTTTTGTTGTGAAAGCAATAATACGCCAGGTCTAACCGCTCGTCGCAGTGTGCCGTGTCCGTGGAAGAAGAAGAATAACGCTCGGTCTCCTGCAGCTAATGCTTTCGCCCCATAGTCGGTTCAGCAGCGTTTAAACCTCCTCATTTTATTTTTTTTATTGCGAAAGCAATACTACGCCAGGTCTAACCGCTCGTCCCTGTGTGCCGTGTCCGTGGAAAAACAGAAGAATACTCTGTCTCCTGCAGCTTATGCTTTCTCTCCATAGTGGGTTCAGCAGCGTTGAACCCTCATTTTATTTTTTTTTGTTGCGAAAGCAATGCACCGCCAGGTCTAAGAGCTCGTCGCTGTGCGCCGTGTCCGTGGAAGAAGAAGAACGCTCGGTCTCCTGCAGCCTAGTGGTTAGAGCGCTCCATAGCCTGCTGCGGGAGGTGGTTAGTTCGAAACCCACCGCCGGACACCCACCGGTAAAAATGGGTACAAGCGTCCCCCGGCCTGGCGCTCGGCTTTTCCAGGGGTGTGCGTTTGGGAGAAGCTCCGTAAACCCCGCTGCGCGCCCCTCCTCCGCAGTGGGCCCAAACCCAGTTTCGAACCTCGCAGCCTGCAAAGGTGGTTCTGTTTGTCTTTCAAAGGTACTCCCTTTGACCCTCACCTGAAGTGCGGAGGAGGGGCGCGCAGCGGGGTTTACGGAGCTTCTCCCAAACGCACACCTCTGGAAAAGCCGAGCGCCAGGCCGGGGGACGCTTGTACCCATTTTTACCGGTGGGTGTCCGGCGGTGGGTTTCGAACTAACCGCTCCATAGTCGGTTCAGCAGCGTTGAACCCTCATTTTATTTTTTCTTATTGCGAAAGCAATAATACGCCAGGTCTAACCGCTCGTCCCTGTGTGCCGTGTCCGTGGAAAAACAGAAGAATGCTCGGTCTCCTGCAGCTAATGCTTTCGCTCCATAGTGGGTTCAGCAGTGTTGAACCCTCATTTAATTTTTTTTTCTTGCGAAAGCAATGTACCGCCAGGTCTAAGAGCTCGTCGCTGTGCGCCGTGTCCGTGGAAGAAGAAGAACGCTCGGTCTCCTGCAGCTAATGCTTTCTCACCATAGTCGGTTCAGCAGCGTTGTAACCTCCTCATTTTATTTTTTTTTTTGTTGTCAGAGCAATAATACGCCAGGTCTAACCGCTCGTCGCTGTGTGCCGTGTCCGTGGAAGAAGAAGAACGCTCGGTCTCCTGCAGCTAATGCTTTCGCTCCATAGTCGGTTCAGCAGCGTTGAACCCTCATTTTATTTTTTCTTATTGCGAAAGCAATAATACGCCAGGTCTAACCGCTCGTCCCTGTGTGCCGTGTCCGTGGAAAAACAAAAGAATGCTCGGTCTCCTGCAGCTAATGCTTTCGCTCCATAGTGGGTTCAGAAGCGTTGAACACTCATTTTATTTTTTTTGTTGCGAAAGCAATGCTACGCCAGGTATAAAAGCTCGTCGCAGTGTGCCGTCTCCGTGGAAGAAGAAGAACGCTCGGTCTCCTGCAGCTAATGCTTTCGCTCCATAGTCGGTTCAGCAGCATTGAACCCTCCTCATTTTATTTTTTTTTGTTGTGAAAGCAATAATACGCCAGGTCTAACCGCTCGTCGCAGTGTGCCGTGTCCGTGGAAGAAGAAGAATAACGCTCGGTCTCCTGCAGCTAATGCTTTCGCCCCATAGTCGGTTCAGCAGCGTTGAAACCTCCTCATTTTATTTTTTTTATTGCGAAAGCAATACTACGCCAGGTCTAACCGCTCGTCCCTGTGTGCCGTGTCCGTGGAAAAACAGAAGAATACTCGGTCTCCTGCAGCTTATGCTTTCTCTCCATAGTGGGTTCAGCAGCGTTGAACCCTCATTTTATTTTTTTTGTTGCGAAAGCAATGCACCGCCAGGTCTAAAAGCTCGTCGCTGTGCGCCGTGTCCGTGGAAGAAGAAGAACGCTCGGTCTCCTGCAGCTAATGCTTTCGCTCCATAGTCGGTTCAGCAGCGTTGAACCCTTATTTTATTTTGTCTTATTGCGAAAGCAATAATACGCCAGGTCTAACCGCTCGTCCCTGTGTGCCGTGTCCGTGGAAAAACAGAATACTCGGTCTCCTGCAGCTAATGCTTTCGCTCCATAGTGGGTTCAGCAGCGTCGAACCCTCATTTTATTTTTTTTTGTTGCGAAAGCAATGCTATGCCAGGTCTAAAAGCTCGTCGCTGTGTGCCGTCTCCGTGGAAGAAGAAGAAGAACGCTCGGTCTCCTGCAGCTAATGCTTTCGCTCCATAGTCGGTTCAGCAGCATTGAACCCTCCTCATTTTATTTTTTTTGTTGTGAAAGCAATAATACGCCAGGTCTAACCGCTCGTCGCAGCGTGCCATGTCCGTGGAAGAAGAAGAACGCTCGGTCTCCTGCAGCTAATGCTTTCGCCCCATAGTCGGTTCAGCAGCGTTGAAACCTCCTCATTTTATTTTTTTTATTACGAAAGCAATACTACGCCAGGTCTAACCGCTCGTCCCTGTGTGCCGTGTCCGTGGAAAAACAGAAGAATACTCAGTCTCCTGCAGCTTATGCTTTCTCTCCATAGTGGGTTCAGCAGCGTTGAACCCTCATTTTATTTTTTTTCTTGCGAAAGCAATGCACCGCCAGGTCTAAAAGCTCGTCGCTGTGCGCCGTGTCCGTGGAAGAAGAACGCTCGGTCTCCTGCAGCTAATGCTTTCTCACCATAGTCGCTTCAGCAGCGTTGTAACCTCCACATTTTATTTTTTTTTTTTTGTTGTCAGAGCAATAATACGCCAGGTCTAACCGCTCGTCGCTGTGTGCCGTGTCCGTGGAAGAAGAAGAACGCTCGGTCTCCTGCAGCTAATGCTTTCGCTCCATAGTAGGTTCAGCAGCGTTGAACCCTCATTTTATTTTTTCTTATTGCGAAAGCAATAATACGCCAGGTCTAACCGCTCGTCCCTGTGTGCCGTGTCCGTGGAAAAACAAAAGAATGCTCGGTCTCCTGCAGCTAATGCTTTCGCTCCATAGTGGGTTCAGCAGCGTTGAACCCTCATTTTATTTTTTTTGTTGGGAAAGCAATGCTACGCCAGGTCTAAAAGCTCGTCGCTGTGTGCCGTCTCCGTAGAAGAAGAAGAACGCTCGGTCTCCTGCAGCTAATGCTTTCGCTCCATAGTCGGTTCAGCAGCATTGAACCCTCCTCATTTTATTTTTTTTCTTGTGAAAGCAATAATACGCCAGGTCTAACCGCTCCTCGCAGTGTGCCGTGTCCGTGGAAGAAGAAGAAGAACGCTCGGTCTCCTGCAGCTAATGCTTTCGCTCCATAGTCGGTTCAGCAGCGTTGAACCCTCATTTTATTTTTTCTTATTGCGAAAGCAATAATACGCCAGGTCTAACCGCTCGTTCCTGTGTGCCGTATCCATAAAAAAACAAAAGAATGCTCGGTCTCCTGCAGCTAATGCTTTCGCTCCGTAGTGGGTTCAGCAGCGTTGAACCCTATTTTATTTTTTTGTTGCGAAAGCAATGCACCGCCAGGTCTAAAAGCTCGTCGCTGTGCGCCGTGTCCGTGGAAGAAGAACGCTCGGTCTCCTGCAGCTAATGCTTTCCCTCCATAGTCGGTTCAGCAGCGTTGAACCCTCATTTTATTTTTTCCTATTGCGAAAGCAATAATACGCCAGGTCTAACCGCTCGTCCCTGTGTGCCGTGTCCATGGAAAAACAGAAGAATGCTCGGTCTCCTGCAGCTAATGCTTTCGCTCCATAATCGGTTCAGCAGCGTTGAACCCTCATTTTATTTTTCTCTTTGCGAAAGCAATAATACGCCAGGTCTAACCGCTCGTCGCTGTGTGCCGTGTCCGTGGAAAAACAGAAGAATGCTCGGTCTCCTGCAGCTAATGCTTTCGCTCCATAGTGGGTTCAGCAGCGTCGAACCCTCATTTTATTTTTTTTTTCTTGCGAAAGCAATGAACCGCCAGGTCTAAAAGCTCGTCGCTGTGTACTGTGTCCGTGGAAGAAGAAGAACGCTCGGTCTCCTTGCAGCTAATGCTTTCTCACCATAGTCGGTTCAGCAGCGTTGTACCCGTCTCATTTTATTTTTTTTCGTTGTCAGAGCAATAATACGCCAGGTCTAACCGCTCGTCGCTGTGTGCCGTGTCCGTGGAAGAAGAAGAACGCTCGGTCTCCTGCAGCTAATGCTTTCGCTCCATAGTCGGTTCAGCAGCGTTGAACCCTCATTTTATTTTTTTTGTTGCGAAAGCAATGCTACGCCAGGTCTAAAGGCACCTCGCTGTGTGCCGTCTCAGTGGAAGAAGAAGAAGAACGCTCGGTCTCCTGCAGCTAATGCTTTCGCTCATAGTCGGTTCAGCAGCATTGAACCCTCCTCATTTTATTTTTTTTTGTTGTGAAAGCAATAATACGCCAGGTCTAACCGCTCGTCGCAGTGTGCCGTGTCCGTGGAAGAAGTAGAATAACGCTCGGTCTCCTGCAGCTAATGCTTTCGCCCCATAGTCGGTTCAGCAGCGTTGAAACATCCTCATTTTATTTTTTTATTGCGAAAGCAATACTACGCCAGGTCTAACCGCTCGTCCCTGTGTGCCATGTCCGTGGAAAAACAGAAGAACGCTCGGTCTCCTGCAGCTAATGCTTTCGCTCCATAGTCGGTTCAGCAGCGTTGAACCCTCATTTTATTTTTTTGTTGCGAAAGCAATGCTACGCCAGGTCTAAAGGCACCTCGCTGTGTGCCGTCTCAGTGGAAGAAGAAGAAGAACGCTCGGTCTCCTGCAGCTAATGCTTTCGCTCCATAGTCGGTTCAGCAGCATTGAACCCTCCTCATTTTATTTTTTTTTGTTGTGAAAGCAATAATACGCCAGGTCTAACCGCTCGTCGCAGTGTGCCGTGTCCGTGGAAGAAGTAGAATAACGCTCGGTCTCCTGCAGCTAATGCTTTCGCCCCATAGTCGGTTCAGCAGCGTTGAAACATCCTCATTTTATTTTTTTATTGCGAAAGCAATACTACGCCAGGTCTAACCGCTCGTCCCTGTGTGCCATGTCCGTGGAAAAACAGAAGAATGCTCGGTCTCCTGCAGCTAATGCTTTCGCTCCATAATCGGTTCAGCAGCGTTGAACCCTCATTTTATTTTTTCTCTTTGCGAAAGCAATAATACGCCAGGTCTAACCGCTCGTCGCTGTGTGCCGTGTCCGTGGAAAAACAGAAGAATGCTCGGTCTCCTGCAGCTAATGCTTTCGCTCCATAGTGGGTTCAGCAGCGTTGAACCCTCATTTTATTTTTTTTTTCTTGCGAAAGCAATGAACCGCCAGGTCTAAAAGCTCGTCGCTGTGTAATGTGTCCGTGGAAGAAGAAGAACGCTCGGTCTCCTGCAGCTAATGCTTTCTAACCATAGTCGGTTCAGCAGCGTTGTACCCTCCTCATTTTATTTTTTTTTGGTTGTCAGAGCAATAATACTCCAGGTCTAACCGCTCGTCGCTGTGTGCCGTGTCCGTGGAAGAAGAAGAACGCTCGGTCTCCTGCAGCTAATGCTTTCGCTCCATAGTCGGTTCTGCAGCGTTGAACCCTCATTTTATTTTTTCTTATTGCGAAAGCAATAATACGCCAGGTCTAACCGCTCGTCCCTGTGTGCCGTGTCCGTGGAAAAAAAAAAATGCTCGGTCTCCTGCAGCTAATGCTTTCGCTCCATAGTGGGTTCCGCAGCATTGAACCTTCATTTTATTTTTTTTGTTGCGAAAGCAATGCTACGCCAGGTCTAAAAGCTCGTCGCTGTGTGCCGTCTCCGTGGAAGAAGCAGAAGAAGAACGCTCGGTCTCCTGCAGCTAATGCTTTCGCCCCATAGTCGGTTCAGCAGCGTTGAAACCTCCTCATTTTATTTTTTTTATTGCGAAAGCAATACTACGCCAGGTCTAACCGCTCGTCCCTGTGTGCCGTGTCCGTAGAAAAACATAAGAATACTCGGTCTCCTGCAGCTTATGCGCTGTTGAACCCTCATTTTATTTTTTTTTGTTGAGAAAGCAATGCACCGCCAGGTCTAAAAGCTCGTCGCTGTGCGCCGTGTCCGTGGAAGAAGAACGCTCGGTCTCCTGCAGCTAATGCTTTCGCTCCATAGTCGGTTCAGCAGCGTTGAACCCTCATTTTATTTTTTCTTATTGCGAAAGCAATAATACGCCAGGTCTAACCGCTCGTCCCTGTGTGCCGTGTCCGTGGAAAAACAGAAGAATACTCGGTTTCCTCAGCTAATGCTTTCGCTCCATAGTGGGTTCAGCAGCGTTGAACCCTCGTTTTATTTTTTTTGTTGCGAAAGCAATGCTACGCCAGGTCTAAAAGCTCGTCGCTGTATGCCGTCTCCGTGGAAGAAGAAGAAGAACGCTCGGTCTCCTGCAGCTAATGCTTTCGCTCCATAGTCGGTTCAGCAGCGTTGAACCCTCATTTTATTTTTTCTCTTTGCGAAAGCAATAATACGCCAGGTCTAACCGCTCGTCGCTGTGTGCCGTGTCCGTGGAAAAACAGAAGAATGCTCGGTCTCCTGCAGCTAATGCTTTCGCTCCATAGTGTGTTCAGCAGTGTTGAACCCTCATTTATTTTTTTTTCTTGCGAAAGCAATGCACCGCCAGGTCTAACCGCTCGTTCCTGTGTGCAGTGTCCGTGGAAAAACAAAAGAATGCTCGGTCTCCTGCAGCTAATGCTTGCGCTCCATAGTGGGTTCAGCAGCGTTGAACCCTCATTTTATTTTTTTTGTTGCGAAAGCAATGCTACGCCAGTTCTAATAGCTCGTCGCTGTGTGCCGTGTCCGTGGAAAAACAGAAGAACGCTCGGTCTCCTGCAGCTAATGCTTTCGCTCCATAGTCGGTTCAGCAGCGTTGAACCCTCATTTTATTTTTTCTCTTTGCGAAAGCAATAATACGCCAGGTCTAACCGCTCGTCGCTGTGTGCCGTGTCCGTGGAAAAACAGAAGAATGCTCGGTCTCCTGCAGCTAATGCTTTCGCTCCATAGTGTGTTCAGCAGTGTTGAACCCTCATTTATTTTTTTTCTTGCGAAAGCAATGCACCGCCAGGTCTAAAAGCTCGTCGCTGTGTGCTGTGTCCGTGGAAGAAGAAGAACGCTCGGTCTCCTGCAGCTAATGCTTTCTCACCATAGTCGGTTCAGCAGCGTTGTAACCTCCTCATTTTATATTTTTTTTGTTGTCAGAGCAATAATACGCCAGGTCTAACCGCTCGTCGCTGTGTGCCGTGTCCGTGGAAGAAGAAGAACGCTCGGTCTCCTGCAGCTAATGCTTTCGCTCCATAGTCGGTTCAGCAGCGTTGAACCCTCATTTTATTTTTTCTTATTGCGAAAGCAATAATACGCCAGGTCTAACCGCTCGTCCCTGTGTGCCGTGTCCGTGGAAAAACAAAAGAATGCTCGGTCTCCTGCAGCTAATGCTTTCGCTCCATAGTGGGTTCAGAAGCGTTGAACCCTCATTTTATTTTTTATGTTGCGAAAGCAATGCTACGCCAGGTATAAAAGCTCGTCGCTGTGTGCCGTCTCCGTGGAAGAAGAAGAACGCTCGGTCTCCTGCAGCTAATGCTTTCGCTCCATAGTCGGTTCAGCAGCATTGAACCCTCCTCATTTTATTTTTTTTATTGCGAAAGCAATACTACGCCAGGTCTAACCGCTCGTCCCTGTGTGCCGTGTCCGTGGAAAAACAGAATACTCGGTCTAATGCAGCTTATGCTTTCTATCCATAGTGGGTTCAGCAGCGTTGAACCCTCATTTTATTTTTTTTTTGTTGCGAAAGCAATGCACCGCCAGGTCTAAAAGCTCGTCGCTGTGCGCCGTGTCCGTGGAAGAAGAAGAACGCTCGGTCTCCTGCAGCTAATGCTTTCGCTCCATAGTCGGTTCAGCAGCGTTGAACCCTCATTTTATTTGTTTATATTGCGAAAGCAATAATACGCCAGGTCTAACCGCTCGTTCCTGTGTGCCGTGTCCGTGGAAAAACAAAAGAATGCTCAGTCTCCTGCAGCTAATGCTTTCGCTCCATAGTGGGTTCAGCAGCGTTGAACCCTCATTTTATTTTTTTTGTTGCGAAAGCAATGCACCGCCAGGTCTAAAAGCTCGTCGCTGTGCGCCGTGTCCGTGGAAGAAGAACGCTCGGTCTCCTGCAGCTAATGCTTTCGCTCCATAGTCGTTTCAGCAGCGTTGAACCCTCATTTTATTTTTTCTCTTTGCGAAAGCAATAATACGCCAGGTCTAACCGCTCGTCGCTGTGTGCCGTGTCCGTGGAAAAACAGAAGAATGGTCGGTCTCCTGCAGCTAATGCTTTCGCTCCATAGTGGGTTCAGCAGCGTTGAACCCTCATTTTATTTTTTTTTCTTGCGAAAGCAATGAACCGCCAGGTCTAAAAGCTCGTCGCTGTGTACTGTGTCCGTGGAAGAAGAAGAACGCTCGGTCTCCTTGCAGCTAATGCTTTCTCACCATAGTCGGTTCAGCAGCGTTGTACCCTCCTCATTTTATTTTTTTTCGTTGTCAGAGCAATAATACGCCAGGTCTAACCGCTCGTCGCTGTGTGCCGTGTCCGTGGAAGAAGAAGAAGAACGCTCGGTCTCCTGCAGCTAATGCTTTCGCTCCATAGTCGGTTCAGCAGCGTTGAACCCTCATTTTATTTGTTTATATTGCGAAAGCAATAATACGCCAGGTCTAACCGCTCGTTCCTGTGTGCCGTGTCCGTGGAAAAACAAAAGAATGCTCGGTCTCCTGCAGCTAATGCTTTCGCTCCATAGTGGGTTCAGCAGCGTTGAACTCTCATTTTATTTTTTTTGTTGCGAAAGCAATGCTACGCCAGGTCTAAAAGCTCGTCGCTGTGTGCCGTCTCCGTGGAAGAAGAAGAAGAACGCTCGGTCTCCTGCAGCTAATGCTTTCGCTCCATAGTCGGTTCAGCAGCATTGAACCCTCCTCATTTTATTTTTTTTTGTTGTGAAAGCAATAATACGCTAGGTCTAACCGCTCGTCGCAGTGTGCCGTGTCCGTGGAAGAAGAAGAATAACGCTCGGTCTCCTGCAGCTAATGCTTTCGCCCCATAGTCGGTTCAGCAGCGTTGAAACCTCCTCATTTTATTTTTTTTTATTGCGAAAGCAATACTACGCCAGGTCTAACCGCTCGTCCCTGTGTGCCGTGTCCGTGGAAAAACAGAAGAATACTCGCTCTCCTGCAGCTTATGCTTTCTCTCCATATTGGGTTCAGCAGCGTTGAACCCTCATTTTATTTTTTTTGTTGCGAAAGCAATGCACCGCCAGGTCTAAAAGCTCGTCGCTGTGTGCTGTGTCCGTGGAAGAAGAAGAACGCTCGGTCTCCTGCAGCTAATGCTTTCTCACCATAGTCGGTTCAGCAGCGTTGTAACCTCCTCATTTTATATTTTTTTTGTTGTCAGAGCAATAATACGCCAGGTCTAACCGCTCGTCGCTGTGTGCCGTGTCCGTGGAAGAAGAAGAACGCTCGGTCTCCTGCAGCTAATGCTTTCGCTCCATAGTCGGTTCAGCAGCGTTGAACCCTCATTTTATTTTTTCTTATTGCGAAAGCAATAATACGCCAGGTCTAACCGCTCGTCCCTGTGTGCCGTGTCCGTGGAAAAACAAAAGAATGCTCGGTCTCCTGCAGCTAATGCTTTCGCTCCATAGTGGGTTCAGAAGCGTTGAACCCTCATTTTATTTTTTATGTGGCGAAAGCAATGCTACGCCAGGTATAAAAGCTCGTCGCTGTGTGCCGTCTCCGTGGAAGAAGAAGAACGCTCGGTCTCCTGCAGCTAATGCTTTCGCTCCATAGTCGGTTCAGCAGCATTGAACCCTCCTCATTTTATTTTTTTTATTGCGAAAGCAATACTACGCCAGGTCTAACCGCTCGTCCCTGTGTGCCGTGTCCGTGGAAAAACAGAATACTCGGTCTAATGCAGCTTATGCTTTCTATCCATAGTGGGTTCAGCAGCGTTGAACCCTCATTTTATTTTTTTTGTTGCGAAAGCAATGCACCGCCAGGTCTAAAAGCTCGTCGCTGTGCGCCGTGTCCGTGGAAGAAGAAGAACGCTCGGTCTCCTGCAGCTAATGCTTTCGCTCCATAGTCGGTTCAGCAGCGTTGAACCCTCATTTTATTTGTTTATATTGCGAAAGCAATAATACGCCAGGTCTAACCGCTCGTTCCTGTGTGCCGTGTCCGTGGAAAAACAAAAGAATGCTCAGTCTCCTGCAGCTAATGCTTTCGCTCCATAGTGGGTTCAGCAGCGTTGAACCCTCATTTTATTTTTTTTGTTGCGAAAGCAATGCACCGCCAGGTCTAAAAGCTCGTCGCTGTGCGCCGTGTCCGTGGAAGAAGAACGCTCGGTCTCCTGCAGCTAATGCTTTCGCTCCATAGTCGTTTCAGCAGCGTTGAACCCTCATTTTATTTTTTCTCTTTGCGAAAGCAATAATACGCCAGGTCTAACCGCTCGTCGCTGTGTGCCGTGTCCGTGGAAAAACAGAAGAATGCTCGGTCTCCTGCAGCTAATGCTTTCGCTCCATAGTGGGTTCAGCAGCGTTGAACCCTCATTTTATTTTTTTTTCTTGCGAAAGCAATGAACCGCCAGGTCTAAAAGCTCGTCGCTGTGTACTGTGTCCGTGGAAGAAGAAGAACGCTCGGTCTCCTTGCAGCTAATGCTTTCTCACCATAGTCGGTTCAGCAGCGTTGTACCCTCCTCATTTTATTTTTTTTCGTTGTCAGAGCAATAATACGCCAGGTCTAACCGCTCGTCGCTGTGTGCCGTGTCCGTGGAAGAAGAAGAAGAACGCTCGGTCTCCTGCAGCTAATGCTTTCGCTCCATAGTCGGTTCAGCAGCGTTGAACCCTCATTTTATTTGTTTATATTGCGAAAGCAATAATACGCCAGGTCTAACCGCTCGTTCCTGTGTGCCGTGTCCGTGGAAAAACAAAAGAATGCTCGGTCTCCTGCAGCTAATGCTTTCGCTCCATAGTGGGTTCAGCAGCGTTGAACTCTCATTTTATTTTTTTTGTTGCGAAAGCAATGCTACGCCAGGTCTAAAAGCTCGTCGCTGTGTGCCGTCTCCGTGGAAGAAGAAGAAGAACGCTCGGTCTCCTGCAGCTAATGCTTTCGCTCCATAGTCGGTTCAGCAGCATTGAACCCTCCTCATTTTATTTTTTTTTGTTGTGAAAGCAATAATACGCTAGGTCTAACCGCTCGTCGCAGTGTGCCGTGTCCGTGGAAGAAGAAGAATAACGCTCGGTCTCCTGCAGCTAATGCTTTCGCCCCATAGTCGGTTCAGCAGCGTTGAAACCTCCTCATTTTATTTTTTTTTATTGCGAAAGCAATACTACGCCAGGTCTAACCGCTCGTCCCTGTGTGCCGTGTCCGTGGAAAAACAGAAGAATACTCGCTCTCCTGCAGCTTATGCTTTCTCTCCATATTGGGTTCAGCAGCGTTGAACCCTCATTTTATTTTTTTTGTTGCGAAAGGAATGTACCGCCAGGTCTAAAAGCTCGTCGCTGTGTGCCGTGTCCGTGGAAGAAGAAGAACGCTCGGTATCCTGCAGCTAATGCTTTCGCTCCATAGTCGGATCAGCAGCGTTGAACCCTCATTTTATTTTTTCTTATTGCGAAAGCAATAATACGCCAGGTCTAACCGCTCGTCCCTGTGTGCCGTGTCCGTGGAAAAACAGAATACTCGGTCTCCTGCAGCTAATGCTTTCGCTCCATAGTGGGTTCAGCAGCGTCGAACCCTCATTTTATTTTTTTTGTTGCGAAAGCAATGCTATGCCAGGTCTAAAAGCTCGTCGCTGTGTGCCTTCTCCGTGGAAGAAGAAGAAGAACGCTCGGTCTCCTGCAGCTAATGCTTTCGCTCCATAGTCGGTTCAGCAGCATTGAACCCTCCTCATTTTATTTTTTTTGTTGTGAAAGCAATAATACGCCAGGTCTAACCGCTCGTCGCAGTGTGCCATGTCCGTGGAAGAAGAAGAACGCTCGGTCTCCTGCAGCTAATGCTTTCGCCCCATAGTCGGTTCAGCAGCGTTGAAACCTCCTCATTTTATCTTTTTATTGCGAAAGCAATACTACGCCAGGTCTAACCGCTCGTCCCTGTGTGCCGTGTCCGTGGAAAAACAGAATACTCGGTCTAATGCAGCTTATGCTTTCTATCCATAGTGGGTTCAGCAGCGTTGAACCCTCATTTTATTTTTTTTTGTTGCGAAAGCAATGCACCGCCAGGTCTAAAAGCTCGTCGCTGTGCGCCGTGTCCGTGGAAGAAGAAGAACGCTCGGTCTCCTGCAGGTAATGCTTTCGCTCCATAGTCGGTTCAGCAGCGTTGAACCCTCATTTTATTTGTTTATATTGCGAAAGCAATAATACGCCAGGTCTAACCGCTCGTTCCTGTGTGCCGTGTCCGTGGAAAAACAAAAGAATGCTCAGTCTCCTGCAGCTAATGCTTTCGCTCCATAGTGGGTTCAGCAGCGTTGAACCCTCATTTTATTTTTTTTGTTGCGAAAGCAATGCACCGCCAGGTCTAAAAGCTCGTCGCTGTGCGCCGTGTCCGTGGAAGAAGAACGCTCGGTCTCCTGCAGCTAATGCTTTCGCTCCATAGTCGTTTCAGCAGCGTTGAACCCTCATTTTATTTTTTCTCTTTGCGAAAGCAATAATACGCCAGGTCTAACCGCTCGTCGCTGTGTGCCGTGTCCGTGGAAAAACAGAAGAATGCTCGGTCTCCTGCAGCTAATGCTTTCGCTCCATAGTGGGTTCAGCAGCGTTGAACCCTCATTTTATTTTTTTTTCTTGCGAAAGCAATGAACCGCCAGGTCTAAAAGCTCGTCGCTGTGTACTGTGTCCGTGGAAGAAGAAGAACGCTCGGTCTCCTTGCAGCTAATGCTTTCTCACCATAGTCGGTTCAGCAGCGTTGTACCCTCCTCATTTTATTTTTTTTCGTTGTCAGAGCAATAATACGCCAGGTCTAACCGCTCGTCGCTGTGTGCCGTGTCCGTGGAAGAAGAAGAAGAACGCTCGGTCTCCTGCAGCTAATGCTTTCGCTCCATAGTCGGTTCAGCAGCGTTGAACCCTCATTTTATTTGTTTATATTGCGAAAGCAATAATACGCCAGGTCTAACCGCTCGTTCCTGTGTGCCGTGTCCGTGGAAAAACAAAAGAATGCTCGGTCTCCTGCAGCTAATGCTTTCGCTCCATAGTGGGTTCAGCAGCGTTGAACTCTCATTTTATTTTTTTTGTTGCGAAAGCAATGCTACGCCAGGTCTAAAAGCTCGTCGCTGTGTGCCGTCTCCGTGGAAGAAGAAGAAGAACGCTCGGTCTCCTGCAGCTAATGCTTTCGCTCCATAGTCGGTTCAGCAGCATTGAACCCTCCTCATTTTATTTTTTTTTGTTGTGAAAGCAATAATACGCTAGGTCTAACCGCTCGTCGCAGTGTGCCGTGTCCGTGGAAGAAGAAGAATAACGCTCGGTCTCCTGCAGCTAATGCTTTCGCCCCATAGTCGGTTCAGCAGCGTTGAACCCTCATTTTATTTTTTCTCTTTGCGAAAGCAATAATACGCCAGGTCTAACCGCTCGTCGCTGTGTGCCGTGTCCGTGGAAAAACAGAAGAATGCTCGCTCTCCTGCAGCTTATGCTTTCTCTCCATATTGGGTTCAGCAGCGTTGAACCCTCATTTTATTTTTTTTGTTGCGAAAGCAATGCACCGCCAGGTCTAAAAGCTCGTCGCTGTGTGCTGTGTCCGTGGAAGAAGAAGAACGCTCGGTCTCCTGCAGCTAATGCTTTCTCACCATAGTCGGTTCAGCAGCGTTGTAACCTCCTCATTTTATATTTTTTTTGTTGTCAGAGCAATAATACGCCAGGTCTAACCGCTCGTCGCTGTGTGCCGTGTCCGTGGAAGAAGAAGAACGCTCGGTCTCCTGCAGCTAATGCTTTCGCTCCATAGTCGGTTCAGCAGCGTTGAACCCTCATTTTATTTTTTCTTATTGCGAAAGCAATAATACGCCAGGTCTAACCGCTCGTCCCTGTGTGCCGTGTCCGTGGAAAAACAAAAGAATGCTCGGTCTCCTGCAGCTAATGCTTTCGCTCCATAGTGGGTTCAGAAGCGTTGAACCCTCATTTTATTTTTTATGTGGCGAAAGCAATGCTACGCCAGGTATAAAAGCTCGTCGCTGTGTGCCGTCTCCGTGGAAGAAGAAGAACGCTCGGTCTCCTGCAGCTAATGCTTTCGCTCCATAGTCGGTTCAGCAGCATTGAACCCTCCTCATTTTATTTTTTTTATTGCGAAAGCAATACTACGCCAGGTCTAACCGCTCGTCCCTGTGTGCCGTGTCCGTGGAAAAACAGAATACTCGGTCTAATGCAGCTTATGCTTTCTATCCATAGTGGGTTCAGCAGCGTTGAACCCTCATTTTATTTTTTTTGTTGCGAAAGCAATGCACCGCCAGGTCTAAAAGCTCGTCGCTGTGCGCCGTGTCCGTGGAAGAAGAAGAACGCTCGGTCTCCTGCAGCTAATGCTTTCGCTCCATAGTCGGTTCAGCAGCGTTGAACCCTCATTTTATTTGTTTATATTGCGAAAGCAATAATACGCCAGGTCTAACCGCTCGTTCCTGTGTGCCGTGTCCGTGGAAAAACAAAAGAATGCTCAGTCTCCTGCAGCTAATGCTTTCGCTCCATAGTGGGTTCAGCAGCGTTGAACCCTCATTTTATTTTTTTTGTTGCGAAAGCAATGCACCGCCAGGTCTAAAAGCTCGTCGCTGTGCGCCGTGTCCGTGGAAGAAGAACGCTCGGTCTCCTGCAGCTAATGCTTTCGCTCCATAGTCGTTTCAGCAGCGTTGAACCCTCATTTTATTTTTTCTCTTTGCGAAAGCAATAATACGCCAGGTCTAACCGCTCGTCGCTGTGTGCCGTGTCCGTGGAAAAACAGAAGAATGCTCGGTCTCCTGCAGCTAATGCTTTCGCTCCATAGTGGGTTCAGCAGCGTTGAACCCTCATTTTATTTTTTTTTCTTGCGAAAGCAATGAACCGCCAGGTCTAAAAGCTCGTCGCTGTGTACTGTGTCCGTGGAAGAAGAAGAACGCTCGGTCTCCTTGCAGCTAATGCTTTCTCACCATAGTCGGTTCAGCAGCGTTGTACCCTCCTCATTTTATTTTTTTTCGTTGTCAGAGCAATAATACGCCAGGTCTAACCGCTCGTCGCTGTGTGCCGTGTCCGTGGAAGAAGAAGAAGAACGCTCGGTCTCCTGCAGCTAATGCTTTCGCTCCATAGTCGGTTCAGCAGCGTTGAACCCTCATTTTATTTGTTTATATTGCGAAAGCAATAATACGCCAGGTCTAACCGCTCGT
This sequence comes from Amblyomma maculatum, assembly GCF_055883805.1. NCBI lineage: Eukaryota > Metazoa > Arthropoda > Arachnida > Ixodida > Ixodidae > Amblyomma > Amblyomma maculatum. The sequence continues at coordinate 17,544,551 of NW_028146738.1, forward strand.
TCCTGTGTGCCGTGTCCGTGGAAAAACAAAAGAATGCTCGGTCTCCTGCAGCTAATGCTTTCGCTCCATAGTGGGTTCAGCAGCGTTGAACTCTCATTTTATTTTTTTTGTTGCGAAAGCAATGCTACGCCAGGTCTAAAAGCTCGTCGCTGTGTGCCGTCTCCGTGGAAGAAGAAGAAGAACGCTCGGTCTCCTGCAGCTAATGCTTTCGCTCCATAGTCGGTTCAGCAGCATTGAACCCTCCTCATTTTATTTTTTTTTGTTGTGAAAGCAATAATACGCTAGGTCTAACCGCTCGTCGCAGTGTGCCGTGTCCGTGGAAGAAGAAGAATAACGCTCGGTCTCCTGCAGCTAATGCTTTCGCCCCATAGTCGGTTCAGCAGCGTTGAAACCTCCTCATTTTATTTTTTTTTATTGCGAAAGCAATACTACGCCAGGTCTAACCGCTCGTCCCTGTGTGCCGTGTCCGTGGAAAAACAGAAGAATACTCGCTCTCCTGCAGCTTATGCTTTCTCTCCATATTGGGTTCAGCAGCGTTGAACCCTCATTTTATTTTTTTTGTTGCGAAAGGAATGTACCGCCAGGTCTAAAAGCTCGTCGCTGTGTGCCGTGTCCGTGGAAGAAGAAGAACGCTCGGTATCCTGCAGCTAATGCTTTCGCTCCATAGTCGGATCAGCAGCGTTGAACCCTCATTTTATTTTTTCTTATTGCGAAAGCAATAATACGCCAGGTCTAACCGCTCGTCCCTGTGTGCCGTGTCCGTGGAAAAACAGAATACTCGGTCTCCTGCAGCTAATGCTTTCGCTCCATAGTGGGTTCAGCAGCGTCGAACCCTCATTTTATTTTTTTTGTTGCGAAAGCAATGCTATGCCAGGTCTAAAAGCTCGTCGCTGTGTGCCTTCTCCGTGGAAGAAGAAGAAGAACGCTCGGTCTCCTGCAGCTAATGCTTTCGCTCCATAGTCGGTTCAGCAGCATTGAACCCTCCTCATTTTATTTTTTTTGTTGTGAAAGCAATAATACGCCAGGTCTAACCGCTCGTCGCAGTGTGCCATGTCCGTGGAAGAAGAAGAACGCTCGGTCTCCTGCAGCTAATGCTTTCGCCCCATAGTCGGTTCAGCAGCGTTGAAACCTCCTCATTTTATCTTTTTATTGCGAAAGCAATACTACGCCAGGTCTAACCGCTCGTCCCTGTGTGCCGTGTCCGTGGAAAAACAGAATACTCGGTCTAATGCAGCTTATGCTTTCTATCCATAGTGGGTTCAGCAGCGTTGAACCCTCATTTTATTTTTTTTTGTTGCGAAAGCAATGCACCGCCAGGTCTAAAAGCTCGTCGCTGTGCGCCGTGTCCGTGGAAGAAGAAGAACGCTCGGTCTCCTGCAGCTAATGCTTTCGCTCCATAGTCGGTTCAGCAGCGTTGAACCCTCATTTTATTTGTTTATATTGCGAAAGCAATAATACGCCAGGTCTAACCGCTCGTTCCTGTGTGCCGTGTCCGTGGAAAAACAAAAGAATGCTCAGTCTCCTGCAGCTAATGCTTTCGCTCCATAGTGGGTTCAGCAGCGTTGAACCCTCATTTTATTTTTTTTGTTGCGAAAGCAATGCACCGCCAGGTCTAAAAGCTCGTCGCTGTGCGCCGTGTCCGTGGAAGAAGAACGCTCGGTCTCCTGCAGCTAATGCTTTCGCTCCATAGTCGTTTCAGCAGCGTTGAACCCTCATTTTATTTTTTCTCTTTGCGAAAGCAATAATACGCCAGGTCTAACCGCTCGTCGCTGTGTGCCGTGTCCGTGGAAAAACAGAAGAATGCTCGGTCTCCTGCAGCTAATGCTTTCGCTCCATAGTGGGTTCAGCAGCGTTGAACCCTCATTTTATTTTTTTTTCTTGCGAAAGCAATGAACCGCCAGGTCTAAAAGCTCGTCGCTGTGTACTGTGTCCGTGGAAGAAGAAGAACGCTCGGTCTCCTTGCAGCTAATGCTTTCTCACCATAGTCGGTTCAGCAGCGTTGTACCCTCCTCATTTTATTTTTTTTCGTTGTCAGAGCAATAATACGCCAGGTCTAACCGCTCGTCGCTGTGTGCCGTGTCCGTGGAAGAAGAAGAAGAACGCTCGGTCTCCTGCAGCTAATGCTTTCGCTCCATAGTCGGTTCAGCAGCGTTGAACCCTCATTTTATTTGTTTATATTGCGAAAGCAATAATACGCCAGGTCTAACCGCTCGTTCCTGTGTGCCGTGTCCGTGGAAAAACAAAAGAATGCTCGGTCTCCTGCAGCTAATGCTTTCGCTCCATAGTGGGTTCAGCAGCGTTGAACTCTCATTTTATTTTTTTTGTTGCGAAAGCAATGCTACGCCAGGTCTAAAAGCTCGTCGCTGTGTGCCGTCTCCGTGGAAGAAGAAGAAGAACGCTCGGTCTCCTGCAGCTAATGCTTTCGCTCCATAGTCGGTTCAGCAGCATTGAACCCTCCTCATTTTATTTTTTTTTGTTGTGAAAGCAATAATACGCTAGGTCTAACCGCTCGTCGCAGTGTGCCGTGTCCGTGGAAGAAGAAGAATAACGCTCGGTCTCCTGCAGCTAATGCTTTCGCCCCATAGTCGGTTCAGCAGCGTTGAAACCTCCTCATTTTATTTTTTTTTATTGCGAAAGCAATACTACGCCAGGTCTAACCGCTCGTCCCTGTGTGCCGTGTCCGTGGAAAAACAGAAGAATACTCGCTCTCCTGCAGCTTATGCTTTCTCTCCATATTGGGTTCAGCAGCGTTGAACCCTCATTTTATTTTTTTTGTTGCGAAAGGAATGTACCGCCAGGTCTAAAAGCTCGTCGCTGTGTGCCGTGTCCGTGGAAGAAGAAGAACGCTCGGTATCCTGCAGCTAATGCTTTCGCTCCATAGTCGGATCAGCAGCGTTGAACCCTCATTTTATTTTTTCTTATTGCGAAAGCAATAATACGCCAGGTCTAACCGCTCGTCCCTGTGTGCCGTGTCCGTGGAAAAACAGAATACTCGGTCTCCTGCAGCTAATGCTTTCGCTCCATAGTGGGTTCAGCAGCGTCGAACCCTCATTTTATTTTTTTTGTTGCGAAAGCAATGCTATGCCAGGTCTAAAAGCTCGTCGCTGTGTGCCTTCTCCGTGGAAGAAGAAGAAGAACGCTCGGTCTCCTGCAGCTAATGCTTTCGCTCCATAGTCGGTTCAGCAGCATTGAACCCTCCTCATTTTATTTTTTTTGTTGTGAAAGCAATAATACGCCAGGTCTAACCGCTCGTCGCAGTGTGCCATGTCCGTGGAAGAAGAAGAACGCTCGGTCTCCTGCAGCTAATGCTTTCGCCCCATAGTCGGTTCAGCAGCGTTGAAACCTCCTCATTTTATTTTTTTTTATTACGAAAGCAATACTACGCCAGGTCTAACCGCTCGTCGCTGTGTGCCGTGTCCGTGGAAAAACAGAAGAATACTCGGTCTCCTGCAGCTTATGCTTTCTCTCCATAGTGGGTTCAGCAGCGTTGAACCCTCATTTTATTTTTTTTCTTGCGAAAGCAATGCACCGCCAGGTCTAAAAGCTCGTCGCTGTGCGCCGTGTCCGTGGAAGAAGAAGAACGCTCGGTCTCCTGCAGCTAATGCTTTCTCACCATAGTCGGTTCAGCAGCGTTGTAACCTCCTCATTTTATTTTTTTTTTTTGTTGTCAGAGCAATAATACGCCAGGTCTAACCGCTCGTCGCTGTGTGCCGTGTTCGTGGAAGAAGAAGAACGCTCGGTCTCCTGCAGCTAATTCTTTCGCTCCATAGTCGGTTCAGCAGCGTTGAACCCTCATTTTATTTTTTCTCATTGCGAAAGCAATAATACGCCAGGTCTAACCGCTCGTCCCTGTGTGCCGTGTCCGTGGAAAAACAAAAGAATGCTCGGTCTCCTGCAGCTAATGCTTTCGCTCCATAGTGGGTTCAGCAGCGTTGAACCCTCATTTTATTTTTTTTGTTGCGAAAGCAATGCTACGCCAGGTCTAAAAGCTCGTCGCTGTGTGCCGTCTCCGTGGAAGAAGAAGAACGCTCGGTCTCCTGCAGCTAATGCTTTCGCTCCATAGTCGGTTCAGCAGCATTGAACCCTCCTCATTTTATTTTTTTTTTGTTGTGAAAGCAATAATACGCCAGGTCTAACCGCTCGTCGCAGTGTGCCGTGTCCGTGGAAGAAGAAGAATAACGCTCGGTCTCCTGCAGCTAATGCTTTCGCCGCATAGTCGGTTCAGCAGCGTTGAAACCTCCTCATTTTATTTTTTTTATTGCGAAAGCAATACTACGCCAGGTCTAACCGCTCGTCCCTGTGTGCCGTGTCCGTGGAAAAACAGAAGAATACTCGGTCTCCTGCAGCTTATGCTTTCTTTCCATAGTGGGTTCAGCAGCGTTGAACCCTCATTTTATTTTTTTGTTGAGAAAGCAATGCACCGCCAGGTCTAAAAGCTCGTCGCTGTGCGCCGTGTCTGTGGAAGAAGAAGAACGCTCGGTCTCCTGCAGCTAATGCTTTCGCTCCATAGTCGGTTCAGCAGCGTTGAACCCTCATTTTATTTTTTCTTATTGCGAAAGCAATAATACGCCAGGTCTAACCGCTCGTTCCTGTGTGCCGTGTCCGTGGAAAAACAAAAGAATGCTCGGTCTCCTGCAGCTAATGCTTTCGCTCCATAGTGGGTTCAGCAGCGTTGAACCCTCATTTTATTTTTTTTTGTTGCGAAAGCAATGCACCGCCAGGTCTAAAAGCTCGTCGCTGTGCGCCGTGTCCGTGGAAGAAGAACGCTCGGTCTCCTGCAGCTAATGCTTTCGCTCCATAGTCGGTTCAGCAGCGTTGAACCCTCATTTTATTTTTTCTTATTGCGAAAGCAATAATACGCGAGGTCTAACCGCTCGTCCCTGAGTGCCGTGTCCGTGGAAAAACAGAAGAATGCTCGGTCTCCTGCAGCTAATGCTTTCGCTCCATAATCCGTTCAGCAGCGTTGAACCCTCATTTTATTTTTTTTGTTGCGAAAGCAATGCTACGCCAGTTCTAATAGCTCGTCGCTGTGTGCCGTGTCCGTGGAAAAACAGAAGAATGCTCGTTCTCCTGCAGCTAATGCTTTCTCTCCATAGTCGGTTCAGCAGCGTTGAACCATCCTCATTTTATTTTTTTTTGTTGTGAAAGCAATGCACCGCCAGGTCTAACCGCTCGTCGTTGTGTGCCGTGTCCGTGGAAGAAGAAGAACGCTCGGTCTCCTGCAGCTAATGCTTTCGCTCCATAGTCGGTTCAGCAGCGTTGAACCCTCATTTTATTTTTTCTCTTTGCGAAAGCAATAATACGACAGGTCTAACCGCTCGTCGCTGTGTGCCGTGTCCGTGGAAAAACAGAAGAATGCTCGGTCTCCTGCAGCTAATGCTTTCGCTCCATAGTGTGTTCAGCAGTGTTGAACCCTCATTTATTTTTTTTTCTTGCGAAAGCAATGCACCGCCAGGTCTAAAAGCTCGTCGCTGTGTGCTGTGTCCGTGGAAGAAGAAGAACGCTCGGTCTCCTGCAGCTAATGCTTTCTCACCATAGTCGGTTCAGCAGCGTTGTAACCTCCTCATTTTAAATTTTTTTTGTTGTCAGAGCAATAATACGTCAGGTCTAACCGCTCGTCGCTGTGTGCCGTGTCCGTGGAAAAACAAAAGAATGCTCGGTCTCCTGCAGCTAATGCTTTCGCTCCATAGTGGGTTCAGCAGCGTTGAACTCTCATTTTATTTTTTTTGTTGCGAAAGCAATGCTACGCCAGGTCTAAAAGCTCGTCGCTGTGTGCCGTCTCCGTGGAAGAAGAAGAAGAACGCTCGGTCTCCTGCAGCTAATGCTTTCGCTCCATAGTCGGTTCAGCAGCATTGAACCCTCCTCATTTTATTTTTTTTGTTGTGAAAGCAATAATACGCTAGGTCTAACCGCTCGTCGCAGTGTGCCGTGTCCGTGGAAGAAGAAGAATAACGCTCGGTCTCCTGCAGCTAATGCTTTCGCCCCATAGTCGGTTCAGCAGCGTTGAAACCTCCTCATTTTATTTTTTTTTTATTGCGAAAGCAATACTACGCCAGGTCTAACCGCTCGTCCCTGTGTGCCGTGTCCGTTGAAAAACAGAAGAATACTCGCTATCCTGCAGCTTATGCTTTCTCTCCATATTGGGTTCAGCAGCGTTGAACCCTCATTTTATTTTTTTTGTTGCGAAAGGAATGTACCGCCAGGTCTAAAAGCTCGTCGCTGTGTGCCGTGTCCGTGGAAGAAGAAGAACGCTCGGTATCCTGCAGCTAATGCTTTCGCTCCATAGTCGGTTCAGCAGCGTTGAACCCTCATTTTATTTTTTCTTATTTCGAAAGCAATAATACGCCAGGTCTAACCGCTCGTCCCTGTGTGCCGTGTCCGTGGAAAAACAGAATACTCGGTCTCCTGCAGCTAATGCTTTCGCTCCATAGTGGGTTCAGCAGCGTCGAACCCTCATTTTATTTTTTTTGTTGCGAAAGCAATGCTATGCCAGGTCTAAAAGCTCGTCGCTGTGTGCCTTCTCCGTGGAAGAAGAAGAAGAACGCTCGGTCTCCTGCAGCTAATGCTTTCGCTCCATAGTCGGTTCAGCAGCATTGAACCCTCCTCATTTTATTTTTTTTGTTGTGAAAGCAATAATACGCCAGGTCTAACCGCTCGTCGCAGTGTGCCATGTCCGTGGAAGAAGAAGAACGCTCGGTCTCCTGCAGCTAATGCTTTCGCCCCATAGTCGGTTCAGCAGCGTTGAAACCTCCTCATTTTATTTTTTTTTATTACGAAAGCAATACTACGCCAGGTCTAACCGCTCGTCCCTGTGTGCCGTGTCCGTGGAAAAACAGAAGAATACTCGGTCTCCTGCAGCTTATGCTTTCTCTCCATAGTGGGTTCAGCAGCGTTGAACCCTCATTTTATTTTTTTTCTTGCGAAAGCAATGCACCGCCAGGTCTAAAAGCTCGTCGCTGTGCGCCGTGTCCGTGGAAGAAGAAGAACGCTCGGTCTCCTGCAGCTAATGCTTTCTCACCATAGTCGGTTCAGCAGCGTTGTAACCTCCTCATTTTATTTTTTTTTTGTTGTCAGAGCAATAATACGCCAGGTCTAACCGCTCGTCGCTGTGTGCCGTGTTCGTGGAAGAAGAAGAACGCTCGGTCTCCTGCAGCTAATTCTTTCGCTCCATAGTCGGTTCAGCAGCGTTGAACCCTCATTTTATTTTTTCTTATTGCGAAAGCAATAATACGCCAGGTCTAACCGCTCGTCCCTGTGTGCCGTGTCCGTGGAAAAACAAAAGAATGCTCGGTCTCCTGCAGCTAATGCTTTCGCTCCATAGTGGGTTCAGCAGCGTTGAACCCTCATTTTATTTTCTTTGTTGCGAAAGCAATGCTACGCCAGGTCTAAAAGCTCGTCGCTGTGTGCCGTCTCCGTGGAAGAAGAAGAACGCTCGGTCTCCTGCAGCTAATGCTTTCGCTCCATAGTCGGTTCAGCAGCATTGAACCCTCCTCATTTTATTTTTTTTTTTGTTGTGAAAGCAATAATACGCCAGGTCTAACCGCTCGTCGCAGTGTGCCGTGTCCGTGGAAGAAGAAGAATAACGCTCGGTCTCCTGCAGCTAATGCTTTCGCCGCATAGTCGGTTCAGCAGCGTTGAAACCTCCTCATTTTATTTTTGTTATTGCGAAAGCAATACTACGCCAGGTCTAACCGCTCGTCCCTGTGTGCCGTGTCCGTGGAAAAACAGAAGAATACTCGGTCTCCTGCAGCTTATGCTTTCTTTCCATAGTGGGTTCAGCAGCGTTGAACCCTCATTTTATTTTTTTGTTGAGAAAGCAATGCACCGCCAGGTCTAAAAGCTCGTCGCTGTGCGCCGTGTCTGTGGAAGAAGAAGAACGCTCGGTCTCCTGCAGCTAATGCTTTCGCTCCATAGTCGGTTCAGCAGCGTTGAACCCTCATTTTATTTTTTCTTATTGCGAAAGCAATAATACGCCAGGTCTAACCGCTCGTTCCTGTGTGCCGTGTCCGTGGAAAAACAAAAGAATGCTCGGTCTCCTGCAGCTAATGCTTTCGCTCCATAGTAGGTTCAGCAGCGTTGAACCCTCATTTTATTTTTTTTTTGTTGCGAAAGCAATGCACCGCCAGGTCTAAAAGCTCGTCGCTGTGCGCCGTGTCCGTGGAAGAAGAACGCTCGGTCTCCTGCAGCTAATGCTTTCGCTCCATAGTCGGTTCAGCAGCGTTGAACCCTCATTTTATTTTTTCTTATTGCGAAAGCAATAATACGCCAGGTCTAACCGCTCGTCCCTGAGTGCCGTGTCCGTGGAAAAACAGAAGAATGCTCGGTCTCCTGCAGCTAATGCTTTCGCTCCATAATCCGTTCAGCAGCGTTGAACCCTCATTTTATTTTTTTTTTGTTGCGAAAGCAATGCACCGCCAGGTCTAAAAGCTCGTCGCTGTGCGCCGTGTCCGTGGAAGAAGAACGCTCGGTCTCCTGCAGCTAATGCTTTCGCTCCATAGTCGGTTCAGCAGCGTTGAACCCTCATTTTATTTTTTCTTATTGCGAAAGCAATAATACGCCAGGTCTAACCGCTCGTCGCTGTGTGCCGTGTCTGTGGAAAAACAGAAGAATGCTCGGTCTCCTGCAGCTAATGCTTTCGCTCCATAGTGGGTTCAGCAGCGTCGAACCCTCATTTTATTTTTTTTTTCTTGCGAAAGCAATGAACCGCCAGGTCTAAAAGCTCGTCGCTGTGTACTGTGTTCGTGGAAGAAGAAGAACGCTCGGTCTCCTTGCAGCTAATGCTTTCTCACCATAGTCGGTTCAGCAGCGTTGTACCCTCCTCATTTTATTTTTTTTCGTTGTCAGAGCAATAATACGCCAGGTCTAACCGCTCGTCCCTGTGTGCCGTGTCCGTGGAAAAACAAAAGAATACTCGGTCTCCTGCAGCTTATGCTTTCTCTCCATAGTGGGTTCAGCAGCGTTGAGCCCTCATTTTATTTTTTTTGTTGCGAAAGGAATGTACCGCCCATAGAGTTAATACAAAGACTCTAGAGGGAAAGCTGGGCAGGGAAACGAGCTTCCCACTGGTTGGTCGCCATCATCAAATTTCTCATTGTGGCCAGCACAATTTTTGCTCGCTGCGTCAAAAATGAATAAAGGTTTAAACAAAAGTTTTAAAAACCGCTGCATATAACACAACTGTAGGAAATTTCTATACAATGTTTTCAAGTTTCAAGCACATTATATGATCTTTGGCACCTTCTTGGTCGTAAAGGAATGATGTAGAACGATTGGAATCCATGTTTGCGAGCAGACGTAGCAGACGCCCTTTGAGTTTCGGTTTCAAATTTCACTTTTCGAGCACCTCGAGGTCAGACACTTGAAACAACAAGAAGTTTATAGCATGCTTGCTCTTTCATGCATCGCGATGGCGCCTTCCTGCGCTGTATGCAAGGCAACAGCTATAAAAGGATCCGGCACATCGCTTCACGTGTGAGTAGACGTGCCACATTTTATATTTGCAAATTTCATAATAGGTGTTCATAATTATACCTGTGCGAACTAGAGTTTTCTTTCAAGCAAGTCAAGTTATGCTAGATTAGATTTGTATGCTTGATTTTTTGCCCTCTTGTTCTCCTCTTTCTTTTTTCCTGCTTAATCTTTAGTTTTACATTATTTTTTTTTTATGTCAGCTGACAGCATATGTATGCTCAGACTTGTCTTACGCTGCTAAAAACTGCCCTACAAGCCTTCTGTTGGCTTTGGCAGGCCCGTATATGCATCATGGCATTCCACGAATGAATCATTATAATGATATACTTGCATGATCTCGTTTAATGCTACATGAGTGTGAAATTGCACACTATGAGATGACTAAAATGCTCAGTTCCTAACTTCGGGCTGCAACTCAAATAAAAGGTCTTCAGTGATATGCCTTACCACTGTGTGCATGTCTTGCCATGAGATGCACAAAAACCATTATGATCCTGTTTATTTTTAAGTATATTGAGCTTCCTTATCGCAATTTCCCAAGCCTGCTAGGGGACACATTATGCTAATTTTAAATGGTGAATGATCGAGTGTTTTCAGTGGCATCTAAATTTGTTTTAGAGTAATGTTTTGCATCGCTAATACATGCGGTAATAAAGACGATATTATTTAGCGCATTTCTGATTCCTCATAACTGCTACTCCATATACTGAAGAACAAACAGCTGTTAAAATGGCTGGAGATGATGCTGTGGTGAGATAATCCCATTGCGCCATTGTCCCGCGCCAGAAAAGGTACGTCGACTTCATCCTATGCGAAACTCAAGGTAAAAAAATGCACAAGATCCACAGGAGTTGAGAAACCTTTGACATTTATAAAAAGAAACAAAATAAAAAATACGCACGCAAGGCAAATCAACATTAAACACACACGAGCACCCTTTGACATTTGCTGTATGCAGCACTAACCATCCCGGATAGACCAAGAAAGGCCGTTAGCTGTGGAATTCGTCAATGTTTTTTGTTAATATACTGTGGTCGCTGTCTTGCGCCAAAGCAAATTTCTGACGTCTTTTCAGGTGATCGGGCACAGAGGAGATGCATGTGTCCTCGACAGACGAAATGCATGCGAAGCGCGTAACAATTGCAGGGATAGCCCGCCTTACGATAACAACTCGGAAGAGGCAGGACTCCTATGTGATGTTACAGTAGGTACGCGACGCAACATACCACCAGAAATACTCCAGACGCGACGATTCTGCCGTTGTTTACAGCACCTACTCTACAGTAACACAGTAGCCGCCAGTTAACTGCACGCCGCCATCTTCCCACGATCTATGTTGCCAGTTTCAAACCATCTTCATGTGCTTGATTTAGCAAGTAACAATCATCTGGCAACCATTAAACAGAGTGATGATGGCGGCAATCACGCGGTCACTACTCGAATGCATTGGCTGAATGGGCAGCTTTCCCTCTACTTTGTATTAACTCTATGGTACCGCCAGGTCTAAAAGCTCGTCGCTGTGTGCCGTCTCCGTGGAAGAAGAAGAACGCTCGGTCTCCTGCAGCTAATGCTTTCGCTCCATAGTCGGTTCAGCAGCATTGAACCCTCCTCATTTTATTTTTTTTTGTTGTGAAAGCAATAATACGCCAGGTCTAACCGCTCGTCGCAGTGTGCCGTGTCCGTGGAAGAAGAAGAATAACGCTCGGTCTCCTGCAGCTAATGCTTTCGCCCCATAGTCGGTTCAGCAGCGTTGAAACCTCCTCATTTTATTTTTTTTATTGCGAAAGCAATACTACGCCAGGTCTAACCGCTCGTCCCTGTGTGCCGTGTCCGTGGAAAAACAGAAGAATACTCGGTCTCCTGAAGCTTATGCTTTCTCTCCATAGTGGGTTCAGCAGCGTTGAACCCTCATTTTATTTTTTTTTGTTGCGAAAGCAATGCACCGCCAGGTCTAAAAGCTCGTCGCTGTGCGCCGTGTCCGTGGAAGAAGAAGAACGCTCGGTCTCCTGCAGCTAATGCTTTCGCCCCATAGTCGGTTCAGCAGCGTTGAAACCTCCTCATTTTATTTTTTTTATTGCGAAAGCAATACTACGCCAGGTCTAACCGCTCGTCCCTGTGTGCCGTGTCCGTAGAAAAACAGAAGAATACTCGGTCTCCTGCAGCTTATGCGCTGTTGAACCCTCATTTTATTTTTTTTGTTGAGAAAGCAATGCACCGCCAGGTCTAAAAGCTCGTCGCTGTGCGCCGTCTCCGTGGAAGAAGAAGAACGCTCGGTCTCCTGCAGCTAATGCTTTCGCTCCATAGTCGGTTCAGCAGCGCTGAACCCTCATTTTATTTTTTCTTATTGCGAAAGCAATAATACGCCAGGTCTAACCGCTCGTCCCTGTGTGCCGTGTCCGTGGAAAAACAGAAGAATACTCGGTCTCCTCAGCTAGTGCTTTCGCTCCATAGTGGGTTCAGCAGCGTGGAACCCTCGTTTTATTTTTTTTGTTGCGAAAGCAATGCTACGCCAGGTCTAAAAGCTCGTCGCTGTGTGCCGTCTCCGTGGAAGAAGAAGAACGCTCGGTCTCCTGCAGCTAATGCTTTCGCTCCATAGTCAGTTCAGCAGCGTTGAACCCTCATTTTATTTTTTGTTATTGCGAAAGCAATAATACGCCAGGTCTAACCGCTCGTTCCTGTGTGCAGTGTCCGTGGAAAAACAAAAGAATGCTCGGTCTCCTGCAGCTAATGCTTGCGCTCCATAGTGGGTTCAGCAGCGTTGAACCCTCATTTTATTTTTTTTGTTGCGAAAGCAATGCTACGCCAGTTCTAATAGCTCGTCGCTGTGTGCCGTGTCCGTGGAAAAACAGAAGAATGCTCGGTCTCCTGCAGCTAATGCTTTCTCTCCATAGTCGGTTCAGCAGCGTTGAACCCTCATTTTATTTTTTCTCTTTGCGAAAGCAATAATACGCCAGGTCTAACCGCTCGTCGCTGTGTGCCGTGTCCGTGGAAGAAGAAGAACGCTCGGTCTCCTGCAGCTAATGCTTTCGCTCCATAGTCGGTTCAGCAGCGTTGAACCCTCATTTTATTTTTTCTCTTTGCGAAAGCAATAATACGCCAGGTCTAACCGCTCGTCGCTGTGTGCCGTGTCCGTGGAAAAACAGAAGAATGCTCGGTCTCCTGCAGCTAATGCTTTCGCTCCATAGTGGGTTCAGCAGTGTTGAACCCTCATTTATTTTTTTTTCTTGCGAAAGCAATGCTACGCCAGGTATAAAAGCTCGTCGCTGTGTGCCGTCTCCGTGGAAGAAGAAGAACGCTCGGTCTCCTGCAGCTAATGCTTTCGCTCCATAGTCGGTTCAGCAGCATTGAACCCTCCTCATTTTATTTTTTTTATTGCGAAAGCAATACTACGCCAGGTCTAACCGCTCGTCCCTGTGTGCCGTGTCCGTGGAAAAACAGAAGAATACTCGGTCTAATGCAGCTTATGCTTTCTATCCATAGTGGGTTCAGCAGCGTTGAACCCTCATTTTATTTTTTTTGTTGCGAAAGCAATGCACCGCCAGGTCTAAAAGCTCGTCGCTGTGCGCCGTGTCCGTGGAAGAAGAAGAACGCTCGGTCTCCTGCAGCTAATGCTTTCGCTCCATAGTCGGTTCAGCAGCGTTGAACCCTCATTTTATTTTTTTATATTGCGAAAGCAATAATACGCCAGGTCTAACCGCTCGTTCCTGTGTGCCGTGTCCGTGGAAAAACAAAAGAATGCTCAGTCTCCTGCAGCTAATGCTTTCGCTCCATAGTGGGTTCAGCAGCGTTGAACCCTCATTTTATTTTTTTTGTTGCGAAAGCAATGCACCGCCAGGTCTAAAAGCTCGTCGCTGTGCGCCGTGTCCGTGGAAGAAGAACGCTCGGTCTCCTGCAGCTAATGCTTTCGTTCCATAGTCGGTTCAGCAGCGTTGAACCCTCATTTTATTTTTTCTCTTTGCGAAAGCAATAATACGCCAGGTCTAACCGCTCGTCGCTGTGTGCCGTGTCCGTGGAAAAACAGAAGAATGCTCGGTCTCCTGCAGCTAATGCTTTCGCTCCATAGTGGGTTCAGCAGCGTTGAACCCTCATTTTATTTTTTTTTCTTGCGAAAGCAATGAACCGCCAGGTCTAAAAGCTCGTCGCTGTGTACTGTGTCCGTGGAAGAAGAAGAACGCTCGGTCTCCTTGCAGCTAATGCTTTCTCACCATAGTCGGTTCAGCAGCGTTGTACCCTCCTCATTTTATTTTTTTTCGTTGTCAGAGCAATAATACGCCAGGTCTAACCGCTAGTCGCTGTGTGCCGTGTCCGTGGAAGAAGAAGAAGAACGCTCGGTCTCCTGCACCTAATGCTTTCGCTCCATAGTCGGTTCAGCAGCGTTGAACCCTCATTTTATTTTTTTTTATTGCGAAAGCAATAATACGCCAGGTCTAACCGCTCGTCCCTGTGTGCCGTGTCCGTGGAAAAACAAAAGAATGCTCGGTCTCCTGCAGCTAATGCTTTCGCTCCATAGTGGGTTCAGCAGCGTTGAACTCTCATTTTATTTTTTTTGTTGCGAAAGCAATGCTACGCCAGGTCTAAAAGCTCGTCGCTGTGTGCCGTCTCCGTGGAAGAAGAAGAAGAACGCTCGGTCTCCTGCAGCTAATGCTTTCGCTCCATAGTCGGTTCAGCAGCATTGAACCCTCCTCATTTTATTTTTTTTTGTTGTGAAAGCAATAATACGCTAGGTCTAACCGCTCGTCGCAGTGTGCCGTGTCCGTGGAAGAAGAAGAATAACGCTCGGTCTCCTGCAGCTAATGCTTTCGCCCCATAGTCGGTTCAGCAGCGTTGAAACCTCCTCATTTTATTTTTTTTTATTGCGAAAGCAATACTACGCCAGGTCTAACCGCTCGTCCCTGTGTGCCGTGTCCGTGGAAAAACAGAAGAATACTCGCTCTCCTGCAGCTTATGCTTTCTCTCCATAGTGGGTTCAGCAGCGTTGAACCCTCATTTTATTTTTTTTTGTTGCGAAAGGAATGTACCGCCAGGTCTAAAAGCTCGTCGCTGTGTGCCGTGTCCGTGGAAGAAGAAGAACGCTCGGTCTCCTGCAGCTAATGCTTTCGCTCCATAGTCGGTTCAGCAGCGTTGAACCCTCATTTTATTTTTTCTTATTGCGAAAGCAATAATACGCCAGGTCTAACCGCTCGTCCCTGTGTGCCGTGTCCGTGGAAAAACAGAAGAATACTCGGTCTCCTGCAGCTTATGCTTTCTCTCCATAGTGGGTTCAGCAGCGTTGAACCCTCATTTTATTTTTTTTCTTGCGAAAGCAATGCACCGCCAGGTCTAAAAGCTCGTCGCTGTGCGCCGTGTCCGTGGAAGAAGAAGAACGCTCGGTCTCCTGCAGCTAATGCTTTCTCACCATAGTCGGTTCAGCAGCGTTGTAACCTCCTCATTTTATTTTTTTTTCGTTGTCAGAGCAATAATACGCCAGGTCTAACCGCTCGTCGCTGTGTGCCGTGTTCGTGGAAGAAGAAGAACGCTCGGTCTCCTGCAGCTAATGCTTTCGCTCCATAGTCGGTTCAGCAGCGTTGAACACTCATTTTATTTTTTATTATTGCGAAAGCAATAATACGCCAGGTCTAACCGCTCGTCCCTGTGTGCCGTGTCCGTGGAAAAACAAGAGAATGCTCGCTCTCCTGCAGCTAATGCTTTCGCTCCATAGTGGGTTCAGCAGCGTTGAACCCTCATTTTATTTTTTTTGTTGCGAAAGCAATGCTACGCCAGGTCTAAAAGCTCGTCGCTGTGTGCCGTCTCCGTGGAAGAAGAAGAACGCTCGGTCTCCTGCAGCTAATGCTTTCGCTCCATAGTCGGTTCAGCAGCATTGAACCCTCCTCATTTTATTTTTTTTTGTTGTGAAAGCAATAATACGCCAGGTCTAACCGCTCGTCGCAGTGTGCCGTGTCCGTGGAAGAAGAAGAACAACGCTCGGTCTCCTGCAGCTAATGCTTTCGCCGCATAGTCGGTTCAGCAGCGTTGAAACCTAATCATTTTATTTTTTTTATTGCGAAAGCAATACTACGCCAGGTCTAACCGCTCGTCCCTGTGTGCCGTGTCCGTGGAAAAACAGAAGAATACTCGGTCTCCTGCAGCTTATGCTTTCTTTCCATAGTGGGTTCAGCAGCGTTGAACCCTCATTTTATTTTTTCTCTTTGCGAAAGCAATAATACGCCAGGTCTAACCGCTCGTCGCTGTGTGCCGTGTCCGTGGAAAAACAGAAGAATGCTCGGTCTCCTGCAGCTAATGCTTTCGCTCCATAGTGGATTCAGCAGTGTTGAACCCTCATTTATTTTTTTTTCTTGCGAAAGCAATGCACCGCCAGGTCTAAAAGCTCGTCGCTGTGTGCTGTGTCCGTGGAAGAAGAAGAACGCTCGGTCTCCTGCAGCTAATGCTTTCTCACCATAGTCGGTTCAGCAGCGTTGTAACCTCCTCATTTTATATTTTTTTTGTTGTCAGAGCAATAATACGCCAGGTCTAACCGCTCGTCGCTGTGTGCCGTGTCCGTGGAAGAAGAAGAACGCTCGGTCTCCTGCAGCTAATGCTTTCGCTCCATAGTCGGTTCAGCAGCGTTGAACCCTCATTTTATTTTTTCTTATTGCGAAAGCAATAATACGCCAGGTCTAACCGCTCGTCCCTGTGTGCCGTGTCCGTGGAAAAACAAAAGAATGCTCGGTCTCCTGCAGCTAATGCTTTCGCTCCATAGTGGGTTCAGAAGCGTTGAACACTCATTTTATTTTTTTTGTTGCGAAAGCAATGCTACGCCAGGTATAAAAGCTCGTCGCTGTGTGCCGTCTCCGTGGAAGAAGAAGAACGCTCGGTCTCCTGCAGCTAATGCTTTCGCTCCATAGTCGGTTCAGCAGCATTGAACCCTCCTCATTTTATTTTTTTTATTGCGAAAGCAATACTACGCCAGGTCTAACCGCTCGTCCCTGTGTGCCGTGTCCGTGGAAAAACAGAAGAATACTCGGTCTAATGCAGCTTATGCTTTCTATGCATAGTGGGTTCAGCAGCGTTGAACCCTCATTTTATTTTTTTTGTTGCGAAATGAATGTACCGCCAGGTCTAAAAGCTCGTCGCTGTGTGCCGTGTCCGTGGAAGAAGAAGAACGCTCGGTCTCCTGCAGCTAATGCTTTCGCTCCATAGTCGGTTCAGCAGCGTTGAACCCTCATTTTATTTTTTCTTATTGCGAAAGCAATAATACGCCAGGTCTAACCGCTCGTCCCTGTGTGCCGTGTCCGTGGAAAAACAGAAGAATACTCGGTCTCCTGCAGCTTATGCTTTCTCTCCATAGTGGGTTCAGCAGCGTTGAACCCTCATTTTATTTTTTTTCTTGCGAAAGCAATGCACCGCCAGGTCTAAAAGCTCGTCGCTGTGCGCCGTGTCCGTGGAAGAAGAAGAACGCTCGGTCTCCTGCAGCTAATGCTTTCTCACCATAGTCGGTTCAGCAGCGTTGTAACCTCCTCATTTTATTTTTTTTTGTTGTCAGAGCAATAATACGCCAGGTCTAACCGCTCGTCGCTGTGTGCCGTGTTCGTGGAAGAAGAAGAACGCTCGGTCTCCTGCAGCTAATGCTTTCGCTCCATAGTCGGTTCAGCAGCGTTGAACACTCATTTTATTTTTTCTTATTGCGAAAGCAATAATACGCCAGGTCTAACCGCTTGTCCCTGTGTGCCGTGTCCGTGGAAAAACAAGAGAATGCTCGCTCTCCTGCAGCTAATGCTTTCGCTCCATAGTGGGTTCAGCAGCGTTGAACCCTCATTTTATTTTTTTTGTTGCGAAAGCAATGCTACGCCAGGTCTAAAAGCTCGTCGCTGTGTGCCGTCTCCGTGGAAGAAGAAGAACGCTCGGTCTCCTGCAGCTAATGCTTTCGCTCCATAGTCGGTTCAGCAGCATTGAACCCTCCTCATTTTATTTTTTTTTTGTTGTGAAAGCAATAATACGCCAGGTCTAACCGCTCGTCGCAGTGTGCCGTGTCCGTGGAAGAAGAAGAATAACGCTCGGTCTCCTGCAGCTAATGCTTTCGCCGCATAGTCGGTTCAGCAGCGTTGAAACCTCCTCATTTTATTTTTTTTATTGCGAAAGCAATACTACGCCAGGTCTAACCGCTCGTCCCTGTGTGCCGTGTCGGTGGAAAAACAGAAGAATACTCGGTCTCCTGCAGCTTATGCTTTCTTTCCATAGTGGGTTCAGCAGCGTTGAACCCTCATTTTATTTTTTTGTTGAGAAAGCAATGCACCGCCAGGTCTAAAAGCTCGTCGCTGTGCGCCGTGTCTGTGGAAGAAGAAGAACGCTCGGTCTCCTGCAGCTAATGCTTTCGCTCCATAGTCGGTTCAGCAGCGTTGAACCCTCATTTTATTTTTTCTTATTGCGAAAGCAATAATACGCCAGGTCTAACCGCTCGTTCCTGTGTGCCGTGTCCGTGGAAAAACAAAAGAATGCTCGGTCTCCTGCAGCTAATGCTTTCGCTCCATAGTGGGTTCAGCAGCGTTGAACCCTCATTTTATTTTTTTTTGTTGCGAAAGCAATGCACCGCCAGGTCTAAAAGCTCGTCGCTGTGCGCCGTGTCCGTGGAAGAAGAACGCTCGGTCTCCTGCAGCTAATGCTTTCGCTCCATAGTCGGTTCAGCAGCGTTGAACCCTCAATTTATTTTTTCTTATTGCGAAAGCAATAATACGCCAGGTCTAACCGCTCGTCCCTGAGTGCCGTGTCCGTGGAAAAACAGAAGAATGCTCGGTCTCCTGCAGCTAATGCTTTCGCTCCATAATCCGTTCAGCAGCGTTGAACCCTCCTTTTATTTTTTTTTTTGTTGCGAAAGCAATGCACCGCCAGGTCTAAAAGCTCGTCGCTGTGCGCCGTGTCCGTGGAAGAAGAACGCTCGGTCTCCTGCAGCTAATGCTTTCGCTCCATAGTCGGTTCAGCAGCGTTGAACCCTCATTTTATTTTTTCTTATTGCGAAAGCAATAATACGCCAGGTCTAACCGCTCGTCGCTGTGTGCCGTGTCTGTGGAAAAACAGAAGAATGCTCGGTCTCCTGCAGCTAATGCTTTCGCTCCATAGTGGGTTCAGCAGCGTCGAACCCTCATTTTATTTTTTTTTTCTTGCGAAAGCAATGAACCGCCAGGTCTAAAAGCTCGTCGCTGTGTACTGTGTCCGTGGAAGAAGAAGAACGCTCGGTCTCCTTGCAGCTAATGCTTTCTCACCATAGTCGGTTCAGCAGCGTTGTACCCTCCTCATTTTATTTTTTTTCGTTGTCAGAGCAATAATACGCCAGGTCTAACCGCTCGTCCCTGTGTGCCGTGTCCGTGGAAAAACAAAAGAATACTCGGTCTCCTGCAGCTTATGCTTTCTCTCCATAGTGGGTTCAGCAGCGTTGAGCCCTCATTTTATTTTTTTTGTTGCGAAAGCAATGCACCGCCAGGTCTAAAAGCTCGTCGCTGTGTGCCGTCTCCGTGGAAGAAGAAGAAGAACGCTCGGTCTCCTGCAGCTAATGCTTTCGCTCCATAGTCGGTTCAGCAGCATTGAACCCTCCTCATTTTATTTTTTTGTTGTTGTGAAAGCAATAATACGCCAGGTCTAACCGCTCGTCGCAGTGTGCCGTGTCCGTGGAAGAAGAAGAATAACGCTCGGTCTCCTGCAGCTAATGCTTTCGCCCCATAGTCGGTTCAGCAGCGTTGAAACCTCCTCATTTTATTTTTTTTATTGCGAAAGCAATACTACGCCAGGTCTAACCGCTCGTCCCTGTGTGCCGTGTCCGTGGAAAAACAGAAGAATACTCGGTCTCCTGAAGCTTATGCTTTCTCTTTATAGTGGGTTCAGCAGCGTTGAACCCTCATTTTATTTTTTTTTGTTGCGAAAGCAATGCACCGCCAGGTCTAAAAGCTCGTCGCTGTGCGCCGTGTCCGTGGAAGAAGAAGAACGCTCGGTCTCCTGCAGCTAATGCTTTCGCCCCATAGTCGGTTCAGCAGCGTTGAAACCTCCTCATTTTATTTTTTTTATTGCGAAAGCAATACTACGCCAGGTCTAACCGCTCGTCCCTGTGTGCCGTGTCCGTGGAAAAACAGAAGAATACTCGGTCTCCTGCAGCTTATGCGCTGTTGAACCCTCATTTTATTTTTTTTGTTGAGAAAGCAATGCACCGCCAGGTCTAAAAGCTCGTCGCTGTGCGCCGTCTCCGTGGAAGAAGAAGAACGCTCGGTCTCCTGCAGCTAATGCTTTCGCTCCATAGTCGGTTCAGCAGCGTTGAACCCTCATTTTATTTTTTCTTATTGCGAAAGCAATAATACGCCAGGTCTAACCGCTCGTCGCTGTGTGCCGTGTCCGTGGAAAAACAGAAGAATGCTCGGTCTCCTGCAGCTAATGCTTTCGCTCCATAGTGGGTTCAGCAGTGTTGAACCCTCATTTATTTTTTTTTCTTGCGAAAGCAATGCACCGCCAGGTCTAAAAGCTCGTCGCTGTGTGCTGTGTCCGTGGAAGAAGAAGAACGCTCGGTCTCCTGCAGCTAATGCTTTCTCACCATAGTCGGTTCAGCAGCGTTGTAACCTCCTCATTTTATATTTTTTTTGTTGTCAGAGCAATAATACGCCAGGTCTAACCGCTCGTCGCTGTGTGCCGTGTCCGTGGAAGAAGAAGAACGCTCGGTCTCCTGCAGCTAATGCTTTCGCTCCATAGTCGGTTCAGCAGCGTTGAACCCTCATTTTATTTTTTCTTATTGCGAAAGCAATAATACGCCAGGTCTAACCGCTCGTCCCTGTGTGCCGTGTCCGTGGAAAAACAAAAGAATGCTCGGTCTCCTGCAGCTAATGCTTTCGCTCCATAGTGGGTTCAGAAGCGTTGAACACTCATTTTATTTTTTTTGTTGCGAAAGCAATGCTACGCCAGGTATAAAAGCTCGTCGCTGTGTGCCGTCTCCGTGTAAGAAGAAGAACGCTCGGTCTCCTGCAGCTAATGCTTTCGCTCCATAGTCGGTTCAGCAGCATTGAACCCTCCTCATTTTATTTTTTTTATTGCGAAAGCAATACTACGCCAGGTCTAACCGCTCGTCCCTGTGTGCCGTGTCCGTGGAAAAACAGAAGAATACTCGGTCTAATGCAGCTTATGCTTTCTATCCATAGTGGGTTCAGCAGCGTTGAACCCTCATTTTATTTTTTTTGTTGCGAAAGCAATGCACCGCCAGGTCTAAAAGCTCGTCGCTGTGCGCCGTGTCCGTGGAAGAAGAAGAACGCTCGGTCTCCTGCAGCTAATGCTTTCGCTCCATAGTCGGTTCAGCAGCGTTGAACCCTCATTTTATTTTTTTATATTGCGAAAGCAATAATACGCCAGGTCTAACCGCTCGTTCCTGTGTGCCGTGTCCGTGGAAAAACAAAAGAATGCTCAGTCTCCTGCAGCTAATGCTTTCGCTCCATAGTGGGTTCAGCAGCGTTGAACCCTCATTTTATTTTTTTTGTTGCGAAAGCAATGCACCGCCAGGTCTAAAAGCTCGTCGCTGTGCGCCGTGTCCGTGGAAGAAGAACGCTCGGTCTCCTGCAGCTAATGCTTTCGTTCCATAGTCGGTTCAGCAGCGTTGAACCATCATTTTATTTTTTCTCTTTGCGAAAGCAATAATACGCCAGGTCTAACCGCTCGTCGCTGTGTGCCGTGTCCGTGGAAAAACAGAAGAATGCTCGGTCTCCTGCAGC
This sequence comes from Amblyomma maculatum, assembly GCF_055883805.1. Classification (NCBI taxonomy): domain Eukaryota; kingdom Metazoa; phylum Arthropoda; class Arachnida; order Ixodida; family Ixodidae; genus Amblyomma; species Amblyomma maculatum. The sequence goes on from NW_028146738.1 coordinate 17,565,730, forward strand.
TAATGCTTTCGCTCCATAGTGGGTTCAGCAGCGTTGAACCCTCATTTTATTTTTTTTTCTTGCGAAAGCAATGAACCGCCAGGTCTAAAAGCTCGTCGCTGTGTACTGTGTCCGTGGAAGAAGAAGAACGCTCGGTCTCCTTGCAGCTAATGCTTTCTCACCATAGTCGGTTCAGCAGCGTTGTACCCTCCTCATTTTATTTTTTTTCGTTGTCAGAGCAATAATACGCCAGGTCTAACCGCTAGTCGCTGTGTGCCGTGTCCGTGGAAGAAGAAGAAGAACGCTCGGTCTCCTGCACCTAATGCTTTCGCTCCATAGTCGGTTCAGCAGCGTTGAACCCTCATTTTATTTTTTTTTATTGCGAAAGCAATAATACGCCAGGTCTAACCGCTCGTCCCTGTGTGCCGTGTCCGTGGAAAAACAAAAGAATGCTCGGTCTCCTGCAGCTAATGCTTTCGCTCCATAGTGGGTTCAGCAGCGTTGAACTCTCATTTTATTTTTTTTGTTGCGAAAGCAATGCTACGCCAGGTCTAAAAGCTCGTCGCTGTGTGCCGTCTCCGTGGAAGAAGAAGAAGAACGCTCGGTCTCCTGCAGCTAATGCTTTCGCTCCATAGTCGGTTCAGCAGCATTGAACCCTCCTCATTTTATTTTTTTTTATTGCGAAAGCAATACTACGCCAGGTCTAACCGCTCGTCCCTGTGTGCCGTGTCCGTGGAAAAACAGAAGAATACTCGCTCTCCTGCAGCTTATGCTTTCTCTCCATAGTGGGTTCAGCAGCGTTGAACCCTCATTTTATTTTTTTTGTTGCGAAAGGAATGTACCGCCAGGTCTAAAAGCTCGTCGCTGTGTGCCGTGTCCGTGGAAGAAGAAGAACGCTCGGTCTCCTGCAGCTAATGCTTTCGCTCCATAGTCGGTTCAGCAGCGTTGAACCCTCATTTTATTTTTTCTTATTGCGAAAGCAATAATACGCCAGGTCTAACCGCTCGTCCCTGTGTGCCGTGTCCGTGGAAAAACAGAAGAATACTCGGTCTCCTGCAGCTTATGCTTTCTCTCCATAGTGGGTTCAGCAGCGTTGAACCCTCATTTTATTTTTTTTCTTGCGAAAGCAATGCACCGCCAGGTCTAAAAGCTCGTCGCTGTGCGCCGTGTCCGTAGAAGAAGAAGAACGCTCGGTCTCCTGCAGCTAATGCTTTCTCACCATAGTCGGTTCAGCAGCGTTGTAACCTCCTCATTTTATTTTTTTTTGTTGTCAGAGCAATAATACGCCAGGTCTAACCGCTCGTCGCTGTGTGCCGTGTTCGTGGAAGAAGAAGAACGCTCGGTCTCCTGCAGCTAATGCTTTCGCTCCATAGTCGGTTCAGCAGCGTTGAACACTCATTTTATTTTTTCTTATTGCGAAAGCAATAATACGCCAGGTCTAACCGCTCGTCCCTGTGTGCCGTGTCCGTGGAAAAACAAGAGAATGCTCGCTCTCCTGCAGCTAATGTTTTCGCTCCATAGTGGGTTCAGCAGCGTTGAACCCTCATTTTATTTTTTTTGTTGCGAAAGCAATGCTACGCCAGGTCAAAAAGCTCGTCGCTGTGTGCCGTCTCCGTGGAAGAAGAAGAACGCTCGGTCTCCTGCAGCTAATGCTTTCGCTCCATAGTCGGTTCAGCAGCATTGAACCCTCCTCATTTTATTTTTTTTTTTGTTGTGAAAGCAATAATACGCCAGGTCTAACCGCTCGTCGCAGTGTGCCGTGTCCGTGGAAGAAGAAGAATAACGCTTGGTCTCCTGCAGCTAATGCTTTCGCCGCATAGTCGGTTCAGCAGCGTTGAAACCTCCTCATTTTATTTTTTTTTATTGCGAAAGCAATACTACGCCAGGTCTAACCGCTCGTCCCTGTGTGCCGTGTCCGTGGAAAAACAGAAGAATACTCGGTCTCCTGCAGCTTATGCTTTCTTTCCATAGTGGGTTCAGCAGCGTTGAACCCTCATTTTATTTTTTTGTTGAGAAAGCAATGCACCGCCAGGTCTAAAAGCTCGTCGCTGTGCGCCGTGTCTGTGGAAGAAGAAGAACGCTCGGTCTCCTGCAGCTAATGCTTTCGCTCCATAGTCGGTTCAGCAGCGTTGAACCCTCATTTTATTTTTTCTTATTGCGAAAGCAATAATACGCCAGGTCTAACCGCTCGTTCCTGTGTGCCGTGTCCGTGGAAAAACAAAAGAATGCTCGGTCTCCTGCAGCTAATGCTTTCGCTCCATAGTGGGTTCAGCAGCGTTGAACCCTCATTTTATTTTTTTTTGTTGCGAAAGCAATGCACCGCCAGGTCTAAAAGCTCGTCGCTGTGCGCCGTGTCCGTGGAAGAAGAACGCTCGGTCTCCTGCAGCTAATGCTTTCGCTCCATAGTCGGTTCAGCAGCGTTGAACCCTCATTTTATTTTTTCTTATTGCGAAAGCAATAATACGCCAGGTCTAACCGCTCGTCCCTGTGTGCCGTGTCCGTGGAAAAACAGAAGAATGCTCGGTCTCCTGCAGCTAATGCTTTCGCTCCATAATCGGTTCAGCAGCGTTGAACCCTCATTTTATTTTTTCTCTTTGCGAAAGCAATAATACGCCAGGTCTAACCGCTCGTCGCTGTGTGCCGTGTCTGTGGAAAAACAGAAGAATGCTCGGTCTCCTGCAGCTAATGCTTTCGCTCCATAGTGGGTTCAGCAGCGTCGAACCCTCATTTTATTTTTTTTTCTTGCGAAAGCAATGAACCGCCAGGTCTAAAAGCTCGTCGCTGTGTACTGTGTCCGTGGAAGAAGAAGAACGCTCGGTCTCCTTGCAGCTAATGCTTTCTCACCATAGTCGGTTCAGCAGCGTTGTACCCTCCTCATTTTATTTTTTTTCGTTGTCAGAGCCAGGTCTAACCGTTCGTCCCTGTGTGCCGTGTCCGTGGAAAAACAAAAGAATGCTCGGTCTCCTGCAGCTAATGCTTTCGCTCCATAGTGGGTTCAGCAGCGTTGAACCCTCAGTTTATTTTTTTTGTTGCGAAAGCAATGCTACGCCAGGTCTAAAGGCTCGTCGCTGTGTGCCGTCTCCGTGGAAGAAGAAGAAGAACGCTCGGTCTCCTGTAGCTAATGCTTTCGCTCCATAGTCGGTTCAGCAGCATTGAAACATCCTCATTTTATTTTTTTTTATTGCGAAAGCAATACTACGCCAGGTCTAACCGCTCGTCCCTGTGTTCCGTGTCCGTGGAAAAACAGAAGAATACTCGGTCTCCTGCAGCTTATGCTTTCTCTCCATAGTGGGTTCAGCAGCGTTGAACCCTCATTTTATTTTTTTTGTTGCGAAAGCAATGCACCGCCAGGTCTAAAAGCTCGTCGCTGTGTGCCGTCTCCGTGGAAGAAGAAGAAGAACGCTCGGTCTCCTGCAGCTAATGCTTTCGCTCCATAGTCGGTTCAGCAGCGTTGAACCCTCATTTTATTTTTTCTTATTGCGAAAGCAATAATACGCCAGGTCTAACCGCTCGTCCCTGTGTGCCGTGTCCGTGGAAAAACAGAAGAATACTCGGTCTCCTGCAGCTTATGCTTTCTCTCCATAGTGGGTTCAGCAGCGTTGAACCCTCATTTTATTTTTTTTCTTGCGAAAGCAATGCACCGCCAGGTCTAAAAGCTCGTCGCTGTGCGCCGTGTCCGTGGAAGAAGAAGAACGCTCGGTCTCCTGCAGCTAATGCTTTCTCACCATAGTCGGTTCAGCAGCGTTGTAACCTCCTCATTTTATTTTTTTTTGTTGTCAGAGCAATAATACGCCAGGTCTAACCGCTCGTCGCTGTGTGCCGTGTTCGTGGAAGAAGAAGAACGCTCGGTCTCCTGCAGCTAATGCTTTCGCTCCATAGTCGGTTCAGCAGCGTTGAACACTCATTTTATTTTTTCTTATTGCGAAAGCAATAATACGCCAGGTCTAACCGCTTGTCCCTGTGTGCCGTGTCCGTGGAAAAACAAGAGAATGCTCGCTCTCCTGCAGCTAATGCTTTCGCTCCATAGTGGGTTCAGCAGCGTTGAACCCTCATTTTATTTTTTTTGTTGCGAAAGCAATGCTACGCCAGGTCTAAAAGCTCGTCGCTGTGTGCCGTCTCCGTGGAAGAAGAAGAACGCTCGGTCTCCTGCAGCTAATGCTTTCGCTCCATAGTCGGTTCAGCAGCATTGAACCCTCCTCATTTTATTTTTTTTTTGTTGTGAAAGCAATAATACGCCAGGTCTAACCGCTCGTCGCAGTGTGCCGTGTCCGTGGAAGAAGAAGAATAACGCTCGGTCTCCTGCAACTAATGCTTTCGCCGCATAGTCGGTTCAGCAGCGTTGAAACCTCCTCATTTTATTTTTTTTATTGCGAAAGCAATACTACGCCAGGTCTAACCGCTCGTCCCTGTGTGCCGTGTCGGTGGAAAAACAGAAGAATACTCGGTCTCCTGCAGCTTATGCTTTCTTTCCATAGTGGGTTCAGCAGCGTTGAACCCTCATTTTATTTTTTTGTTGAGAAAGCAATGCACCGCCAGGTCTAAAAGCTCGTCGCTGTGCGCCGTGTCTGTGGAAGAAGAAGAACGCTCGGTCTCCTGCAGCTAATGCTTTCGCTCCATAGTCGGTTCAGCAGCGTTGAACCCTCATTTTATTTTTTCTTATTGCGAAAGCAATAATACGCCAGGTCTAACCGCTCGTTCCTGTGTGCCGTGTCCGTGGAAAAACAAAAGAATGCTCGGTCTCCTGCAGCTAATGCTTTCGCTCCATAGTGGGTTCAGCAGCGTTGAACCCTCATTTTATTTTTTTTTGTTGCGAAAGCAATGCACCGCCAGGTCTAAAAGCTCGTCGCTGTGCGCCGTGTCCGTGGAAGAAGAACGCTCGGTCTCCTGCAGCTAATGCTTTCGCTCCATAGTCGGTTCAGCAGCGTTGAACCCTCATTTTATTTTTTCTTATTGCGAAAGCAATAATACGCCAGGTCTAACCGCTCGTCCCTGAGTGCCGTGTCCGTGGAAAAACAGAAGAATGCTCGGTCTCCTGCAGCTAATGCTTTCGCTCCATAATCCGTTCAGCAGCGTTGAACCCTCATTTTATTTTTTTTTTTGTTGCGAAAGCGATGCACCGCCAGGTCTAAAAGCTCGTCGCTGTGCGCCGTGTCCGTGGAAGAAGAACGCTCGGTCTCCTGCAGCTAATGCTTTCGCTCCATAGTCGGTTCAGCAGCGTTGAACCCTCATTTTATTTTTTCTTATTGCGAAAGCAATAATACGCCAGGTCTAACCGCTCGTCGCTGTGTGCCGTGTCTGTGGAAAAACAGAAGAATGCTCGGTCTCCTGCAGCTAATGCTTTCGCTCCATAGTGGGTTCAGCAGCGTCGAACCCTCATTTTATTTTTTTTTCTTGCGAAAGCAATGAACCGCCAGGTCTAAAAGCTCGTCGCTGTGTACTGTGTCCGTGGAAGAAGAAGAACGCTCGGTCTCCTTGCAGCTAATGCTTTCTCACCATAGTCGGTTCAGCAGCGTTGTACCCTCCTCATTTTATTTTTTTTTCGTTGTCAGAGCAATAATACGCCAGGTCTAACCGCTCGTCCCTGTGTGCCGTGTCCGTGGAAAAACAAAAGAATACTCGGTCTCCTGCAGCTTATGCTTTCTCTCCATAGTGGGTTCAGCAGCGTTGAGCCCTCATTTTATTTTTTTTGTTGCGAAAGCAATGCACCGCCAGGTCTAAAAGCTCGTCGCTGTGTGCCGTCTCCGTGGAAGAAGAAGAAGAACGCTCGGTCTCCTGCAGCTAATGCTTTCGCTCCATAGTCGGTTCAGCAGCATTGAACCCTCCTCATTTTATTTTTTTTTGTTGTGAAAGCAATAATACGCCAGGTCTAACCGCTCGTCGCAGTGTGCCGTGTCCGTGGAAGAAGAAGAATAACGCTCGGTCTCCTGCAGCTAATGCTTTCGCCCCATAGTCGGTTCAGCAGCGTTGAAACCTCCTCATTTTATTTTTTTTATTGCGAAAGCAATACTACGCCAGGTCTAACCGCTCGTCCCTGTGTGCCGTGTCCGTGGAAAAACAGAAGAATACTCGGTCTCCTGAAGCTTATGCTTTCTCTTTATAGTGGGTTCAGCAGCGTTGAACCCTCATTTTATTTTTTTTTGTTGCGAAAGCAATGCACCGCCAGGTCTAAAAGCTCGTCGCTGTGCGCCGTGTCCGTGGAAGAAGAAGAACGCTCGGTCTCCTGCAGCTAATGCTTTCGCTCCATAGTCGGTTCAGCAGCGTTGAAACCTCCTCATTTTATTTTTTTTATTGCGAAAGCAATACTACGCCAGGTCTAACCGCTCGTCCCTGTGTGCCGTGTCCGTAGAAAAACAGAAGAATACTCGGTCTCCTGCAGCTTATGCGCTGTTGAACCCTCATTTTATTTTTTTTGTTGAGAAAGCAATGCACCGCCAGGTCTAAAAGCTCGTCGCTGTGCGCCGTCTCCGTGGAAGAAGAAGAACGCTCGGTCTCCTGCAGCTAATGCTTTCGCTCCATAGTCGGTTCAGCAGCGTTGAACCCTCATTTTATTTTTTCTTATTGCGAAAGCAATAATACGCCAGGTCTAACCGCTCGTCCCTGTGTGCCGTGTCCGTGGAAAAACAGAAGAATACTCGGTCTCCTCAGCTAGTGCTTTCGCTCCATAGTGGGTTCAGCAGCGTTGAACCCTCATTTCATTTTTTTTGTTGCGAAAGCAATGCTACGCCAGTTCTAAAAGCTCGTCGCTGTGTGCCGTCTCCGTGGAAGAAGAAGAACGCTCGGTCTCCTGCAGCTAATGCTTTCGCTCCATAGTCAGTTCAGCAGCGTTGAACCCTCATTTTATTTTTTGTTATTGCGAAAGCAATAATACGCCAGGTCTAACCGCTCGTTCCTGTGTGCAGTGTCCGTGGAAAAACAAAAGAATGCTCGGTCTCCTGCAGCTAATGCTTGCGCTCCATAGTGGGTTCAGCAGCGTTGAACCCTCATTTCATTTTTTTTGTTGCGAAAGCAATGCTACGCCAGTTCTAATAGCTCGTCGCTGTGTGCCGTGTCCGTGGAAAAACAGAAGAATGCTCGGTCTCCTGCAGCTAATGCTTTCTCTCCATAGTCGGTTCAGCAGCGTTGAACCATCCTCATTTTATTTTTTTTTGTTGTGAAAGCAATAATACGCCAGGTCTAACCGCTCGTCGCTGTGTGCCGTGTCCGTGGAAGAAGAAGAACGCTCGGTCTCCTGCAGCTAATGCTTTCGCTCCATAGTCGGTTCAGCAGCGTTGAACCCTCATTTTATTTTTTCTCTTTGCGAAAGCAATAATACGCCAGGTCTAACCGCTCGTCGCTGTGTGCCGTGTCCGTGGAAAAACAGAAGAATGCTCGGTCTCCTGCAGCTAATGCTTTCGCTCCATAGTGGGTTCAGCAGTGTTGAACCCTCATTTATTTTTTTTTCTTGCGAAAGCAATGCACCGCCAGGTCTAAAAGCTCGTCGCTGTGTGCTGTGTCCGTGGAAGAAGAAGAACGCTCGGTCTCCTGCAGCTAATGCTTTCTCACCATAGTCGGTTCAGCAGCGTTGTAACCTCCTCATTTTATATTTTTTTTGTTGTCAGAGCAATAATACGCCAGGTCTAACCGCTCGTCGCTGTGTGCCGTGTCCGTGGAAGAAGAAGAACGCTCGGTCTCCTGCAGCTAATGCTTTCGCTCCATAGTCGGTTCAGCAGCGTTGAACCCTCATTTTATTTTTTCTTATTGCGAAAGCAATAATACGCCAGGTCTAACCGCTCGTCCCTGTGTGCCGTGTCCGTGGAAAAACAAAAGAATGCTCGGTCTCCTGCAGCTAATGCTTTCGCTCCATAGTGGGTTCAGAAGCGTTGAACACTCATTTTATTTTTTTTGTTGCGAAAGCAATGCTACGCCAGGTATAAAAGCTCGTCGCTGTGTGCCGTCTCCGTGGAAGAAGAAGAACGCTCGGTCTCCTGCAGCTAATGCTTTCGCTCCATAGTCGGTTCAGCAGCATTGAACCCTCCTCATTTTATTTTTTTTATTGCGAAAGCAATACTACGCCAGGTCTAACCGCTCGTCCCTGTGTGCCGTGTCCGTGGAAAAACAGAAGAATACTCGGTCTAATGCAGCTTATGCTTTCTATCCATAGTGGGTTCAGCAGCGTTGAACCCTCATTTTATTTTTTTTTGTTGCGAAAGCAATGCACCGCCAGGTCTAAAAGCTCGTCGCTGTGCGCCGTGTCCGTGGAAGAAGAAGAACGCTCGGTCTCCTGCAGCTAATGCTTTCGCTCCATAGTCGGTTCAGCAGCGTTGAACCCTCATTTTATTTTTTTATATTGCGAAAGCAATAATACGCCAGGTCTAACCGCTCGTTCCTGTGTGCCGTGTCCGTGGAAAAACAAAAGAATGCTCAGTCTCCTGCAGCTAATGCTTTCGCTCCATAGTGGGTTCAGCAGCGTTGAACCCTCATTTTATTTTTTTTGTTGCGAAAGCAATGCACCGCCAGGTCTAAAAGCTCGTCGCTGTGCGCCGTGTCCGTGGAAGAAGAACGCTCGGTCTCCTGCAGCTAATGCTTTCGTTCCATAGTCGGTTCAGCAGCGTTGAACCATCATTTTATTTTTTCTCTTTGCGAAAGCAATAATACGCCAGGTCTAACCGCTCGTCGCTGTGTGCCGTGTCCGTGGAAAAACAGAAGAATGCTCGGTCTCCTGCAGCTAATGCTTTCGCTCCATAGTGGGTTCAGCAGCGTTGAACCCTCATTTTATTTTTTTTTCTTGCGAAAGCAATGAACCGCCAGGTCTAAAAGCTCGTCGCTGTGTACTGTGTCCGTGGAAGAAGAAGAACGCTCGGTCTCCTTGCAGCTAATGCTTTCTCACCATAGTCGGTTCAGCAGCGTTGTACCCTCCTCATTTTATTTTTTTTCGTTGTCAGAGCAATAATACGCCAGGTCTAACCGCTAGTCGCTGTGTGCCGTGTCCGTGGAAGAAGAAGAAGAACGCTCGGTCTCCTGCACCTAATGCTTTCGCTCCATAGTCGGTTCAGCAGCGTTGAACCCTCATTTTATTTTTTTTTATTGCGAAAGCAATAATACGCCAGGTCTAACCGCTCGTCCCTGTGTGCCGTGTCCGTGGAAAAACAAAAGAATGCTCGGTCTCCTGCAGCTAATGCTTTCGCTCCATAGTGGGTTCAGCAGCGTTGAACTCTCATTTTATTTTTTTTGTTGCGAAAGCAATGCTACGCCAGGTCTAAAAGCTCGTCGCTGTGTGCCGTCTCCGTGGAAGAAGAAGAAGAACGCTCGGTCTCCTGCAGCTAATGCTTTCGCTCCATAGTCGGTTCAGCAGCATTGAACCCTCCTCATTTTATTTTTTTTTATTGCGAAAGCAATACTACGCCAGGTCTAACCGCTCGTCCCTGTGTGCCGTGTCCGTGGAAAAACAGAAGAATACTCGCTCTCCTGCAGCTTATGCTTTCTCTCCATAGTGGGTTCAGCAGCGTTGAACCCTCATTTTATTTTTTTTGTTGCGAAAGGAATGTACCGCCAGGTCTAAAAGCTCGTCGCTGTGTGCCGTGTCCGTGGAAGAAGAAGAACGCTCGGTCTCCTGCAGCTAATGCTTTCGCTCCATAGTCGGTTCAGCAGCGTTGAACCCTCATTTTATTTTTTCTTATTGCGAAAGCAATAATACGCCAGGTCTAACCGCTCGTCCCTGTGTGCCGTGTCCGTGGAAAAACAGAAGAATACTCGGTCTCCTGCAGCTTATGCTTTCTCTCCATAGTGGGTTCAGCAGCGTTGAACCCTCATTTTATTTTTTTTCTTGCGTAAGCAATGCACCGCCAGGTCTAAAAGCTCGTCGCTGTGCGCCGTGTCCGTGGAAGAAGAAGAACGCTCGGTCTCCTGCAGCTAATGCTTTCTCACCATAGTCGGTTCAGCAGCGTTGTAACCTCCTCATTTTATTTTTTTTTTGTTGTCAGAGCAATAATACGCCAGGTCTAACCGCTCGTCGCTGTGTGCCGTGTTCGTGGAAGAAGAAGAACGCTCGGTCTCCTGCAGCTAATGCTTTCGCTCCATAGTCGGTTCAGCAGCGTTGAACACTCATTTTATTTTTTCTTATTGCGAAAGCAATAATACGCCAGGTCTAACCGCTCGTCCCTGTGTGCCGTGTCCGTGGAAAAACAAGAGAATGCTCGCTCTCCTGCAGCTAATGTTTTCGCTCCATAGTGGGTTCAGCAGCGTTGAACCCTCATTTTATTTTTTTTGTTGCGAAAGCAATGCTACGCCAGGTCTAAAAGCTCGTCGCTGTGTGCCGTCTCCGTGGAAGAAGAAGAACGCTCGGTCTCCTGCAGCTAATGCTTTCGCTCCATAGTCGGTTCAGCAGCATTGAACCCTCCTCATTTTATTTTTTTTTGTTGTGAAAGCAATAATACGCCAGGTCTAACCGCTCGTCGCAGTGTGCCGTGTCCGTGGAAGAAGAAGAATAACGCTTGGTCTCCTGCAGCTAATGCTTTCGCCGCATAGTCGGTTCAGCAGCGTTGAAACCTCCTCATTTTATTTTTTTTTATTGCGAAAGCAATACTACGCCAGGTCTAACCGCTCGTCCCTGTGTGCCGTGTCCGTGGAAAAACAGAAGAATACTCGGTCTCCTGCAGCTTATGCTTTCTTTCCATAGTGGGTTCAGCAGCGTTGAACCCTCATTTTATTTTTTTGTTGAGAAAGCAATGCACCGCCAGGTCTAAAAGCTCGTCGCTGTGCGCCGTGTCTGTGGAAGAAGAAGAACGCTCGGTCTCCTGCAGCTAATGCTTTCGCTCCATAGTCGGTTCAGCAGCGTTGAACCCTCATTTTATTTTTTCTTATTGCGAAAGCAATAATACGCCAGGTCTAACCGCTCGTTCCTGTGTGCCGTGTCCGTGGAAAAACAAAAGAATGCTCGGTCTCCTGCAGCTAATGCTTTCGCTCCATAGTGGGTTCAGCAGCGTTGAACCCTCATTTTATTTTTTTTTGTTGCGAAAGCAATGCACCGCCAGGTCTAAAAGCTCGTCGCTGTGCGCCGTGTCCGTGGAAGAAGAACGCTCGGTCTCCTGCAGCTAATGCTTTCGCTCCATAGTCGGTTCAGCAGCGTTGAACCCTCATTTTATTTTTTCTTATTGCGAAAGCAATAATACGCCAGGTCTAACCGCTCGTCCCTGTGTGCCGTGTCCGTGGAAAAACAGAAGAATGCTCGGTCTCCTGCAGCTAATGCTTTCGCTCCATAATCGGTTCAGCAGCGTTGAACCCTCATTTTATTTTTTCTCTTTGCGAAAGCAATAATACGCCAGGTCTAACCGCTCGTCGCTGTGTGCCGTGTCTGTGGAAAAACAGAAGAATGCTCGGTCTCCTGCAGCTAATGCTTTCGCTCCATAGTGGGTTCAGCAGCGTCGAACCCTCATTTTATTTTTTTTTCTTGCGAAAGCAATGAACCGCCAGGTCTAAAAGCTCGTCGCTGTGTACTGTGTCCGTGGAAGAAGAAGAACGCTCGGTCTCCTTGCAGCTAATGCTTTCTCACCATAGTCGGTTCAGCAGCGTTGTACCCTCCTCATTTTATTTTTTTTCGTTGTCAGAGCCAGGTCTAACCGTTCGTCCCTGTGTGCCGTGTCCGTGGAAAAACAAAAGAATGCTCGGTCTCCTGCAGCTAATGCTTTCGCTCCATAGTGGGTTCAGCAGCGTTGAACCCTCAGTTTATTTTTTTTGTTGCGAAAGCAATGCTACGCCAGGTCTAAAGGCTCGTCGCTGTGTGCCGTCTCCGTGGAAGAAGAAGAAGAACGCTCGGTCTCCTGTAGCTAATGCTTTCGCTCCATAGTCGGTTCAGCAGCATTGAAACATCCTCATTTTATTTTTTTTTATTGCGAAAGCAATACTACGCCAGGTCTAACCGCTCGTCCCTGTGTTCCGTGTCCGTGGAAAAACAGAAGAATACTCGGTCTCCTGCAGCTTATGCTTTCTCTCCATAGTGGGTTCAGCAGCGTTGAACCCTCATTTTATTTTTTTTGTTGCGAAAGCAATGCACCGCCAGGTCTAAAAGCTCGTCGCTGTGTGCCGTCTCCGTGGAAGAAGAAGAAGAACGCTCGGTCTCCTGCAAGTAATGCTTTCGCTCCATAGTCGGTTCAGCAGCATTGAACCCTCCTCATTTTATTTTTTTTTTGTTGTGAAAGCAATAATACGCTAGGTCTAACCGCTCGTCGCAGTGTGCCGTGTCCGTGGAAGAAGAAGAATAACGCTCGGTCTCCTGCAGCTAATGCTTTCGCCCCATAGTCGGTTCAGCAGCGTTGAAACCTCCTCATTTTATTTTTTTTTATTGCGAAAGCAATACTACGCCAGGTCTAACCGCTCGTCCCTGTGTGCCGTGTCCGTGGAAAAACAGAAGAATACTCGCTCTCCTGCAGCTTATGCTTTCTCTCCATAGTGGGTTCAGCAGCGTTGAACCCTCATTTTATTTTTTTTGTTGCGAAAGGAATGTACCGCCAGGTCTAAAAGCTCGTCGCTGTGTGCCGTGTCCGTGGAAGAAGAAGAACGCTCGGTCTCCTGCAGCTAATGCTTTCGCTCCATAGTCGGTTCAGCAGCGTTGAACCCTCATTTTATTTTTTCTTATTGCGAAAGCAATAATACGCCAGGTCTAACCGCTCGTCCCTGTGTGCCGTGTCCGTGGAAAAACAGAAGAATACTCGGTCTCCTGCAGCTTATGCTTTCTCTCCATAGTGGGTTCAGCAGCGTTGAACCCTCATTTTATTTTTTTTCTTGCGAAAGCAATGCACCGCCAGGTCTAAAAGCTCGTCGCTGTGCGCCGTGTCCGTGGAAGAAGAAGAACGCTCGGTCTCCTGCAGCTAATGCTTTCTCACCATAGTCTGTTCAGCAGCGTTGTAACCTCCTCATTTTATTTTTTTTTTGTTGTCAGAGCAATAATACGCCAGGTCTAACCGCTCGTCGCTGTGTGCCGTGTTCGTGGAAGAAGAAGAACGCTCGGTCTCCTGCAGCTAATGCTTTCGCTCCATAGTCGGTTCAGCAGCGTTGAACACTCATTTTATTTTTTCTTATTGCGAAAGCAATAATACGCCAGGTCTAACCGCTCGTCCCTGTGTGCCGTGTCCGTGGAAAAACAAGAGAATGCTCGCTCTCCTGCAGCTAATGCTTTCGCTCCATAGTGGGTTCAGCAGCGTTGAACCCTCATTTTATTTTTTTTTGTTGCGAAAGCAATGCTACGCCAGGTCTAAAACCTCGTCGCTGTGTGCCGTCTCCGTGGAAGAAGAAGAACGCTCGGTCTCCTGCAGCTAATGCTTTCGCTCCATAGTCGGTTCAGCAGCATTGAACCCTCCTCATTTTATTTTTTTTTTGTTGTGAAAGCAATAATACGCCAGGTCTAACCGCTCGTCGCAGTGTGCCGTGTCCGTGGAAGAAGAAGAATAACGCTCGGTCTCCTGCAGCTAATGCTTTCGCCGCATAGTCGGTTCAGCAGCGTTGAAACCTCCTCATTTTATTTTTTTTATTGCGAAAGCAATACTACGCCAGGTCTAACCGCTCGTCCCTGTGTGCCGTGTCCGTGGAAAAACAGAAGAATACTCGGTCTCCTGCAGCTTATGCTTTCTTTCCATAGTGGGTTCAGCAGCGTTGAACCCTCATTTTATTTTTTTGTTGAGAAAGCAATGCACCGCCAGGTCTAAAAGCTCGTCGCTGTGCGCCGTGTCTGTGGAAGAAGAAGAACGCTCGGTCTCCTGCAGCTAATGCTTTCGCTCCATAGTCGGTTCAGCAGCGTTGAACCCTCATTTTATTTTTTCTTATTGCGAAAGCAATAATACGCCAGGTCTAACCGCTCGTTCCTGTGTGCCGTGTCCGTGGAAAAACAAAAGAATGCTCGGTCTCCTGCAGCTAATGCTTTCGCTCCATAGTGGGTTCAGCAGCGTTGAACCCTCATTTTATTTTTTTTTGTTGCGAAAGCAATGCACCGCCAGGTCTAAAAGCTCGTCGCTGTGCGCCGTGTCCGTGGAAGAAGAACGCTCGGTCTCCTGCAGCTAATGCTTTCGCTCCATAGTCGGTTCAGCAGCGTTGAACCCTCATTTTATTTTTTCTTATCGCGAAAGCAATAATACGCCAGGTCTAACCGCTCGTCCCTGAGTGCCGTGTCCGTGGAAAAACAGAAGAATGCTCGGTCTCCTGCAGCTAATGCTTTCGCTCCATAATCCGTACAGCAGCGTTGAACCCTCATTTTATTTTTTTTTTTGTTGCGAAAGCAATGCACCGCCAGGTCTAAAAGCTCGTCGCTGTGCGCCGTGTCCGTGGAAGAAGAACGCTCGGTCTCCTGCAGCTAATGCTTTCGCTCCATAGTCGGTTCAGCAGCGTTGAACCCTCATTTTATTTTTTCTTATTGCGAAAGCAATAATACGCCAGGTCTAACCGCTCGTCGCTGTGTGCCGTGTCTGTGGAAAAACAGAAGAATGCTCGGTCTCCTGCAGCTAATGCTTTCGCTCCATAGTGGGTTGAGCAGCGTCGAACCCTCATTTTATTTTTTTTTTCTTGCGAAAGCAATGAACCGCCAGGTCTAAAAGCTCGTCGCTGTGTACTGTGTCCGTGGAAGAAGGAGAACGCTCGGTCTCCTTGCAGCTAATGCTTTCTCACCATAGTCGGTTCAGCAGCGTTGTACCCTCCTCATTTTATTTTTTTTCGTTGTCAGAGCAATAATACGCCAGGTCTAACCGCTCGTCCCTGTGTGCCGTGTCCGTGGAAAAACAAAAGAATACTCGGTCTCCTGCAGCTTATGCTTTCTCTCCATAGTGGGTTCAGCAGCGTTGAGCCCTCATTTTATTTTTTTTGTTGCGAAAGCAATGCACCGCCAGGTCTAAAAGCTCGTCGCTGTGTGCCGTCTCCGTGGAAGAAGAAGAAGAACGCTCGGTCTCCTGCAGCTAATGCTTTCGCTCCATAGTCGGTTCAGCAGCATTGAACCCTCCTCATTTTATTTTTTTTTTGTTGTGAAAGCAATAATACGCCAGGTCTAACCGCTCGTCGCAGTGTGCCGTGTCCGTGGAA
Organism: Amblyomma maculatum; assembly: GCF_055883805.1. Taxonomy (NCBI): domain Eukaryota; kingdom Metazoa; phylum Arthropoda; class Arachnida; order Ixodida; family Ixodidae; genus Amblyomma; species Amblyomma maculatum. The sequence continues at coordinate 17,580,745 of NW_028146738.1, forward strand.
GAAGAAGAATAACGCTCGGTCTCCTGCAGCTAATGCTTTCGCCCCATAGTCGGTTCAGCAGCGTTGAAACCTCCTCATTTTATTTTTTTTATTGCGAAAGCAATACTACGCCAGGTCTAACCGCTCGTCCCTGTGTGCCGTGTCCGTGGAAAAACAGAAGAATACTCGGTCTCCTGAAGCTTATGCTTTCTCTCCATAGTGGGTTCAGCAGCGTTGAACCCTCATTTTATTTTTTTTTGTTGCGAAAGCAATGCACCGCCAGGTCTAAAAGCTCGTCGCTGTGCGCCGTGTCCGTGGAAGAAGAAGAACGCTCGGTCTCCTGCAGCTAATGCTTTCGCCCCATAGTCGGTTCAGCAGCGTTGAAACCTCCTCATTTTATTTTTTTTATTGCGAAAGCAATACTACGCCAGGTCTAACCGCTCGTCCCTGTGTGCCGTGTCCGTAGAAAAACAGAAGAATACTCGGTCTCCTGCAGCTTATGCGCTGTTGAACCCTCATTTTATTTTTTTTGTTGAGAAAGCAATGCACCGCCAGGTCTAAAAGCTCGTCGCTGTGCGCCGTCTCCGTGGAAGAAGAAGAACGCTCGGTCTCCTGCAGCTAATGCTTTCGCTCCATAGTCGGTTCAGCAGCGTTGAACCCTCATTTTATTTTTTCTTATTGCGAAAGCAATAATACGCCAGGTCTAACCGCTCGTCCCTGTGTGCCGTGTCCGTGGAAAAACAGAAGAATACTCGGTCTCCTCAGCTAGTGCTTTCGCTCCATAGTGGGTTCAGCAGCGTTGAACCCTCATTTCATTTTTTTTGTTGCGAAAGCAATGCTACGCCAGTTCTAAAAGCTCGTCGCTGTGTGCCGTCTCCGTGGAAGAAGAAGAACGCTCGGTCTCCTGCAGCTAATGCTTTCGCTCCATAGTCAGTTCAGCAGCGTTGAACCCTCATTTTATTTTTTGTTATTGCGAAAGCAATAATACGCCAGGTCTAACCGCTCGTTCCTGTGTGCAGTGTCCGTGGAAAAACAAAAGAATGCTCGGTCTCCTGCAGCTAATGCTTGCGCTCCATAGTGGGTTCAGCAGCGTTGAACCCTCATTTCATTTTTTTTGTTGCGAAAGCAATGCTACGCCAGTTCTAATAGCTCGTCGCTGTGTGCCGTGTCCGTGGAAAAACAGAAGAATGCTCGGTCTCCTGCAGCTAATGCTTTCTCTCCATAGTCGGTTCAGCAGCGTTGAACCATCCTCATTTTATTTTTTTTTTGTTGTGAAAGCAATAATACGCCAGGTCTAACCGCTCGTCGCTGTGTGCCGTGTCCGTGGAAGAAGAAGAACGCTCGGTCTCCTGCAGCTAATGCTTTCGCTCCATAGTCGGTTCAGCAGCGTTGAACCCTCATTTTATTTTTTCTCTTTGCGAAAGCAATAATACGCCAGGTCTAACCGCTCGTCGCTGTGTGCCGTGTCCGTGGAAAAACAGAAGAATGCTCGGTCTCCTGCAGCTAATGCTTTCGCTCCATAGTGGGTTCAGCAGTGTTGAACCCTCATTTATTTTTTTTTCTTGCGAAAGCAATGCACCGCCAGGTCTAAAAGCTCGTCGCTGTGTGCTGTGTCCGTGGAAGAAGAAGAACGCTCGGTCTCCTGCAGCTAATGCTTTCTCACCATAGTCGGTTCAGCAGCGTTGTAACCTCCTCATTTTATATTTTTTTTTTTGTCAGAGCAATAATACGCCAGGTCTAACCGCTCGTCGCTGTGTGCCGTGTCCGTGGAAGAAGAAGAACGCTCGGTCTCCTGCAGCTAATGCTTTCGCTCCATAGTCGGTTCAGCAGCGTTGAACCCTCATTTTATTTTTTCTTATTGCGAAAGCAATAATACGCCAGGTCTAACCGCTCGTCCCTGTGTGCCGTGTCCGTGGAAAAACAAAAGAATGCTCGGTCTCCTGCAGCTAATGCTTTCGCTCCATAGTGGGTTCAGAAGCGTTGAACACTCATTTTATTTTTTTTGTTGCGAAAGCAATGCTACGCCAGGTATAAAAGCTCGTCGCTGTGTGCCGTCTCCGTGGAAGAAGAAGAACGCTCGGTCTCCTGCAGCTAATGCTTTCGCTCCATAGTCGGTTCAGCAGCATTGAACCCTCCTCATTTTATTTTTTTTATTGCGAAAGCAATACTACGCCAGGTCTAACCGCTCGTCCCTGTGTGCCGTGTCCGTGGAAAAACAGAAGAATACTCGGTCTAATGCAGCTTATGCTTTCTATCCATAGTGGGTTCAGCAGCGTTGAACCCTCATTTTATTTTTTTTGTTGCGAAAGCAATGCACCGCCAGGTCTAAAAGCTCGTCGCTGTGCGCCGTGTCCGTGGAAGAAGAAGAACGCTCGGTCTCCTGCAGCTAATGCTTTCGCTCCATAGTCGGTTCAGCAGCGTTGAACCCTCATTTTATTTTTTTATATTGCGAAAGCAATAATACGCCAGGTCTAACCGCTCGTTCCTGTGTGCCGTGTCCGTGGAAAAACAAAAGAATGCTCAGTCTCCTGCAGCTAATGCTTTCGCTCCATAGTGGGTTCAGCAGCGTTGAACCCTCATTTTATTTTTTTTGTTGCGAAAGCAATGCACCGCCAGGTCTAAAAGCTCGTCGCTGTGCGCCGTGTCCGTGGAAGAAGAACGCTCGGTCTCCTGCAGCTAATGCTTTCGTTCCATAGTCGGTTCAGCAGCGTTGAACCCTCATTTTATTTTTTCTCTTTGCGAAAGCAATAATACGCCAGGTCTAACCGCTCGTCGCTGTGTGCCGTGTCCGTGGAAAAACAGAAGAATGCTCGGTCTCCTGCAGCTAATGCTTTCGCTCCATAGTGGGTTCAGCAGCGTTGAACCCTCATTTTATTTTTTTTTCTTGCGAAAGCAATGAACCGCCAGGTCTAAAAGCTCGTCGCTGTGTACTGTGTCCGTGGAAGAAGAAGAACGCTCGGTCTCCTTGCAGCTAATGCTTTCTCACCATAGTCGGTTCAGCAGCGTTGTACCCTCCTCATTTTATTTTTTTTCGTTGTCAGAGCAATAATACGCCAGGTCTAACCGCTAGTCGCTGTGTGCCGTGTCCGTGGAAGAAGAAGAAGAACGCTAGGTCTCCTGCACCTAATGCTTTCGCTCCATAGTCGGTTCAGCAGCGTTGAACCCTCATTTTATTTTTTTTTATTGCGAAAGCAATAATACGCCAGGTCTAACCGCTCGTCCCTGTGTGCCGTGTCCGTGGAAAAACAAAAGAATGCTCGGTCTCCTGCAGCTAATGCTTTCGCTCCATAGTGGGTTCAGCAGCGTTGAACTCTCATTTTATTTTTTTTGTTGCGAAAGCAATGCTACGCCAGGTCTAAAAGCTCGTCGCTGTGTGCCGTCTCCGTGGAAGAAGAAGAAGAACGCTCGGTCTCCTGCAGCTAATGCTTTCGCTCCATAGTCGGTTCAGCAGCATTGAACCCTCCTCATTTTATTTTTTTTTTTGTTGTGAAAGCAATAATACGCTAGGTCTAACCGCTCGTCGCAGTGTGCCGTGTCCGTGGAAGAAGAAGAATAACGCTCGGTCTCCTGCAGCTAATGCTTTCGCCCCATAGTCGGTTCAGCAGCGTTGAAACCTCCTCATTTTATTTTTTTTTATTGCGAAAGCAATACTACGCCAGGTCTAACCGCTCGTCCCTGTGTGCCGTGTCCGTGGAAAAACAGAAGAATACTCGCTCTCCTGCAGCTTATGCTTTCTCTCCATAGTGGGTTCAGCAGCGTTGAACCCTCATTTTATTTTTTTTGTTGCGAAAGGAATGTACCGCCAGGTCTAAAAGCTCGTCGCTGTGTGCCGTGTCCGTGGAAGAAGAAGAACGCTCGGTCTCCTGCAGCTAATGCTTTCGCTCCATAGTCGGTTCAGCAGCGTTGAACCCTCATTTTATTTTTTCTTATTGCGAAAGCAATAATACGCCAGGTCTAACCGCTCGTCCCTGTGTGCCGTGTCCGTGGAAAAACAGAAGAATACTCGGTCTCCTGCAGCTTATGCTTTCTCTCCATAGTGGGTTCAGCAGCGTTGAACCCTCATTTTATTTTTTTTCTTGCGAAAGCAATGCACCGCCAGGTCTAAAAGCTCGTCGCTGTGCGCCGTGTCCGTGGAAGAAGAAGAACGCTCGGTCTCCTGCAGCTAATGCTTTCTCACCATAGTCGGTTCAGCAGCGTTGTAACCTCCTCATTTTATTTTTTTTTTGTTGTCAGAGCAATAATACGCCAGGTCTAACCGCTCGTCGCTGTGTGCCGTGTTCGTGGAAGAAGAAGAACGCTCGGTCTCCTGCAGCTAATGCTTTCGCTCCATAGTCGGTTCAGCAGCGTTGAACACTCATTTTATTTTTTCTTATTGCGAAAGCAATAATACGCCAGGTCTAACCGCTCGTCCCTGTGTGCCGTGTCCGTGGAAAAACAAGAGAATGCTCGCTCTCCTGCAGCTAATGTTTTCGCTCCATAGTGGGTTCAGCAGCGTTGAACCCTCATTTTATTTTTTTTGTTGCGAAAGCAATGCTACGCCAGGTCTAAAAGCTCGTCGCTGTGTGCCGTCTCCGTGGAAGAAGAAGAACGCTCGGTCTCCTGCAGCTAATGCTTTCGCTCCATAGTCGGTTCAGCAGCATTGAACCCTCCCCATTTTATTTTTTTTTTGTTGTGAAAGCAATAATACGCCAGGTCTAACCGCTCGTCGCAGTGTGCCGTGTCCGTGGAAGAAGAAGAATAACGCTTGGTCTCCTGCAGCTAATGCTTTCGCCGCATAGTCGGTTCAGCAGCGTTGAAACCTCCTCATTTTATTTTTTTTTATTGCGAAAGCAATACTACGCCAGGTCTAACCGCTCGTCCCTGTGTGCCGTGTCCGTGGAAAAACAGAAGAATACTCGGTCTCCTGCAGCTTATGCTTTCTTTCCATAGTGGGTTCAGCAGCGTTGAACCCTCATTTTATTTTTTTGTTGAGAAAGCAATGCACCGCCAGGTCTAAAAGCTCGTCGCTGTGCGCCGTGTCTGTGGAAGAAGAAGAACGCTCGGTCTCCTGCAGCTAATGCTTTCGCTCCATAGTCGGTTCAGCAGCGTTGAACCCTCATTTTATTTTTTCTTATTGCGAAAGCAATAATACGCCAGGTCTAACCGCTCGTTCCTGTGTGCCGTGTCCGTGGAAAAACAAAAGAATGCTCGGTCTCCTGCAGCTAATGCTTTCGCTCCATAGTGGGTTCAGCAGCGTTGAACCCTCATTTTATTTTTTTTTGTTGCGAAAGCAATGCACCGCCAGGTCTAAAAGCTCGTCGCTGTGCGCCGTGTCCGTGGAAGAAGAACGCTCGGTCTCCTGCAGCTAATGCTTTCGCTCCATAGTCGGTTCAGCAGCGTTGAACCCTCATTTTATTTTTTCTTATTGCGAAAGCAATAATACGCCAGGTCTAACCGCTCGTCCCTGTGTGCCGTGTCCGTGGAAAAACAGAAGAATGCTCGGTCTCCTGCAGCTAATGCTTTCGCTCCATAATCGGTTCAGCAGCGTTGAACCCTCATTTTATTTTTTCTCTTTGCGAAAGCAATAATACGCCCGGTCTAACCGCTCGTCGCTGTGTGCCGTGTCTGTGGAAAAACAGAAGAATGCTCGGTCTCCTGCAGCTAATGCTTTCGCTCCATAGTGGGTTCAGCAGCGTCGAACCCTCATTTTATTTTTTTTTCTTGCGAAAGCAATGAACCGCCAGGTCTAAAAGCTCGTCGCTGTGTACTGTGTCCGTGGAAGAAGAAGAACGCTCGGTCTCCTTGCAGCTAATGCTTTCTCACCATAGTCGGTTCAGCAGCGTTGTACCCTCCTCATTTTATTTTTTTTCGTTGTCAGAGCCAGGTCTAACCGTTCGTCCCTGTGTGCCGTGTCCGTGGAAAAACAAAAGAATGCTCGGTCTCCTGCAGCTAATGCTTTCGCTCCATAGTGGGTTCAGCAGCGTTGAACCCTCAGTTTATTTTTTTTGTTGCGAAAGCAATGCTACGCCAGGTCTAAAGGCTCGTCGCTGTGTGCCGTCTCCGTGGAAGAAGAAGAAGAACGCTCGGTCTCCTGTAGCTAATGCTTTCGCTCCATAGTCGGTTCAGCAGCATTGAAACATCCTCATTTTATTTTTTTTTATTGCGAAAGCAATACTACGCCAGGTCTAACCGCTCGTCCCTGTGTTCCGTGTCCGTGGAAAAACAGAAGAATACTCGGTCTCCTGCAGCTTATGCTTTCTCTCCATAGTGGGTTCAGCAGCGTTGAACCCTCATTTTATTTTTTTTGTTGCGAAAGCAATGCACCGCCAGGTCTAAAAGCTCGTCGCTGTGTGCCGTCTCCGTGGAAGAAGAAGAAGAACGCTCGGTCTCCTGCAGCTAATGCTTTCGCTCCATAGTCGGTTCAGCAGCATTGAACCCTCCTCATTTTATTTTTTTTTGTTGTGAAAGCAATAATACGCTAGGTCTAACCGCTCGTCGCAGTGTGCCGTGTCCGTGGAAGAAGAAGAATAACGCTCGGTCTCCTGCAGCTAATGCTTTCGCCCCATAGTCGGTTCAGCAGCGTTGAAACCTCCTCATTTTATTTTTTTTTATTGCGAAAGCAATACTACGCCAGGTCTAACCGCTCGTCCCTGTGTGCCGTGTCCGTGGAAAAACAGAAGAATACTCGCTCTCCTGCAGCTTATGCTTTCTCTCCATAGTGGGTTCAGCAGCGTTGAACCCTCATTTTATTTTTTTTGTTGCGAAAGGAATGTACCGCCAGGTCTAAAAGCTCGTCGCTGTGTGCCGTGTCCGTGGAAGAAGAAGAACGCTCGGTCTCCTGCAGCTAATGCTTTCGCTCCATAGTCGGTTCAGCAGCGTTGAACCCTCATTTTATTTTTTCTTATTGCGAAAGCAATAATACGCCAGGTCTAACCGCTCGTCCCTGTGTGCCGTGTCCGTGGAAAAACAGAAGAATACTCGGTCTCCTGCAGCTTATGCTTTCTCTCCATAGTGGGTTCAGCAGCGTTGAACCCTCATTTTATTTTTTTTCTTGCGAAAGCAATGCACCGCCAGGTCTAAAAGCTCGTCGCTGTGCGCCGTGTCCGTGGAAGAAGAAGAACGCTCGGTCTCCTGCAGCTAATGCTTTCTCACCATAGTCGGTTCAGCAGCGTTGTAACCTCCTCATTTTATATTTTTTTTGTTGTCAGAGCAATAATACGCCAGGTCTAACCGCTCGTCGCTGTGTGCCGTGTTCGTGGAAGAAGAAGAACGCTCGGTCTCCTGCAGCTAATGCTTTCGCTCCATAGTCGGTTCAGCAGCGTTGAACACTCATTTTATTTTTTCTTATTGCGAAAGCAATAATACGCCAGGTCTAACCGCTCGTCCCTGTGTGCCGTGTCCGTGGAAAAACAAAAGAATGCTCGCTCTCCTGCAGCTAATGCTTTCGCTCCATAGTGGGTTCAGCAGCGTTGAACCCTCATTTTATTTTTTTTGTTGCGAAAGCAATGCTACGCCAGGTCTAAAAGCTCGTCGCTGTGTGCCGTCTCCGTGGAAGAAGAAGAACGCTCGGTCTCCTGCAGCTAATGCTTTCGCTCCATAGTCGGTTCAGCAGCATCGAACCCTCCTCATTTTATTTTTTTTTTGTTGTGAAAGCAATAATACGCCAGGTCTAACCGCTCGTCGCAGTGTGCCGTGTCCGTGGAAGAAGAAGAATAACGCTTGGTCTCCTGCAGCTAATGCTTTCGCCGCATAGTCGGTTCAGCAGCGTTGAAACCTCCTCATTTTATTTTTTTTATTGCGAAAGCAATACTACGCCAGGTCTAACCGCTCGTCCCTGTGTGCCGTGTCCGTGGAAAAACAGAAGAATACTCAGTCTCCTGCAGCTTATGCTTTCTTTCCATAGTGGGTTCAGCAGCGTTGAACCCTCATTTTATTTTTTTGTTGAGAAAGCAATGCACCGCCAGGTCTAAAAGCTCGTCTCTGTGCGCCGTGTCTGTGGAAGAAGAAGAACGCTCGGTCTCCTGCAGCTAATGCTTTCGCTCCATAGTCGGTTCAGCAGCGTTGAACCCTCATTTTATTTTTTCTTATTGCGAAAGCAATAATACGCCAGGTCTAACCGCTCGTTCCTGTGTGCCGTGTCCGTGGAAAAACAAAAGAATGCTCGGTCTCCTGCAGCTAATGCTTTCGCTCCATAGTGGGTTCAGCAGCGTTGAACCCTCATTTTATTTTTTTTTGTTGCGAAAGCAATGCACCGCCAGGTCTAAAAGCTCGTCGCTGTGCGCCGTGTCCGTGGAAGAAGAACGCTCGGTCTCCTGCAGCTAATGCTTTCGCTCCATAGTCGGTTCAGCAGCGTTGAACCCTCATTTTATTTTTTCTTATTGCGAAAGCAATAATACGCCAGGTCTAACCGCTCGTCCCTGTGTGCCGTGTCCGTGGAAAAACAGAAGAATGCTCGGTCTCCTGCAGCTAATGCTTTCGCTCCATAATCGGTTCAGCAGCGTTGAACCCTCATTTTATTTTTTCTCTTTGCGAAAGCAATAATACGCCAGGTCTAACCGCTCGTCGCTGTGTGCCGTGTCTGTGGAAAAACAGAAGAATGCTCGGTCTCCTGCAGCTAATGCTTTCGCTCCATAGTGGGTTCAGCAGCGTCGAACCCTCATTTTATTTTTTTTTCTTGCGAAAGCAATGAACCGCCAGGTCTAAAAGCTCGTCGCTGTGTACTGTGTCCGTGGAAGAAGAAGAACGCTCGGTCTCCTTGCAGCTAATGCTTTCTCACCATAGTCGGTTCAGCAGCGTTGTACCCTCCTCATTTTATTTTTTTTTTCGTTGTCAGAGCCAGGTCTAACCGTTCGTCCCTGTGTGCCGTGTCCGTGGAAAAACAAAAGAATGCTCGGTCTCCTGCAGCTAATGCTTTCGCTCCATAGTGGGTTCAGCAGCGTTGAACCCTCAGTTTATTTTTTTTGTTGCGAAAGCAATGCTACGCCAGGTCTAAAGGCTCGTCGCTGTGTGCCGTCTCCGTGGAAGAAGAAGAAGAACGCTCGGTCTCCTGTAGCTAATGCTTTCGCTCCATAGTCGGTTCAGCAGCATTGAAACATCCTCATTTTATTTTTTTTTATTGCGAAAGCAATACTACGCCAGGTCTAACCGCTCGTCCCTGTGTTCCGTGTCCGTGGAAAAACAGAAGAATACTCGGTCTCCTGCAGCTTATGCTTTCTCTCCATAGTGGGTTCAGCAGCGTTGAACCCTCATTTTATTTTTTTTGTTGCGAAAGCAATGCACCGCCAGGTCTAAAAGCTCGTCGCTGTGTGCCGTCTCCGTGGAAGAAGAAGAAGAACGCTCGGTCTCCTGCAGCTAATGCTTTCGCTCCATAGTCGGTTCAGCAGCATTGAACCCTCCTCATTTTATTTTTTTTTTGTTGTGAAAGCAATACTACGCCAGGTCTAACCGCTCGTCCCTGTGTGCCATGTCCGTGGAAGAAGAAGAAGAATGCTCGGTCTCCTGCAGCTAATGCTTTCTCTCCATAGTCGGTTCAGCAGCGTTGAACCCTCATTTTATTTTTTATTTTTGCGAAAGCAATAATACGCCAGGTCTAACCGCTCGTCGCTGTGTGCCGTGTCCGTGGAAAAACAGAAGAATGCTCGGTCTCCTGCAGCTAATGCTTTCTCTCCATAGTCGGTTCAGCAGCGTTGAACCCTCATTTTATTTTTTATTATTACGAAAGCAATAATACGCCAGGTCTAACCGCTCGTCCCTGTGTGCCGTGTCCGTGGAAAAACAGAAGAATACTCGGTCTCCTGCAGCTTATGCTTTCGCTCCATAGTGGGTTCAGCAGCGTTTAACCCTCATTTTATTTTTTTTTGTTGCGAAAGCAATGCTATGCCAGGTCTAAGCGCTCGTCGCTGTGTGCCGTGTCCGTGGAAGAAGAAGAACGCTCGGTCTCCTGCAGCTAATGCTTTCGCCCCATAGTTGGTTCAGCAGCGTTGAAACCTCCTCATTTTATTTTTTTATTGCGAAAGCAATACTACGCCAGGTCAAACCGCTCGTCGCAGTGTGCCGTGTCCGTGGAAGAAGAAGAAGAACGCTCGATCTCCTGCAGCTAATGCTTTCGCTCCATGTTGAACCCTCATTTTATTTTTTTTTTGTTGCGAAAGCAATGCTACGCCAGGTCTAAAAGCTCGTCGCTGTGTGCCGTCTCCGTGGAAGAAGAAGAAGAACGCTCGGTCTCCTGCAGCTAATGCTTTCGCTCCATAGTCGGTTCAGCAGCATTGAACCCTCCTCATTTTATTTTTTTTTGTTGTGAAAGCAATAATACGCCAGGTCTAACCGCTCGTCGCAGTGTGCCGTGTCCGTGGAAGAAGAAGAAGAACGCTCGATCTCCTGCAGCTAATGCTTTCTCTCCATAGTCGGTTCAGCGGCGTTGTACCCTCCTCATTTTATTTTTTTTTGTTGTGAAAGCAATGATACGCCAGGTCTAACCGCTCGTCGCTGTGTGCTGTGTCCGTGGAAGAAGAAGAACGCTCGGTCTCCTGCAGCTATTGCTTTCGCTCCATAGTCGGTTCAGCAGCATTGAACCCTCCTCATTTTATTTTTTTGTTGTTGTGAAAGCAATAATACGCCAGGTCTAACCGCTCGTCGCAGTGTGCCGTGTCCGTAGAAGAAGAAGAAGAACGCTCGGTCTCCTGCAGCTAATGCTTTCTCTCCATAGTCGGTTCAGCGGCGTTGTACCCATCTCATTTTATTTTTTTTGTTGTGAAAGCAATAATACGCCAGGTCTAACCGCTCGTCGCTGTGTGCCGTGTCCGTGGAAGAAGAAGAACGCTCGGTCTCCTGCAGCTAAGCTTTCGCTCCATAGTCGGTTCAGCAGCGTTGAACCCTCATTTTATTTTTTCTTATTGCGAAAGCAATAATACGCCAGGTCTAACCGCTCGTCCCTGTGTGCCGTGTCCGTGGAAAAAACAGAAGAATACTCGGTCTCCTGCAGCTAATGCTTTCGCTCCATAGTGGGTTCAGCAGCGTTGAACCCTCATTTTATTTTTTTTGTTGCGAAACCAATGCACCGCCAGGTCTAAAAGCTCGTCGCTGTGCGCCGTGTCCGTGGAAGAAGAAGAACGCTCGGTCTCCTGCAGCTAATGCTTTCGCTCCATTGTCGGTTCAGCAGCGTTGAACCCTCATTTTATTTTTTCTTATTGCGAAAGCAATAATACGCCAGGTCTAACCGCTCGTCCCTGTGTGCCGTGTCCGTGGAAAACAGGAGAATACTCGGTCTCCTGCAGCTTATGCTTTCGCTCCATAGTGGGTTCAGCAGCGTTGAACCCTCATTTTATTTTTTTTTGTTGCGAAAGCAATGCTATGCCAGGTCTAACCGCTCGTCGCTGTGTGCCGTGTCCGTGGAAGAAGAATAAGAACGCTCGGTCTCCTGCAGCTAATGCTTTCGCCCCATAGTCGGTTCAGCAGCGTTGAAACCTCCTCATTTTATTTTTTTTATTGCGAAAGCAATACTACGCCAGGTCAAACCGCTCGTCGCTGTGTGCCGTGTCCGTGGAAAAATAGAAGAATGCTCGGTCTCCTGCAGCTAATGCTTTCGCTCCATGTTGAACCCGCATTTTATTTTTTTTGATGCGAAAGCAATGCTACGCCAGGTCTAAAAGCTCGTCGCTGTGTGCCGTCTCCGTGGAAGAAGAAGAAGAACGCTCGGTCTCCTGCAGCTAATGCTTTCGCTCCATAGTCGGTTCAGCAGCATTGAACCCTCCCCATTTTATTTTTTTTTTGTTGTGAAAGCAATAATACGCCAGGTCTAACCGCTCGTCGCAGTGTGCCGTGTCCGTGGAAGAAGAAGAAGAACGCTCGATCTCCTGCAGCTAATGCTTTCTCTCCATAGTCGGTTCAGCGGCGTTGTACACTCCTCATTTTATTTTTTTGTTGTTGTGAAAGCAATAATACGCCAGGTCTAACCGCTCGTCGCTGTGTGCCGTGTCCGTGGAAGAAGAAGAACGCTCGGTCTCCTGCAGCTAAGCTTTCGCTCCATAGTCGGTTCAGCAGCGTTGAACCCTCATTTTATTTTTTCTTACTGCGAAAGCAATAATACGCCAGGTCTAACCGCTCGTCGCTGTGTGCCGTGTCCGTGGAAAAACAGAAGAATGCTCGGTCTCCTGCAGCAAATGCTTTCTCTCCATAGTCGGTTCAGCAGCGTTGAACCCTCATTTTATTTTTTTTGCTGCGAAAGCAATGCACCGCCAGGTCTAAAAGCTCGTCGCTGTGTGCCGCGTCCGTGGAAGAAGAAGAACGCTCGGGCTCCTGCACCTAATGCTTTCTCTCCATAGTCGGTTTAGCAGCGTTGAACCCTCATTTTATTTTTTCTTATTGCGAAAGCAATAATACGCCAGGTCTAACCGCTCGTCCCTGTGTGCCGTGTCCGTGGAAAAACAGAAGAATACTCGGTCTCCTGCAGCTAATGCTTTCGCTCCATAGTGGGTTCAGCAGCGTTGAACCCTCATTTTATTTTTTTTTGTTGCGAAACCAATGCACTGCCAGGTCTAAAAGCTCGTCGCTGTGCGCCGTGTCCGTGGAAGAAGAAGAACGCTCGGTCTCCTGCAGCTAATGCTTTCGCTCCATAGTCGGTTCAGCAGCGTTGAACCCTCATTTTATTTTTTCTTATTGCGAAAGCAATAATACGCCAGGTCTAACCGCTCGTCCCTGTGTTCCGTGTCCGTGGAAAAACAGGAGAATACTCGGTCTCCTGCAGCTTATGCTTTCGCTCCATAGTGGGTTCAGCAGCGTTGAACCCTCATTTTATTTTTTTTGTTGCGAAAGCAATGCTATGCCAGGTCTAACCGCTCGTCGCTGTGTGCCGTGTCCGTGGAAGAAGAAGAAGAACGCTCGGTCTCCTGCAGCTAATGCTTTCGCCCCATAGTCGGTTCAGCAGCGTTGAAACCTCCTCATTTTATTTTTTTTATTGCGAAAGCAATACTACGCCAGGTCAAACCGCTCGTCGCTGTGTGCCGTGTCCGTGGAAAAACAGAAGAATGCTCGGACTCCTGCAGCTAATGCTTTCGCTCCATGTTGAACCCTCATTTTATTTTTTTTGTTGCGAAAGCAATGCTACGCCAGGTCTAAAAGCTCGTCGCTGTGTGCCGTCTCCGTGGAAGAAGAAGAAGAACGCTCGGTCTCCTGCAGCTAATGCTTTCGCTCCATAGTCGGTTCAGCAGCATTGAACCCTCCTCATTTTATTTTTTTTTTGTTGTGAAAGCAATAATACGCCAGGTCTAACCGCTCGTCGCAGTGTGCCGTGTCCGTGGAAGAAGAAGAAGAACGCTCGATCTCCTGCAGCTAATGCTTTCTCTCCATAGTCGGTTCAGCGGCGTTGTACCCTCCTCATTTTATTTTTTTTTGTTGTGAAAGCAATAATACGCCAGGTCTAACCGCTCGTCGCTGTGTGCCGTGTCCGTGGAAGAAGAAGAACGCTCGGTCTCCTGCAGCTAATGCTTTCGCTCCATAGTCGGTTCAGCAGCATTGAACCCTCCTCATTTTATTTTTTTGTTGTTGTGAAAGCAATAATACGCCAGGTCTAACCGCTCGTCGCAGTGTGCCGTGTCCGTGGAAGAAGAAGAAGAACGCTCGGTCTCCTGCAGCTAATGCTTTCTCTCCATAGTCGGTTCAGCGGCGTTGTACCCATCTCATTTTATTTTTTTTTTTTTGTGTGAAAGCAATAATACGCCAGGTCTAACCGCTCGTCGCTGTGTGCCGTGTCCGTGGAAGAAGAAGAACGCTCGGTCTCCTGCAGCTAAGCTTTCGCTCCATAGTCGGTTCAGCAGCGTTGAACCCTCATTTTATTTTTTCTTTTTGCGAAAGCAATAATACGCCAGGTCTAACCGCTCGTCGCTGTGTGCCGTGTCCGTGGAAAAACAGAAGAATGCTCGGTCTCCTGCAGCTAATGCTTTCTCTCCATAGTCGGTTCAGCAGCGTTGAACCCTCATTTTATTTTTTTTTGCTGCGAAAGCAATGCACCGCCAGGTCTAAAAGCTCGTCGCTGTGTGCCGTGTCCGTGGAAGAAGAAGAACGCTCGGTCTCCTGCACCTAATGCTTTCTCTCCATAGTCGGTTCAGCAGAGTTGAACCCTCATTTTATTTTTTCTTATTGCGAAAGCAATAATACGCCAGGTCTAACCGCTCGTCCCTGTGTGCCGTGTCCGTGGAAAAAACAGAAGAATACTCGGTCTCCTGCAGCTAATGCTTTCGCTCCATAGTGGGTTCAGCAGCGTTGAACCCTCATTTTATTTTTTTTGTTGCGAAACCAATGCACCGCCAGGTCTAAAAGCTCGTCGCTGTGCGCCGTGTCCGTGGAAGAAGAAGAACGCTCGGTCTCCTGCAGCTAATGCTTTCGCTCCATTGTCGGTTCAGCAGCGTTGAACCCTCATTTTATTTTTTCTTATTGCGAAAGCAATAATACGCCAGGTCTAACCGCTCGTCGCTGTGTGCCGTGTCCGTGGAAAAACAGGAGAATACTCGGTCTCCTGCAGCTTATGCTTTCGCTCCATAGTGGGTTCAGCAGCGTTGAAACCTCCTCATTTTATTTTTTTTATTGCGAAAGCAATACTACGCCAGGTCAAACCGCTCGTCTCTGTGTGCCGTGTCCGTGGAAAAACAGAAGAATGCTCGGTCTCCTGCAGCTAATGCTTTCGCTCCATGTTGAACCCTCATTTTATTTTTTTTTGTTGCGAAATCAATGCTACGCCAGGTCTAAAAGCTCGTCGCTGTGTGCCGTCTCCGTGGAAGAAGAAGAAGAACGCTCGGTCTCCTGCAGCTAATGCTTTCGCTCCATAGTCGGTTCAGCAGCATTGAACCCTCCTCATTTTATTTTTTTGTTGTTGTGAAAGCAATAATACGCCAGGTCTAACCGCTCGTCGCTGTGTGCCGTGTCCGTGGAAGAAGAAGAACGCTCGGTCTCCTGCAGCTAAGCTTTCGCTCCATAGTCGGTTCAGCAGCGTTGAACCCTCATTTTATTTTTTCTTACTGCGAAAGCAATAATACGCCAGGTCTAACCGCTCGTCGCTGTGTGCCGTGTCCGTGGAAAAACAGAAGAATGCTCGGTCTCCTGCAGCTAATGCTTTCTCTCCATAGTCGGTTCAGCAGCGTTGAACCCTCATTTTATTTTTTTTGCTGCGAAAGCAATGCACCGTCAGGTCTAAAAGCTAGTCGCTGTGTGCCGTGTCCGTGGAAGAAGAAGAACGCTCGGTCTCCTGCAACTAATGCTTTCTCACCATAGTCGGTTCAGCAGCGTTGTACCCTCCTCATTTTTTTTTGTTGTGAGAGCAATAATACGCCAGGTCTAACCGCTCGTCGCTGTGTGCCGTGTCCGTGGAAAAACAGAAGAATACTCGGTCTCCTGCAGCTTATGCTTTCGCTCCATAGTGGCTTCAGCAGCGTTGAACCCTCATTTTATTTTTTTTGTTGCGAAAGCAATAATACGCCAGGTCTAACCGCTCGTCGCTGTGTGCCGTGTCCGTGGAAGAAGAAGAAGAACGCTCGGTCTCCTGCAGCTAATGCTTTCGCCCCATAGTCGGTTCAGCAGCGTTGAAACCTCCTCATTTTATTTTTTCTTATTGCGAAAGCAATACTACGCCAGGTCTAACCGCTCGTCGCTGTGTGCCGTGTCCGTGGAAAAACAAGAGAATGCTCGCTCTCCTGCAGCTAATGCTTTCGCTCCATAGTGGGTTCAGCAGCGTTGAACCCTCATTTTATTTTTTTTGTTGCGAAAGCAATGCTACGCCAGGTCTAAAAGCTCGTCGCTGTGTGCCGTCTCCGTGGAAGAAGAAGAACGCTCGGTCTCCTGCAGCTAATGCTTTCGCTCCATAGTCGGTTCAGCAGCATTGAACCCTCCTCATTTTATTTTTTTTTTGTTGTGAAAGCAATAATACGCCAGGTCTAACCGCTCGTCGCAGTGTGCCGTGTCCGTGGAAGAAGAAGAATAACGCTCGGTCTCCTGCAGCTAATGCTTTCGCCGCATAGTCGGTTCAGCAGCGTTGAAACCTCCTCATTTTATTTTTTTTATTGCGAAAGCAATACTACGCCAGGTCTAACCGCTCGTCCCTGTGTGCCGTGTCCGTGGAAAAACAGAAGAATGCTCAGTCTCCTGCAGCTAATGCTTTCTCTCCATAGTCGGTTCAGCAGCGTTGAACCCTCATTTTATTTTTTTTGTTGCGAAAGCAATGCACCGCCAGGTCTAAAAGCTCGTCGCTGTGTGCCGTGTCCGTGGAAGAAGAAGAACGCTCGGTCTCCTGCAGCTAATGCTTTCTCACCATAGTCGGTTCAGATGCGTTGTACCCTCCTCATTTTATTTTTTTGTTTGTTGTGAGAGCAATAATACGCCAGGTCTAACCGCTTGTCGCTGTGTGCCGTGTCCGTGGAAAAACAGAATACTCGGTCTCCTGCAGCTTATGCTTTCGCTCCATAGTGGGTTCAGCAGCGTTGAACCCTCATTTTATTTTTTTTGTTGCGAAAGCAATGCTACGCCAGGTCTAAAAGCTCGTCGCTGTGTGCCGTCTCCGTGGAAGAAGAAGAAGAACGCTCGGTCTCCTGCAGCTAATGCTTTCGCTCCATAGTCGGTTCAGCAGCATTGAACCCTCCTCATTTTATTTTTTTTGTTGTGAAAGCAATAATACGCCAGGTCTAACCGCTCGTCGCAGTGTGCCATGTCCGTGGAAGAAGAAGAACGCTCGGTCTCCTGCAGCTAATGCTTTCGCCCCATAGTCGGTTCAGCAGCGTTGAAACCTCCTCATTTTATTTTTTTTATTGCGAAAGCAATACTACGCCAGGTCTAACCGCTCGTCCCTGTGTGCCATGTCCGTGGAAATGCAGAAGAATGCTCGGTCTCCTGCAGCTAATGCTTTCTCTCCATAGTCGGTTCAGCAGCGTTGAACCCTCATTTTATTTTTTTTTTTTGTTGCGAAACCAATGCACCGCCAGGTCTAAAAGCTCGTCGCTGTGCGCCGTGTCCGTGGAAGAAGAAGAACGCTCGGTCTCCTGCAGCTAATGCTTTCGCTCCATAGTCGGTTCAGCAGCGTTGAACCCTCATTTTATTTTTTCTTATTGCGAAAGCAATAATACGCCAGGTCTAACCGCTCGTCCCTGTGTGCCGTGTCCGTGGAAAAACAGGAGAATACTCGGTCTCCTGCAGCTTATACTTTCGCTCCATAGTGGGTTCAGCAGCGTTGAACCCTCATTTTATTTTTTTTTGTTGCGAAAGCAATGCTATGCCAGGTCTAACCGCTCGTCGCTGTGTGCCGTTTCCGTGGAAGAAGCAGAAGAACGCTCGGTCTCCAGCAGCTAATGCTTTCGCCCCATAGTCGGTTCAGCAGCGTTGAAACCTCCTCATTTTATTTTTTTTATTGCGAAAGCAATACTACGCCAGGTCAAACCGCTCGTCGCTGTGTGCCGTGTCCGTGGAAAAACAGAAGAATGCTCGGTCTCCTGCAGCTAATGCTTTCGCTCCATGTTGAACCCTCATTTTATTTTTTTTTTTGTTGCGAAAGCAATGCTACGCCAGGTCTAAAAGCTCGTCGCTGTGTGCCGTCTCCGTGGAAGAAGAAGAAGAACGCTCGGTCTCCTGCAGCTAATGCTTTCGCTACATAGTCGGTTGAGCAGCATTGAACCCTCCTCATTTTATTTTTTTTTTGTTGTGAAAGCAATAATACGCCAGGTCTAACCGGTCGTCGCTGTGTGCCGTGTCCGTGGAAGAAGAAGAACGCTCGGTCTCCTGCAGCTAAGCTTTCGCTCCATAGTCGGTTCAGCAGCGTTGAACCCTCATTTTATTTTTTCTTATTGCGAAAGCAATAATACGCCAGGTCTAACCGCTCGTCGCTGTGTGCCGTGTCCGTGGAAAAACAGAAGAATGCTCGGTCTCCTGCAGCTAATGCTTTCGCTCCATAGTGGGTTCAGCAGCGTTGAACCCTCATTTTATTTTTTTTGCTGCGAAAGCAATGCACCGTCAGGTCTAAAAGCTAGTCGCTGTGTGCCGTGTCCGTGGAAGAAGAAGGAACGCTCGGTCTCCTGCACCTAATGCTTTCTCACCATAGTCGGTTCAGCAGCGTTGTACCCTCCTCATTTTATTTTTTTTTTGTTGTGAGAGCAATAATACGCCAGGTCTAACCGCTCGTCGCTGTGTGCCGTGTCCGTGGAAAAACAGAAGAATAATCGGTCTCCTGCAGCTTATGCTTTCGCTCCATAGTGGGTTCAGCAGCGTTGAACCCTCATTTTATTTTTTTTGTTGCCAAAGCAATGCTACGCCAGGTCTAAAAGCTCGTCGCTGTGTGCCGTCTCCGTGGAAGAAGAAGAAGAACGCTTGGTCTCCTGCAGCTAATGCTTTCGCCCCATGGTCGGTTCAGCAGCGTTGAAACCTCCTCATTTTATTTTTTTTATTGCGAAAGCAATACTACGCCAGGTCAAACCGCTCGTCGCTGTGTGCCGTGTCCGTGGAAGAAGAAGAAGAACGCTCGGTCTCCTGCAGCTAATGCTTTCGCCCCATAGTCGGTTCAGCAGCGTTGAACCCTCCTCATTTTATTTTTTTTTATTGCGAAAGCAATACTATGCCAGGTCTAACCGCTCGTCGCTGTGTGCCGTGTCCGTGGAAAAACAGAAGAATGCTCAGTCTCCTGCTTTCTCTCCATAGTCGGTTCAGCAGCGTTGAACCCTCATTTTATTTTTTTTTTTGTTGCGAAAGCAATGCACCGCCAGGTCTAAAAGCTCGTCGCTGTGTGCCGTGTCCGTGGAAGAAGAAGAACGCTCGGTCTCCTGCAGCTAATGCTTTCTCACCATAGTCGGTTCAGCAGCGTTGTATCCTCCTCATTTTATTTTTTTTTTGTTGTGAGAGCAATAATACGCCAGGTCTAACCGCTTGTCGCTGTGTGCCGTGTCCGTGGAAAAACAGAATACTCGGTCTCCTGCAGCTTATGCTTTCGCTCCATAGTGGGTTCAGCAGCGTTGAACCCTCATTTTATTTTTTCTGTTGCCAAAGCAATGCTACGCCAGGTCTAAAAGCTCGTCGCTGTGTGCCGTCTCCGTGGAAGAAGAAGAAGAACGCTTGGTCTCCTGCAGCTAATGCTTTCGCCCCATAGTCGGTTCAGCAGCGTTGAAACCTCCTCATTTTATTTTTTTTTATTGCAAAAGCAATACTACGCCAGGTCAAACCGCTCGTCGCTGTGTGCCGTGTCCGTGGAAGAAGAAGAAGAACGCTCGGTCTCCTGCAGCTAATGCTTTCGCCCCATAGTCGGTTCAGCAGCGTTGAACCCTCCTCATTTTATTTTTTTTTATTGCGAAAGCAATACTATGCCAGGTCTAACCGCTCGTCGCTGTGTGCCGTGTCCGTGGAAAAACAGAAGAATGCTCGGTCTCCTGCAGCAAATGCTTTCTCTCCATAGTCGGTTCAGCAGCGTTGAACCCTCATTTTATTTTTTTTTGTTGCGAAACCAATGCACTGCCAGGTCTAAAAGCTCGTCGCTGTGCGCCGTGTCCGTGGAAGAAGAAGAACGCTCGGTCTCCTGCAGCTAATGCTTTCGCTCCATAGTCGGTTCAGCAGCGTTGAACCCTCATTTTATTTTTTCTTATTGCGAAAGCAATAATACGCCAGGTCTAACCGCTCGTCCCTGTGTTCCGTGTCCGTGGAAAAACAGGAGAATACTCGGTCTCCTGCAGCTTATGCTTTCGCTCCATAGTGGGTTCAGCAGCGTTGAACCCTCATTTTATTTTTTTTGTTGCCAAAGCAATGCTACGCCAGGTTTAAAAGCTCGTCGCTGTGTGCCGTCTCCGTGGAAGAAGAAGAAGAACGCTTGGTCTCCTGCAGCTAATGCTTTCGCCCCATAGTCGGTTCAGCAGCGTTGAAACCTCCTCATTTTATTTTTTTTATTGCGAAAGCAATACTACGCCAGGTCAAACCGCTCGTCGCTGTGTGCCGTGTCCGTGGAAGAAGAAGAAGAACGCTCGGTCTCCTGCAGCTAATGCTTTCGCCCCATAGTCGGTTCAGCAGCGTTGAACCCTCCTCATTTTATTTCCTTTATTGCGAAAGCAATAATACGCCAGGTCAAACCGCTCGTCGCTGTGTGCCGTGTCCGTGGAAGAAGAAGAAGAACGCTCGGTCTCCTGCAGCTAATGCTTTCGCCCCATAGTCGGTTCAGCAGCGTTGAAACCTCCTCATTTTATTTCTTTTATTGCGAAAGCAATACTACGCCAGGTCTAACCGCTCGTCCCTGTGTGCCATGTCCGTGGAAAAGCAGAAGAATGCTCAGTCTCCTGCAGCTAATGCTTTCTCTCCATAGTCGGTTCAGCAGCGTTGAACCCTCATTTTATTTTTTTTTTATTGCGAAAGCAATGCACCGCCAGGTCTAAAAGCTCGTCGCTGTGTGCCGTGTCCGTGGAAGAAGAAGAACGCTCGGTCTCCTGCAGCTAATGCTTTCTCACCATAGTCGGTTCAGCAGCGTTGTATCCTCCTCATTTTATTTTTTTTTTGTTGTGAGAGCAATAATACGCCAGGTCTAACCGCTTGTCGCTGTGTGCCGTGTCCGTGGAAAAACAGAAGAATACTCGGTCTCCTGCAGCTTATGCTTTCGCTCCATAGTGGGTTCAGCAGCGTTGAACCCTCATTTTATTTTTTTTGTTGCCAAAGCAATGCTACGCCAGGTCTAAAAGCTCGTCGCTGTGTGCCGTCTCCGTGGAAGAAGAAGAAGAACGCTTGGTCTCCTGCAGCTAATGCTTTCGCCCCATAGTCGGTTCAGCAGCGTTGAAACCTCCTCATTTTATTTTTTTTATTGCAAAAGCAATACTACGCCAGGTCAAACCGCTCGTCGCTGTGTGCCGTGTCCGTGGAAGAAGAAGAAGAACGCTCGGTCTCCTGCAGCTAATGCTTTCGCCCCATAGTCGGTTCAGCAGCGTTGAACCCTCCTCATTTTATTTTTTTTTTATTGCGAAAGCAATACTATGCCAGGTCTAACCGCTCGTCGCTGTGTGCCGTGTCCGTGGAAAAACAGAAGAATGCTCAGTCTCCTGCAGCTAATGCTTTCTCTCCATAGTCGGTTCAGCAGCGTTGAACCCTCATTTTATTTTTTTTTTGTTGCGAAAGCAATGCACCGCCAGGTCTAAAAGCTCGTCGCTGTGTGCCGTGTCCGTGGAAGAAGAAGAACGCTCGGTCTCCTGCAGCTAATGCTTTCTCACCATAGTCGGTTCAGCAGCGTTGTATCCTCCTCAATTTATTTTTTTTTTGTTGTGAGAGCAATAATACGCCAGGTCTAACCGCTTGTCGCTGTGTGCCGTGTCCGTGGAAAAACAGAAGAATACTCGGTCTCCTGCTGCTTATGCTTTCGCTCCATAGTGAGTTCAGCAGCGTTGAACCCTCATTTTATTTTTTTTGTTGCCAAAGCAATGCTACGCCAGGTCTAAAAGCTCGTCGCTGTGTGCCGTCTCCGTGGAAGAAGAAGAAGAACGCTTGGTCTCCTGCAGCTAATGCTTTCGCCCCATAGTCGGTTCAGCAGCGTTGAAACCTCCTCATTTTATTTTTTTTATTGCGAAAGCAATACTACGCCAGGTCAAACCGCTCGTCGCTGTGTGCCGTGTCCGTGGAAGAAGAAGAACGCTCGGTCTCCTGCAGCTAATGCTTTCGCCCCATAGTCGGTTCAGCAGCGTTGAACCCTCCTCATTTTATTTCCTTTATTGCGAAAGCAATAATACGCCAGGTCAAACCGCTCGTCGCTGTGTGCCGTGTCCGTGGAAGAAGAAGAAGAACGCTCGGTCTCCTGCAGCTAATGCTTTCGCCCCATAGTCGGTTCAGCAGCGTTGAACCCTCCTCATATTATTTTTTTTTATTGCGAAAGCAATACTATGCCAGGTCTAACCGCTCGTCGCTGTGTGCCGTGTCCGTGGAAGAAGAAGAAGAACGCTCGGTCTCCTGCAGCTAATGCTTTCGCTCCATAGTCGTTTCAGCAGCGTTGAACGATCATTTTATTTTTTCTTACTGCGAAAGCAATAATACGCCAGGTCTAACCGCTCGTCCCTGTGTGCCGTTTCCGTGGAAAAACAGAAGAATGCTCGGTCTCCTGCAGCTAATGCTTTCGCTGCATAGTGGGTTCAGCAGCGTTGAACCCTCATTTTATTTTTTTTGTTGCGAAAGCAATGCTATGCCAGGTCTAAAAGCTCGTCGCTGTGTGCTGTCTCCGTGGAAGAAGAAGAACGCTCGGTCTCCTGCAGCTAATGCTTTCTCTCCATAGTCGGTTCAGCGGCGTTGTACCCTCCTCATTTTATTTTTTTTTGTTGTGAAAGCAATAATACGCCAGGTCTAACCGCTTGTCGCTGTGTGCCGTGTCCGTGGAAAAACAGAAGAATACTCGGTTTCCTGCAGCTTATGCTTTCGCTCCATAGTGGGTTCAGGAGCGTTGAACCCTCATTTTATTTTTTTTTGTTGCCAAAGCAATGCTACGCCAGGTCTAAAAGCTCGTCGCAGTGTGCCGTCTCCGTGGAAGAAGAAGAAGAACGCTCGGTCTCCTGCAGCTAATGCTTTCTCTCCATAGTCGGTTCAGCGGCGTTGTACCCTCCTCATTTTATTTTTTTTTTTGTTGTGAAAGCAATAATACGCCAGGTCTAACCGCTCGTCGCTGTGTGCCGTGTCCGTGGAAGAAGAAGAACGCTCGGTCTCCTGCAGCTAAGCTTTCGCTCCATAGTCGGTTCAGCAGCGTTGAACCCTCATTTTATTTTTTCTTATTGCGAAAGCAATAATACGTCAGGTCTTACCGCTCGTCGCTGTGTGCCGTGTCCGTGGAAAAACAGAAGAATGCTCGGTCTCCTGCAGCTAATGCTTTCTCTCCATAGTCGGTTCAGCAGCGTTGAACCCTCATTTTATTTTTTTTGCTGCGAAAGCAATGCACCGTCAGGTCCAAAAGCTCGTCGCTGTGTGCCGTGTCCGTGGAAGAAGAAGAACGCTCGGTCTCCTGCAGCTAATGCTTTCTCTCCATAGTCGGTTCAGCAGCGTTGAACCCTAATTTTATTTTTTCTTATTGCGAAAGCAATAATACGCCAGGTCTAACCGCTCGTCCCTGTGTGCCGTGTCCGTGGAAAAACAGAAGAATACTCGGTCTCCTGCAGCTAATGCTTTCGCTCGATAGTGGGTTCAGCAGCGTTGAACCCTCTTTTTATTTTTTTTGTTGTGAAAGCAATAATACGCCAGGTCTAACCGCTCGTCGCAGTGTGCCATGTCCGTGGAAGAAGAAGAAGAACGCTCGGTCTCCTGCAGCTAATGCTCTCGCCCCATAGTCGGTTCAGCAGCGTTGAAACCTCCTCATTTTATTTTTTTTTATTGCGAAAGCAATACTACGCCAGGTCTAACCGCTCGTCCCTGTGTGCCGTGTCCGTGGAAAAACAGAAGAATACTCGGTCTCCTGCAGCTTATGCTTTCTCTCCATAGTGGGTTCAGCAGCGTTGAACCCTCATTTTATTTTTTTTGTTGCAAAAGCAATGCACCGCCAGGTCTAAAAGCTCGTCGCTGTGCGCCGTGTCCGTGGAAGAAGAAGAACGCTCGGTCTCCTGCAGCTAATGCTTTCGCTCCGTAGTCGCTTCAGCAGCGTTGAACCCTCATTTTATTTTTTCTTATTGCGAAAGCAATAATACGCCATGTCTAACCGCTCGTCCCTGTGTGCCGTGTCCGTGGAAAAACAAAAGAATGCTCGGTCTCCTGCCGCTAATGCTTTCGCTCCATAGTAGGTTCAGCAGCGTTGAACCCTCATTTTATTTTTTTTTGTTGCGAAAGCAATGCTACGCCAGGTCTAAAAGCTCGTCGCTGTGTGCCGTCTCCGTGGAAGAAGAAGAAGAACGCTCGGTCTCCTGCAGCTAATGCTTTCGCTC
The DNA here is from genome assembly GCF_055883805.1 of Amblyomma maculatum. Lineage (NCBI taxonomy): Eukaryota > Metazoa > Arthropoda > Arachnida > Ixodida > Ixodidae > Amblyomma > Amblyomma maculatum. Next base: position 17,604,576 of record NW_028146738.1, read on the forward strand.
CATAGTCGGTTCAGCAGCATTGAACCCTCCTCATTTTATTTTTTTTTGTTGTGAAAGCAATAATACGCCAGGTCTAACCGCTCGTCCCTGTGTGCTATGTCCGTGGAAGAAGAAGAACGCTCGGTCTCCTGCAGCTAATGCTTTCTCACCATAGTCGGTTCAGCAGCGTTGTACCCTCCTCATTTTATTTTTTTTTTGTTGTGAGAGCAATAATACGCCAGGTCTAACCGCTTGTCGCTGTGTGCCGTGTCCGTGGAAAAACAGAATACTCGGTCTCCTGCAGCTTATGCTTTCGCTCCATAGTGGGTTCAGCAGCGTTGAACCCTCATTTTATTTTTTTTGTTGCCAAAGCAATGCTACGCCAGGTCTAAAAGCTCGTCGCTGTGTGCCGTCTCCGTGGAAGAAGAAGAACAACGCTTGGTCTCCTGCAGCTAATGCTTTCGCCCCATAGTCGGTTCAGCAGCGTTGAAACCTCCTCATTTTATTTTTTTTATTGCGAAAGCAATACTACGCCAGGTCAAACCGCTCGTCGCTGTGTGCCGTGTCCGTGGAAGAAGAAGAACGCTCGGTCTCCTGCAGCTAATGCTTTCGCCCCATAGTCGGTTCAGCAGCGTTGAATCCTCCTCATTTTATTTTTTTTGTTGCGAAAGCAATACTACGCCATGTCAAACCGCTCGTCGCTGTGTGCCGTGTCCGTGGAAGAAGAGGAAGAACGCTCGGTCTCCTGCAGCTAATGCTTTCGCCCCATAGTCAGTTCAGCAGCGTTGAACCCTCCTCATTTTATTTTTTTTTATTGCGAAAGCAATACTATGCCAGGTCTAACCGCCAGTCGCTGTGTGCCGTGTCCGTGGAAGAAGAAGAAGAACGCTCGGTCTCCTGCAGCTAATGCTTTCGCCCCATAATCGGTTCAGCAGCGTTGAACCCTCCTCATTTTATTTTTTTTATTGCGAAAGCAATAATACGCCAGGTCAAACCGCTCGTCGCTGTGTGCCGTGTCCGTGGAAGAAGAAGAAGAACGCTCGGTCTCCTGCAGCTAATGCTTTCGCCCCATAGTCGGTTCAGCAGCGTTGAACCCTCCTCATTTTATTTTTTTTTTATTGCGAAAGCAATACTATGCCAGGTCTAACCGCTCGTCGCTGTGTGCCGTGTCCGTGGAAGAAGAAGAAGAACGCTCGGTCTCCTGCAGCTAATGCTTTCGCTCCATGGTCGGTTAAGCAGCGTTGAACCATCATTTTATTTTTTCTTACTGCGAAAGCAATAATACGCCAGGTCTAACCACTCGTCCATGTGTGCCGTGTCCGTGGAAAAACAGAAGAATGCTCGGTCTCCTGCAGCTAATGCTTTCGCTCCATAGTGGGTTCAGCAGCGTTGAACCCTCATTTAATTTTTTTTGTTGCGAAAGCAATGCTACGCCAGGTCTAAAAGCTCGTCGCTGTGTGCCGTCTCCGTGGATGAAGAAGAAGAACGCTCGGTCTCCTGCAGCTAATGCTTTCTCTCCATAGTCGGTTCAGCGACGTTGTACCCTCCTCATTTTATTTTTTTTTTTGTTGTGAAAGCAATAATACGCCAGGTCTAAAAGCTCGTCGCTGTGTGCCGTCTCCGTGGAAGAAGAAGAAGAACGCTCGGTCTCCTGCAGCTAATGCATTCGCTCCATAGTCGGTTGAGCAGCATTGAACCCTCCTCATTTTATTTTTTTTGTTGTGAAAGCAATAATACGCCAGGTCTAACCACTCGTCTCTGTGTGCCGTGTCCGTGGAAGAAGAAGAAGAACGCTCGGTCTCCTGCAGCTAATGCTTTCTCTCCTTAGTCGGTTCAGCAGCGTTGAACCCTCCTCATTTTATTTTTTTTTTGTTGTTGTGAAAGCAATAATACGCCAGGTGTAACCGCTCGTCGCAGTGTGTCGTGTCCGTGGAAGAAGAAGAATAACGCTCGGTCTCCTGCAGCTAATGCTTTCGCCCCTTAGTCGGTTCAGCAGGGTTGAACCCTCCTCATTTTATTTTTTTTTTATTGCGAAAGCAATACTACGCCAGGTCAAACCGCTCGTCGCTGTGTGCCGTTACCGCGGAAAAACAGAAGAATGCTCGGTCTCCTGCAGCTATGCTTTCGCTCCATAGTGGGTTCAGCAGCGTTGAATCCTCATTTTATTTTTTTTTTGTTGCGAAAGCAATGCTACGCCAGGTCTAAAAGCTCGTCGCTGTGTGCCGTGTCCGTGGAAGAAGAAGAACGCTCGGTCTCCTGCAGCTAAGCTTTCGCTCCATAGTCGGTTCAGCAGCGTTGAACCCTCATTTTATTTTTTCTTATTGCGAAAGCAATAATACGTCAGGTCTTACCGCTCGTCGCTGTGTGCCGTCTCCGTGGAAGAAGAAGAAGAACGCTCGGTCTCCTGCAGCTAATGCTTTCGCTCCATAGACGGTTCAGCAGCATTGAACCCTCCTCATTTTATTTTTTTTTTTTGTTGTGAAAGCAATAATACGCCAGGTCTAACCACTCGGCGCAGTGTGCCGTGTCCGTGGAAGAAGAAGAACGCTCGGTCTCCTGCAGCTAATGCTTTCTCTCCATAGTCGGTTCAGCGGCATTGTACCCTCCTCATTTTATTTTTTTTTTGTTGTGAAAGCAATAATACGCCAGGTCTAACCGCTCGTCGCTGTGTGCCGTGTCCGTGGAAAAACAGAAGAATGCTCAGTCTCCTGCAGCTAATGCTTTCTCTCTATAGTCGGTTCAGCAGCGTTGAACCCTCATTTTATTTTTTTTTGTTGCGAAAGCAATGCTCCGCCAGGTCTAAAAGCTCGTCGCTGTGTGCCGTGTCCGTGGAAGAAGAAGAACGCTCGGTCTCCTGCAGCTAATGCTTTCTCACCATAGTCGGTTCAGCAGCGTTGTACCCTCCTCATTTTATTTTTTTTTTGTTGTGAGAGCAATAATACGCCAGGTCTAACCGCTTGTCGCTGTGTGCCGTGTCCGTGGAAAAACAGAAGAATACTCGGTATCCTGCAGCTTATGCTTTCGCTCCATAGTGGGTTCAGCAGCGTTGAACCCTCATTTTATTTTTTTTGTTGCCAAAGCAATGCTACGCCAGGTCTAAATGCTCGTCGCTGTGTGCCGTCTCCGTGGAAGAAGAAGAAGAACGCTTGGTCTCCTGCAGATAATGCTTTCGCCCCATAGTCGGTTCAGCAGCGTTGAAACCTCCTCATTTTATTTTTTTTATTGCGAAAGCAATACTACGCCAGGTCAAACCGCTCGTCGCTGTGTGCCGTGTCCGTGGAAGAAGAAGAAGAACGCTCGGTCTCCTGCAGCTAATGCTTTCGCCCCATAGTCTGTTCAGCAGCGTTGAATCCTCCTCATTTTATTTTTTTTGTTGCGAAAGCAATACTACGCCATGTCAAACCGCTCGTCGCTGTGTGCCGAGTCCGTGGAAGAAGAGGAAGAACGCTCGGTCTCCTGCAGCTAATGCTTTCGCCCCATAGTCGGTTCAGCAGCGTTGAACCCTCCTCATTTTATTTTTTTTTATTGCGAAAGCAATACTATGCCAGGTCTAACCGCTCGTCGCTGTGTGCCGTGTCCGTGGAAGAAGAAGAAGAACGCTCGGTCTCCTGCAGCTAATGCTTTCGCCCCATAGTCGGTTCAGCAGCGTTGAACCCTCCTCATTTTATTTTTTTTTATTGCGAAAGCAATAATACGCCAGGTCAAACCGCTCGTCGCTGTGTGCCGTGTCCGTGGAAGAAGAAGAAGAACGCTCGGTCTCCTGCAGCTATGCTTTCGCCCCATAGTCGGTTCAGCAGCGTTGAACCCTCCTCATTTTATTTTTTTTTATTGCGAAAGCAATACTATGCCAGGTCTAACCGCTCGTCGCTGTGTGCCGTGTCCGTGGAAGAAGAAGAAGAACGCTCGGTCTCCTGCAGCTAATGCTTTTGCTCCATAGTCGGTTCAGCAGCGTTGAACCATCATTTTATTTTTTCTTACTGCGAAAGCAATAATACGCCAGGTCTAACCGCTCGTCCCTGTGTGCCGTGTCCGTGGAAAAACAGAAGAATGCTCGGTCTCCTGCCGCTAATGCTTTCGCTCCATAGTGGGTTCAGCAGCGTTGAACCCTCATTTTAATTTTTTTGTTGCGAAAGCAATAATACGCCAGGTCTAACCGCTCGTCGCTGTGTGCCGTGTCCGTGGAAGAAGAAGAACGCTCGGTCTCCTGCAGCTAAGCTTTCGCTCCATAGTCGGTTCAGCAGCGTTGAACCCTCATTTTATTTTTTCTTATTGCGAAAGCAATAATACGTCAGGTCTTACCGCTCGTCGCTATGTGCCGTGTCCGTGGAAAAACAGAAGAATGCTCGGTCTCCTGCAGCTAATGCTTTCTCTCCATAGTCGGTTCAGCAGCGTTGAACCCTCATTTTATTTTTTTTGCTGCGAAAGCAATGCACCGTCAGGTCCAAAAGCTCGTCGCTGTGTGCCGTGTCCGTGGAAGAAGAAGAACGCTCGGTCTCCTGCAGCTAATGCTTTCTCTCCATAGTCGGTTCAGCAGCGTTGAACCCTAATTTTATTTTTTCTTATTGCGAAAGCAATAATACGCCAGGTCTAACCGCTCGTCCCTGTGTGCCGTGTCCGTGGAAAAACAGAAGAATACTCGGTCTCCTGCAGCTAATGCTTTCGCTCCATAGTGGGTTCAGCAGCGTTGAACCCTCTTTTTATTTTTTTTGTTGTGAAAGCAATAATACGCCAGGTCTAACCGCTCGTCGCAGTGTGCCATGTCCGTGGAAGAAGAAGAAGAACGCTCGGTCTCCTGCAGCTAATGCTCTCGCCCCATAGTCGGTTCAGCAGCGTTGAAACCTCCTCATTTTATTTTTTTTTATTGCGAAAGCAATACTACGCCAGGTCTAACCGCTCGTCCCTGTGTGCCGTGTCCGTGAAAAACAGAAGAATACTCGTTCTCCTGCAGCTTATGCTTTCTCTCCATAGTGGGTTCAGCAGCGTTGAACCCTCATTTTATTTTTTTTGTTGCAAAAGCAATGCACCGCCAGGTCTAAAAGCTCGTCGCTGTGCGCCGTGTCCGTGGAAGAAGAAGAACGCTCGGTCTCCTGCAGCTAATGCTTTCGCTCCATAGTCGCTTCAGCAGCGTTGAACCCTCATTTTATGTTTTCTTTTTGCGAAAGCAATAATACGCCAGGTCTAACCGCTCGTCCCTGTGTGCCGTGTCCGTGGAAAAACAAAAGAATGCTCGGTCTCCTGCCGCTAATGCTTTCGCTCCATAGTAGGTTCAGCAGCGTTGAACCCTCATTTTATTTTTTTTTGTTGCGAAAGCAATGCTACGCCAGGTCTAAAAGCTCGTCGCTGTGTGCCGTCTCCGTGGAAGATGAAGAGGAACGCTCGGTCTCCTGCAGCTAATGCTTTCGCTCCATAGTCGGTTCAGCAGCATTGAACCCTCCTCATTTTATTTTTTTTTGTTGTGAAAGCAATAATACGCCAGGTCTAACCGCTCGTCGCAGTGTGCCGTGTCCGTGGAAGAAGAAGAAGAACGCTCGGTCTCCTGCAGCTAATGCTTTCTCCCCACAGTCGGTTCAGCAGCGTTGAAATCTCCTCATTTAATTTTTTTTATTGCGAAAGCAATACTACGCCAGGTCTAACCGCTCGTCCCTGTGTGCTATGTCCGTGGAAAAACAGAAGAATGCTCGGTCTCCTGCAGCTAATGCTTTCGCTCCATAGTGGGTTCAGCAGCGTTGAACCCTCATTTTATTTTTTTGTTGCGAAAGCAATGCTACGCCAGGTCTAAAAGCTCGTCGCTGTGTGCCGTCTCCGTGGAAGAAGAAGAAGAACGCTCGGTCTCCTGCAGCTAATGCTTTCGCTCCATAGACGGTTCAGCAGCATTGAACCCTCCTCATTTTATTTTTTTTTGTTGTTCAAGCAATAATACGCCAGGTCTAACCGCTCGTCGTAGTGTGCCGTGTCCGTGGAAGAAGAAGAACGCTCGGTCTCCTGCAGCTAATGCTTTCTCTCCATAGTCGGTTCAGCGGCATTGTACCCTCCTCATTTTATTTTTTTTTTGTTGTGAAAGCAATAATACGCCGGGTCTAACCGCCCGCCGCTGTGTGCCGTGTCCGTGGAAGAAGAAGAACGCTCGGTCTCCTGCAGCTAATGCTTTCGCTCCATAGTCGGTTCAGCAGCGTTGAACCCTCATTTTATTTTTTTCTTATTGCGAAAGCAATAATACGGCAGGTCTAACCGCTCGTCGCTGTGTGCCGTGTCCGTGGAAAAACAGAAGAATGCTCAGTCTCCTGCAGCTAATGCTTTCTCTCCATAGTCGGTTCAGCAGCGTTGAACCCTCATTTTATTTTTTTTTTGTTGCGAAAGCAATGCACCGCCAGGTCTAAAAGCTCGTCGCTGTGTGCCGTGTCCGTGGAAGAAGAAGAACGCTCGGTCTCCTGCAGCTAATGCTTTCTCACCATAGTCGGTTCAGCAGCGTTGTACCCTCCTCATTTTTTTTTTGTTGTGAGAGCAATAATACGCCAGGTCTAACCGCTTGTCGCTGTGTGCCGTGTCCGCGGAAAAACAGAAGAATACTCGGTCTCCTGCAGCTTATGCTTTCGCTCCATAGTGGGTTCAGCAGCGTTGAACCCTCATTTTATTTTTTTTGTTGCCAAAGCAATGCTACGCCAGGTCTAAAAGCTCGTCGCTGTGTGCCGTCTCCGTGGAAGAAGAAGAAGAACGCTTGGTCTCCTGCAGCTAATGCTTTCGCCCCATAGTCGGTTCAGCAGCGTTGAAACCTCCTCATTTTATTTTTTTTATTGCGAAAGCAATACTACGCCAGGTCAAACCGCTCGTCGCTGTGTGCCGTGTCCGTGGAAGAAGAAGAAGAACGCTCGGTCTCCTGCAGCTAATGCTTTCGCCCCATAGTCGGTTCAGCAGCGTTGAATCCTCCTCATTTTATTTTTTTTGTTGCGAAAGCAATACTACGCCATGTCAAACCGCTCGTCGCTGTGTGCCGTGTCCGTGGAAGAAGAGGAAGAACGCTCGGTCTCCTGCAGCTAATGCTTTCGACCCATAGTCGGTTCAGCAGCGTTGAACCCTCCTCATTTTATTTTTTTTATTGCGAAAGCAATACTATGCCAGGTCTAACCGCCAGTCGCTGTGTGCCGTGTCCGTGGAAGAAGAAGAAGAACGCTCGGTCTCCTGCAGCTAATGCTTTCGCCCCATAATCGGTTCAGCAGCGTTGAACCCTCCTCATTTTATTTTTTTTATTGCGAAAGCAATAATACGCCAGGTCAAACCGCTCGTCGCTGTGTGGCGTGTCCGTGGAAGAAGAAGAAGAACGCTCGGTCTCCTGCAGCTAATGCTTTCGCCCCATAGTCGGTTCAGCAGCGTTGAACCCTCCTCATTTTATTTTTTTTTATTGCGAAAGCAATACTATGCCAGGTCTAACCGCTCGTCGCTGTGTGCCGTGTCCGTGGAAGAAGAAGAAGAACGCTCGGTCTCCTGCAGCTAATGCTTTCGCTCCATAGTCGGTTAAGCAGCGTTGAACCATGATTTTATTTTTTCTTACTGCGAAAGCAATAATACGCCAGGTCTAACCGCTCGTCCCTGTGTGCCGTGTCCGTGGAAAAACAGAAGAATGCTCGGTCTCCTGCAGCTAATGCTTTCGCTCCATAGTGGGTTCAGCAGCGTTGAACCCTCATTTTATTTTTTTTGTTGCGAATGCAATGCTACGCCAGGTCTAAAAGCTCGTCGCTGTGTGCCGTCTCCGTGGAAGAAGAAGAAGAACGCTCGGTCTCCTGCAGCTAATGCTTTCTCTCCATAGTCGGTTCAGCGACGTTGTACCCTCCTCATTTTATTTTTTTTTGTTGTGAAAGCAATAATACGCCAGGTCTAACCGCTCGTCGCTGTGTGCCGTGTCCGTGGAAGAAGAAGAACGCTCGGTCTCCTGCAGCTAAGCTTTCGCTCCATAGTCGGTTCAGCATCGTTGAACCCTCATGTTATTTTTTCTTATTGCGAAAGCAATAATACGTCAGGTCTAACCGCTCGTCGCTGTGTGCCGTGTCCGTGGAAAAACAGAAGAATGCTCGGTCTCCTGCAGCTAATGCTTTCTCTCCATAGTCGGTTCAGCAGCGTTGAACCCTCCTTTTATTTTTTTTTGCTGCGAAAGCAATGCACCGCCAGGTCTAAAAGCTCGTCGCTGTGTGCCGTGTCCGTGGAAGAAGAAGAACGCTCGGTCTCCTGCAGCTAATGCTTTCTCTCCATAGTCGGTTCAGCAGCGTTGAACCCTAATTTTATTTTTTCTTATTGCGAAAGCAATAATACGCCAGGTCTAACCGCTCGTCCCTGTGTGCCGTGTCCGTGGAAAAACAGAAGAATACTCGGTCTCCTGCAGCTAATGCTTTCGCTCCATAGTGGGTTCAGCAGCGTTGAACCCTCTTTTTATTTTTTTTTGTTGCGAAAGCAATGCTATGCCAGGTCTAAAAGCTCGTCGCTGTGTGCCGTCTCCGTGGAAGAAGAAGAAGAACGCTCGGTCTCCTGCAGCTAATGCATTCGCTCCATAGTCGGTTGAGCAGCATTGAACCCTCCTCATTTTATTTTTTTTGTTGTGAAAGCAATAATACGCCAGGTCTAACCACTCGTCTCTGTGTGCCGTGTCCGTGGAAGAAGAAGAAGAACGCTCGGTCTCCTGCAGCTAATGCTTTCTCTCCTTAGTCGGTTCAGCAGCGTTGAACCCTCCTCATTTTATTTTTTTTTTGTTGTTGTGAAAGCAATAATACGCCAGGTCTAACCGCTCGTCGCAGTGTGTCGTGTCCGTGGAAGAAGAAGAATAACGCTCGGTCTCCTGCAGCTAATGCTTTCGCCCCATAGTCGGTTCAGCAGGGTTGAACCCTCCTCATTTTATTTTTTTTTATTGCGAAAGCAATACTACGCCAGGTCAAACCGCTCGTCGCTGTGTGCCGTGTCCGCGGAAAAACAGAAGAATGCTCGGTCTCCTGCAGCTATGCTTTCGCTCCATAGTGGGTTCAGCAGCGTTGAATCCTCATTTTATTTTTTTTTTGTTGCGAAAGCAATGCTACGCCAGGTCTAAAAGCTCGTCGCTGTGTGCCGTCTCCGTGGAAGAAGAAGAAGAACGCTCGGTCTCCTGCAGCTAATGCTTTCGCTCCATAGTAGGTTCAGCAGCGTTGAACCCTCATTTTATTTTTTCTTATTGCGAAAGCAATAATACGCCAGGTCTAACCGCTCGTCCCTGTGTGCCGTGTCCGTGGAAAAACAGAAGAATTCTCGGTCTCCTGCAGCTAATGCTTTCGCTCCATAGTGGGTTCAGCAGCGTTGAACCCTCATTTTATTTTTTTGTTGCGGAAAGCAATGCTACGCCAGGTCTAAAAGCTCGTCGCTGTGTGCCGTCTCCGTGGAAGATGAAGAGGAACGCTCGGTCTCCTGCAGCTAATGCTTTCGCTCCATAGTCGGTTCAGCAGCATTGAACCCTCCTCATTTTATTTTTTTTTTGTTGTGAAAGCAATAATACGCCAGGTCTAACCGCTCGTCGCAGTGTGCCGTGTCCGTGGAAGAAGAAGAAGAACGCTCGGTCTCCTGCAGCTAATGCTTTCGCCCCATAGTCGGTTCAGCAGCGTTGAAATCTCCTCATTTTAGTTTTTTTATTGCGAAAGCAATACTACGCCAGGTCTAACCGCTCGTCCCTGTGTGCTATGTCCGTGGAAAAACAGAAGAATGCTCGGTCTCCTGCAGCTAATGCTTTCGCTCCATAGTGGGTTCAGCAGCGTTGAACCCTCATTTTATTTTTTTTGTTGCGAAAGCAATGCTACGCCAGGTCTAAAAGCTCGTCGCTGTGTGCCGTCTCCGTGGAAGAAGAAGAAGAACGCTCGGTCTCCTGCAGCTAATGCTTTCGCTCCATAGACGGTTCAGCAGCATTGAACCCACCTCATTTTATTTTTTTTTTGTTGTTAAAGCAATAATACGCCAGGTCTAACCGCTCGTCGCAGTGTGCCGTGTCCGTGGATGAAGAAGAACGCTCGGTCTCCTGCAGCTAATGCTTTCGCTCCATAGTCGGTTCAGCAGCGTTGAACCCTCATTTTATTTTTTTCTTATTGCGAAAGCAATAATACGGCAGGTCTAACCGCTCGTCGCTGTGTGCCGTGTCCGTGGAAAAACAGAAGAATGCTCAGTCTCCTGCAGCTAATGCTTTCTCTCCATAGTCGGTTCAGCAGCGTTGAACCCTCATTTTATTTTTTTTTGTTGCGAAAGCAATGCACCGCCAGGTCTAAAAGCTCGTCGCTGTGTGCCGTGTCCGTGGAAGAAGAAGAACGCTCGGTCTCCTGCAGCTAATGCTTTCTCACCATAGTCGGTTCAGCAGCGTTGTACCCTCCTCATTTTATTTTTTTTTTGTTGTGAGAGCAATAATACGCCAGGTCTAACCGCTTGTCGCTGTGTGCCGTGTCCGTGGAAAAACAGAAGAATACTCGGTCTCCTGCAGCTTATGCTTTCGCTCCATAGTGGTTTCAGCAGCGTTGAACCCTCATTTTATTTTTTTTGTTGCCAAAGCAATGCTACGCCAGGTCTAAAAGCTCGTCGCTGTGTGCCGTCTCCGTGGAAGAAGAAGAAGAACGCTTGGTCTCCTGCAGCTAATGCTTTCGCCCCATAGTCGGTTCAGCAGCGTTGAAACCTCCTCATTTTATTTTTTTTATTGCGAAAGCAATACTACGCCAGGTCAAACCGCTCGTCGCTGTGTGCCGTGTCCGTGGAAGAAGAAGAAGAACGCTCGGTCTCCTGCAGCTAATGCTTTCGCCCCATAGTCGGTTCAGCAGCGTTGAATCCTCCTCATTTTATTTTTTTTGTTGCGAAAGCAATACTACGCCATGTCAAACCGCTCGTCGCTGTGTGCCGTGTCCGTGGAACAAGAGGAAGAACGCTCGGTCTCCTGCAGCTAATGCTTTCGCCCCATAGTCGGTTCAGCAGCGTTGAACCCTCCTCATTTTATTTTTTTTATTGCGAAAGCAATACTATGCCAGGTCTAACCGCCAGTCGCTGTGTGCCGTGTCCGTGGAAGAAGAAGAAGAACGCTCGGTCTCCTGCAGCTAATGCTTTCGCCCCATAATCGGTTCAGCAGCGTTGAACCCTCCTCATTTTATTTTTTTTTATTGCGAAAGGAATAATACGCCAGGTCATACCGCTCGTCGCTGTGTGCCGTGTCCGTGGAAGAAGAAGAAGAACGCTCGGTCTCCTGCAGCTAATGCTTTCGCTCCATAGTCGGTTAAGCAGCGTTGAACCATCATTTTATTTTTTCTTACTGCGAAAGCAATAATACGCCAGGTCTAACCGCTCGTCCCTGTGTGCCGTGTCCGTGGAAAAACAGAAGAATGCTCGGTCTCCTGCAGCTAATGCTTTCGCTCCATAGTGGGTTCAGCAGCGTTGAACCCTCATTTAATTTTTTTTGTTGCGAAAGCAATGCTACGCCAGGTCTAAAAGCTCGTCGCTGTGTGCCGTCTCCGTGGAAGAAGAAGAAGAACGCTCGGTCTCCTGCAGCTAATGCTTTCTCTCCATAGTCGGTTCAGCGACGTTGTACCCTCCTCATTTTATTTTTTTTTGTTGTGAAAGCAATAATACGCCAGGTCTAACCGCTCGTCGCTGTGTGCCGTGTCCGTGGAAGAAGAAGAACGCTCGGTCTCCTGCAGCTAAGCTTTCGCTCCATAGTCGGTTCAGCAGCGTTGAACCCTCATTTTATTTTTTCTTATTGCGAAAGCAATAATACGTCAGGTCTAACCGCTCGTCGCTGTGTGCCGTGTCCGTGGAAAAACAGAAGAATGCTCGGTCTCCTGCAGCTAATGCTTTCCGTCCATAGTCGGTTCAGCAGCGTTGAACCCTCCTTTTATTTTTTTTTTGCTGCGAAAGCAATGCACCGCCAGGTCTAAAAGCTCGTCGCTGTGTGCCGTGTCCGTGGAAGAAGAAGAACGCTCGGTCTCCTGCAGCTAATGCTTTCTCTCTGTTGTGTTCGGAGTTTAGCGGTGGGGCAGTTGCGCGTTCCTGCCGCGGTGTGGTGCGAGTGTGCTCCAGACTAGTAACCAGGCGTGGGAGACTGGCGTCACACATATCAGCGGTGCAGTGGAATGCGGTGTGTGTTTTTCTTGAGTGTTGTCACGGCTGGGGCCGGACGAAGTTAAATAAAATGTTGTGAACCCGACGTAGCATTGGCGACGAGGATGGGATACTGGGTCGACGTCGTTTCTGCTGCGGCTAAGGGAAGTTGACATCGCGGACGCCCACCTGTGCAGCATGGCCGCCACCGCCAGCGAGGGCTACATTGAAGTTTTCGACTTGTCCCGCCCCGAGGACTGGGAAGATTATGCACAGCGTTTCGAGTTCTTCCTGGATGCGCAAGGTATAACAGACGGCGGGAAAAAGCGGTCCACGTTCCTTAGTCGTTGCGGCTCCGCCACTTTTCAGTTGGTGAAAGCGCTCGTCGCGCCGGCCCAGCTCGGAGATACCCCGTTCGAAACAATACTCGCCGTGCTCAGGGAGCACCTGGCCCCGAGGCCGCCGGAGCTCGCAAGGCGATACGAGTTCCACCGACGCGACCAGGCACAGGGAGAGCCGGTGGCCGCCTACCTTGCTGCCCTTCGAACCACGGCGCAGCATTGTAATTTCACCACCCTGGACACCGCGCTTCGAGACCGTTTTGTTTTCGGGTTGCGGAACGACAAGGTAAAGCGACAACTTTTGGCCAAGAAAGAAGTGACCCTCGCTAGTGCTGTGGAGGAGGCAACCGCTGCCGAGGCCATCGACCGGGAAGCTAACCGCGGCGTCCGTCCAGGTCTAACCACGCCGCGCATCGAGCCAGTACATCAGGGAACGAGCTCGGACGTCGATAATGAGCAAGACGCCACCGAAGATGTCTTGCGTCTACGGAACATTCCTGCCCAGCGGACGGACCCAGAAGGAACAGGGGGCGTCACCTGTGCTGGTTGCGGCGGCCCCCACGAACGTCGTCTGTGCCGTTTCAGGAACGCCCAGTGTAGGGGCTGCGGAAAAATTGGTCACATATTGAGGGTCTGCCGTTCGCGGAAGCCAAGGAACTACCGCCAGAACTCCGAGACTGACAGCAGGACGCCTCGCGCGAATATTTCCTACTGCGACGACCAAACTGCGACCGCTATACACGATGTGCCTGCACCCGCCCTGAAGAAGGTACATGTGGTGGTCGAAATTGAAGGTAATCCATGCCGAATGGAGGTGGATTCGGGGTCAACTTTTTCACTCGTATCTGAAGCCACAGCCAGGCGGATTTTCCCGAGCGGCCGTTTGCCATTGCTGAAACCACTGGATATCATGATGAAGGATTACCAGGCCAATCGCATAGCCGTGCATGGGTATGGCACGTTCAGAGTGAAGTTTAAGGATTTCGATGGCCTGTTACGTCTTATCATTGTCAAGGGTGAGCGTCCAAGTCTGCTTGGACTGGACTGGTTCCCAGCATTGGGTATCAACATTACAGGAGTGCAGCATATCAACCAGCCATTCCACTTGAGTGCTGACATATTCCAGGAGTTCAGTTCAGTGTTTGATGGAGCACTGGGGTGTTACAAAGGGCCACCTGTGCAGTTTGCACTCAATGCCAAGGTTGAGCCAATCCGACTGAGGGCACGCAGAGTACCTTTTGCACTTCGTCCAAAAATCGATGCAGAGCTGGACAAGCTCATTCAGCAAGGGGTCCTGGAGCCAGTTGATCATGCAAGATGGGAAACACCTATCGTCACTCCTTTGAAGGCTAATGGGGACATTCGTATCTGTGCAGACTACAAGTGCACAATAAACAAAGCATTGCAGCAACATGCATATCCAGTACCAGTGGTGAGCCATGTGCTGTCGTCCCTCTCCGGTGCAACTGTGTTTGCTAAACTCGATTTGGCTCAGGCTTACCAGCAACTGCCAGTGACCAAGGAAGCGGCGGAAGTGCAGACTATCGTAACCCACCGGGGAGCTTTCCGTGTCCACAGACTTCAATTTGGGGTCAGCACCGCACCTGGCATTTTCCAGAGTCTCATGGAAAACCTTCTACGGGGAGTGCCTGGGGTTGTTGCTTACTTTGATGATGTCATTGTTGCTGGAACCTCGGAAGAAGAGCTGCTCAGTCGTCTTCGTGAAGTTCTCAGAAGGTTCCAAGATGTGGGGCTTAAGGTCAAGAAAGAGAAATGCCAGCTTGGGGTGGCTGAAGTAGATTTTTTGGGGTTTAGAGTCGACGCCGAGGGAATTCATCCAATGCCGGAGAAGACTCAAGCGATTGTGAAGGCACCACGTCCTGCAGGCAAGACAGAGCTACAGGCATTCCTGGGGCTCCTCAACTTTTATCATGCATTTCTGCCCCATAAGGCAACTGTCGCAGAACCACTGCAGCGGCTCTTGAACAAAAATGCGCCCTGGGTCTGGGGTCACACACAGCAGAGAGCGTTTGATAATGTGAAGCACCTCCTGTCATCCAACCAGGTCTTGGTGCATTTTGATGAGAACAAACCACTCATTCTGGCTTGTGATGCCTCACCATATGGAATAGGGGCTGTGCTAAGTCACAAAATGCCAGATGGCAGAGAAGCACCAATTGCATTCTACTCAAGGACGCTGTCTACTACTGAGCGGAATTATGCTCAGATTGATAAAGAGGCACTTGCAGTAGTTGCAGGCGTAAAAAAGTTCCACGACTATGTATATGGCCGGCCGTTTCAGATCCACACGGACCACAAGCCACTTCTGGGATTGTTTGCACCAGACCGCCAGACGCCGCAGATGTTGTCCCCTCGGATGCTGCGCTGGTCCATTTTTCTGAATGGGTACCAATACTCTCTCCTTCACCAGCCTGGAAAACAGCTGGGCCACGCGGACGGCCTCAGCAGAATTCCCCTGACAAACCAGCAACCCGAGGATCCGTCCCCAGCTGAGATCATTATGCTCTTGGACACTCTTCCAGAACCCCCACTCCATGCGGCTCACATTGCCACGTATTCTGCCAAGGACCGTATAATATCCCGTGTACTCAACTGGGCATGGAAGGGGTGGCCACCAAAGCACAGCATTAGTTCTGAGTTCACACCATTCGTGGTCAGGCAAAATGAACTATCGGCCCACAAGGGCTGTTTATTGTGGGGTGACCGTGTAGTTATTCCGCAGAAGTTACATTCCAGGATTCTTGAAGCCTTGCATGCCGGGCACCCAGGAATTGTTCGGATGAAGGCACTTGCCCGCAGTTATGTATGGTGGCCGGGAATCGATGCAGCTATTGAGGAATGGGTGCGACGATGCTCTCCATGTCAGGAGACACGGCCAGAGATGCCCAGAGCACCAGTCCATCCATGGGAGACGACGCGGACACCATGGTCCCGCCTACACATTGACTTTGCAGGGCCGTTCCAAGGACAGACGTTCTTGATCGTGGTGGACTCGTATTCAAAGTGGCTGGAGGTCATTCCAGTTTCATCGATGACATCACTCACTGTGATCAACGCTCTGCGGAAGCTGTTTGCAACACATGGCCTTCCAGCCACTATCGTGTCTGACAACGGGCCTCAGTTTACGTCTGCCGAGTTTCGGGGGTTTCTCGATGCCAACCTAATTCGTCAGGTGACTTCTGCACCCTTTCACCCGTCCACAAATGGTCAAGCTGAAAGGATGGTGCGAACCACTAAAGAAGCACTGTCCCGCATTATTCAGGGGAATTGGTCACGGCGGCTAGCAGATTTCATGTTACAGCAACATGTAACCCCGCACACAGGCACAGGGCGATCACCAGCCGAACTTTTGATGGGCCGCCGGCTGTTAACCATGCTGGACCGGTTGCATCCGGACAGGGCCCCAGACAGGTCTTCCCAGCATACAGGAACGCTGCCGATGCCACGTTCATTCCAACCTGAAGACCCGGTGTTTGCACGCAACTATGGCCAGGGGCCTCCATGGGTCTCTGCTGTGGTAGCCCGAGCCACAGGCCCAATCTCCTACGAAGTTACGCTGCCAGATGGCCGAATGTTGCGCCGGCATGTGGACCAGCTCCGTCGACGGGCCGCTACCCCTTGCATAGGTGAAGGACCAGTACCCACAGAACAGCAGCCAGAAGTCTGCCCCTCACAAGGAGGGCCACCGGTAGAAGCTTGTCCTATGCAGGGAACACCACCCGAAGTAGTGAGCAGCGAGCCACCTGAAGACCAACCAGTGGAGGAGCAGCCAACAGCTGAACCTTCCTCTGACGATACTGTCACACCACAAACAGTACCAATGGCTATGCCTCTACCACTGTCTTCAGGGGAGAAAAGTGACCCTGCTGAGCCACCAACCCTACGTCGCTCACTTCGAGCTCGGAAGGCTCCGTCCCATCTGCGGGACTTTGTGCTGGCTCTGGCCGACTGTTGAGTCCGAACTAAGGGTGGAGGAGTGTTGTGTTCGGAGTTTAGCGGTGGGGCAGTTGCGCGTTCCTGCCGCGGTGTGGTGCGAGCGTGCTCCAGACTAGTAACCAGGCGTGGGAGACTGGCGTCACACATATCAGCGGTGCAGTGGAATGCGGTGTGTGTTTTTCTTGAGTGTTGTCACGGCTGGGGCCGGACGAAGTTAAATAAAATGTTGTGAACCCGACGTAACACTCTCCATAGTCGGTTCAGCAGCGTTGAACCCTAATTTTATTTTTTCTTATTGCGAAAGCAATAATACGCCAGGTCTAACCGCTCGTCCCTGTGTGCCGTGTCCGTGGAAAAACAGAAGAATACTCGGTCTCCTGCAGCTAATGCTTTCGCTCCATAGTGGGTTCAGCAGCGTTGAACCCTCTTTTTATTTTTTTTGTTGCGAAAGCAATGCTATGCCAGGTCTAAAAGCTCGTCGCTGTGTGCCGTCTCCGTGGAAGAAGAAGAAGAACGCTCGGTCTCCTGCAGCTAATGCATTCGCTCCATAGTCGGTTGAGCAGCATTGAACCCTCCTCATTTTATTTTTTTTGTTGCGAAAGCAATGCTACGCCAGGTCTAAAAGCTCGTCGCTGTGTGCCGTCTCCGTGGAAGAAGAAGAAGAACGCCCGGTCTCCTGCAGCTAATGCTTTCGCTCCATAGTAGGTTCAGCAGCGTTGAACCCTCATTTTATTTTTTCTTATTGCGAAAGGAATAATACGCCAGGTCTAACCGCTCGTCCCTGTGTGCCGTGTCCGTGGAAAAACAGAAGAATTCTCGGTCTCCTGCAGCTAATGCTTTCGCTCCATAGTGGGTTCAGCAGCGTTGAACCCTCATTTTATTTTTTTGTTGCGGAAAGCAATGCTACGCCAGGTCTAAAAGCTCGTCGCTGTGTGCCGTCTCCGTGGAAGAAGAAGAAGAACGCTCGGTCTCCTGCAGCTAATGCTTTCGCTCCATAGTCGGTTCAGCAGCGTTGAACCCTCCTCATTTTATTTTTTTTTTGTTTCGAAAGCAATGCTACGCCAGGTCTAAAAGCTCGTCGCTGTGTGCCGTGTCCGGAGAAGAAGAAGAACCCTCGGTCTCCTGCAGCTAATGCTTTCGCTCCACAGTCGGTTCAGCAGCGTTGAACCCTCCTCATTTTATTTTCTTTTATTGCGAAAGCAATACTACGCCAGGTCTAAAAGCTCGTCGCTGTGTGCCGTGTCCGTGGAAGAAGAAGAACGCTCGGTCTCCTGCAGCTAATGCTTTCTCTCCTTAGTCGATTCAGCAGAGTTGAACCCTCATTTTATTTTTTTGTTGCGAAAGCAATGCAACGCAAGGTCTAAAAGCTCGTCGCTGTGTGCCGTGTCCGTGGAAGAAGAAGAACGCTCGGTCTCCTGCAGCTAATGCTTTCTCTCCTTAGTTGATTCAGCAGAGTTGAACCCTCATTTTATTTTTTTGTTGCGAAAGCAATGCAACGCAAGGTCTAAAAGCTCGTCGCTGTGTGCCGTGTCCGTGGAAGAAGAAGAACGCTCGGTCTCCTGCAGCTAATGCTTTCGCTCCATAGTCGGTTCAGCAGCGTTGAACCCTCCTCATTTTATTTCTTTTTGTTGGGAGAGGATTGCTGCACCAGGTGTAAAAGCTCGTCGCTGTGTGCCGTGTCCGTGGAAGAAGAAGAACGCTCGGTCTCCTGCAGCTAATGCTTTCTCTCCTTAGTCGGTTCAGCAGAGTTGAACCCTCATTTTATTTTTTTGTTGCGAAAGCAATGCAACGCAAGGTCTAAAAGCTCGTCGCTGTGTGCCGTGTCCGTGGAAGAAGAAGAACGCTCGGTCTCCTGCAGCTAATGATTTCGCTCCATAGTCGGTTCAGCAGCGTTGAACCCTCATTTTATTTTTTTTTTGTTGGGAAAGCAATGCTACACCAGGTGTAAAAGCTCGTCGCTGTGTGCCGTGTCCGTGGAAGAAGAAGAACGCTCGGTCTCCTGCAGCTAATGCTTTCTCTCCTTTGTCGGTTCAGCAGCGTTAAACCCTCCTCATTTAATTTTTTTTTATTGCGAAAGCAATACTAAGCCAGGTCTAACCGCTCGTCGCTGTGTGCCGTGTCCGTGGAAGAAGAAGAAGAACGCTCGGTCTCCTGCAGCTAATGCTTTCGCCCCATAGTCGGTTCAGCAGCGTTGAAACCTCCTCATTTTATTTTTTTTATTGCGAAAGCAATACTACGCCAGGTCAAACCACTCGTCGCTGTGTGCCGTGTCCGTGGAAGAAGAAGAACGCTCGGTCTCCTGCAGCTAATGCTTTCTCTCCACAGTCGATTCAGCAGAGTTGAACCCTCATTTTATTTTTTTGTTGCGAAAGCAATGCAACGCCAGGTATAAAAGCTCGTCGCTGTGTGCCGTGTCCGTGGAAGAAGAAGAACGCTCGGTCTCCTGCAGCTAATGATTTCGCTCCATAGTCGGTTCAGCAGCGTTGAACCCTCATTTTATTTTTTTTTTGTTGTGAAAGCAATCATACGCCAGGTCGAACCGCTCGTCGCTGTGTGCCGTGTCCGTGGAAGAAGAACGCTCGGTATCCTGCAGCTAATGCTTTCGCTCCATAGTCGGTTCAGCAGCGTTGAACCCACTTCATTTTATTTTTTCTTATTGCGAAAGCAATAATACGTCAGGTCTAACCGCTCGTCGCTGTGTGCCGTGTCCGTGGAAAAACAGAAGAATGCTCGGTCTCCTGCAGCTAATGCTTTCTCTCCATAGTCAGTTCAGCAGCGTTGAACCCTCCTTTTATTTTTTTTTTGCTGCGAAAGCAATGCACCGCCAGGTCTAAAAGCTCGTCGCTGTGTGCCGTGTCCGTGGAAGAAGAAGAACGCTCGGTCTCCTGCAGCTAATGCTTTCTCTCCATAGTCGGTTCAGCAGCGTTGAACCCTAATTTTATTTTTTCTTATTGCGAAAGCAATAATACGCCAGGTCTAACCGCTCGTCCCTGTGTGCCGTGTCCGTGGAAAAACAGAAGAATACTCGGTCTCCTGCAGCTAATGCTTTCGCTCCATAGTGGGTTCAGCAGCGTTGAACCCTCTTTTTATTTTTTTTTGTTGCGAAAGCAATGCTATGCCAGGTCTAAAAGCTCGTCGCTGTGTGCCGTCTCCGTGGAAGAAGAAGAAGAACGCTCGGTCTCCTGCAGCTAATGCATTCGCTCCATAGTCGGTTGAGCAGCATTGAACCCTCCTCATTTTATTTTTTTTGTTGTGAAAGCAATAATACGCCAGGTCTAACCACTCGTCTCTGTGTGCCGTGTCCGTGGAAGAAGAAGAAGAACGCTCGGTCTCCTGCAGCTAATGCTTTCTCTCCTTAGTCGGTTCAGCAGCGTTGAACCCTCCTCATTTTATTTTTTTTGTTGTTGTGAAAGCAATAATACGCCAGGTCTAACCGCTCGTCGCAGTGTGTCGTGTCCGTGGAAGAAGAAGAATAACGCTCGGTCTCCTGCAGCTAATGCTTTCGCCCCATAGTCGGTTCAGCAGGGTTGAACCCTCCTCATTTTATTTTTTTTTATTGCGAAAGCAATACTACGCCAGGTCAAACCGCTCGTCGCTGTGTGCCGTGTCCGCGGAAAAACAGAAGAATGCTCGGTCTCCTGCAGCTATGCTTTCGCTCCATAGTGGGTTCAGCAGCGTTGAATCCTCATTTTATTTTTTTTTGTTGCGAAAGCAATGCTATGCCAGGTCTAAAAGCTCGTCGCTGTGTGCCGTCTCCGTGGAAGAAGAAGAAGAACGCTCGGTCTCCTGCAGCTAATGCATTCGCTCCATAGTCGGTTGAGCAGCATTGAACCCTCCTCATTTTATTTTTTTTGTTGTGAAAGCAATAATACGCCAGGTCTAACTACTCGTCTCTGTGTGCCGTGTCCGTGGAAGAAGAAGAAGAACGCTCGGTCTCCTGCAGCTAATGCTTTCTCTCCTTAGTCGGTTCAGCAGCGTTGAACCCTCCTCATTTTATTTTTTTTTTGTTGTTGTGAAAGCAATAATACGCCAGGTCTAACCGCTCGTCGCAGTGTGTCGTGTCCGTGGAAGAAGAAGAATAACGCTCGGTCTCCTGCAGCTAATGCTTTCGCCCCATAGTCGGTTCAGCAGGGTTGAACCCTCCTCATTTTATTTTTTTTTATTGCGAAAGCAATACTACGCCAGGTCTAACCGCTCGTCCCTGTGTGCCGTGTCCGTGGAAAAACAGAAGAATTCTCGGTCTCCTGCAGCTAATGCTTTCGCTCCATAGTGGGTTCAGCAGCGTTGAACCCTCATTTTATTTTTTTGTTGCGGAAAGCAATGCTACGCCAGGTCTAAAAGCTCGTCGCTGTGTGCCGTCTCCGTGGAAGATGAAGAGGAACGCTCGGTCTCCTGCAGCCAATGCTTTCGCTCCATAGTCGGTTCAGCAGCATTGAACCCTCCTCATTTTATTTTTTTTTTGTTGTGAAAGCAATAATACGCCAGGTCTAACCGCTCGTCGCAGTGTGCCGTGTCCGTGGAAGAAGAAGAAGAACGCTCGGTCTCCTGCAGCTAATGCTTTCGCCCCATAGTCGGTTCAGCAGCGTTGAAATCTCCTCATTTTATTTTTTTTATTGCGAAAGCAATACTACGCCAGGTCTAACCGCTCGTCCCTGTGTGCTATGTCCGTGGAAACACAGAAGAATGCTCGGTCTCCTGCAGCTAATGCTTTCGCTCCATAGTGGGTTCAGCAGCGTTGAACCCTCATTTTATTTTTTTTGTTGCGAAAGCAATGCTACGCCAGGTCTAAAAGCTCGTCGCTGTGTGCCGTCTCCGTGGAAGAAGAAGAAGAACGCTCGGTCTCCTGCAGCTAATGCTTTCGCTCCATAGACGGTTCAGCAGCATTGAACCCTCCTCATTTTATTTTTTTTTTTGTTGTTAAAGCAATAATACGCCAGGTCTAACCGCTCGTCGCAGTGTGCCGTGTCCGTGGAAGAAGAAGAACGCTCGGTCTCCTGCAGCTAATGCTTTCTCTCCATAGTCGGTTCAGCGGCATTGTACCCTCCTCATTTTATTTTTTTGTTGTTGTGAAAGCAATAATACGCCAGGTCTAACCGCTCGCCGCTGTGTGCCGTGTCCGTGGAAGAAGAAGAACGCTCGGTCTCCTGCAGCTAATGCTTTCGCTCCATAGTCGGTTCAGCAGCGTTGAACCCTCATTTTATTTTTTTCTTATTGCGAAAGCAATAATACGGCAGGTCTAACCGCTCGTCGCTGTGTGCCGTGTCCGTGGAAAAACAGAAGAATGCTCAGTCTCCTGCAGCTAATGCTTTCTCTCCATAGTCGGTTCAGCAGCGTTGAACCCTCATTTTATTTTTTTTTGTTGCGAAAGCAATGCACCGCCAGGTCTAAAAGCTCGTCGCTGTGTGCCGTGTCCGTGGAAGAAGAAGAACGCTCGGTCTCCTGCAGCTAATGCTTTCTCACCATAGTCGGTTCAGCAGCGTTGTACCCTCCTCATTTTATTTTTTTTTTTGTTGTGAGAGCAATAATACGCCAGGTCTAACCGCTTGTCGCTGTGTGCCGTGTCCGTGGAAAAACAGAAGAATACTCGGTCTCCTGCAGCTTATGCTTTCGCTCCATAGTGGGTTCAGCAGCGTTGAACCCTCATTTTATTTTTTTTGTTGCCAAAGCAATGCTACGCCAGGTCTAAAAGCTCGTCGCTGTGTGCCGTCTCCGTGGAAGAAGAAGAAGAACGCTTGGTCTCCTGCAGCTAATGCTTTCGCCCCATAGTCGGTTCAGCAGCGTTGAAACCTCCTCATTTTATTTTTTTTATTGCGAAAGCAATACTACGCCAGGTCAAACCGCTCGTCGCTGTGTGCCGTGTCCGTGGAAGAAGAAGAAGAACGCTCGGTCTCCTGCAGCTAATGCTTTCGCCCCATAGTCGGTTCAGCAGCGTTGAATCCTCCTCATTTTATTTTTTTTTTGTTGCGAAAGCAATACTACGCCATGTCAAACCGCTCGTCGCTGTGTGCCGTGTCCGTGGAAGAAGAGGAAGAACGCTCGGTCTCCTGCAGCTAATGCTTTCGCCCCATAGTCGGTTCAGCAGCGTTGAACCCTCCTCATTTTATTTTTTTTTATTGCGAAAGCAATACTATGCCAGGTCTAACCGCCAGTCGCTGTGTGCCGTGTCCGTGGAAGAAGAAGAAGAACGCTCGGTCTCCTGCAGCTAATGCTTTCGCCCCATAATCGGTTCAGCAGCGTTGAACCCTCCTCATTTTATTTTTTTTTATTGCGAAAGGAATAATACGCCAGGTCATACCGCTCGTCGCTGTGTGCCGTGTCCGTGGAAGAAGAAGAAGAACGCTCGGTCTCCTGCAGCTAATGCTTTCGCCCCATAGTCGGTTCAGCAGCGTTGAACCCTCCTCATTTTATTTTTTTTTTATTGCGAAAGCAATACTATGCCAGGTCTAACCGCTCGTCGCTGTGTGCCGTGTCCGTGGAAGAAGAAGAAGAACGCTCGGTCTCCTGCAGCTAATGCTTTCGCTCCATAGTCGGTTAAGCAGCGTTGAACCATCATTTTATTTTTTCTTACTGCGAAAGCAATAATACGCCAGGTCTAACCGCTCGTCCCTGTGTGCCGTGTCCGTGGAAAAACAGAAGAATGCTCGGTCTCCTGCAGCTAATGCTTTCGCTCCATAGTGGGTTCAGCAGCGTTGAACCCTCATTTTATTTTTTTTGTTGCGAAAGCAATGCTACGCCAGGTCTAAAAGCTCGTCGCTGTGTGCCGTCTCCGTGGAAGAAGAAGAAGAACGCTCGGTCTCCTGCAGCTAATGCTTTCTCTCCATAGTCGGTTCAGCGACGTTGTACCCTCCTCATTTTATTTTTTTTTTGTTGTGAAAGCAATAATACGCCAGGTCTAACCGCTCGTCGCTGTGTGCCGTGTCCGTGGAAGAAGAAGAACGCTCGGTCTCCTGCAGCTAAGCTTTCGCTCCATAGTCGGTTCGGCAGCGTTGAACCCTCATTTTATTTTTTCTTATTGCGAAAGCAATAATACGTCAGGTCTAACCGCTCGTCGCTGTGTGCCGTGTCCGTGGAAAAACAGAAGAATGCTCGGTCTCCTGCAGCTAATGCTTTCCGTCCATAGTCGGTTCAGCAGCGTTGAACCCTCCTTTTATTTTTTTTTGCTGCGAAAGCAATGCACCGCCAGGTCTAAAAGCTCGTCGCTGTGTGCCGTGTCCGTGGAAGAAGAAGAACGCTCGGTCTCCTGCAGCTAATGCTTTCTCTCTGTTGTGTTCGGAGTTTAGCGGTGGGGCAGTTGCGCGTTCCTGCCGCGGTGTGGTGCGAGTGTGCTCCAGACTAGTAACCAGGCGTGGGAGACTGGCGTCACACATATCAGCGGTGCAGTGGAATGCGGTGTGTGTTTTTCTTGAGTGTTGTCACGGCTGGGGCCGGACGAAGTTAAATAAAATGTTGTGAACCCGACGTAACATTGGCGACGAGGATGGGATACTGGGTCGACGTCGTTTCTGCTGCGGCTAAGGGAAGTTGACATCGCGGACGCCCACCTGTGCAGCATGGCCGCCACCGCCAGCGAGGGCTACATTGAAGTTTTCGACTTGTCCCGCCCCGAGGACTGGGAAGATTATGCACAGCGTTTCGAGTTCTTCCTGGATGCGCAAGGTATAACAGACGGCGGGAAAAAGCGGTCCACGTTCCTTAGTCGTTGCGGCTCCGCCACTTTTCAGTTGGTGAAAGCGCTCGTCGCGCCGGCCCAGCTCGGAGATACCCCGTTCGAAACAATACTCGCCGTGCTCAGGGAGCACCTGGCCCCGAGGCCGCCGGAGCTCGCAAGGCGATACGAGTTCCACCGACGCGACCAGGCACAGGGAGAGCCGGTGGCCGCCTACCTTGCTGCCCTTCGAACCACGGCGCAGCATTGTAATTTCACCACCCTGGACACCGCGCTTCGAGACCGTTTTGTTTTCGGGTTGCGGAACGACAAGGTAAAGCGACAACTTTTGGCCAGGAAAGAAGTGACCCTCGCTAGTGCTGTGGAGGAGGCAACCGCTGCCGAGGCCATCGACCGGGAAGCTAACCGCGGCGTCCGTCCAGGTCTAACCACGCCGCGCATCGAGCCAGTACATCAGGGAACGAGCTCGGACGTCGATAATGAGCAAGACGCCACCGAAGATGTCTTGCGTCTACGGAACATTCCTGCCCAGCGGACGGACCCAGAAGGAACAGGGGGCGTCACCTGTGCTGGTTGCGGCGGCCCCCACGAACGTCGTCTGTGCCGTTTCAGGAACGCCCAGTGTAGGGGCTGCGGAAAAATTGGTCACATATTGAAGGTCTGCCGTTCGCGGAAGCCAAGGAACTACCGCCAGAACTCCGAGACTGACAGCAGGACGCCTCGCGCGATTATTTCCTACTGCGACGACCAAACTGCGACCGCTATACACGATGTGCCTGCACCCGCCCTGAAGAAGGTACATGTGGTGGTCGAAATTGAAGGTAATCCATGCCGAATGGAGGTGGATTCGGGGTCAACTTTTTCACTCGTATCTGAAGCCACAGCCAGGCGGATTTTCCCGAGCGGCCGTTTGCCATTGCTGAAACCACTGGATATCATGATGAAGGATTACCAGGCCAATCGCATAGCCGTGCATGGGTATGGCACGTTCAGAGTGAAGTTTAAGGATTTCGATGGCCTGTTACGTCTTATCATTGTCAAGGGTGAGCGTCCAAGTCTGCTTGGACTGGACTGGTTCCCAGCATTGGGTATCAACATTACAGGAGTGCAGCATATCAACCAGCCATTCCACTTGAGTGCTGACATATTCCAGGAGTTCAGTTCAGTGTTTGATGGAGCACTGGGGTGTTACAAAGGGCCACCTGTGCAGTTTGCACTCAATGCCAAGGTTGAGCCAATCCGACTGAGGGCACGCAGAGTACCTTTTGCACTTCGTCCAAAAATCGATGCAGAGCTGGACAAGCTCATTCAGCAAGGGGTCCTGGAGCCAGCTGATCATGCAAGATGGGAAACACCTATCGTCACTCCTTTGAAGGCTAATGGGGACATCCGTATCTGTGCAGACTACAAGTGCACAATAAACAAAGCATTGCAGCAACATGCATATCCAGTACCAGTGGTGAGCCATGTGCTGTCGTCCCTCTCCGGTGCAACTGTGTTTGCTAAACTCGATTTGGCTCAGGCTTACCAGCAACTGCCAGTGACCAAGGAAGCGGCGGAAGTGCAGACTATCGTAACCCACCGGGGAGCTTTCCGTGTCCACAGACTTCAATTTGGGGTCAGCACCGCACCCGGCATTTTCCAGAGTCTCATGGAAAACCTTCTACGGGGAGTGCCTGGGGTTGTTGCTTACTTTGATGATGTCATTGTTGCTGGAACCTCGGAAGAAGAGCTGCTCAGTCGTCTTCGTGAAGTTCTCAGAAGGATCCAAGATGTGGGGCTTAAGGTCAAGAAAGAGAAATGCCAGCTTGGGGTGGCTGAAGTAGATTTTTTGGGGTTTAGAGTCGACGCCGAGGGAATTCATCCAATGCCGGAGAAGACTCAAGCGATTGTGAAGGCACCACGTCCTGCAGGCAAGACAGAGCTACAGGCATTCCTGGGGCTCCTCAACTTTTATCATGCATTTCTGCCCCATAAGGCAACTGTCGCAGAACCACTGCAGCGGCTCTTGAACAAAAATGCGCCCTGGGTCTGGGGTCACACACAGCAGAGAGCGTTTGATAATGTGAAGCACCTCCTGTCATCCAACCAGGTCTTGGTGCATTTTGATGAGAACAAACCACTCATTCTGGCTTGTGATGCCTCACCATATGGAATAGGGGCTGTGCTAAGTCACAAAATGCCAGATGGCAGAGAAGCACCAATTGCATTCTACTCAAGGACGCTGTCTACTACTGAGCGGAATTATGCTCAGATTGATAAAGAGGCACTTGCAGTAGTTGCAGGCGTAAAAAAGTTCCACGACTATGTATATGGCCGGCCGTTTCAGATCCACACGGACCACAAGCCACTTCTGGGATTGTTTGCACCAGACCGCCAGACGCCGCAGATGTTGTCCCCTCGGATGCTGCGCTGGTCCATTTTTCTGAATGGGTACCAATACTCTCTCCTTCACCAGCCTGGAAAACAGCTGGGCCACGCGGACGGCCTCAGCAGAATTCCCCTGACAAACCAGCAACCCGAGGATCCGTCCCCAGCTGAGATCATTATGCTCTTGGACACTCTTCCAGAACCCCCACTCCATGCGGCTCACATTGCCACGTATTCTGCCAAGGACCGTATAATATCCCGTGTACTCAACTGGGCATGGAAGGGGTGGCCACCAAAGCACAGCATTAGTTCTGAGTTCACACCATTCGTGGTCAGGCAAAATGAACTATCGGCCCACAAGGGCTGTTTATTGTGGGGTGACCGTGTAGTTATTCCGCAGAAGTTACATTCCAGGATTCTTGAAGCCTTGCATGCCGGGCACCCAGGAATTGTTCGGATGAAGGCACTTGCCCGCAGTTATGTATGGTGGCCGGGAATCGATGCAGCTATTGAGGAATGGGTGCGACGATGCTCTCCATGTCAGGAGACACGGCCAGAGATGCCCAGAGCACCAGTCCATCCATGGGAGACGACGCGGACACCATGGTCCCGCCTACACATTGACTTTGCAGGGCCGTTCCAAGGACAGACGTTCTTGATCGTGGTGGACTCGTATTCAAAGTGGCTGGAGGTCATTCCAGTTTCATCGATGACATCACTCACTGTGATCAACGCTCTGCGGAAGCTGTTTGCAACACATGGCCTTCCAGCCACTATCGTGTCTGACAACGGGCCTCAGTTTACGTCTGCCGAGTTTCGGGGGTTTCTCGATGCCAACCTAATTCGTCAGGTGACTTCTGCACCCTTTCACCCGTCCACAAATGGTCAAGCTGAAAGGATGGTGCGAACCACTAAAGAAGCACTGTCCCGCATTATTCAGGGGAATTGGTCACGGCGGCTAGCAGATTTCATGTTACAGCAACATGTAACCCCGCACACAGGCACAGGGCGATCACCAGCCGAACTTTTGATGGGCCGCCGGCTGTTAACCATGCTGGACCGGTTGCATCCGGACAGGGCCCCAGACAGGTCTTCCCAGCATACAGGAACGCTGCCGATGCCACGTTCATTCCAACCTGAAGACCCGGTGTTTGCACGCAACTATGGCCAGGGACCTCCATGGGTCTCTGCTGTGGTAGCCCGAGCCACAGGCCCAATCTCCTACGAAGTTACGCTGCCAGATGGCCGAGTGTTGCGCCGGCATGTGGACCAGCTCCGTCGACGGGCCGCTACCCCTTGCATAGGTGAAGGACCAGTACCCACAGAACAGCAGCCAGAAGTCTGCCCCTCACAAGGAGGGCCACCGGTAGAAGCTTGTCCTATGCAGGGAACACCACCCGAAGTAGTGAGCAGCGAGCCACCTGAAGACCAACCAGTGGAGGAGCAGCCAACAGCTGAACCTTCCTCTGACGATACTGTCACACCACAAACAGTACCAATGGCTATGCCTCTACCACTGTCTTCAGGGGAGAAAAGTGACCCTGCTGAGCCACCAACCCTACGTCGCTCACTTCGAGCTCGGAAGGCTCCGTCCCATCTGCGGGACTTTGTGCTGGCTCTGGCCGACTGTTGAGTCCGAACTAAGGGTGGAGGAGTGTTGTGTTCGGAGTTTAGAGGTGGGGCAGTTGCGCGTTCCTGCCGCGGTGTGGTGCGAGTGTGCTCCAGACTAGTAACCAGGCGTGGGAGACTGGCGTCACACATATCAGCGGTGCAGTGGAATGCGGTGTGTGTTTTTCTTGAGTGTTGTCACGGCTGGGGCCGGACGAAGTTAAATAAAATGTTGTGAACCCGACGTAACACTCTCCATAGTCGGTTCAGCAGCGTTGAACCCTAATTTTATTTTTTCTTATTGCGAAAGCAATAATACGCCAGGTCTAACCGCTCGTCCCTGTGTGCCGTGTCCGTGGAAAAACAGAAGAATACTCGGTCTCCTGCAGCTAATGCTTTCGCTCCATAGTGGGTTCAGCAGCGTTGAACCCTCTTTTTATTTTTTTTGTTGCGAAAGCAATGCTATGCCAGGTCTAAAAGCTCGTCGCTGTGTGCCGTCTCCGTGGAAGAAGAAGAAGAACGCTCGGTCTCCTGCAGCTAATGCATTCGCTCCATAGTCGGTTGAGCAGCATTGAACCCTCCTCATTTTATTTTTTTTGTTGTGAAAGCAATAATACGCCAGGTCTAACCACTCGTCTCTGTGTGCCGTGTCCGTGGAAGAAGAAGAAGAACGCTCGGTCTCCTGCAGCTAATGCTTTCTCTCCTTAGTCGGTTCAGCAGCGTTGAACCCTCCTCATTTTATTTTTTTTTTGTTGTTGTGAAAGCAATAATACGCCAGGTCTAACCGCTCGTCGCAGTGTGTCGTGTCCGTGGAAGAAGAAGAATAACGCTCGGTCTCCTGCAGCTAATGCTTTCGCCCCATAGTCGGTTCAGCAGGGTTGAACCCTCCTCATTTTATTTTTTTTTATTGCGAAAGCAATACTACGCCAGGTCAAACCGCTCGTCGCTGTGTGCCGTGTCCGCGGAAAAACAGAAGAATGCTCGGTCTCCTGCAGCTATGCTTTCGCTCCATAGTGGGTTCAGCAGCGTTGAATCCTCATTTTATTTTTTTTTGTTGCGAAAGCAATGCTACGCCAGGTCTAAAAGCTCGTCGCTGTGTGCCGTCTCCGTGGAAGAAGAAGAAGAACGCCCGGTCTCCTGCAGCTAATGCTTTCGCTCCATAGTAGGTTCAGCAGCGTTGAACCCTCATTTTATTTTTTCTTATTGCGAGAGCAATAATACGCCAGGTCTAACCGCTCGTCCCTGTGTGCCGTGTCCGTCGAAAAACAGAAGAATTCTCGGTCTCCTGCAGCTAATGCTTTCGCTCCATAGTGGGTTCAGCAGCGTTGAACCCTCATTTTATTTTTTTGTTGCGGAAAGCAATGCTACGCCAGGTCTAAAAGCTCGTCGCTGTGTGCCGTCTCCGTGGAAGAAGAAGAAGAACGCTCGGTCTCCTACAGCTGATGCTTTCGCTGCATAGTCGGTTCAGCAGTGTTGAACCCTCATTTTATTTTTTTTTTGTTGGGAAAGCAATGCTACACCACGTCTAAAAGCTCGTCGCTGTGTGCCGTGTCCGTGGAAGAAGAAGAACGCTCGGTCTCCTGCAGCTAATGCTTTCACTCCATAGTCGGCTCAGCAGCGTTGAACCCTCATTTTATTTTTTTTGTTGCGAAAGCAATGCTACGCCAGGTCTAAAAGCTCGTCGCTGTGTGCCGTGTCCGTGGAAGAAGAAGAACGCTCGGTCTCCTGCAGCTAATGCTTTCGCTCCATAGTCGGTTCAGCAGCGTTGAACCCTCCTCATTTTATCTTTTTTTTGTTTCGAAAGCAATGCTACGCCAGGTCTAAAAGCTCGTCGCTGTGTGCCGTGTCCGGAGAAGAAGAAGAACTCTCGGTCTCCTGCAGCTAATGCTTTCGCTCCACAGTCGGTTCAGCAGCGTTGAACCCTCCTCATTTTATTTTCTTTTATTGCGAAAGCAATACTACGCCAGGTCTAAAAGCTCGTCGCTGTGTGCCGTGTCCGTGGAAGAAGAAGAACGCTCGGTCTCCTGC
This sequence comes from Amblyomma maculatum, assembly GCF_055883805.1. Lineage (NCBI taxonomy): Eukaryota > Metazoa > Arthropoda > Arachnida > Ixodida > Ixodidae > Amblyomma > Amblyomma maculatum. The sequence continues at coordinate 17,634,594 of NW_028146738.1, forward strand.
AGCTAATGCTTTCTCTCCTTAGTCGATTCAGCAGAGTTGAACCCTCATTTTATTTTTTTGTTGCGAAAGCAATGCAACGCAAGGTCTAAAAGCTCGTCGCTGTGTGCCGTGTCCGTGGAAGAAGAAGAACGCTCGGTCTCCTGCAGCTAATGCTTTCTCTCCTTAGTTGATTCAGCAGAGTTGAACCCTCATTTTATTTTTTTGTTGCGAAAGCAATGCAACGCAAGGTCTAAAAGCTCGTCGCTGTGTGCCGTGTCCGTGGAAGAAGAAGAACGCTCGGTCTCCTGCAGCTAATGCTTTCGCTCCATAGTCGGTTCAGCAGCGTTGAACCCTCCTCATTTTATTTTTTTTGTTGGGAAAGGATTGCTGCACCAGGTGTAAAAGCTCGTCGCTGTGTGCCGTGTCCGTGGAAGAAGAAGAACGCTCGGTCTCCTGCAGCTAATGCTTTCTCTCCTTAGTCGGTTCAGCAGCGTTGAACCCTCCTCATTTTATTTTTTTTTGTTGTGAAAGCAATAATACGCCAGGTCTAACCGCTCGTCGCTGTGTGCCGTGTCCGTGGAAGAAGAAGAACGCTCGGTCTCCTGCAGCTAATGCTTTCTCTCCTTAGTCGATTCAGCAGAGTTGAACCCTCATTTTATTTTTTTGTTGCGAAAGCAATGCAACGCAAGGTCCAAAAGCTCGTCGCTGTGTGCCGTGTCCGTGGAAGAAGAAGAACGCTCGGTCTCCTGCAGCTAATGATTTCGCTCCATAGTCGGTTCAGCAGCGTTGAACCCTCATTTTATTTTTTTTTTTGTTGGGAAAGCAATGCTACACCAGGTGTAAAAGCTCGTCGCTGTGTGCCGTGTCCGTGGAAGAAGAACGCTCGGTCTCCTGCAGCTAATGCTTTCTCTCCTTTGTCGGTTCAGCAGCGTTAAACCCTCCTCATTTTATTTTTTTGTTGTTGTGAAAGCAATAATACGCCAGGTCTAACCGCTCGTCGCAGTGTGCCGTGTCCGTGGAAGAAGAAGAATAACGCTCGGTCTCCTGCAGCTAATCCTTTCGCCCCATAGTCGGTTCAGCAGGGTTGAACCCTCCTCATTTTATTTTTTTTTATTGCGAAAGCAATACTAAGCCAGGTCTAACCGCTCGTCGCTGTGTGCCGTGTCCGTGGAAGAAGAAGAAGAACGCTCGGTCTCCTGCAGCTAATGCTTTCGCCCCATAGTCGGTTCAGCAGCGTTGAAACCTCCTCATTTTATTTTTTTTATTGCGAAAGCAATACTACGCCAGGTCAAACCGCTCGTCGCTGTGTGCCGTGTCCGTGGAAGAAGAAGAACGCTCGGTCTCCTGCAGCTAATGCTTTCTCTCCACAGTCGATTCAGCAGAGTTGAACCCTCATTTTATTTTTTTGTTGCGAAAGCAATGCAACGCCAGGTATAAAAGCTCGTCGCTGTGTGCCGTGTCCGTGGAAGAAGAAGAACGCTCGGTCTCCTGCAGCTAATGATTTCGCTCCATAGTCGGTTCAGCAGCGTTGAACCCTCATTTTATTTTTTTTTGTTGTGAAAGCAATCATACGCCAGGTCGAACCGCTCGTCGCTGTGTGCCGTGTCCGTGGAAGAAGAACGCTCGGTATCCTGCAGCTAATGCTTTCGCTCCATAGTCGGTTCAGCAGCGTTGAACCCACTTCATTTTATTTTTTTTTGTTGGGAAAGCAATGCTACACCAGGTGTAAAAGCTCGTCGCTGTGTGCCGTGTCCGTGGAAGAAGAAGAACACTCGGTCTCCTGCAGCTAATGCTTTCTCTCCTTTGACGGTTCAGCAGCGTTAAACCCTCCTCATTTTATTTTTTTTTTGTTGTGAAAGCAATAATACGCCAGGTCTAACCGCTCGTCGCAGTGTGCCGTGTCCGTGGAAGAAGAAGAATAACGCTCGGTCTCCTGCAGCTAATGCTTTCGCCCCATAGTCGGTTCAGCAGGGTTGAACCCTCCTCATTTTATTTTTTTTTATTGCGAAAGCAATACTATGCCAGGTCTAACAGGTCGTCGCTGTGTGCCGTGTCCGTGGAGGCAGAAGAAAAACGCTCGGTCTCCTGCAGCTAATGCTTTCTCTCCTTAGTCGATTCAGCAGAGTTGAACCCTCATTTTATTTTTTTTGTTGCGAAAGCAATGCAACGCCAGGTCTAAAAGCTCGTCGCTGTGTGCCGTGTCCGTGGAAGAAGAAGAACGCTCGGTCTCCTGCAGCTAATGATTTCGCTCCATAGTCGGTTCAGCAGCGTTGAACCCTCATTTTTTTTTATTGGGAACGCAATGCTATACCAGGTGTAAAAGCTCGTCGCTGTGTGCCGTGTCCGTGGAAGAAGAACGCTCGGTCTCCGGCACCTAATGCTTTCTCTCCTTAGTCGGTTCAGCAGCGTTGAACCCTCCTCATTTTATTTTTTTTTGTTGTGAAAGCAATAATACGCCAGGTCTAACCGCTCGTCGCTGTGTGCCGTGTCCGTGGAAGAAGAAGCATAACGCTCGGTCTCCTGCAGCTAATGCTTTCCCTCCATAGTCGATTCAGCAGAGTTGAACCCTCATTTTATTTTTTGTTGCGAAAGCAATGCAACGCCAGGTCTAAAAGCTCGTCGCTGTGTGCCGTGTCCGTGGAAGAAGAAGCATAACGCTCGGTCTCCTGCAGCTAATGCTTTCCCTCCATAGTCGATTCAGCAGAGTTGAACCCTCATTTTATTTTTTTGTTGCGAAAGCAATGCAACGCCAGGTCTAAAAGCTCGTCGCTGTGTGCCGTGTCCGTGGAAGAAGAACGCTCGGTCTCCTGCAGCTAATGATTTCGCTCCATAGTCGGTTCAGCAGAGTTGAACCCTCATTTTATTTTTTTTTGTTGGGAAAGCAATGCTACGCCAGGTCTAAAAGCTCGTCGCTGTGTGCCGTGTCCGGAGAAGAAGAAGAACTCTCGGTCTCCTGCAGCTAATGCTTTCGCTCCACAGTCGGTTCAGCAGCGTTGAACCCTCCTCATTTTATTTTCTTTTATTGCGAAAGCAATACTACGCCAGGTCTAAAAGCTCGTCGCTGTGTGCCGTGTCCGTGGAAGAAGAAGAACGCTCGGTCTCCTGCAGCTAATGCTTTCTCTCCATAGTCGGTTCAGCAGAGTTGAACCCTCATTTTATTTTTTTTTTGTTGGGAAAGCAATGCTACGCCAGGTCTAAAAGCTCGTCGCTGTGTGCCGTGTCCGGAGAAGAAGAAGAACTCTCGGTCTCCTGCAGCTAATGCTTTCGCTCCACAGTCGGTTCAGCAGCGTTGAACCCTCCTCATTTTATTTTCTTTTATTGCGAAAGCAATGCAACGCCAGGTATTAAAGCTCGTCGCTTTGTGCCGTGTCCGTGGAAGAAGAAGAACGCTCGTTCTCCTGCAGCTAATGATTTCGCTCCATAGTCGGTTCAGCAGCGTTGAACCCTCATTTTATTTTTTTTGTTGTGAAAGCAATAATACGCCAGGTCGAACCGCTCGTCGCTGTGTGCCGTGTCCGTGGAAGAAGAACGCTCGGTATCCTGCAGCTAATGCTTTCGCTCCATAGTCGGTTCAGCAGCGTTGAACCCACTTCATTTTATTTTTTTTTGTTGGGAAAGCAATGCTACACCAGGTGTAAAAGCTCGTCGCTGTGTGCCGTGTCCGTGGAAGAAGAAGAACACTCGGTCTCCTGCAGCTAATGCTTTCTCTCCTTTGTCGGTTCAGCAGCGTTAAACCCTCCTCATTTTATTTTTTTGTTGTTGTGAAAGCAATAATACGCCAGGTCTAACCGCTCGTCGCAGTGTGCCGTGTCCGTGGAAGAAGAAGAATAACGCTCGGTCTCCTGCAGCTAATGCTTTTGCCCCATAGTCGGTTCAGCAGGGTTGAACCCTCCTCATTTTATTTTTTTTTATTGCGAAAGCAATACTAAGCCAGGTCTAACCGCTCGTCGCTGTGTGCCGTGTCCGTGGAAGAAGAAGAACGCTCGGTCTCCTGCAGCTAATGCTTTCGCCCCATAGTCGGTTCAGCAGCGTTGAAACCTCCTCATTTTATTTTTTTTATTGTGAAAGCAATACTACGCCAGGTCAAACCGCTCGTCGCTGTGTGCCGTGTCCGTGGAAGAAGAAGAACGCTCGGTCTCCTGCAGCTAATGCTTTCTCTCCACAGTCGATTCAGCAGCGTTGAACCCACTTCATTTTATTTTTTTTGTTGTGAAAGCAATAATACGCCAGGTCTAACCGCTCGTCGCAGTGTGCCGTGTCCGTGGAAGAAGAAGAATAACGCTCGGTCTCCTGCAGCTAATGCTTTCGCCCCATAGTCGGTTCAGCAGGGTTGAACCCTCCTCATTTTATTTTTTTTTATTGCGAAAGCAATACTATGCCAGGTCTAACAGGTCGTCGCTGTGTGCCGTGTCCGTGGAGGCAGAAGAAAAACGCTCGGTCTCCTGCAGCTAATGCTTTCTCTCCTTAGTCGATTCAGCAGAGTTGAACCCTCATTTTATTTTATTGTTGCGAAAGCAATGCAACGCCAGGTCTAAAAGCTCGTCGCTGTGTGCCGTGTCCGTGGAAGAAGAAGAACGCTCGGTCTCCTGCAGCTAATGATTTCGCTCCATAGTCGGTTCAGCAGCGTTGAACCCTCATTTTATTTTTTTTTTTATTGGGAAAGCAATGCTATACCAGGTGTAAAAGCTCGTCGCTGTGTGCCGTGTCCGTGGAAGAAGAAAGCTCGGTCTCCGGCACCAAATGCTTTCTCTCCTTAGTCGGTTCAGCAGCGTTGAACCCTCCTCATTTTATTTTTTTTGTTGTGAAAGCAATAATGCGCCAGGTCTAACCGCTCGTCGCTGTGTGCCGTGTCCGTGGAAGAAGAAGCATAACGCTCGGTCTCCTGCAGCTAATGCTTTCCCTCCATAGTCGATTCAGCAGAGTTGAACCCTCATTTTATTTTTTTGTTGCGAAAGCAATGCAACGCCAGGTCTAAAAGCTCGTCGCTGTGTGCCGTGTCCGTGGAAGAAGAACGCTCGGTCTCCTGCAGCTAATGATTTCGCTCCATAGTCGGTTCAGCAGAGTTGAACCCTCATTTTATTTTTTTTTTGTTGGGAAAGCAATGCTACACCAGGTGTAAAAGATCGTCGCTGTGTGCCGTGTCCGTGGAAGAAGAACGCTCGGTCTCCTGCAGCTAATGCTTTCTCACCTTAGTCGGTTCAGCAGCGTTGAACCCTCCTCATTTTATTTTTTTTTTGTTGTGAAAGCAATAATACGCCAGGTCTAACCGCTCGTCGCTGTGTGCCGTATACGTGGAAGAAGAAGAAGAACGCTCGGTCTCCTGCAGCTAATGCTTTCTCTCCTTAGTCGGTTCAGCTGCGTTGAACCCTCCTCATTTTAATTTTTTTTTGTTGTTGTGAAAGCAATAATACGCCAGGTCTAACCGCTCGTCGCAGTGTGTCGTGTCCGTGGAAGAAGAAGAATAACGCTCGGTCTCCTGCAGCTAATGCTTTCGCCCCATAGTCGGTACAGCAGGGTTGAACCCTCCTCATTTTATTTTTTTTTATTGCGAAAGCAATACTATGCCAGGTCTAACCGCTCGTCGCTGTGTGCCGTGTCCGTGGAAGAAGAAGAAAAACGCTCGGTCTCCTGCAGCTAATGCTTTCGCCCCATAGTCGGTTCAGCAGCGTTGAAACCTCCTCATTTTATTTTTTTTTATTGCGAAAGCAATACTACGCCAGGTCAAACCGCTCGTCGCTGTGTGCCGTGTCCGTGGAAAAACAGAAGAATGCTCGGTCTCCTGCAGCTAATGCTTTCGCTCCATAGTGGATTCAGCAGCGTTGAATCCTCATTTTATTTTTTTTTTGTTGCAAAAGCAATGCTACGCCAGGTCTAAAAGCTCGTCGCTGTGGGCCGTCTCCCGAGAAGAAGAAGAAGAACGCTCGGTCTCCTGCAGCTAATGCTTTCGCTCCATAGTCGGTTCAGCAGCGTTGAACCCTCATTTTATTTTTTTTGTTGTGAAAGCAATAATACGCCAGGTCTAACCGCTCGTCGCTGTGTGCCGTGTCCGTGGAAGAAGAAGCATAACGCTCGGTCTCCTGCAGCTAATGCTTTCCCTCCATAGTCGATTCAGCAGAGTTGAACCCTCATTTTATTTTTTGTTGCGAAAGCAATGCAACGCCAGGTCTAAAAGCTCGTCGCTGTGTGCCGTGTCCGTGGAAGAAGAACACTCGGTCTCCTGCAGCTAATGCTTTCGCTCCATAGTCGCTTCAGCAGCATCGAACCCCCCTCATTTTATTTTTTTTTGTTGGGAAAGCAATGCTACGCCAGGTCTAACCGCTCGGCGCTGTGTGCCGTGTCCGTGGAAGAAGAAGAACGCTCGGCCTCCTGCAGCTAATGCTTTCACTCCACAGTCGCCTCAGCAGCGTTGAACCCTCATTTTATTTTTTTGTTGCGAAAGCAATGCTACGCCAGGTCTAAAAGCTCGTCGCTGCGTGCCGTGTCTGTGGAAGAAGAAGAACGCTCGGTCTCCTGCAGCTAATGCTTTCGCTCCATAGTCGGTTCAGGAGCGTTGAACGCTCATTTTATTTTTTTTTGTTGGGAAAGCAATGCTACGCCAGGTCTAACCGCTCGTCGCTGTGTGCCGTGTCCGTGGAAGAAGAAGAACGCTCGGTCTCCTGCAGCTAATGCTTTCGCTCCATAGTCGGTTCAGCAGCATTGAACCCTGCTAATTTTATTTTTTTTGTTGTGAAAGCATTAATACACCAGGTCTAACCGCTCGTCGCTGTGTGCCGTGTCCGTGGAAGAAGAAGAGCGCTCGGTCTCCTGCAGCTAATGCTTTCGCTCCATAGTCGGTTCAGCAGCATTGAACCCTCTTCAATTTATTTTTTTGTTGTTGGGAAAGCAATGCTACGCCAGGTCTAACCGCTCGTCGCTGTGTGCCGTGTCCGTGGAAGAAGAAGAACGCTCGGTCTCTTGCAGCTAATGCTTTCGCTCCATAGTCGGTTCAGGAGCGTTGAACGCTCATTTTATTTTTTTTTTGTTGGGATGCAATGCTATGCCAGGTCTAACCGCTCGTCGCTGTGTGCCGTGTCCGTGGAAGAAGAAGAACGCTCGGTCTCCTGCAGCTAATGCTTTCGCTCCATAGTCGGTTCAGCAGCATTGAACCCTCCTAATTTTATTTTTTTTTGTTGGGAAAGCAATGCTACGCCAGGTCTAACCGCTCGTCGCTGTGTGCCGTGTCCGTGGAAGAAGAAGAACGCTCGGTCTCCTGCAGCTAATGCTTTCGCTCCATAGTCGGTTCAGCAGCATTGAACCCTCCTCATTTTATTTTTTTTTGTTGGGAAAGCAATGCTACGCCAGGTCTAACCGCTCGTCGCTGTGTGCCGTATCCGTGGAAGAAGAAGAACGCTCGGTCTCCTGCAGCTAATGCTTTCGCTCCATAGTCGGTTCAGGAGCGCTGTACCCTCCTCATTTTATTTTTTTTTTGTTGTGAAAACAATAATACGCCAGGTCTAACCGCTCGTCGCTGTGTGCCGTGTCCGTGGAAGAAGGAGAATGCTCGGTCTCCTGCAGCTAATGCTTTCTCTCCATAGTCTGTTCAGCAGCGTTGAACCCTCATTTTTTTTGTTGCAAAAGCAATGCACCGCCAGGTCTAAAAGCTCGTCGCTGTGTGCCGTGTCCGTGGAAGAAGAACGCTCGGTCTCCTGTAGCTAATGCTTTCTCTCCATAGTCGGTTCAGCAGCGTTGTACCCTCCTCATTTTATTTTTTTGTTGTTGTGATAGCAATAATACGCCAGGTCTAACCGCTCGTCGCTGTGTGCCGTGTCCGTGGAAGAAGAAGAAGAACGCTCGGTCTCCTGCAGCTAATGCTTTCGCACCATAGTCGGTTCAGCAGCGTTGAACCCTCATTTTATTTTCTCTTATTGCAAAAGCAATAATACGCCAGGTCTAACCGCTCGTCCCTGTGTGCCGTGTCCGTGGAAAAACAGAAGAATGCTAGGTCTCCTGCAGCTGATGCTTTCGCTCCATAGTGGGTTCAGGAGCGTTGAACCCTCATTTTATTTTTTTTGTTGCAAAAGCAATGCTACTCCAGGTCTAAAAGCTCGTCGCTGTGTGCCGTGTCCGTGGAAGAAGGAGAAGAACGCTCGGTCTCCTGCAGCTTATGCTTTCGCTCCATAGTCGGTTCAGCAGCGTTGAACGCTCATTTTATTTTTTTTTCTTGGGAAAGCAATGCTACGCCAGGCCTAAAAGCTCGTCGCTGTGTGCCGTGTCCGTGGAAGAAGAAAAACGCTCGGCCTCCTGCAGCTAATGCTTTCACTCCATAGTCGCGTCAGCAGCGTTGAACCCTCATTTTATTTTTTTGTTGCGAAAGCAATGCTACGCGAGGTCTAAAAGCTCGTCGCTGTGTGCCGTGTCTGTGGAAGAAGAAGAACGCTCGGTCTCCTGCAGCTAATGCTTTCGCTCCATAGTCGGTTCAGGAGCGTTGAACGCTCATTTTATTTTTTTTTTGGGAAAGCAATGCTACGCCAGGTCTAACCGCTCGTCGCTGTGTGCCGTGTCCGTGGAAGAAGAAGAACGCTCGGTCTCCTGCAGCTAATGCTTTCGCTCCATAGTCGGTTCAGCAGCATTGAACCCTCCTAATTTTATTTTTTTTTGTTGTGAAAGAATTAATACGCCAGGTCTAACCGCTCGTCGCTGTGTGCCGTGTCCGTGGAAGAAGACGAACGCTCGGTCTCCTGCAGCTAATGCTTTCGCTCCATAGTCGGTTCAGCAGCATTGAACCCTCCTAATTTTATTTTTTTTGTTGTGAAAGCATTAATACGCCAGGTCTAACCGCTCGTCGCTGTGTGCCGTGTCCGTGGAAGAAGAAGAACGCTCGGTCTCCTGCAGGTAATGCTTTCGCTCCATAGTCGGTTCAGCAGCATTGAACCCTCCTCATTTTATTTTTTTTTGTTGGGAAAGCAATGCTACGCCACGTCTAACCGCTAGTCACTGTGTGCCGTGTCCGTGGAAGAAGAAGAACGCTCGGTCTCCTGCAGCTAATGCTTTCGCTCCATAGTCGGTTCAGGAGCGTTGAACGCTCATTTTATTTTTTTTTTGTTGGGAAAGCAATGCTACGCCAGGTCTAACCGCTCGTCGCTGTGTGCCGTGTCCGTGGAAGAACGCTCGGTCTCCTGCAGCTAATGCTTTCGCTCCATAGTCGGTTCAGCAGCATTGAACCCTCCTCATTTTATTTTATTTTTGTTGGGAAAGCAATGCTACGCCAGGTCTAACCGCTCGTCGCTGTGTGCCGTCTCCGTGGAAGAAGAAGAACGCTCGGTCTCCTGCAGCTAATGCTTTCGCTCCATAGTCGGTTCAGGAGCGTTGAACGCTCATTTTATTTTTTTTTTGTTGGGAAAGCAATGCTACGCCAGGTCTAACCGCTCGTCGCTGTGTGCCGTGTCGATGGAAGAAGAAGAACGCTCGGTCTCCTGAAGCTAATGCTTTCGCTCCATAGTCGGTTCAGGAGCGTTGAAAGCTCATTTTATTTTTTTTTTGTTGGGAAAGCAATGCTACGCCAGGTCTAACCGCTCGTCGCTGTGTGCCGTGTCCGTGGAAGAAGACGAACGCTCGGTCTCCTGCAGCTAATGCTTTCGCTCCATAGTCGGTTCAGCAGCATTGAACCCTCCTCATTTTATTTTTTTGTTGTTGTGAAAGCAATAATACACCAGGTCTAACCGCTCGTCGCTGTGTGCCGTGTCCGTGGAAGAAGAAGAACGCTCGGTCTCCTGCAGCTAATGCTTTCGCTCCATAGTCGGTTCAGCAGCATTGAACCCTCCTCATTTTATTTTTTTTTTGTTGTGAAAACAATAATATGCCAGGTCTAACCGCTCGTCGCTGTGTGCCGTGTCCGTGGAAGAAGAAGAACGCTCGGTCTCCTGCAGCTATCTCTTTCGCTCCATAGTCGGTTCAGCAGCATTGAACCCTCCTACTTTTATTTTTTTTTTGTTGTGAAAGCATTAATATGCCAGGTCTAACCGCTCGTCGCTGTGTGCCGTGTCCATGGAAAAAGAAGAACGCTCGGTCTCCTGCAGCTAATGCTTTCGCTCCATAGTCGGTTCAGCAGCATTGAACCCTCCTAATTTTATTTTTTTTGTTGTGAAAGCATTAATACGCCAGGTCTAACCGCTCGTCGCTGTGTGCCGTGTCCGTGGAAGAAGAACACTCGGTCTCCTGCAGCTAATGCTTTCGCTCCATAGTCGGTTCAGCAGCATCGAACCCTCCTCATCTTATTTTTTTTTTTTGTTGGGAAAGCAATGCTACGCCAGGTCTAACCGCTCGTCGCTGTGTGCCGTGTCCGTGGAAGAAGAAGAACGCTCGGCCTCCTGCAGCTAATGCTTTCACTCCATAGTCGCCTCAGCAGCGTTGAACCCTCATTTTATTTTTTTGTTGCGAAAGCAATGCTACGCCAGGTCTAAAAGCTCGTCGCTGTATGCCGTGTCTGTGGAAGAAGAAGAACGCTCGGTCACCTGCAGCTAATGCTTTCGCTCCATAGTCGGTTCAGGAGCGTTGAACGATCATTTTATTTTTTTTTGTTGTGAAAGCATTAATACGCCAGGTCTAACCGCTCGTCGCTGTGTGCCGTGTCCGTGGAAGAAGAAGAGCGCTCGGTCTCCTGCAGCTAATGCTTTCGCTCCATAGTCGGTTCAGCAGCATTGAACCCTCTTCAATTTATTTTTTTGTTGTTGGGAAAGCAATGCTACGCCAGGTCTAACCGCTCGTCGCTGTGTGCCGTGTCCGTGGAAGAAGAAGAACCCTCGGTCTCCTGCAGCTAATGCTTTCGCTATATAGTCGGTTCAGGAGCGTTGAACGCTCATTTTATTTTTTTTTGTTGGGAAAGCAATGCTACGCCAGGTCTAACCGCTCGTCACTGTGTGTCGTGTCCGTGGAAGAAGAAGAACGCTCGGTCTCCTGCAGCTAATGCTTTCGCTCCATAGTCGGTTCAGGAGCGTTGAACGCTCATTTTATTTTTTTTTTGGGAAAGCAATGCTACGCCAGGTCTAACCGCTCGTCGCTGTGTGCCGTGTCCGTGGAAGAAGAAGAACGCTCGGTCTCCTGCAGCTAATGCTTTCGCTCCATAGTCGGTTCAGCAGCATTGAACCCTCCTAATTTTATTTTTTTTGTTGTGAAAGAATTAATACGCCAGGTCTAACCGCTCGTCGCTGTGTGCCGTGTCCGTGGAAGAAGACGAACGCTCGGTCTCCTGCAGCTAATGCTCTCGCTCCATAGTCGGTTCAGCATCATTGAACCCTCCTCATTTTATTTTTTTTGTTGTGAAAGCAATAATACGCCAGGTCTAACCGCTCGTCGCTGTGTGCCGTGTCCGTGGAAGAAGAAGAACGCTCGGTCTCCTGCAGCTAATGCTTTCGCTCCATAGTCGGTTCAGCAGCATTGAACCCTCCTAATTTTATTTTTTTTGTTGTGAAAGCATTAATACGCCAGGTCTAACCGCTCGTCGCTGTGTGCCGTGTCCGTGGAAGAAGAAGAACGCTCGGTCTCCTGCAGGCAATGCTTTCGCTCCATAGTCGGTTCAGCAGCATTGAACCCTCCTCATTTTATTTTTTTTTGTTGGGAAAGCAATGGTACGCCACGTCTAACCGCTAGTCACTGTGTGCCGTGTCCGTGGAAGAAGAAGAACGCTCTGTCTCCTGCAGCTAATGCTTTCGCTCCATAGTCGGTTCAGGAGCGTTGAACGCTCATTTTATTTTTTTTTTTTGTTGGGACAGCAATGCTACGCCAGGTCTAACCGCTCGTCGCTGTGTGCCGTGTCCGTGGAAGAACGCTCGGTCTCCTGCAGCTAATGCTTTCGCTCCATAGTCGGTTCAGCAGCATTGAACCCTCCTCATTTTATTTTATTTTTGTTGGGAAAGCAATGCTACGCCAGGTCTAACCGCTCGTCGCTGTGTGCCGTCTCCGTGGAAGAAGAAGAACGCTCGGTCTCCTGCAGCTAATGCTTTCGCTCCATAGTCGGTTCAGGAGCGTTGAACGCTCATTTTATTTTTTTTTTGTTGGGAAAGCAATGCTACGCCAGGTCTAACCGCTCGTCGCTGTGTGCCGTGTCCATGGAAGAAGAAGAACGCTCGGTCTCCTGAAGCTAATGCTTTCGCTCCATAGTCGGTTCAGGAGCGTTGAAAGCTCATTTTATTTTTTTTTTGTTGGGAAAGCAATGCTACGCCAGGTCTAACCGCTCGTCGCTGTGTGCCGTGTCCGTGGAAGAAGACGAACGCTCGGTTTCCTGCAGCTAATGCTTTCGCTCCATAGTCGGTTCAGCAGCATTGAACCCTCCTCATTTTATTTTTTTGTTGTTGTGAAAGCAATAATACACCAGGTCTAACCGCTCGTCGCTGTGTGCCGTGTCCGTGGAAGAAGAAGAACGCTCGGTCTCCTGCAGCTAATGCTTTCGCTCCATAGTCGGTTCAGCAGCATTGAACCCTCCTCATTTTATTTTTTTTTTGTTGTGAAAACAATAATATGCCAGGTCTAACCGCTCGTCGCTGTGTGCCGTGTCCGTGGAAGAAGAAGAACGCTCGGTCTCCTGCAGCTATCTCTTTCGCTCCATAGTCGGTTCAGCAGCATTGAACCTTCCTACTTTTATTTTTTTTTGTTGTGAAAGCATTAATATGCCAGGTCTAACCGCTCGTCGCTGTGTGCCGTGTCCATGGAAAAAGAAGAACGCTCGGTCTCCTGCAGCTAATGCTTTCGCTCCATAGTCGGTTCAGCAGCATTGAACCCTCCTAATTTTATTTTTTTTGTTGTGAAAGCATTAATACGCCAGGTCTAACCGCTCGTCGCTGTGTGCCGTGTCCGTGGAAGAACACTCGGTCTCCTGCAGCTAATGCTTTCGCTCCATAGTCGGTTCAGCAGCATCGAACCCTCCTCATCTTATTTTTTTTTTTTTTTTTGTTGGGAAAGCAATGCTACGCCAGGTCTAACCGCTCGTCGCTGTGTGCCGTGTCCGTGGAAGAAGAAGAACGCTCGGCCTCCTGCAGCTAATGCTTTCACTCCATAGTCGCCTCAGCAGCGTTGAACCCTCATTTTATTTTTTTGTTGCGAAAGCAATGCTACGCCAGGTCTAAAAGCTCGTCGCTGTGTGCCGTGTCTGTGGAAGAAGAAGAACGCTCGGTCACCTGCAGCTAATGCTTTCGCTCCATAGTCGGTTCAGGAGCGTTGAACGATCATTTTATTTTTTTTTTGTTGTGAAAGCATTAATACGCCAGGTCTAACCGCTCGTCGCTGTGTGCCGTGTCCGTGGAAGAAGAAGAGCGCTCGGTCTCCTGCAGCTAATGCTTTCGCTCCATAGTCGGTTCAGCAGCATTGAACCCTCTTCAATTTATTTTTTTGTTGTTGGGAAAGCAATGCTACGCCAGGTCTAACCGCTCGTCGCTGTGTGCCGTGTCCGTGGAAGAAGAAGAACCCTCGGTCTCCTGCAGCTAATGCTTTCGCTATATAGTCGGTTCAGGAGCGTTGAACGCTCATTTTATTTTTTTTTGTTGGGAAAGCAATGCTACGCCAGGTCTAACCGCTCGTGACTGTGTGCCGTGTCCGTGGAAGAAGAAGAACGCTCGGTCTCCTGCAGCTAATGCTTTCGCTCCATAGTCGGTTCAGTAGCGTTGAACGCTCATTTTATTTTTTTTTTGTTGGGATGCAATGCTATGCCAGGTCTAACCGCTCGTCGCTGTGTGCCGTGTCCGTGGAAGAAGAAGAACGCTGGCTCTCCTGCAGCTAATGCTTTCGCTCCATAGTCGGTTCAGGAGCGTTGAACGCTCATTTTATTTTTTTTTTGTTGGGAAAGCAATGCTACGCCAGGTCTAACCGCTCGTCGCTGTGTGCCGTGTCCGTGGAAGAAGAAGAACGCTCGATCTCCTGCAGCTAATGCTTTCGCTCCATAGTCGGTTCAGCAGCATTGAACCCTCCTCATTTTATTTTTTTTTGTTGGGAAAGCAATGCTACGCCAGGTCTAACCGCTCGTCGCTGTGTGCCGTGTCCGTGGAAGAAGAACGCTCGGTCTCCTGCAGCTAATGCTTTCGCTCCATAGTCGGTTCAGCAGCATTGAACCCTCCTAATTTTATTTTTTTTTTTTGTTGTGAAAGCATTAATACGCCAGGTCTAACCGCTCGTCGCTGTGTGCCGTGTCCGTGGAAGAAGACGAACGCTCGGTCTCCTGCAGCTAATGCTTTTGCTCCATAGTCGGTTCAGCAGCATTGAACCCTCCTCATTTTATTTTTTTTTTGTTGTGAAAGCAATAATACGCCAGGTCTAACCGCTCGTCGCTGTGTGCCGTGTCCGTGGAAGAAGAAGAACGCTCGGTCTTCTGCAGCTAATGCTTTCACTCCATAGTCGGCTCAGCAGCGTTGAACCCTCCTTTTATTTTTTTGTTGCGAAAGCAATGCTACGCCAGGTCTAAAAGCTCGTCGCTGTGTGCCGTGTCCGTGGAAGAAGAAGAAGAACGCTCGGTCTCCTGCAGCTAATGCTTTCGCTTCATAGTCGGTTCATGAGCGTTGAACGCTCATTTTATTTTTTTTTGTTGGGAAAGCAATGCTACGCCAGGTCTAACCGCTCGTCACTGTGTGCCGTGTCCGTGGAAGAAGAAGAACGCTCGGTCTCCTGCAGCTAATGCTTTCGCTCCATAGTCGGTTCAGGAGCGTTGAACGCTCATTTTATTTTTTTTTGTTGGGATGCAATGCTTCGCCAGGTCTAACCGCTCGTCGCTGTGTGCCGTGTCCGTGGAAGAAGAAGAACGCTCGGTCTCCTGCAGCTAATGCTTTCGCTCCATAGTCGGTTCAGCAGCATTGAACCATCCTAATTTTATTTTTTTTTGTTGGGAAAGCAATGCTACGCTAGGTCTAACCGCTCGTCGCTGTGTGCCGTGTCCGTGGAAGAAGAAGAACGCTCGGTCTCCTGCAGCTAATGCTTTCGCTCCATAGTCGGTTCAGCAGCATTGAACCCTCCTCATTTTATTTTTTTTGTTGGGAAAGCAATGCTACGCCAGGTCTAACCGCTCGTCGCTGTGTGCCGTGTCCGTGGAAGAAGAAGAACGCTCGGTCTCCTGCAGCTAATGCTTTCGCTCCATAGTCGGTTCAGCAGCATTGAACCCTCCTAATTTTATTTTTTTTTGTTGGGAAAGCAATGCTACGCCAGGTCTAACCGCTCGTCGCTGTGTGCCGTGTCCGTGGAAGAAGAAGAACGCTCGGTCTCCTGCAGCTAATGCTTTCGCTCCATAGTCGGTTCAGCAGCATTGAACCCTCCTCATTTTATTTTTTTTTTGTTGGGAAAGCAATGCTACGCCAGGTCTAACCGCTCGTCGCTGTGTGCCGTGTCCGTGGAAGAAGAAGAACGCTCGGTCTCCTGCAGCTAATGCTTTCGCTCCATAGTCGGTTCAGGAGCGTTGAACGCTCATTTTATTTTTTTTTTGTTGGGAAAGCAATGCTACGCCAGGTCTAACCGCTCGTCGCTGTGTGCCGTGTCCGTGGAAGAAGAAGAACGCTCGGTTTCCTGCAGCTAATGCTTTCGCTCCATAGTCGGTTCAGCAGCATTGAACCCTCCTCATTTTATTTTTTTTTGTTGGGAAAGCAATGCTACGCCAGGTCTAACCGCTCGTCGCTGTGTGCCGTGTCCGTGGAAGAAGAAGAACGCTGGCTCTCCTGCGGCTAATGCTTTCGCTCCATAGTCGGTTCAGGAGCGTTGAACGCTCATTTTATTTTTTTTTTGTTGGGAAAGCAATGCTACGCCAGGTCTAACCGCTCGTCGCTGTGTTCCGTGTCCGTGGAAGAAGAAGAACGCTCGATCTCCTGCAGCTAATGCTTTCGCTCCATAGTCGGTTCAGCAGCATTGAACCCTCCTCATTTTATTTTTTTTTGTTGGGAAAGCAATGCTACGCCAGGTCTAACCGCTCGTCGCTGTGTGCCGTGTCCGTGGAAGAAGAACGCTCGGTCTCCTGCAGCTAATGCTTTCGCTCCATAGTCGGTTCAGCAGCATTGAACCCTCCTCATTTTATTTTTTTTTTTGTTGTGAAAGCAATAATACGCCTGGTCTAACCGCTCGTCGCTGTGTGCCGTGTCCGTGGAAGAAGAAGAACGCTCGGTCTCCTGCAGCTAATGCTTTCGCTCCATAGTCGGTTCAGCAGCATTGAACCCTCCTAATTTTATTTTTTTGTTGTGAAAGCATTAATACGCCAGGTCTAACCGCTCGTCGCTGTGTGCCGTGTCCGTGGAAAAAGAAGAACGCTCGGTCTCCTGCAGCTAATGCTTTCGCTCCATAGTCGGTTCAGGAGTGTTGAACGCTCATTTTATTTTTTTGTTGTTGGGAAAGCAATGCTACGCCAGGTCTAACCGCTCGTCGCTGTGTGCCGTGTGCGTGGAAGAAGAAGAACCCTCGGTCTCCTGCAGCTAATGCTTTCGCTCCATAGTCGGTTCAGGAGCGTTGAACGCTCATTTTATTTTTTTTTTTTGTTGGGAAAGCAATGCTACGCCAGGTCTAACCGCTCGTCACTGTGTGCCGTGTCCGTGGAAGAAGAAGAACGCTCGGTCTCCTGCAGCTAATGCTTTCGCTCCATAGTCGGTTCAGCAGCATTGAACCCTCCTCATTTTATTTTTTTTTTGTTGTGAAAGCAATAATACGCCTGGTCTAACCGCTCGTCGCTGTGTGCCGTGTCCGTGGAAGAAGAAGAACGCTCGGTCTCCTGCAGCTAATGCTTTCGCTCCATAGTCGGTTCAGCAGCATTGAACCCTCCTAATTTTATTTTTTTGTTGTGAAAGCATTAATACGCCAGATCTAACCGCTCGTCGCTGTGTGCCGTGTCCGTGGAAGAAGAAGAACGCTCGGTCTCCTGCAGCTAATGCTTTCGATCCATAGTCGGTTAAGCAGCAATGAACCCTCCTCATTTTATTTTTTCTTATTGCAAAAGCAATAATACGCCAGGTCTAACCGCTCGGCCCTGTGTGCCGTGTCCGTGGAAAAACAGAAGAATGCTAGGTCTCCTGCAGCTGATGCTTTCACTCCATAGTGGGTTCAGGAGCATTGAATGCTCATTTTATTTCTTTTTCTTGGGAAAGCAATGCTACGCCAGGCCTAAAAGCTCGTCGCTGTGTGCCGTGTCCGTGGAAGAAGAAGAACGCTCGGCCTCCTGCAGCTAATGCTTTCACTCCATAGTCGCCTCAGCAGCGTTGAACCCTCATTTTATTTTTTTGTTGCGAAAGCAATGCTACGCCAGGTCTAAAAGCTCGTCGCTGTGTGCCGTGTCTGTGGAAGAAGAAGAACGCTCGGTCTCCTGCAGCTAATGCTTTCGCTCCATAGTCGGTTCAGGAGTGTTGAACGCTCATTTTATTTTTTTTTTGTTGGGAAAGCAATGCTACGCCAGGTCTAATCGCTCGTCGCTGTGTGCCGTGTCCATGGAAGAAGAAGAACGCTCGGTCTCCTGCAGCTAATGCTTTCGCTCCATAGTCGGTTCAGCAGCATTGAACCCTCCTAATTTTATTTTTTTTTTTGTTGTGAAAGCATTAATACGCCAGGTCTGACCGCTCGTCGCTGTGTGCCGTGTCCGTGGAAGAAGAAGAACGCTCGGTCTCCTGCAGCTAATGCTTTCGCTCCATAGTCGGTTCAGGAGCGTTGAACGCTCATTTTATTTTTTTTTGTTGGGAAAGCAATGCTACGCCAGGTCTAACCGCTCGTCACTGTGTGCCGTGTCCGTGGAAGAAGAACGCTCGGTCTCCTGCAGCTAATGCTTTCGCTCCATAGTCGGTTCAGGAGCGTTGAACGCTCATTTTATTTTTTTTTCGTTGGGATGCAATGCTACGCCAGGTCTAACCGCTCGTCGCTGTGCGCCGTGTCCGTGGAAGAAGAACGCTCGGTCTCCTGCAGTTAATGCTTTCGCTCCATAGTCGGTTCAGCAGCATTGAACCCTCCTCATTTTATTTTTTTTTTTTGTTGGGAAAGCAATGCTACGCCAGGTCTAACCGCTCGTCGCTGTGTGCCGTGTCCGTGGAAGAAGGAGAATGCTCGGTCTCCTGCAGCTAATGGTTTCTCTCCATAGTCTGTTCAGCAGCGTTGAACCCTCATTTTTTTTTGTTGCGAAAGCAATGCACCGCCAGGTCTAAAAGCTCGTCGCTGTGTGCCGTGTCCGTGGAAGAAGAACGCTCGGTCTCCTGCAGCTAATGCTTTCTCTCCATAGTCGGTTCAGCAGCGTTGTACCCTCCTCATTTTATTTTTTGTTGTTGTGAGAGCAATGATACCCCCAGGTCTAACCGCTCGTCGCTGTGTGCCGTGTCCGTGGAAGAAGAAGTGGAACGCTCGGTCTCCTGCAGCTAATGCTTTCGCACCATATTCGGTTCAGCAGCGTTGAACCCTCATTTTATTTTTTCTTATTGCAAAAACAATAATACGCCAGGTCTAACCGCTCGTCCCTGTGTGCCGTGTCCGTGGAAAAACAGGAGAATGCTAGGTCTCCTGCAGCTGATGCTTTCACTCCATAGTGGGTTCAGGAGCGTTGAATGCTCATTTTATTTCTTTTTCTTGGGAAAGCAATGCTCAGTCAGTTCAGTTCAGGCGTTCAGTCGTGTCCGACTCTTCGTGACCCTATGGACCATGTCACGCCACGCTTTCCGGTCTCTCACTATCTTCTTAACATCACATAGCTTCATCTGCAATGCCTCGAGAATGCCATCTAACCATCGCGTTCGCTGCCTACCCCTTCTCCGGCGACCCTCAACCTTTCCCAACATCAAATCTTACTCCAGCGACTCCTCTCTTCTCATCAGATGACCAAAGTAGCTGAGCTTTAACTTTAGAATTTGACCCTCCAATGAGCAGTCAGGGTTTATGGTCGACAATATCGACTGATTTGATCTTCTGGCAGTCCAAGGAACTCTTAAGAGTCTTCGCCAGCACCACAATTCAAACGCGTCAATTCTTCGGCGGTCAGCCTTTTTCACAGTCCAACTCTCGCATCCATACATCACAACTGGAAAGACCATAGCACGGGTTATACGAATCTTGGTTGGTAGACTAATGTCTCTGCTCTTTACTAGGCGGTCAAGGCTAACCATTGCTCTCTTTCCCAGAAGCAGGCGTCTCCTAATTTCATGGCTGCAGTCTCCTTCCGAGGTAATCTTGGCGCCCAAGAATAGAAAATCTGTCACAGCTTCCACTTCTTGTCCATTGATGCTCCAGGACTTGATAGGGCAAGACGCCATGATCTTCGTCTTTTTAATGTTCAGTTTAAGCCCAAACTTCTCACTCTCTTCTTGTACGCGCATCAGAAGTCTCTTGAGTTCCACTTCACTTTCTGCCATTAAAGTGGTATCATCCGCATATCTAAGGTTGTTGATACGTTTTCCAGCAATCTTCACTCCAGCTGAAGACTCGTCCAGACCGGCCTTCCTCATGATGCACTCTGCATATAGGTTAAATAGGCAGGGCGACAGTATGCAGCCTTGCCTCACCCCTTTCTCAATCGGAAACCAATCAGTTAGACCATGCCCAGTTCTGACTGTGGCCTCTTGCCCTTCATAAAGGTTCCTGAGGAGACAGATGAGGTGAATTGGAACTCCCATCTCTTGGAGAGCTTGCCACAATCTGCTGTGATCTACGCAGTCAAACGCTTTCGCATAATCAATAAAGCAGAAGTAAATGGGTTTCTGGAACTCTCTTGCTTTTTCCATGATCCAGCGAAGGTTGGCAATTTGGTCTCTAGTTCCTCTGCCCTTGCGAAACCCAGCTTGCACGTCCGGAAGCTCCCGATCGACATACTGCTGCAGCCTACCTTGCAGGATTTTTAACATCACCTTGCTAGCATGCGAAATAAGCGCGATCGTGCGGTAGTTGGAACAATCTTTGGCACTGCCTTTCTTTGGAATGGGGATGTAAACTGATCTCCTCCAATCCTGTGGCCACTGCAGGGTTGTCCAAATCTTTTGACATAATGTATGCAGTGTGTTAACAGCGTCGTGGTTGAGGTTTTGAAGCAACTCAGCTGGAATACCATCAATTCCGCTAGCTTTGTTCTTAGCAAGGCTGGCTAAGGCCCATTCAACTTCACTCTTCAGGATGCCCGGCTCGAGATCAGAAATCACAACCGTCCTATGTTGGGTTTGCACATCCGGGTCCTTCTTGTACAGTTCTTCTGTGTATTCCTGCCACCTCTTCTTTATCTCTGAGGCTTCAGTGAGGTCCTTGCCTCGTTTGTCCTTTATCACGCCCAGCTTAGCACAGAAGCTTCCTTTGATATCTTTGATTGTCTTATACAGAGCTCTTGTGTTCCTTAATTGGCTGTTGTCCTCAACTGCTTGACACTGTATGTTCAGGAAGGCATTCTTATCTCTCCTTGCTATTTTCTGAAAATCCGCATTGAGCTCCTTGTATCTTTCTCTTTCCCCCATACCTTTTGCCATCCTCCTTTCCTCAGCTATTTGCAAAGCCTCTTCAGATAACCAGTTTGCTTTTTTGCATTTCTTTTGCTTTGGAACTACCTTAGTAGCAACTTCTTGTATTATATCACGAACATCAGTCCACATCTCTTCGGGCTCTTTGTCTTCTAGATCTAATTCTTGAAATCGATTCCTCACTTCCACAGCGTATTCTAATGGAATCTGATCCAGATCATACCTGAAAGGCCTTCTAGTTTTCTGCGCTTTCCTCAATCGAAGCTTAATTTTGGCAACAAGAAGCTGATGATCGGTGCCACAATCGGCCCCAGGCCTTGTTTTTACTGCTTGTATAGCGCTTCTCCATCTCTGCCGGCAAATAATATAATCGATCTGATTCCTGTACAGACCGTCCGGTGAAATCCATGTGTACAGGCGCCTCTTGTGCTGTTGAAAATGAGTATTCGCTATGGTCAGGTTGTTTTCTTGACAGAACTCTACTAGCCTCTGCCCAGCTTCATTTGGCTCACCAAGACCGAACTTGCCTGTAATTCCGGATATTTCTTCACTCCCAACCTTAGCATTCCAGTCTCCTATGAGAAAAACGACGTCTGATGATGGGGTGCGGTCTAAAAGGCATTGTAGGTCCGCATAAAATCTCTCAACGTCAGCTTCTTCAGCAGCAGTGGTCGGTGCATAACCCGCCTCGGCTACGGGAGGTAGTGGGTTCGACTCCCATTGCCGGCCGGACACCCACCGGTTTTCTCAAATGGGTACAAGCCACGGCCCGGCCTGGTGCTCGGCTTACCAGGGCTAGTGGCTTGGAAAAGGAGCCCGCGCCTTCTAAGCCCAACTGTGTGAGCAGTAAAAAAGGGCCACATAATGGGCTGTTGCCGCGCAAGGCGGACTTATTGTTGTCCGATGGCGGAACGAATCACTGCCACATCGGCGCAACTATTTGGGCCGTGACCCCTTTTCCCAAGCATTTCACCCCAGAAGAGCCGAGCACCAGGCCGGGGGATAGCTTGTACCCATTATATAACCGGTGGGTACCCGGCGGCACCAGGGATCGAACCCGGTACCTCCCGAATGCGAGGCGGATGCTCTACCACAAGGCCACCGCTTCGGTGGCCTTGTGGTAGAGCATCCGCCTCGCATTCGGGAGGTACCGGGTTCGATCCCTGGTGCCGCCGGGTACCCACCGGTTATATAATGGGTACAAGCTATCCCCCGGCCTGGTGCTCGGCTCTTCTGGGGTGAAATGCTTGGGAAAAGGGGTCACGGCCCAAATAGTTGCGCCGATGTGGCAGTGATTCGTTCCGCCATCGGACAACAATAAGTCCGCCTTGCGCGGCAACAGCCCATTATGTGGCCCTTTTTTTTCTCGCAAAGTCAGACAGGCCGGAAATCCGGACTTGCCGTGGGACTGCAGTGATCTCTGAGAAGTGAACTTCATCAGTGACAGTGAACCTTTACGTCTTTCGACACGCTGGCTTAAAGCGTTTCGCACTTGAAACAAGGCATTTTCTGAGTTTTCGCGTGTGCAGGACACGACTCGTTTTCAGTTTTGAACCCCGTGAAACACGGTAACTCGAACCACCTTTGCAGGCTGAATGTTCGAAACTATTTTGCCCCAGAAGGAGCGCAGCGGGGTTTGCGGAGCCTCTTCCAAGCGCACACCCCTGTGAGAGCCGGGCGCCAGGCCGGGGGACGCTTGTACCCATTTTTACCGGTGGGTGTCCGGCGGCGGGTTTCGAACGAACCACCTCCCGCAGCCGAGACGGACGCCCTAACCACTAGGCCACGACTAACCACTAGGCCCCGGGGTTGAGTACCCGCCTCGGCTACGGGAGGTAGTGGTTTCGACTCCCATTGCCGGCCGGACACCCACCGGTTTTCTCAAATGGGTACAAGCCACGGCCCGGCCTGGTGCTCGGCTTACCAGGGCTAGTGGCTTGGAAAAGGAGCCCGCGCCTTCTAAGCCCAACTGTGTGAGCAGTAAAAAAGGGCCACATAATGGGCTGTTGCCGCGCAAGGCGGACTTATTGTTGTCCGATGGCGGAACGAATCACTGCCACATCGGCGCAACTATTTGGGCCGTGACCCCTTTTCCCAAGCATTTCACCCCAGAAGAGCCGAGCACCAGGCCGGGGGAAAGCTTGTACCCATTTAAAAACCGGTGGGTAACCGGCGGCACCAGGGATCGAACCCGGTACCTCCCGAATGCGAGGCGGGTGCTCTACCACAAGGCCACCGCTTCGGTGCTACGCCAGGCCTAAAAGCTCGTCGCTGTGTGCCGTGTCCGTGGAAGAAGAAGAACGCTCGGCCTCCTGCAGCTAATGCTTTCACTCCATAGTCGCCTCAGCAGCGTTGAACCCTCATTTTATTTTTTTGTTGCGAAAGCAATGCTACGCCAGGTCTAAAAGCTCGTCGCTGTGTGCCGTGTCTGTGGAAGAAGAAGAACGCTCGGTCTCCTGCAGCTAATGTTTTCGCTCCATAGTCGGTTCAGGAGTGTTGAACGCTCATTTTATTTTTTTTTTGTTGGGAAAGCAATGCTACGCCAGGTCTAACCGCTCGTCGCTGTGTGCCGTGTCCGTGGAAGAAGAAGAACGCTCGGTCTCCTGCAGCTAATGCTTTCGCTCCATAGTCGGTTCAGCAGCTTTGAACCCTCCTAATTTTATTTTTTTTGTTGTGAAAGCATTAATACGCCAGGTCTAACCGCTCGTCGCTGTGTGCCGTGTCCGTGGAAGAAGAACGCTCGGTCTCCTGCAGCTCATGCTTTCGCTCCATAGTCGGTTCAGCAGCATTGAACCCTCCTCATTTTATTTTTTTTGTTGTGAAAGCAATAATACGCCAGGTCTAACCGCTCGTCGCTGTGTGCCGTGTCCGTGGAAGAAGTAGAACGCTCGGTCTCCTGCAGCTAATGCTTTCGCTCCATAGTCGGTTCAGCAGCATTGAACCCTCCTCAATTTATTTTCTTTTTTTGTTGGGAAAGCAATGCTACGCCAGGTCTAACCGCTCGTCGCTGAGTGCCGTGTCCGTGGAAGAAGAAGAACGCTCGGTCTCCTGCAGCTAATGCTTTCGCTCCATAGTCGGTTCAGGAGCGTTGAACGCTCATTTTATTTTTTTTTTTGTTGGGAAAGCAATGCTACGCCAGGTCTAACCGCTCGTCGCTGTGTGCCGTGTCCGTGGAAGAAGAAGAATGCTCGGTCTCCTGCAGCTAATGCTTTCGCTCCATAGTCGGTTCAGGAGCGTTGAACGCTCATTTTATTTTTTTTTGTTGGGAAAGCAATGCTACGCCAGGTCTAACCGCTCGTCGCTGTGTGCCGTGTCCGTGGAAGAAGAATGCTCGGTCTCCTGCAGCAAATGCTTTCGCTCCATAGTCGGTTCAGCAGCATTGAACCCTCCTCATTTTATTTTTTTGTGTTGGGAAAGCAATGCTACGCCAGGTCTAACCGCTCGTCACTGTGTGCCGGGTCTGTGGAAGAAGAAGAACGCTGGCTCTCCTGCAGCTAATGCTTTCGCTACATAGTCGGTTCAGGAGCGTTGAACGCTCATTTTATTTTTTTTTGTTGGGAAAGCAATGCTACGCCAGGTCTAACCGCTCGTCGCTGTGTGCCGTGTCCGTGGAAGAAGAAGAACGCTCGGTCTCCTGCAGCTAATGCTTTCGCTCCATAGTCGGTTCAGCAGCATTGAACCCTCCTCATTTTATTTTTTTTTGTTGGGAAAGCAATGCTACGCCAGGTCTAACCGCTCGTCGCTGTGTGCCGTGTCCGTGGAAGAAGAAGAACGCTCGGTCTGCTGCAGCTAATGCTTTCGCTCCATAGTCGGTTCAGCAGCATTGAACCCTCCTAATTTTATTTTTTTTGTTGTGAAAGCATTAATACGCCAGGTCTAACCGCTCGTCGCTGTGTGCCGTGTCCGTGGAAGAAGAAGAACGCTCGGTCTCCTGCAGCTAATGCTTTCGCTCCATAGTCGGTTCAGCAGCATTGAACCCTCTTCATTTTATTTTTTTGTTGTTGGGAAAGCAATGCTACGCCAGGTCTAACCGCTCGTCGCTGTGTGCCGTGTCCGTGGAAGAAGAAGAACCCTCGGTCTCCTGCAGCTAATGCTTTCGCTCCATAGTCGGTTCAGGAGCGTTGAACGCTCATTTTATTTTTTTTGTTGGGAAAGCAATGCTACGCCAGGTCTAACCGCTCGTCACTGTGTGCCGTGTCCGTGGAAGAAGAAGAACGCTTGGTCTCCTGCAGATAATGCTTTCGCTCCATAGTCGGTTCAGGAGCGTTGAACGCTCATTTTATTTTTTTTTTGTTGGGATGCAATGCTACGCCAGGTCTAACCGCTCGTCGCTGTGCGCCGTGTCCGTGGAAGAAGAACGCTCGGTCTCCTGCAGATAATGCTTTCGCTCCATAGTCGGTTCAGCAGCATTGAACCCTCCTCATTTTATTTTTTTTTGTTGGGAAAGCAATGCTACGCCAGGTCTAATCGCTCGTCGCTGTGTGCCGTGTCCGTGGAAGAAGAAGAACGCTCGGTCTCCTGCAGCTAATGCTTTCGCTCCATAGTCGGTTCAGGAGCGCTGTACCCTCCTCATTTTATTTTTTTTTTGTTGTGAAAACAATAATACGCCAGGTCAAACCGCTCGTCGCTGTGTGCCGTGTCCGTGGAAGAAGGAGAATGCTCGGTCTCCTGCAGCTAATGGTTTCTCTCCATAGTCTGTTCAGCAGCGTTGAACCCTCATTTTTTTTTTGTTGCGAAAGCAATGCACCGCCAGGTCTAAAAGCTCGTCGCTGTGTCCCGTGTCCGTGGAAGAAGAACGCTCGGTCTCCTGCAGCTAATTCTTTCTCTCCATAGTCGGTTCAGCAGCGTTGTACCCTCCTCATTTTATTTTTTGTTGTTGTGAGAGCAATGATACCCCCAGGTCTAACCGCTCGTCGCTGTGTGCCGTGTCCGTGGAAGAAGAAGTGGAACGCTCGGTCTCATGCAGCTAATGCTTTCGCACCATATTCGGTTCAGCAGCGTTGAACCCTCATTTTATTTTTTCTTATTGCAAAAGCAATAATACGCCAGGTCTAACCGCTCGTCCCTGTGTGCCGTGTCCGTGGAAAAACAGAAGAATGCTAGGTCTCCTGCAGCTGATGCTTTCACTCCATAGTGGGTTCAGGAGCATTGAATGCTCATTTTATTTCTTTTTCTTGGGAAAGCAATGCTACGCCAGGCCTAAAAGCTCGTCGCTGTGTGCCGTGTCCGTGGAAGAAGAAGAACGCTCGGCCTCCTGCAGCTAATGCTTTCACTCCATAGTCGCCTCAGCAGCGTTGAACCCTCATTTTATTTTTTTGTTGCGAAAGCAATGCTACGCCAGGTCTAAAAGCTCGTCGCTGTGTGCCGTGTCTGTGGAAGAAGAAGAACGCTCGGTCTCCTGCAGCTAATGCTTTCGCTCCATAGTCGGTTCAGGAGTGTTGAACGCTCATTTTATTTTTTTTTTTTTGTTGGGAAAGCAATGCTACGCCAGGTCTAACCGCTCGTCGCTGTGTGCCGTGTCCATGGAAGAAGAAGAACGCTCGGTCTCCTGCAGCTAATGCTTTCGCTCCATAGTCGGTTCAGCAGCATTGAACCCTCCTAATTTTATTTTTTTTTGTTGTGAAAGCATTAATACGCCAGGTCTAACCGCTCGTCGCTGTGTGCCGTGTCCGTGGAAGAAGAAGAACGCTCGGTCTCCTGCAGCTAATGCTTTCGCTCCATAGTCGGTTCAGCAGCATTGAACCCTCTTCATTTTATTTTTTTTGTTGTCGGGAAAGCAATGCTACGCCAGGTCTAACCGCTCGTCGCTGTGTGCCGTGTCCGTGGAAGAAGAAGAACCCTCGGTCTCCTGCAGCTAATGCTTTCGCTCCATAGTCGGTTCAGGAGCGTTGAACGCTCATTTTATTTTTTTTTTGTTGGGAAAGCAATGCTACGCCAGGTCTAACCGCTCGTCACTGTGTGCCGTGTCCGTGGAAGAAGAACGCTCGGTCTCCTGCAGCTAATGCTTTCGCTCCATAGTCGGTTCAGGAGCGTTAAACGCTCATTTTATTTTTTTTTCGTTGGGATGCAATGCTACGCCAGGTCTAACCGCTCGTCGCTGTGCGCCGTGTCCGTGGAAGAAGAACGCTCGGTCTCCTGCAGTTAATGCTTTCGCTCCATAGTCGGTTCAGCAGCATTGAACCCTCCTCATTTTATTTTTTTTTTGTTGGGAAAGCAATGCTACGCCAGGTCTAACCGCTCGTCGCTGTGTGCCGTGTCCGTGGAAGAAGAAGAACGCTCGGTCTCCTGCAGCTAATGCTTTCGCTCCATAGTCGGTTCAGGAGCGCTGTACCCTCCTCATTTTATTTTTTTTTTGTTGTGAAAACAATAATACGCCAGGTCTAACCGCTCGTCGCTGTGTGCCGTGTCCGTGGAAGAAGGGGAATGCTCGGTCTCCTGCAGCTAATGGTTTCTCTCCATAGTCTGTTCAGCAGCGTTGAACCCTCATTTTTTTTTGTTGCGAAAGCAATGCACCGCCAGGTCTAAAAGCTCGTCGCTGTGTGCCGTGTCCGTGGAAGAAGAACGCTCGGTCTCCTGCAGCTAATGCTTTCTCTCCATAGTCGGTTCAGCAGCGTTGTACCCTCCTCATTTTATTTTTTGTTGTTGTGAGAGCAATGATACCCCCAGGTCTAACCGCTCGTCGCTGTGTGCCGTGTCCGTGGAAGAAGAAGTGGAACGCTCGGTCTCCTGCAGCTAATGCTTTCGCACCATATTCGGTTCAGCAGCGTTGAACCCTCATTTTATTTTTTCTTATTGCAAAAGCAATAATACGCCAGGTCTAACCGCTCGTCCCTGTGTGCCGTGTCCGTGGAAAAACAGAAGAATGCTAGGTCTCCTGCAGCTGATGCTTTCACTCCATAGTGGGTTCAGGAGCGTTGAATGCTCATTTTATTTTTTTGTTGCGAAAGCAATGCTACGCCAGGTCTAAAAGCTCGTCGCTGTGTGCCGTGTCTGTGGAAGAAGAAGAACGCTCGGTCTCCTGCAGCTAATGTTTTCGCTCCATAGTCGGTTCAGGAGTGTTGAACGCTCATTTTATTTTTTTTTTTGTTGGGAAAGCAATGCTACGCCAGGTCTAACCGCTCGTCGCTGTGTGCCGTGTCCGTGGAAGAAGAAGAACGCTCGGTCTCCTGCAGCTAATGCTTTCGCTCCATAGTCGGTTCAGCAGCTTTGAACCCTCCTAATTTTATTTTTTTTGTTGTGAAAGCATTAATACGCCAGGTCTAACCGCTCGTCGCTGTGTGCCGTGTCCGTGGAAGAAGACGAACGCTCGGTCTCCTGCAGCTCATGCTTTCGCTCCATAGTCGGTTCAGCAGCATTGAACCCTCCTCATTTTATTTTTTTTGTTGTGAAAGCAATAATACGCCAGGTCTAACCGCTCGTCGCTGTGTGCCGTGTCCGTGGAAGAAGAAGAACGCTCGGTCTCCTGCAGCTAATGCTTTCGCTCCATAGTCGGTTCAGCAGCATTGAACCCTCCTCAATTTATTTTCTTTTTTTGTTGGGAAAGCAATGCTACGCCAGGTCTAACCGCTCGTCGCTGAGTGCCGTGTCCGTGGAAGAAGAAGAACGCTCGGTCTCCTGCAGCTAATGCTTTCGCTCCATAGTCGGTTCAGGAGCGTTGAACGCTCATTTTATTTTTTTTGTTGGGAAAGCAATGCTACGCCAGGTCTAACCGCTCGTCGCTGTGTGCCGTGTCCGTGGAAGAAGAACGCTCGGTCTCCTGCAGCTAATGCTTTCGCTCCATAGTCGGTTCAGCAGCATTGAACCCTCCTGATTTTATTTTTTTTTTGTTGGGAAAGCAATGCTACGCCAGGTCTAACCGCTCGTCGCTGTGTGCCGTGTCCGTGGAAGAAGAAGAACGCTCGGTCTCCTGCAGCTAATGCTTTCGCTCCATAGTCGGATCAGGAGCGTTGAACGCTCATTTTATTTTTTTTTTGTTTGGAAAGCAATGCTACGCCAGGTCTAACCGCTCGTCGCTGTGTGCCGTGTCCGTGGAAGAAGAAGAACGCTCGGTCTCCTGCAGCTAATGCTTTCGCTCCATAGTCGGTTCAGCAGCATTGCACCCTCCTAATTTTATTTTTTTTGTTGTGAAAGCATTAATATGCCAGGTCTAACCGCTCGTCGCTGTGTGCCGTGTCCGTGGAAGAAGAAGAACGCTCGGTCTCCTGCAGCTAATGCTTTCGCTCCATAGTCGGTTCAGCAGCATTGAACCCTCCTCATTTTATTTTTTTTTGTTGGGAAAGCAATGCTACGCCAGGTCTAACCGCTCGTCGCTGTGTGCCGTGTCCATGGAAGAAGAAGAACGCTCGGTCTCCTGCAGCTAATGCTTTCGCTCCATAGTCGGTTCAGGAGCGCTGTACCCTCCTCATTTTATTTTTTTTGTTGTGAAAACAATAATACGCCAGGTCTAACCGCTCGTCGCTGTGTGCCGTGTCCGTGGAAGAAGGAGAATGCTCGGTCTCCTGCAGCTAATGCTTTCTCTCCATAGTCTGTTCAGCAGCGTTGAACCCTCATTTTTTTGTTGCGAAAGCAATGCACCGCCAGGTCTAAAAGCTCGTCGCTGGGTGCCGTGTCCGTAGAAGAAGAACGCTCGGTCTCCTGCAGGTAATGCTTTCTCTCCATAGTCGGTTCAGCAGCGTTGTACCCTCCTCATTTTATTTTTTTGTTGTTGTGATAGCAATAATACGCCAGGTCTAACCGCTCGTCGCTGTGTGCCGTGTCCGTGGAAGAAGAAGAAGAACGCTCGGTCTCCTGCAGCTAATGCTTTCGCACCATAGTCCGTTCAGCAGCGTTGAACCCTCATTTTATTTTTTCTTATTGCAAAAGCAATAATACGCCAGGTCTAACCGCTCGTCCCTGTGTGCCGTGTCCGTGGAAAAACAGAAGAATGCTAGGTCTCCTGCAGCTGATGCTTTCGCTCCATAGTGGGTTCAGGAGCGTTGAACCCTCATTTTATTTTTTTTGTTGCAAAAGCAATGCTACGCCAGGTCTAAAAGCTCGTCGCTGTGTGCCGTGTCCGTGGAAGAAGGAGAAGAACGCTCGGTCTACTGCAGCTAATGCTTTCGCTCCATAGTCGGTTCAGCAGCGTTGAACGCTCATTTTATTTTTTTTTTCTTGGGAAAGCAATGCTACGCCAGGCCTAAAAGCTCGTCGCTGTGTGCCGTGTCCGTGGAAGAAGAAAAACGCTCGGCCTCCTGCAGCTAATGCTTTCACTCCATAGTCGCGTCAGCAGCGTTGAACCCTCATTTTATTTTTTTGTTGCGAAAGCAATGCTACGCCAGGTCTAAAAGCTCGTCGCTGTGTGCCGTGTCTGTGGAAGAAGAAGAACGCTCGGTCTCCGGCAGCTAATGCTTTCGCTCCATAGTCGGTTCAGGAGCGTTGAACGCTCATTTTATTTTTTTGGGGGGAAACCAATGCTAAGCCAGGTCTAACCGCTCGTCGCTGTGTGCCGTGTCCGTGGAAGAAGAAGAACGCTCGGTCTCCTGCAGCTAATGCTTTCGCTCCATAGTCGGTTCAGCATCATTGAACCCTCCTCATTTTATTTTTTTTTGTTGTGAAAGCAATAATACGCCAGGTCTAACCGCTCGTCGCTGTGTGCCGTGTCCGTGGAAGAAGAAGAACGCTCGGTCTCCTGGAGCTAATGCTTTTGCTCCATAGTCGGTTCAGCAGCATTGAACCCTCCTAATTTTATTTTTTTTTGTTGTGAAAGCATTAATACGCCAGGTCTAACCGCTCGTCGCTGTGTGCCGTGTCCGTGGAAGAAGAAGAACGCTCGGTCTCCTGCAGCTAATGCTTTCGCTCCATAGTCGGTTCAGCAGCATTGAACCCTCCTCATTTTATTTTTTTTTTGTTGGGAAAGCAATGCTACGCCAGGTCTAACCGCTCGTCGCTGTGTGCCGTGTCCGTGGAAGAAGAAGAACGCTCGGTCTCCTGCAGCTAATGCTTTCGCTCCATAGTCGGTTCAGGAGCGTTGAACGCTCATTTTATTTTTTTTTGTTGGGAAAGGAATGCTACGCCAGGTCTAACCGCTCGTCGCTGTGTGCCGTGTCCGTGGAAGAACGCTCGGTCTCCTGCAGCTAATGCTTTCGCTCCATAGTCCGTTCAGCAGCATTGAACCCTCCTAATTTTATTTTTTTTTTGTTGTGAAAGCATTAATACGCCAGGTCTAACCGCTCGTCGCTGTGTGCCGTGTCCGTGCAAGAAGAAGGACGCTCGGTCTCCTGCAGCTAATGCTTTCGCTCCATAGTCGGTTCAGGAGCGTTGAACGCTCATTTTATTTTTTTTTTGTTGGGAAAGCAATGCTACGCCAGGTCTAACCGCTCGTCGCTGTGTGCCGTGTCCGTGGAAGAAGAAGAACGCTCGGTCTCCTGCAGCTAATGCTTTCGCTCCATAGTCGGTTCAGCAGCATTGAACCCTCCTCATTTTATTTTATTTTTGTTGGGAAAGCAATGCTACGCCAGGTCTAACCGCTCGTCGCTGTGTGCCGTGTCTGTGGAAGAAGAAGAACGCTCGGCCTCCTGCAGCTAGTGCTTTCGCTCCATAGTCGGTTCAGGAGCGTTGAACGCTCATTTTATTTTTTTTTTGTTGGGAAACAATGCTACGCCAGGTCTAACCGCTCGTCGCTGTGTGCCGTGTCCGTGGAAGAAGAAGAACGCTCGGTCTCCTGCAGCTAATGCTTTCGCTCCATAGTCGGTTCAGCAGCATTGAACCCTCCTCATTTTATTTTTTTTTTGTTGGGAAAGCAATGCTACGCCAGGTCTAACCGCTCGTCGCTGTGTGCCGTGTCCATGGAAGAAGAAGAACGCTCGGTCTCCTGCAGCTAATGCTTTCGCTCCATAGTCGGTTCAGGAGCGTTGAACGCTCATTTTATTTTTTTTTTGTTGGGAAAGCAATGCTACGCCAGGTCTAACCGCTGGTCGCTGTGTGCCGTGTGCGTGGAAGAAGACGAACGCTCGGTCTCCTGCAGCTATCTCTTTCGCTCCATAGTCGGTTCAGCAGCATTGAACCCTCCTACTTTTATTTTTTTTGTTGTGAAAGCATTAATATGCCAGGTCTAACCGCTCGTCGCTGTGTGCCGTGTCCATGGAAAAAGAAGAACGCTCGGTCTCCTGCAGCTAATGCTTTCGCTCCATAGTCGGTTCAGCAGCATTGAACCCTCCTAATTTTATTTTTTTTTTGTTGTGAAAGCAATGCTACGCCAGGTCTAACCGCTCGTCGCTGTGTGCCGTGTCCGTGGAAGAAGAAGAACGCTCGGCCTCCTGCAGCTAATGCTTTCACTCCATAGTCGCCTCAGCAGCGTTGAACCCTCATTTTATTTTTTTTTTTGGGGAAAGCAATGCTACGCCAGGTCTAACCGCTCGTCGCTGTGTGCCGTGTCCATGGAAGAAGAAGAACGCTCGGTCTCCTGCAGCTAATGCTTTCGCTCCATAGTCGGTTCAGGAGCGTTGAACGCTCATTTTATTTTTTTTTGTTGGGAAAGCAATGCTACGCCAGGTCTAACCGCTCGTCGCTGTGTGCCGTGTCCGTGGAAGAAGACGAACGCTCGGTCTCCTGCAGCTATCTCTTTCGCTCCATAGTCGGTTCAGCAGCATTGAACCCTCCTACTTTTATTTTTTTTGTTGTGAAAGCATTAATACGCCAGGTCTAACCGCTCGTCGCTGTGTGCCGTGTCCGTGGAAGAAGACGAACGCTCGGTCTCCTGCAGCTCATGCTTTCGCTCCATAGTCGGTTCAGCAGCATTGAACCCTCCTCATTTTATTTTTTTTTGTTGTGAAAGCAATAATACGCCAGGTCTAACCGCTCGTCTCTGTGTGCCGTGTCCGTGGAAGAAGAAGAACGCTCGGTCTCCTGCAGCTAATGCTTTCGCTCCATAGTCGGTTCAGCAGCATTGAACCCTCCTCAATTTATTTTCTTTTTTTGTTGGGAAAGCAATGCTACGCCAGGTCTAACCGCTCGTCGCTGAGTGCCGTGTCCGTGGAAGAAGAAGAACGCTCGGTCTCCTGCAGCTAATGCTTTCGCTCCATAGTCGGTTCAGGAGCGTTGAACGCTCATTTTATTTTTTTTTGTTGGGAAAGCAATGCTACGCCAGGTCTAACCGCTCGTCGCTGTGTGCCGTGTCCGTGGAAGAAGAACGCTCGGTCTCCTGCAGCTAATGCTTTCGCTCCATAGTCGGTTCAGCAGCATTGAACCCTCCTGATTTTATTTTTTTTTTGTTGGGAAAGCAATGCTACGCCAGGTCTAACCGCTCGTCGCTGTGTGCCGTGTCCGTGGAAGAAGAAGAACGCTCGGTCTCCTGCAGCTAATGCTTTCGCTCCATAGTCGGATCAGGAGCGTTGAACGCTCATTTTATTATTTTTTTTTTGAAAGCAATGCTACGCCAGGTCTAACCGCTCGTCGCTGTGTGCCGTGTCCGTGGAAGAAGAAGAACGCTCGGTCTCCTGCAGCTAATGCTTTCGCTCCATAGTCGGTTCAGCAGCATTGAACCCTCCTAATTTTATTTTTTTTGTTGTGAAAGCATTAATATGCCAGGTCTAACCGCTCGTCGCTGTGTGCCGTGTCCGTGGAAGAAGAACGCTCGGTCTCCTGCAGCTAATGCTTTCGCTCCATAGTCGGTTCAGCAGCATTGAACCCTCCTCATTTTATTTTTTTTGTTGGGAAAGCAATGCTACGCCAGGTCTAACCGCTCGTCGCTGTGTGCCGTGTCCATGGAAGAAGAAGAACGCTCGGTCTCCTGCAGCTAATGCTTTCTCTCCATAGTCTGTTCAGCAGCGTTGAACCCTCATTTTTTTATTTTTTTGTTGTTGTGATAGCAATAATACGCCAGGTCTAACCGCTCGTCGCTGTGTGCCGTGTCCGTGGAAGAAGAAGAAGAACGCTCGGTCTCCTGCAGCTAATGCTTTCGCACCATAGTCGGTTCAGCAGCGTTGAACCCTCATTTTATTTTTTCTTATTGCAAAAGCAATAATACGCCAGGTCTAACCGCTCGTCCCTGTGTGCCGTGTCCGTGGAAAAACAGAAGAATGCTAGGTCTCCTGCAGCTGATGCTTTCGCTCCATAGTGGGTTCAGGAGCGTTGAACCCTCATTTTATTTTTTTTGTTGCAAAAGCAATGCTGCGCCAGGTCTTAGAGCTCGTCGCTGTGTGCCGTGTCCGTGGAAGAAGGAGAAGAACGCTCGGTCTCCTGCAGCTAATGCTTTCGCTCCATAGTCGGTTCAGCAGCGTTGAACGCTCATTTTATTTTTTTTTCTTGGGAAAGCAATGCTACGCCAGGCCTAAAAGCTCGTCGCTGTGTGCCGTGTCCGTGGAAGAAGAAAAACGCTCGGCCTCCTGCAGCTAATGCTTTCACTCCATAGTCGCGTCAGCAGCGTTGAACCCTCATTTTATTTTTTTGTTGCGAAAGCAATGCTACGCCAGGTCTAAAAGCTCGTCGCTGTGTGCCGTGTCTGTGGAAGAAGAAGAACGCTCGGTCTCCGGCAGCTGATGCTTTCGCTCCATAGTCGGTTCAGGAGCGTTGAACGCTCATTTTATTTTTTTAGGGGGAAACCAATGCTACGCCAGGTCTAACCGCTCGTCGCTGTGTGCCGTGTCCGTGGAAGAAGACGAACGCTCGGTCTCCTGCAGCTAATGCTTTCGCTCCATAGTCGGTTCAGCATCATTGAACCCTCCTCATTTTATTTTTTTTTGTTGTGAAAGCAATAATACGCCAGGTCTAACCGCTCGTCGCTGTGTGCCGTGTCCGTGGAAGAAGAAGAACGCTCGGTCTCCTGGAGCTAATGCTTTCGCTCCATAGTCGGTTCAGCAGCATTGAACCCTCCTCATTTTATTTTTTTTTGTTGGGAAAGCAATGCTACGCCAGGTCTAACCGCTCGTCGCTGTGTGCCGTGTCCGTGGAAGAAGAAGAACGCTCGGTCTCCTGCAGCTAATGCTTTCGCTCCATAGTCGGTTCAGGAGCGTTGAACGCTCATTTTATTTTTTTTTGTTGGGAAAGCAATGCTACGCCAGGTCTAACCGCTCGTCGCTGTGTGCCGTGTCCGTGGAAGAACGCTCGGTCTCCTGCAGCTAATGCTTTCGCTCCATAGTCGGTTCAGCAGCATTGAACCCTCCTAATTTTATTTTTTTTTTGTTGTGAAAGCATTAATACGCCAGGTCTAACCGCTCGTCGCTGTGTGCCGTGTCCGTGCAAGAAGAAGAACGCTCGGTCTCCTGCAGCTAATGCTTTCGCTCCATAGTCGGTTCAGGAGCGTTGAACGCTCATTTTATTTTTTTTTTGTTGGGAAAGCAATGCTACGCCAGGTCTAACCGCTCGTCGCTGTGTGCCGTGTTCGTGGAAGCAGAAGAACGCTCGGTCTCCTGCATCTAATGCTTTCGCTCCATAGTCGGTTCAGTAGCATTGAACCCTTCTCATTTTATTTTTTTTTTGTTGGGAAAGCAATGCTACGCCAGGTCTAACCGCTCGTCGCTGTGTGCCGTGTCCATGGAAGAAGAACGCTCGGTCTCCTGCAGCTAATGCTTTTGCTCCATAGTCGGTTCAGGAGCGTTGAACGCTCATTTTATTTTTTTTTTGTTGGGAAAGCAATGCTACGCCAGGTCTAACCGCTCGTCGCTGAGTGCCGTGTCCGTGTAAGAAGACGAACGCTCGGTCTCCTGCAGCTAATGCTTTCGCTCCATAGTCTGTTCAGCAGCATTGAACCCTCCTCATTTTATTTTTTTTGTTGTTGTGAAAGCAATAATACGCCAGGTCTAACCGCTCGTCGCTGTGTGCCATGTCCGTGGAAGAAGAAGAACGCTCGGTCTCCTGCAGCTAATGCTTTCGCTCCATAGTCGGTTCAGCAGCATTGAACCCTCCTCATTTTATTTTTTTTTTGTTGTGAAAGCAATAATATGCCAGGTCTAACCGCTCGTCGCTGTGTGCCGTGTCCGTGGAAGAAGAAAAACGCTCGGTCTCCTGCAGCTATCTCTTTCGCTCCATAGTCGGTTCAGCAGCATTGAACCCTCCTACTTTTATTTTTTTTTGTTGTGAAAGCATTAATATGCCAGGTCTAACCGCTCGTCGCTGTGTGCCGTGTCCATGGAAAAAGAAGAACGCTCGGTCTCCTGCAGCTAATGCTTTCGCTCCATAGTCGGTTCAGCAGCATTGAACCCTCCTAATTTTATTTTTTTTTGTTGTGAAAGCATTAATACGCCAGGTCTAACCGCTCGTCGCTGTGTGCCGTGTCCGTGGAAGAACAATCGATCTCCTGCAGCTAATGCTTTCGCTCCATAGTCGGTTCAGCAGCATCGAACCCTCCTCATTTTATTTTTTTTTTGTTGGGAAAGCAATGCTACGCCAGGTCTAACTGCTCGTCGCTGTGTGCAGTGTCCGTGGAAGAAGAAGAACGCTCGGCCTCCTGCAGCTAATGCTTTCACTCCATAGTCGCCTCAGCAGCGTTGAACCCTCATTTTATTTTTTTGTTGCGAAAGCAATGCTACGCCAGGTCTAAAAGCTCGTCGCTGTGTGCCGTGTCTGTGGAAGAAGAAGAACGCTCGGTCTCCTGCAGCTAATGCTTTCGCTCCATAGTCGGTTCAGGAGCGTTGAACGCTCATTTTATTTTTTTTTTGTTGGGAAAGCAATGCTACGCCAGGTCTAACCGCTTGTCGCTGTTTGCCGTGTCCGTGGAAGAAGAAGAACGCTCGGTCTCCTGCAGCTAATGCTTTCGCTCCATAGTCGGTTCAGGAGCGTTGAACGCTCATTTTATTTTTTTTTTTTGTTGGGAAAGCAATGCTACGCCAGGTCTAACCGCTCGTCACTGTGTGCCGTGTCCGTGGAAGAAGAAGAACGCTCGGTCTCCTGCAGCTAATGCTTTCTCTCCATAGTCTGTTAGCAGCGTTGAACCCTCATTTTTTTTGTTGCGAAAGCAATGCACCGCCAGGTCTAAAAGCTCGTCGCTGTGTGCCGTGTCCGTGGAAGAAGAACGCTCGGTCTCCTGCAGCTAATGCTTTCTCTCCATAGTCGGTTCAGCAGCGTTGTACCCTCCTCATTTTATTTTTTTGTTGGTGTGATAGCAATAATACGCCAGGTCTAACCGCTCGTCGCTGTGTGCCGTGTCCGTGGAAGAAGAAGAAGAACGCTCGGTCTCCTGCAGCTAATGCTTTCGCACCATAGTCGGTTCAGCAGCGTTGAACCCTAATTTTATTTTTTCTTATTGCAAAAGCAATAATACGCCAGGTCTAACCGCTCGTCCCTGTGTGCCGTGTCCGTGGAAGAAGAAAAACGCTCGGCCTCCTGCAGCTAATGCTTTCACTCCATAGTGGGTTCAGGAGCGTTGAACCCTCATTTTATTTTTTTTTTGTAGCAAAAGCAATGCTACGCCAGGTCTTAAAGCTCGTCGCTGTGTACCGTGTCCGTGGAAGAAGGAGAAGAACGCTCGGTCTCCTGCAGCTAATGCTTTCGCTCCATAGTCGGTTCAGCAGCGTTGAACGCTCATTTTATTTATTTTTCTTGGGAAAGCAATGCTACGCCAGGCCTAAAAGCTCGTCGCTGTGTGCCGTGTCCGTGGAAGAAGAAAAACGCTCGGCCTCCTGCAGCTAATGCTTTCACTCCATAGTCGCGTCAGCAGCGTTGAACCCTCATTTTATTTTTTTGTTGCGAAAGCAATGCTACGCCAGGTCTAAAAGCTCGTCGCTGTGTGCCGTGTCTGTGGAAGAAGAAGAACGCTCGGTCTCCTGCAGCTACTGCTTTCGCTCCATAGTCGGTTCAGGAGCGTTGAACGCTCATTTTATTTTTTTTTTGGGAAAGCAATGCTACGCCAGGTCTAACCGCTCGTCACTGTGTGCCGTGTCCGTGGAAGAAGAAGAACGCTCGGTCTCCTGCAGCTAATGCTTTCTCTCCATAGTCTGTTAGCAGCGTTGAACCCTCATTTTTTTTGTTGCGAAAGCAATGCACCGCCAGGTCTAAAAGCTCGTCGCTGTGTGCCGTGTCCGTGGAAGAAGAACGCTCGGTCTCCTGCAGCTAATGCTTTCTCTCCATAGTCGGTTCAGCAGCGTTGTACCCTCCTCATTTTATTTTTTTGTTGGTGTGATAGCAATAATACGCCAGGTCTAACCGCTCGTCGCTGTGTGCCGTGTCCGTGGAAGAAGAAGAAGAACGCTCGGTCTCCTGCAGCTAATGCTTTCGCACCATAGTCGGTTCAGCAGCGTTGAACCCTAATTTTATTTTTTCTTATTGCAAAAGCAATAATACGCCAGGTCTAACCGCTCGTCCCTGTGTGCCGTGTCCGTGGAAGAAGAAAAACGCTCGGCCTCCTGCAGCTAATGCTTTCACTCCATAGTGGGTTCAGGAGCGTTGAACCCTCATTTTATTTTTTTTTTGTAGCAAAAGCAATGCTACGCCAGGTCTTAAAGCTCGTCGCTGTGTACCGTGTCCGTGGAAGAAGGAGAAGAACGCTCGGTCTCCTGCAGCTAATGCTTTCGCTCCATAGTCGGTTCAGCAGCGTTGAACGCTCATTTTATTTATTTTTCTTGGGAAAGCAATGCTACGCCAGGCCTAAAAGCTCGTCGCTGTGTGCCGTGTCCGTGGAAGAAGAAAAACGCTCGGCCTCCTGCAGCTAATGCTTTCACTCCATAGTCGCGTCAGCAGCGTTGAACCCTCATTTTATTTTTTTGTTGCGAAAGCAATGCTACGCCAGGTCTAAAAGCTCGTCGCTGTGTGCCGTGTCTGTGGAAGAAGAAGAACGCTCGGTCTCCTGCAGCTACTGCTTTCGCTCCATAGTCGGTTCAGGAGCGTTGAACGCTCATTTTATTTTTTTTTTGGGAAAGAATTAATACGCCAGGTCTAACCGCTCGTCGCTGTGTGCCGTGTCCGTGGAAGAAGAAGAACGCTCGGTCTCCTGCAGCTAATGCTTTCGCTCCATAGTGGGTTCAGCAGCATTGAACCCTCCTAATTTTATTTTTTTTGTTGTGAAAGCATTAATACGCCAGGTCTAACCGCTCGTCGCTGTGTGCCGTGTCCGTGGAAGAAGAAGAACGCTCGGTCTACTGCAGCTAATGCTTTGGCTCCATAGTCGTTTCAGCAGCATTGAACCCTCCTCATTTTATTTTTTTTTGTTGGGAAAGCAATGCTACGCCAGGTCTAACCGCTCGTCGCTGTGTGCCGTGTCCGTGGAAGAACGCTCGGTCTCCTGCAGCTAATGCTTTCGCTCCATAGTCGGTTCAGCAGCATTCAACCCTCCTAATTTTATTTTTTTGTTGTGAAAGCATTAATACGCCAGGTCTAACCGCTCGTCGCTGTGTGCCGTGTCCGTGCAAGAAGAAGAACGCTCGGTCTCCTGCAGCTAATGCTTTCGCTCCATAGTCGGTTCAGGAGCGTTGAACGCTCATTTTATTTTTTTTTGTTGGGAAAGCAATGCTACGCCAGGTCTAACCGCTCGTCGCTGTGTGCCGTGTCCGTGGAAGAAGAAGAACGCTCGGTCTCCTGCAGCTAATGCTTTCGCTCCATAGTCGGTTCAGCAGCATTGAACCCTCCTCATTTTATTTTATTTTTGTTGGGAAAGCAATGCTACGCCAGGTCTAACCGCTCGTCGCTGTGTGCCGTGTCTGTGGAAGAAGAAGAACGCTCGGTCTCCTGCAGCTAATGCTTTCGCTCCATAGTCGGTTCAGGAGCGTTGAACGCTCATTTTATTTTTTTTTGTTGGGAAACAATGCTACGCCAGGTCTAACCGCTCGTCGCTGTGTGCCGTGTCCGTGGAAGAAGAAGAACGCTCGGTCTCCTGCAGCTAATGCTTTCGCTCCATAGTCGGTTCAGCAGCATTGAACCCTCCTCATTTTATTTTTTTTTTTGTTGGGAAAGAAATGCTACGCCAGGTCTAACCGCTCGTCGCTGTGTGCCGTGTCAGTGTAAGAAGAAGAACGCTCGGTCTCCTGCAGCTAATGCTTTCGCTCCATAGTCGGTTCAGGAGCGTTGAACGCTCATTTTATTTTTTTTTGTTGGGAAAGCAATGCTACGCCAGGTCTAACCGCTCGTCGCTGTGTGCCGTGTCTGTGGAAGAAGAAGAACGCTCGGTCTCCTGCAGCTAATGCTTTCGCTCCATAGTCGGTTCAGCAGCATTGAACCCTCCTCATTTTATTTTTTTTTGGGAAAGCAATGCTACGCCAGGTCTAACCGCTCGTCGCTGTGTGCCGTGTCCGTGGAAGAAGAAGAACGCTTGGTCTCCTGCAGCTAATGCTTTTGCTCCATAGTCGGTTCAGGAGCGTTGAACGCTCATTTTATTTTTTTTTTGTTGGGAAAGCAAGGCTACGCCAGGTCTAACCGCTCGTCGCTGTGTGCCGTGTCCGTGGAAGAAGAAGAACGCTCGGTCTCCTGCAGCTAACGCTTTCGCTCCATAGTCGGTTCAGCAGCATTGAACCCTTCTAATTTTTTTTTTTGTTGGGAAAGCAATGCTACGCCAGGTCTAACCGCTCGTCGCTGTGTGCCGTGTCCGTGGAAGAAGAAGAACGCTCGGTCTCCTGCAGCTAATGCTTTCGCTCCATAGTCGGTTCAGGAGCGTTGAATGCTCATTTTATTTTTTTTTTTGTTGGGAAAGCAATGCTACGCCAGGTCCAACCGCTCGTCGCTGTGTGCCGTGTCCTTGGAAGAAGAAGAACGCTCGGTCTCCTGCAGCTAATGCTTTCGCTCCATAGTCGGTTCAGCAGCATTGAACCCTCCACATTTTATTTTTTTTTTGTTGGGAAAGCAATGCTACGCCAGGTCTAACCGCTCGTCGCTGTGTGCCGTGTCCGTGGAAGAAGCAGAACGCTCGGTCTCCTGCAGCTAATGCTTTCGCTCCATAGTCGGTTCAGCAGCATTGAACCCTCCTCATTTTATTTTTTTTTGTTGGGAAAGCAATGCTACGCCAGGTCCAACCGCTCGTCGCTGTGTGCCGTGTCCGTGGAAGAAGACGAACGCTCGGTCTCCTGCAGCTAATGCTTTCGCTCTATAGTCGGTTCAGCAGCATTGAACCCTCCTCATTTTATTTTTTTGTTG
The DNA here is from genome assembly GCF_055883805.1 of Amblyomma maculatum. Lineage (NCBI taxonomy): Eukaryota > Metazoa > Arthropoda > Arachnida > Ixodida > Ixodidae > Amblyomma > Amblyomma maculatum. The sequence continues at coordinate 17,675,000 of NW_028146738.1, forward strand.
TTGTGAAAGCAATAATACGCCAGGTCTAACTGCTCGTCGCTGTGTGCCGTGTCCGTGGAAGAAGAAGAACGCTCGGTCTCCTGCAGCTAATGCTTTCGCTCCATAGTCGGTTCAGCAGCATTGAACCCTCCTCATTTAATTTTTTTTTGTTGTGAAAGCAATAATATGCCAGGTCTAACCGCTCGTCGCTGTGTGCCGTGTCCGTGGAAGAAGAAGAACGCTCGGTCTCCTGCAGCTAATGCTTTCGCTCCATAGTCGGTTCAGCAGCATTGAACCCTCCTCATTTTATTTTTTTTTTGTTGGGAAAGCAATGCTACGCCAGGTCTAACCGCTCGTCGCTGTGTGCCGTGTCTGTGGAAGAAGAAGAACGCTCGGTCTCCTGCAGCTAATGCTTTCGCTCCATAGTCAGTTCAGGAGCGTTGAACGCTCATTTTATTTTTTTTTGTTGGGAAAGCAATGCTACTCCAGGTCTAACCGCTCGTCGCTGTGTGCCGTGTCTGTGGAAGAAGAAGAACACTCGGTCTCCTGCAGCTAATGCTTTCGCTCCATAGTCGGTTCAGCAGCATTGTACCCTCCTCATTTTATTTTTTTGTTGTTGTGAAAGCAATAATACGCCAGGTCTAACCGCTCGTCCGTGGAAGAAGAAGAACGCTCGGTCTCCTGCAGCTAAAGCTTTCGCTCCATAGTCGGTTCAGCAGCATTGAACTCTCCTCATTTTATTTTTTTTTGTTGCGAAAGCAATAATATGCCAGGACTAACCGCTCGTCGCTGTGTGCCGTGTCCGTGGAAGAAGAAGAACGCTCGGTCTCCTACTCATTTTATTTTTTTTTTGTGAAAGCATTAATACGCCAGGTCTATCCGCTCGTCGCTGTGTGCCGTGTCCGTGGAAGAAGAAGAACACTCGGTCTCCTGCAGCTAATGCTTTCGCTCCATAGTCGGTGCAGCAGCATTGAACCCTCCTCATTTTATTTTTTTTTTTGTTGGGAAAGCAATGCTACGCCAGGTCTAACCGCTCGGAGCTGTGTGCCGTGTCCGTGGAAGAAGAAGAACACTCGGTCTCCTGCAGCTAATGCTTTCGCTCCATAGTCGGTTCAGCAGCATTGAACCCTCCTCATTTTATTTTTTTTTGTTGGGAAAGCAATGCTACGCCAGGTCTAACCGCTCGTCGCTGTGTGCCGTGTCCGTGGAAGAAGAAGAACACTCGGTCTCCTGCAGCTAATGATTTCGCTCCATAGTCGGTTCAGCAGCATTGAACCCTCCTCATTTTATTTTTTTGTTGTTGGGAAAGCAATGCTACGCCAGGTCTAACCGCTCGTCGCTGTGTGCCGTGTCCGTGGAAGAAGAAGAACGCTCGGTCTCCTGCAGCTAATGCTTTCGCTCCATAGTCGGTTCAGGAGCGTTGAACGCTCATTTTATTTTTTTTTGTTGGGAAAGCAATGCTACGCCAGGTCTAACCGCTCGTCGCTGTGTGCCGTGTCCATGGAAGAAGAAGAACGCTCGGTCTCCTGCAGCTAATGCTTTCGCTCCATAGTCGGTTCAGCAGCATTGAACCCTCCTCATTTTACTTTTTTTTTTGTTTGGAAAGCAATGCTACGCCAGGTCTAACCGCTCGTCGCTGTGTGCCGTGTCCGTGGAAGAAGAAGAACGCTCGGTCTCCTGCAGGCTAATGCTTTCGCTCCATAGTCGGTTCAGCAGCATTGAACCCTCCTCATTTTATTTTTTTTTTGTTGTGAAAGCAATAATACGCCAGGTCTAACCGCTCGTCGCTGTGTGCCGTGTCCGTGGAAGAAGAAGAACGCTCGGTCTCCTGCAGCTCATGCTTTCGCTCCATAGTCGGTTCAGCAGCATTGAACCCTCCTAATTTTATTTTTTTTTGTTGTGAAAGCATTAATACGCCAGGTCTAACCGCTCGTCGCTGTGTGCCGTGTCCGTGGAAGAAGAAGAACGCTCGGTCTCCTGCAGCTAATTCTTTCGCTCCATAGTCGGTTCAGCAGCATTGAACCCTCCTCATTTTACTTTTTTTTTTGTTTGGAAAGCAATGCTACGCCAGGTCTAACCGCTCGTCGCTGTGTGCCGTGTCCGTGGAAGAAGAAGAACGCTCGGTCTCCTGCAGGCTAATGCTTTCGCTCCATAGTCGGTTCAGCAGCATTGAACCCTCCTCATTTTATTTTTTTTTTGTTGTGAAAGCAATAATACGCCAGGTCTAACCGCTCGTCGCTGTGTGCCGTGTCCGTGGAAGAAGAAGAACGCTCGGTCTCCTGCAGCTCATGCTTTCGCTCCATAGTCGGTTCAGCAGCATTGAACCCTCCTAATTTTATTTTTTTTTGTTGTGAAAACATTAATACGCCACGTCTAACCGCTCGTCGCTGTGTGCCGTGTCCGTGGAAGAAGAATGCTCGGTCTCCTGCAGCTAATGCTTTCGCTCCATAGTCGGTTCAGCAGCATTGAACCCTCCTCATTTTATTTTTTTGTTGTTGGGAAAGCAATGCTACGCCAGGTCTAACCGCTCGTCGCTGTGTGCCGTGTCCATGGAAGAAGAACGCTCAGTCTCCTGCAGCTAATGCTTTCGCTCCATAGTCGGTTCAGCAGCATTGAACCCTCCTCATTTTATTTTTTTTTTGTTGGGAAAGCAAGGCCACGCCAGGTCTAACCGCTCGTCGCTGTGTGCCGTGTCCGTGGAAGATGAAGAACGCTCGGTCTCCTGCAGCTAATGCTTTCGCTCCATAGTCGGTTCAGCAGCATTGAACCCTCCTAATTTTATTTTTTTTGTTGGGAAAGCAATGCTACGCCAGGTCTAACCGCTCGTCGCTGTGTGCCGTGTCCGTGGAAGAAGAAGAACGCTCGGTCTCCTGCAGCTAATGCTTTCGCTCCATAGTCCGTTCAGCAGCATTGAACCCTCCTCATTTTATTTTTTTTTGGGGGGGAAAGCAATGCTACGCCAGGTCTAACCGCTCGTCGCTGTGTGCCGTGTCTGTGGAAGAAGAAGAACGCTCGGTCTCCTGCAGCTAATGCTTTCGCTCCATAGTCAGTTCAGGAGCGTTGAACGCTCATTTTATTTTTTTTTGTTGGGAAAGCAATGCTACGCCAGGTTTAACCGCTCGTCGCTGTGTGCCGTGTCCGTGGAAGAAGAAGAACGCTCGGCCTCCTGTAGCTAATGCTTTCGCTCCATAGTCGGTTCAGCAGCATTGAACCCTCCTAATTTTATTTTTTTTGTTGTGAAAGCATTAATACGCCAGGTCTAACCGCTCGTCGCTGTGTGCCGTGTCCGTGGAAGAAGAAGAACGCTCAGTCTTCTGCAGCTAATGCTTTCGCTCCATAGTCGGTTCAGGAGCATTGAACCCTCCTAATTTTATTTTTTTTTGTTGTGAAAGCATTAATACGCCAGGTCTAACCGCTCGTCGCTGTGTGCCGTGTCCGTGGAAGAAGAAGAACGCTCGGTCTCCTGCAGCTAATGCTTTCGCTCCATAGTCGGTTCAGGAGCGTTGAATGCTCATTTTATTTTTTTTTTGTTGGGAAAGCAATGCTACGCCAGGTCTAACCGCTCGTCGCTGTGTGCCGTGTCCGTGGAAGAAGAAGAACGCTCGGTCTCCTGCAGCTAATGCTTTCGCTCCATAGTCGGTTCAGCAGCATTGAACCCTCCTAATTTTATTTTTTTTTGTTGTGAAAGCATTAATACGCCAGGTCTAACCGCTCGTCGCTGTGTGCCGTGTCCGTGGAAGAAGAAGAACGCTCGGTCTCCTGCAGCTAATGCTTTCGCTCTATAGTCGGTTCAGCAGCATTGAACCCTCCTCATTTTATTTTTTTGTTGTTGGGAAAGCAATGCTACGCCAGGTCTAACCGCTCGTCGCTGTGTGCCGTGTCCGTGGAAGAAGAAGAACGCTCGGTCTCCTGCAGCTAATGCTTTCGCTCCATAGTCGGTTCAGCAGCATTGAACCCTCCTAATTTTATTTTTTGTTGTTGGGAAAGCAATGCTACGCCAGGTCTAACCGCTCGTCGCTGTGTGCCGTGTCCGTGGAAGAAGAAGAACGCTCGGTCTCCTGCAGCTAATGCTTTCGCTCCATAGTCGGTTCAGAAGCATTGAACCCTCCTAATTTTATTTTTTGTTGTTGGGAAAGCAATGCTACGCCAGGTCTAACAGCTCGTCGCTGTGTGCCGTGTCCGTGGAAGAAGAAGAACGCTCGGTCTCCTGCAGCTAATGCTTTCGCTCCATAGTCGGTTCAGGAGCGTTGAACGCTCATTTTATTTTTTTGTTGTTGTGAAAGCAATAATACGCCAGGTCTAACCGCTCGTCGCTGTGTGCCGTGTCCGTGGAAGAAGAAGAACGCTCGGTCTCCTGCAGCTAATGCTTTCGCTCCATAGTCGGTACAGCAGCAATGAACCCTCCTCATTTTATTTTTTTTTTGTTGTGAAAGCAATATTATGCCAGGTCTAACCGCTCGTCGCTGTGTGCCGTGTCCGTGGAAGAAGAACGCTCGGTCTCCTGCAGCTAATGCTTTCGCTCCATAGTCGGTTCAGCAGCATTGAACCCTCCTCATTTTATTTTTTTTTGTTGTGAAAGCATTAATACGCCAGGTATAACCGCTCGTCGCTGTGTGCCGTGTCCGTGGAAGAAGAAGAACGCTCGGTCTCCTGCAGCTAATGCTTTCGCTCCATAGTGGGTTCAGCAGCATTGAACCCTCCTAATTTTATTTTTTTTTGTTGTGAAAGCATTAATACGCCAGGTCTAACCGCTCGTCGCTGTGTGCCATGTCCGTGGAAGAAGAAGAACACTCGGTCTCCTGCAGCTAATGCTTTCGCTCCATAGTCGGTTCAGCAGCATTGAACCCTCCTCATTTTATTTTTTTTGTTGGGAAAGCAATGCTACGCCAGGTCTAACCGCTCGTCGCAGTGTGCCGTGTCCGTGGAAGAAGAACGCTCGGTCTCCTGCAGCTAATGCTTTCGCTCCATAGTCGGTTCAGCAGCATTGAACCCTCCTAATTTTATTTTTTTTGTTGTGAAAGCATTAATACGCCAGGTCTAACCGCTCGTCGCTGTGTGACGTGTCCGTGGAAGAAGACGAACGCTCGGTCTCCTGCAGGCTAATGCTTTCGCTCCATAGTCGGTTCAGCAGCATTGAACCCTCCTCATTTTATTTTTTTTTTTGTTGTGAAAGCAATAATACGCCAGGTCTAACCGCTCGTCGCTGTGTGCCGTGTCCGTGGAAGAAGAACGCTCGGTCTCCTGCAGCTCATGCTTTCGCTCCATAGTCGGTTCAGCTGCATTGAACCCTCCTAATTTTATTTTTTTTGTTGTGAAAACATTAATACGCCAGGTCTAACCGCTCGTCGCTGTGTGCCGTGTCCGTGGAAGAAGAACGCTCGGTCTCCTGCAGCTCATGCTTTCGCTCCATAGTCGGTTCAGCAGCATTGAACCCTCCTCATTTTATTTTTTTTGTTGGGAAAGCAATGCTACGCCAGGTCTAACCGCTCGTCGCAGTGTGCCGTGTCCGTGGAAGAAGAACGCTCGGTCTCCTGCAGCTAATGCTTTCGCTCCATAGTCGGTTCAGCAGCATTGAACCCTCCTAATTTTATTTTTTTTGTTGTGAAAGCATTAATACGCCAGGTCTAACCGCTCGTCGCTGTGTGACGTGTCCGTGGAAGAAGACGAACGCTCGGTCTCCTGCAGGCTAATGCTTTCGCTCCAAAGTCGGTTCAGCAGCATTGAACCCTCCTCATTTTATTTTTTTTTGGGAAAGCAAGGCCACGCCAGGTCTAACCGCTCGTCGCTGTGTGCCGTGTCCTTGGAAGAAGAAGAACGCTCGGTCTCCTGCAGCTAATGCTTTCGCTCCATAGTCGGTTCAGCAGCATTGAACCCTCCTAATTTTATTTTTTTTGTTGGGAACGCAATGCTACGCCAGATCTAACCTCTCGTCGCTGTGTGCCGTGTCCGTGGAAGAAGAAGAACGCTCGGTCTCCTGCAGCTAATGCTTTCGCTCCATAGTCGGTTCAGCAGCATTGAACCCTCCTCATTTTATTTTTTTTTTGTTGGGAAAGCAATGCTACGCCAGGTCTAACCGCTCGTCGCTGTGTGCCGTGTCCGTGGAAGAAGGAGAACACTCGGTCTCCTGCAGCTAATGATTTCGCTCCATAGTCGGTTCAGCAGCATTGAACCCTCCTCATTTTATTTTTTTGTTGTTGGGAAAGCAATGCTACGCCAGGTCTAACCGCTCGTCGCTGTGTGCCGTGTCCGTGGAAGAAGAAGAACGCTCGGTCTCCTGCAGCTAATGCTTTCGCTCCATAGTCGGTTCAGGAGCGTTGAACGCTCATTTTATTTTTTTTGTTGGGAAAGCAATGCTACGCCAGGTCTAACCGCTCGTCGCTGTGTGCCGTGTCCATGGAAGAAGAAGAACGCTCGGTCTCCTGCAGCTAATGCTTTCGCTCCATAGTCGGTTCAGCAGCATTGAACCCTCCTAATTTTATTTTTTTTTGTTGTGAAAGCATTAATACGCCAGGTCTAACCGCTCGTCGCTGTGTGCCGTGTCCGTGGAAGAAGAAGAACGCTCGGTCTCCTGCAGCTAATTCTTTCGCTCCATAGTCGGTTCAGCAGCATTGAACCCTCCTCATTTTACTTTTTTTTTTGTTTGGAAAGCAATGCTACGCCAGGTCTAACCGCTCGTCGCTGTGTGCCGTGTCCGTGGAAGAAGAAGAACGCTCGGTCTCCTGCAGCTAATGCTTTCGCTCCATAGTCGGTTCAGGAGCATTGAACCCTCCTCATTTTATTTTTTTTTTGTTGGGAAAGCAATGCTACGCCAGGTCTAACCGCTCATCGCTGTGTGCCGTGTCCGTGGAAGAAGAAGAACGCTCGGTCTCCTGCAGCTAATGCTTTCGCTCATAGTCGGTTCAGGAGCGTTGAACGCTCATTTTATTTTTTTTTTGTTGGGAAAGCAATGCTACGCCAGGTCTAACCGCTCGTCGCTGTGTGCCGTGTCCGTGTAAGAAGAAGAACGCTCGGTCTCCTGCAGCTAATGCTTTCGCTCCATAGTCGGTTCAGCAGCATTGAACCCTCCTCATTTCATTTTTTTTTTGTTGGGAAAGCAATGCTACGCCAGGTCTAACCGCTCGTCGCTGTGTGCCGTGTCTGTGGAAGAAGAAGAACGCTCGGTCTCCTGCAGCTAATGCTTTCGCTCCATAGTCGGTTCAGCAGCATTGAACCCTCCTCATTTTATTTTTTTGGGAAAGCAATGCTACGCCAGGTCTAACCGCTCGTCGCTGTGTGCCGTGTCCGTGGAAGAAGAAGAACGTTTGGTCTCCTGCAGCTAATGCTTTTGCTCCATAGTCGGTTCAGGAGCGTTGAACGCTCATTTTATTTATATGTTGTTGTGAAAGCAATAATACGCCAGGTCTAACCGCTCGTCGCTGTGTGCCATGTCCGTGGAAGAAGAAGAACGCTCGGTCTCCTGCAGCTAATGCTTTCGCTCCATAGTCGGTTCAGCAGCATTGAACCCTCCTCATTTTATTTTTTTTTTTGTTGTGAAAGCAATAATATGCCAGGTCTAACCGCTCGTCGCTGTGTGCCGTGTCCGTGGAAGAAGAAGAACGCTCGGTCTCCTGCAGCTAATGCTTTCGCTCCATAGTCGGTTCAGCAGCATTGAACCCTCCTCATTTTATTTTTTTTTTGTTGTGAAAGCATTAATACGCCAGGTCTAACCGCTCGTCGCTGTGTGCCGTGTCCGTGGAAGAAGAAGAATGCTCGGTCTCCTGCAGCTAATGCTTTCGCTCCATAGTCAGTTCAGCAGCATTGAACCCTCCTAATTTTATTTTTTTTTTGTTGTGAAAGCATTAATACGCCAGGTCTAACCGCTCGTCGCTGTGTGCCATGTCCGTGGAAGAAGAAGAACACTCGGTCTCCTGCAGCTAATGCTTTCGCTCCATAGTCGGTTCAGCAGCATTGAACGCTCCTCATTTTATTTTTTTTTGTTGGGAAAGCAATGCTACGCCAGGTCTAATCGCTCGTCGCTGTGTGCCGTGTCCGTGGAAGAAGAAGAACGCTCGGCCTCCTGCAGCTAATGCTTTCACTCCATAGTCGCCTCAGCAGCGTTGAACCCTCATTTTATTTTTTGTTGCGAAAGCAATGCTACGCCAGGTCTAAAAGCTCGTCGCTGTGTGCCGTGTCTGTGGAAGAACCCTCGGTCTCCTGCAGCTAATGCTTTCGCTCCATAGTCGGTTCAGGAGCGTTGAATGCTCATTTTATTTTTTTTTTGTTGGGAAAGCAATGCTACGCCAGGTCTAACCGCTCGTCGCTGTGTGCCGTGTCCGTGGAAGAAGAAGAACGCTCGGTCTCCTGCAGCTAATTCTTTCGCTCCATAGTCGGTTCAGCAGCATTGAACCCTCCTAATTTTATTTTTTTTGGTTGTGAAAGCATTATTCCGCCAGGTCTAAGCGCTCGTCGCTGTGTGCCGTGTCCGTGGAAGAAGACGAACGCTCGGTCTCCTGCAGGCTAATGCTTTCGCTCCATAGACGGTTCAGCAGCATTGAACCCTCCTCATTTAATTTTTTTTTTGTGAAAGCAATAATACGCCAGGTCTAACCGCTCGTCGCTGTGTGCCGTGTCCGTGGAAGAAGAAGAACGCTCGGTCTCCTGCAGCTCATGCTTTCGCTCCATAGTCGGTTCAGCAGCATTGAACCCTCCTCATTTTATTTTTTTGTTGTTGGGAAAGCAATGCTACGCCAGATCTAACCGCTCGTCGCTGTGTGCCGTATGCGTGGAAGAAGAAGAACGCTCAGTCTCCTGCAGCTAATGCTTTCGCTCCATAGTCGGTTCAGCAGCATTGAACCCTCATTTTATTTTTTTTTTGTTGGGAAAGCAATGCTACGCCAGGTCCAACCGCTCGTCGCTGTGTGCCGTGTCCGTGGAAGAAGACGAACGCTCGGTCTCCTGCAGCTAATGCTTTCGCTCTATAGTCGGTTCAGCAGCATTGAACCCTCCTCATTTTATTTTTTTGTTGTTGTGAAAGCAATAATACGCCAGGTCTAACCGCTCGTCGCTGTGTGCCGTGTCCGTGGAAGAAGAAGAACGCTCGGTCTCCTGCAGCTAATGCTTTCGCTCCATAGTCGGTTCAGCAGCATTGAACCCTCCTCATTTTATTTTTTTTTTGTTGGGAAAGCAATGCTACGCCAGGTCTAACCGCTCATCGCTGTGTGCCGTGTCCGTGGAAGAAGAAGAACGCTCGGTCTCCTGCAGCTAATGCTTTCGCTCCATAGTCGGTTCAGGAGCGTTGAACGCTCAATTTATTTTTTTTTTGTTGGGAAAGCAATGCTACGCCAGGTCTAACCGCTCGTCGCTGTGTGCCGTGTCCGTGTAAGAAGAAGAACGCTCGGTCTCCTGCAGCTAATGCTTTCGCTCCATAGTCGGTTCAGGAGCGTTGAACGCTCATTTTATTTTTTTTTTGTTGGGAAAGCAATGCTACGCCAGGTCTAACCGCTCGTCGCTGTGTGCCGTGTCTGTGGAAGAAGAAGAACGCTCGGTCTCCTGCAGCTAATGCTTTCGCTCCATAGTCGGTTCAGCAGCATTGAACCCTCCTCATTTTATTTTTTTTTGGGAAAGCAATGCTACGCCAGGTCTAACCGCTCGTCGCTGTGTGCCGTGTCCGTGGAAGAAGAAGAACGCTTGGTCTCCTGCAGCTAATGCTTTTGCTCCATAGTCGGTTCAGGAGCGTTGAACGCTCATTTTATTTTTTTTTTGTTGGGAAAGCAAGGCTACGCCAGGTCTAACCGCTCGTCGCTGTGTGCCGTGTCCGTGGAAGAAGAAGAACGCTCGGTCTCCTGCAGCTAATGCTTTCGCTCCATAGTCGGTTCAGCAGCATTGAACCCTTCTAATTTTTTTTTTTGTTGGGAAAGCAATGCTACGCCAGGTCTAACCGCTCGTCGCTGTGTGCCGTGTCCGTGGAAGAAGAAGAACGCTCGGTCTCCTGCAGCTAATGCTTTCGCTCCATAGTCGGTTCAGGAGCGTTGAATGCTCATTTTATTTTTTTTTTGTTGGGAAAGCAATGCTACGCCAGGTCCAACCGCTCGTCGCTGTGTGCCGTGTCCTTGGAAGAAGAAGAACGCTCGGTCTCCTGCAGCTAATGCTTTCGCTCCATAGTCGGTTCAGCAGCATTGAACCCTCCACATTTTATTTTTTTTTTTGTTGGGAAAGCAATGCTACGCCAGGTCTAACCGCTCGTCGCTGTGTGCCGTGTCCGTGGAAGAAGCAGAACGCTCGGTCTCCTGCAGCTAATGCTTTCGCTCCATAGTCGGTTCAGCAGCATTGAACCCTCCTCATTTTATTTTTTTTTGTTGGGAAAGCAATGCTACGCCAGGTCCAACCGCTCGTCGCTGTGTGCCGTGTCCGTGGAAGAAGACGAACGCTCGGTCTCCTGCAGCTAATGCTTTCGCTCTATAGTCGGTTCAGCAGCATTGAACCCTCCTCATTTTATTTTTTTGTTGTTGTGAAAGCAATAATACGCCAGGTCTAACCGCTCGTCGCTGTGTGCCGTGTCCGTGGAAGAAGAAGAACGCTCGGTCTCCTGCAGCTAATGCTTTCGCTCCATAGTCGGTTCAGCAGCATTGAACCCTCCTCATTAAATTTTTTTTTTGTTGTGAAAGCAATAATATGCCAGGTCTAACCGCTCGTCGCTGTGTGCCGTGTCCGTGGAAGAAGAAGAAAGCTCGGTCTCCTGCAGCTAATGCTTTCGCTCCATAGTCGGTTCAGCAGCATTGAACCCTCCTCATTTTATTTTTTTTTGTTGTGAAAGCAATAATATGCCAGGACTAACCGCTCGTCGCTGTGTGCCGAGTCCGTGGAAGAAGAAGAACGCTCGGTCTCCTACTCATTTTATTTTTTTTTTGTGAAAGCATTAATACGCCAGGTCTAACCGCTCGTCGCTGTGTGCCGTGTCCGTGGAAGAAGAAGAACGCTCGGTCTCCTGCAGCTAATGCTTTCGCTCCATAGTCGGTTCAGCAGCATTGAACCCTCCTAATTTTATTTTTTTTTGTTGTGAAAGCATTAATACGCCAGGTCTAACCGCTCGTCGCTGTGTGCCGTGTCCGTGGAAGAAGAAGAACACTCGGTCTCCTGCAGCTAATGCTTTCGCTCCATAGTCGGTTCAGCAGCATTGAACCCTCCTCATTTTATTTTTTTTTTGTTGGGAAAGCAATGCTACGCCAGGTCTAACCGCTCGTCGCTGTGTGCCGTGTCCGTGGAAGAAGAAGAACACTCGGTCTCCTGCAGCTAATGATTTCGCTCCATAGTCGGTTCAGCAGCATTGAACCCTCCTCATTTTATTTTTTTGTTGTTGGGAAAGCAATGCTACGCCAGGTCTAACCGCTCGTCGCTGTGTGCCGTGTCCGTGGAAGAAGAACCCTCGGTCTCCTGCAGCTAATGCTTTCGCTCCATAGTCGGTTCGGGAGCGTTGAACGCTCATTTTATTTTTTTTTGTTGGGAAAGCAATGCTACGCCAGGTCTAACCGCTCGTCGCTGTGTGCCGTGTCCGTGGAAGAACGCTCAGTCTCCTGCAGCTAATGCTTTCGCTCCATAGTCGGTTCAGCAGCATTGAACCCTCCTCATTTTATTTTTTTTTTTGTTGGGAAAGCAATGCTACGCCAGGTCTAACCGCTCGTCGCTGTGTGCCGTGTCCGTGGAAGAAGAAGAACGCTCGGTATCCTGCAGCTAATGCTTTCGCTCCATAGTCGGTTCAGGAGCGTTGAACGCTCATTTTATTTTTTTTGTTGGGAAAGCAATGCTACGCCAGGTCTAACCGCTCGTCGCTGTGTGCCGTGTCTGTGGAAGAAGAAGAACGCTCGGTCTCCTGCAGCTAATGCTTTCGCTCCATAGTCGGTTCAGCAGCATTGAACCCTCCTCATTTTATTTTTTTTTGGGGAAAGCAATGCTACGCCAGGTCTAACCGCTCGTCGCTGTGTGCCGTGTCCGCGGAAGAAGAACGCTCGGTCTCCTGCAGCTAATGCTTTTGCTCCATAGTCGGTTCAGGAGCGTTGAACGCTCATTTTATTTTTATGCTGTTGTGAAAGCAATAATACGCCAGGTCTAACCGCTCGTCGCTGTGTGCCGTGTCCGTGGAAGAAGAAGAACGCTCGGTCTCCTGCAGCTAATGCTTTCGCTCCATAGTCGGTTCAGCAGCATTGAACCCTCCTCATTTTATTTTTTTTTTGTTGTGAAAGCAATAATATGCCAGGTCTAACCGCTCGTCGCTGTGTGCCGTGTCCGTGGAAGAAGAAGAACGCTCGGTCTCCTGCAGCTAATGCTTTCGCTCCATAGTCGGTTCAGCAGCATTGAACCCTCCTCATTTTATTTTTTTTTTGTTGTGAAAGCATTAATACGCCAGGTCTAACCGCTCGTCGCTGTGTGCCGTGTCCGTGGAAGAAGAAGAACGCTCGGCCTCCTGCAGCTAATGCTTTCGCTCCATAGTCGGTTCAGCAGCATTGAACCCTCCTAATTTTATTTTTTTTTTGTTGTGAAAGCATTAATACGCCAGGTCTAACCGCTCGTCGCTGTGTGCCATGTCCGTGGAAGAAGAAGAACACTCGGTCTCCTGCAGCTATTGCTTTCGCTCCATAGTCGGTTCAGCAGCATTGAACCCTCCTCATTTTATTTTTTTTTTGTTGGGAAAGCAATGCTACGCCAGGTCTAACCGCTCGTCGCTGTGTGCCGTGTCCGTGGAAGAAGAAGAACGCTCGGCCTCCTGCAGCTAATGCTTTTACTCCATAGTCGCCTCAGCAGCGTTGAACCCTCATTTTATTTTTTGTTGCGAAAGCAATGCTACGCCAGGTCTAAAAGCTCGTCGCTGTGTGCCGTGTCTGTGGAAGAAGAACGCTCGGTCTCCTGCAGCTAATGCTTTCGCTCCATAGTCGGTTCAGGAGCGTTGAATGCTCATTTTATTTTTTTTTGTTGGGAAAGCAATGCTACGCCAGGTCTAACCGCTCGTCGCTGTGTGCCGTGGAAGAAGAAGAACGCTCGGTCTCCTGCAGCTAATTCTTTCGCTCCATAGTCGGTTCAGCAGCATTGAACCCTCCTAATTTTATTTTTTTGGTTGTGAAAGCATTATTCCGCCAGGTCTAAGCGCTCGTCGCTGTGTGCAGTGTCCGTGGAAGAAGACGAACGCTCGGTCTCCTGCAGGCTAATGCTTTCGCTCCATAGACGGTTCAGCAGCATTGAACCCTCCTCATTTAATTTTTTTTGTTGTGAAAGCAATAATACGCCAGGTCTAACCGCTCGTCGCTGTGTGCCGTGTCCGTGGAAGAAGAAGAACGCTCGGTCTCCTGCAGCTCATGCTTTCGCTCCATAGTCGGTTCAGCAGCATTGAACCCTCCTCATTTTATTTTTTTGTTGTTGGGAAAGCAATAATACGCCAGATCTAACCGCTCGTCGCTGTGTGCCGTGTGCGTGGAAGAAGAAGAACGCTCAGTCTCCTGCAGCTAATGCTTTCGCTCCATAGTCGGTTCAGCAGCATTGAACCCTCCTCATTTTATTTTTTTTTGGGAAAGCAATGCTACGCCAGGTCTAACCGCTCGTCGCTGTGTGCCGTGTCCGTGGAAGAAGAAGAACGCTTGGTCTCCTGCAGCTAATGCTTTTGCTCCATAGTCGGTTCAGGAGCGTTGAACGCTCATTTTATTTTTTTTTTGTTGGGAAAGCAAGGCTACGCCAGGTCTAACCGCTCGTCGCTGTGTGCCGTGTCCGTGGAAGAAGAAGAACGCTCGGTCTCCTGCAGCTAATGCTTTCGCTCCGTAGTCGGTTCAGCAGCATTGAACCCTTCTAATTTTTTTTTTGTTGGGAAAGCAATGCTACGCCAGGTCTAACCGCTCGTCGCTGTGTGCCGTGTCCGTGGAAGAAGAAGAACGCTCGGTCTCCTGCAGCTAATGCTTTCGCTCCATAGTCGGTTCAGGAGCGTTGAATGCTCATTTTATTTTTTTTTTTGTTGGGAAAGCAATGCTACGCCAGGTCCAACCGCTCGTCGCTGTGTGCCGTGTCCTTGGAAGAAGAAGAACGCTCGGTCTCCTGCAGCTAATGCTTTCGCTCCATAGTCGGTTCAGCAGCATTGAACCCTCCACATTTTATTTTTTTTTTGTTGGGAAAGCAATGCTACGCCAGGTCTAACCGCTCGTCGCTGTGTGCCGTGTCCGTGGAAGAAGCAGAACGCTCGGTCTCCTGCAGCTAATGCTTTCGCTCCATAGTCGGTTCAGCAGCATTGAACCCTCCTCATTTTATTTTTTTTTGTTGGGAAAGCAATGCTACGCCAGGTCCAACCGCTCGTCGCTGTGTGCCGTGTCCGTGGAAGAAGACGAACGCTCGGTCTCCTGCAGCTAATGCTTTCGCTCTATAGTCGGTTCAGCAGCATTGAACCCTCCTCATTTTATTTTTTTGTTGTTGTGAAAGCAATAATACGCCAGGTCTAACCGCTCGTCGCTGTGTGCCGTGTCCGTGGAAGAAGAAGAACGCTCGGTCTCCTGCAGCTAATGCTTTCGCTCCATAGTCGGTTCAGCAGCATTGAACCCTCCTCATTAAATTTTTTTTTGTTGTGAAAGCAATAATATGCCAGGTCTAACCGCTCGTCGCTGTGTGCCGTGTCCGTGGAAGAAGAAGAAAGCTCGGTCTCCTGCAGCTAATGCTTTCGCTCCATAGTCGGTTCAGCAGCATTGAACCCTCCTCATTTTATTTTTTTTTGTTGTGAAAGCAATAATATGCCAGGACTAACCGCTCGTCGCTGTGTGCCGTGTCCGTGGAAGAAGAAGAACGCTCGGTCTCCTACTCATTTTATTTTTTTTTGTGAAAGCATTAATACGCCAGGTCTAACCGCTCGTCGCTGTGTGCCGTGTCCGTGGAAGAAGAAGAACGCTCGGTCTCCTGCAGCTAATGCTTTCGCTCCATAGTCGGTTCAGAAGCATTGAACCCTCCTAATTTTATTTTTTTTTGTTGTGAAAGCATTAATACGCCAGGTCTAACCGCTCGTCGCTGTGTGCCGTGTCCGTGGAAGAAGAAGAACACTCGGTCTCCTGCAGCTAATGCTTTCGCTCCATAGTCGGTTCAGCAGCATTGAACCCTCCTCATTTTATTTTTTTTTGTTGGGAAAGCAATGCTACGCCAGGTCTAACCGCTCGTCGCTGTGTGCCGTGTCCGTGGAAGAAGAAGAACACTCGGTCTCCTGCAGCTAATGATTTCGCTCCATAGTCGGTTCAGCAGCATTGAACCCTCCTCATTTTATTTTTTTGTTGTTGGGAAAGCAATGCTACGCCAGGTCTAACCGCTCGTCGCTGTGTGCCGTGTCCGTGGAAGAAGAACCCTCGGTCTCCTGCAGCTAATGCTTTCGCTCCATAGTCGGTTCAGGAGCGTTGAACGCTCATTTTATTTTTTTTTGTTGGGAAAGCAATGCTACGCCAGGTCTAACCGCTCGTCGCTGTGTGCCGTGTCCGTGGAAGAACGCTCAGTCTCCTGCAGCTAATGCTTTCGCTCCATAGTCGGTTCAGCAGCATTGAACCCTCCTCATTTTATTTTTTTTTTGTTGGGAAAGCAATGCTACGCCAGGTCTAACCGCTCGTCGCTGTGTGCCGTGTCCGTGGAAGAAGAAGAACGCTCGGTATCCTGCAGCTAATGCTTTCGCTCCATAGTCGGTTCAGGAGCGTTGAACGCTCATTTTATTTTTTTTTTGTTGGGAAAGCAATGCTACGCCAGGTCTAACCGCTCGTCGCTGTGTGCCGTGTCTGTGGAAGAAGAAGAACGCTCGGTCTCCTGCAGCTAATGCTTTCGCTCCATAGTCGGTTCAGCAGCATTGAACCCTCCTCATTTTATTTTTTTTGGGGGAAAGCAATGCTACGCCAGGTCTAACCGCTCGTCGCTGTGTGCCGTGTCCGCGGAAGAAGAACGCTCGGTCTCCTGCAGCTAATGCTTTTGCTCCATAGTCGGTTCAGGAGCGTTGAACGCTCATTTTATTTTTATGCTGTTGTGAAAGCAATAATACGCCAGGTCTAACCGCTCGTCGCTGTGTGCCGTGTCCGTGGAAGAAGAAGAACGCTCGGTCTCCTGCAGCTAATGCTTTCGCTCCATAGTCGGTTCAGCAGCATTGAACCCTCCTCATTTTATTTTTTTTTTGTTGTGAAAGCAATAATATGCCAGGTCTAACCGCTCGTCGCTGTGTGCCGTGTCCGTGGAAGAAGAAGAACGCTCGGTCTCCTGCAGCTAATGCTTTCGCTCCATAGTCGGTTCAGCAGCATTGAACCCTCCTCATTTTATTTTTTTTTTTGTTGTGAAAGCATTAATACGCCAGGTCTAACCGCTCGTCGCTGTGTGCCGTGTCCGTGGAAGAAGAAGAACGCTCGGCCTCCTGCAGCTAATGCTTTCGCTCCATAGTCGGTTCAGCAGCATTGAACCCTCCTAATTTTATTTTTTTTTTTGTTGTGAAAGCATTAATACGCCAGGTCTAACCGCTCGTCGCTGTGTGCCATGTCCGTGGAAGAAGAAGAACACTCGGTCTCCTGCAGCTAATGCTTTCGCTCCATAGTCGGTTCAGCAGCATTGAACCCTCCTCATTTTATTTTTTTTTTTGTTGGGAAAGCAATGCTACGCCAGGTCTAACCGCTCGTCGCTGTGTGCCGTGTCCGTGGAAGAAGAAGAACGCTCGGCCTCCTGCAGCTAATGCTTTCACTCCATAGTCGCCTCAGCAGCGTTGAACCCTCATTTTATTTTTTGTTGCGAAAGCAATGCTACGCCAGGTCTAAAAGCTCGTCGCTGTGTGCCGTGTCTGTGGAAGAAGAACGCTCGGTCTCCTGCAGCTAATGCTTTCGCTCCATAGTCGGTTCAGGAGCGTTGAATGCTCATTTTATTTTTTTTTGTTGGGAAAGCAATGCTACGCCAGGTCTAACCGCTCGTCGCTGTGTGCCGTGGAAGAAGAAGAACGCTCGGTCTCCTGCAGCTAATTCTTTCGCTCCATAGTCGGTTCAGCAGCATTGAACCCTCCTAATTTTATTTTTTTGGTTGTGAAAGCATTATTCCGCCAGGTCTAAGCGCTCGTCGCTGTGTGCAGTGTCCGTGGAAGAAGACGAACGCTCGGTCTCCTGCAGGCTAATGCTTTCGCTCCATAGACGGTTCAGCAGCATTGAACCCTCCTCATTTAATTTTTTTTGTTGTGAAAGCAATAATACGCCAGGTCTAACCGCTCGTCGCTGTGTGCCGTGTCCGTGGAAGAAGAAGAACGCTCGGTCTCCTGCAGCTCATGCTTTCGCTCCATAGTCGGTTCAGCAGCATTGAACCCTCCTCATTTTCTTTTTTTGTTGTTGGGAAAGCAATAATACGCCAGATCTAACCGCTCGTCGCTGTGTGCCGTGTGCGTGGAAGAAGAACGCTCAGTCTCCTGCAACTAATGCTTGCGCTCCATAGTCGGTTCAGCAGCATTGAACCCTCCTCATTTTATTTTTTTTTTGTTGGGAAAGCAATGTTATGCCAGGTCTAACCGCTCGTCACTGTGTGCAGTGTCCGTGGAAGAAGAAGAACGCTAGGTCTCCTGCAGCTAATGCTTTCGCTCCATAGTCGGTTCAGGAGCGTTGAACGCTCATTTTATTTTTTTTTTGCTGGGAAAGCAAGGCTACGCCAGGTCTAACCGCTCGTCGCTGTGTGCCGTGTCCGTGGAAGAAGAAGAACGCTCGGTCTCCTGCAGCTAATGCTTTCGCTCCATAGTCGGTTCAGCAGCATTGAACCCTCCTAATTTTATTTTTTTTGTTGGGAAAGCAATGCTACGCCAGGTCTAACCGCTCGTCGCTGTGTGCCGTGTCCGTGGAAGAAGCAGAACGCTCGGTCTCCTGCAGCTAATGCTTTCGCTCCATAGTCGGTTCAGCAGCATTGAACCCTCCTCATTTTATTTTTTTTTGTTGGGAAAGCAATGCTACGCCAGGTCCAACCGCTCGTCGCTGTGTGCCGTGTCCGTGGAAGAAGACGAACGCTCGGTCTCCTGCAGCTAATGCTTTCGCTCCATTGTCGGTTCAGCAGCATTGAACCCTCCTAATTTTATTTTTTTTGTTGGGAAAGCAATGCTACGCCAGGTCTAACCGCTCGTCGCTGTGTGCCGTGTCCGTGGAAGAAGAAGAACGCTCGGTCTCCTGCAGCTAATGCTTTCGCTCCATAGTCGGTTCAGGAGCGTTGAACGCTCATTTTATTTTTTTTTTTGTTGGGAAAGCAATGCTACGCCAGGTCCAACCGCTCGTCGCTGTGTGCCGTGTCCGTGGAAGAAGAAGAACGCTCGGTCTCCTGCAGCTAATGCTTTCGCTCCATAGTCGGTTCAGCGGCATTGAACCCTCCTCATTTTATTTTTTTTTTGTTGGGAAAGCAATGCTACGCCAGGTCTAACCGCTCGTCGCTGTGTGCCGTGTCCGTGGAAGAAGAAGAACGCTCGGTCTCCTGCAGCTAATGCTTTCGCTCCATAGTCGGTTCAGCAGCATTGAACCCTCCTCATTTTATTTTTTTTTGTTGGGAAAGCAATGCTACGCCAGGTCCAACCGCTCGTCGCTGTGTGCCGTGTCCGTGGAAGAAGACGAACGCTCGGTCTCCTGCAGCTAATGCTTTCGCTCTATAGTCGGTTCAGCAGCATTGAACCCTCCTCATTTTATTTTTTGTTGTTGTGAAAGCAATAATACGCCAGGTCTAACCGCTCGTCGCTGTGTGCCGTGTCCGTGGAAGAAGAAGAACGCTCGGTCTCCTGCAGCTAATGCTTTCGCTCCATAGTCGGTTCATCAGCATTGAACCCTCCTCATTTAATTTTTTTTTTTGTTGTGAAAGCAATAATATGCCAGGTCTAACCGCTCGTCGCTGTGTGCCGTGTCCGTGGAAGAAGAAGAAAGCTCGGTCTCCTGCAGCTAATGCTTTCGTTCCATAGTCGGTTCAGCAGCATTGAACCCTCCTCATTTTATTTTTTTTTTTGCTGTGAAAGCATTAATACGCCAGGTCTAACCGCTCGTCGCTGTGTGCCGTGTCTGTGGAAGAAGAAGAACGCTCGGTCTCCTGCAGCTAATGCTTTCGCTCCATAGTCGGTTCAGCAGCATTGAACCCTCCTAATTTTATTTTTTTTTTGTTGTGAAAGCATTAATACGCCAGGTCTAACCGCTCGTCGCTGTGTGCCGTGTCCGTGGAAGAAGAACACTCGGTCTCCTGCAGCTAATGCTTTCGCTCCATAGTCGGTTCAGCAGCATTGAACCCTCCTCATTTTATTTTTTTTTGTTGGGAAAGCAATGCTACGCCATATCTAACCGCTCGTCGCTGTGTGCCGTGTCCGTGGAAGAAGAACGCTCGGCCTCCTGCAGCTAATGCTTTCACTCCATAGTCGCCTCAGCAGCGTTGAACCCTCATTTTATTTTTTTGTTGCGAAAGCAATGCTACGCCAGGTCTAGAAGCTCGTCGCTGTGTGCCGTATCTGTGGAAGAAGAAGAACGCTCGGTCTCCTGCAGCTAATGCTTTCGCTCCATAGTCGGTTCAGCAGCATTGAACCCTCCTAATTTTATTTTTTTTTGTTGTGAAAGCATTAATACGCCAGGTCTAACCGCTCGTCGCTGTGTGCCGTGTCCGTGTAGGAAGAAGAACGCTCGGTCTCCTGCAGCTAATGCTTTCGCTCCATAGTCGGTTCAGCAGCATTGAACCCTCCTAATTTTATTTTTTTTGTTGTGAAAGCATTAATACGCCAGGTCTAACCGCTCGTCGCTGTGTGCCGTGTCCGTGGAAGAAGACGAACGCTCGGTCTCCTGCAGCTAATGCTTTCGCTCCATAGTCGGTTCAGGAGCGTTCAACGCTCATTTTATTTTTTTTTGTTGGGAAAGCAATGCTACGCCAGGTCTAACCGCTCGTCGCTGTGTGCCGTGTCCGTGGAAGAAGAACGCTCGGTCTCCTGCAGCTAATGCTTTCGCTCCATAGTCTGTTCAGCAGCATTGAACCCTCCTAATTTTATTTTTTTTGTTGTGAAAGCATTAATACGCCAGGTCTAACCGCTCGTCGCTGTGTGCCGTGTCCGTGGAAGAAGACAAACGCTCGGTCTCCTGCAGCTAATGCTTTCGCTCCATAGTCGGTTCAGGAGCGTTGAACGCTCATTTTATTTTTTTTTGTTGGGAAAGCAATGCTACACCAGGTCTAACCGCTCGTCGCTGTGTGCCATGTCCGTGGAAGAAGAAGAACGCTCAGTCTCCTGCAGCTAATGCTTTCGCTCCATAGTCGGTTCAGCAGCATTGAACCCTCCTCATTTTATTTTATTTTTGTTGGGAAAGCAATGCTACGCCAGGTCTAACCGCTCGTCGCTGTGTGCCGTGTCCGTGGAAGAAGAAGAACGCTCGGTCTCCTGCAGCTAATGCTTTCGCTCCATAGTCGGTTCAGCAGCGTTGAACGCTCATTTTATTTTTTTTTTGTTGGGAAAGCAATGCTACGCCAGGTCTAACCGCCCGTCGCTGTGTGCCGTGTCCGTGGAAGAAGAACGCTCGGTCTCCTGCAGCTAATGCTTTCGCTCCATAGTCGGTTCAGCAGCATTGAACCCTCCTCATTTTATTTTATTTTTGTTGGGAAAGCAATGCTACGCCAGGTCTAACCGCTCGTCGCTGTGTGCCGTGTCCGTGGAAGAAGAAGAACGCTCGGTCTCCTGCAGCTAATGCTTTCGCTCCATAGTCGGTTCAGGAGCGTTGAACGCTCATTTTATTTTTTTTTGTTGGGAAAGCAATGCTACGCCAGGTCTAACCGCCCGTCGCTGTGTGCCGTGTCCGTGGAAGAAGAACGCTCGGTCTCCTGCAGCTAATGCTTTCGCTCCATAGTCGGTTCAGCAGCATTGAACCCTCCTAATTTTATTTTTTTTTGTTGTGAAAGCATTAATACGCCAGGTCTAACCGCTCGTCGCTGTGTGCCGTGCCCGTGGAAGAAGAAGAACGCTCGGTCTCCTGCAGCTAATGCTTTCGCTCCATAGTCGGTTCAGGAGCGTTGAACGCTCATTTTATTTTTTTTTTTGTTGGGAAAGCAATGCTACGCCAGGTCTAACCGCTCGTCGCTGGGTGCCGTGTCCGTGTAAGAAGAAGAACGCTCGGTCTCCTGCAGCTAATGCTTTCGCTCCATAGTCGGTTCAGCAGCATTGAACCCTCCTCATTTTATTTTTTTTTGTTGGGAAAGCAATGCTACGCCAGGTCTAACCGCTCGTCGCTGTGTGCCGTGTCCGTGGAAGAAGAAGAACGCTCGGTCTCCTGCAGCTAATGCTTTCGCTCCATAGTCGGTTCAGGAGCGTTGAACGCTCATTTTATTTTTTTTTGTTGGGAAAGCAATGCTACGCCAGGTCTAACCGCTCGTCGCTGTGTGCCGTGTCTGTGGAAGAAGAAGAACGCTCGGTCTCCTGCAGCTAATGCTTTCGCTCCATAGTCGGTTCAGCAGCATTGAACCCTCCTCATTTTATTTTTTTTTTTGGGAAAGCAATGCTACGCCAGGTCTAACCGCTCGTCGCTGTGTGCCGTGTCCGTGGAAGAAGAAGAACGCTCGGTCTCCTGCAGCTAATGCTTTTGCTCCATAGTCGGTTCAGGAGCGTTGAACGCTCATTTTATTTTTATGTTGTTGTGAAAGCAATAATACGCCAGGTCTAACCGCTCGTCGCTGTGTGCCGTGTCCGTGGAAGAAGAAGAACGCTCGGTCTCCTGCAGCTAATGCTTTCGCTCCATAGTCGGTTCAGCAGCATTGAACCCTCCTCATTTTATTTTTTTTTTGTGAAAGCAATAATATGCCAGGTCTAACCGCTCGTCGCTGTGTGCCGTGTCCGTGGAAGAAGAAGAACGCTCAGTCTCCTGCAGCTAATGCTTTCACTCCATAGTCGGTTCAGCAGCATTGAACCCTCCTCATTTTATTTTTTTTTTGTTGTGAAAGCATTAATACGCCAGGTCTAACCGCTCGTCGCTGTGTGCCGTGTCCGTGGAAGAAGAAGAACGCTCGGTCTCCTGCAGCTAATGCTTTCGCTCCATAGTCGGTTCAGCAGCATTGAACCCTCCTAATTTTATTTTTTTTTTTGTTGTGAAAGCATTAATACGCCAGGTCTAACCGCTCGTCGCTGTGTGCCATGTCCGTGGAAGAAGAAGAACACTCGGTCTCCTGCAGCTAATGCTTTCGCTCCATAGTCGGTTCAGCAGCATTGAACCCTCCTCATTTTATTTTTTTTTGTTGGGAAAGCAATGCTACGCCAGGTTTAACCGCTCGTCGCTGTGTGCCGTGTCCGTGGAAGAAGAAGAACGCTCGGCCTCCTGCAGCTAATGCTTTCACTCCATAGTCGCCTCAGCAGCGTTGAACCCTCATTTTATTTTTTGTTGCGAAAGCAATGCTACGCCAGGTCTAAAAGCTCGTCGCTGTGTGCCGTGTCTGTGGAAGAAGAACGCTCGGTCTCCGGCAGCTAATGCTTTCGCTCCATAGTCGGTTCAGGAGCGTTGAATGCTCATTTTATTTTTTTTTGTTGGGAAAGCAATGCTACGCCAGGTCTAACCGCTCGTCGCTGTGTGCCGTGTCCGTGGAAGAAGAAGAACGCTCGGTTTCCTGCAGCTAATTCTTTCGCTCCATAGTCGGTTCAGCAGCATTGAACCCTCCTAATTTTATTTTTTTGGTTGTGAAAGCATTATTCCGCCAGGTCTAAGCGCTCGTCGCTGTGTGCCGTGTCCGTGGAAGACGAACGCTCGGTCTCCTGCAGGCTAATGCTTTCGCTCCATAGACGGTTCAGCAGCATTGAACCCTCCTCATTTAATTTTTTTTTGTTGTGAAAGCAATAATACGCCAGGTCTAACCGCTCGTCGCTGTGTGCCGTGTCCGTGGAAGAAGAAGAACGCTCGGTCTCCTGCAGCTCATGCTTTCGCTCCATAGTCGGTTCAGCAGCATTGAACCCTCCTAATTTTATTTTTTTTGTTGTGAAAACATTAATACGCCAGGTCTAACCGCTCGTCGCTGTGTGCCGTGTCCGTGGAAGAAGAACGCTCGGTCTGCTGCAGCTAATGCTTTCGCTCCATAGTCGGTTCAGCAGCATTGAACCCTCCTCATTTTATTTTTTTGTTGTTGGGAAAGCAATGCTACGCCAGATCTAACCGCTCGTCGCTGTGTGCTGTGTGCGTGGAAGAAGAAGAACGCTCAGTCTCCTGCAGCTAATGCTTTCGCTCCATAGTCGGTTCAGCAGCATTGAACCCTCCTCATTTTATTTTTTTTTTGTTGGGAAAGCAATGTTATGCCAGGTCTAACCGCTCGTCACTGTGTGCCGTGTCCGTGGAAGAAGAAGAACACTAGGTCTCCTGCAGGTAATGCTTTCGCTCCATAGTCGGTTCAGGAGCGTTGAACGCTCATTTTATTTTTTTTTGTTGGGAAAGCAAGGCTACGCCAGGTCTAACCGCTCGTCACTGTGTGCCGTGTCCGTGGAAGAAGAACGCTCGGTCTCCTGCAGCTAATGCTTTCGCTCCATAGTTGGTTCAGGAGCATTGAACCCTCCTAATTTTATTTTTTTTGTTGGGAAAGCAATGCTACGCCAGGTCTAACCGCTCGTCGCTGTGTGCCGTATCCGTGGAAGAAGAAGAACGCTCGGTCTCCTGCAGCTAATGCTTTCGCTCCATAGCCGGTTCAGGAGCGTTGAACGCTCATTTTATTTTTTTTTGTTGGGAAAGCAATGCTACGCCAGGTCCAACCGCTCGTCGCTGTGTGCCGTGTCCGTGGAAGAAGAAGAACGCTCGGTCTCCTGCAGCTAATGCTTTCGCTCCATAGTCGGTTCAGCAGCATTGAACCCTCCTCATTTTATTTTTTTTGTTGGGAAAGCAATGCTACGCCAGGCATAACCGCTCGTCGCTGTGTGCCGTGTCCGTGGAAGAAGAAGAACGCTCGGTCTCCTGCAGCTAATGCTTTCGCTCTATAGTCGTTCAGCAGCATTGAACCCTCCTCATTTTATTTTTTTGTTGTTGTGAAAGCGATAATACGCCAGGTCTAACCGCTCGTCGCTGTGTGCCGTGTCCGTGGAAGAAGAAGAACGCTCGGTCTCCTGCAGCTAATGCTTTCGCTCCATAGTCGGTTCAGCAGCATTGAACCCTCCTCATTTAATTTTTTTTTGTGTTGAAAGCAATAATATGCCAGGTCTAACCGCTCGTCGCTGTGTGCCGTGTCCGTGGAAGAAGAAGAAAGCTCGGTCTCCTGCAGCTAATGCTTTCGCTCCATAGTCGGTTCAGCAGCATTGAACCCTCCTCATTTTATTTTTTTTTGTTGTGAAAGCATTATTACGCCAGGTCTAACCGCTCGTCGCTGTGTGCCGTGTCCGTGGAAGAAGAAGAACGCTCGGTCTCCTGCAGCTAATGCTTTCGCTCCATAGTCGGTTCAGCAGCATTGAACCCTCCTAATTTTATTTTTTTTTGTTGTGAAAGCATTAATACGCCAGGTCTAACCGCTCGTCGCTGTGTGCCGTGTCCGTGGAAGAAGAAGAACACTCGATCTCCTGCAGCTAATGCTTTCGCTCCATAGTCGGTTCAGCAGCATTGAACCCTCCTCATTTTATTTTTTTTTGTTGGGAAAGCAATGCTACGCCAGGTCTAACCGCTCGTCGCTGTGTGCCGTGTCCGTGGAAGAAGAACGCTCGGCCTCCTGCAGCTAATGCTTTCACTCCATAGTCGCCTCAGCAGCGTTGAACCCTCATTTTATTTTTTTGTTGCGAAAGCAATGCTACGCCAGGTCTAAAAGCTCGTCGCTGTGTGCCGTATCTGTGGAAGAAGAAGAACGCTCGGTCTCCTGCAGCTAATGCTTTCGCTCCATAGTCGGTTCAGCAGCATTGAACCCTCCTAATTTTATTTTTTTTTGTTGTGAAAGCATTAATACGCCAGGTATAACCGCTCGTCGCTGTGTGCCGTGTCCGTGGAAGAAGAACGCTCGGTCTCCTGCAGCTAATGCTTTCGCTCCATAGTCTGTTCAGCAGCATTGAACCCTCCTAATTTTATTTTTTTTGTTGTGAAAGCATTAATACGCCAGGTCTAACCGCTCGTCGCTGTGTGCCGTGTCCGTGGAAGAAGACGAACGCTCGGTCTCCTGCAGCTAATGCTTTCGCTCCATAGTCGGTTCAGGAGCGTTCAACGCTCATTTTATTTTTTTTTGTTGGGAAAGCAATGCTACGCCAGGTCTAACCGCTCGTCGCTGTGTGCCGTGTCCGTGGAAGAAGAAGAACGCTCGGTCTCCTGCAGCTAATGCTTTCGCTCCATAGTCTGTTCAGCAGCATTGAACCCTCCTAATTTTATTTTTTTTTGTTGTGAAAGCATTAATACGCCAGGTCTAACCGCTCGTCGCTGTGTGCCGTGTCCGTGGAAGAAGACGAATGCTCGGTCTCCTGCAGCTAATGCTTTCGCTCCATAGTCAGTTCAGCAGCATTGAACCCTCCTCATTTTATTTTTTTTTGTTGTGAAAGCAATAATACGCCAGGTCTAACCGCTCGTCCCTGTGTGCCGTATCCGTGGAAGAAGAAGAACGCTCGGTCTCCTGAGGCTAATGCTTTCGCTCCATAGTCGGTTCAGGAGCGTTGAACGCTCATTTTATTTTTTTTTGTTGGGAAAGCAATGCTACGCCAGGTCTAACCGCTCGTCGCTGTGTGCCGTGTCCGTGGAAGAAGAACGCTCAGTCTCCTGCAGCTAATGCTTTCGCTCCATAGTCGGTTCAGCAGCATTGAACCCTCCTCATTTTATTTTATTTTTGTTGGGAAAGCAATGCTACGCCAGGTCTAACCGCTCGTCGCTGTGTGCCGTGTCCGTGGAAGAAGAAGAACGCTCGGTCTCCTGCAGCTAATGCTTTCGCTCCATAGTCGGTTCAGGAGCGTTGAACGCTCATTTTATTTTTTTTTTGTTGGGAAAGCAATGCTACGCCAGGTCTAACCGCCCGTCGCTGTGTGCCGTGTCCGTGGAAGAAGAAGAACGCTCGGTCTCCTGCAGCTAATGCTTTCGCTCCATAGTCGGTTCAGCAGCATTGAACCCTCCTAATTTTATTTTTTTTTTGTTGTGAAAGCATTAATACGCCAGGTCTAACCGCTCGTCGCTGTGTGCCGTGCCCGTGGAAGAAGAAGAACGCTCGGTCTCCTGCAGCTAATGCTTTCGCTCCATAGTCGGTTCAGCAGCATTGAACCCTCCTCATTTTACTTTTGTTTTGTTGGGAAAGCAATGCTACGCCAGGTCTAACCGCTCGTCGCTGTGTGCCGTGTCCGTGGAAGAAGAACGCTCGGTCTCCTGCAGCTAATGCTTTCGCTCCATAGTCGGTTCAGGAGCGTTGAACGCTCATTTTATTTTTTTTTTGTTGGGAAAGCAATGCTACGCCAGGTATAACCGCTCGTCGCTGTGTGCCGTGTCCGTGGAAGAAGAAGAACGCTCGGTCTCCTGCAGCTAATGCTTTCGCTCCATAGTCGGTTCAGCAGCATTGAACCCTCCTAATTTCATTTTTTTTGTTGTGAAAGCATTAATACGCCAGGTCTAACCGCTCGTCGCTGTGTGCCGTGTCCGTGGAAGAAGAACGCTCGGTCTCCTGCAGCTAATGCTTTCGCTCCATAGTCGGTTCAGCAGCATTGAACCCTCCTCATTTTATTTTTTTTTTATTGGGAAAGCGATGCTACGCCAGGTCTAACCGCTCGTCGCTGTGTGCCGTGTCCGTGGAAGAAGAAGAACGCTTAGTCTCCTGCAGCTAATGCTTTCGCTCCACAGTCGGTTCAGGAGCGTTGAACGCTCATTTTATTTTTTTTTGTTGGGAAAGCAATGCTACGCCAGGTCTAACCGCTCGTCACTGTGTGCCGTGTCCGTGGGAGAAGAAGAACGCTCGGTCTCCTGCAGCTAAGCTTTCGCTTCATAGTCGGTTCAGCAGCATTGAACCCTCCTCATTTTATTTTTTTTTTTGTTGGGAAAGCAATGCTACGCCAGGTCTAACCGCTCGTCGCTGTGTGCCGTGTCCGTGGAAGAAGAAGAACGCTCGGTCTCCTGCAGCTAATGCTTTCGCTCCATAGTCGGTTCAGGAGCGTTGAACGCTCATTTTATTTTTTTTTCTTGGGAAAGCAATGCTACGCCAGGTCTAACCGCTCGTCGCTGTGTGCCGTGTCCGTGGAAGAAGAAGAACGCTCGGTCTCCTGCAGCTAATGCTTTCGCTCCATATTCCGTTCAGCAGCATTGAACCCTCCTCATTTTACTTTTGTTTTGTTGGGAAAGCAATGCTACGCCAGGTCTAACCGCTCGTCGCTGTGTGCCGTGTCCGTGGAAGAAGAACGCTCGGTCTCCTGCAGCTAATGCTTTCGCTCCATAGTCGGTTCAGGAGCGTTGAACGCTCATTTTATTTTTTTTTTGTTGGGAAAGCAATGCTACGCCAGGTATAACCGCTCGTCGCTGTGTGCCGTGTCCGTGGAAGAAGAAGAACGCTCGGTCTCCTGCAGCTAATGCTTTCGCTCCATAGTCGGTTCAGCAGCATTGAACCCTCCTAATTTCATTTTTTTTGTTGTGAAAGCATTAATACGCCAGGTCTAACCGCTCGTCGCTGTGTGCCGTGTCCGTGGAAGAAGAACGCTCGGTCTCCTGCAGCTAATGCTTTCGCTCCATAGTCGGTTCAGCAGCATTGAACCCTCCTCATTTTATTTTTTTTTTATTGGGAAAGCGATGCTACGCCAGGTCTAACCGCTCGTCGCTGTGTGCCGTGTCCGTGGAAGAAGAAGAACGCTTAGTCTCCTGCAGCTAATGCTTTCGCTCCACAGTCGGTTCAGGAGCGTTGAACGCTCATTTTATTTTTTTTTGTTGGGAAAGCAATGCTACGCCAGGTCTAACCGCTCGTCACTGTGTGCCGTGTCCGTGGGAGAAGAAGAACGCTCGGTCTCCTGCAGCTAAGCTTTCGCTTCATAGTCGGTTCAGCAGCATTGAACCCTCCTCATTTTATTTTTTTTTTTGTTGGGAAAGCAATGCTACGCCAGGTCTAACCGCTCGTCGCTGTGTGCCGTGTCCGTGGAAGAAGAAGAACGCTCGGTCTCCTGCAGCTAATGCTTTCGCTCCATAGTCGGTTCAGCAGCATTGAATCCTCCTCATTTTATTTTTTTTTGTCGTGAAAGCAATAATACGCCAGGTCTAAAAGCTCGTCGCTGTGTGCCGTGTCCGTGGAAGAAGAAGAACGCTCGGTCTCCTGCAGCTAATGCTTTCGCTCCATAGTCGGTTCAGCAGCATTGAACCCTCCTCATTTTATTTTTATTTTGTTGGGAAAGCAATGCTACGCCAGGTCTAACCGCTCGTCGCTGTGTGCCGTGTCCGTGGAAGAAGAAGAACGCTCGGTCTCCTGCAGCTAATGCTTTAGCTCCATAGTCGGTTCAGGAGCGTTGAACGCTCATTTTATTTTTTTTTTGTTGGGAAAGCAATGCTACGCCAGGTCTAACCGCTCGTCGCTGTGTGCCGTGTCCGTGGAAGAAGAAGAACGCTCGGTCTCCTGCAGCTAATGCTTTCGCTCCATAGTCGGTTCAGCAGCATTGAACCCTCCTAATTTTATTTTTTTTGTTGTGAAAGCATTAATACGCCAGGTCTAACCGCTCGTCGCTGTGTGCCGTGTCTGTGGAAGAAGACGAACGCTCGGTCTCCTGCAGCTAATGCTTTCGCTCCATAGTCGGTTCAGCAGCATTGAATCCTCCTCATTTTATTTTTTTTGTCGTGAAAGCAATAATACGCCAGGTCTAAAAGCTCGTCGCTGTGTGCCGTGTCCGTGGAAGAAGAAGAACGCTCGGTCTCCTGCAGCTAATGCTTTCGCTCCATAGTCGGTTCAGCAGCGTTGAACCCTCATTTTAGTTTTTTGTTGCGAAAGTAATGCTACGCCAGGTCTAAAAGCTCATCGCTGTGTGCCGTGTCTGTGGAAGAAGAACGCTCGGTCTCCTGCAGCTAATGCTTTTGCTCAATAGTCGGTTCAGGAGCGTTGAACGCTCATTTTATTTTTTTTTGTTGGGAAAGCAATGCTACGCCAGGTCTAACCGCTCGTCGCTGTGTGCCGTGTCCGTGGAAGAAGAATAATGCTCGGTCTCCTGCACCTAATGCTTTCGCTCCATAGTCGGTTCAGGAGCGTTGAACGCTCATTTTATTTTTTTTTTGTTGGGAAAGCAATGCTATGCCAGGTCTAACCGCTCGTCGCTGTGTGCCGTGTCCGTGGAAGAAGAAGAACGCTCGGTCTCCTGCAGCTAATGCTTTCGCTCCATAGTCGGTTCAGGAGCGTTGAACGCTCATTTTATTTTTTTTTGTTGGGAAAGCAATGCTACGCCAGGTTTAACCGCTCGCCGCTGTGTGCCGTGTCCGTGGAAGAAGACGAACGCTCGGTCTCCTGCAGCTAATGCTTTCGCTCCATAGTCGGTTCAGCAGCATTGAACCCTCCTCATTTTATTTTTTTGTTGTTGTGAAAGCAATAATACGCCAGGTCTAACCGCTCGTCGCTGTGTGCCGTGTCCGTGGAAGAAGAAGAACGCTCGGTCTCCTGCAGCTAATGCTTTCGCTCCATAGTCGGTTCAGCAGCATTGAACCCTCCTAATTTTATTTTTTTTGTTGTGAAAGCATTAATACGCCAGGTCTAACCGCTCGTCGCTGTGTGCCGTGTCCGTGGAAGAAGAAGAACGCTCGGTCTCCTGCAGCTAATGCTTTCGCTCCATAGTCGGTTCAGCAGTGTTGAACCCTCCTCATTTTTTTTTGTTGCGAAAGCAATGCTACGCCAGGTCTAAAAGCTCGTCGCTGTGTGCTGTGTCCGCAGAAGAAGAATTCCCGGTCTCCTGCAGCTAATGCTTTCGCTCCATAGTCGGTTCAGCAGCGTTGAACCCTCCTCATTTTATTTTTTTTTGTTGTGAAAGCAATAATACGCCAGGTCTAACCGCTCGTCGCTGTGTGCCGTGTCCGTGGAAGAAGAAGAACGCTCGGTCTCCTGCAGCTAATGCTTTCGCTCCATAGTCGGTTCAGCAGCGTTGAACCCTCATTTTATTTTTTCTTATTGCGAAAGCAATAATACGCCAGGTCTAACCGCTCGTCGCTGTGTGCCGTGTCCGTGGAAAAACAGAAGAATGCTCGATCTCCTGCCGCTAATGCTTTCTCTCCATAGTCGGTTCAGCAGCGTTGAACCCTCATCTTTTTTTTTTGTTGCGAAAGCAATGCACCGCCAGGTCTAAAAGCTCGTTGCTGTGTGCCGTGTCTGTGGAAGAAGAAGAACGCTCGGTCTCCTGCAGCTAATGCTTTCTCTCCATAGTCGGTTCAGCAGCGTTGTACCCTCCTCATTTTATTTTTTTTTTTGTGAAAGCAATAATACGCCAGGTCTAACCGCTCGTCGCTGTGTGCCGCGTCCGTGGAAGAAGAACGCTCGGTCTCCTGCAGCTAATGCTTTCGCTCCATAGTCGGTTCAGCAGCGTTGAACCCTCATTTTATTTTTTTGTTGCGAAAGCAATGCTACGCCAGGTCTAAAAGCTCGTCGCTGTGTGCCGTGTCTGTGGAAGAAGAAGAACGCTCGGTCTCCTGCAGCTAATGCTTTCGCTCAATAGTCGGTTCAGGAGCGTTGAACGCTCATTTTATTTTTTTTTTGTTGGGAAAGCAATGCTACGCCAGGTCTAACCGCTCGTCGCTGTGTGCCGTGTCCGTGGAAGAAGAAGAACGCTCGGTCTCCTGCAGCTAATGCTTTCGCTCCATAGTCGGTTCAGCAGCATTGAACCCTCCTCATTTTATTTTTATTTTGTTGGGAAAGCAATGCTACGCCAGGTCTAACCGCTCGTCGCTGTGTGCCGTGTCCGTGGAAGAAGAAGAACGCTCGGTCTCCTGCAGCTAATGCTTTCGCTCCATAGTCGGTTCAGCAGCATTGAACCCTCCTAATTTTATTTTTTTGTTGTGAAAGCATTAATACGCCAGGTCTAACCGCTCGTCGCTGTGTGCCGTGTCTGTGGAAGAAGACGAACGCTCGGTCTCCTGCAGCTAATGCTTTCGCTCCATAGTCAGGTTCAGCAGCATTGAACCCTCCTCATTTTATTTTTTTTTGTTGTGAAAGCAATAATACGCCAGGTCTAAAAGCTCGTCGCTGTGTGCCGTGTCTGTGGAAGAAGAGCGCTCGGTCTCCTGCAGCTAATGCTTTCGCTCCATAGTCGGTTCATCAGCGTTGAACCCTCATTTAATTTTTTTGTTGCGAAAGCAATGCTACGCCAGGTCTAAAAGCTCGTCGCTGTGTGCCGTGTCTGTGGAAGAAGAAGAACGCTCGGTCTCCTGCAGCTAATGCTTTCGCTCAATAGTCGGTTCAGGAGCGTTGAACGCTCATTTTATTTTTTTTTGTTGGGAAAGCAATGCTACGCCAGGTCTAACCGCTCGTCGCTGTGTGCCGTGTCCGTGGAAGAAGAAGAACGCTCGGTCTCCTGCAGCTAATGCTTTCGCCCCATAGTCGGTTCAGCAGCATTGAACCCTCCTAATTTAATTTTTTTTTTGTTGGGAAAGCAGTGCTACGCCAGGTCTAACCGCTCGTCACTGTGTGCCGTGTCCGTGGAAGAAGAAGAACGCTCGGTCTCCTGCAGCTAATGCTTTCGCTCCATAGTCGGTTCAGGAGAGTTGAACGCTCATTTTATTTTTTTTTTGTTGGGAAAGCAATGCTATGCCAGGTCTAACCGCTCGTCGCTGTGTGCCGTGTCCGTGGAATAAGAACGCTCGGTCTCCTGCAGCTAATGCTTTCGCTCCATAGTCGGTTCAGCAGCGTTGAACCCTCATTTTATTTTTTTTTGTTGGGAAAGCAATGCTACGCCAGGTCTAACCGCTCGTCGCTGTGTGCCGTGTCCGTGGAAGAAGAAGAACGCTCGGTCTCCTGCAGCTAATTCTTTCGCTCCATAGTCGGTTCAGGAGCGTTGAACGCTCATTTTATTTTTTTTTGTTGGGAAAGCAATGCTACGCCAGGTCTAACCGCTCGTCGCTGTGTGCCGTGTCCGTGGAAGAAGAAGAACGCTCGGTCTCCTGCAGCTAATGCTTTCGCTCCATAGTCGGTTCAGCGGCATTGAACCCTCCTAATTTAATTTTTTTTTTGTTGGGAAAGCAATGCTACGCCAGGTCTAACCGCTCGTCGCTGTGTGCCGTGTCCGTGGAAGAAGAAGAACGCTCGGTCTCCTGCAGCTAATGCTTTCGCGCCATAGTCGGTTCAGCAGCATTGAACCCTCCTCATTTTACTTTTTTTTTGTTTGGAAAGCAATGCTACGCCAGGTCTAACCGCTCGTCGCTGTGTGCCGTGTCCGTGGAAGAAGAAGAACGCTCGGTCTCCTGCAGCTAATGCTTTCGCTCCATAGTCGGTTCAGCAGCATTGAACCCTCCTCATTTTATTTTTTTTTTGTTGGGAAAGCAATGCTACGCCAGGTCTAACCGCTCGTCGCTGTGTGCCGTGTCCGTGGAAGAAGAAGAACGCTCGGTCTCCTGCAGCTAATGCTTTCGCTCCATAGTCGGTTCAGGAGCGTTGAACGCTCATTTTATTTTTTTTTTGTTGGGAAAGCAATGCTACTCCAGGTCTAACCGCTCGTCGCTGTGTGCCGTGTCCGTGTAAGAAGAAGAACGCTCGGTCTCCTGCAGCTAATGCTTTCGCTCCATAGTCGGTTCAGCAGCATTGAACCCTCCTCATTTTATTTTTTTTTGTTGGGAAAGCAATGCTACGCCAGGTCTAACCGCTCGTCGCTGTGTGCCGTGTCCGTGGAAGAAGAAGAACGCTCGGTCTCCTGCAGCTAATGCTTTCGCTCCATAGTCGGTTCAGGAGCGTTGAACGCTCATTTTATTTTTTTTTGTTGGGAAAGCAATGCTACGCCAGGTCTAACCGCTCGTCGCTGTGTGCCGTGTCTGTGGAAGAAGAAGAACGCTCGGTCTCCTGTAGCTAATGCTTTCGCTCCATAGTCGTTTCAGCAGCATTGAACCCTCCTCATTTTTTTTTTTGTTGGTAAAGCAATGCTACGCCAGGTCTAACCGCTCGTCGCTGTCTGCCGTGTCCGTGGAAGAAGAAGAACGCTCGGTCTCCTGCAGCTAATGCTTTCGCTCCATAGTCGGTTCAGGAGCGCTGAACGCTCATTTTATTTTTTTGTTGTTGTGAAAGCAATAATACGCCAGGTCTAACCGCTCGTCGCTGTGTGCCGTGTCCGTGGAAGAAGAAGAACGCTCGGTCTCCTGCAGCTAATGCTTTCGCTCCATAGTCGGTTCAGCAGCATTGAACCCTCCTCATTTTATTTTTTTTTGTTGTGAAATCAATAATATGCCAGGTCTAACCGCTCGTCGCTGTGTGCCGTGTCCGTGGAAGAAGAAGAACGCTCGGTCTCCTGCAGCTAATGCTTTCGCTCCATAGTCGGTTCAGCAGCATTGAACCCTCCTCATTTTATTTTTATTTTGTTGGGAAAGCAATGCTACGCCAGGTCTAACCGCTCGTCGCTGTGTGCCGTGTCCGTGGAAGAAGAAGAACGCTCGGTCTCCTGCAGCTAATGCTTTCGCTCCATAGTCGGTTCAGCAGCATTGAACCCTCCTAATTTTATTTTTTTGTTGTGAAAGCATTAATACGCCAGGTCTAACCGCTCGTCGCTGTGTGCCGTGTCTGTGGAAGAAGACGAACGCTCGGTCTCCTGCAGCTAATGCTTTCGCTCCATAGTCAGGTTCAGCAGCATTGAACCCTCCTCATTTTATTTTTTTTTGTTGTGAAAGCAATAATACGCCAGGTCTAAAAGCTCGTCGCTGTGTGCCGTGTCTGTGGAAGAAGAGCGCTCGGTCTCCTGCAGCTAATGCTTTCGCTCCATAGTCGGTTCATCAGCGTTGAACCCTCATTTATTTTTTTTGTTGCGAAAGCAATGCTACGCCAGGTCTAAAAGCTCGTCGCTGTGTGCCGTGTCTGTGGAAGAAGAAGAACGCTCGGTCTCCTGCAGCTAATGCTTTCGCTCAATAGTCGGTTCAGGAGCGTTGAACGCTCATTTTATTTTTTTTTGTTGGGAAAGCAATGCTACGCCAGGTCTAACCGCTCGTCGCTGTGTGCCGTGTCCGTGGAAGAAGAAGAACGCTCGGTCTCCTGCAGCTAATGCTTTCGCTCCATAGTCGGTTCAGCAGCATTGAACCCTCCTAATTTAATTTTTTTTTTGTTGGGAAAGCAGTGCTACGCCAGGTCTAACCGCTCGTCACTGTGTGCCGTGTCCGTGGAAGAAGAAGAACGCTCGGTCTCCTGCAGCTAATGCTTTCGCTCCATAGTCGGTTCAGGAGAGTTGAACGCTCATTTTATTTTTTTTTTTGTTGGGAAAGCAATGCTATGCCAGGTCTAACCGCTCGTCGCTGTGTGCCGTGTCCGTGGAATAAGAACGCTCGGTCTCCTGCAGCTAATGCTTTCGCTCCATAGTCGGTTCAGCAGCGTTGAACCCTCATTTTATTTTTTTTTGTTGGGAAAGCAATGCTACGCCAGGTCTAACCGCTCGTCGCTGTGTGCCGTGTCCGTGGAAGAAGAAGAACGCTCGGTCTCCTGCAGCTAATTCTTTCGCTCCATAGTCGGTTCAGGAGCGTTGAACGCTCATTTTATTTTTTTTTGTTGGGAAAGCAATGCTACGCCAGGTCTAACCGCTCGTCGCTGTGTGCCGTGTCCGTGGAAGAAGAAGAACGCTCGGTCTCCTGCAGCTAATGCTTTCGCTCCATAGTCGGTTCAGCGGCATTGAACCCTCCTAATTTAATTTTTTTTTGTTGGGAAAGCAATGCTACGCCAGGTCTAACCGCTCGTCGCTGTGTGCCGTGTCCGTGGAAGAAGAAGAACGCTCGGTCTCCTGCAGCTAATGCTTTCGCTCCATAGTCGGTTCAGCAGCATTGAACCCTCCTCATTTTACTTTTTTTTTTGTTTGGAAAGCAATGCTACGCCAGGTCTAACCGCTCGTCGCTGTGTGCCGTGTCCGTGGAAGAAGAAGAACGCTCGGTCTCCTGCAGCTAATGCTTTCGCTCCATAGTCGGTTCAGCAGCATTGAACCCTCCTCATTTTATTTTTTTTTTGTTGGGAAAGCAATGCTACGCCAGGTCTAACCGCTCGTCGCTGTGTGCCGTGTCCGTGGAAGAAGAAGAACGCTCGGTCTCCTGCAGCTAATGCTTTCGCTCCATAGTCGGTTCAGGAGCGTTGAACGCTCATTTTATTTTTTTTTTGTTGGGAAAGCAATGCTACTCCAGGTCTAACCGCTCGTCGCTGTGTGCCGTGTCCGTGTAAGAAGAAGAACGCTCGGTCTCCTGCAGCTAATGCTTTCGCTCCATAGTCGGTTCAGCAGCATTGAACCCTCCTCATTTTATTTTTTTTTGTTGGGAAAGCAATGCTACGCCAGGTCTAACCGCTCGTCGCTGTGTGCCGTGTCCGTGGAAGAAGAAGAACGCTCGGTCTCCTGCAGCTAATGCTTTCGCTCCATAGTCGGTTCAGGAGCGTTGAACGCTCATTTTATTTTTTTTTGTTGGGAAAGCAATGCTACGCCAGGTCTAACCGCTCGTCGCTGTGTGCCGTGTCTGTGGAAGAAGAAGAACGCTCGGTCTCCTGTAGCTAATGCTTTCGCTCCATAGTCGTTTCAGCAGCATTGAACCCTCCTCATTTTTTTTTTTGTTGGTAAAGCAATGCTACGCCAGGTCTAACCGCTCGTCGCTGTCTGCCGTGTCCGTGGAAGAAGAAGAACGCTCGGTCTCCTGCAGCTAATGCTTTCGCTCCATAGTCGGTTCAGGAGCGCTGAACGCTCATTTTATTTTTTTGTTGTTGTGAAAGCAATAATACGCCAGGTCTAACCGCTCGTCGCTGTGTGCCGTGTCCGTGGAAGAAGAAGAACGCTCGGTCTCCTGCAGCTAATGCTTTCGCTCCATAGTCGGTTCAGCAGCATTGAACCCTCCTCATTTTATTTTTTTTTGTTGTGAAATCAATAATATGCCAGGTCTAACCGCTCGTCGCTGTGTGCCGTGTCCGTGGAAGAAGAAGAACGCTCGGTCTCCTGCAGCTAATGCTTTCGCTCCATAGTCGGTTCAGCAGCATTGAACCCTCCTCATTTTATTTTTTGTTGTTGTGAAAGCATTAATACGCCAGGTCTAACCGCTCGTCACTGTGTGCCGTTTCCGTGGAAGAAGAAGAACGCTCGGTCTCCTGCAGCTAATGCTTTCGCTCCATAGTCGGTTCAGCAGCATTGAACCCTCCTAATTTTATTTTTTTTTTGTTGTGAAAGCATTAATACGCCAGGTCTAACCGCTCGTCGCTGTGTGCCATGTCCGTGGAAGAAGAAGAACACTCGGTCTCCTGCAGCTAATGCTTTCGCTCCATAGTCGGTTCAGCAGCATTGAACCCTCCTCATTTTATTTTTTTTTTGTTGGGAAAGCAATGCTACGCCAGGTCTAACCGCTCGTCGCTGTGTGCCGTGTCCGTGGAAGAAGAAGAACGCTCGGCCTCCTGCAGCTAATGCTTTCGCTCCATAGTCGGTTCAGCAGCATTGAACCCTCCTCATTTTATTTTTTTTTTTTTGTTGGGAAAGCAATGCTACGCCATGTCTAACCGCTCGTCGCTGTGTGCCGTGTCTGTGGAAGAAGAAGAACGCTCGGCCTCCTGCAGCTAATGCTTTCACTCCATAGTCGCCTCAGCAGCGTTGAACCCTCATTTTATTTTTTTGTTGCGAAAGCAATGCTACGCCAGGTCTAAAAGCTCGTCGCTGTGTGCCGTGTCTGTGGAAGAAGAACGCTCGGTCTCCTGCAGCTAATGCTTTCGCTCCATAGTCGGTTCAGGAGCGTTGAACGCTCATTTTATTTTTTTTTGTTGGGAAAGCAATGCTACGCCAGGTCTAACCGCTCGTCGCTGTGTGCCGTGTCCGTGTAAGAAGAAGAACGCTCGGTCTCCTGCAGCTAATGCTTTCGCTCCATAGTCGGTTCAGCAGCATTGAACCCTCCTCATTTTATTTTTTTTTGTTGGGAAAGCAATGCTACGCCAGGTCTAACCGCTCGACGCTGTGTGCCGTGTCCGTGGAAGAAGAAGAACGCTCGGTCTCCTGCAGCTAATGCTTTCGCTCCATAGTCGGTTCAGGAGCGTTGAACGCTCATTTTATTTTTTTTTTTGTTGGGAAAGCAATGCTACGCCAGGTCTAACCGCTCGTCGCTGTGTGCCGTGTCTGTGGAAGAAGAAGAACGCTTGGTCTCCTGTAGCTAATGCTTTCGCTCCATAGTCGGTTCAGCAGCATTGAACCCTCCTCATTTATTTTTTTTTGTTGGGAAAGCAATGCTACGCCAGGTCTAACCGCTCGTCGCTGTCTGCCGTGTCCGTGGAAGAAGAAGAACGCTCGGTCTCCTGCAGCTAATGCTTTCGCTCCATAGTCGGTTCAGGAGCGTTGAACGCTCATTTTATATTTTTGTTGTTGTGAAATCAATAATACGCCAGGTCTAACCGCTCGTCGCTGTGTGCCGTGTCCGTGGAAGAAGAAGAACGCTCGGTCTCCTGCAGCTAATGCTTTCGCTCCATAGTCGGTTCAGCAGCATTGAACCCTCCTCATTTTATTTTTTTTTGTTGTGAAATCAATAATATGCCAGGTCTAACCGCTCGTCGCTGTGTGCCGTGTCCGTGGAAGAAGAAGAACGCTCGGTCTCCTGCAGCTAATGCTTTCGCTCCATAGTCGGTTCAGCAGCATTGAACCCTCCTAATTTTATTTTTTTTTGTTGTGAAAGCATTAATACGCCAGGTCTAACCGCTCGTCGCTGTGTGCCATGTCCGTGGAAGAAGAACACTCGGTCTCCTGCAGCTAATGCTTTCGCTCCATAGTCGGTTCAGCAGCATTGATCCCTCCTCAATTTATTTTTTTTTTTTGTTGGGAAAGCAATGCTACGCCAGGTCTAACCGCTCGTCGCTGTGTGCCGTGTCCGTGGAAGAAGAAGAACGCTCGGCCTCCTGCAGCTAATGCTTTCGCTCCATAGTCGGTTCAGCAGCATTGAACCCTCCTCATTTTATTTTTTTTTTGTTGGGAAAGCAATGCTACGCCAGGTCTAACCGCTCGTCGCTGTGTGCCGTGTCCGTGGAAGAAGAAGAACGCTCGGCCTCCTGCAGCTAATGCTTTCACTCCATAGTCGCCTCAGCAGCGTTGAACCCTCATTTTATTTTTTTGTTGCGAAAGCAATGCTACGCCAGGTCTAAAAGCTCGTCGCTGTGTGCCGTGTCTGTGGAAGAAGAACGCTCGGTCTCCTGCAGCTAATGCTTTCGCTCCATAGTCGGTTCAGGAGCGTTGAACGCTCATTTTATTTTTTTTTTGTTGGGAAAGCAATGCTACGCCAGGTATAACCGCTCGTCGCTGTGTGCCGTGTCCGTGGAAGAAGAACGCTCGGTCTCCTGCAGCTAATTCTTTCGCTCCATAGTCGGTTCAGCAGCATTGAACCCTCCTAATTTAATTTTTTTTTGTTGTGAAAGCATTATTCCGCCAGGTCTAAGCGCTCGTCGCTGTGTGCCGTGTCCGTGGAAGAAGACGAACGCTCGGTCTCCTGCAGGCTAATGCTTTCGCTCCATAGTCGGTTCAGCAGCATTGAACCCTCCTCATTTTATTTTTTTTTGTTGTGAAAGCAATAATACGCCAGGTCTAACCGCTCGTCGCTGTGTGCCGTGTCCGTGGAAGAAGAAGAACGCTCGGTCTCCTGCAGCTCATGCTTTCGCTCCATAGTCGGTTCAGCAGCATTGAACCCTCCTAATTTTATTTTTTTTTGTTGTGAAAACATTAATACGCCAGGTCTAACCGCTCGTCGCTGTGTGCCGTGTCCGTGGAAGAAGAAGAACGCTCGGTCTCCTGCAGCTAATGCTTTCGCTCCATAGTCGGTTCAGCAGCATTGAACCCTCCTCATTTTATTTTTTTGTTGTTGGGAAAGCAATGCTACGCCAGGTCTAACCCTCGTCGCTGTGTGCCGTGTCCGTGGAAGAAGAACGCTCAGTCTGCTGCAGCTAATGCTTTCGCTCCATAGTCGGTTCAGCAGCATTGAACCCTCCTCATTTTATTTTTTTTTGTTGGGAAAGCAATGTTATGCCAGGTCTAACCGCTCGTCACTGTGTGCCGTGTCCGTGGAAGAAGAAGAACGCTAGGTCTCCTGCAGCTAATGCTTTCGCTCCATAGTCGGTTCAGCAGCATTGAACCCTCCTCATTTTATTTTTTTTTTTTGTTGGGAAAGCAATGCTACGCCATGTCTAACCGCTCGTCGCTGTGTGCCGTGTCCGTGGAAGAAGAAGAACGCTCGGCCTCCTGCAGCTAATGCTTTCACTCCATAGTCGCCTCAGCAGCGTTGAACCCTCATTTTATTTTTTTGTTGCGAAAGCAATGCTACGCCAGGTCTAAAAGCTCGTCGCTGTGTGCCGTGTCTGTGGAAGAAGAACGCTCGGTCTCCTGCAGCTAATGCTTTCGCTCCATAGTCGGTTCAGGAGCGTTGAACGCTCATTTTATTTTTTTTTTGTTGGGAAAGCAATGCTACGCCAGGTCTAACCGCTCGTCGCTGTGTGCCGTGTCCGTGGAAGAAGAAGAACGCTCGGTCTCCTGCAGCTAATGCTTTCGCTCCATAGTCGGTTCAGCAGCATTGAACCCTCCTCATTTTATTTTTTTTTTGT
This sequence comes from Amblyomma maculatum, assembly GCF_055883805.1. Lineage (NCBI taxonomy): Eukaryota > Metazoa > Arthropoda > Arachnida > Ixodida > Ixodidae > Amblyomma > Amblyomma maculatum. The sequence continues at coordinate 17,714,561 of NW_028146738.1, forward strand.
TGGGAAAGCAATGCTACGCCACGTCTAACCGCTCGTCGCTGTGTGCCGTGTCCGTGGAAGAAGAAGAACGCTCGGTCTCCTGCAGCTAATGCTTTCGCTCCATAGTCGGTTCAGGAGCGTTGAACGCTCATTTTATTTTTTTTTGTTGGGAAAGCAATGCTACGCCAGGTCTAACCGCTCGTCGCTGTGTGCCGTGTCCGTGTAAGAAGAAGAACGCTCGGTCTCCTGCAGCTAATGCTTTCGCTCCATAGTCGGTTCAGCAGCATTGAACCCTCCTCATTTTATTTTTTTTTTGTTGGGAAAGCAATGCTACGCCAGGTCTAACCGCTCGACGCTGTGTGCCGTGTCCGTGGAAGAAGAAGAACGCTCGGTCTCCTGCAGCTAATGCTTTCGCTCCATAGTCGGTTCAGGAGCGTTGAACGCTCATTTTATTTTTTTTGTTGTTGGGAAAGCAATGCTACGCCAGGTCTAACCGCTCGTCGCTGTGTGCCGTGTCTGTGGAAGAAGAAGAACGCTTGGTCTCCTGTAGCTAATGCTTTCGCTCCATAGTCGGTTCAGCAGCATTGAACCCTCCTCATTTATTTTTTTTTTTTGTTGGGAAAGCAATGCTACGCCAGGTCTAACCGCTCGTCGCTGTCTGCCGTGTCCGTGGAAGAAGAAGAACGCTCGGTCTCCTGCAGCTAATGCTTTCGCTCCATAGTCGGTTCAGGAGCGTTGAACGCTCATTTTATATTTTTGTTGTTGTGAAATCAATAATACGCCAGGTCTAACCGCTCGTCGCTGTGTGCCGTGTCCGTGGAAGAAGAAGAACGCTCGGTCTCCTGCAGCTAATGCTTTCGCTCCATAGTCGGTTCAGCAGCATTGAACCCTCCTCATTTTATTTTTTTTTGTTGTGAAATCAATAATATGCCAGGTCTAACCGCTCGTCGCTGTGTGCCGTGTCCGTGGAAGAAGAAGAACGCTCGGTCTCCTGCAGCTAATGCTTTCGCTCCATAGTCGGTTCAGCAGCATTGAACCCTCCTAATTTTATTTTTTTTTGTTGTGAAAGCATTAATACGCCAGGTCTAACCGCTCGTCGCTGTGTGCCATGTCCGTGGAAGAAGAACACTCGGTCTCCTGCAGCTAATGCTTTCGCTCCATAGTCGGTTCAGCAGCATTGATCCCTCCTTATTTTATTTTTTTTTTGTTGGGAAAGCAATGCTACGCCAGGTCTAACCGCTCGTCGCTGTGTGCCGTGTCCGTGGAAGAAGAAGAACGCTCGGCCTCCTGCAGCTAATGCTTTCGCTCCATAGTCGGTTCAGCAGCATTGAACCCTCCTCATTTTATTTTTTTTTGTTGGGAAAGCAATGCTACGCCAGGTCTAACCGCTCGTCGCTGTGTGCCGTGTCCGTGGAAGAAGAAGAACGCTCGGCCTCCTGCAGCTAATGCTTTCACTCCATAGTCGCCTCAGCAGCGTTGAACCCTCATTTTATTTTTTTGTTGCGAAAGCAATGCTACGCCAGGTCTAAAAGCTCGTCGCTGTGTGCCGTGTCTGTGGAAGAAGAACGCTCGGTCTCCTGCAGCTAATGCTTTCGCTCCATAGTCGGTTCAGGAGCGTTGAACGCTCATTTTATTTTTTTTTGTTGGGAAAGCAATGCTACGCCAGGTATAACCGCTCGTCGCTGTGTGCCGTGTCCGTGGAAGAAGAACGCTCGGTCTCCTGCAGCTAATTCTTTCGCTCCATAGTCGGTTCAGCAGCATTGAACCCTCCTAATTTAATTTTTTTTTGTTGTGAAAGCATTATTCCGCCAGGTCTAAGCGCTCGTCGCTGTGTGCCGTGTCCGTGGAAGAAGACGAACGCTCGGTCTCCTGCAGGCTAATGCTTTCGCTCCATAGTCGGTTCAGCAGCATTGAACCCTCCTCATTTTATTTTTTTGTTGTTGGGAAAGCAATGCTACGCCAGGTCTAACCCTCGTCGCTGTGTGCCGTGTCCGTGGAAGAAGAACGCTCAGTCTGCTGCAGCTAATGCTTTCGCTCCATAGTCGGTTCAGCAGCATTGAACCCTCCTCATTTAATTTTTTTTTGTTGGGAAAGCAATGTTATGCCAGGTCTAACCGCTCGTCACTGTGTGCCGTGTCCGTGGAAGAAGAAGAACGCTAGGTCTCCTGCAGCTAATGCTTTCGCTCCATACTCGGTTCAGCAGCATTGAACCCTCCTCATTTTATTTTTTTTTTTTGTTGGGAAAGCAATGCTACGCCTTGTCTAACCGCTCGTCGCTGTGTGCCGTGTCCGTGGAAGAAGAAGAACGCTCGGCCTCCTGCAGCTAATGCTTTCACTCCATAGTCGCCTCAGCAGCGTTGAACCCTCATTTTATTTTTTTGTTGCGAAAGCAATGCTACGCCAGGTCTAAAAGCTCGTCGCTGTGTGCCGTGTCTGTGGAAGAAGAACGCTCGGTCTCCTGCAGCTAATGCTTTCGCTCCATAGTCGGTTCAGGAGCGTTGAACGCTCATTTTATTTTTTTTTTGTTGGGAAAGCAATGCTACGCCAGGTCTAACCGCTCGTCGCTGTGTGCCGTGTCCGTGGAAGAAGAAGAACGCTCGGTCTCCTGCAGCTAATGCTTTCGCTCCATAGTCGGTTCAGCAGCATTGAACCCTCCTCATTTTATTTTTTTTTTGTTGGGAAAGCAATGCTACGCCAGGTCTAACCGCTCGTCGCTGTGTGCCGTGTCCGTGGAAGAAGAAGAACGCTCGGTCTCCTGCAGCTAATGCTTTCGCTCCATAGTCGGTTCAGGAGCGTTGAACGCTCATTTTATTTTTTTTTGTTGGGAAAGCAATGCTACGCCAGGTCTAACCGCTCGTCGCTGTGTGCCGTGTCCGTGTAAGAAGAAGAACGCTCGGTCTCCTGCAGCTAATGCTTTCGCTCCATAGTCGGTTCAGCAGCATTGAACCCTCCTCATTTTATTTTTTTTTTTGTTGGGAAAGCAATGCTACGCCAGGTCTAACCGCTCGACGCTGTGTGCCGTGTCCGTGGAAGAAGAAGAACGCTCGGTCTCCTGCAGCTAATGCTTTCGCTCCATAGTCGGTTCAGGAGCGTTGAACGCTCATTTTATTTTTTTTGTTGTTGGGAAAGCAATGCTACGCCAGGTCTAACCGCTCGTCGCTGTGTGCCGTGTCTGTGGAAGAAGAAGAACGCTTGGTCTCCTGTAGCTAATGCTTTCGCTCCATAGTCGGTTCAGCAGCATTGAACCCTCCTCATTTATTTTTTTTTGTTGGGAAAGCAATGCTACGCCAGGTCTAACCGCTCGTCGCTGTCTGCCGTGTCCGTGGAAGAAGAAGAACGCTCGGTCTCCTGCAGCTAATGCTTTCGCTCCATAGTCGGTTCAGGAGCGTTGAACGCTCATTTTATATTTTTGTTGTTGTGAAATCAATAATACGCCAGGTCTAACCGCTCGTCGCTGTGTGCCGTGTCCGTGGAAGAAGAAGAACGCTCGGTCTCCTGCAGCTAATGCTTTCGCTCCATAGTCGGTTCAGCAGCATTGAACCCTCCTCATTTTATTTTTTTTTGTTGTGAAATCAATAATATGCCAGGTCTAACCGCTCGTCGCTGTGTGCCGTGTCCGTGGAAGAAGAAGAACGCTCGGTCTCCTGCAGCTAATGCTTTCGCTCCATAGTCGGTTCAGCAGCATTGAACCCTCCTAATTTTATTTTTTTTTTGTTGTGAAAGCATTAATACGCCAGGTCTAACCGCTCGTCGCTGTGTGCCATGTCCGTGGAAGAAGAACACTCGGTCTCCTGCAGCTAATGCTTTCGCTCCATAGTCGGTTCAGCAGCATTGATCCCTCCTTATTTTATTTTTTTTTGTTGGGAAAGCAATGCTACGCCAGGTCTAACCGCTCGTCGCTGTGTGCCGTGTCCGTGGAAGAAGAAGAACGCTCGGCCTCCTGCAGCTAATGCTTTCGCTCCATAGTCGGTTCAGCAGCATTGAACCCTCCTCATTTTATTTTTTTTTGTTGGGAAAGCAATGCTACGCCAGGTCTAACCGCTCGTCGCTGTGTGCCGTGTCCGTGGAAGAAGAAGAACGCTCGGCCTCCTGCAGCTAATGCTTTCACTCCATAGTCGCCTCAGCAGCGTTGAACCCTCATTTTATTTTTTTGTTGCGAAAGCAATGCTACGCCAGGTCTAAAAGCTCGTCGCTGTGTGCCGTGTCTGTGGAAGAAGAACGCTCGGTCTCCTGCAGCTAATGCTTTCGCTCCATAGTCGGTTCAGGAGCGTTGAACGCTCATTTTATTTTTTTTTGTTGGGAAAGCAATGCTACGCCAGGTATAACCGCTCGTCGCTGTGTGCCGTGTCCGTGGAAGAAGAACGCTCGGTCTCCTGCAGCTAATTCTTTCGCTCCATAGTCGGTTCAGCAGCATTGAACCCTCCTAATTTAATTTTTTTTTGTTGTGAAAGCATTATTCCGCCAGGTCTAAGCGCTCGTCGCTGTGTGCCGTGTCCGTGGAAGAAGACGAACGCTCGGTCTCCTGCAGGCTAATGCTTTCGCTCCATAGTCGGTTCAGCAGCATTGAACCCTCCTCATTTTATTTTTTTGTTGTTGGGAAAGCAATGCTACGCCAGGTCTAACCCTCGTCGCTGTGTGCCGTGTCCGTCGAAGAAGAACGCTCAGTCTGCTGCAGCTAATGCTTTCGCTCCATAGTCGGTTCAGCAGCATTGAACCCTCCTCATTTAATTTTTTTTTGTTGGGAAAGCAATGTTATGCCAGGTCTAACCGCTCGTCACTGTGTGCCGTGTCCGTGGAAGAAGAAGAACGCTAGGTCTCCTGCAGCTAATGCTTTCGCTCCATGGTCGGTTCAGGAGCGTTGAACGCTCATTTTATTTTTTTTTTGTTGGGAAAGCAAGGCTACGCCAGGTCTAACCGCTCGTCGCTGTGTGCCGTGTCCGTGGAAGAAGAAGAACGCTCGGTCTCCTGCAGCTAATGCTTTCGCTCCATAGTCGGTTCAGCAGCATTGAACCCTCCTAATTTTATTTTTTTTGTTGTGAAAGCATTAATACGCCAGGTCTAACCGCTCGTCGCTGTGTGCCGTGTCCGTGGAAGAAGAAGAACGCTCGGTCTCCTGCAGCTAATGCTTTCGCTCCATAGTCGGTTCAGGAGTGTTGAACGCTCATTTTATTTTTTTTTTGTTGGGAAAGCAATGCTACGCCAGGTCCAACCGCTCGTCGCTGTGTGCCGTGTCCGTGGAAGAAGAAGAACGCTCGGTCTCCTGCAGCTAATGCTTTCGCTCCATAGTTGGTTCAGCAGCATTGAACCCTCCTCATTTTATTTTTTTTTTGTTGGGAAAGCAATGCTACGCCAGGTCTAACCGCTCGTCGCTGTGTGCCGTGTCCGTAGAAGAAGACGAACGCTCGGTCTCCTGCAGCTAATGCTTTCGCTCCATAGTCGGTTCAGCAGCATTGAACCCTCCTCATTTTATTTTTTTGTTGTTGTGAAAGCAATAATACGCCAGGTCTAACCGCTCGTCGCTGTGTGCCGTGTCCGTGGAAGAAGAAGAACGCTCGGTCTCCTGCAGCTAATGCTTTCGCTCCATAGTCTGTTCAGCAGCATTGAACCCTCCTAATTTTATTTTTTTTTTTGTTGTGAAAGCATTAATACGCCAGGTCTAACCGCTCGTCGCTGTGTGCCGTGTCCGTGGAAGATGACGAACGCTCGGTCTCCTGCAGCTAATGCTTTCGCTCCATAGTCGCTTCAGGAGCGTTCAATGCTCATTTTATTTTTTTTTGTTGGGAAAGCAATGCTACGCCAGGTCTAACCGCTCGTCGCTGTGTGCCGTGTCCGTGGAAGAAGAAGAACGCTCGGTCTCCTGCAGCTAATGCTTTCGCTCCATAGTCTGTTCAGCAGCATTGAACCCTCCTAATTTTATTTTTTTTTTGTGAAAGCAATAATACGCCAGGTCTAACCGCTCGTCGCTGTGTGCCGCGTCCGTGGAAGAAGAACGCTCGGTCTCCTGCAGCTAATGCTTTCGCTCCATAGTCGGTTCAGCAGCGTTGAACCCTCATTTTATTTTTTTGTTGCGAAAGCAATGCTACGCCAGGTCTAAAAGCTCGTCGCTGTGTGCCGTGTCTGTGGAAGAAGAACGCTCGGTCTCCTGCAGCTAATGCTTTCGCTCAATAGTCGGTTCAGGAGCGTTGAACGCTCATTTTATTTTTTTTTTGTTGGGAAAGCAATGCTACGCCAGGTCTAACCGCTCGTCGCTGTGTGCCGTGTCCGTGGAAGAAGAAGAACGCTCGGTCTCCTGCAGCTAATGCTTTCGCTCCATAGTCGGTTCAGCAGCATTGAACCCTCCTAATTTTATTTTTTTTTTTGTGAAAGCATTAATACGCCAGGTCTAACCGCTCGTCGCTGTGTGCCGTGTCTGTGGAAGAAGACGAACGCTCGGTCTCCTGCAGCTAATGCTTTCGCTCCATAGTCAGGTTCAGCAGCATTGAACCCTCCCCATTTTATTTTTTTTTGTTGTGAAAGCAATAATACGCCAGGTCTAAAAGCTCGTCGCTGTGTGCCGTGTCCGTGGAAGAAGAGCGCTCGGTCTCCTGCAGCTAATGATTTCGCTCCATAGTCGGTTCAGCAGCGTTGAACCCTCATTTTATTTTTTTGTTGCGAAAGCAATGCTACGCCAGGTCTAAAAGCTCGTCGCTGTGTGCCGTGTCTGTGGAAGAAGAAGAACGCTCGGTCTCCTGCAGCTAATGCTTTCGCTCAATAGTCGGTTCAGGAGCGTTGAACGCTCATTTTATTTTTTTTTTGTTGGGAAAGCAATGCTACGCCAGGTCTAACCGCTCGTCGCTGTGTGCCGTGTCCGTGGAAGAAGAAGAACGCTCGGCCTCCTGCAGCTAATGCTTTCGCTCCATAGTCGGTTCAGCAGCATTGAACCCTCCTAATTTTATTTTTTTTTGTTGTGAAAGCATTAATACGCCAGGTCTAACCGCTCGTCGCTGTGTGCCGTGTCTGTGGAAGAAGACGAACGCTCGGTCTCCTGCAGCTAATGCTTTCGCTCCATAGTCAGGTTCAGCAGCATTGAACCCTCCTCATTTTATTTTTTTTTTGTTGTGAAAGCAATAATACGCCAGGTCTAAAAGCTCGTCGCTGTGTGCCGTGTCCGTGGAAGAAGAGCGCTCGGTCTCCTGCAGCTAATGCTTTCGCTCCATAGTCGGTTCAGCAGCGTTGAACCCTCATTTTATTTTTTTGTTGCGAAAGCAATGCTACGCCAGGTCTAAAAGCTCGTCGCTGTGTGCCGTGTCTGTGGAAGAAGAAGAACGCTCGGTCTCCTGCAGCTAATGCTTTCGCTCAATAGTCGGTTCAGGAGCGTTGAACGCTCATTTTATTTTTTTTTGTTGGGAAAGCAATGCTACGCCAGGTCTAACCGCTCGTCGCTGTGTGCCGTGTCCGTGGAAGAAGAAGAACGCTCGGTCTCCTGCAGCTAATGCTTTCGCTCCATAGTCGGTTCAGCAGCATTGAACCATCCTAATTTAATTTTTTTTTTGTTGGGAAAGCAGTGCTACGCCAGGTCTAACCGCTCGTCGCTGTGTGCCGTGTCCGTGGAAGAAGAAGAACGGTCGGTCTCCTGCAGCTAATGCTTTCGCTCCATAGTCGGTTCAGGAGAGTTGAACGCTCATTTTATTTTTTTTTTGTTGGGAAAGCAATGCTATGCCAGGTCTAACCGCTCGTCGCTGTGTGCCGTGTCCGTGGAAGAAGAACGCTCGGTCTCCTGCAGCTAATGCTTTCGCTCCATAGTCGGTTCAGCAGCGTTGAACCCTCATTTTATTTTTTTTTGTTGGGAAAGCAATGCTACGCCAGGTCTAACCGCTCGTCGCTGTGTGCCGTGTCCGTGGAAGAAGAAGAACGCTCGGTCTCCTGCAGCTAATGCTTTCGCTCCATAGTCGGTTCAGCGGCATTGAACCCTCCTAATTTAATTTTTTTTTTGTTGGGAAAGCAATGCTACGCCAGGTCTAACCGCTCGTCGCTGTGTGCCGTGTCCGTGGAAGAAGAAGAACGCTCGGTCTCCTGCAGCTAATGCTTTCGCTCCATAGTCGGTTCAGTAGCATTGAACCCTCCTCATTTTACTTTTTTTTTGTTTGGAAAGCAATGCTACGCCAGGTCTAACCGCTCGTCGCTGTGTGCCGTGTCCGTGGAAGAAGAAGAACGCTCGGTCTCCTGCAGCTAATGCTTTCGCTCCATAGTCGGTTCAGCAGCATTGAACCCTCCTCATTTTATTTTTTTTTTTGTTGGGAAAGCAATGCTACGCCAGGTCTAACCGCTCGTCGCTGTGTGCCGTGTCCGTGGAAGAAGAAGAACGCTCGGTCTCCTGCAGCTAATGCTTTCGCTCCATAGTCGGTTCAGGAGCGTTGAACGCTCATTTTATTTTTTTTTTGTTGGGAAAGCAATGCTACTCCAGGTCTAACCGCTCGTCGCTGTGTGCCGTGTCCGTGTAAGAAGAAGAACGCTCGGTCTCCTGCAGCTAATGCTTTCGCTCCATAGTCGGTTCAGCAGCATTGAAACCTCCTCATTTTATTTTTTTTTTGTTGGGAAAGCAATGCTACGCCAGGTCTAACAGCTCGTCGCTGTGTGCCGTGTCCGTGGAAGAAGAAGAACGCTCGGTCTCCTGCAGCTAATGCTTTCGCTCCATAGTCGGTTCAGGAGCGTTGAACGCTCATTTTATTTTTTTTTTGTTGGGAAAGCAATGCTACGCCAGGTCTAACCGCTCGTCGCTGTGTGCCGTGTCTGTGGAAGAAGAAGAACGCTCGGTCTCCTGTAGCTAATGCTTTCGCTCCATAGTCGGTTCAGCAGCATTGAACCCTCCTCATTTTATTTTTTTTTTGTTGGGAAAGCAATGCTACGCCAGGTCTAACCGCTCGTCGCTGTCTGCCGTGTCCGTGGAAGAAGAAGAACGCTCGGTCTCCTGCAGCTAATGCTTTCGCTCCATAGTCGGTTCAGGAGCGTTGAACGCTCATTTTATTTTTTTGTTGTTGTGAAAGCAATAATACGCCAGGTCTAACCGCTCGTCGCTGTGTGCCGTGTCCGTGGAAGAAGAAGAACGCTCGGTCTCCTGCAGCTAATGCTTTCGCTCCATAGTCGGTTCAGCAGCATTGAACCCTCCTCATTTTATTTTTTTTTGTTGTGAAATCAATAATATGCCAGGTCTAACCGCTCGTCGCTGTGTGCCGTGTCCGTGGAAGAAGAAGAACGCTCGGTCTCCTGCAGCTAATGCTTTCGCTCCATAGTCGGTTCAGCAGCATTGAACCCTCCTCATTTTATTTTTTGTTGTTGTGAAAGCATTAATACGCCAGGTCTAACCGCTCGTCGCTGTGTGCCGTTTCCGTGGAAGAAGAAGAACGCTCGGTCTCCTGCAGCTAATGCTTTCGCTCCATAGTCGGTTCAGCAGCATTGAACCCTCCTAATTTTATTTTTTTTTTGTTGTGAAAGCATTAATACGCCAGGTCTAACCGCTCGTCGCTGTGTGCCATGTCCGTGGAAGAAGAAGAACACTCGGTCTCCTGCAGCTAATGCTTTCGCTCCATAGTCGGTTCAGTAGCATTGAACCCTCCTCATTTTACTTTTTTTTTGTTTGGAAAGCAATGCTACGCCAGGTCTAACCGCTCGTCGCTGTGTGCCGTGTCCGTGGAAGAAGAAGAACGCTCGGTCTCCTGCAGCTAATGCTTTCGCTCCATAGTCGGTTCAGCAGCATTGAACCCTCCTCATTTTATTTTTTTTTTTTGTTGGGAAAGCAATGCTACGCCAGGTCTAACCGCTCGTCGCTGTGTGCCGTGTCCGTGGAAGAAGAAGAACGCTCGGTCTCCTGCAGCTAATGCTTTCGCTCCATAGTCGGTTCAGGAGCGTTGAACGCTCATTTTATTTTTTTTTTGTTGGGAAAGCAATGCTACTCCAGGTCTAACCGCTCGTCGCTGTGTGCCGTGTCCGTGTAAGAAGAAGAACGCTCGGTCTCCTGCAGCTAATGCTTTCGCTCCATAGTCGGTTCAGCAGCATTGAAACCTCCTCATTTTATTTTTTTTTTGTTGGGAAAGCAATGCTACGCCAGGTCTAACAGCTCGTCGCTGTGTGCCGTGTCCGTGGAAGAAGAAGAACGCTCGGTCTCCTGCAGCTAATGCTTTCGCTCCATAGTCGGTTCAGGAGCGTTGAACGCTCATTTTATTTTTTTTTTGTTGGGAAAGCAATGCTACGCCAGGTCTAACCGCTCGTCGCTGTGTGCCGTGTCTGTGGAAGAAGAAGAACGCTCGGTCTCCTGTAGCTAATGCTTTCGCTCCATAGTCGGTTCAGCAGCATTGAACCCTCCTCATTTTATTTTTTTTTGTTGGGAAAGCAATGCTACACCAGGTCTAACCGCTCGTCGCTGTCTGCCGTGTCCGTGGAAGAAGAAGAACGCTCGGTCTCCTGCAGCTAATGCTTTCGCTCCATAGTCGGTTCAGGAGCGTTGAACGCTCATTTTATTTTTTTGTTGTTGTGAAAGCAATAATACGACAGGTCTAACCGCTCGTCGCTGTGTGCCGTGTCCGTGGAAGAAGAAGAACGCTCGGTCTCCTGCAGCTAATGCTTTCGCTCCATAGTCGGTTCAGCAGCATTGAACCCTCCTCATTTTATTTTTTTTTGTTGTGAAATCAATAATATGCCAGGTCTAACCGCTCGTCGCTGTGTGCCGTGTCCGTGGAAGAAGAAGAACGCTCGGTCTCCTGCAGCTAATGCTTTCGCTCCATAGTCGGTTCAGCAGCATTGAACCCTCCTCATTTTATTTTTTGTTGTTGTGAAAGCATTAATACGCCAGGTCTAACCGCTCGTCGCTGTGTGCCGTTTCCGTGGAAGAAGAAGAACGCTCGGTCTCCTGCAGCTAATGCTTTCGCTCCATAGTCGGTTCAGCAGCATTGAACCCTCCTAATTTTATTTTTTTTTTGTTGTGAAAGCATTAATACGCCAGGTCTAACCGCTCGTCGCTGTGTGCCATGTCCGTGGAAGAAGAAGAACACTCGGTCTCCTGCAGCTAATGCTTTCGCTCCATAGTCGGTTCAGCAGCATTGAACCCTCCTCATTTTATTTTTTTTTTGTTGGGAAAGCAATGCTACGCCAGGTCTAACCGCTCGTCGCTGTGTGCCGTGTCCGTGGAAGAAGAAGAACGCTCGGCCTCCTGCAGCTAATGCTTTCGCTCCATAGTCGGTTCAGCAGCATTGAACCCTCCTCATTTTATTTTTTTTTGTTGGGAAAGCAATGCTACGCCATGTCTAACCGCTCGTCGCTGTGTGCCGTGTCCGTGCAAGAAGAAGAACGCTCGGCCTCCTGCAGCTAATGCTTTCACTCCATAGTCGCCTCAGTAGCGTTGAACCCTCATTTTATTTTTTTGTTGCGAAAGCAATGCTACGCCAGGTCTAAAAGCTCGTCGCTGTGTGCCGTGTCTGTGGAAGAAGAACGCTCGGTCTCCTGCAGCTAATGCTTTCGCTCCATAGTCGGTTCAGGAGCGTTGAACGCTCATTTTATTTTTTGTTGGGAAAGCAATGCTACGCCAGGTCTAACCGCTCGTCGCTGTGTGCCGTGTCCGTGGAAGAAGAAGAGCGCTCGGTCTCCTGCAGCTAATGCTTTCGCTCCATAGTCGGTTCAGCAGCATTGAACCCTCCTCATTTTATTTTTTTTTGTTGGGAAAGCAATGCTACGCCAGGTCTAACCGCTCGTCGCTGTGTGCCGTGTCCGTGGAAGAAGAAGAACGCTCGGTCTCCTGCAGCTAATGCTTTCGCTCCATAGTCGGTTCAGGAGCGTTGAACGCTCATTTTATTTTTTTTTTGTTCGGAAAGCAATGCTACGCCAGGTCTAACCGCTCGTCGCTGTGTGCCGTGTCTGTGGAAGAAGAAGAACGCTCGGTCTCCTGTAGCTAATGCTTTCGCTCCATAGTCTGTTCAGCAGCATTGAACCCTCCTCATTTTATTTTTTTTTTGTTGGGAAAGCAATGCTACGCCAGGTCTAACCGCTCGTCGCTGTCTGCCGTGTCCGTGGAAGAAGAAGAACGCTCGGTCTCCTGCAGCTAATGCTTTCGCTCCATAGTCGGTTCAGGAGCGTTGAACGCTCATTTTATTTTTTTGTTGTTGTGAAAGCAATAATACGCCAGGTCTAACCGCTCGTCGCTGTGTGCCGTGTCCGTGGAAGAAGAAGAACGCTCGGTCTCCTGCAGCTAATGCTTTCGCTCCATAGTCGGTTCAGCAGCATTGAACCCTCCTCATTTTATTTTTTTTTTGTTGTGAAATCAATAATATGCCAGGTCTAACCGCTCGTCGCTGTGTGCCGTGTCCGTGGAAGAAGAACGCTCGGTCTCCTGCAGCTAATGCTTTCGCTCCATAGTCGGTTCAGCAGCATTGAACCCTCCTAATTTTATTTTTTTTTGTTGTGAAAGCATTAATACGCCAGGTCTAACCGCTCGTCGCTGTGTGCCATGTCCGTGGAAGAAGAAGAACACTCGGTCTCCTGCAGCTAATGCTTTCGCTCCATAGTCGGTTCAGCAGCATTGAACCCTCCTCATTTTATTTTTTTTTTGTTGGGAAAGCAATGCTACGCCAGGTCTAACCGCTCGTCGCTGTGTGCCGTGTCCGTGGAAGAAGAAGAACGCTCGGCCTCCTGCAGCTAATGCTTTCGCTCCATAGTCGGTTCAGCAGCATTGAACCCTCCTCATTTTATTTTTTTTTTGTTGGGAAAGCAATGCTACGCCAGGTGTAACCGCTCGTCGCTCTGTGCCGTGTCCGTGGAAGAAGAAGAACGCTCGGCCTCCTGCAGCTAATGCTTTCACTCCATAGTCGCCTCAGCAGCGTTGAACCCTCATTTTATTTTTTGTTGCGAAAGCAATGCTACGCCAGGTCTAAAAGCTCGTCGCTGTGTGCCGTGTCTGTGGAAGAAGAACGCTCGGTCTCCTGCAGCTAATGCTTTCGCTCCATAGTCGGTTCAGGAGCGTTGAACGCTCATTTTATTTTTTTTTGTTGGGAAAGCAATGCTACGCCAGGTATAACCGCTCGTCGCTGTGTGCCGTGTCCGTGGAAGAAGAACGCTCGGTCTCCTGCAGCTAATTCTTTCGCTCCATAGTGGGTTCAGCAGCATTGAACCCTCCTAATTTAATTTTTTTTTGTTGTGAAAGCATTATTCCGCCAGGTCTAAGCGCTCGTCGCTGTGTGACGTGTCCGTGGAAGAAGACGAACGCTCGGTCTCCTGCAGGCTAATGCTTTCGCTCCATAGTCGGTTCAGCAGCATTGAACCCTCCTCATTTTATTTTTTTTTTGTTGTGAAAGCAATAATATGCCAGGTCTAACCGCTCGTCGCTGTGTGCCGTGTCCGTGGAAGAAGAAGAACGCTCGGTCTCCTGCAGCTCATGCTTTCGCTCCATAGTCGGTTCAGCAGCATTGAACCCTCCTAATTTTAATTTTTTTGTTGTGAAAACATTAATACGCCAGGTCTAACCGCTCGTCGCTGTGTGCCGTGTCCGTGGAAGAAGAAGAACGCTCGGTCTCCTGCAGCTAATGCTTTCGCTCCATAGTCGGTTCAGCAGCATTGAACCCTCCTCATTTTATTTTTTTGTTGTTGGGAAAGCAATGCTACGCCAGGTCTAACCCTCGTCGCTGTGTGCCGTGTCCGTGGAAGAAGAACGCTCAGTCTCCTGCAGCTAATGCTTTCGCTCCATAGTCGGTTCAGCAGCATTGAACCCTCCTCATTTTATTTTTTTTTTTTTGGGAAAGCAATGCTACGCCAGGTCTAACCGCTCGTCGCTGTCTGCCGTGTCCGTGGAAGAAGAAGAACGCTCGGTCTCCTGCAGCTAATGCTTTCGCTCCATAGTCGGTTCAGGAGCGTTGAACGCTCATTTTATTTTTTTGTTGTTGTGAAAGCAATACGCCAGGTCTAACCGCTCGTCGCTGTGTGCCGTGTCCGTGGAAGAAGAAGAACGCTCGGTCTCCTGCAGCTAATGCTTTCGCTCCATAGTCGGTTCAGCAGCATTGAACCCTCCTCATTTTATTTTTTTTTTTGTTGTGAAATCAATAATATGCCAGGTCTAACCGCTCGTCGCTGTGTGCCGTGTCCGTGGAAGAAGAACGCTCGGTCTCCAGCAGCTAATGCTTTCGCTCCATAGTCGGTTCAGCAGCATTGAACCCTCCTAATTTTATTTTTTTTTGTTGTGAAAGCATTAATACGCCAGGTCTAACCGCTCGTCGCTGTGTGCCATGTCCGTGGAAGAAGAAGAACACTCGGTCTCCTGCAGCTAATGCTTTCGCTCCATAGTCGGTTCAGCAGCATTGAACCCTCCTCATTTTATTTTTTTTTTGTTGGGAAAGCAATGCTACGCCAGGTCTAACCGCTCGTCGCTGTGTGCCGTGTCCGTGGAAGAAGAAGAACGCTCGGCCTCCTGCAGCTAATGCTTTCGCTCCATAGTCGGTTCAGCAGCATTGAACCCTCCTCATTTTATTTTTTTTTTGTTGGGAAAGCAATGCTACGCCAGGTCTAACCGCTCGTCGCTGTGTGCCGTGTCCTTGGAAGAAGAAGAACGCTCGGCCTCCTGCAGCTAATGCTTTCACTCCATAGTCGCCTCAGCAGCGTTGAACCCTCATTTTATTTTTTTGTTGCGAAAGCAATGCTACGCCAGGTCTAAAAGCTCGTCGCTGTGTGCCGTGTCTGTGGAAGAAGAACGCTCGGTCTCCTGCAGCTAATGCTTTCGCTCCATAGTCGGTTCAGGAGCGTTGAACGCTTATTTTATTTTTTTTTGTTGGGAAAGCAATGCTACGCCAGGTATAACCGCTCGTCGCTGTGTGCCGTGTCCGTGGAAGAAGAACGCTCGGTCTCCTGCAGCTAATTCTTTCGCTCCATAGTCGGTTCAGCAGCATTGAACCCTCCTAATTTAATTTTTTTTGTTGTGAAAGCATTATTCCGCCAGGTCTAAGCGCTCGTCGCTGTGTGCCGTGTCCGTGGAAGAAGACGAACGCTCGGTCTCCTGCAGGCTAATGCTTTCGCTCCATAGTCGGTTCAGCAGCATTGAACCCTCCTCATTTTATTTTTTTTTTGTTGTGAAAGCAATAATACGCCAGGTCTAACCGCTCGTCGCTGTGTGCCGTGTCCGTGGAAGAAGAAGAACGCTCGGTCTCCTGCAGCTCATGCTTTCGCTCCATAGTCGGTTCAGCAGCATTGAACCCTCCTAATTTTATTTTTTTTTGTTGTGAAAACATTAATACGCCAGGTCTAACCGCTCGTCGCTGTGTGCCGTGTCCGTGGAAGAAGAAGAACGCTCGGTCTCCTGCAGCTAATGCTTTCGCTCCATAGTCGGTTCAGCAGCATTGAACCCTCCTCATTTTATTTTTTTGTTGTTGGGAAAGCAATGCTACGCCAGGTCTAACCCTCGTCGCTGTGTGCCGTGTCCGTGGAAGAAGAACGCTCAGTCTCCTGCAGCTAATGCTTTCGCTCCATAGTCGGTTCAGCAGCATTGAACCCTCCTCATTTTATTTTTTTTTGTTGGGAAAGCAATGTTATGCCAGGTCTAACCGCTCGTCACTGTGTGCCGTGTCCGTGGAAGAAGAAGAACGCTAGGTCTCCTGCAGCTAATGCTTTCGCTCCATAGTCGGTTCAGGAGCGTTGAACGCTCATTTTCTTTTTTTTTTGTTGGGAAAGCAAGGCTACGCCAGGTCTAACCGCTCGTCGCTGTGTGCCGTGTCCGTGGAAGAAGAAGAACGCTCGGTCTCCTGCAGCTAATGCTTTCGCTCCATAGTCGGTTCAGCAGCATTGAACCCTCCTAATTTTATTTTTTTTGTTGGGAAAGCAATGCTACGCCAGGTCTAACCGCTCGTCGCTGTGTGCCGTGTCCGTGGAAGAAGAAGAACGCTCGGTCTCCTGCAGCTAATGCTTTCGCTCCATAGTCGGTTCAGGAGTGTTGAACGCTCATTTTATTTTTTTTTTGTTGGGAAAGCAATGCTACGCCAGGTCCAACCGCTCGTCGCTGTGTGCCGTGTCCGTGGAAGAAGAAGAACGCTCGGTCTCCTGCAGCTAATGCTTTCGCTCCATAGTTGGTTCAGCAGCATTGAACCCTCCTCATTTTATTTTTTTTTGTTGGGAAAGCAATGCTACGCCAGGTCTAACCGCTCGTCGCTGTGTGCCGTGTCCGTAGAAGAAGACGAACGCTCGGTCTCCTGCAGCTAATGCTTTCGCTCCATAGTCGGTTCAGCAGCATTGAACCCTCCTCATTTTATTTTTTTGTTGTTGTGAAAGCAATAATACGCCAGGTCTAACCGCTCGTCGCTGTGTGCCGTGTCCGTGGAAGAAGAAGAACGCTCGGTCTCCTGCAGCTAATGCTTTCGCTCCATAGTCTGTTCAGCAGCATTGAACCCTCCTAATTTTATTTTTTTGTTGTTGTGAAAGCATTAATACGCCAGGTCTAACCGCTCGTCGCTGTGTGCCGTGTCCGTGGAAGATGACGAACGCTCGGTCTCCTGCAGCTAATGCTTTCGCTCCATAGTCGCTTCAGGAGCGTTCAATGCTCATTTTATTTTTTTTTGTTGGGAAAGCAATGCTACGCCAGGTCTAACCGCTCGTCGCTGTGTGCCGTGTCCGTGGAAGAAGAAGAACGCTCGGTCTCCTGCAGCTAATGCTTTCGCTCCATAGTCTGTTCAGCAGCATTGAACCCTCCTAATTTTATTTTTTTTGTTGTGAAAGCATTAATACGCCAGGTCTAACCGCTCGTCGCTGTGTGCCGTGTCCGTGGAAGAAGACGAACGCTCGGTCTCCTGCAGCTAATGCTTTCGCTCCATAGTCGGTTCAGCAGCATTGAACCCTCCTCATTTTATTTTTTTTTTGTTGTGAAAGCAATAATACGCCAGGTCTAACCGCTCGTCCCTGTGTTCCGTGTCCGTGGAAGAAGAAGAACGCTCAGTCTCCTGCAGCTAATGCTTTCGCTCCATAGTCGGTTCAGCAGCATTGAACCCTCCTAATTTTATTTTTTTTTGTTGTGAAAGCATTAATACGCCAGGTCTAACCGCTCGTCGCTGTGTGCCGTGTCCGTGGAAGAAGAAGAACGCTCGGTCTCCTGCAGCTAATGCTTTGCTCCATAGTCGGTTCAGCAGCATTGAACCCTCCTAATTTTATTTTTTTTTTGTTGGGAAAGCAATGCTACGCCAGGTCTAACCGCTCGTCGCTGTGTGCCGTGTCAATGGAAGAAGAAGAACGCTCGGTCTCCTGCAGCTAATTCTTTCGCTCCATAGTCGGTTCAGCAGCATTGAACCCTCCTAATTTAATTTTTTTTGTTGTGAAAGCATTATTCCGCCAGGTCTAAGCGCTCGTCGCTGTGTGCCGTGTCCGTGGAAGAAGACGAACGCTCGGTCTCCTGCAGGCTAATGCTTTCGCTCCATAGTCGGTTCAGCAGCATTGAACCCTCCTCATTTTATTTTTTTTTTGTTGGGAAAGCAATGCTACGCCAGGTCTAACCGCTCGTCGCTGTGTGCCGTGTCCGTGGAAGAAGAAGAACGCTCGGCCTCCTGCAGCTAATGCTTTCACTCCATAGTCGCCTCAGCAGCGTTGAACCCTCATTTTATTTTTTTGTTGCGAAAGCAATGCTACGAAAGGTCTAAAAGCTCGTCGCTGTGTGCCGTGTCTGTGGAAGAAGAACGCTCGGTCTCCTGCAGCTAATGCTTTCGCTCTATAGTCGGTTCAGGAGCGTTGAACGCTCATTTTATTTTTTTTTTGTTGGGAAAGCAATGCTACGCCAGGTCTAACCGCTCGTCGCTGTGTGCCGTGTCCGTGGAAGAAGAACGCTCGGTCTCCTGCAGCTAATGCTTTCGCTCCATAGTCGGTTCAGCAGCATTGAACCCTCCTCATTTTATTTTTTTGTTGTTGGGAAAGCAATGCTACGCCAGGTCTAACCCTCGTCGCTGTGTGCCGTGTCCGTGGAAGAAGAACGCTCAGTCTCCTGCAGCTAATGCTTTCGCTCCATAGTCGGTTCAGCAGCATTGAACCCTCCTCATTTTATTTTTTTTTGTTGGGAAAGCAATGCTACGCCAGGTCTAACCGCTCGTCGCTGTCTGCCGTGTCCGTGGAAGAAGAAGAACGCTCGGTCTCCTGCAGCTAATGCTTTCGCTCCATAGTCGGTTCAGGAGCGTTGAACGCTCATTTTATTTTTTTGTTGTTGTGAAAGCAATAATACGCCAGGTCTAACCGCTCGTCGCTGTGTGCCGTGTCCGTGGAAGAAGAAGAACGCTCGGTCTCCTGCAGCTAATGCTTTCGGTCCATAGTCGGTTCAGCAGCATTGAACCCTCCTCATTTTATTTTTTTTTTGTTGTGAAATCAATAATATGCCAGGTCTAACCGCTCGTCGCTGTGTGCCGTGTCCGTGGAAGAAGAACGCTCGGTCTCCTGCAGCTAATGCTTTCGCTCCATAGTCGGTTCAGCAGCATTGAACCCTCCTAATTTTATTTTTTTTTGTTGTGAAAGCATTAATACGCCAGGTCTAACCGCTCGTCGCTGTGTGCCATGTCCGTGGAAGAAGAAGAACACTCGGTCTCCTGCAGCTAATGCTTTCGCTCCATAGTCGGTTCAGCAGCATTGAACCCTCCTCATTTTATTTTTTTTTTGTTGGGAAAGCAATGCTACGCCAGGTCTAACCGCTCGTCGCTGTCTGCCGTGTCCGTGGAAGAAGAAGAACGCTCGGTCTCCTGCAGCTAATGCTTTCGCTCCATAGTCGGTTCAGGAGCGTTGAACGCTCATTTTATTTTTTTGTTGTTGTGAAAGCAATAATACGCCAGGTCTAACCGCTCGTCGCTGTGTGCCGTGTCCGTGGAAGAAGAAGAACGCTCGGTCTCCTGCAGCTAATGCTTTCGCGCCATAGTCGGTTCAGCAGCATTGAACCCTCCTCATTTTATTTTTTTTTTGTTGTGAAATCAATAATATGCCAGGTCTAACCGCTCGTCGCTGTGTGCCGTGTCCGTGGAAGAAGAACGCTCGGTCTCCAGCAGCTAATGCTTTCGCTCCATAGTCGGTTCAGCAGCATTGAACCCTCCTAATTTTATTTTTTTTTGTTGTGAAAGCATTAATACGCCAGGTCTAACCGCTCGTCGCTGTGTGCCATGTCCGTGGAAGAAGAAGAACACTCGGTCTCCTGCAGCTAATGCTTTCGCTCCATAGTCGGTTCAGCAGCATTGAACCCTCCTCATTTTATTTTTTTTTGTTGGGAAAGCAATGCTACGCCAGGTCTAACCGCTCGTCGCTGTGTGCCGTGTCCGTGGAAGAAGAAGAACGCTCGGCCTCCTGCAGCTAATGCTTTCGCTCCATAGTCGGTTCAGCAGCATTGAACCCTCCTCATTTTATTTTTTTTTGTTGGGAAAGCAATGCTACGCCAGGTCTAACCGCTCGTCGCTGTGTGCCGTGTCCGTGGAAGAAGAAGAACGCTCGGCCTCCTGCAGCTAATGCTTTCACTCCATAGTCGCCTCAGCAGCGTTGAACCCTCATTTTATTTTTTTGTTGCGAAAGCAATGCTACGCCAGGTCTAAAAGCTCGTCGCTGTGTGCCGTGTCTGTGGAAGAAGAACGCTCGGTCTCCTGCAGCTAATGCTTTCGCTCCATAGTCGGTTCAGGAGCGTTGAACGCTCATTTTATTTTTTTTTGTTGGGAAAGCAATGCTACGCCAGGTATAACCGCTCGTCGCTGTGTGCCGTGTCCGTGGAAGAAGAACGCTCGGTCTCCTGCAGCTAATTCTTTCGCTCCATAGTCGGTTCAGCAGCATTGAACCCTCCTAATTTAATTTTTTTGTTGTGAAAGCATTATTCCGCCAGGTCTAAGCGCTCGTCGCTGTGTGCCGTGTCCGTGGAAGAAGACGAACGCTCGGTCTCCTGCAGGCTAATGCTTTCGCTCCATAGTCGGTTCAGCAGCATTGAACCCTCCTCATTTTATTTTTTTTTTTGTTGTGAAAGCAATAATACGCCAGGTCTAACCGCTCGTCGCTGTGTGCCGTGTCCGTGGAAGAAGAAGAACGCTCGGTCTCCTGCAGCTCATGCTTTCGCTCCATAGTCGGTTCAGCAGCATTGAACCCTCCTAATTTTATTTTTTTTTTGTTGTGAAAACATTAATACGCCAGGTCTAACCGCTCGTCGCTGTGTGCCGTGTCCGTGGAAGAAGAAGAACGCTCGGTCTCCTGCAGCTAATGCTTTCGCTCCATAGTCGGTTCAGCAGCATTGAACCCTCCTCATTTTATTTTTTTGTTGTTGGGAAAGCAATGCTACGCCAGGTCTAACCCTCGTCGCTGTGTGCCGTGTCCGTGGAAGAAGAACGCTCAGTCTCCTGCAGCTAATGCTTTCGCTCCATAGTCGGTTCAGCAGCATTGAACCCTCCTCATTTTATTTTTTTTTTGTTGGGAAAGCAATGTTATGCCAGGTCTAACCGCTCGTCACTGTGTGCCGTGTCCGTGGAAGAAGAAGAACGCTAGGTCTCCTGCAGCTAATGCTTTCGCTCCATAGTCGGTTCAGGAGCGTTGAACGCTCATTTTATTTTTTTTTTGTTGGGAAAGCAAGGCTACGCCAGGTCTAACCGCTCGTCGCTGTGTGCCGTGTCCGTGGAAGAAGAAGAACGCTCGGTCTCCTGCAGCTAATGCTTTCGCTCCATAGTCGGTTCAGCAGCATTGAACCCTCCTAATTTTATTTTTTTTTGTTGGGAAAGCAATGCTACGCCAGGTCTAACCGCTCGTCGCTGTGTGCCGTGTCCGTGGAAGAAGAAGAACGCTCGGTCTCCTGCAGCTAATGCTTTCGCTCCATAGTCGGTTCAGGAGTGTTGAACGCTCATTTTATTTTTTTTTGTTGGGAAAGCAATGCTACGCCAGGTCCAACCGCTCGTCGCTGTGTGCCGTGTCCGTGGAAGAAGAAGAACGCTCGGTCTCCTGCAGCTAATGCTTTCGCTCCATAGTTGGTTCAGCAGCATTGAACCCTCCTCATTTTATTTTTTTTTGTTGGGAAAGCAATGCTACGCCAGGTCTAACCGCTCGTCGCTGTGTGCCGTGTCCGTAGAAGAAGACGAACGCTCGGTCTCCTGCAGCTAATGCTTTCGCTCCATAGTCGGTTCAGCAGCATTGAACCCTCCTCATTTTATTTTTTTCTTGTTGTGAAAGCAATAATACGCCAGGTCTAACCGCTCGTCGCTGTGTGCCGTGTCCGTGGAAGAAGAAGAACGCTCGGTCTCCTGCAGCTAATGCTTTCGCTCCATAGTCTGTTCAGCAGCATTGAACCCTCCTAATTTTATTTTTTTTTGTTGTGAAAGCATTAATACGCCAGGTCTAACCGCTCGTCGCTGTGTGCCGTGTCCGTGGAAGATGACGAACGCTCGGTCTCCTGCAGCTAATGCTTTCGCTCCATAGTCGCTTCAGGAGCGTTCAATGCTCATTTTATTTTTTTTTTGTTGGGAAAGCAATGCTACGCCAGGTCTAACCGCTCGTCGCTGTGTGCCGTGTCCGTGGAAGAAGAAGAACGCTCGGTCTCCTGCAGCTAATGCTTTCGCTCCATAGTCTGTTCAGCAGCATTGAACCCTCCTAATTTTATTTTTTTTGTTGTGAAAGCATTAATACGCCAGGTCTAACCGCTCGTCGCTGTGTGCCGTGTCCGTGGAAGAAGACGAACGCTCGGTCTCCTGCAGCTAATGCTTTCGCTCCATAGTCGGTTCAGCAGCATTGAACCCTCCTCATTTTATTTTTTTTTTGTTGTGAAAGCAATAATACGCCAGGTCTAACCGCTCGTCCCTGTGTGCCGTGTCCGTGGAAGAAGAAGAACGCTCAGTCTCCTGCAGCTAATGCTTTCGCTCCATAGTCGGTTCAGCAGCATTGAACCCTCCTAATTTTATTTTTTTTGTTGTGAAAGCATTAATACGCCAGGTCTAACCGCTCGTCGCTGTGTGCCGTGTCCGTGGAAGAAGAAGAACGCTCGGTCTCCTGCAGCTAATGCTTTGCTCCATAGTCGGTTCAGCAGCATTGAACCCTCCTAATTTTATTTTTTTTTTGTTGGGAAAGCAATGCTACGCCAGGTCTAACCGCTCGTCGCTGTGTGCCGTGTCAATGGAAGAAGAAGAACGCTCGGTCTCCTGCAGCTAATTCTTTCGCTCCATAGTCGGTTCAGCAGCATTGAACCCTCCTAATTTAATTTTTTTTGTTGTGAAAGCATTATTCCGCCAGGTCTAAGCGCTCGTCGCTGTGTGCCGTGTCCGTGGAAGAAGACGAACGCTCGGTCTCCTGCAGGCTAATGCTTTCGCTCCATAGTCGGTTCAGCAGCATTGAACCCTCCTCATTTTATTTTCTTTTTGTTGGGAAAGCAATGCTACGCCAGGTCTAACCGCTCGTCGCTGTGTGCCGTGTCCGTGGAAGAAGAAGAACGCTCGGCCTCCTGCAGCTAATGCTTTCACTCCATAGTCGCCTCAGCAGCGTTGAACCCTCATTTTATTTTTTTGTTGCGAAAGCAATGCTACGCCAGGTCTAAAAGCTCGTCGCTGTGTGCCGTGTCTGTGGAAGAAGAACGCTCGGTCTCCTGCAGCTAATGCTTTCGCTCCATAGTCGGTTCAGGAGCGTTGAACGCTCATTTTATTTTTTTTTTGTTGGGAAAGCAATGCTACGCCAGGTCTAACCGCTCGTCGCTGTGTGCCGTGTCCGTGGAAGAAGAAGAACGCTCGGTCTCCTGCAGCTAATGCTTTCGCTCCATAGTCGGTTCAGCAGCATTGAACCCTCCTCATTTTATTTTTTTGTTGTTGGGAAAGCAATGCTACGCCAGGTCTAACCCTCGTCGCTGTGTGCCGTGTCCGTGGAAGAAGAACGCTCAGTCTCCTGCAGCTAATGCTTTCGCTCCATAGTCGGTTCAGCAGCATTGAACCCTCCTCATTTTATTTTTTTTTTGTTGGGAAAGCAATGCTACGCCAGGTCTAACCGCTCGTCGCTGTCTGCCGTGTCCGTGGAAGAAGAAGAACGCTCGGTCTCCTGCAGCTAATGCTTTCGCTCCATAGTCGGTTCAGGAGCGTTGAACGCTCATTTTATTTTTTTGTTGTTGTGAAAGCAATAATACGCCAGGTCTAACCGCTCGTCGCTGTGTGCCGTGTCCGTGGAAGAAGAAGAACGCTCGGTCTCCTGCAGCTAATGCTTTCGCTCCATAGTCGGTTCAGCAGCATTGAACCCTCCTCATTTTATTTTTTTTTTGTTGTGAAATCAATAATATGCCAGGTCTAACCGCTCGTCGCTGTGTGCCGTGTCCTTGGAAGAAGAACGCTCGGTCTCCAGCAGCTAATGCTTTCGCTCCATAGTCGGTTCAGCAGCATTGAACCCTCCTAATTTTATTTTTTTTTTTGTTGTGAAAGCATTAATACGCCAGGTCTAACCGCTCGTCGCTGTGTGCCATGTCCGTGGAAGAAGAACACTCGGTCTCCTGCAGCTAATGCTTTCGCTCCATAGTCGGTTCAGCAGCATTGAACCCTCCTCATTTTATTTTTTTTTTGTTGGGAAAGCAATGCTACGCCAGGTCTAACCGCTCGTCGCTGTGTGCCGTGTCCGTGGAAGAAGAAGAACGCTCGGCCTCCTGCAGCTAATGCTTTCGCTCCATAGTCGGTTCAGCAGCATTGAACCCTCCTCATTTTATTTTTTTTTTGTTGGGAAAGCAATGCTACGCCAGGTCTAACCGCTCGTCGCTGTGTGCCGTGTCCGTGGAAGAAGAAGAACGCTCGGCCTCCTGCAGCTAATGCTTTCACTCCATAGTCGCCTCAGCAGCGTTGAACCCTCATTTTATTTTTTTGTTGCGAAAGCAATGCTACGCCAGGTCTAAAAGCTCGTCGCTGTGTGCCGTGTCTGTGGAAGAAGAACGCTCGGTCTCCTGCAGCTAATGCTTTCGCTCCATAGTCGGTTCAGGAGCGTTGAACGCTCATTTTATTTTTTTTTTGTTGGGAAAGCAATGCTACGCCAGGTATAACCGCTCGTCGCTGTGTGCCGTGTCCGTGGAAGAAGAACGCTCGGTCTCCTGCAGCTAATTCTTTCGCTCCATAGTCGGTTCAGCAGCATTGAACCCTCCTCATTTTATTTTTTTTTTGTTGTGAAAGCAATAATACGCCAGGTCTAACCGCTCGTCGCTGTGTGCCGTGTCCGTGGAAGAAGAAGAACGCTCGGTCTCCTGCAGCTCATGCTTTCGCTCCATAGTCGGTTCAGCAGCATTGAACCCTCCTAATTTTATTTTTTTTTGTTGTGAAAACATTAATACGCCAGGTCTAACCGCTCGTCGCTGTGTGCCGTGTCCGTGGAAGAAGAAGAACGCTCGGTCACCTGCAGCTAATGCTTTCGCTCCATAGTCGGTTCAGCAGCATTGAACCCTCCTCATTTTATTTTTTTGTTGTTGGGAAAGCAATGCTACGCCAGGTCTAACCCTCGTCGCTGTGTGCCGTGTCCGTGGAAGAAGAACGCTCAGTCTCCTGCAGCTAATGCTTTCGCTCCATAGTCGGTTCAGCAGCATTGAACCCTCCTCATTTTATTTTTTTTTTGTTGGGAAAGCAATGTTATGCCAGGTCTAACCGCTCGTCACTGTGTGCCGTGTCCGTGGAAGAAGAAGAACGCTAGGTCTCCTGCAGCTAATGCTTTCGCTCCATAGTCGGTTCAGGAGCGTTGAACGCTCATTTTATTTTTTTTTTTGTTGGGAAAGCAAGGCTACGCCAGGTCTAACCGCTCGTCGCTGTGTGCCGTGTCCGTGGAAGAAGAAGAACGCTCGGTCTCCTGCAGCTAATGCTTTCGCTCCATAGTCGGTTCAGCAGCATTGAACCCTCCTAATTTTATTTTTTTTGTTGGGAAAGCAATGCTACGCCAGGTCTAACCGCTCGTCGCTGTGTGCCGTGTCCGTGGAAGAAGAAGAACGCTCGGTCTCCTGCAGCTAATGCTTTCGCTCCATAGTCGGTTCAGGAGTGTTGAACGCTCATTTTATTTTTTTTTTGTTGGGAAAGCAATGCTACGCCAGGTCCAACCGCTCGTCGCTGTGTGCCGTGTCCGTGGAAGAAGAAGAACGCTCGGTCTCCTGCAGCTAATGCTTTCGCTCCATAGTTGGTTCAGCAGCATTGAACCCTCCTCATTTTATTTTTTTTTGTTGGGAAAGCAATGCTACGCCAGGTCTAACCGATCGTCGCTCTGTGCCGTGTCCGTAGAAGAAGACGAACGCTCGGTCTCCTGCAGCTAATGCTTTCGCTCCATAGTCGGTTCAGCAGCATTGAACCCTCCTCATTTTATTTTTTTGTTGTTGTGAAAGCAATAATACGCCAGGTCTAACCGCTCGTCGCTGTGTGCCGTGTCCGTGGAAGAAGAAGAACGCTCGGTCTCCTGCAGCTAATGCTTTCGCTCCATAGTCTGTTCAGCAGCATTGAACCCTCCTAATTTTATTTTTTTTTGTTGTGAAAGCATTAATACGCCAGGTCTAACCGCTCGTCGCTGTGTGCCGTGTCCGTGGAAGATGACGAACGCTCGGTCTCCTGCAGCTAATGCTTTCGCTCCATAGTCGCTTCAGGAGCGTTCAATGCTCATTTTATTTTTTTTTTGTTGGGAAAGCAATGCTAGGCCAGGTCTAACCGCTCGTCGCTGTGTGCCGTGTCCGTGGAAGAAGAAGAACGCTCGGTCTCCTGCAGCTAATGCTTTCGCTCCATAGTCTGTTCAGCAGCATTGAACCCTCCTAATTTTATTTTTTTTGTTGTGAAAGCATTAATACGCCAGGTCTAACCGCTCGTCGCTGTGTGCCGTGTCCGTGGAAGAAGACGAACGCTCGGTCTCCTGCAGCTAATGCTTTCGCTCCATAGTCGGTTCAGCAGCATTGAACCCTCCTCATTTTATTTTTTTTTTTGTTGTGAAAGCAATAATACGCCAGGTCTAACCGCTCGTCCCTGTGTGCCGTGTCCGTGGAAGAAGAAGAACGCTCAGTCTCCTGCAGCTAATGCTTTCGCTCCATAGTCGGTTCAGCAGCATTGAACCCTCCTAATTTTATTTTTTTTGTTGTGAAAGCATTAATACGCCAGGTCTAACCGCTCGTCGCTGTGTGCCGTGTCCGTGGAAGAAGAAGAACGCTCGGTCTCCTGCAGCTAATGCTTTGCTCCATAGTCGGTTCAGCAGCATTGAACCCTCCTAATTTTATTTTTTTTTTGTTGGGAAAGCAATGCTACGCCAGGTCTAACCGCTCGTCGCTGTGTGCCGTGTCAATGGAAGAAGAAGAACGCTCGGTCTCCTGCAGCTAATGCTTTCGCTCCATAGTCGGTTCAGGAGCGTTGAACGCTCATTTTATTTTTTTTTGTTGGGAAAGCAATGCTACGCCAGGTCTAACCGCTCGTCGCTGTGTGCCGTGTCCGTGGAAGAAGAACGCTCGGTCTCCTGCAGCTAATTCTTTCGCTCCATAGTCGGTTCAGCAGCATTGAACCCTCCTAATTTAATTTTTTTTGTTGTGAAAGCATTATTCCGCCAGGTCTAAGCGCTCGTCGCTGTGTGCCGTGTCCGTGGAAGAAGACGAACGCTCGGTCTCCTGCAGGCTAATGCTTTCGCTCCATAGTCGGTTCAGCAGCATTGAACCCTCCTCATTTTATTTTTTTTTGTTGGGAAAGCAATGCTACGCCAGGTCTAACCGCTCGTCGCTGTGTGCCGTGTCCGTGGAAGAAGAAGAACGCTCGGCCTCCTGCAGCTAATGCTTTCACTCCATAGTCGCCTCAGCAGCGTTGAACCCTCATTTTATTTTTTTGTTGCGAAAGCAATGCTACGCCAGGTCTAAAAGCTCGTCGCTGTGTGCCGTGTCTGTGGAAGAAGAACGCTCGGTCTCCTGCAGCTAATGCTTTCGCTCCATAGTCGGTTCAGGAGCGTTGAACGCTCATTTTATTTTTTTTTGTTGGGAAAGCAATGCTACGCCAGGTCTAACCGCTCGTCGCTGTGTGCCGTGTCCGTGGAAGAAGAAGAACGCTCGGTCTCCTGCAGCTAATGCTTTCGCTCCATAGTCGGTTCAGCAGCATTGAACCCTCCTCATTTTATTTTTTTTTTGTTGGGAAGGCAATGCTACGCCAGGTCTAACCGCTCGTCGCTGTGTGCCGTGTCCGTGGAAGAAGAAGAACGCTCGGTCTCCTGCAGCTAATGCTTTCGCTCCATAGTCGGTTCAGGAGCGTTGAACGCTCATTTTATTTTTTTTTTGTTGGGAAAGCAATGCTACGCCAGGTCTAACCGCTCGTCGCTGTGTGCCGTGTCCGTGGAAGAAGAAGAACGCTCGGTCTCCTGCAGCTAATTCTTTCGCTCCATAGTCGGTTCAGCAGCATTGAACCCTCCTCATTTTATTTTTTTTTTGTTGGGAAGGCAATGCTACGCCAGGTCTAACCGCTCGTCGCTGTGTGCCGTGTCCGTGGAAGAAGAAGAACGCTCGGTCTCCTGCAGCTAATGCTTTCGCTCCATAGTCGGTTCAGGAGCGTTGAACGCTCATTTTATTTTTTTTTGTTGGGAAAGCAATGCTACGCCAGGTCTAACCGCTCGTCGCTGTGTGCCGTGTCCGTGTAAGAAGAAGAACGCTCGGTCTCCTGCAGCTAGTGCTTTCACTCCATAGTCGGTTCAGCAGCATTGAACCCTCCTCATTTTATTTTTTTTTTGTTGGGAAAGCAATGCTACGCCAGGTCTAACCGCTCGTCGCTGTGTGCCGTGTCCGTGGAAGAAGAAGAACGCTCGGTCTCCTGCAGCTAATGCTTTCGCTCCATAGTCGGTTCAGGAGCGTTGAACGCTCATTTTATTTTTTTTTTGTTGGGAAAGCAATGCTACGCCAGGTCTAACCGCTCGTCGCTGTGTGCCGTGTCTGTGGAAGAAGAAGAACGCTCGGTCTCCTGTAGCTAATGCTTTCGCTCCATAGTCGGTTCAGCAGCATTGAACCCTCCTCATTTTATTTTTTTTTGTTGGGAAAGCAATGCTACGCCAGGTCTAACCGCTCGTCGCTGTCTGCCGTGTCCGTGGAAGAAGAAGAACGCTCGGTCTCCTGCAGCTAATGCTTTCGCTCCATAGTCGGTTCAGGAGCGTTGAACGCTCATTTTATTTTTTTGTTGTTGTGAAAGCAATAATACGCCAGGTCTAACCGCTCGTCGCTGTGTGCCGTGTCCGTGGAAGAAGAAGAACGCTCGGTCTCCTGCAGCTAATGCTTTCGCTCCATAGTCGGTTCAGCAGCATTGAATCCTCCTCATTTTATTTTTTTTTTTGTTGTGAATTCAATAATATGCCAGGTCTAACCGCTCGTCGTTGTGTGCCGTGTCCGTGGAAGAAGAAGAACGCTCGGTCTCCTGCAGCTAATGCTTTCGCTCCATAGTCGTTTCAGCAGCATTGAACCCTCCTAATTTTATTTTTTTTTGTTGTCAAAGCATTAATACGCCAGGTCTAACCGCTCGTCGCTGTGTGCCATGTCCGTGGAAGAAGAAGAACACTCGGTCTCCTGCAGCTAATGCTTTCGCTCCATAGTCGGTTCAGCAGCATTGAACCCTCCTCATTTTATTTTTTTTTTTGTTGGGAAAGCAATGCTACGCCAGGTCTAACCGCTCGTCGCTGTGTGCCGTGTCCGTGGAAGAAGAAGAACGCTCGGCCTCCTGCAGCTAATGCTTTCACTCCATAGTCGCCTCAGCAGCGTTGAACCCTCATTTTATTTTTTTGTTGCGAAAGCAATGCTACGCCAGGTCTAAAAGCTCGTCGCTGTGTGCCGTGTCTGTGGCAGAAGAACGCTCGGTCTCCTGCAGCTAATGCTTTCGCTCCATAGTCGGTTCAGGAGCGTTGAACGCTCATTTTATTTTTTTTTTTTGTTGGGAAAGCAATGCTACGCCAGGTATAACCACTCGTCGCTGTGTGCCGTGTCCGTGGAAGAAGAACGCTCGGTCTCCTGCAGCTAATTCTTTCGCTCCATAGTCGGTTCAGCAGCATTGAACCCTCCTAATTTAATTTTTTTTTGTTGTGAAAGCATTATTCCGCCAGGTCTAAGCGCTCGTCGCTGTGTGCCGTGTCCGTGGAAGAAGACGAACGCTCGGTCTCCTGCAGGCTAATGCTTTCGCTCCATAGTCGGTTCAGCAGCATTGAACCCTCCTCATTTTATTTTTTTTTGTTGTGAAAGCAATAATACGCCAGGTCTAACCGCTCGTCGCTGTGTGCCGTGTCCGTGGAAGAAGAAGAACGCTCGGTCTCCTGCAGCTCATGCTTTCGCTCCATAGTCGGTTCAGCAGCATTGAACCCTCCTAATTTTATTTTTTTTGTTGTGAAAACATTAATACGCCAGGTCTAACCGCTCGTCGCTGTGTGCCGTGTCCGTGGAAGAAGAAGAACGCTCGGTCTCCTGCAGCTAATGCTTTCGCTCCATAGTCGGTTCAGCAGCATTGAACCCTCCTCATTTTATTTTTTTCTTGTTGGGAAAGCAATGCTACGCCAGGTCTAACCCTCGTCGCTGTGTGCCGTGTCCGTGGAAGGAGAACGCTCAGTCTCCTGCAGCTAATGCTTTCGCTCCATAGTCGGTTCAGCAGCATTGAACCCTCCTCATTTTATTTTTTTTTGTTGGGAAAGCAATGTTATGCCAGGTCTAACCGCTCGTCACTGTGTGCCGTGTCCGTGGAAGAAGAAGAACGCTAGGTCTCCTGCAGCTAATGCTTTCGCTCCATAGTCGGTTCAGGAGCGTTGAACGCTCATTTTATTTTTTTTTTGTTGGGAAAGCAAGGCTACGCCAGGTCTAACCGCTCGTCGCTGTGTGCCGTGTCCGTGGAAGAAGAAGAACGCTCGGTCTCCTGCAGCTAATGCTTTCGCTCCATAGTCGGTTCAGCAGCATTGAACCCTCCTAATTTTATTTTTTTTGTTGTGAAAGCATTAATACGCCAGGTCTAACCGCTCGTCGCTGTGTGCCGTGTCCGTGGAAGAAGACGAACGCTCGGTCTCCTGCAGCTAATGCTTTCGCTCCATAGTCGGTTCAGCAGCATTGAACCCTCCTCATTTTATTTTTTTTTTGTTGTGAAAGCAATAATACGCCAGGTCTAACCGCTCGTCCCTGTGTGCCGTGTCCGTGGAAGAAGAAGAACGCTCAGTCTCCTGCAGCTAATGCTTTCGCTCCATAGTCGGTTCAGCAGCATTGAACCCTCCTAATTTTATTTTTTTTGTTGTGAAAGCATTAATACGCCAGGTCTAACCGCTCGTCGCTGTGTGCCGTGTCCGTGGAAGAAGAAGAACGCTCGGTCTCCTGCAGCTAATGCTTTGCTCCATAGTCGGTTCAGCAGCATTGAACCCTCCTAATTTTATTTTTTTTTTGTTGGGAAAGCAATGCTACGCCAGGTCTAACCGCTCGTCGCTGTGTGCCGTGTCAATGGAAGAAGAAGAACGCTCGGTCTCCTGCAGCTAATGCTTTCGCTCCATAGTCGGTTCAGGAGCGTTGAACGCTCATTTTATTTTTTTTTTTGTTGGGAAAGCAATGCTACGCCAGGTCTAACCGCTCGTCGCTGTGTGCCGTGTCCGTGGAAGAAGAACGCTCGGTCTCCTGCAGCTAATTCTTTCGCTCCATAGTCGGTTCAGCAGCATTGAACCCTCCTAATTTAATTTTTTTTGTTGTGAAAGCATTATTCCGCCAGGTCTAAGCGCTCGTCGCTGTGTGCCGTGTCCGTGGAAGAAGACGAACGCTCGGTCTCCTGCAGGCTAATGCTTTCGCTCCATAGTCGGTTCAGCAGCATTGAACCCTCCTCATTTTATTTTTTTTTGTTGGGAAAGCAATGCTACGCCAGGTCTAACCGCTCGTCGCTGTGTGCCGTGTCCGTGGAAGAAGAAGAACGCTCGGCCTCCTGCAGCTAATGCTTTCACTCCATAGTCGCCTCAGCAGCGTTGAACCCTCATTTTATTTTTTTGTTGCGAAAGCAATGCTACGCCAGGTCTAAAAGCTCGTCGCTGTGTGCCGTGTCTGTGGAAGAAGAACGCTCGGTCTCCTGCAGCTAATGCTTTCGCTCCATAGTCGGTTCAGGAGCGTTGAACGCTCATTTTATTTTTTTTTTGTTGGGAAAGCAATGCTACGCCAGGTCTAACCGCTCGTCGCTGTGTGCCGTGTCCGTGGAAGAAGAAGAACGCTCGGTCTCCTGCAGCTAATGCTTTCGCTCCATAGTCGGTTCAGCAGCATTGAACCCTCCTCATTTTATTTTTTTTTTGTTGGGAAGGCAATGCTACGCCAGGTCTAACCGCTCGTCGCTGTGTGCCGTGTCCGTGGAAGAAGAAGAACGCTCGGTCTCCTGCAGCTAATGCTTTCGCTCCATAGTCGGTTCAGGAGCGTTGAACGCTCATTTTATTTTTTTTTTTGTTGGGAAAGCAATGCTACGCCAGGTCTAACCGCTCGTCGCTGTGTGCCGTGTCCGTGGAAGAAGAAGAACGCTCGGTCTCCTGCAGCTAATTCTTTCGCTCCATAGTCGGTTCAGCAGCATTGAACCCTCCTCATTTTATTTTTTTTTTGTTGGGAAGGCAATGCTACGCCAGGTCTAACCGCTCGTCGCTGTGTGCCGTGTCCGTGGAAGAAGAAGAACGCTCGGTCTCCTGCAGCTAATGCTTTCGCTCCATAGTCGGTTCAGGAGCGTTGAACGCTCATTTTATTTTTTTTTGTTGGGAAAGCAATGCTACGCCAGGTCTAACCGCTCGTCGCTGTGTGCCGTGTCCGTGTAAGAAGAAGAACGCTCGGTCTCCTGCAGCTAGTGCTTTCACTCCATAGTCGGTTCAGCAGCATTGAACCCTCCTCATTTTATTTTTTTTTTGTTGGGAAAGCAATGCTACGCCAGGTCTAACCGCTCGTCGCTGTGTGCCGTGTCCGTGGAAGAAGAAGAACGCTCGGTCTCCTGCAGCTAATGCTTTCGCTCCATAGTCGGTTCAGGAGCGTTGAACGCTCATTTTATTTTTTTTTTGTTGGGAAAGCAATGCTACGCCAGGTCTAACCGCTCGTCGCTGTGTGCCGTGTCTGTGGAAGAAGAAGAACGCTCGGTCTCCTGTAGCTAATGCTTTCGCTCCATAGTCGGTTCAGCAGCATTGAACCCTCCTCATTTTATTTTTTTTTGTTGGGAAAGCAATGCTACGCCAGGTCTAACCGCTCGTCGCTGTGTGCCGTGTCCGTGGAAGAAGACGAACGCTCGGTCTCCTGCAGGCTAATGCTTTCGCTCCATAGTCGGTTCAGCAGCATTGAACCCTCCTCATTTTATTTTTTTTTGTTGTGAAAGCAATAATACGCCAGGTCTAACCGCTCGTCGCTGTGTGCCGTGTCCGTGGAAGAAGAAGAACGCTCGGTCTCCTGCAGCTCATGCTTTCGCTCCATAGTCGGTTCAGCAGCATTGAACCCTCCTAATTTTATTTTTTTTGTTGTGAAAACATTAATACGCCAGGTCTAACCGCTCGTCGCTGTGTGCCGTGTCCGTGGAAGAAGAAGAACGCTCGGTCTCCTGCAGCTAATGCTTTCGCTCCATAGTCGGTTCAGCAGCATTGAACCCTCCTCATTTTATTTTTTTGTTGTTGGGAAAGCAATGCTACGCCAGGTCTAACCCTCGTCGCTGTGTGCCGTGTCCGTGGAAGGAGAACGCTCAGTCTCCTGCAGCTAATGCCTTCGCTCCATAGTCGGTTCAGCAGCATTGAACCCTCCTCATTTTATTTTTTTTTGTTGGGAAAGCAATGTTATGCCAGGTCTAACCGCTCGTCACTGTGTGCCGTGTCCGTGGAAGAAGAAGAACGCTAGGTCTCCTGCAGCTAATGCTTTCGCTCCATAGTCGGTTCAGGAGCGTTGAACGCTCATTTTATTTTTTTTTTGTTGGGAAAGCAAGGCTACGCCAGGTCTAACCGCTCGTCGCTGTGTGCCGTGTCCGTGGAAGAAGAAGAACGCTCGGTCTCCTGCAGCTAATGCTTTCGCTCCATAGTCGGTTCAGCAGCATTGAACCCTCCTAATTTTATTTTTTTTGTTGTGAAAGCATTAATACGCCAGGTCTAACCGCTCGTCGCTGTGTGCCGTGTCCGTGGAAGAAGACGAACGCTCGGTCTCCTGCAGCTAATGCTTTCGCTCCATAGTCGGTTCAGCAGCATTGAACCCTCCTCATTTTATTTTTTTTTTGTTGTGAAAGCAATAATACGCCAGGTCTAACCGCTCGTCCCTGTGTGCCGTGTCCGTGGAAGAAGAAGAACGCTCAGTCTCCTGCAGCTAATGCTTTCGCTCCATAGTCGGTTCAGCAGCATTGAACCCTCCTAATTTTATTTTTTTTGTTGTGAAAGCATTAATACGCCAGGTCTAACCGCTCGTCGCTGTGTGCCGTGTCCGTGGAAGAAGAAGAACGCTCGGTCTCCTGCAGCTAATGCTTTGCTCCATAGTCGGTTCAGCAGCATTGAACCCTCCTAATTTTATTTTTTTTTTGTTGGGAAAGCAATGCTACGCCAGGTCTAACCGCTCGTCGCTGTGTGCCGTGTCAATGGAAGAAGAAGAACGCTCGGTCTCCTGCAGCTAATGCTTTCGCTCCATAGTCGGTTCAGGAGCGTTGAACGCTCATTTTATTTTTTTTTTGTTGGGAAAGCAATGCTACGCCAGGTCTAACCGCTCGTCGCTGTGTGCCGTGTCCGTGGAAGAAGAACGCTCGGTCTCCTGCAGCTAATTCTTTCGCTCCATAGTCGGTTCAGCAGCATTGAACCCTCCTAATTTAATTTTTTTTGTTGTGAAAGCATTATTCCGCCAGGTCTAAGCGCTCGTCGCTGTGTGCCGTGTCCGTGGAAGAAGACGAACGCTCGGTCTCCTGCAGGCTAATGCTTTCGCTCCATAGTCGGTTCAGCAGCATTGAACCCTCCTCATTTTATTTTTTTTTGTTGGGAAAGCAATGCTACGCCAGGTCTAACCGCTCGTCGCTGTGTGCCGTGTCCGTGGAAGAAGAAGAACGCTCGGCCTCCTGCAGCTAATGCTTTCACTCCATAGTCGCCTCAGCAGCGTTGAACCCTCATTTTATTTTTTTGTTGCGAAAGCAATGCTACGCCAGGTCTAAAAGCTCGTCGCTGTGTGCCGTGTCTGTGGAAGAAGAACGCTCGGTCTCCTGCAGCTAATGCTTTCGCTCCATAGTCGGTTCAGGAGCGTTGAACGCTCATTTTATTTTTTTTTTGTTGGGAAAGCAATGCTACGCCAGGTCTAACCGCTCGTCGCTGTGTGCCGTGTCCGTGGAAGAAGAAGAACGCTCGGTCTCCTGCAGCTAATGCTTTCGCTCCATAGTCGGTTCAGCAGCATTGAACCCTCCTCATTTTATTTTTTTTTTGTTGGGAAGGCAATGCTACGCCAGGTCTAACCGCTCGTCGCTGTGTGCCGTGTCCGTGGAAGAAGAAGAACGCTCGGTCTCCTGCAGCTAATGCTTTCGCTCCATAGTCGGTTCAGGAGCGTTGAACGCTCATTTTATTTTTTTTTTGTTGGGAAAGCAATGCTACGCCAGGTCTAACCGCTCGTCGCTGTGTGCCGTGTCCGTGGAAGAAGAAGAACGCTCGGTCTCCTGCAGCTAATTCTTTCGCTCCATAGTCGGTTCAGCAGCATTGAACCCTCCTCATTTTATTTTTTTTTTGTTGGGAAGGCAATGCTACGCCAGGTCTAACCGCTCGTCGCTGTGTGCCGTGTCCGTGGAAGAAGAAGAACGCTCGGTCTCCTGCAGCTAATGCTTTCGCTCCATAGTCGGTTCAGGAGCGTTGAACGCTCATTTTATTTTTTTTTGTTGGGAAAGCAATGCTACGCCAGGTCTAACCGCTCGTCGCTGTGTGCCGTGTCCGTGTAAGAAGAAGAACGCTCGGTCTCCTGCAGCTAGTGCTTTCACTCCATAGTCGGTTCAGCAGCATTGAACCCTCCTCATTTTATTTTTTTTTTGTTGGGAAAGCAATGCTACGCCAGGTCTAACCGCTCGTCGCTGTGTGCCGTGTCCGTGGAAGAAGAAGAACGCTCGGTCTCCTGCAGCTAATGCTTTCGCTCCATAGTCGGTTCAGGAGCGTTGAACGCTCATTTTATTTTTTTTTTGTTGGGAAAGCAATGCTACGCCAGGTCTAACCGCTCGTCGCTGTGTGCCGTGTCTGTGGAAGAAGAAGAACGCTCGGTCTCCTGTAGCTAATGCTTTCGCTCCATAGTCGGTTCAGCAGCATTGAACCCTCCTCATTTTATTTTTTTTTGTTGGGAAAGCAATGCTACGCCAGGTCTAACCGCTCGTCGCTGTGTGCCGTGTCCGTGGAAGAAGACGAACGCTCGGTCTCCTGCAGGCTAATGCTTTCGCTCCATAGTCGGTTCAGCAGCATTGAACCCTCCTCATTTTATTTTTTTTTGTTGTGAAAGCAATAATACGCCAGGTCTAACCGCTCGTCGCTGTGTGCCGTGTCCGTGGAAGAAGAAGAACGCTCGGTCTCCTGCAGCTCATGCTTTCGCTCCATAGTCGGTTCAGCAGCATTGAACCCTCCTAATTTTATTTTTTTTGTTGTGAAAACATTAATACGCCAGGTCTAACCGCTCGTCGCTGTGTGCCGTGTCCGTGGAAGAAGAAGAACGCTCGGTCTCCTGCAGCTAATGCTTTCGCTCCATAGTCGGTTCAGCAGCATTGAACCCTCCTCATTTTATTTTTTTGTTGTTGGGAAAGCAATGCTACGCCAGGTCTAACCCTCGTCGCTGTGTGCCGTGTCCGTGGAAGGAGAACGCTCAGTCTCCTGCAGCTAATGCTTTCGCTCCATAGTCGGTTCAGCAGCATTGAACCCTCCTCATTTTATTTTTTTTTGTTGGGAAAGCAATGTTATGCCAGGTCTAACCGCTCGTCACTGTGTGCCGTGTCCGTGGAAGAAGAAGAACGCTAGGTCTCCTGCAGCTAATGCTTTCGCTCCATAGTCGGTTCAGGAGCGTTGAACGCTCATTTTATTTTTTTTTTGTTGGGAAAGCAAGGCTACGCCAGGTCTAACCGCTCGTCGCTGTGTGCCGTGTCCGTGGAAGAAGAAGAACGCTCGGTCTCCTGCAGCTAATGCTTTCGCTCCATAGTCGGTTCAGCAGCATTGAACCCTCCTAATTTTATTTTTTTTGTTGTGAAAGCATTAATACGCCAGGTCTAACCGCTCGTCGCTGTGTGCCGTGTCCGTGGAAGAAGACGAACGCTCGGTCTCCTGCAGCTAATGCTTTCGCTCCATAGTCGGTTCAGCAGCATTGAACCCTCCTCATTTTATTTTTTTTTTGTTGTGAAAGCAATAATACGCCAGGTCTAACCGCTCGTCCCTGTGTGCCGTGTCCGTGGAAGAAGAAGAACGCTCAGTCTCCTGCAGCTAATGCTTTCGCTCCATAGTCGGTTCAGCAGCATTGAACCCTCCTAATTTTATTTTTTTTGTTGTGAAAGCATTAATACGCCAGGTCTAACCGCTCGTCGCTGTGTGCCGTGTCCGTGGAAGAAGAACGCTCGGTCTCCTGCAGCTAATTCTTTCGCTCCATAGTCGGTTCAGCAGCATTGAACCCTCCTAATTTAATTTTTTTTGTTGTGAAAGCATTATTCCGCCAGGTCTAAGCGCTCGTCGCTGTGTGCCGTGTCCGTGGAAGAAGACGAACGCTCGGTCTCCTGCAGGCTAATGCTTTCGCTCCATAGTCGGTTCAGCAGCATTGAACCCTCCTCATTTTATTTTTTTTTGTTGGGAAAGCAATGCTACGCCAGGTCTAACCGCTCGTCGCTGTGTGCCGTGTCCGTGGAAGAAGAAGAACGCTCGGCCTCCTGCAGCTAATGCTTTCACTCCATAGTCGCCTCAGCAGCGTTGAACCCTCATTTTATTTTTTTGTTGCGAAAGCAATGCTACGCCAGGTCTAAAAGCTCGTCGCTGTGTGCCGTGTCTGTGGAAGAAGAACGCTCGGTCTCCTGCAGCTAATGCTTTCGCTCCATAGTCGGTTCAGGAGCGTTGAACGCTCATTTTATTTTTTTTTTGTTGGGAAAGCAATGCTACGCCAGGTCTAACCGCTCGTCGCTGTGTGCCGTGTCCGTGGAAGAAGAAGAACGCTCGGTCTCCTGCAGCTAATGCTTTCGCTCCATAGTCGGTTCAGCAGCATTGAACCCTCCTCATTTTATTTTTTTTTTGTTGGGAAGGCAATGCTACGCCAGGTCTAACCGCTCGTCGCTGTGTGCCGTGTCCGTGGAAGAAGAAGAACGCTCGGTCTCCTGCAGCTAATGCTTTCGCTCCATAGTCGGTTCAGGAGCGTTGAACGCTCATTTTATTTTTTTTTTGTTGGGAAAGCAATGCTACGCCAGGTCTAACCGCTCGTCGCTGTGTGCCGTGTCCGTGGAAGAAGAAGAACGCTCGGTCTCCTGCAGCTAATTCTTTCGCTCCATAGTCGGTTCAGCAGCATTGAACCCTCCTCATTTTATTTTTTTTTTGTTGGGAAGGCAATGCTACGCCAGGTCTAACCGCTCGTCGCTGTGTGCCGTGTCCGTGGAAGAAGAAGAACGCTCGGTCTCCTGCAGCTAATGCTTTCGCTCCATAGTCGGTTCAGGAGCGTTGAACGCTCATTTTATTTTTTTTTGTTGGGAAAGCAATGCTACGCCAGGTCTAACCGCTCGTCGCTGTGTGCCGTGTCCGTGTAAGAAGAAGAACGCTCGGTCTCCTGCAGCTAGTGCTTTCACTCCATAGTCGGTTCAGCAGCATTGAACCCTCCTCATTTTATTTTTTTTTTGTTGGGAAAGCAATGCTACGCCAGGTCTAACCGCTCGTCGCTGTGTGCCGTGTCCGTGGAAGAAGAAGAACGCTCGGTCTCCTGCAGCTAATGCTTTCGCTCCATAGTCGGTTCAGGAGCGTTGAACGCTCATTTTATTTTTTTTTTGTTGGGAAAGCAATGCTACGCCAGGTCTAACCGCTCGTCGCTGTGTGCCGTGTCTGTGGAAGAAGAAGAACGCTCGGTCTCCTGTAGCTAATGCTTTCGCTCCATAGTCGGTTCAGCAGCATTGAACCCTCCTCATTTTATTTTTTTTTGTTGGGAAAGCAATGCTACGCCAGGTCTAACCGCTCGTCGCTGTCTGCCGTGTCCGTGGAAGAAGAAGAACGCTCGGTCTCCTGCAGCTAATGCTTTCGCTCCATAGTCGGTTAAGGAGCGTTGAACGCTCATTTTATTTTTTTGTTGTTGTGAAAGCAATAATACGCCAGGTCTAACCGCTCGTCGCTGTGTGCCGTGTCCGTGGAAGAAGAAGAACGCTCGGTCTCCTGCAGCTAATGCTTTCGCTCCATAGTCGGTTCAGCAGCATTGAATCCTCCTCATTTTATTTTTTTTTGTTGTGAATTCAATAATATGCAAGGTCTAACCGCTCGTCGTTGTGTGCCGTGTCCGTGGAAGAAGAAGAACGCTCGGTCTCCTGCAGCTAATGCTTTCGCTCCATAGTCGTTTCAGCAGCATTGAACCCTCCTAATTTTATTTTTTTTTGTTGTCAAAGCATTAATACGCCAGGTCTAACCGCTCGTCGCTGTGTGCCATGTCCGTGGAAGAAGAAGAACACTCGGTCTCCTGCAGCTAATGCTTCCGCTCCATAGTCGGTTCAGCAGCATTGAACCCTCCTCATTTTATTTTTTTTTGTTGGGAAAGCAATGCTACGCCAGGTCTAACCGCTCGTCGCTGTGTGCCGTGTCCGTGGAAGAAGAAGAACGCTCGGCCTCCTGCAGCTAATGCTTTCACTCCATAGTCGCCTCAGCAGCGTTGAACCCTCATTTTATTTTTTTGTTGCGAAAGCAATGCTACGCCAGGTCTAAAAGCTCGTCGCTGTGTGCCGTGTCTGTGGCAGAAGAACGCTCGGTCTCCTGCAGCTAATGCTTTCGCTCCATAGTCGGTTCAGGAGCGTTGAACGCTCATTTTATTTTTTTTTTTGTTGGGAAAGCAATGCTACGCCAGGTATAACCACTCGTCGCTGTGTGCCGTGTCCGTGGAAGAAGAACGCTCGGTCTCCTGCAGCTAATTCTTTCGCTCCATAGGCGGTTCAGCAGCATTGAACCCTCCTAATTTAATTTTTTTTTGTTGTGAAAGCATTATTCCGCCAGGTCTAAGCGCTCGTCGCTGTGTGCCGTGTCCGTGGAAGAAGACGAACGCTCGGTCTCCTGCAGGCTAATGCTTTCGCTCCATAGTCGGTTCAGCAGCATTGAACCCTCCTCATTTTATTTTTTTTTGTTGTGAAAGCAATAATACGCCAGGTCTAACCGCTCGTCGCTGTGTGCCGTGTCCGTGGAAGAAGAAGAACGCTCGGTCTCCTGCAGCTCATGCTTTCGCTCCATAGTCGGTTCAGCAGCATTGAACCCTCCTAATTTTATTTTTTTTGTTGTGAAAACATTAATACGCCAGGTCTAACCGCTCGTCGCTGTGTGCCGTGTCCGTGGAAGAAGAAGAACGCTCGGTCTCCTGCAGCTAATGCTTTCGCTCCATAGTCGGTTCAGCAGCATTGAACCCTCCTCATTTTATTTTTTTGTTGTTGGGAAAGCAATGCTACGCCAGGTCTAACCCTCGTCGCTGTGTGCCGTGTCCGTGGAAGGAGAACGCTCAGTCTCCTGCAGCTAATGCTTTCGCTCCATAGTCGGTTCAGCAGCATTGAACCCTCCTCATTTTATTTTTTTTTGTTGGGAAAGCAATGTTATGCCAGGTCTAACCGCTCGTCACTGTGTGCCGTGTCCGTGGAAGAAGAAGAACGCTAGGTCTCCTGCAGCTAATGCTTTCGCTCCATAGTCGGTTCAGGAGCGTTGAACGCTCATTTTATTTTTTTTTTGTTGGGAAAGCAAGGCTACGCCAGGTCTAACCGCTCGTCGCTGTGTGCCGTGTCCGTGGAAGAAGAAGAACGCTCGGTCTCCTGCAGCTAATGCTTTCGCTCCATAGTCGGTTCAGCAGCATTGAACCCTCCTAATTTTATTTTTTTTGTTGGGAAAGCAATGCTACGCCAGGTCTAACCGCTCGTCGCTGTGTGCCGTGTCCCTGGAAGAAGAACGCTCGGTCTCCTGCAGCTAATGCTTTCGCTCCATAGTCGGTTCAGGAGCGTTGAACGCTCATTTTATTTTTTTTTTGTTGGGAAAGCAATGCTACGCCAGGTCCAACCGCTCGTCGCTGTGTGCCGTGTCCGTGGAAGAAGAAGAACGCTCGGTCTCCTGCAGCTAATGCTTTCGCTCCATAGTTGGTTCAGCAGCATTGAACCCTCCTCATTTTATTTTTTTTTGTTGGGAAAGCAATGCTACGCCAGGTCTAACCGCTCGTCGCTGTGTGCCGTGTCCGTAGAAGAAGACGAACGCTCGGTCTCCTGCAGGCAATGCTTTCGCTCCATAGTCGGTTCAGCAGCATTGAACCCTCCTCATTTTATTTTTTTGTTGTTGTGAAAGCAATAATACGCCAGGTCTAACCGCTCGTCGCTGTGTGCCGTGTCCGTGGAAGAAGAAGAACGCTCGGTCTCCTGCAGCTAATGCTTTCGCTCCATAGTCTGT
This sequence comes from Amblyomma maculatum, assembly GCF_055883805.1. Taxonomy (NCBI): domain Eukaryota; kingdom Metazoa; phylum Arthropoda; class Arachnida; order Ixodida; family Ixodidae; genus Amblyomma; species Amblyomma maculatum. The sequence goes on from NW_028146738.1 coordinate 17,754,995, forward strand.
TCAGCAGCATTGAACCCTCCTAATTTTATTTTTTTTGTTGTGAAAGCATTAATACGCCAGGTCTAACCGCTCGTCGCTGTGTGCCGTGTCCGTGGAAGATGACGAACGCTCGGTCTCCTGCAGCTAATGCTTTCGCTCCATAGTCGCTTCAGGAGCGTTCAACGCTCATTTTATTTTTTTTTTGTTGGGAAAGCAATGCTACGCCAGGTCTAACCGCTCGTCGCTGTGTGCCGTGTCCGTGGAAGAAGAAGAACGCTCGGTCTCCTGCAGCTAATGCTTTCGCTCCATAGTCTGTTCAGCAGCATTGACCCCTCCTAATTTTATTTTTTTTGTTGTGAAAGCATTAATACGCCAGGTCTAACCGCTCGTCGCTGTGTGCCGTGTCCGTGGAAGAAGACGAACGCTCGGTCTCCTGCAGCTAATGCTTTCGCTCCATAGTCGGTTCAGCAGCATTGAACCCTCCTCATTTTATTTTTTTTTGTTGTGAAAGCAATAATACGCCAGGTCTAACCGCTCGTCGCTGTGTGCCGTGTCCGTGGAAGAAGAAGAACGCTCGGTCTCCTGCAGCTCATGCTTTCGCTCCATAGTCGGTTCAGCAGCATTGAACCCTCCTAATTTTATTTTTTTTTGTTGTGAAAACATTAATACGCCAGGTCTAACCGCTCGTCGCTGTGTGCCGTGTCCGTGGAAGAAGAAGAACACTCGGTCTCCTGCAGCTAATGCTTTCGCTCCATAGTCTGTTCAGCAGCATTGACCCCTCCTAATTTTATTTTTTTTTGTTGTGAAAGCATTAATACGCCAGGTCTAACCGCTCGTCGCTGTGTGCCGTGTCCGTGGAAGAAGACGAACGCTCGGTCTCCTGCACCTAATGCTTTCGCTCCATAGTCGGTTCAGCAGCATTGAACCCTCCTCATTTTATTTTTTTTTTGTTGTGAAAGCAATAATACGCCAGGTCTAACCGCTCGTCGCTGTGTGCCGTGTCCGTGGAAGAAGAAGAACGCTCGGTCTCCTGCAGCTAAAGCTTTCGCTCCATAGTCGGTTCAGCAGCATTGAACCCCCTTAATTTTATTTTTTTTGTTGTGAAAGCATTAATACGCCAGGTCTAACCGCTCGTCGCTGTGTGCCGTGTCCGTGGAAGAAGAAGAACGCTCGGTCTCCTGCAGCTAATGCTTTCGCTCCATAGTCGGTTCAGCAGCATTGAACCCTCTTCATTTTATTTTTTTGTTGTTGGGAAAGCAATGCTACGCCAGGTCTAACCGCTCGTCGCTGTGTGCCGTGTCCGTGGAAGAAGAAGAACCCTCGGTCTCCTGCAGCTAATGCTTTCGCTCCATAGTCGGTTCAGGAGCGTTGAACCCTCATTTTATTTTTTTTTTGTTGGGAAAGCAATGCTACGCCAGGTCTAACCGCTCGTCACTGTGTGCCGTGTCCGTGGAAGAAGAAGAACGCTCGGTCTCCTGCAGCTAATGCTTTCGCTCCATAGTCGGTTCAGGAGCGTTGAACGCTCATTTTATTTTTTTTTTGTTGGGATGCAATGCTATGCCAGGTCTAACCGCTCGTCGCTGTGTGCCGTGTCCGTGGAAGAAGAAGAACGCTCGGTCTCCTGCAGCTAATGCTTTCGCTCCATAGTGGGTTCAGCAGCATTGAACCCTCCTCATTTTATTTTTTTTTGTTGGGAAAGCAATGCTACGCCAGGTCTAACCGCTCGTCGCTGTGTGCCGTGTCCGTGGAAGAAGAAGAACGCTCGGTCTCCTGCAGCTAATGCTTTCGCTCCATAGTCGGTTCAGGAGCGTTGAACGCTCATTTTATTTTTTTTGTTGGGAAAGCAATGCTACGCCAGGTCTAACCGCTCGTCGCTGTGTGCCGTGTCCGTGGAAGAAGAACGCTCGGTCTCCTGCAGCTAATGCTTTCGCTCCATAGTCGGTTCAGCAGCATTGAACCCTCCTCATTTTATTTTTTTTTTGTTGGGAAAGCAATGCTACGCCAGGTCTAACCGCTCGTCGCTGTGTGCCGTGTCCGTGGAAGAAGAAGAACGCTGGCTCTCCTGCAGCTAATGCTTTCGCTCCATAGTCGGTTCAGCAGCATTGAACCCTCCTAATTTTATTTTTTTTGTTGTGAAAGCATTAATACGCCAGGTCTAACCGCTCGTCGCTGTGTGCCGTGTCCGTGGAAGAAGAAGAACACTCGGTCTCCTGCAGCTAATGCTTTCACTCCATAGTCGGTTCAGCAGCATTGAACCCTCTTCATTTTATTTTTTTGTTGTTGGGAAAGCAATGCTACGCCAGGTCTAACCGCTCGTCGCTGTGTGCCGCGTCCGTGGAAGAAGAAGAACCCTCGGTCTCCTGCAGCTAATGCTTTCGCTCCATAGTCGGTTCAGGAGCGTTGAACGCTCATTTTATTTTTTTTTGTGTTGGGAAAGCAATGCTACGCCAGGTCTAACCGCTCGTCACTGTGTGCCGTGTCCGTGGAAGAAGAAGAACGCTCGGTCTCCAGCAGCTAATGCTTTCGCTCCATAGTCGGTTCAGGAGCGTTGAACGCTCATTTTTTTTTTGTTGGAATGCAATGCTACGCCAGGTCTAACCGCTCGTCGCTGTGTGCCGTGTCCGTGGAAGAAGAAGAACGCTCGGTCTCCTGCAGCTAATGCTTTCGCTCCATAGTCGGTTCAGCAGCATTGAACCCTCCTAATTTTATTTTTTTTTGTTGGGAAAGCAATGCTACGCCAGGTCTACCCGCTCGTCGCTGTGTGCCGTGTCCGTGGAAGAAGAAGAACGCTCGGTCTCCTGCAGCTAATGCTTTCGCTCCATAGTCGGTTCAGCAGCATTGAACCCTCCTCATTTTATTTTTTTTTGTTGGGAAAGCAATGCTACGCCAGGTCTAACCGCTCGTCGCTGTGTGCCGTGTCCGTGGAAGAAGAAGAACGCTCGGTCTCCTGCAGCTAATGCTTTCGCTCCATAGTCGGTTCAGGAGCGTTGAACGCTCATTTTATTTTTTTTTGTTGGCAAAGCAATGCTACGCCAGGTCTAACCGCTCGTCGCTGTGTGCCGTGTCCGTGGAAGAAGAAGAACGCTCGGTCTCCTGCAGCTAATGCTTTCGCTCCATAGTCGGTTCAGCAGCATTGAACCCTCCTCATTTTATTTTTTTTTTTGTTGGGAAAGCAATGCTACGCAAGGTCTAACCGCTCGTCGCTGTGTGCCGTGTCCGTGGAAGAAGAAGAACGCTCGGTCTCCTGCAGCTAATGCTTTCGCTCCATAGTCGGTTCAGGAGCGTTGAACGCTCATTTTATTTTTTTTTGTTGGGAAAGCAATGCTACGCCAGGTCTAACCGCTCGTCGCTGTGTGCCGTGTCGGTGGAAGAAGAAGAACGCTCGGTCTCCTGCAGCTAATGCTTTCGCTCCATAGTCGGTTCAGCAGCATTGAACCCTCCTCATTTTATTTTTTTTGTTGGGAAAGCAATGCTACGCCAGGTATAACCGCTCGTCGCTGTGTGCCGTGTCCGTGGAAGAAGAAGAACGCTCGGTCTCCTGCAGCTAATGCTTTCGCTCCATAGTCGGTTCAGCAGCATTGAACCCTCCTAATTTAATTTTTTTTTGTTGTGAAAGCATTAATACGCCACGTCTAACCGCTCGTCGCTGTGTGCCGTGTCCGTGGAAGAAGACGAACGCTCGGTCTCCTGCAGCTAATGCTTTCGCTCCATAGTCGGTTCAGCAGCATTGAACCCTCCTCATTTTATTTTTTTTTTGTTGTGAAAGCAATAATACGCCAGGTCTAACCGCTCGTCGCTGTGTGCCGTGTCCGTGGAAGAAGAAGAACGCTCGGTCTCCTGCAGCTAATGCTTTCGCTCCATAGTCGGTTCAGCAGCATTGAACCCTCCTAATTTTATTTTTTTTGTTGTGAAAGCATTAATACGCCAGGTCTAACCGCTCGTCGCTGTGTGCCGTGTCCGTGGAAGAAGAAGAACGCTCGGTCTCCTGCAGCTAATGCTTTCGCTCCATAGTTGGTTCAGCAGCATTGAACCCTCTTCATTTTATTTTTTTGTTGTTGGGAAAGCAATGCTACGCCAGGTCTAACTGCCCGTCGCTGTGTGCCGTGTCCGTGGAAGAAGAAGAACCCTCGGTCTCCTGCAGCTAATGCTTTCGCTCCATAGTCGGTTCAGGAGCGTTCAACGCTCATTTTATTTTTTTTGTTGGGAAAGCAATGCTACGCCAGGTCTAACCGCTCGTCACTGTGTGCCGTGTCCGTGGAAGAAGAAGAACGCTCGGTCTCCTGCAGATAATGCTTTGGCTCCATAGTCGGTTCAGGAGCGTTGAACGCTCATTTTATTTTTTTTTTGTTGGGATGCAATGCTACGCCAGGCTAACCGCTCGTCGCTGTGTGCCGTGTCCTTGGAAGAAGGAGAACGCTCGGTCTCCTGCAGCTAATGCTTTCGCTCCATAGTCGGTTCAGCAGCATTGAACCCTCCTAATTTTATTTTTTTTGTTGTGAAAGCATTAATACGCCAGGTCTAGCCGCTCGTCGCTGTGTGCCGTGTCCGTGGTAGAAGAAGAACGCTCGGTCTAATGCAGCTAATGCTTTCGCTCCATAGTCGGTTCAGCAGCATTGAACGCTCTTCATTTTATTTTTTTGTTGTTGGGAAAGCAATGCTACGCCAGGTCTAACCGCTCGTCGCTGTGTGCCGTGTCCGTGGAAGAAGAACCCTCGGTCTCCTGCAGCTAATGCTTTCGCTCCATAGTTGGTTCAGCAGCATTGAACCCTCTTCATTTTATTTTTTTGTTGTTGGGAAAGCAATGCTACGCCAGGTCTAACTGCTCGTCGCTGTGTGCCGTGTCCGTGGAAGAAGAAGAACCCTCGGTCTCCTGCAGCTAATGCTTTCGCTCCATAGTCGGTTCAGGAGCGTTCAACGCTCATTTTATTTTTTTTGTTGGGAAAGCAATGCTACGCCAGGTCTAACCGCTCGTCACTGTGTGCCGTGTCCGTGGAAGAAGAAGAACGCTCGATCTCCTGCAGATAATGCTTTGGCTCCATAGTCGGTTCAGGAGCGTTGAACGCTCATTTTATTTTTTTTTGTTGGGATGCAATGCTACGCCAGGACTAACCGCTCGTCGCTGTGTGCCGTGTCCTTGGAAGAAGGAGAACGCTCGGTCTCCTGCAGCTAATGCTTTCGCTCCATAGTCGGTTCAGCAGCATTGGACCCTCCTAATTTTATTTTTTTTGTTGTGAAAGCATTAATACGCCAGGTCTAGCCGCTCGTCGCTGTGTGCCGTGTCCGTGGTAGAAAAAGAACGCTCGGTCTAATGCAGCTAATGCTTTCGCTCCATAGTCGGTTCAGCAGCATTGAACCCTCTTCATTTTATTTTTTTGTTGTTGGGAAAGCAATGCTACGCCAGGTCTAACCGCTCGTCGCTGTGTGCCGTATCCGTGGAAGAAGAAGAACCCTCGGTCTCCTGCAGCTAATGCTTTCGCTCCATAGTCGGTTCAGGAGCGTTGAACACTCATTTTATTTTTTTGTTGTTGGGAAAGCAATGCTACGCCAGGTCTAACCGCTCGTCGCTGTGTGCCGTGTCCGTGGAAGAAGAAGAACGCTCGGTCTCCTGCAGCTAATGCTTTCGCTCCATAGTCGGTTCAGGAGCGTTGAACGCTCATTTTATTTTTTTTTGTTGGCAAAGCAATGCTACGCCAGGTCTAACCGCTCGTCGCTGTGTGCCGTGTCCGTGGAAGAAGAAGAACGCTCGGTCTCCTGCAGCTAATGCTTTCGCTCCATAGTCGGTTCAGCAGCATTGAACCCTCCTCATTTTATTTTTTTTTTTGTTGGGAAAGCAATGCTACGCAAGGTCTAACCGCTCGTCGCTGTGTGCCGTGTCCGTGGAAGAAGAAGAACGCTCGGTCTCCTGCAGCTAATGCTTTCGCTCCATAGTCGGTTCAGGAGCGTTGAACGCTCATTTTATTTTTTTTTGTTGGGAAAGCAATGCTACGCCAGGTCTAACCGCTCGTCGCTGTGTGCCGTGTCGGTGGAAGAAGAAGAACGCTCGGTCTCCTGCAGCTAATGCTTTCGCTCCATAGTCGGTTCAGCAGCATTGAACCCTCCTCATTTTATTTTTTTTGTTGGGAAAGCAATGCTACGCCAGGTATAACCGCTCGTCGCTGTGTGCCGTGTCCGTGGAAGAAGAAGAACGCTCGGTCTCCTGCAGCTAATGCTTTCGCTCCATAGTCGGTTCAGCAGCATTGAACCCTCCTAATTTAATTTTTTTTTGTTGTGAAAGCATTAATACGCCACGTCTAACCGCTCGTCGCTGTGTGCCGTGTCCGTGGAAGAAGACGAACGCTCGGTCTCCTGCAGCTAATGCTTTCGCTCCATAGTCGGTTCAGCAGCATTGAACCCTCCTCATTTTATTTTTTTTTTGTTGTGAAAGCAATAATACGCCAGGTCTAACCGCTCGTCGCTGTGTGCCGTGTCCGTGGAAGAAGAAGAACGCTCGGTCTCCTGCAGCTAATGCTTTCGCTCCATAGTCGGTTCAGCAGCATTGAACCCTCCTAATTTTATTTTTTTTGTTGTGAAAGCATTAATACGCCAGGTCTAACCGCTCGTCGCTGTGTGCCGTGTCCGTGGAAGAAGAAGAACGCTCGGTCTCCTGCAGCTAATGCTTTCGCTCCATAGTTGGTTCAGCAGCATTGAACCCTCTTCATTTTATTTTTTTGTTGTTGGGAAAGCAATGCTACGCCAGGTCTAACTGCCCGTCGCTGTGTGCCGTGTCCGTGGAAGAAGAAGAACCCTCGGTCTCCTGCAGCTAATGCTTTCGCTCCATAGTCGGTTCAGGAGCGTTCAACGCTCATTTTATTTTTTTTGTTGGGAAAGCAATGCTACGCCAGGTCTAACCGCTCGTCACTGTGTGCCGTGTCCGTGGAAGAAGAAGAACGCTCGGTCTCCTGCAGATAATGCTTTGGCTCCATAGTCGGTTCAGGAGCGTTGAACGCTCATTTTATTTTTTTTTTGTTGGGATGCAATGCTACGCCAGGCTAACCGCTCGTCGCTGTGTGCCGTGTCCTTGGAAGAAGGAGAACGCTCGGTCTCCTGCAGCTAATGCTTTCGCTCCATAGTCGGTTCAGCAGCATTGAACCCTCCTAATTTTATTTTTTTTGTTGTGAAAGCATTAATACGCCAGGTCTAGCCGCTCGTCGCTGTGTGCCGTGTCCGTGGTAGAAGAAGAACGCTCGGTCTAATGCAGCTAATGCTTTCGCTCCATAGTCGGTTCAGCAGCATTGAACGCTCTTCATTTTATTTTTTTGTTGTTGGGAAAGCAATGCTACGCCAGGTCTAACCGCTCGTCGCTGTGTGCCGTGTCCGTGGAAGAAGAACCCTCGGTCTCCTGCAGCTAATGCTTTCGCTCCATAGTTGGTTCAGCAGCATTGAACCCTCTTCATTTTATTTTTTTGTTGTTGGGAAAGCAATGCTACGCCAGGTCTAACTGCTCGTCGCTGTGTGCCGTGTCCGTGGAAGAAGAAGAACCCTCGGTCTCCTGCAGCTAATGCTTTCGCTCCATAGTCGGTTCAGGAGCGTTCAACGCTCATTTTATTTTTTTTGTTGGGAAAGCAATGCTACGCCAGGTCTAACCGCTCGTCACTGTGTGCCGTGTCCGTGGAAGAAGAAGAACGCTCGATCTCCTGCAGATAATGCTTTGGCTCCATAGTCGGTTCAGGAGCGTTGAACGCTCATTTTATTTTTTTTTGTTGGGATGCAATGCTACGCCAGGACTAACCGCTCGTCGCTGTGTGCCGTGTCCTTGGAAGAAGGAGAACGCTCGGTCTCCTGCAGCTAATGCTTTCGCTCCATAGTCGGTTCAGCAGCATTGGACCCTCCTAATTTTATTTTTTTTGTTGTGAAAGCATTAATACGCCAGGTCTAGCCGCTCGTCGCTGTGTGCCGTGTCCGTGGTAGAAAAAGAACGCTCGGTCTAATGCAGCTAATGCTTTCGCTCCATAGTCGGTTCAGCAGCATTGAACCCTCTTCATTTTATTTTTTTGTTGTTGGGAAAGCAATGCTACGCCAGGTCTAACCGCTCGTCGCTGTGTGCCGTATCCGTGGAAGAAGAAGAACCCTCGGTCTCCTGCAGCTAATGCTTTCGCTCCATAGTCGGTTCAGGAGCGTTGAACACTCATTTTATTTTTTTGTTGTTGGGAAAGCAATGCTACGCCAGGTCTAACTGCTCGTCGCTGTGTGCCGTGTCCGTGGAAGAAGAAGAACCCTCGGTCTCCTGCAGCTAATGCTTTCGCTCCATAGTCGGTTCAGGAGCGTTCAACGCTCATTTTATTTTTTTTTGTTGGGAAAGCAATGCTACGCCAGGTCTAACCGCTCGTCACTGTGTGCCGTGTCCGTGGAAGAAGAAGAACGCTCGGTCTCCTGCAGATAATGCTTTGGCTCCATAGTCGGTTCAGGAGCGTTGAACGCTCATTTTATTTTTTTTTTTGTTGGGATGCAATGCTACGCCAGGACTAACCGCTCGTCGCTGTGTGCCGTGTCCTTGGAAGAAGGAGAACGCTCGGTCTCCTGCAGCTAATGCTTTCGCTCCATAGTCGGTTCAGCAGCATTGGACCCTCCTAATTTTATTTTTTTTGTTGTGAAAGCATTAATACGCCAGGTCTAGCCGCTCGTCGCTGTGTGCCGTGTCCGTGGTAGAAGAAGAACGCTCGGTCTAATGCAGCTAATGCTTTCGCTCCATAGTCGGTTCAGCAGCATTGAACCCTCTTCATTTTATTTTTTTGTTGTTGGGAAAGCAATGCTACGCCAGGTCTAACCGCTCGTCGCTGTGTGCCGTGTCCGTGGAAGAAGAAGAACCCTCGGTCTCCTGCAGCTAATGCTTTCGCTCCATAGTCGGTTCAGGAGCGTTGAACACTCATTTTATTTTTTTTTTGTTGGGAAAGCAATGCTACGCCAGGAGTAACCGCTCGTCACTGTGTGCCGTGTCCGTGGAAGAAGAAGAACGCTCGGTCTCCTGCAGCTAATGCTTTCGCTCCATAGTCGGTTCAGGAGCGTTGAACGCTCATTTTATTTTTTTTTTGTTGGGATGCAATGCTACGCTAGGTCTAACCGCTCGTCGCTGTGTGCCGTGTCCGTGGAAGAAGAAGAACGCTCGGTCTCCTGCAGCTAATGCTTTCGCTCCATAGTCGGTTCAGCAGCATTGAACCCTCCTAATTTTATTTTTTTTTTGTTGTGAAAGCATTAATACGCCAGGTCTAACCGCTCGTCGCTGTGTGCCGTGTCCGTGGAAGAAGACGAACGCTCGGTCTCCTGCACCTAATGCTTTCGCTCCATAGTCGGTTCAGCAGCATTGAACCCTCCTCATTTTATTTTTTTTTGTTGTGAAAGCAATAATACGCCAGGTCTAACCGCTCGTCGCTGTGTGCCGTGTCCGTGGAAGAAGAAGAACGCTCGGTCTCCTGCAGCTAATGCTTTCGCTCCATAGTCGGTAAAGCAGCATTGAACCCTCCTAATTTTATTTTTTTTGTTGTGAAAGCATTAATATGCCAGGTCTAACCGCTCGTCGCTGTGTGCCGTGTCCGTGGAAGAAGAAGAACACTCGGTCTCCTGCAGCTAATGCTTTCGCTCCATAGTCGGTTCAGGAGCATTGAACGCTCATTTTATTTTTTTTTGTTGGGAAAGCAATGCTACGCCAGGTCTAACCGCTCGTCGCTGTGTGCCGTGTCCGTGGAAGAAGAAGAACGCTCGGTCTCCTGCAGCTAATGCTTTCGCTCCATAGTCGGTTCAGCAGCATTGAACCCTCCTCATTTTATTTTTTTTGTTGGGAAAGCAATGCTGCGCAAGGTCTAACCGCTCGTCGCTGTGTGCCGTGTCCGTGGAAGAAGAAGAACGCTCGGTCTCCTGCAGCTAATGCTTTCGCTCCATAGTCGGTTCAGGAGCGTTGAACGCTCATTTTATTTTTTTTTGTTGGGAAAGCAATGCTACGCCAGGTCTAACCGCTCGTCGCTGTGTGCCGTGTCCGTGGAAGAAGAAGAACGCTCGGTCTCCTGCAGCTAATGCTTTCGCTCCATAGTCGGTTCAGCAGCATTGAACCCTCCTCATTTTATTTTTTTTGTTGGGAAAGCAATGCTACGCCAGGTCTAACCGCTCGTCGCTGTGTGCCGTGTCCGTGGAAGAAGAAGAACGCTCGGTCTCCTGCAGCTAATGCTTTCGCTCCATAGTCGGTTCAGCAGCATTGAACCCTCCTAATTTAATTTTTTTTTGTTGTGAAAGCATTAATACGCCAGGTCTAACCGCTCGTCGCTGTGTGCCGTGTCCGTGGAAGAAGACGAACGCTCGGTCTCCTGCAGGCTAATGCTTTCGCTCCATAGTCGGTTCAGCAGCATTGAACCCTCCTCATTTTATTTTTTTTTTGTTGTGAAAGCAATAATACGCCAGGTCTAACCGCTCGTCGCTGTGTGCCGTGTCCGTGGAAGAAGAAGAACGCTCGGTCTCCTGCAGCTCATGCTTTCGCTCCATAGTCGGTTCAGCAGCATTGAACCCTCCTAATTTTATTTTTTTTTGTTGTGAAAACATTAATACGCCAGGTCTAACCGCTCGTCGCTGTGTGCCGTGTCCGTGGAAGAAGAAGAACGCTCGGTCTCCTGCAGCTAATGCTTTCGCTCCATAGTCGGTTCAGCAGCATTGAACCCTCCTCATTTTATTTTTTTTTTTGTTGGGAAGGCAATGCTACGCCAGGTCTAACCGCTCGTCGCTGTGTGCCGTGTCCGTGGAAGAAGAAGAACGCTCGGTCTCCTGCAGCTAATGCTTTCGCTCCATAGTCGGTTCAGGAGCGTTGAACGCTCATTTTATTTTTTTTTTGTTGGGAAAGCAATGCTACGCCAGGTATAACCGCTCGTCGCTGTGTGCCGTGTCCGTGGAAGAAGAACGCTCGGTCTCCTGCAGCTAATTCTTTCGCTCCATAGTCGGTTCAGCAGCATTGAACCCTCCTAATTTAATTTTTTTTTGTTGTGAAAGCATTATTCCGCCAGGTCTAAGCGCTCGTCGCTGTGTGCCGTGTCCGTGGAAGAAGACGAACGCTCGGTCTCCTGCAGGCTAATGCTTTCGCTCCATAGTCGGTTCAGCAGCATTGAACCCTCCTCATTTTATTTTTTTTTTTGTTGTGAAAGCAATAATACGCCAGGTCTAACCGCTCGTCGCTGTGTGCCGTGTCCGTGGAAGAAGAAGAACGCTCGGTCTCCTGCAGCTCATGCTTTCGCTCCATAGTCGGTTCAGCAGCATTGAACCCTCCTAATTTTATTTTTTTTTGTTGTGAAAACATTAATACGCCAGGTCTAACCGCTCGTCGCTGTGTGCCGTGTCCGTGGAAGAAGAAGAACGCTCGGTCACCTGCAGCTAATGCTTTCGCTCCATAGTCGGTTCAGCAGCATTGAACCCTCCTCATTTTATTTTTTTGTTGTTGGGAAAGCAATGCTACGCCAGGTCTAACCCTCGTCGCTGTGTGCCGTGTCCGTGGAAGAAGAACGCTCAGTCTCCTGCAGCTAATGCTTTCGCTCCATAGTCGGTTCAGCAGCATTGAACCCTCCTCATTTTATTTTTTTTTGTTGGGAAAGCAATGTTATGCCAGGTCTAACCGCTCGTCACTGTGTGCCGTGTCCGTGGAAGAAGAAGAACGCTAGGTCTCCTGCAGCTAATGCTTTCGCTCCATAGTCGGTTCAGGAGCGTTGAACGCACATTTTATTTTTTTTTTGTTGGGAAAGCAAGGCTACGCCAGGTCTAACCGCTCGTCGCTGTGTGCCGTGTCCGTGGAAGAAGAAGAACGCTCGGTCTCCTGCAGCTAATGCTTTCGCTCCATAGTCGGTTCAGCAGCATTGAACCCTCCTAATTTTATTTTTTTTGTTGGGAAAGCAATGCTACGCCAGGTCTAACCGCTCGTCGCTGTGTGCCGTGTCCGTGGAAGAAGAAGAACGCTCGGTCTCCTGCAGCTAATGCTTTCGCTCCATAGTCGGTTCAGGAGTGTTGAACGCTCATTTTATTTTTTTTTTGTTGGGAAAGCAATGCTACGCCAGGTCCAACCGCTCGTCGCTGTGTGCCGTGTCCGTGGAAGAAGAAGAACGCTCGGTCTCCTGCAGCTAATGCTTTCGCTCCATAGTTGGTTCAGCAGCATTGAACCCTCCTCATTTTATTTTTTTTTGTTGGGAAAGCAATGCTACGCCAGGTCTAACCGATCGTCGCTCTGTGCCGTGTCCGTAGAAGAAGACGAACGCTCGGTCTCCTGCAGCTAATGCTTTCGCTCCATAGTCGGTTCAGCAGCATTGAACCCTCCTCATTTTATTTTTTTGTTGTTGTGAAAGCAATAATACGCCAGGTCTAACCGCTCGTCGCTGTGTGCCGTGTCCGTGGAAGAAGAAGAACGCTCGGTCTCCTGCAGCTAATGCTTTCGCTCCATAGTCTGTTCAGCAGCATTGAACCCTCCTAATTTTATTTTTTTTTGTTGTGAAAGCATTAATACGCCAGGTCTAACCGCTCGTCGCTGTGTGCCGTGTCCGTGGAAGATGACGAACGCTCGGTCTCCTGCAGCTAATGCTTTCGCTCCATAGTCGCTTCAGGAGCGTTCAATGCTCATTTTATTTTTTTTTTTGTTGGGAAAGCAATGCTACGCCAGGTCTAACCGCTCGTCGCTGTGTGCCGTGTCCGTGGAAGAAGAAGAACGCTCGGTCTCCTGCAGCTAATGCTTTCGCTCCATAGTCTGTTCAGCAGCATTGAACCCTCCTAATTTTATTTTTTTTGTTGTGAAAGCATTAATACGCCAGGTCTAACCGCTCGTCGCTGTGTGCCGTGTCCGTGGAAGAAGACGAACGCTCGGTCTCCTGCAGCTAATGCTTTCGCTCCATAGTCGGTTCAGCAGCATTGAACCCTCCTCATTTTATTTTTTTTTTGTTGTGAAAGCAATAATACGCCAGGTCTAACCGCTCGTCCCTGTGTGCCGTGTCCGTGGAAGAAGAAGAACGCTCAGTCTCCTGCAGCTAATGCTTTCGCTCCATAGTCGGTTCAGCAGCATTGAACCCTCCTAATTTTATTTTTTTTGTTGTGAAAGCATTAATACGCCAGGTCTAACCGCTCGTCGCTGTGTGCCGTGTCCGTGGAAGAAGAAGAACGCTCGGTCTCCTGCAGCTAATGCTTTGCTCCATAGTCGGTTCAGCAGCATTGAACCCTCCTAATTTTATTTTTTTTTGTTGGGAAAGCAATGCTACGCCAGGTCTAACCGCTCGTCGCTGTGTGCCGTGTCAATGGAAGAAGAAGAACGCTCGGTCTCCTGCAGCTAATGCTTTCGCTCCATAGTCGGTTCAGGAGCGTTGAACGCTCATTTTATTTTTTTTTGTTGGGAAAGCAATGCTACGCCAGGTCTAACCGCTCGTCGCTGTGTGCCGTGTCCGTGGAAGAAGAACGCTCGGTCTCCTGCAGCTAATTCTTTCGCTCCATAGTCGGTTCAGCAGCATTGAACCCTCCTAATTTAATTTTTTTTGTTGTGAAAGCATTATTCCGCCAGGTCTAAGCGCTCGTCGCTGTGTGCCGTGTCCGTGGAAGAAGACGAACGCTCGGTCTCCTGCAGGCTAATGCTTTCGCTCCATAGTCGGTTCAGCAGCATTGAACCCTCCTCATTTTATTTTTTTTTGTTGGGAAAGCAATGCTACGCCAGGTCTAACCGCTCGTCGCTGTGTGCCGTGTCCGTGGAAGAAGAAGAACGCTCGGCCTCCTGCAGCTAATGCTTTCACTCCATAGTCGCCTCAGCAGCGTTGAACCCTCATTTTATTTTTTTGTTGCGAAAGCAATGCTACGCCAGGTCTAAAAGCTCGTCGCTGTGTGCCGTGTCTGTGGAAGAAGAACGCTCGGTCTCCTGCAGCTAATGCTTTCGCTCCATAGTCGGTTCAGGAGCGTTGAACGCTCATTTTATTTTTTTTTTTTGTTGGGAAAGCAATGCTACGCCAGGTCTAACCGCTCGTCGCTGTGTGCCGTGTCCGTGGAAGAAGAAGAACGCTCGGTCTCCTGCAGCTAATGCTTTCGCTCCATAGTCGGTTCAGCAGCATTGAACCCTCCTCATTTTATTTTTTTTTGTTGGGAAGGCAATGCTACGCCAGGTCTAACCGCTCGTCGCTGTGTGCCGTGTCCGTGCAAGAAGAAGAACGCTCGGTCTCCTGCAGCTAATGCTTTCGCTCCATAGTCGGTTCAGGAGCGTTGAACGCTCATTTTATTTTTTTTTTGTTGGGAAAGCAATGCTACGCCAGGTCTAACCGCTCGTCGCTGTGTGCCGTGTCCGTGGAAGAAGAAGAACGCTCGGTCTCCTGCAGCTAATTCTTTCGCTCCATAGTCGGTTCAGCAGCATTGAACCCTCCTCATTTTATTTTTTTTTTGTTGGGAAGGCAATGCTACGCCAGGTCTAACCGCTCGTCGCTGTGTGCCGTGTCCGTGGAAGAAGAAGAACGCTCGGTCTCCTGCAGCTAATGCTTTCGCTCCATAGTCGGTTCAGGAGCGTTGAACGCTCATTTTATTTTTTTTTGTTGGGAAAGCAATGCTACGCCAGGTCTAACCGCTCGTCGCTGTGTGCCGTGTCCGTGTAAGAAGAAGAACGCTCGGTCTCCTGCAGCTAGTGCTTTCACTCCATAGTCGGTTCAGCAGCATTGAACCCTCCTCATTTTATTTTTTTTTTGTTGGGAAAGCAATGCTACGCCAGGTCTAACCGCTCGTCGCTGTGTGCCGTGTCCGTGGAAGAAGAAGAACGCTCGGTCTCCTGCAGCTAATGCTTTCGCTCCATAGTCGGTTCAGGAGCGTTGAACGCTCATTTTATTTTTTTTTTTGTTGGGAAAGCAATGCTACGCCAGGTCTAACCGCTCGTCGCTGTGTGCCGTGTCTGTGGAAGAAGAAGAACGCTCGGTCTCCTGTAGCTAATGCTTTCGCTCCATAGTCGGTTCAGCAGCATTGAACCCTCCTCATTTTATTTTTTTTTGTTGGGAAAGCAATGCTACGCCAGGTCTAACCGCTCGTCGCTGTCTGCCGTGTCCGTGGAAGAAGAAGAACGCTCGGTCTCCTGCAGCTAATGCTTTCGCTCCATAGTCGGTTCAGGAGCGTTGAACGCTCATTTTATGTTTTTGTTGTTGTGAAAGCAATAATACGCCAGGTCTAACCGCTCGTCGCTGTGTGCCGTGTCCGTGGAAGAAGAAGAACGCTCGGTCTCCTGCAGCTAATGCTTTCGCTCCATAGTCGGTTCAGCAGCATTGAATCCTCCTCATTTTATTTTTTTTTTGTTGTGAATTCAATAATATGCCAGGTCTAACCGCTCGTCGTTGTGTGCCGTGTCCGTGGAAGAAGAAGAACGCTCGGTCTCCTGCAGCTAATGCTTTCGCTCCATAGTCGTTTCAGCAGCATTGAACCCTCCTAATTTTATTTTTTTTTGTTGTCAAAGCATTAATACGCCAGGTCTAACCGCTCGTCGCTGTGTGCCATGTCCGTGGAAGAAGAAGAACACTCGGTCTCCTGCAGCTAATGCTTTCGCTCCATAGTCGGTTCAGCAGCATTGAACCCTCCTCATTTTATTTTTTTTTGTTGGGAAAGCAATGCTACGCCAGGTCTAACCGCTCGTCGCTGTGTGCCGTGTCCGTGGAAGAAGAAGAACGCTCGGCCTCCTGCAGCTAATGCTTTCACTCCATAGTCGCCTCAGCAGCGTTGAACCCTCATTTTATTTTTTTGTTGCGAAAGCAATGCTACGCCAGGTCTAAAAGCTCGTCGCTGTGTGCCGTGTCTGTGGCAGAAGAACGCTCGGTCTCCTGCAGCTAATGCTTTCGCTCCATAGTCGGTTCAGGAGCGTTGAACGCTCATTTTATTTTTTTTTTTGTTGGGAAAGCAATGCTACGCCAGGTATAACCACTCGTCGCTGTGTGCCGTGTCCGTGGAAGAAGAACGCTCGGTCTCCTGCAGCTAATTCTTTCGCTCCATAGTCGGTTCAGCAGCATTGAACCCTCCTAATTTAATTTTTTTTTGTTGTGAAAGCATTATTCCGCCAGGTCTAAGCGCTCGTCGCTGTGTGCCGTGTCCGTGGAAGAAGACGAACGCTCGGTCTCCTGCAGGCTAATGCTTTCGCTCCATAGTCGGTTCAGCAGCATTGAACCCTCCTCATTTTATTTTTTTTTGTTGTGAAAGCAATAATACGCCAGGTCTAACCGCTCGTCGCTGTGTGCCGTGTCCGTGGAAGAAGAAGAACGCTCGGTCTCCTGCAGCTCATGCTTTCGCTCCATAGTCGGTTCAGCAGCATTGAACCCTCCTAATTTTATTTTTTTTGTTGTGAAAACATTAATACGCCAGGTCTAACCGCTCGTCGCTGTGTGCCGTGTCCGTGGAAGAAGAAGAACGCTCGGTCTCCTGCAGCTAATGCTTTCGCTCCATAGTCGGTTCAGCAGCATTGAACCCTCCTCATTTTATTTTTTTGTTGTTGGGAAAGCAATGCTACGCCAGGTCTAACCCTCGTCGCTGTGTGCCGTGTCCGTGGAAGGAGAACGCTCAGTCTCCTGCAGCTAATGCTTTCGCTCCATAGTCGGTTCAGCAGCATTGAACCCTCCTCATTTTATTTTTTTTTGTTGGGAAAGCAATGTTATGCCAGGTCTAACCGCTCGTCACTGTGTGCCGTGTCCGTGGAAGAAGAAGAACGCTAGGTCTCCTGCAGCTAATGCTTTCGCTCCATAGTCGGTTCAGGAGCGTTGAACGCTCATTTTATTTTTTTTTTTGTTGGGAAAGCAAGGCTACGCCAGGTCTAACCGCTCGTCGCTGTGTGCCGTGTCCGTGGAAGAAGAAGAACGCTCGGTCTCCTGCAGCTAATGCTTTCGCTCCATAGTCGGTTCAGCAGCATTGAACCCTCCTAATTTTATTTTTTTTGTTGGGAAAGCAATGCTACGCCAGGTCTAACCGCTCGTCGCTGTGTGCCGTGTCCCTGGAAGAAGAACGCTCGGTCTCCTGCAGCTAATGCTTTCGCTCCATAGTCGGTTCAGGAGCGTTGAACGCTCATTTTATTTTTTTTTGTTGGGAAAGCAATGCTACGCCAGGTCCAACCGCTCGTCGCTGTGTGTCGTGTCCGTGGAAGAAGAAGAACGCTCGGTCTCCTGCAGCTAATGCTTTCGCTCCATAGTTGGTTCAGCAGCATTGAACCCTCCTCATTTTATTTTTTTTTGTTGGGAAAGCAATGCTACGCCAGGTCTAACCGCTCGTCGCTGTGTGCCGTGTCCGTAGAAGAAGACGAACGCTCGGTCTCCTGCAGGCAATGCTTTCGCTCCATAGTCGGTTCAGCAGCATTGAACCCTCCTCATTTTATTTTTTTGTTGTTGTGAAAGCAATAATACGCCAGGTCTAACCGCTCGTCGCTGTGTGCCGTGTCCGTGGAAGAAGAAGAACGCTCGGTCTCCTGCAGCTAATGCTTTCGCTCCATAGTCTGTTCAGCAGCATTGAACCCTCCTAATTTTATTTTTTTTGTTGTGAAAGCATTAATACGCCAGGTCTAACCGCTCGTCGCTGTGTGCCGTGTCCGTGGAAGATGACGAACGCTCGGTCTCCTGCAGCTAATGCTTTCGCTCCATAGTCGCTTCAGGAGCGTTCAACGCTCATTTTATTTTTTTTTTGTTGGGAAAGCAATGCTACGCCAGGTCTAACCGCTCGTCGCTGTGTGCCGTGTCCGTGGAAGAAGAAGAACGCTCGGTCTCCTGCAGCTAATGCTTTCGCTCCATAGTCTGTTCAGCAGCATTGACCCCTCCTAATTTTATTTTTTTTGTTGTGAAAGCATTAATACGCCAGGTCTAACCGCTCGTCGCTGTGTGCCGTGTCCGTGGAAGAAGACGAACGCTCGGTCTCCTGCAGCTAATGCTTTCGCTCCATAGTCGGTTCAGCAGCATTGAACCCTCCTCATTTTATTTTTTTTTGTTGTGAAAGCAATAATACGCCAGGTCTAACCGCTCGTCGCTGTGTGCCGTGTCCGTGGAAGAAGAAGAACGCTCGGTCTCCTGCAGCTCATGCTTTCGCTCCATAGTCGGTTCAGCAGCATTGAACCCTCCTAATTTTATTTTTTTTTGTTGTGAAAACATTAATACGCCAGGTCTAACCGCTCGTCGCTGTGTGCCGTGTCCGTGGAAGAAGAAGAACACTCGGTCTCCTGCAGCTAATGCTTTCGCTCCATAGTCTGTTCAGCAGCATTGACCCCTCCTAATTTTATTTTTTTTGTTGTGAAAGCATTAATACGCCAGGTCTAACCGCTCGTCGCTGTGTGCCGTGTCCGTGGAAGAAGACGAACGCTCGGTCTCCTGCAGCTAATTCTTTCGCTCCATAGTCGGTTCAGCAGCATTGAACCCTCCTCATTTTATTTTTTTTTTGTTGTGAAAGCAATAATACGCCAGGTCTAACCGCTCGTCGCTGTGTGCCGTGTCCGTGGAAGAAGAAGAACGCTCGGTCTCCTGCAGCTAATGCTTTCGCTCCATAGTCTGTTCAGCAGCATTGAACCCTCCTAATTTTATTTTTTTTTTGTTGTGAAAGCATTAATACGCCAGGTCTAACCGCTCGTCGCTGTGTGCCGTGTCCGTGGAAGATGACGAACGCTCGGTCTCCTGCAGCTAATGCTTTCGCTCCATAGTCGGTTCAGGAGCGTTCAACGCTCATTTTATTTTTTTTTTGTTGGGAAAGCAATGCTACGCCAGGTCTAACCGCTCGTCGCTGTGTGCCGTGTCCGTGGAAGAAGAAGAACGCTCGGTCTCCTGCAGCTAGTGCTTTCGCTCCATAGTCTGTTCAGCAGCATTGAACCCTCCTAATTTTATTTTTTTTGTTGTGAAAGCATTAATACGCCAGGTCTAACCGCTCGTCGCTGTGTGCCGTGTACGTGGAAGAAGACGAACGCTCGCTCTCCTGCAGCTAATGCTTTCGCTCCATAGTCGGTTCAGCAGCATTGAACCCTCCTCATTTTATTTTTTTTTGTTGGGAAAGCAATGTTATGCCAGGTCTAACCGCTCGTCACTGTGTGCCGTGTTCGTGGAAGAAGAAGAACGCTCGGTCTCCTGCAGCTAATGCTTTCGCTCCATAGTCGGTTCAGCAGCATTGAACCCTCCTAATTTTATTTTTTTTGTTGGGAAAGCAATGCTACGCCAGGTCTAACCGCTCGTCGCTGTGTGCCGTGTCCGTGGAAGAAGAAGAACGCTCGGTCTCCTGCAGCTAATGCTTTCGCTCCATAGTTGGTTCAGGTGCGTTGAACGCTCATTTTATTTTTTTTTTGTTGGGAAAGCAATGCTACGCCAGGTCCAACCGCTCGTCGCTGTGTGCCGTGTCCGTGGAAGAAGAAGAACGCTCGGTCTCCTGCAGCTAATGCTTTCGCTCCATAGTTGGTTCAGCAGCATTGAACCCTCCTCATTTTATTTTTTTTTGTTGGGAAAGCAATGCTACGCCAGGTCTAACCGCTCGTCGCTGTGTGCCGTGTCCGTAGAAGAAGACGAACGCTCGGTCTCCTGCAGCTAATGCTTTCGCTCCATAGTCGGTTCAGCAGCATTGAACCCTCCTCATTTTATTTTTTTGTTGTTGTGAAAGCAATAATACGCCAGGTCTAACCGCTCGTCGCTGTGTGCCGTGTCCGTGGAAGAAGAAGAACGCTCGGTCTCCTGCAGCTAATGCTTTCGCTCCATAGTCTGTTCAGCAGCATTGAACCCTCCTAATTTTATTTTTTTTGTTGTGAAAGCATTAATACGCCAGGTCTAACCGCTCGTCGCTGTGTGCCGTGTCCGTGGAAGATGACGAACGCTCGGTCTCCTGCAGCTAATGCTTTCGCTCCATAGTCGCTTCAGGAGCGTTCAACGCTCATTTTATTTTTTTTTGTTGGGAAAGCAATGCTACGCCAGGTCTAACCGCTCGTCGCTGTGTGCCGTGTCCGTGGAAGAAGAAGAACGCTCGGTCTCCTGCAGCTAATGCTTTCGCTCCATAGTCTGTTCAGCAGCATTGACCCCTCCTAATTTTATTTTTTTTGTTGTGAAAGCATTAATACGCCAGGTCTAACCGCTCGTCGCTGTGTGCCGTGTCCGTGGAAGAAGACGAACGCTCGGTCTCCTGCAGCTAATGCTTTCGCTCCATAGTCGGTTCAGCAGCATTGAACCCTCCTAATTTTATTTTTTTTGTTGTGAAAGCATTAATACGCCAGGTCTAACCGCTCGTCGCTGTGTGCCGTGTCCGTGGAAGATGACGAACGCTCGGTCTCCTGCAGCTAATGCTTTCGCTCCATAGTCGGTTCAGGAGCGTTCAACGCTCATTTTATTTTTTTTTTGTTGGGAAAGCAATGCTACGCCAGGTCTAACCACTCGTCGCTGTGTGCCGTGTCCGTGGAAGAAGAAGAACGCTCGGTCTCCTGCAGCTAGTGCTTTCGCTCCATAGTCTGTTCAGCAGCATTGAACCCTCCTAATTTTATTTTTTTTGTTGTGAAAGCATTAATACGCCAGGTCTAACCGCTCGTCGCTGTGTGCCGTGTCCGTGGAAGAAGACGAACGCTCGCTCTCCTGCAGCTAATGCTTTCGCTCCATAGTCGGTTCAGCAGCATTGAACCCTCCTCATTTTATTTTTTTTTTGTTGGGAAAGCAATGTTATGCCAGGTCTAACCGCTCGTCACTGTGTGCCGTGTCCGTGGAAGAAGAAGAACGCTAGGTCTCCTGCAGCTAATGCTTTCGCTCCATAGTCGGTTCAGGAGCGTTGAACGCTCATTTTATTTTTTTTTTGTTGGGAAAGCAAGGCTACGCCAGGTCTAACCGCTCGTCGCTGTGTGCCGTGTTCGTGGAAGAAGAAGAACGCTCGGTCTCCTGCAGCTAATGCTTTCGCTCCATAGTCGGTTCAGCAGCATTGAACCCTCCTAATTTTATTTTTTTTGTTGGGAAAGCAACGCTACGCCACGTCTAACCGCTCGTCGCTGTGTGCCGTGTCCGTGGAAGAAGAAGAACGCTCGGTCTCCTGCAGCTAATGCTTTCGCTCCATAGTCGGTTCAGGAGCGTTGAACGCTCATTTTATTTTTTTTTTGTTGGGAAAGCAATGCTACGCCAGGTCCAACCGCTCGTCGCTGTGTGCCGTGTCCGTGGAAGAAGAAGAACGCTCGGTGTCCTGCAGCTAATGCTTTCGCTCCATAGTTGGTTCAGCAGCATTGAACCCTCCTCATTTTATTTTTTTTTGTTGGGAAAGCAATGCTACGCCAGGTCTAACCGCTCGTCGCTGTGTGCCGTGTCCGTAGAAGAAGACGAACGCTCGGTCTCCTGCAGCTAATGCTTTCGCTCCATAGTCGGTTCAGCAGCATTGAACCTTCCTCATTTTATTTTTTTGTTGTTGTGAAAGCAATAATACGCCAGGTCTAACCGCTCGTCGCTGTGTGCCGTGTCCGTGGAAGAAGAAGAACGCTCGGTCTCCTGCAGCTAATGCTTTCGCTCCATAGTCTGTTCAGCAGCATTGAACCCTCCTAATTTTATTTTTTTTGTTGTGAAAGCATTAATACGCCAGGTCTAACCGCTCGTCGCTGTGTGCCGTGTCCGTGGAAGATGACGAACGCTCGGTCTCCTGCAGCTAATGCTTTCGCTCCATAGTCGCTTCAGGAGCGTTCAACGCTCATTTTATTTTTTTTTTGTTGGGAAAGCAATGCTACGCCAGGTCTAACCGCTCGTCGCTGTGTGCCGTGTCCGTGGAAGAAGAAGAACGCTCGGTCTCCTGCAGCTAATGCTTTCGCTCCATAGTCTGTTCAGCAGCATTGACCCCTCCTAATTTTATTTTTTTTGTTGTGAAAGCATTAATACGCCAGGTCTAACCGCTCGTCGCTGTGTGCCGTGTCCGTGGAAGAAGACGAACGCTCGGTCTCCTGCAGCTAATGCTTTCGCTCCATAGTCGGTTCAGCAGCATTGAACCCTCCTCATTTTATTTTTTTTTTGTTGTGAAAGCAATAATACGCCAGGTCTAACCGCTCGTCCCTGTGTGCCGTGTCCGTGGAAGAAGAAGAACGCTCAGTCTCCTGCAGCTAATGCTTTCGCTCCATAGTCGGTTCAGCAGCATTGAACCCTCCTAATTTTATTTTTTTGTTGTGAAAGCATTAATACGCCAGGTCTAACCGCTCGTCGCTGTGTGCCGTGTCCTTGGAAGAAGAAGAACGCTCGGTCTCCAGCAGCTAATGCTTTCGCTCCATAGTCGGTTCAGCAGCATTGAACCCTCCTAATTTTATTTTTTTTTGTTGGGAAAGCAATGCTACGCCAGGTCTAACCGCTCGTCGCTGTGTGCCGTGTCAATGGAAGAAGAAGAACGCTCGGTGTCCTGCAGCTAATGCTTTCGCTCCATAGTCGGTTCAGGAGCATTGAACGCTCATTTTATTTTTTTTTGTTGGGAAAGCAATGCTACGCCAGGTCTAACCGCTCGTCGCTGTGTGCCGTGTCCGTGGAAGAAGAACGCTCGGTCTCCTGCAGCTAATTCTTTCGCTCCATAGTCGGTTCAGCAGCATTGAACCCTCCTAATTTAATTTTTTTTGTTGTGAAAGCATTATTCCGCCAGGTCTAAGCGCTCGTCGCTGTGTGCCGTGTCCGTGGAAGAAGACGAACGCTCGGTCTCCTGCAGGCTAATGCTTTCGCTCCATAGTCGGTTCAGCAGCATTGAACCCTCCTCATTTTATTTTTTTTTTTGTGAAAGCAATAATACGCCAGGTCTAACCGCTCGTCGCTGTGTGCCGTGTCCGTGGAAGAAGAAGAACGCTCGGTCTCCTGCAGCTAATGCTTTCGCTCCATAGTCTGTTCAGCAGCATTGAACCCTCCTAATTTTATTTTTTTTTGTTGTGAAAGCATTAATACGCCAGGTCTAACCGCTCGTCGCTGTGTGCCGTGTCCGTGGAAGATGACGAACGCTCGGTCTCCTGCAGCTAATGCTTTCGCTCCATAGTCGGTTCAGGAGCGTTCAACGCTCATTTTATTTTTTTTTTGTTGGGAAAGCAATGCTACGCCAGGTCTAACCGCTCGTCGCTGTGTGCCGTGTCCGTGGAAGAAGAAGAACGCTCGGTCTCCTGCAGCTAGTGCTTTCGCTCCATAGTCTGTTCAGCAGCATTGAACCCTCCTAATTTTATTTTTTTTGTTGTGAAAGCATTAATACGCCAGGTCTAACCGCTCGTCGCTGTGTGCCGTGTACGTGGAAGAAGACGAACGCTCGCTCTCCTGCAGCTAATGCTTTCGCTCCATAGTCGGTTCAGCAGCATTGAACCCTCCTCATTTTATTTTTTTTTGTTGGGAAAGCAATGTTATGCCAGGTCTAACCGCTCGTCACTGTGTGCCGTGTTCGTGGAAGAAGAAGAACGCTCGGTCTCCTGCAGCTAATGCTTTCGCTCCATAGTCGGTTCAGCAGCATTGAACCCTCCTAATTTTATTTTTTTTGTTGGGAAAGCAATGCTACGCCAGGTCTAACCGCTCGTCGCTGTGTGCCGTGTCCGTGGAAGAAGAAGAACGCTCGGTCTCCTGCAGCTAATGCTTTCGCTCCATAGTTGGTTCAGGTGCGTTGAACGCTCATTTTATTTTTTTTTTGTTGGGAAAGCAATGCTACGCCAGGTCCAACCGCTCGTCGCTGTGTGCCGTGTCCGTGGAAGAAGAAGAACGCTCGGTCTCCTGCAGCTAATGCTTTCGCTCCATAGTTGGTTCAGCAGCATTGAACCCTCCTCATTTTATTTTTTTTTGTTGGGAAAGCAATGCTACGCCAGGTCTAACCGCTCGTCGCTGTGTGCCGTGTCCGTAGAAGAAGACGAACGCTCGGTCTCCTGCAGCTAATGCTTTCGCTCCATAGTCGGTTCAGCAGCATTGAACCCTCCTCATTTTATTTTTTTGTTGTTGTGAAAGCAATAATACGCCAGGTCTAACCGCTCGTCGCTGTGTGCCGTGTCCGTGGAAGAAGAAGAACGCTCGGTCTCCTGCAGCTAATGCTTTCGCTCCATAGTCTGTTCAGCAGCATTGAACCCTCCTAATTTTATTTTTTTTGTTGTGAAAGCATTAATACGCCAGGTCTAACCGCTCGTCGCTGTGTGCCGTGTCCGTGGAAGATGACGAACGCTCGGTCTCCTGCAGCTAATGCTTTCGCTCCATAGTCGCTTCAGGAGCGTTCAACGCTCATTTTATTTTTTTTTGTTGGGAAAGCAATGCTACGCCAGGTCTAACCGCTCGTCGCTGTGTGCCGTGTCCGTGGAAGAAGAAGAACGCTCGGTCTCCTGCAGCTAATGCTTTCGCTCCATAGTCTGTTCAGCAGCATTGACCCCTCCTAATTTTATTTTTTTTGTTGTGAAAGCATTAATACGCCAGGTCTAACCGCTCGTCGCTGTGTGCCGTGTCCGTGGAAGAAGACGAACGCTCGGTCTCCTGCAGCTAATGCTTTCGCTCCATAGTCGGTTCAGCAGCATTGAACCCTCCTAATTTTATTTTTTTTGTTGTGAAAGCATTAATACGCCAGGTCTAACCGCTCGTCGCTGTGTGCCGTGTCCGTGGAAGATGACGAACGCTCGGTCTCCTGCAGCTAATGCTTTCGCTCCATAGTCGGTTCAGGAGCGTTCAACGCTCATTTTATTTTTTTTTTGTTGGGAAAGCAATGCTACGCCAGGTCTAACCGCTCGTCGCTGTGTGCCGTGTCCGTGGAAGAAGAAGAACGCTCGGTCTCCTGCAGCTAGTGCTTTCGCTCCATAGTCTGTTCAGCAGCATTGAACCCTCCTAATTTTATTTTTTTTGTTGTGAAAGCATTAATACGCCAGGTCTAACCGCTCGTCGCTGTGTGCCGTGTCCGTGGAAGAAGACGAACGCTCGCTCTCCTGCAGCTAATGCTTTCGCTCCATAGTCGGTTCAGCAGCATTGAACCCTCCTCATTTTATTTTTTTTTTGTTGGGAAAGCAATGTTATGCCAGGTCTAACCGCTCGTCACTGTGTGTCGTGTCCGTGGAAGAAGAAGAACGCTAGGTCTCCTGCAGCTAATGCTTTCGCTCCATAGTCGGTTCAGGAGCGTTGAACGCTCATTTTATTTTTTTTTTGTTGGGAAAGCAAGGCTACGCCAGGTCTAACCGCTCGTCGCTGTGTGCCGTGTTCGTGGAAGAAGAAGAACGCTCGGTCTCCTGCAGCTAATGCTTTCGCTCCATAGTCGGTTCAGCAGCATTGAACCCTCCTAATTTTATTTTTTTTGTTGGGAAAGCAACGCTACGCCACGTCTAACCGCTCGTCGCTGTGTGCCGTGTCCGTGGAAGAAGAAGAACGCTCGGTCTCCTGCAGCTAATGCTTTCGCTCCATAGTCGGTTCAGGAGCGTTGAACGCTCATTTTATTTTTTTTTTGTTGGGAAAGCAATGCTACGCCAGGTCCAACCGCTCGTCGCTGTGTGCCGTGTCCGTGGAAGAAGAAGAACGCTCGGTGTCCTGCAGCTAATGCTTTCGCTCCATAGTTGGTTCAGCAGCATTGAACCCTCCTCATTTTATTTTTTTTTGTTGGGAAAGCAATGCTACGCCAGGTCTAACCGCTCGTCGCTGTGTGCCGTGTCCGTAGAAGAAGACGAACGCTCGGTCTCCTGCAGCTAATGCTTTCGCTCCATAGTCGGTTCAGCAGCATTGAACCTTCCTCATTTTATTTTTTTGTTGTTGTGAAAGCAATAATACGCCAGGTCTAACCGCTCGTCGCTGTGTGCCGTGTCCGTGGAAGAAGAAGAACGCTCGGTCTCCTGCAGCTAATGCTTTCGCTCCATAGTCTGTTCAGCAGCATTGAACCCTCCTAATTTTATTTTTTTTGTTGTGAAAGCATTAATACGCCAGGTCTAACCGCTCGTCGCTGTGTGCCGTGTCCGTGGAAGATGACGAACGCTCGGTCTCCTGCAGCTAATGCTTTCGCTCCATAGTCGCTTCAGGAGCGTTCAACGCTCATTTTATTTTTTTTTTGTTGGGAAAGCAATGCTACGCCAGGTCTAACCGCTCGTCGCTGTGTGCCGTGTCCGTGGAAGAAGAAGAACGCTCGGTCTCCTGCAGCTAATGCTTTCGCTCCATAGTCTGTTCAGCAGCATTGACCCCTCCTAATTTTATTTTTTTTGTTGTGAAAACATTAATACGCCAGGTCTAACCGCTCGTCGCTGTGTGCCGTGTCCGTGGAAGAAGACGAACGCTCGGTCTCCTGCAGCTAATGCTTTCGCTCCATAGTCGGTTCAGCAGCATTGAACCCTCCTCATTTTATTTTTTTTTTGTTGTGAAAGCAATAATACGCCAGGTCTAACCGCTCGTCCCTGTGTGCCGTGTCCGTGGAAGAAGAAGAACGCTCAGTCTCCTGCAGCTAATGCTTTCGCTCCATAGTCGGTTCAGCAGCATTGAACCCTCCTAATTTTATTTTTTTTTGTTGTGAAAGCATTAATACGCCAGGTCTAACCGCTCGTCGCTGTGTGCCGTGTCCTTGGAAGAAGAAGAACGCTCGGTCTCCAGCAGCTAATGCTTTCGCTCCATAGTCGGTTCAGCAGCATTGAACCCTCCTAATTTTATTTTTTTTTGTTGGGAAAGCAATGCTACGCCAGGTCTAACCGCTCGTCGCTGTGTGCCGTGTCAATGGAAGAAGAAGAACGCTCGGTGTCCTGCAGCTAATGCTTTCGCTCCATAGTCGGTTCAGGAGCATTGAACGCTCATTTTATTTTTTTTTGTTGGGAAAGCAATGCTACGCCAGGTCTAACCGCTCGTCGCTGTGTGCCGTGTCCGTGGAAGAAGAACGCTCGGTCTCCTGCAGCTAATTCTTTCGCTCCATAGTCGGTTCAGCAGCATTGAACCCTCCTAATTTAATTTTTTTTGTTGTGAAAGCATTATTCCGCCAGGTCTAAGCGCTCGTCGCTGTGTGCCGTGTCCGTGGAAGAAGACGAACGCTCGGTCTCCTGCAGGCTAATGCTTTCGCTCCATAGTCGGTTCAGCAGCATTGAACCCTCCTCATTTTATTTTTTTTTTTGTGAAAGCAATAATACGCCAGGTCTAACCGCTCGTCGCTGTGTGCCGTGTCCGTGGAAGAAGAAGAACGCTCGGTCTCCTGCAGCTCATGCTTTCGCTCCATAGTCGGTTCAGCAGCATTGAACCCTCCTAATTTTATTTTTTTTTGTTGTGAAAACATTAATACGCCAGGTCTAACCGCTCGTCGCTGTGTGCCGTGTCCGTGGAAGAAGAAGAACACTCGGTCTCCTGCAGCTAATGCTTTCGCTCCATAGTCGGTTCAGCAGCATTGAACCCTCCTCATTTTATTTTTTTGTTGTTGGGAAAGCAATGCTACGCCAGGTCTAACCGCTCGTCGCTGTGTGCTGTGTCCGTGGAAGAAGAAGAACGCTCGGCCTCCTGCAGCTAATGCTTTCGCTCCATAGTCGGTTCAGCAGCATTGAACCCTCCTCATTTTATTTTTTTTTGTTGGGAAAGCAATGCTACGCCAGGTCTAACCGCTCGTCGCTGTGTGCCGTGTCCGTGGAAGAAGAAGAACGCTCGGTCTCCTGCAGCTAGTGCTTTCGCTCCATAGTCTGTTCAGCAGCATTGAACCCTCCTAATTTTATTTTTTTTGTTGTGAAAGCATTAATACGCCAGGTCTAACCGCTCGTCGCTGTGTGCCGTGTCCGTGGAAGAAGACGAACGCTCGCTCTCCTGCAGCTAATGCTTTCGCTCCATAGTCTGTTCAGCAGCATTGAACCCTCCTAATTTTATTTTTTTTGTTGTGAAAGCATTAATACGCCAGGTCTAACCGCTCGTCGCTGTGTGCCGTGTCCGTGGAAGAAGAAGAACGCTCGGTCTCCTGCAGCTAATGCTTTCGCTCCATAGTCGGTTCAGCAGCATTGAACCCTCCTAATTTTATTTTTTTTTGTTGGGAAAGCAATGCTACGCCAGGTCTAACCGCTCGTCGCTGTGTGCCGTGTCCCTGGAAGAAGAACGCTCGGTCTCCTGCAGCTAATGCTTTCGCTCCATAGTCGGTTCAGGAGCGTTGAACGCTCATTTTATTTTTTTTTGTTGGGAAAGCAATGCTACGCCAGGTCCAACCGCTCGTCGCTGTGTGCCGTGTCCGTGGAAGAAGAAGAACGCTCGGTCTCCTGCAGCTAATGCTTTCGCTCCATAGTTGGTTCAGCAGCATTGAACCCTCCTCATTTTATTTTTTTTTTGTTGGGAAAGCAATGCTACGCCAGGTCTAACCGCTCGTCGCTGTGTGCCGTGTCCGTAGAAGAAGACGAACGCTCGGTCTCCTGCAGCTAATGCTTTCGCTCCATAGTCGGTTCAGCAGCATTGAACCCTCCTCATTTTATTTTTTTGTTGTTGTGAAAGCAATAATACGCCAGGTCTAACCGCTCGTCGCTGTGTGCCGTGTCCGTGGAAGAAGAAGAACGCTCGGTCTCCTGCAGCTAATGCTTTCGCTCCATAGTCTGTTCAGCAGCATTGAACCCTCCTAATTTTATTTTTTTTGTTGTGAAAGCATTAATACGCCAGGTCTAACCGCTCGTCGCTGTGTGCCGTGTCCGTGGAAGATGACGAACGCTCGGTCTCCTGCAGCTAATGCTTTCGCTCCATAGTCGCTTCAGGAGCGTTCAACGCTCATTTTATTTTTTTTTTGTTGGGAAAGCAATGCTACGCCAGGTCTAACCGCTCGTCGCTGTGTGCCGTGTCCGTGGAAGAAGAAGAACGCTCGGTCTCCTGCAGCTAATGCTTTCGCTCCATAGTCTGTTCAGCAGCATTGACCCCTCCTAATTTTATTTTTTTTGTTGTGAAAGCATTAATACGCCAGGTCTAACCGCTCGTCGCTGTGTGCCGTGTCCGTGGAAGAAGACGAACGCTCGGTCTCCTGCAGCTAATGCTTTCGCTCCATAGTCGGTTCAGCAGCATTGAACCCTCCTCATTTTATTTTTTTTTGTTGTGAAAGCAATAATACGCCAGGTCTAACCGCTCGTCGCTGTGTGCCGTGTCCGTGGAAGAAGAAGAACGCTCGGTCTCCTGCAGCTCATGCTTTCGCTCCATAGTCGGTTCAGCAGCATTGAACCCTCCTAATTTTATTTTTTTTTGTTGTGAAAACATTAATACGCCAGGTCTAACCGCTCGTCGCTGTGTGCCGTGTCCGTGGAAGAAGAAGAACACTCGGTCTCCTGCAGCTAATGCTTTCGCTCCATAGTCGGTTCAGCAGCATTGAACCCTCCTCATTTTATTTTTTTTTTTGTTGGGAAAGCAATGCTACGCCAGGTCTAACCGCTCGTCGCTGTGTGCCGTGTCCGTGGAAGAAGAAGAACGCTCGGCCTCCTGCAGCTAATGCTTTCGCTCCATAGTCGGTTCAGCAGCATTGAACCCTCCTCATTTTATTTTTTTTTGTTGGGAAAGCAATGCTACGCCAGGTCTAACCACTCGTCGCTGTGTGCCGTGTCCGTGGAAGAAGAAGAACGCTCGGTCTCCTGCAGCTAATGCTTTCGCTCCATAGTCTGTTCAGCAGCATTGAACCCTCCTAATTTTATTTTTTTTGTTGTGAAAGCATTAATACGCCAGGTCTAACCGCTCGTCGCTGTGTGCCGTGTACGTGGAAGAAGACGAACGCTCGCTCTCCTGCAGCTAATGCTTTCGCTCCATAGTCGGTTCAGCAGCATTGAACCCTCCTCATTTTATTTTTTTTTGTTGGGAAAGCAATGTTATGCCAGGTCTAACCGCTCGTCACTGTGTGCCGTGTTCGTGGAAGAAGAAGAACGCTCGGTCTCCTGCAGCTAATGCTTTCGCTCCATAGTCGGTTCAGCAGCATTGAACCCTCCTAATTTTATTTTTTTTGTTGGGAAAGCAATGCTACGCCAGGTCTAACCGCTCGTCGCTGTGTGCCGTGTCCGTGGAAGAAGAAGAACGCTCGGTCTCCTGCAGCTAATGCTTTCGCTCCATAGTCGGTTCAGGAGCGTTGAACGCTCATTTTATTTTTTTTTTGTTGGGAAAGCAATGCTACGCCAGGTCCAACCGCTCGTCGCTGTGTGCCGTGTCCGTGGAAGAAGAAGAACGCTCGGTCTCCTGCAGCTAATGCTTTCGCTCCATAGTTGGTTCAGCAGCATTGAACCCTCCTCATTTTATTTTTTTTTGTTGGGAAAGCAATGCTACGCCAGGTCTAACCGCTCGTCGCTGTGTGCCGTGTCCGTAGAAGAAGACGAACGCTCGGTCTCCTGCAGCTAATGCTTTCGCTCCATAGTCGGTTCAGCAGCATTGAACCCTCCTCATTTTATTTTTTTGTTGTTGTGAAAGCAATAATACGCCAGGTCTAACCGCTCGTCGCTGTGTGCCGTGTCCGTGGAAGAAGAAGAACGCTCGGTCTCCTGCAGCTAATGCTTTCGCTCCATAGTCTGTCAGCAGCATTGAACCCTCCTAATTTTATTTTTTTTGTTGTGAAAGCATTAATACGCCAGGTCTAACCGCTCGTCGCTGTGTGCCGTGTCCGTGGAAGATGACGAACGCTTGGTCTCCTGCAGCTAATGCTTTCGCTCCATAGTCGCTTCAGGAGCGTTCAACGCTCATTTTATTTTTTTTTGTTGGGGAAGCAATGCTACGCCAGGTCTAACCGCTCGTCGCTGTGTGCCGTGTCCGTGGAAGAAGAAGAACGCTCGGTCTCCTGCAGCTAATGCTTTCGCTCCATAGTCTGTTCAGCAGCATTGACCCCTCCTAATTTTATTTTTTTTGTTGTGAAAGCATTAATACGCCAGGTCTAACCGCTCGTCGCTGTGTGCCGTGTCCGTGGAAGAAGACGAACGCTCGGTCTCCTGCAGCTAATGCTTTCGCTCCATAGTCGGTTCAGCAGCATTGAACCCTCCTAATTTTATTTTTTTTGTTGTGAAAGCATTAATACGCCAGGTCTAACCGCTCGTCGCTGTGTGCCGTGTCCGTGGAAGATGACGAACGCTCGGTCTCCTGCAGCTAATGCTTTCGCTCCATAGTCGGTTCAGGAGCGTTCAACGCTCATTTTATTTTTTTTTTTTGTTGGGAAAGCAATGCTACGCCAGGTCTAACCGCTCGTCGCTGTGTGCCGTGTCCGTGGAAGAAGAAGAACGCTCGGTCTCCTGCAGCTAGTGCTTTCGCTCCATAGTCTGTTCAGCAGCATTGAACCCTCCTAATTTTATTTTTTTTGTTGTGAAAGCATTAATACGCCAGGTCTAACCGCTCGTCGCTGTGTGCCGTGTCCGTGGAAGAAGACGAACGCTCGCTCTCCTGCAGCTAATGCTTTCGCTCCATAGTCGGTTCAGCAGCATTGAACCCTCCTCATTTTATTTTTTTTTGTTGGGAAAGCAATGTTATGCCAGGTCTAACCGCTCGTCACTGTGTGCCGTGTCCGTGGAAGAAGAAGAACGCTAGGTCTCCTGCAGCTAATGCTTTCGCTCCATAGTCGGTTCAGGAGCGTTGAACGCTCATTTTATTTTTTTTTTGTTGGGAAAGCAAGGCTACGCCAGGTCTAACCGCTCGTCGCTGTGTGCCGTGTTCGTGGAAGAAGAAGAACGCTCGGTCTCCTGCAGCTAATGCTTTCGCTCCATAGTCGGTTCAGCAGCATTGAACCCTCCTAATTTTATTTTTTTTGTTGGGAAAGCAACGCTACGCCACGTCTAACCGCTCGTCGCTGTGTGCCGTGTCCGTGGAAGAAGAAGAACGCTCGGTCTCCTGCAGCTAATGCTTTCGCTCCATAGTCGGTTCAGGAGCGTTGAACGCTCATTTTATTTTTTTTTTTGTTGGGAAAGCAATGCTACGCCAGGTCCAACCGCTCGTCGCTGTGTGCCGTGTCCGTGGAAGAAGAAGAACGCTCGGTGTCCTGCAGCTAATGCTTTCGCTCCATAGTTGGTTCAGCAGCATTGAACCCTCCTCATTTTATTTTTTTTTGTTGGGAAAGCAATGCTACGCCAGGTCTAACCGCTCGTCGCTGTGTGCCGTGTCCGTAGAAGAAGACGAACGCTCGGTCTCCTGCAGCTAATGCTTTCGCTCCATAGTCGGTTCAGCAGCATTGAACCTTCCTCATTTTATTTTTTTGTTGTTGTGAAAGCAATAATACGCCAGGTCTAACCGCTCGTCGCTGTGTGCCGTGTCCGTGGAAGAAGAAGAACGCTCGGTCTCCTGCAGCTAATGCTTTCGCTCCATAGTCTGTTCAGCAGCATTGAACCCTCCTAATTTTATTTTTTTTGTTGTGAAAGCATTAATACGCCAGGTCTAACCGCTCGTCGCTGTGTGCCGTGTCCGTGGAAGATGACGAACGCTCGGTCTCCTGCAGCTAATGCTTTCGCTCCATAGTCGCTTCAGGAGCGTTCAACGCTCATTTTATTTTTTTTTGTTGGGAAAGCAATGCTACGCCAGGTCTAACCGCTCGTCGCTGTGTGCCGTGTCCGTGGAAGAAGAAGAACGCTCGGTCTCCTGCAGCTAATGCTTTCGCTCCATAGTCTGTTCAGCAGCATTGACCCCTCCTAATTTTATTTTTTTTGTTGTGAAAGCATTAATACGCCAGGTCTAACCGCTCGTCGCTGTGTGCCGTGTCCGTGGAAGAAGACGAACGCTCGGTCTCCTGCAGCTAATGCTTTCGCTCCATAGTCGGTTCAGCAGCATTGAACCCTCCTCATTTTATTTTTTTTTGTTGTGAAAGCAATAATACGCCAGGTCTAACCGCTCGTCCCTGTGTGCCGTGTCCGTGGAAGAAGAAGAACGCTCAGTCTCCTGCAGCTAATGCTTTCGCTCCATAGTCGGTTCAGCAGCATTGAACCCTCCTAATTTTATTTTTTTTGTTGTGAAAGCATTAATACGCCAGGTCTAACCGCTCGTCGCTGTGTGCCGTGTCCTTGGAAGAAGAAGAACGCTCGGTCTCCAGCAGCTAATGCTTTCGCTCCATAGTCGGTTCAGCAGCATTGAACCCTCCTAATTTTATTTTTTTTTTGTTGGGAAAGCAATGCTACGCCAGGTCTAACCGCTCGTCGCTGTGTGCCGTGTCAATGGAAGAAGAAGAACGCTCGGTGTCCTGCAGCTAATGCTTTCGCTCCATAGTCGGTTCAGGAGCATTGAACGCTCATTTTATTTTTTTTTGTTGGGAAAGCAATGCTACGCCAGGTCTAACCGCTCGTCGCTGTGTGCCGTGTCCGTGGAAGAAGAACGCTCGGTCTCCTGCAGCTAATTCTTTCGCTCCATAGTCGGTTCAGCAGCATTGAACCCTCCTAATTTAATTTTTTTTGTTGTGAAAGCATTATTCCGCCAGGTCTAAGCGCTCGTCGCTGTGTGCCGTGTCCGTGGAAGAAGACGAACGCTCGGTCTCCTGCAGGCTAATGCTTTCGCTCCATAGTCGGTTCAGCAGCATTGAACCCTCCTCATTTTATTTTTTTTTTTTTGTGAAAGCAATAATACGCCAGGTCTAACCGCTCGTCGCTGTGTGCCGTGTCCGTGGAAGAAGAAGAACGCTCGGTCTCCTGCAGCTCATGCTTTCGCTCCATAGTCGGTTCAGCAGCATTGAACCCTCCTAATTTTATTTTTTTTTTGTTGTGAAAACATTAATACGCCAGGTCTAACCGCTCGTCGCTGTGTGCCGTGTCCGTGGAAGAAGAAGAACACTCGGTCTCCTGCAGCTAATGCTTTCGCTCCATAGTCGGTTCAGCAGCATTGAACCCTCCTCATTTTATTTTTTTGTTGTTGGGAAAGCAATGCTACGCCAGGTCTAACCGCTCGTCGCTGTGTGCTGTGTCCGTGGAAGAAGAAGAACGCTCGGCCTCCTGCAGCTAATGCTTTCGCTCCATAGTCGGTTCAGCAGCATTGAACCCTCCTCATTTTATTTTTTTTTGTTGGGAAAGCAATGCTACGCCAGGTCTAACCGCTCGTCGCTGTGTGCCGTGTCCGTGGAAGAAGAAGAACGCTCGGTCTCCTGCAGCTAGTGCTTTCGCTCCATAGTCTGTTCAGCAGCATTGAACCCTCCTAATTTTATTTTTTTTGTTGTGAAAGCATTAATACGCCAGGTCTAACCGCTCGTCGCTGTGTGCCGTGTCCGTGGAAGAAGACGAACGCTCGCTCTCCTGCAGCTAATGCTTTCGCTCCATAGTCGGTTCAGCAGCATTGAACCCTCCTCATTTTATTTTTTTTTGTTGGGAAAGCAATGTTATGCCAGGTCTAACCGCTCGTCACTGTGTGCCGTGTCCGTGGAAGAAGAAGAACGCTAGGTCTCCTGCAGCTAATGCTTTCGCTCCATAGTCGGTTCAGGAGCGTTGAACGCTCATTTTATTTTTTTTTGTTGGGAAAGCAAGGCTACGCCAGGTCTAACCGCTCGTCGCTGTGTGCCGTGTTCGTGGAAGAAGAAGAACGCTCGGTCTCCTGCAGCTAATGCTTTCGCTCCATAGTCGGTTCAGCAGCATTGAACCCTCCTAATTTTATTTTTTTTTTGTTGGGAAAGCAATGCTACGCCAGGTCTAACCGCTCGTCGCTGTGTGCCGTGTCCGTGGAAGAAGAAGAACGCTCGGTCTCCTGCAGCTAATGCTTTCGCTCCATAGTCGGTTCAGGAGCGTTGAACGCTCATTTTATTTTTTTTTTGTTGGGAAAGCAATGCTACGCCAGGTCCAACCGCTCGTCGCTGTGTGCCGTGTCCGTGGAAGAAGAAGAACGCTCGGTCTCCTGCAGCTAATGCTTTCGCTCCATAGTTGGTTCAGCAGCATTGAACCCTCCTCATTTTATTTTTTTTTGTTGGGAAAGCAATGCTACGCCAGGTCTAACCGCTCGTCGCTGTGTGCCGTGTCCGTAGAAGAAGACGAACGCTCGGTCTCCTGCAGCTAATGCTTTCGCTCCATAGTCGGTTCAGCAGCATTGAACCCTCCTCATTTTATTTTTTTGTTGTTGTGAAAGCAATAATACGCCAGGTCTAACCGCTCGTCGCTGTGTGCCGTGTCCGTGGAAGAAGAAGAACGCTCGGTCTCCTGCAGCTAATGCTTTCGCTCCATAGTCTGTTCAGCAGCATTGAACCCTCCTAATTTTATTTTTTTTTGTTGTGAAAGCATTAATACGCCAGGTCTAACCGCTCGTCGCTGTGTGCCGTGTCCGTGGAAGATGACGAACGCTCGGTCTCCTGCAGCTAATGCTTTCGCTCCATAGTCGCTTCAGGAGCGTTCAACGCTCATTTTATTTTTTTTTTTGTTGGGAAAGCAATGCTACGCCAGGTCTAACCGCTCGTCGCTGTGTGCCGTGTCCGTGGAAGAAGAAGAACGCTCGGTCTCCTGCAGCTAATGCTTTCGCTCCATAGTCTGTTCAGCAGCATTGACCCCTCCTAATTTTATTTTTTTTGTTGTGAAAGCATTAATACGCCAGGTCTAACCGCTCGTCGCTGTGTGCCGTGTCCGTGGAAGAAGACGAACGCTCGGTCTCCTGCAGCTAATGCTTTCGCTCCATAGTCGGTTCAGCAGCATTGAACCCTCCTCATTTTATTTTTTTTTGTTGTGAAAGCATTAATACGCCAGGTCTAACCGCTCGTCCCTGTGTGCCGTGTCCGTGGAAGAAGAAGAACGCTCAGTCTCCTGCAGCTAATGCTTTCGCTCCATAGTCGGTTCAGCAGCATTGAACCCTCCTCATTTTATTTTTTGTTGTTGTGAAAGCATTAATACGCCAGGTCTAACCGCTCGTCGCTGTGTGCCGTTTCCGTGGAAGAAGAAGAACGCTCGGTCTCCTGCAGCTAATGCTTTCGCTCCATAGTCGGTTCAGCAGCATTGAACCCTCCTAATTTTATTTTTTTTTTGTTGTCAAAGCATTAATACGCCAGGTCTAACCGCTCGTCGCTGTGTGCCATG
Organism: Amblyomma maculatum; assembly: GCF_055883805.1. Lineage (NCBI taxonomy): Eukaryota > Metazoa > Arthropoda > Arachnida > Ixodida > Ixodidae > Amblyomma > Amblyomma maculatum. The sequence continues at coordinate 17,790,762 of NW_028146738.1, forward strand.
TCCGTGGAAGAAGAAGAACACTCGGTCTCCTGCAGCTAATGCTTTCGCTCCATAGTCGGTTCAGCAGCATTGAACCCTCCTCATTTTATTTTTTTTTTGTTGGGAAAGCAATGCTACGCCAGGTCTAACCGCTCGTCGCTGTGTGCCGTGTCCGTGGAAGAAGAAGAACGCTCGGCCTCCTGCAGCTAATGCTTTCGCTCCATAGTCGGTTCAGCAGCATTGAACCCTCCTCATTTTATTTTTTTTGTTGGGAAAGCAATGCTACGCCAGGTCTAACCGCTCGTCGCTGTGTGCCGTGTCCGTGGAAGAAGAAGAACGCTCGGCCTCCTGCAGCTAATGCTTTCACTCCATAGTCGCCTCAGCAGCGTTGAACCCTCATTTTATTTTTTTGTTGCGAAAGCAATGCTACGCCAGGTCTAAAAGCTCGTCGCTGTGTGCCGTGTCTGTGGAAGAAGAACGCTCGGTCTCCTGCACCTAATGCTTTCGCTCCATAGTCGGTTCAGGAGCGTTGAACGCTCATTTTATTTTTTTTTCGTTGGGAAAGCAATGCTACGCCAGGTATAACCGCTCGTCGCTGTGTGCCGTGTCCGTGGAAGAAGAACGCTCGGTCTCCTGCAGCTAATTCTTTCGCTCCATACTCGGTTCAGCAGCATTGAACCCTCCTAATTTAATTTTTTTTTGTTGTGAAAGCATTATTCCGCCAGGTCTAAGCGCTCGTCGCTGTGTGCCGTGTCCGTGGAAGAAGACGAACGCTCGGTCTCCTGCAGGCTAATGCTTTCGCTCCATAGTCGGTTCAGCAGCATTGAAACCTCCTCATTTTATTTTTTTTTGTTGTGAAAGCAATAATACGCCAGGTCTAACCGCTCGTCGCTGTGTGCCGTGTCCGTGGAAGAAGAAGAACGCTCGGTCTCCTGCAGCTCATGCTTTCGCTCCATAGTCGGTTCAGCAGCATTGAACCCTCCTAATTTTATTTTTTTTGTTGTGAAAGCATTAATACGCCAGGTCTAACCGCTCGTCGCTGTGTGCCGTGTCCGTGGAAGATGACGAATGCTCGGTCTCCTGCAGCTAATGCTTTCGCTCCATAGTCGGTTCAGGAGCGTTCAACGCTCATTTTATTTTTTTTTTTGTTGGGAAAGCAATGCTACGCCAGGTCTAACCGCTCGTCGCTGTGTGCCGTGTCCGTGGAAGAAGAAGAACGCTCGGTCTCCTGCAGCTAGTGCTTTCGCTCCATAGTCTGTTCAGCAGCATTGAACCCTCCTAATTTTATTTTTTTTGTTGTGAAAGCATTAATACGCCAGGTCTAACCGCTCGTCGCTGTGTGCCGTGTCCGTGGAAGAAGACGAACGCTCGGTCTCCTGCAGCTAATGCTTTCGCTCCATAGTCGGTTCAGCAGCATTGAACCCTCCTCATTTTATTTTTTTTTTGTTGTGAACGCAATAATACGCCAGGTCTAACCGCTCGTCCCTGTGTGCCGTGTCCGTGGAAGAAGAAGAACGCTCAGTCTCCTGCAGCTAATGCTTTCGCTCCATAGTCGGTTCAGCAGCATTGAACCCTCCTAATTTTATTTTTTTTGTTGTGAAAGCATTAATACGCCAGGTCTAACCGCTCGTCGCTGTGTGCCGTGTCCGTGGAAGAAGAAGAACGCTCGGTCTCCTGCAGCTAATGCTTTCGCTCCATAGTCGGTTCAGCAGCATTGAACCCTCCTAATTTTATTTTTTTTTGTTGGGAAAGCAATGCTACGCCAGGTCTAACCGCTCGTCGCTGTGTGCCGTGTCAATGGAAGAAGAAGAACGCTCGGTCTCCTGCAGCTAATGCTTTCGCTCCATAGTCGGTTCAGGAGCGTTGAACGCTCATTTTATTTTTTTTTGTTGGGAAAGCAATGCTACGCCAGGTCTAACCGCTCGTCGCTGTGTGCCGTGTCCGTGGAAGAAGAACGCTCGGTCTCCTGCAGCTAATTCTTTCGCTCCATAGTCGGTTCAGCAGCATTGAACCCTCCTAATTTAATTTTTTTTGTTGTGAAAGCATTATTCCGCCAGGTCTAAGCGCTCGTCGCTGTGTGCCGTGTCCGTGGAAGAAGACGAACGCTCGGTCTCCTGCAGGCTAATGCTTTCGCTCCATAGTCGGTTCAGCAGCATTGAACCCTCCTCATTTTATTTTTTTTTGTTGTGAAAGCAATAATACGCCAGGTCTAACCGCTCGTCGCTGTGTGCCGTGTCCGTGGAAGAAGAAGAACGCTCGGTCTCCTGCAGCTCATGCTTTCGCTCCATAGTCGGTTCAGCAGCATTGAACCCTCCTAATTTTATTTTTTTTTGTTGTGAAAACATTAATACGCCAGGTCTAACCGCTCGTCGCTGTGTGCCGTGTCCGTGGAAGAAGAAGAACGCTCGGTCTCCTGCAGCTAATGCTTTCGCTCCATAGTCGGTTCAGCAGCATTGAACCCTCCTCATTTTATTTTTTTGTTGTTGGGAAAGCAATGCTACGCCAGGTCTAACCCTCGTCGCTGTGTGCCGTGTCCGTGGAAGAAGAACGCTCAGTCTCCTGCAGCTAATGCTTTCGCTCCATAGTCGGTTCAGCAGCATTGAACCCTCCTCATTTTATTTTTTTTTTGTTGGGAAAGCAATGTTATGCCAGGTCTAACCGCTCGTCACTGTGTGCCGTGTCCGTGGAAGAAGAAGAACGCTAGGTCTCCTGCAGCTAATGCTTTCGCTCCATAGTCGGTTCAGGAGCGTTGAACGCTCATTTTATTTTTTTTTTCTTGGGAAAGCAAGGCTACGCCAGGTCTAACCGCTCGTCGCTGTGTGCCGTGTCCGTGGAAGAAGAAGAACGCTCGGCCTCCTGCAGCTAATGCTTTCGCTCCATAGTCGGTTCAGCAGCATTGAACCCTCCTCATTTTATTTTTTTTTTTTGTTGGGAAAGCAATGCTACGCCAGGTCTAACCGCTCGTCGCTGTGTGCCGTGTCCGTGGAAGAAGAAGAACGCTCGGCCTCCTGCAGCTAATGCTTTCACTCCATAGTCGCCTCAGCAGCGTTGAACCCTCATTTTATTTTTTGTTGCGAAAGCAATGCTACGCCAGGTCTAAAAGCTCGTCGCTGTGTGCCGTGTCTGTGGAAGAAGAACGCTCGGTCTCCTGCAGCTAATGCTTTCGCTCCATAGTCGGTTCAGGAGCGTTGAACGCTCATTTTATTTTTTTTTTGTTGGGAAAGCAATGCTACGCCAGGTCTAACCGCTCGTCGCTGTGTGCCGTGTCCGTGGAAGAAGAAGAACGCTCGGTCTCCTGCAGCTAATGCTTTCGCTCCATAGTCGGTTCAGCAGCATTGAACCCTCCTCATTTTATTTTTTTTTTGTTGGGAAGGCAATGCTACGCCAGGTCTAACCGCTCGTCGCTGTGTGCCGTGTCCGTGGAAGAAGAACGCTCGGTCTCCTGCAGCTAATGCTTTCGCTCCATAGTCGGTTCAGGAGCGTTGAACGCTCATTTTATTTTTTTTTGTTGGGAAAGCAATGCTACGCCAGGTCTAACCGCTCGTCGCTGTGTGCCGTGTCCGTGTAAGAAGAACGCTCGGTCTCCTGCAGCTAATGCTTTCGCTCCATAGTCGGTTCAGCAGCATTGAACCCTCCTCATTTTATTTTTTTTTGTTGGGAAAGCAATGCTACGCCAGGTCTAACCGCTCGTCGCTGTGTGCCGTGTCCGTGGAAGAAGAAGAACGCTCGGTCTCCTGCAGCTAATGCTTTCGCTCCATAGTCGGTTCAGCAGCATTGAACCCTCCTCATTTTATTTTTTTTTTTTTGTGAAAGCAATAATACGCCAGGTCTAACCGCTCGTCGCTGTGTGCCGTGTCCGTGGAAGAAGAAGAACGCTCGGTCTCCTGCAGCTCATGCTTTCGCTCCATAGTCGGTTCAGCAGCATTGAACCCTCCTAATTTTATTTTTTTTTTGTTGTGAAAACATTAATACGCCAGGTCTAACCGCTCGTCGCTGTGTGCCGTGTCCGTGGAAGAAGAAGAACACTCGGTCTCCTGCAGCTAATGCTTTCGCTCCATAGTCGGTTCAGCAGCATTGAACCCTCCTCATTTTATTTTTTTGTTGTTGGGAAAGCAATGCTACGCCAGGTCTAACCGCTCGTCGCTGTGTGCTGTGTCCGTGGAAGAAGAAGAACGCTCGGCCTCCTGCAGCTAATGCTTTCGCTCCATAGTCGGTTCAGCAGCATTGAACCCTCCTCATTTTATTTTTTTTTGTTGGGAAAGCAATGCTACGCCAGGTCTAACCGCTCGTCGCTGTGTGCCGTGTCCGTGGAAGAAGAAGAACGCTCGGTCTCCTGCAGCTAGTGCTTTCGCTCCATAGTCTGTTCAGCAGCATTGAACCCTCCTAATTTTATTTTTTTTGTTGTGAAAGCATTAATACGCCAGGTCTAACCGCTCGTCGCTGTGTGCCGTGTCCGTGGAAGAAGACGAACGCTCGCTCTCCTGCAGCTAATGCTTTCGCTCCATAGTCGGTTCAGCAGCATTGAACCCTCCTCATTTTATTTTTTTTTGTTGGGAAAGCAATGTTATGCCAGGTCTAACCGCTCGTCACTGTGTGCCGTGTCCGTGGAAGAAGAAGAACGCTAGGTCTCCTGCAGCTAATGCTTTCGCTCCATAGTCGGTTCAGGAGCGTTGAACGCTCATTTTATTTTTTTTTGTTGGGAAAGCAAGGCTACGCCAGGTCTAACCGCTCGTCGCTGTGTGCCGTGTTCGTGGAAGAAGAAGAACGCTCGGTCTCCTGCAGCTAATGCTTTCGCTCCATAGTCGGTTCAGCAGCATTGAACCCTCCTAATTTTATTTTTTTTTTGTTGGGAAAGCAATGCTACGCCAGGTCTAACCGCTCGTCGCTGTGTGCCGTGTCCGTGGAAGAAGAAGAACGCTCGGTCTCCTGCAGCTAATGCTTTCGCTCCATAGTCGGTTCAGGAGCGTTGAACGCTCATTTTATTTTTTTTTTGTTGGGAAAGCAATGCTACGCCAGGTCCAACCGCTCGTCGCTGTGTGCCGTGTCCGTGGAAGAAGAAGAACGCTCGGTCTCCTGCAGCTAATGCTTTCGCTCCATAGTTGGTTCAGCAGCATTGAACCCTCCTCATTTTATTTTTTTTTGTTGGGAAAGCAATGCTACGCCAGGTCTAACCGCTCGTCGCTGTGTGCCGTGTCCGTAGAAGAAGACGAACGCTCGGTCTCCTGCAGCTAATGCTTTCGCTCCATAGTCGGTTCAGCAGCATTGAACCCTCCTCATTTTATTTTTTTGTTGTTGTGAAAGCAATAATACGCCAGGTCTAACCGCTCGTCGCTGTGTGCCGTGTCCGTGGAAGAAGAAGAACGCTCGGTCTCCTGCAGCTAATGCTTTCGCTCCATAGTCTGTTCAGCAGCATTGAACCCTCCTAATTTTATTTTTTTTTGTTGTGAAAGCATTAATACGCCAGGTCTAACCGCTCGTCGCTGTGTGCCGTGTCCGTGGAAGATGACGAACGCTCGGTCTCCTGCAGCTAATGCTTTCGCTCCATAGTCGCTTCAGGAGCGTTCAACGCTCATTTTATTTTTTTTTTGTTGGGAAAGCAATGCTACGCCAGGTCTAACCGCTCGTCGCTGTGTGCCGTGTCCGTGGAAGAAGAAGAACGCTCGGTCTCCTGCAGCTAATGCTTTCGCTCCATAGTCTGTTCAGCAGCATTGACCCCTCCTAATTTTATTTTTTTTGTTGTGAAAGCATTAATACGCCAGGTCTAACCGCTCGTCGCTGTGTGCCGTGTCCGTGGAAGAAGACGAACGCTCGGTCTCCTGCAGCTAATGCTTTCGCTCCATAGTCGGTTCAGCAGCATTGAACCCTCCTCATTTTATTTTTTTTTGTTGTGAAAGCATTAATACGCCAGGTCTAACCGCTCGTCCCTGTGTGCCGTGTCCGTGGAAGAAGAAGAACGCTCAGTCTCCTGCAGCTAATGCTTTCGCTCCATAGTCGGTTCAGCAGCATTGAACCCTCCTCATTTTATTTTTTGTTGTTGTGAAAGCATTAATACGCCAGGTCTAACCGCTCGTCGCTGTGTGCCGTTTCCGTGGAAGAAGAAGAACGCTCGGTCTCCTGCAGCTAATGCTTTCGCTCCATAGTCGGTTCAGCAGCATTGAACCCTCCTAATTTTATTTTTTTTTTGTTGTCAAAGCATTAATACGCCAGGTCTAACCGCTCGTCGCTGTGTGCCATGTCCGTGGAAGAAGAAGAACACTCGGTCTCCTGCAGCTAATGCTTTCGCTCCATAGTCGGTTCAGCAGCATTGAACCCTCCTCATTTTATTTTTTTTTTGTTGGGAAAGCAATGCTACGCCAGGTCTAACCGCTCGTCGCTGTGTGCCGTGTCCGTGGAAGAAGAAGAACGCTCGGCCTCCTGCAGCTAATGCTTTCGCTCCATAGTCGGTTCAGCAGCATTGAACCCTCCTCATTTTATTTTTTTTGTTGGGAAAGCAATGCTACGCCAGGTCTAACCGCTCGTCGCTGTGTGCCGTGTCCGTGGAAGAAGAAGAACGCTCGGCCTCCTGCAGCTAATGCTTTCACTCCATAGTCGCCTCAGCAGCGTTGAACCCTCATTTTATTTTTTTGTTGCGAAAGCAATGCTACGCCAGGTCTAAAAGCTCGTCGCTGTGTGCCGTGTCTGTGGAAGAAGAACGCTCGGTCTCCTGCACCTAATGCTTTCGCTCCATAGTCGGTTCAGGAGCGTTGAACGCTCATTTTATTTTTTTTTCGTTGGGAAAGCAATGCTACGCCAGGTATAACCGCTCGTCGCTGTGTGCCGTGTCCGTGGAAGAAGAACGCTCGGTCTCCTGCAGCTAATTCTTTCGCTCCATACTCGGTTCAGCAGCATTGAACCCTCCTAATTTAATTTTTTTTTGTTGTGAAAGCATTATTCCGCCAGGTCTAAGCGCTCGTCGCTGTGTGCCGTGTCCGTGGAAGAAGACGAACGCTCGGTCTCCTGCAGGCTAATGCTTTCGCTCCATAGTCGGTTCAGCAGCATTGAAACCTCCTCATTTTATTTTTTTTTGTTGTGAAAGCAATAATACGCCAGGTCTAACCGCTCGTCGCTGTGTGCCGTGTCCGTGGAAGAAGAAGAACGCTCGGTCTCCTGCAGCTCATGCTTTCGCTCCATAGTCGGTTCAGCAGCATTGAACCCTCCTAATTTTATTTTTTTTGTTGTGAAAGCATTAATACGCCAGGTCTAACCGCTCGTCGCTGTGTGCCGTGTCCGTGGAAGATGACGAATGCTCGGTCTCCTGCAGCTAATGCTTTCGCTCCATAGTCGGTTCAGGAGCGTTCAACGCTCATTTTATTTTTTTTTTGTTGGGAAAGCAATGCTACGCCAGGTCTAACCGCTCGTCGCTGTGTGCCGTGTCCGTGGAAGAAGAAGAACGCTCGGTCTCCTGCAGCTAGTGCTTTCGCTCCATAGTCTGTTCAGCAGCATTGAACCCTCCTAATTTTATTTTTTTTGTTGTGAAAGCATTAATACGCCAGGTCTAACCGCTCGTCGCTGTGTGCCGTGTCCGTGGAAGAAGACGAACGCTCGGTCTCCTGCAGCTAATGCTTTCGCTCCATAGTCGGTTCAGCAGCATTGAACCCTCCTCATTTTATTTTTTTTTTGTTGTGAACGCAATAATACGCCAGGTCTAACCGCTCGTCCCTGTGTGCCGTGTCCGTGGAAGAAGAAGAACGCTCAGTCTCCTGCAGCTAATGCTTTCGCTCCATAGTCGGTTCAGCAGCATTGAACCCTCCTAATTTTATTTTTTTTGTTGTGAAAGCATTAATACGCCAGGTCTAACCGCTCGTCGCTGTGTGCCGTGTCCGTGGAAGAAGAAGAACGCTCGGTCTCCTGCAGCTAATGCTTTCGCTCCATAGTCGGTTCAGCAGCATTGAACCCTCCTAATTTTATTTTTTTTTGTTGGGAAAGCAATGCTACGCCAGGTCTAACCGCTCGTCGCTGTGTGCCGTGTCAATGGAAGAAGAAGAACGCTCGGTCTCCTGCAGCTAATGCTTTCGCTCCATAGTCGGTTCAGGAGCGTTGAACGCTCATTTTATTTTTTTTTGTTGGGAAAGCAATGCTACGCCAGGTCTAACCGCTCGTCGCTGTGTGCCGTGTCCGTGGAAGAAGAACGCTCGGTCTCCTGCAGCTAATTCTTTCGCTCCATAGTCGGTTCAGCAGCATTGAACCCTCCTAATTTAATTTTTTTTGTTGTGAAAGCATTATTCCGCCAGGTCTAAGCGCTCGTCGCTGTGTGCCGTGTCCGTGGAAGAAGACGAACGCTCGGTCTCCTGCAGGCTAATGCTTTCGCTCCATAGTCGGTTCAGCAGCATTGAACCCTCCTCATTTTATTTTTTTTTGTTGTGAAAGCAATAATACGCCAGGTCTAACCGCTCGTCGCTGTGTGCCGTGTCCGTGGAAGAAGAAGAACGCTCGGTCTCCTGCAGCTCATGCTTTCGCTCCATAGTCGGTTCAGCAGCATTGAACCCTCCTAATTTTATTTTTTTTTGTTGTGAAAACATTAATACGCCAGGTCTAACCGCTCGTCGCTGTGTGCCGTGTCCGTGGAAGAAGAAGAACGCTCGGTCTCCTGCAGCTAATGCTTTCGCTCCATAGTCGGTTCAGCAGCATTGAACCCTCCTCATTTTATTTTTTTGTTGTTGGGAAAGCAATGCTACGCCAGGTCTAACCCTCGTCGCTGTGTGCCGTGTCCGTGGAAGAAGAACGCTCAGTCTCCTGCAGCTAATGCTTTCGCTCCATAGTCGGTTCAGCAGCATTGAACCCTCCTCATTTTATTTTTTTTTTGTTGGGAAAGCAATGTTATGCCAGGTCTAACCGCTCGTCACTGTGTGCCGTGTCCGTGGAAGAAGAAGAACGCTAGGTCTCCTGCAGCTAATGCTTTCGCTCCATAGTCGGTTCAGGAGCGTTGAACGCTCATTTTATTTTTTTTTTCTTGGGAAAGCAAGGCTACGCCAGGTCTAACCGCTCGTCGCTGTGTGCCGTGTCCGTGGAAGAAGAAGAACGCTCGGCCTCCTGCAGCTAATGCTTTCGCTCCATAGTCGGTTCAGCAGCATTGAACCCTCCTCATTTTATTTTTTTTTTTTGTTGGGAAAGCAATGCTACGCCAGGTCTAACCGCTCGTCGCTGTGTGCCGTGTCCGTGGAAGAAGAAGAACGCTCGGCCTCCTGCAGCTAATGCTTTCACTCCATAGTCGCCTCAGCAGCGTTGAACCCTCATTTTATTTTTTGTTGCGAAAGCAATGCTACGCCAGGTCTAAAAGCTCGTCGCTGTGTGCCGTGTCTGTGGAAGAAGAACGCTCGGTCTCCTGCAGCTAATGCTTTCGCTCCATAGTCGGTTCAGGAGCGTTGAACGCTCATTTTATTTTTTTTTTGTTGGGAAAGCAATGCTACGCCAGGTCTAACCGCTCGTCGCTGTGTGCCGTGTCCGTGGAAGAAGAAGAACGCTCGGTCTCCTGCAGCTAATGCTTTCGCTCCATAGTCGGTTCAGCAGCATTGAACCCTCCTCATTTTATTTTTTTTTTGTTGGGAAGGCAATGCTACGCCAGGTCTAACCGCTCGTCGCTGTGTGCCGTGTCCGTGGAAGAAGAACGCTCGGTCTCCTGCAGCTAATGCTTTCGCTCCATAGTCGGTTCAGGAGCGTTGAACGCTCATTTTATTTTTTTTTGTTGGGAAAGCAATGCTACGCCAGGTCTAACCGCTCGTCGCTGTGTGCCGTGTCCGTGTAAGAAGAACGCTCGGTCTCCTGCAGCTAATGCTTTCGCTCCATAGTCGGTTCAGCAGCATTGAACCCTCCTCATTTTATTTTTTTTTGTTGGGAAAGCAATGCTACGCCAGGTCTAACCGCTCGTCGCTGTGTGCCGTGTCCGTGGAAGAAGAAGAACGCTCGGTCTCCTGCAGCTAATGCTTTCGCTCCATAGTCGGTTCAGGAGCGTTGAACGCTCATTTTATTTTTTTTTTGTTGGGAAAGCAATGCTACGCCAGGTCTAACCGCTCGTCGCTGTGTGCCGTGTCTGTGGAAGAAGAACGCTCGGTCTCCTGTAGCTAATGCTTTCGCTCCATAGTCGGTTCAGCAGCATTGAACCCTCCTCATTTTATTTTTTTTTTTTGGGAAAGCAATGCTACGCCAGGTCTAACCGCTCGTCGCTGTCTGCCGTGTCCGTGGAAGAAGAAGAACGCTCGGTCTCCTGCAGCTAATGCTTTCGCTCCATAGTCGGTTCAGGAGCGTTGAACGCTCATTTTATTTTTTTGTTGTTGTGAAAGCAATAATACGCCAGGTCTAACCGCTCGTCGCTGTGTGCCGTGTCCGTGGAAGAAGAAGAACGCTCGGTCTCCTGCAGCTAATGCTTTCGCTCCATAGTCGGTTCAGCAGCATTGAACCCTCCTCATTTTATTTTTTTTTTTGTGAAATCAATAATATGCCAGGTCTAACCGCTCGTCGCTGTGTGCCGTGTCCGTGGAAGAAGAAGAACGCTCGGTCTCCTGCAGCTAATGCTTTCGCTCCATAGTCGGTTCAGCAGCATTGAACCCTCCTCATTTTATTTTTTGTTGTTGTGAAAGCATTAATACGCCAGGTCTAACCGCTCGTCGCTGTGTGCCGTTTCCGTGGAAGAAGAAGAACGCTCGGTCTCCTGCAGCTAATGCTTTCGCTCCATAGTCGGTTCAGCAGCATTGAACCCTCCTAATTTTATTTTTTTTTTGTTGTCAAAGCATTAATACGCCAGGTCTAACCACTCGTCGCTGTGTGCCATGTCCGTGGAAGAAGAAGAACACTCGGTCTCCTGCAGCTAATGCTTTCGCTCCATAGTCGGTTCAGCAGCATTGAACCCTCCTCATTTTATTTTTTTTTTTGTTGGGAAAGCAATGCTACGCCAGGTCTAACCGCTCGTCGCTGTGTGCCGTGTCCGTGGAAGAAGAAGAACGCTCGGCCTCCTGCAGCTAATGCTTTCACTCCATAGTCGCCTCAGCAGCGTTGAACCCTCATTTTATTTTTTTGTTGCGAAAGCAATGCTACGCCAGGTCTAAAAGCTCGTCGCTGTGTGCCGTGTCTGTGGAAGAAGAACGCTCGGTCTCCTGCAGCTAATGCTTTCGCTCCATAGTCGGTTCAGGAGCGTTGAACGCTCATTTTATTTTTTTTTTGTTGGGAAAGCAATGCTACGCCAGGTATAACCGCTCGTCGCTGTGTGCCGTGTCCGTGGAAGAAGAACGCTCGGTCTCCTGCAGCTAATTCTTTCGCTCCATAGTCGGTTCAGCAGCATTGAACCCTCCTAATTTAATTTTTTTTTGTTGTGAAAGCATTATTCCGCCAGGTCTAAGCGCTCGTCGCTGTGTGCCGTGTCCGTGGAAGAAGACGAACGCTCGGTCTCCTGCAGGCTAATGATTTCGCTCCATAGTCGGTTCAGCAGCATTGAACCCTCCTCATTTTATTTTTTTTTGTTGTGAAAGCAATAATACGCCAGGTCTAACCGCTCGTCGCTGTGTGCCGTGTCCGTGGAAGAAGAAGAACGCTCGGTCTCCTGCAGCTCATGCTTTCGCTCCATAGTCGGTTCAGCAGCATTGAACCCTCCTAATTTTATTTTTTTTTGTTGTGAAAACATTAATACGCCAGGTCTAACCGCTCGTCGCTGTGTGCCGTGTCCGTGGAAGAAGAAGAACGCTCGGTCTCCTGCAGCTAATGCTTTCGCTCCATAGTCGGTTCAGCAGCATTGAACCCTCCTCATTTTATTTTTTTGTTGTTGGGAAAGCAATGCTACGCCAGGTCTAACCCTCGTCGCTGTGTGCCGTGTCCGTGGAAGGAGAACGCTCAGTCTCCTGCAGCTAATGCTTTCGCTCCATAGTCGGTTCAGCAGCATTGAACCCTCCTCATTTTATTTTTTTTTGTTGGGAAAGCAATGTTATGCCAGGTCTAACCGCTCGTCACTGTGTGCCGTGTCCGTGGAAGAAGAAGAACGCTAGGTCTCCTGCAGCTAATGCTTTCGCTCCATAGTCGGTTCAGGAGCGTTGAACGCTCATTTTATTTTTTTTTTGTTGGGAAAGCAAGGCTACGCCAGGTCTAACCGCTCGTCGCTGTGTGCCGTGTCCGTGGAAGAAGAAGAACGCTCGGCCTCCTGCAGCTAATGCTTTCACTCCATAGTCGCCTCAGCAGCGTTGAACCCTCATTTTATTTTTTTGTTGCGAAAGCAATGCTACGCCAGGTCTAAAAGCTCGTCGCTGTGTGCCGTGTCTGTGGAAGAAGAACGCTCGGTCTCCTGCACCTAATGCTTTCGCTCCATAGTCGGTTCAGGAGCGTTGAACGCTCATTTTATTTTTTTTTCGTTGGGAAAGCAATGCTACGCCAGGTATAACCGCTCGTCGCTGTGTGCCGTGTCCGTGGAAGAAGAACGCTCGGTCTCCTGCAGCTAATTCTTTCGCTCCATACTCGGTTCAGCAGCATTGAACCCTCCTAATTTAATTTTTTTTTGTTGTGAAAGCATTATTCCGCCAGGTCTAAGCGCTCGTCGCTGTGTGCCGTGTCCGTGGAAGAAGACGAACGCTCGGTCTCCTGCAGGCTAATGCTTTCGCTCCATAGTCGGTTCAGCAGCATTGAAACCTCCTCATTTTATTTTTTTTTGTTGTGAAAGCAATAATACGCCAGGTCTAACCGCTCGTCGCTGTGTGCCGTGTCCGTGGAAGAAGAAGAACGCTCGGTCTCCTGCAGCTCATGCTTTCGCTCCATAGTCGGTTCAGCAGCATTGAACCCTCCTAATTTTATTTTTTTTGTTGTGAAAGCATTAATACGCCAGGTCTAACCGCTCGTCGCTGTGTGCCGTGTCCGTGGAAGATGACGAATGCTCGGTCTCCTGCAGCTAATGCTTTCGCTCCATAGTCGGTTCAGGAGCGTTCAACGCTCATTTTATTTTTTTTTTTGTTGGGAAAGCAATGCTACGCCAGGTCTAACCGCTCGTCGCTGTGTGCCGTGTCCGTGGAAGAAGAAGAACGCTCGGTCTCCTGCAGCTAGTGCTTTCGCTCCATAGTCTGTTCAGCAGCATTGAACCCTCCTAATTTTATTTTTTTTGTTGTGAAAGCATTAATACGCCAGGTCTAACCGCTCGTCGCTGTGTGCCGTGTCCGTGGAAGAAGACGAACGCTCGGTCTCCTGCAGCTAATGCTTTCGCTCCATAGTCGGTTCAGCAGCATTGAACCCTCCTCATTTTATTTTTTTTTTGTTGTGAACGCAATAATACGCCAGGTCTAACCGCTCGTCCCTGTGTGCCGTGTCCGTGGAAGAAGAAGAACGCTCAGTCTCCTGCAGCTAATGCTTTCGCTCCATAGTCGGTTCAGCAGCATTGAACCCTCCTAATTTTATTTTTTTTGTTGTGAAAGCATTAATACGCCAGGTCTAACCGCTCGTCGCTGTGTGCCGTGTCCGTGGAAGAAGAAGAACGCTCGGTCTCCTGCAGCTAATGCTTTCGCTCCATAGTCGGTTCAGCAGCATTGAACCCTCCTAATTTTATTTTTTTTTGTTGGGAAAGCAATGCTACGCCAGGTCTAACCGCTCGTCGCTGTGTGCCGTGTCAATGGAAGAAGAAGAACGCTCGGTCTCCTGCAGCTAATGCTTTCGCTCCATAGTCGGTTCAGGAGCGTTGAACGCTCATTTTATTTTTTTTTGTTGGGAAAGCAATGCTACGCCAGGTCTAACCGCTCGTCGCTGTGTGCCGTGTCCGTGGAAGAAGAACGCTCGGTCTCCTGCAGCTAATTCTTTCGCTCCATAGTCGGTTCAGCAGCATTGAACCCTCCTAATTTAATTTTTTTTTGTTGTGAAAGCATTATTCCGCCAGGTCTAAGCGCTCGTCGCTGTGTGCCGTGTCCGTGGAAGAAGACGAACGCTCGGTCTCCTGCAGGCTAATGCTTTCGCTCCATAGTCGGTTCAGCAGCATTGAACCCTCCTCATTTTATTTTTTTTTGTTGTGAAAGCAATAATACGCCAGGTCTAACCGCTCGTCGCTGTGTGCCGTGTCCGTGGAAGAAGAAGAACGCTCGGTCTCCTGCAGCTCATGCTTTCGCTCCATAGTCGGTTCAGCAGCATTGAACCCTCCTAATTTTATTTTTTTTGTTGTGAAAACATTAATACGCCAGGTCTAACCGCTCGTCGCTGTGTGCCGTGTCCGTGGAAGAAGAAGAACGCTCGGTCTCCTGCAGCTAATGCTTTCGCTCCATAGTCGGTTCAGCAGCATTGAACCCTCCTCATTTTATTTTTTTGTTGTTGGGAAAGCAATGCTACGCCAGGTCTAACCCTCGTCGCTGTGTGCCGTGTCCGTGGAAGAAGAACGCTCAGTCTCCTGCAGCTAATGCTTTCGCTCCATAGTCGGTTCAGCAGCATTGAACCCTCCTCATTTTATTTTTTTTTTGTTGGGAAAGCAATGTTATGCCAGGTCTAACCGCTCGTCACTGTGTGCCGTGTCCGTGGAAGAAGAAGAACGCTAGGTCTCCTGCAGCTAATGCTTTCGCTCCATAGTCGGTTCAGGAGCGTTGAACGCTCATTTTATTTTTTTTTTCTTGGGAAAGCAAGGCTACGCCAGGTCTAACCGCTCGTCGCTGTGTGCCGTGTCCGTGGAAGAAGAAGAACGCTCGGCCTCCTGCAGCTAATGCTTTCGCTCCATAGTCGGTTCAGCAGCATTGAACCCTCCTCATTTTATTTTTTTTTTTTTTGTTGGGAAAGCAATGCTACGCCAGGTCTAACCGCTCGTCGCTGTGTGCCGTGTCCGTGGAAGAAGAAGAACGCTCGGCCTCCTGCAGCTAATGCTTTCACTCCATAGTCGCCTCAGCAGCGTTGAACCCTCATTTTATTTTTTGTTGCGAAAGCAATGCTACGCCAGGTCTAAAAGCTCGTCGCTGTGTGCCGTGTCTGTGGAAGAAGAACGCTCGGTCTCCTGCAGCTAATGCTTTCGCTCCATAGTCGGTTCAGGAGCGTTGAACGCTCATTTTATTTTTTTTTTTGTTGGGAAAGCAATGCTACGCCAGGTCTAACCGCTCGTCGCTGTGTGCCGTGTCCGTGGAAGAAGAAGAACGCTCGGTCTCCTGCAGCTAATGCTTTCGCTCCATAGTCGGTTCAGCAGCATTGAACCCTCCTCATTTTATTTTTTTTTTTGTTGGGAAGGCAATGCTACGCCAGGTCTAACCGCTCGTCGCTGTGTGCCGTGTCCGTGGAAGAAGAACGCTCGGTCTCCTGCAGCTAATGCTTTCGCTCCATAGTCGGTTCAGGAGCGTTGAACGCTCATTTTATTTTTTTTTGTTGGGAAAGCAATGCTACGCCAGGTCTAACCGCTCGTCGCTGTGTGCCGTGTCCGTGTAAGAAGAACGCTCGGTCTCCTGCAGCTAATGCTTTCGCTCCATAGTCGGTTCAGCAGCATTGAACCCTCCTCATTTTATTTTTTTTTGTTGGGAAAGCAATGCTACGCCAGGTCTAACCGCTCGTCGCTGTGTGCCGTGTCCGTGGAAGAAGAAGAACGCTCGGTCTCCTGCAGCTAATGCTTTCGCTCCATAGTCGGTTCAGGAGCGTTGAACGCTCATTTTATTTTTTTTTTGTTGGGAAAGCAATGCTACGCCAGGTCTAACCGCTCGTCGCTGTGTGCCGTGTCTGTGGAAGAAGAACGCTCGGTCTCCTGTAGCTAATGCTTTCGCTCCATAGTCGGTTCAGCAGCATTGAACCCTCCTCATTTTATTTTTTTTTTTTGGGAAAGCAATGCTACGCCAGGTCTAACCGCTCGTCGCTGTCTGCCGTGTCCGTGGAAGAAGAAGAACGCTCGGTCTCCTGCAGCTAATGCTTTCGCTCCATAGTCGGTTCAGGAGCGTTGAACGCTCATTTTATTTTTTTGTTGTTGTGAAAGCAATAATACGCCAGGTCTAACCGCTCGTCGCTGTGTGCCGTGTCCGTGGAAGAAGAAGAACGCTCGGTCTCCTGCAGCTAATGCTTTCGCTCCATAGTCGGTTCAGCAGCATTGAACCCTCCTCATTTTATTTTTTTTTTTTTGTGAAATCAATAATATGCCAGGTCTAACCGCTCGTCGCTGTGTGCCGTGTCCGTGGAAGAAGAAGAACGCTCGGTCTCCTGCAGCTAATGCTTTCGCTCCATAGTCGGTTCAGCAGCATTGAACCCTCCTCATTTTATTTTTTGTTGTTGTGAAAGCATTAATACGCCAGGTCTAACCGCTCGTCGCTGTGTGCCGTTTCCGTGGAAGAAGAAGAACGCTCGGTCTCCTGCAGCTAATGCTTTCGCTCCATAGTCGGTTCAGCAGCATTGAACCCTCCTAATTTTATTTTTTTTTGTTGTCAAAGCATTAATACGCCAGGTCTAACCACTCGTCGCTGTGTGCCATGTCCGTGGAAGAAGAAGAACACTCGGTCTCCTGCAGCTAATGCTTTCGCTCCATAGTCGGTTCAGCAGCATTGAACCCTCCTCATTTTATTTTTTTTTTTGTTGGGAAAGCAATGCTACGCCAGGTCTAACCGCTCGTCGCTGTGTGCCGTGTCCATGGAAGAAGAAGAACGCTCGGCCTCCTGCAGCTAATGCTTTCGCTCCATAGTCGGTTCAGCAGCATTGAACCCTCCTCATTTTATTTTTTTTTTTGTTGGGAAAGCAATGCTACGCCAGGTCTAACCGCTCGTCGCTGTGTGCCGTGTCCGTGGAAGAAGAAGAACGCTCGGCCTCCTGCAGCTAATGCTTTCACTCCATAGTCGCCTCAGCAGCGTTGAACCCTCATTTTATTTTTTTGTTGCGAAAGCAATGCTACGCCAGGTCTAAAAGCTCGTCGCTGTGTGCCGTGTCTGTGGAAGAGGAACGCTCGGTCTCCTGCAGCTAATGCTTTCGCTCCATAGTCGGTTCAGGAGCGTTGAACGCTCATTTTATTTTTTTTTTGTTGGGAAAGCAATGCTACGCCAGGTATAACCGCTCGTCGCTGTGTGCCGTGTCCGTGGAAGAAGAACGCTCGGTCTCCTGCAGCTAATTCTTTCGCTCCATAGTCGGTTCAGCAGCATTGAACCCTCCTAATTTAATTTTTTTTTGTTGTGAAAGCATTATTCCGCCAGGTCTAAGCGCTCGTCGCTGTGTGCCGTGTCCGTGGAAGAAGACGAACGCTCGGTCTCCTGCAGGCTAATGATTTCGCTCCATAGTCGGTTCAGCAGCATTGAACCCTCCTCATTTTATTTTTTTTTGTTGTGAAAGCAATAATACGCCAGGTCTAACCGCTCGTCGCTGTGTGCCGTGTCCGTGGAAGAAGAAGAACGCTCGGTCTCCTGCAGCTCATGCTTTCGCTCCATAGTCGGTTCAGCAGCATTGAACCCTCCTAATTTTATTTTTTTTTGTTGTGAAAACATTAATACGCCAGGTCTAACCGCTCGTCGCTGTGTGCCGTGTCCGTGGAAGAAGAAGAACGCTCGGTCTCCTGCAGCTAATGCTTTCGCTCCATAGTCGGTTCAGCAGCATTGAACCCTCCTCATTTTATTTTTTTGTTGTTGGGAAAGCAATGCTACGCCAGGTCTAACCCTCGTCGCTGTGTGCCGTGTCCGTGGAAGGAGAACGCTCAGTCTCCTGCAGCTAATGCTTTCGCTCCATAGTCGGTTCAGCAGCATTGAACCCTCCTCATTTTATTTTTTTTTGTTGGGAAAGCAATGTTATGCAAGGTCTAACCGCTCGTCACTGTGTGCCGTGTCCGTGGAAGAAGAAGAACGCTAGGTCTCCTGCAGCTAATGCTTTCGCTCCATAGTCGGTTCAGGAGCGTTGAACGCTCATTTTATTTTTTTTTTGTTGGGAAAGCAAGGCTACGCCAGGTCTAACCGCTCGTCGCTGTGTGCCGTGTCCGTGGAAGAAGAAGAACGCTCGGTCTCCTGCAGCTAATGCTTTCGCTCCATAGTCGGTTCAGCAGCATTGAACCCTCCTAATTTTATTTTTTTTGTTGGGAAAGCAATGCTACGCCAGGTCTAACCGCTCGTCGCTGTGTGCCGTGTCCGTGGAAGAAGAAGAACGCTCGGTCTCCTGCAGCTAATGCTTTCGCTCCATAGTCGGTTCAGGAGCGTTGAACGCTCATTTTATTTTTTTTTGTTGGGAAAGCAATGCTACGCCAGGTCCAACCGCTCGTCGCTGTGTGCCGTGTCCGTGGAAGAAGAAGAACGCTCGGTCTCCTGCAGCTAATGCTTTCGCTCCATAGTCGGTTCAGCAGCATTGAACCCTCCTAATTTTATTTTTTTTTGTTGGAAAGCAATGCTACGCCAGGTCTAACCGCTCGTCGCTGTGTGCCGTGTCCGTGGAAGAAGAAGAACGCTCGGTCTCCTGCAGCTAATGCTTTCGCTCCATAGTCGGTTCAGGAGCGTTGAACGCTCATTTTATTTTTTTTTGTTGGGAAAGCAATGCTACGCCAGGTCCAACCGCTCGTCGCTGTGTGCCGTGTCCGTGGAAGAAGAAGAACGCTCGGTCTCCTGCAGCTAATGCTTTCGCTCCATAGTTGATTCAGCAGCATTGAACCCTCCTCATTTTATTTTTTTTTGTTGGGAAAGCAATGCTACGCCAGGTCTAACCGCTCGTCGCTGTGTGCCGTGTCCGTAGAAGAAGACGAACGCTCGGTCTCCTGCAGCTAATGCTTTCGCTCCATAGTCGGTTCAGCAGCATTGAACCCTCCTCATTTTATTTTTTTGTTGTTGTGAAAGCAATAATACGCCAGGTCTAACCGCTCGTCGCTGTGTGCCGTGTCCGTGGAAGAAGAAGAACGCTCGGTCTCCTGCAGCTAATGCTTTCGCTCCATAGTCTGTTCAGCAGCATTGAACCCTCCTAATTTTATTTTTTTTGTTGTGAAAGCATTAATACGCCAGGTCTAACCGCTCATCGCTGTGTGCCGTGTCCGTGGAAGATGACGAACGCTCGGTCTCCTGCAGCTAATACTTTCGCTCCATAGTCGGTTCAGGAGCGTTCAACGCTCATTTTATTTTTTTTTTTTGTTGGGAAAGCAATGCTACGCCAAGTCTAACCGCTCGTCGCTGTGTGCCGTGTCCGTGGAAGAAGAAGAACGCTCGGTCTCCTGCAGCTAATGCTTTCGCTCCATAGTCTGTTCAGCAGCATTGAACCCTCCTAATTTTATTTTTTTTGTTGTGAAAGCATTAATACGCCAGGTCTAAGCGCTCGTCGCTGTGTGCCGTGTCCGTGGAAGAAGACGAACGCTCGGTCTCCTGCAGCTAATGCTTTCGCTCCATAGTCGGTTCAGCAGCATTGAACCCTCCTCATTTTATTTTTTTTTTTGTTGTGAAAGCAATAATACGCCAGGTCTAACCGCTCGTCCCTGTGTGCCGTGTCCGTGGAAGAAGAACGCTCAGTCTCCTGCAGCTAATGCTTTCGCTCCATAGTCGGTTCAGCAGCATTGAACCCTCCTAATTTTATTTTTTTTGTTGTGAAAGCATTAATACGCCAGGTCTAACCGCTCGTCGCTGTGTGCCGTGTCCGTGGGAGAAGAAGAACGCTCGGTCTCCTGCAGCTAATGCTTTCGCTCCATAGTCGGTTCAGCAGCATTGAACCCTCCTAATTTTATTTTTTTTGTTGGGAAAGCAATGCTACGCCAGGTCTAACCGCTCGTCGCTGTGTGCCGTGTCAATGGAAGAAGAAGAACGCTCGGTCTCCTGCAGCTAATGCTTTCGCTCCATAGTCGGTTCAGGAGCGTTGAACGCTCATTTTATTTTTTTTTTTTGTTGGGAAAGCAATGCTACGCCAGGTCTAACCGCTCGTCGCTGTGTGCCGTGTCCGTGGAAGAAGAAGAACGCTCAGTCTACTGCAGCTAATGCTTTCGCTCCATAGTCGGTTCAGCAGCATTGAACCCTCCTCATTTTATATTTTTTTTTTTGCGAAAGCAATGCTACGCCAGGTCTAACCGCTCGTCGCTGTGTGCCGTGTCCGTGGAAGAAGAAGAACGCTCGGTCTCCTGCAGCTAATGCTTTCGCTCCATAGTCGGTTCAGCAGCATTGAACCCTCCTAATTTTATTTTTTTTTTTGTTGTGAAAGCATTAATACGCCAGGTCTAACCGCTCGTCGCTGTGTGCCGTGCCCGTGGAAGAAGAAGAACGCTCGGTCTCCTGCAGCTAATGCTTTCGCCCCATAGTCGGTTCAGCAGCATTGAACCCTCCTGATTTTACTTTTGTTTTGTTGGGAAGCAATGCTACGCCAGGTCTAACCGCTCGTCGCTGTGTGCCGTGTCCGTGGAAGAAGAACGCTCGGTCTCCTGCAGCTAATGCTTTCGGTCCATAGTCGGTTCAGCAGCATTGAACCCTCCTCATTTTTTTTATTTTGTTGGGAAAGCAATGCTACGCCAGGTCTAACCGCTCGTCGCTGTGTGCCGTGTCCGTAGAAGAAGACGAACGCTCGGTCTCCTGCAGCTAATGCTTTCGCTCCATAGTCGGTTCAGCAGCATTGAACCCTCCTCATTTTATTTTTTTGTTGTTGTGAAAGCAATAATACGCCAGGTCTAACCGCTCGTCGCTGTGTGCCGTGTCCGTGGAAGAAGAACGCTCGGTCTCCTGCAGTAATGCTTTCGCTCCATAGTCGGTTCAGCAGCATTGAACCCTCCTCATTTATTTTTTTTTTGTTGTGAAAGCAATAATATGCCAGGTCTAACCGCTCGTCGCTGTGTGCCGTGTCCGTGGAAGAAGAAGAACGCTCGGTCTCCTGCAGCTAATGCTTTCGCTCCATAGTCGGTTCAGCAGCATTGAACCCTCCTCATTTTATTTTTTTTTTGTTGTCAAAGCATTAATACGCCAGGTCTAACCGCTCGTCGCTGTGTGCCGTGTCCGTGGAAGAAGAAGAACGCTCGGTCTCCTGCAGCTAATGCTTTCGCTCCATAGTCGGTTCAGCAGCATTGAACCCTCCTAATTTTATTTTTTTTGTTGTGAAAGCATTAATACGCCAGGTCTAACCGCTCGTCGCTGTGTGCCGTGTCCGTGGAAGAAGAAGAACACTCGGTCTCCTGCAGCTAATGCTTTCGCTCCATAGTCGGTACAGCAGCATTGAACCCTCCTCATTTTATTTTTTTGTTGGGAAAGCAATGCTACGCCAGGTCTAACCACTCGTCGCTGTGTGCCGTGTCCGTGGAAGAAGAATGCTCGGCCTCCTGCAGCTAATGCTTTCACTCCATAGTCGCCTCAGCAGCGTTGAACCCTCATTTTATTTTTTTGTTGTGAAAGCATTAATACGCCAGGTCTAACCGCTCGTCGCTGTGTGCCGTGTCCGTGGAAGAAGAAGAACGCTCGGTCTCCTGCAGCTAATGCTTTCGCTCCATAGTCTGTTCAGCAGCATTGAACCCTCCTAATTTTATTTTTTTTGTTGTGAAAGCATTAATACGCCAGGTCTAACCGCTCGTCGCTGTGTGCCGTGTCCGTGGAAGATGACGAACGCTCGGTCTCCTGCAGCTAATGCTTTCGCTCCATAGTCGGTTCAGGAGCGTTCAACGCTCATTTTATTTTTTTTTTTTTGTTGGGAAAGCAATGCTACGCCAGGTCTAACCGCTCGTCGCTGTGTGCCGTGTCCGTGGAAGAAGAAGAACGCTCGGTCTCCTGCAGCTAATGCTTTCGCTCCATAGTCTGTTCAGCAGCATTGAACCCTCCTAATTTTATTTTTTTTGTTGTGAAAGCATTAATACGCCAGTTCTAACCGCTCGTCGCTGTGTGCCGTGTCCGTGGAAGAAGACGAACGCTCGGTCTCCTGCAGCTAATGCTTTCGCTCCATAGTCGGTTCAGCAGCATTGAACCCTCCTCATTTTATTTTTTTTTTGTTGTGAAGGCAATAATACGCCAGGTCTAACCGCTCGTCCCTGTGTGCCATGTCCGTGGAAGAAGAAGAACGCTCAGTCTCCTGCAGCTAATGCTTTCGCTCCATAGTCGGTTCAGCAGCATTGAACCCTCCTAATTTTATTTTTTTTTTGTTGTGAAAGCATTAATACGCCAGGTCTAACCGCTCGTCGCTGTGTGCCGTGTCCGTGGAAGAAGAAGAACGCCCGGTCTCCTGCAGCTAATGCTTTCGCTCCATAGTCGGTTCAGCAGCATTGAACCCTCCTAATTTTATTTTTTTTTGTTGGGAAAGCAATGCTACGCCAGGTCTAACCGCTCGTCGCTGTGTGCCGTGTCAATGGAAGAAGAAGAACGCTCGGTCTCCTGCAGCTAATGCTTTCGCTCCATAGTCGGTTCAGGAGCGTTGAACGCTCATTTTATTTTTTTTTGTTGGGAAAGCAATGCTACGCCAGGTCTAACCGCTCGTCGCTGTGTGCCGTGCCCGTGGAAGAAGAAGAACGCTCGGTCTCCTGCAGCTAATGCTTTCGCTCCATAGTCGGTTCAGCAGCATTGAACTCTCCTCATTTTACTTTTGTTTTGTTGGGAAGCAATGCTACGCCAGGTCTAACCGCTCGTCGCTGTGTGCCGTGTCCGTGGAAGAAGAACGCTCGGTCTCCTGCAGCTAATGCTTTCGCTCCATAGTCGGTTCAGCAGCATTGAACCCTCCTAATTTCATTTTTTTTTGTTGTGAAAGCATTAATACGCCAGGTCTAACCGCTCGTCGCTGTGTGCCGTGTCCGTGGAAGAAGAACGCTCGGTCTCCTGCAGCTAATGCTTTCGCTCCATAGTCGGTTCAGGAGCGTTGAACGCTCATTTTATTTTTTTTTTGTTGGGAAAGCAATGCTACGCCAGGTCTAACCGCTCGTCGCTGTGTGCCGTGTCCGTGGAAGAAGAAGAACGCTCGGCCTCCTGCAGCTAATGCTTTCGCTCCATAGTCGGTTCAGCAGCATTGAACCCTCCTAATTTTATTTTTTTTGTTGTGAAAGCATTAATACGCCAGGTCTAAGCGCTCGTCGCTGTGTGCCGTGTCCGTGGAAGAAGACGAACGCTCGGTCTCCTGCAGCTAATGCTTTCGCTCCATAGTCGGTTCAGCAGCATTGAACCCTCCTCATTTTATTTTTTTGTTGTTGGGAAAGCAATGCTACGCCAGGTCTAACCCTCGTCGCTGTGTGCCGTGTCCGTGGAAGAAGAACGCTCAGTCTCCTGCAGCTAATGCTTTCGCTCCATAGTCGGTTCTGCAGCATTGAACCCTCCTCATTTTATTTTTTTTTGTTGGGAAAGCAATGTTATGCCAGGTCTAACCGCTCGTCACTGTGTGCCGTGTCCGTGGAAGAAGAAGAACGCTAAGTCTCCTGCAGCTAATGCTTTCGCTCCATAGTCGGTTCAGGAGCGTTGAACGCTCATTTTATTTTTTTTTTGTTGGGAAAGCAAGGCTACGCCAGGTCTAACCGCTCGTCGCTGTGTGCCGTGTCCGTGGAAGAAGAAGAACGCTCGGTCTCCTGCAGCTAATGCTTTCGCTCCATAGTCGGTTCAGCAGCATTGAACCCTCCTAATTTTATTTTTTTTTGTTGGAAAGCAATGCTACGCCAGGTCTAACCGCTCGTCGCTGTGTGCCGTGTCCGTGGAAGAAGAAGAACGCTCGGTCTCCTGCAGCTAATGCTTTCGCTCCATAGTCGGTTCAGGAGCGTTGAACGCTCATTTTATTTTTTTTTTTGTTGGGAAAGCAATGCTACGCCAGGTCCAACCGCTCGTCGCTGTGTGCCGTGTCCGTGGAAGAAGAAGAACGCTCGGTCTCCTGCAGCTAATGCTTTCGCTCCATAGTTGATTCAGCAGCATTGAACCCTCCTCATTTTATTTTTTTTTTGTTGGGAAAGCAATGCTACGCCAGGTCTAACCGCTCGTCGCTGTGTGCCGTGTCCGTAGAAGAAGACGAACGCTCGGTCTCCTGCAGCTAATGCTTTCGCTCCATAGTCGGTTCAGCAGCATTGAACCCTCCTCATTTTATTTTTTTGTTGTTGTGAAAGCAATAATACGCCAGGTCTAACCGCTCGTCGCTGTGTGCCGTGTCCGTGGAAGAAGAAGAACGCTCGGTCTCCTGCAGCTAATGGTTTCGCTCCATAGTCTGTTCAGCAGCATTGAACCCTCCTAATTTTATTTTTTTTGTTGTGAAAGCATTAATACGCCAGGTCTAACCGCTCGTCGCTGTGTGCCGTGTCCGTAGAAGATGACGAACGCTCGGTCTCCTGCAGCTAATGCTTTCGCTCCATAGTCGGTTCAGGAGCGTTCAACGCTCATTTTATTTTTTTTTTGTTGGGAAAGCAATGCTACGCCAGGTCTAACCGCTCGTCGCTGTGTGCCGTGTCCGTGGAAGAAGAAGAACGCTCGGTCTCCTGCAGCTAATGCTTTCGCTCCATAGTCTGTTCAGCAGCATTGAACCCTCCTAATTTTATTTTTTTTGTTGTGAAAGCATTAATACGCCAGGTCTAAGCGCTCGTCGCTGTGTGCCGTGTCCGTGGAAGAAGACGAACGCTCGGTCTCCTGCAGCTAATGCTTTCGCTCCATAGTCGGTTCAGCAGCATTGAACCCTCCTCATTTTATTTTTTTTTTTGTTGTGAAAGCAATAATACGCCAGGTCTAACCGCTCGTCCCTGTGTGCCGTGTCCGTGGAAGAAGAACGCTCAGTCTCCTGCAGCTAATGCTTTCGCTCCATAGTCGGTTCAGCAGCATTGAACCCTCCTAATTTTATTTTTTTTGTTGTGAAAGCATTAATACGCCAGGTCTAACCGCTCGTCGCTGTGTGCCGTGTCCGTGGAAGAAGAAGAACGCTCGGTCTCCTGCAGCTAATGCTTTCGCTCCATAGTTGGTTCAGCAGCATTGAACCCTCCTAATTTTATTTTTTTTGTTGGGAAAGCAATGCTACGCCAGGTCTAACCGCTCGTCGCTGTGTGCCGTGTCAATGGAAGAAGAAGAACGCTCGGTCTCCTGCAGCTAATGCTTTCGCTCCATAGTCGGTTCAGGAGCGTTGAACGCTCATTTTATTTTTTTTTTGTTGGGAAAGCAATGCTACGCCAGGTCTAACCGCTCGTCGCTGTGTGCCGTGTCCGTGGAAGAAGAAGAACGCTCAGTCTCCTGCAGCTAATGCTTTCGCTCCATAGTCGGTTCAGCAGCATTGAACCCTCCTCATTTTATTTTTTTTTGGGGAAAGCAATGCTACGCCAGGTCTAACCGCTCGTCGCTGTGTGCCGTGTCCGTGGAAGAAGAAGAACACTCGGTCTCCTGCAGCTAATGCTTTCGCTCCATAGTCGGTTCAGCAGCATTGAACCCTCCTAATTTTATTTTTTTTTTGTTGTGAAAGCATTAATACGCCAGGTCTAACCGCTCGTCGCTGTGTGCCGTGCCCGTGGAAGAAGAAGAACGCTCGGTCTCCTGCAGTAATGCTTTCGCCCCATAGTCGGTTCAGCAGCATTGAACCCTCCTCATTTTACTTTTGTTTTGTTGGGAAGCAATGCTACGCCAGGTCTAACCGCTCGTCGCTGTGTGCCGTGTCCGTGGAAGAAGAACGCTCGGTCTCCTGCAGCTAATGCTTTCGCTCCATAGTCGGTTCAGCAGCATTGAACCCTCCTTATTTCATTTTTTTTGTTGTGAAAGCATTAATACGCCAGGTCTAACCGCTCGTCGCTGTGTGCCGTGTCCGTGGAAGAAGAACGCTCGGTCTCCTGCAGCTAATGCTTTCGCTCCATAGTCGGTTCAGCAGCATTGAACCCTCCTCATTTTTTTTTTTTTTGTTGGGAAAGCAATGCTACGCCAGGTCTAACCGCTCGTCGCTGTGTGCCGTGTCCGTAGAAGAAGACGAACGCTCGGTCTCCTGCAGCTAATGCTTTCGCTCCATAGTCGGTTCAGCAGCATTGAACCCTCCTCATTTTATTTTTTTGTTGTTGTGAAAGCAATAATACGCCAGGTCTAACCGCTCGTCGCTGTGTGCCGTGTCCGTGGAAGAAGAACGCTCGGTCTCCTGCAGTAATGCTTTCGCTCCATAGTCGGTTCAGCAGCATTGAACCCTCCTCATTTTATTTTTTTTTGTTGTGAAAGCATTAATACGCCAGGTCTAACCGCTCGTCGCTGTGTGCCGTGTCCGTGGAAGAAGAAGAACGCTCGGTCTCCTGCAGCTAATGCTTTCGCTCCATAGTCGGTTCAGCAGCATTGAACCCTCCTAATTTTATTTTTTTTGTTGTGAAAGCATTAATACGCCAGGTCTAACCGCTCGTCGCTGTGTGCCGTGTCCGTGGAAGAAGAACACTCGGTCTCCTGCAGCTAATGCTTTCGCTCCATAGTCGGTACAGCAGCATTGAACCCTCCTCATTTTATTTTTTTTTGTTGGGAAAGCAATGCTACGCCAGGTCTAACCACTCGACGCTGTGTGCCGTGTCCGTGGAAGAAGAACGCTCGGCCTCCTGCAGCTAATGCTTTCACTCCATAGTCGGTTCAGCAGCATTGAACCCTCCTAATTTTATTTTTTTGTTGTGAAAGCATTAATACGCCAGGTCTAACCGCTCGTCGCTGTGTGCCGTGTCCGTGGAAGATGACGAACGCTCGGTCTCCTGCAGCTAATGCTTTCGCTCCATAGTCGGTTCAGGAGCGTTCAACGCTCATTTTATTTTTTTTTTTTTGTTGGGAAAGCAATGCTACGCCAGGTCTAACCGCTCGTCGCTGTGTGCCGTGTCCGTGGAAGAAGAAGAACGCTCGGTCTCCTGCAGCTAATGCTTTCGCTCCATAGTCTGTTCAGCAGCATTGAACCCTCCTAATTTTATTTTTTTTGTTGTGAAAGCATTAATACGCCAGGTCTAAGCGCTCGTCGCTGTGTGCCGTGTCCGTGGAAGAAGACGAACGCTCGGTCTCCTGCAGCTAATGCTTTCGCTCCATAGTCGGTTCAGCAGCATTGAACCCTCCTCATTTTATTTTTTTTTTGTTGTGAAAGCAATAATACGCCAGGTCTAACCGCTCGTCCCTGTGTGCCGTGTCCGTGGAAGAAGAACGCTCAGTCTCCTGCAGGTAATGCTTTCGCTCCATAGTCGGTTCAGCAGCATTGAACCCTCCTAATTTTATTTTTTTTGTTGTGAAAGCATTAATACGCCAGGTCTAACCGCTCGTCGCTGTGTGCCGTGTCCGTGGAAGAAGAAGAACGCTCGGTCTCCTGCAGCTAATGCTTTCGCTCCATAGTCGGTTCAGCAGCATTGAACCCTCCTAATTTTATTTTTTTTGTTGGGAAAGCAATGCTACGCCAGGTCTAACCGCTCGTCGCTGTGTGCCGTGTCAATGGAAGAAGAAGAACGCTCGGTCTCCTGCAGCTAATGCTTTCGCTCCATAGTCGGTTCAGGAGCGTTGAACACTCTTTTTATTTTTTTTTGTTGGGAAAGCAATGCTACGCCAGGTCTAACCGCTCGTCGCTGTGTGCCGTGTCCGTGGAAGAAGAAGAACGCTCAGTCTCCTGCAGCTAATGCTTTCGCTCCATAGTCGGTTCAGCAGCATTGAACCCTCCTCATTTTATTTTTTTTTTTTTGGGAAAGCAATGCTACGCCAGGTCTAACCGCTCGTCGCTGTGTGCCGTGTCCGTGGAAGAAGAAGAACGCTCGGTCTCCTGCAGCTAATGCTTTCGCTCCATAGTCGGTTCAGCAGCATTGAACCCTCCTAATTTTATTTTTTTTTGTTGTGAAAGCATTAATACGCCAGGTCTAACCGCTCGTCGCTGTGTGCCGTGCCCGTGGAAGAAGAAGAACGCTCGGTCTCCTGCAGTAATGCTTTCGCCCCATAGTCGGTTCAGCAGCATTGAACCCTCCTCATTTTACTTTTGTTTTGTTGGGAAGCAATGCTACGCCAGGTCTAACCGCTCGTCGCTGTGTGCCAGTCCGTGGAAGAAGAACGCTCGGTCTCCTGCAGCTAATGCTTTCGCTCCATAGTCGGTTCAGCAGCATTGAACCCTCCTTATTTCATTTTTTTTTGTTGTGAAAGCATTAATACGCCAGGTCTAACCGCTCGTCGCTGTGTGCCGTGTCCGTGGAAGAAGAACGCTCGGTCTCCTGCAGCTAATGCTTTCGCTCCATAGTCGGTTCAGCAGCATTGAACCCTCCTCATTTTTTTTTTGTTGGGAAAGCAATGCTACGCCAGGTCTAACCGCTCGTCGCTGTGTGCCGTGTCCGTGGAAGAAGAACGCTCAGTCTCCTGCAGCTAATGCTTTCGCTCCATAGTCGGTTCTGCAGCATTGAACCCTCCTCATTTTATTTTTTTTTGTTGGGAAAGCAATGTTATGCCAGGTCTAACCGCTCGTCGCTGTGTGCCGTGTCCGTGGAAGAAGAACGCTCGGTCTCCTGCAGTAATGCTTTCGCTCCATAGTCGGTTCAGCAGCATTGAACCCTCCTCATTTATTTTTTTTTTGTTGTGAAAGCAATAATATGCCAGGTCTAACCGCTCGTCGCTGTGTGCCGTGTCCGTGGAAGAAGAAGAACGCTCGGTCTCCTGCAGCTAATGCTTTCGCTCCATAGTCGGTTCAGCAGCATTGAACCCTCCTCATTTTATTTTTTTTTGTTGTGAAAGCATTAATACGCCAGGTCTAACCGCTCGTCGCTGTGTGCCGTGTCCGTGGAAGAAGAAGAACGCTCGGTCTCCTGCAGCTAATGCTTTCGCTCCATAGTCGGTTCAGCAGCATTGAACCCTCCTAATTTTATTTTTTTTGTTGTGAAAGCATTAATACGCCAGGTCTAACCGCTCGTCGCTGTGTGCCGTGTCCGTGGAAGAAGAAGAACACTCGGTCTCCTGCAGCTAATGCTTTCGCTCCATAGTCGGTACAGCAGCATTGAACCCTCCTCATTTTATTTTTTTTGTTGGGAAAGCAATGCTACGCCAGGTCTAACCACTCGTCGCTGTGTGCCGTGTCCGTGGAAGAAGAACGCTCGGCCTCCTGCAGCTAATGCTTTCACTCCATAGTCGCCTCAGCAGCGTTGAACCCTCATTTTATTTTTTTGTTGTGAAAGCATTAATACGCCAGGTCTAACCGCTCGTCGCTGTGTGCCGTGTCCGTGGAAGAAGAAGAACGCTCGGTCTCCTGCAGCTAATGCTTTCGCTCCATAGTCTGTTCAGCAGCATTGAACCCTCCTAATTTTATTTTTTTTGTTGTGAAAGCATTAATACGCCAGGTCTAACCGCTCGTCGCTGTGTGCCGTGTCCGTGGAAGATGACGAACGCTCGGTCTCCTGCAGCTAATGCTTTCGCTCCATAGTCGGTTCAGGAGCGTTCAACGCTCATTTTATTTTTTTTTTTTGTTGGGAAAGCAATGCTACGCCAGGTCTAACCGCTCGTCGCTGTGTGCCGTGTCCGTGGAAGAAGAAGAACGCTCGGTCTCCTGCAGCTAATGCTTTCGCTCCATAGTCTGTTCAGCAGCATTGAACCCTCCTAATTTTATTTTTTTTGTTGTGAAAGCATTAATACGCCAGGTCTAACCGCTCGTCGCTGTGTGCCGTGTCCGTGGAAGAAGACGAACGCTCGGTCTCCTGCAGCTAATGCTTTCGCTCCATAGTCGGTTCAGCAGCATTTAACCCTCCTCATTTTATTTTTTTTTTGTTGTGAAAGCAATAATACGCCAGGTCTAACCGCTCGTCCCTGTGTGCCATGTCCGTGGAAGAAGAAGAACGCTCAGTCTCCTGCAGCTAATGCTTTCGCTCCATAGTCGGTTCAGCAGCATTGAACCCTCCTAATTTTATTTTTTTTGTTGTGAAAGCATTAATACGCCAGGTCTAACCGCTCGTCGCTGTGTGCCGTGTCCGTGGAAGAAGAACGCCCGGTCTCCTGCAGCTAATGCTTTCGCTCCATAGTCGGTTCAGCAGCATTGAACCCTCCTAATTTTATTTTTTTTTGTTGGGAAAGCAATGCTACGCCAGGTCTAACCGCTCGTCGCTGTGTGCCGTGTCAATGGAAGAAGAACGCTCGGTCTCCTGCAGCTAATGCTTTCGCTCCATAGTCGGTTCAGGTGCGTTGAAGGCTCAAATTTATTTTTTTTTGTTGGGAAAGCAATGCTACGCCAGGTCTAACCGCTCGTCGCTGTGTGCCGTGCCCGTGGAAGAAGAAGAACGCTCGGTCTCCTGCAGCTAATGCTTTCGCTCCATAGTCGGTTCAGCAGCATTGAACCCTCCTCATTTTACTTTTGTTTTGTTGGGAAGCAATGCTACGCCAGGTCTAACCGCTCGTCGCTGTGTGCCGTGTCCGTGGAAGAAGAACGCTCGGTCTCCTGCAGCTAATGCTTTCGCTCCATAGTCGGTTCAGCAGCATTGAACCCTCCTAATTTCATTTTTTTTTGTTGTGAAAGCATTAATACGCCAGGTCTAACCGCTCGTCGCTGTGTGCCGTGTCCGTGGAAGAAGAACGCTCGGTCTCCTGCAGCTAATGCTTTCGCTCCATAGTCGGTTCAGGAGCGTTGAACGCTCATTTTATTTTTTTTTGTTGGGAAAGCAATGCTACGCCAGGTCTAACCGCTCGTCGCTGTGTGCCGTGTCCGTGGAAGAAGAAGAACGCTCGGTCTCCTGCAGCTAATGCTTTCGCTCCATAGTCGGTTCAGCAGCATTGAACCCTCCTAATTTCATTTTTTTTCTTGTGAAAGCATTAATACGCCAGGTCTAACCGCTCGTCGCTGTGTGCCGTGTCCGTGGAAGAAGAACGATCGGTCTCCTGCAGCTAATGCTTTCGCTCCATAGTCGGTTCAGCAGCATTGAACCCTCCTCATTTTATTTTTTTTTGTTGGGAAAGCAATGCTACGCCAGGTCTAACCGCTCGTCGCTGTGTGCCGTGTCCGTGGAAGAAGAAGAACGCTCGGTCTCCTGCAGCTAATTCTTTCGCTCCATAGTCGGTTCAGCAGCATTGAACCCTCCTAATTTAATTTTTTTTGTTGTGAAAGCATTATTCCGCCAGGTCTAAGCGCTCGTCGCTGTGTGCCGTGTCCGTGGAAGAAGAACGCTCGGTCTCCTGCAGTAATGCTTTCGCTCCATAGTCGGTTCAGCAGCATTGAACCCTCCTCATTTATTTTTTTTTTGTTGTGAAAGCAATAATATGCCAGGTCTAACCGCTCGTCGCTGTGTGCCGTGTCCGTGGAAGAAGAAGAACGCTCGGTCTCCTGCAGCTAATGCTTTCGCTCCATAGTCGGTTCAGCAGCATTGAACCCTCCTCATTTTATTTTTTTTTGTTGTGAAAGCATTAATACGCCAGGTCTAACCGCTCGTCGCTGTGTGCCGTGTCCGTGGAAGAAGAAGAACGCTCGGTCTCCTGCAGCTAATGCTTTCGCTCCATAGTCGGTTCAGCAGCATTGAACCCTCCTAATTTTATTTTTTTTGTTGTGAAAGCATTAATACGCCAGGTCTAACCGCTCGTCGCTGTGTGCCGTGTCCGTGGAAGAAGAAGAACACTCGGTCTCCTGCAGCTAATGCTTTCGCTCCATAGTCGGTACAGCAGCATTGAACCCTCCTCATTTTATTTTTTTTGTTGGGAAAGCAATGCTACGCCAGGTCTAACCACTCGTCGCTGTGTGCCGTGTCCGTGGAAGAAGAACGCTCGGCCTCCTGCAGCTAATGCTTTCACTCCATAGTCGCCTCAGCAGCGTTGAACCCTCATTTTATTTTTTTGTTGTGAAAGCATTAATACGCCAGGTCTAACCGCTCGTCGCTGTGTGCCGTGTCCGTGGAAGAAGAAGAACGCTCGGTCTCCTGCAGCTAATGCTTTCGCTCCATAGTCTGTTCAGCAGCATTGAACCCTCCTAATTTTATTTTTTTTGTTGTGAAAGCATTAATACGCCAGGTCTAACCGCTCGTCGCTGTGTGCCGTGTCCGTGGAAGATGACGAACGCTCGGTCTCCTGCAGCTAATGCTTTCGCTCCATAGTCGGTTCAGGAGCGTTCAACGCTCATTTTATTTTTTTTTTTTGTTGGGAAAGCAATGCTACGCCAGGTCTAACCGCTCGTCGCTGTGTGCCGTGTCCGTGGAAGAAGAAGAACGCTCGGTCTCCTGCAGCTAATGCTTTCGCTCCATAGTCTGTTCAGCAGCATTGAACCCTCCTAATTTTATTTTTTTTGTTGTGAAAGCATTAATACGCCAGGTCTAACCGCTCGTCGCTGTGTGCCGTGTCCGTGGAAGAAGACGAACGCTCGGTCTCCTGCAGCTAATGCTTTCGCTCCATAGTCGGTTCAGCAGCATTTAACCCTCCTCATTTTATTTTTTTTTGTTGTGAAAGCAATAATACGCCAGGTCTAACCGCTCGTCCCTGTGTGCCATGTCCGTGGAAGAAGAAGAACGCTCAGTCTCCTGCAGCTAATGCTTTCGCTCCATAGTCGGTTCAGCAGCATTGAACCCTCCTAATTTTATTTTTTTTGTTGTGAAAGCATTAATACGCCAGGTCTAACCGCTCGTCGCTGTGTGCCGTGTCCGTGGAAGAAGAACGCCCGGTCTCCTGCAGCTAATGCTTTCGCTCCATAGTCGGTTCAGCAGCATTGAACCCTCCTAATTTTATTTTTTTTTGTTGGGAAAGCAATGCTACGCCAGGTCTAACCGCTCGTCGCTGTGTGCCGTGTCAATGGAAGAAGAACGCTCGGTCTCCTGCAGCTAATGCTTTCGCTCCATAGTCGGTTCAGGTGCGTTGAACGCTCAAATTTATTTTTTTTTGTTGGGAAAGCAATGCTACGCCAGGTCTAACCGCTCGTCGCTGTGTGCCGTGCCCGTGGAAGAAGAAGAACGCTCGGTCTCCTGCAGCTAATGCTTTCGCTCCATAGTCGGTTCAGCAGCATTGAACCCTCCTCATTTTACTTTTGTTTTGTTGGGAAGCAATGCTACGCCAGGTCTAACCGCTCGTCGCTGTGTGCCGTGTCCGTGGAAGAAGAACGCTCGGTCTCCTGCAGCTAATGCTTTCGCTCCATAGTCGGTTCAGCAGCATTGAACCCTCCTAATTTCATTTTTTTTTGTTGTGAAAGCATTAATACGCCAGGTCTAACCGCTCGTCGCTGTGTGCCGTGTCCGTGGAAGAAGAACGCTCGGTCTCCTGCAGCTAATGCTTTCGCTCCATAGTCGGTTCAGGAGCGTTGAACGCTCATTTTATTTTTTTTTGTTGGGAAAGCAATGCTACGCCAGGTCTAGCCGCTCGTCGCTGTGTGCCGTGTCCGTGGAAGAAGAAGAACGCTCGGTCTCCTGCAGCTAATGCTTTCGCTCCATAGTCGGTTCAGCAGCATTGAACCCTCCTAATTTCATTTTTTTTCTTGTGAAAGCATTAATACGCCAGGTCTAACCGCTCGTCGCTGTGTGCCGTGTCCGTGGAAGAAGAACGATCGGTCTCCTGCAGCTAATGCTTTCGCTCCATAGTCGGTTCAGCAGCATTGAACCCTCCTCATTTTATTTTTTTTTGTTGGGAAAGCAATGCTACGCCAGGTCTAACCGCTCGTCGCTGTGTGCCGTGTCCGTGGAAGAAGAAGAACGCTCGGTCTCCTGCAGCTAATTCTTTCGCTCCATAGTCGGTTCAGCAGCATTGAACCCTCCTAATTTAATTTTTTTTTGTTGTGAAAGCATTATTCCGCCAGGTCTAAGCGCTCGTCGCTGTGTGCCGTGTCCGTGGAAGAAGACGAACGCTCGGTCTCCTGCAGGCTAATGCTTTCGCTCCATAGTCGGTTCAGCAGCATTGAACCCTCCTCATTTTATTTTTTTTTGTTGTGAAAGCAATAATACGCCAGGTCTAACCGCTCGTCGTTGTGTGCCGTGTCCGTGGAAGAAGAAGAACGCTCGGTCTCCTGCAGCTAATGCTTTCGCTCCATAGTCGGTTCAGCAGCATTGAACCCTCCTCATTTTATTTTTTTGTTGTTGGGAAAGCAATGCTACGCCAGGTCTAACCCTCGTCGCTGTGTGCCGTGTCCGTGGAAGAAGAACGCTCAGTCTCCTGCAGCTAATGCTTTCGCTCCATAGTCGGTTCAGCAGCATTGAACCCTCCTCATTTTATTTTTTTTTGTTGGGAAAGCAATGTTATACCAGGTCTAACCGCTCGTCACTGTGTGCCGTGTCCGTGGAAGAAGAAGAACGCTAGGTCTCCTGCAGCTAATGCTTTCGCTCCATAGTCGGTTCAGGAGCGTTGAACGCTCATTTTATTTTTTTTTTGTTGGGAAAGCAAGGCTACGCCAGGTCTAACCGCTCGTCGCTGTGTGCCGTGTCCGTGGAAGAAGAAGAACGCTCGGTCTCCTGCAGCTAATGCTTTCGCTCCATAGTCGATTCAGCAGCATTGAACCCTCCTCATTTTATTTTTTTTTGTTGGGAAAGCAATGCTACGCCAGGTCTAACCGCTCGTCGCTGTGTGCCGTGTCCGTAGAAGAAGACGAACGCTCGGTCTCCTGCAGCTAATGCTTTCGCTCCATAGTCGGTTCAGCAGCATTGAATCCTCCTCATTTTATTTTTTTGTTGTTGTGAAAGCAATAATACGCCAGGTCTAACCGCTCGTCGCTGTGTGCCGTGTCCGTGGAAGAAGTAGAACGCTCGGTCTCCTGCAGTAATGCTTTCGCTCCATAGTCGGTTCAGCAGCATTGAACCCTCCTCATTTATTTTTTTTTGTTGTGAAAGCAATAATATGCCAGGTCTAACCGCTCGTCGCTGTGTGCCGTGTCCGTGGAAGAAGAAGAACGCTCGGTCTCCTGCAGCTAATGCTTTCGCTCCATAGTCGGTTCAGCAGCATTGAACCCTCCTCAATTTATATTTTTTTTTGTTGTGAAAGCATTAATACGCCAGGTCTAACCGCTCGTCGCTGTGTGCCGTGTCCGTGGAAGAAGAACGCTCGGTCTCCTGCAGCTAATGCTTTCGCTCCATAGTCGGTTCAGCAGCATTGAACCCTCCTAATTTTATTTTTTTTTTTGTTTTGAAAGCATTAATACGCCAGGTCTAACCGCTCGTCGCTGTGTGCCGTGTCCGTGGAAGAAGAAGAACGCTCGGTCTCCTGCAGCTAATGCTTTCGCTCCATAGTCTGTTCAGCAGCATTGAACCCTCCTAATTTTATTTTTTTTGTTGTGAAAGCATTAATACGCCAGGTCTAACCGCTCGTCGCTGTGTGCCGTGTCCGTGGAAGATGACGAACGCTCGGTCTCCTGCAGCTAATGCTTTCGCTCCATAGTCGGTTCAGGAGCGTTAAACGCTCATTTTATTTTTTTTTGTTGGGAAAGCAATGCTACGCCAGGTCCAACCGCTCGTCGCTGTGTGCCGTGTCCGTGGAAGAAGAAGAACGCTCGGTCTCCTGCAGCTAATGCTTTCGCTCCATAGTCGGTTCAGCAGCATTGAACCCTCCTAATTTAATTTTTTTTTGTTGTGAAAGCATTATTCCGCCAGGTCTAAGCGCTCGTCGCTGTGTGCCGTGTCCGTGGAAGAAGACGAATGCTCGGTCTCCTGCAGGCTAATGCTTTCGCTCCATAGTCGGTTCAGCAGCATTGAACCCTCCTCATTTTATTTTTTTTTTGTTGTGAAAGCAATAATACGCCAGGTCTAACCGCTCGTCGTTGTGTGCCGTGTCCGTGGAAGAAGAAGAACGCTCGGTCTCCTGCAGCTCATGCTTTCGCTCCATAGTCGGTTCAGCAGCATTGAACCCTCATAGTTTTATTTTTTTTGTTGTGAAAACATTAATACGCCAGATCTAACCGCTCGTCGCTGTGTGCCGTGTCCGTGGAAGAAGAAGAACGCTCGGTCTCCTGCAGCTAATGCTTTCGCTCCATAGTCGGTTCAGCAGCATTGAACCCTCCTCATTTTATTTTTTTGTTGTTGGGAAAGCAATGCTACGCCAGGTCTAACCCTCGTCGCTGTGTGCCGTGTCCGTGGAAGAAGAACGCTCAGTCTCCTGCAGCTAATGCTTTCGCTCCATAGTCGGTTCAGCAACATTGAACCCTCCTCATTTTATTTTTTTTTGTTGGGAAAGCAATGTTATGCCAGGTCTAACCGCTCGTCACTGTGTGCCGTGTCCGTGGAAGAAGAAGAACGCTAGGTCTCCTGCAGCTAATGCTTTCGCTCCATAGTCGGTTCAGGAGCGTTGAACGCTCATTTTATTTTTTTTTTGTTGGGAAAGCAAGGCTACGCCAGGTCTAACCGCTCGTCGCTGTGTGCCGTGTCCGTGGAAGAAGAAGAACGCTCGGTCTCCTGCAGCTAATGCTTTCGCTCCATAGTCGGTTCAGCAGCATTGAACCCTCCTAATTTTATTTTTTTTGTTGGGAAAGCAATGCTACGCCAGGTCTAACCGCTCGTCGCTGTGTGCCGTGTCCGTGGAAGAAGAAGAACGCTTGGTCTCCTGCAGCTAATGCTTTCGCTCCATAGTCGGTTCAGGAGCGTTGAACGCTCATTTTATTTTTTTTTGTTGGGAAAGCAATGCTACGCCAGGTCCAACCGCTCGTCGCTGTGTGCCGTGTCCGTGGAAGAAGAAGAACGCTCGGTCTCCTGCAGCTAATGCTTTCGCTCCATAGTCGATTCAGCAGCATTGAACCCTCCTCATTTTATTTTATTTTTTGTTGGGAAAGCAATGCTACGCCAGGTCTAACCGCTCGTCGCTGTGTGCCGTGTCCGTAGAAGAAGACGAACGCTCGGTCTCCTGCAGCTAATGCTTTCGCTCCATAGTCGGTTCAGCAGCATTGAATCCTCCTCATTTTATTTTTTTGTTGTTGTGAAAGCAATAATACGCCAGGTCTAACCGCTCGTCGCTGTGTGCCGTGTCCGTGGAAGAAGTAGAACGCTCGGTCTCCTGCAGTAATGCTTTCGCTCCATAGTCGGTTCAGCAGCATTGAACCCTCCTCATTTATTTTTTTTGTTGTGAAAGCAATAATATGCCAGGTCTAACCGCTCGTCGCTGTGTGCCGTGTCCGTGGAAGAAGAAGAACGCTCGGTCTCCTGCAGCTAATGCTTTCGCTCCATAGTCGGTTCAGCAGCATTGAACCCTCCTCATTTTATATTTTTTTTGTTGTGAAAGCATTAATACGCCAGGTCTAACCGCTCGTCGCTGTGTGCCGTGTCCGTGGAAGAAGAACGCTCGGTCTCCTGCAGCTAATGCTTTCGCTCCATAGTCGGTTCAGCAGCATTGAACCCTCCTAATTTTATTTTTTTTGTTTTGAAAGCATTAATACGCCAGGTCTAACCGCTCGTCGCTGTGTGCCGTGTCCGTGGAAGAAGAAGAACGCTCGGTCTCCTGCAGCTAATGCTTTCGCTCCATAGTCTGTTCAGCAGCATTGAACCCTCCTAATTTTATTTTTTTTTGTTGTGAAAGCATTAATACGCCAGGTCTAACCGCTCGTCGCTGTGTGCCGTGTCCGTGGAAGATGACGAACGCTCGGTCTCCTGCAGCTAATGCTTTCGCTCCATAGTCGGTTCAGGAGCGTTAAACGCTCATTTTATTTTTTTTTTGTTGGGAAAGCAATGCTACGCCAGGTCCAACCGCTCGTCGCTGTGTGCCGTGTCCGTGGAAGAAGAAGAACGCTCGGTCTCCTGCAGCTAATGCTTTCGCTCCATAGTCGGTTCAGCAGCATTGAACCCTCCTCATTTTATTTTTTTTGTTGCGAAAGCATTAATACGCCAGGTCTAACCGCTCGTCGCTGTGTGCCGTGTCCGTGGAAGAAGAAGAACGCTCGGTCTCCTGCAGCTAATGCTTTCGCTCCATAGTCGGTTCAGCAGCATTGAACCCTCCTAATTTTATTTTTTTTGTTGTGAAAGCATTAATACGCCAGGTCTAACCGCTCGTCGCTGTGTGCCGTGTCCGTGGAAGAAGAAGAACGCTCGGTCTCCTGCAGCTAATGCTTTCGCTCCATAGTCTGTTCAGCAGCATTGAACCCTCCTAATTTTATTTTTTTTTGTTGTGAAAGCATTAATACGCCAGGTCTAACCGCTCGTCGCTGTGTGCCGTGTCCGTGGAAGAAGAAGAACGCTCGGTCTCCTGCAGCTAATGCTTTCGCTCCATAGTCGGTTCAGCAGCATTGAACCCTCCTAATTTCATTTTTTTTCTTGTGAAAGCATTAATACGCCAGGTCTAACCGCTCGTCGCTGTGTGCCGTGTCCGTGGAAGAAGAACGATCGGTCTCCTGCAGCTAATGCTTTCGCTCCATAGTCGGTTCAGCAGCATTGAACCCTCCTCATTTTATTTTTCTTTGTTGGGAAAGCAATGCTACGCCAGGTCTAACCGCTCGTCGCTGTGTGCCGTGTCCGTGGAAGAAGAAGAACGCTCGGTCTCCTGCAGCTAATTCTTTCGCTCCATAGTCGGTTCAGCAGCATTGAACCCTCCTAATTTAATTTTTTTTGTTGTGAAAGCATTATTCCGCCAGGTCTAAGCGCTCGTCGCTGTGTGCCGTGTCCGTGGAAGAAGACGAACGCTCGGTCTCCTGCAGGCTAATGCTTTCGCTCCATAGTCGGTTCAGCAGCATTGAACCCTCCTAATTTTATTTTTTTTGTTGTGAAAGCATTAATACGCCAGGTCTAACCGCTCGTCGCTGTGTGCCGTGTCCGTGGAAGATGACGAACGCTCGGTCTCCTGCAGCTAATGCTTTCGCTCCATAGTCGGTTCAGGAGCGTTAAACGCTCATTTTATTTTTTTTTGTTGTGAAAGCAATGCTACGCCAGGTCCAACCGCTCGTCGCTGTGTGCCGTGTCCGTGGAAGAAGAAGAACGCTCGGTCTCCTGCAGCTAATGCTTTCGCTCCATAGTCGGTTCAGCAGCATTGAACCCTCCTAATTTAATTTTTTTTTGTTGTGAAAGCATTATTCCGCCAGGTCTAAGCGCTCGTCGCTGTGTGCCGTGTCCGCGGAAGAAGACGAATGCTCGGTCTCCTGCAGGCTAATGCTTTCGCTCCATAGTCGGTTCAGCAGCATTGAACCCTCCTCATTTTATTTTTATTTTGTTGTGAAAGCAATAATACGCCAGGTCTAACCGCTCGTCGTTGTGTGCTGTGTCCGTGGAAGAAGAAGAACGCTCGGTCTCCTGCAGCTCATGCTTTCGCTCCATAGTCGGTTCAGCAGCATTGAACCCTCATAGTTTTATTTTTTTTGTTGTGAAAACATTAATACGCCAGATCTAACCGCTCGTCGCTGTGTGCCGTGTCCGTGGAAGAAGAAG
This sequence comes from Amblyomma maculatum, assembly GCF_055883805.1. Classification (NCBI taxonomy): domain Eukaryota; kingdom Metazoa; phylum Arthropoda; class Arachnida; order Ixodida; family Ixodidae; genus Amblyomma; species Amblyomma maculatum. The sequence continues at coordinate 17,829,751 of NW_028146738.1, forward strand.
AACGCTCGGTCTCCTGCAGCTAATGCTTTCGCTCCATAGTCGGTTCAGCAGCATTGAACCCTCCTCATTTTATTTTTTTGTTGTTGGGAAAGCAATGCTACGCCAGGTCTAACCCTCGTCGCTGTGTGCCGTGTCCGTGGAAGAAGAACGCTCAGTCTCCTGCAGCTAATGCTTTCGCTCCATAGTCGGTTCAGCAACATTGAACCCTCCTCATTTTATTTTTTTTTTGTTGGGAAAGCAATGTTATGCCAGGTCTAACCGCTCGTCACTGTGTGCCGTGTCCGTGGAAGAAGAAGAACGCTAGGTCTCCTGCAGCTAATGCTTTCGCTCCATAGTCGGTTCAGGAGCGTTGAACGCTCATTTTATTTTTTTTTTTGTTGGGAAAGCAAGGCTACGCCAGGTCTAACCGCTCGTCGCTGTGTGCCGTGTCCGTGGAAGAAGAAGAACGCTCGGTCTCCTGCAGCTAATGCTTTCGCTCCATAGTCGGTTCAGCAGCATTGAACCCTCCTAATTTTATTTTTTTTGTTGGGAAAGCAATGCTACGCCAGGTCTAACCGCTCGTCGCTGTGTGCCGTGTCCGTGGAAGAAGAAGAACGCTCGGTCTCCTGCAGCTAATGCTTTCGCTCCATAGTCGGTTCAGGAGCGTTGAACGCTCATTTTATTTTTTTTTGTTGGGAAAGCAATGCTACGCCAGGTCCAACCGCTCGTCGCTGTGTGCCGTGTCCGTGGAAGAAGAAGAACGCTCGGTCTCCTGCAGCTAATGCTTTCGCTCCATAGTCGATTCAGCAGCATTGAACCCTCCTCATTTTATTTTTTTTTTGTTGGGAAAGCAATGCTACGCCAGGTCTAACCGCTCGTCGCTGTGTGCCGTGTCCGTAGAAGAAGACGAACGCTCGGTCTCCTGCAGCTAATGCTTTCGCTCCATAGTCGGTTCAGCAGCATTGAATCCTCCTCATTTTATTTTTTTGTTGTTGTGAAAGCAATAATACGCCAGGTCTAACCGCTCGTCGCTGTGTGCCGTGTCCGTGGAAGAAGTAGAACGCTCGGTCTCCTGCAGTAATGCTTTCGCTCCATAGTCGGTTCAGCAGCATTGAACCCTCCTCATTTATTTTTTTTGTTGTGAAAGCAATAATATGCCAGGTCTAACCGCTCGTCGCTGTGTGCCGTGTCCGTGGAAGAAGAAGAACGCTCGGTCTCCTGCAGCTAATGCTTTCGCTCCATAGTCGGTTCAGCAGCATTGAACCCTCCTCATTTTATATTTTTTTTGTTGTGAAAGCATTAATACGCCAGGTCTAACCGCTCGTCGCTGTGTGCCGTGTCCGTGGAAGAAGAACGCTCGGTCTCCTGCAGCTAATGCTTTCGCTCCATAGTCGGTTCAGCAGCATTGAACCCTCCTAATTTTATTTTTTTTTGTTTTGAAAGCATTAATACGCCAGGTCTAACCGCTCGTCGCTGTGTGCCGTGTCCGTGGAAGAAGAAGAACGCTCGGTCTCCTGCAGCTAATGCTTTCGCTCCATAGTCTGTTCAGCAGCATTGAACCCTCCTAATTTTATTTTTTTTTGTTGTGAAAGCATTAATACGCCAGGTCTAACCGCTCGTCGCTGTGTGCCGTGTCCGTGGAAGATGACGAACGCTCGGTCTCCTGCAGCTAATGCTTTCGCTCCATAGTCGGTTCAGGAGCGTTAAACGCTCATTTTATTTTTTTTTTGTTGGGAAAGCAATGCTACGCCAGGTCCAACCGCTCGTCGCTGTGTGCCGTGTCCGTGGAAGAAGAAGAACGCTCGGTCTCCTGCAGCTAATGCTTTCGCTCCATAGTCGGTTCAGCAGCATTGAACCCTCCTCATTTTATTTTTTTTTGTTGGGAAAGCAATGCTACGCCAGGTCTAACCGCTCGTCGCTGTGTGCCGTGTCCGTAGAAGAAGACGAACGCTCGGTCTCCTGCAGCTAATGCTTTCGCTCCATAGTCGGTTCAGCAGCATTGAGCCCTCCTAATTTTATTTTTTTTGTTGTGAAAGCATTAATACGCCAGGTCTAACCGCTCGTCGCTGTGTGCCGTGTCCGTGGAAGAAGAAGAACGCTCGGTCTCCTGCAGCTAATGCTTTCGCTCCATAGTCTGTTCAGCAGCATTGAACCCTCCTAATTTTATTTTTTTTGTTGTGAAAGCATTAATACGCCAGGTCTAACCGCTCGTCGCTGTGTGCCGTGTCCGTGGAAGAAGAAGAACGCTCGGTCTCCTGCAGCTAATGCTTTCGCTCCATAGTCGGTTCAGCAGCATTGAACCCTCCTAATTTCATTTTTTTTCTTGTGAAAGCATTAATACGCCAGGTCTAACCGCTCGTCGCTGTGTGCCGTGTCCGTGGAAGAAGAACGATCGGTCTCCTGCAGCTAATGCTTTCGCTCCATAGTCGGTTCAGCAGCATTGAACCCTCCTCATTTTATTTTTCTTTGTTGGGAAAGCAATGCTACGCCAGGTCTAACCGCTCGTCGCTGTGTGCCGTGTCCGTGGAAGAAGAAGAACGCTCGGTCTCCTGCAGCTAATTCTTTCGCTCCATAGTCGGTTCAGCAGCATTGAACCCTCCTAATTTAATTTTTTTTGTTGTGAAAGCATTATTCCGCCAGGTCTAAGCGCTCGTCGCTGTGTGCCGTGTCCGTGGAAGAAGACGAACGCTCGGTCTCCTGCAGGCTAATGCTTTCGCTCCATAGTCGGTTCAGCAGCATTGAACCCTCCTCATTTTATTTTTTTTGTTGTGAAAGCAATAATACGCCAGGTCTAACCGCTCGTCGTTGTGTGCCGTGTCCGTGGAAGAAGAAGAACGCTCGGTCTCCTGCAGCTCATGCTTTCGCTCCATAGTCGGTTCAGCAGCATTGAACCCTCATAATTTTATTTTTTTTGTTGTGAAAACATTAATACGCCAGGTCTAACCGCTCGTCGCTGTGTGCCGTGTCCGTGGAAGAAGAAGAACGCTCGGTCTCCTGCACCTAATGCTTTCGCTCCATAGTCGGTTCAGCAGCATTGAACCCTCCTCATTTTATTTTTTTGTTGTTGGGAAAGCAATGCTACGCCAGGTCTAACCCTCGTCGCTGTGTGCCGTGTCCGTGGAAGAAGAACGCTCAGTCTCCTGCAGCTAATGCTTTCGCTCCATAGTCGGTTCAGCAGCATTGAACCCTCCTCATTTTATTTTTTTTTGTTGGGAAAGCAATGTTATGCCAGGTCTAACCGCTCGTCACTGTGTGCCGTGTCCGTGGAAGAAGAAGAACGCTAGGTCTCCTGCAGCTAATGCTTTCGCTCCATAGTCGGTTCAGGAGCGTTGAACGCTCATTTTATTTTTTTTTTTTTGATGGGAAGCAAGGCTACGCCAGGTCTAACCGCTCGTCGCTGTGTGCCGTGTCCGTAGAAGAAGAAGAACGCTCGGTCTCCTGCAGCTAATGCTTTTGCTCCATAGTCGGTTCAGCAGCATTGAACCCTCCTAATTTTATTTTTTTTGTTGGGAAAGCAATGCTACGCCAGGTCTAACCGCTCGTCGCTGTTTGCCGTGTCCGTGGAAGAAGAAGAACGCTCGGTCTCCTGCAGCTAATGCTTTCGCTCCATAGTCGGTTCAGGAGCGTTGAACGCTCATTTTATTTTTTTTTGTTGGGAAAGCAATGCTACGCCAGGTCCAACCGCTCGTCGCTGTGTGCCGTGTCCGTGGAAGAAGAAGAACGCTCGGTCTCCTGCAGCTAATGCTTTCGCTCCATAGTCGATTCAGCAGCATTGAACCCTCCTCATTTTATTTTTTTTTTGTTGGGAAAGCAATGCTACGCCAGGTCTAACCGCTCGTCGCTGTGTGCCGTGTCCGTAAAAGAAGACGAACGCTCGGTCTCCTGCAGCTAATGCTTTCGCTCCATAGTCGGTTCAGCAGCATTGAATCCTCCTCATTTTATTTTTTTGTTGTTGTGAAAGCAATAATACGCCAGGTCTAACCGCTCGTCGCTGTGTGCCGTGTCCGTGGAAGAAGTAGAACGCTCGGTCTCCTGCAGTAATGCTTTCGCTCCATAGTCGGTTCAGCAGCATTGAACCCTCCTCATTTATTTTTTTTTGTTGTGAAAGCAATAATATGCCAGGTCTAACCGCTCGTCGCTGTGTGCCGTGTCCGTGGAAGAAGAAGAACGCTCGGTCTCCTGCAGCTAATGCTTTCGCTCCATAGTCGGTTCAGCAGCATTGAACCCTCCTCATTTTATATTTTTTTTTGTTGTGAAAGCATTAATACGCCAGGTCTAACCGCTCGTCGCTGTGTGCCGTGTCCGTGGAAGAAGAACGCTCGGTCTCCTGCAGCTAATGCTTTCGCTCCATAGTCGGTTCAGCAGCATTGAACCCTCCTAATTTTATTTTTTTTTGTTGTGAAAGCATTAATACGCCAGGTCTAACCGCTCGTCGCTGTGTGCCGTGTCCGTGGAAGAAGAAGTACGCTCGGTCTCCTGCAGCTAATGCTTTCGCTCCATAGTCTGTTCAGCAGCATTGAACCCTCCTAATTTTATTTTTTTTGTTGTGAAAGCATTAATACGCCATGTCTAACCGCTCGTCGCTGTGTGCCGTGTCCGTGGAAGATGACGAACGCTCGGTCTCCTGCAGCTAATGCTTTCGCTCCATAGTCGGTTCAGGAGCGTTAAACGCTCATTTTATTTTTTTTTGTTGGGAAAGCAATGCTACGCCAGGTCCAACCGCTCGTCGCTGTGTGCCGTGTCCGTGGAAGAAGAAGAACGCTCGGTCTCCTGCAGCTAATGCTTTCGCTCCATAGTCGGTTCAGCAGCATTGAACCCTCCTCATTTTATTTTTTTTTGTTGGGAAAGCAATGCTACGCCAGGTCTAACCGCTCGTCGCTGTGTGCCGTGTCCGTGGAAGATGACGAACGCTCGGTCTCCTGCAGCTAATGCTTTCGCTCCATAGTCGGTTCAGGAGCGTTAAACGCTCATTTTATTTTTTTTTTGTTGGGAAAGCAATGCTACGCCAGGTCCAACCGCTCGTCGCTGTGTGCCGTGTCCGTGGAAGAAGACGAACGCTCGGTCTCCTGCAGCTAATGCTTTCGCTCCATAGTCGGTTCAGCAGCATTGAACCCTCCTAATTTTATTTTTTTTGTTGTGAAAGCATTAATACGCCAGGTCTAACCGCTCGTCGCTGTGTGCCGTGTCCGTGGAAGAAGAAGAACGCTCGGTCTCCTGCAGCTAATGCTTTCGCTCCATAGTCTGTTCAGCAGCATTGAACCCTCCTAATTTTATTTTTTTTGTTGTGAAAGCATTAATACGTCAGGTCTAACCGCTCGTCGCTGTGTGCCGTGTCCGTGGAAGAAGACGAATGCTCGGTTCCTGCAGCTAATGCTTTCACTCCATAGTCGGTTCAGCAGCATTGAACCCTCCTCATTTTATTTTTTTTTGTTGTGAAAGCAATAATACGCCAGGTCTAACCGCTCGTCCCTGTGTGCCGTGTCCGTGGAAGAAGAAGAACGCTCAGTCTCCTGCAGCTAATGCTTTCGCTCCATAGTCGGTTCAGCAGCATTGAACCCTCCTAATTTTATTTTTTTTGTTGTGAAAGCATTAATACGCCAGGTCTAACCGCTCGTCGCTGTGTGCCGTGTCCGTGGAAGAAGAAGAACGCTCGGTCTCCTGCAGCTAATGCTTTCGCTCCATAGTCGGTTCAGCAGCATTGAACCCTCCTAATTTTATTTTTTTTGTTGGGAAAGCAATGCTACGCCAGGTCTAACCGCTCGTCGCTGTGTGCCGTGTCAATGGAAGAAGAAGAACGCTCGGTCTCCTGCAGCTAATGCTTTCGCTCCATAGTCGGTTCAGGAGCGTTGAACGCTCATTTTATTTTTTTTTTGTTGGGAAAGCAATGCTACGCCAGGTCTAACCGCTCGTCGCTGTGTGCCGTGTCCGTGGAAGAAGAACGCTCGGTCTCCTGCAGCTAATGCTTTCGCTCCATAGTCGGTTCAGCAGCATTGAACCCTCCTAATTTCATTTTTTTTGTTGTGAAAGCATTAATACGCCAGGTCTAACCGCTCGTCGCTGTGTGCCGTGTCCGTGGAAGAAGAACGCTCGGTCTCCTGCAGCTAATGCTTTCGCTCCATAGTCGGTTCAGCAGCATTGAACCCTCCTCATTTTATTTTTTTGTTGTTGGGAAAGCAATGCTACGCCAGGTCTAACCGCTCGTCGCTGTGTGCCGTGTCCGTGGAAGAAGAAGAACGCTTGGTCTCCTGCAGCTAATGCTTTCGCTTCATAGTCGGTTCAGGAGCGTTGAACGCTCATTTTATTTTTTTTTGTTGGGAAAGCAATGCTACGCCAGGTCTAACCGCTCGTCGCTGTGTGCCGTGTCCGTGGAAGAAGAACGCTCGGTCTCCTGCAGCTAATGCTTTCGCTCCATAGTCGGTTCAGCAGCATTGAACCCTCCTAATTTCATTTTTTTTGTTGTGAAAGCATTAATACGCCAGGTCTAACCGCTCGTCGCTGTGTGCCGTGTCCGTGGAAGAAGAAGAACGCTTGGTCTCCTGCAGGTAATGCTTTCGCTCCATAGTCGGTTCAGGAGCGTTGAACGCTCATTTTATTTTTTTTTGTTGGGAAAGCAATGTTACGCCAGGTCCAACCGCTCGTCGCTGTGTGCCGTGTCCGTGGAAGAAGAAGAACGCTCGGTCTCCTGCAGCTAATGCTTTCGCTCCATAGTCGGTTCAGCAGCATTGAACCCTCCTCATTTTATTTTTTTTTGTTGGGAAAGCAATGCTACGCCAGGTCTAACCGCTCGTCGCTGTGTGCCGTGTCCGTAGAAGAAGACGAACGCTCGGTCTCCTGCAGCTAATGCTTTCGCTCCATAGTCGGTTCAGCAGCATTGAACCCTCCTCATTTTATTTTTTTGTTGTTGTGAAAGCAATAATACGCCAGGTCTAACCGCTCGTCGCTGTGTGCCGTGTCCGTGGAAGAAGTAGAACGCTCGGTCTCCTGCAGTAATGCTTTCGCTCCATAGTCGGTTCAGCAGCATTGAACCCTCCTCATTTATTTTTTTTGTTGTTGTGAAAGCAATAATATGCCAGGTCTAACCGCTCGTCGCTGTGTGCCGTGTCCGTGAAAGAAGAAGAACGCTCGGTCTCCTGCAGCTAATGCTTTCGCTCCATAGTCGGTTCAGCAGCATTGAACCCTCCTCATTTTATATTTTTTTTGTTGTGAAAGCATTAATACGCCAGGTCTAACCGCTCGTCGCTGTGTGCCGTGTCCGTGGAAGAAGAACGCTCGGTCTCCTGCAGCTAATGCTTTCGCTCCATAGTCGGTTCAGCAGCATTGAACCCTCCTAATTTTATTTTTTTTTTGTTGTGAAAGCATTAATACGCCAGGTCTAACCGCTCGTCGCTGTGTGCCGTGTCCGTGGAAGAAGAAGAACGCTCGGTCTCCTGCAGCTAATGCTTTCGCTCCATAGTCTGTTCAGCAGCATTGAACCCTCCTAATTTTATTTTTTTTGTTGTGAAAGCATTAATACGCCAGGTCTAACCGCTCGTCGCTGTGTGCCGTGTCCGTGGAAGATGACGAACGCTCGGTCTCCTGCAGCTAATGCTTTCGCTCCATAGTCGGTTCAGGAGCGTTAAACGCTCATTTTATTTTTTTTTGTTGGGAAAGCAATGCTACGCCAGGTCCAACCGCTCGTCGCTGTGTGCCGTGTCCGTGGAAGAAGAACGCTCGGTCTCCTGCAGCTAATGCTTTCGCTCCATAGTCGGTTCAGCAGCATTGAACCCTCCTCATTTTATTTTTTTTTGTTGGGAAAGCAATGCTACGCCAGGTCTAACCGCTCGTCGCTGTGTGCCGTGTCCGTAGAAGAAGACGAACGCTCGGTCTCCTGCAGCTAATGCTTTCGCTCCATAGTCGGTTCAGCAGCATTGAACCCTCCTAATTTTATTTTTTTTTGTTGTGAAAGCATTAATACGCCAGGTCTAACCGCTCGTCGCTGTGTGCCGTGTCCGTGGAAGAAGACGAACGCTCGGTTCCTGCAGCTAATGCTTTCGCTCCATAGTCGGTTCAGCAGCATTGAACCCTCCTCATTTATTTTTTTTTGTTGTGAAAGCAATAATATGCCAGGTCTAACCGCTCGTCGCTGTGTGCCGTGTCCGTGGAAGAAGAAGAACGCTCGGTCTCCTGGAGCTAATGCTTTCGCTCCATAGTCGGTTCAGCAGGATTGAACCCTCCTCATTTTATATTTTTTTTTGTTGTGAAAGCATTAATACGCCAGGTCTAACCACTCGTCGCTGTGTGCCGTGTCCGTGGAAGAAGAACGCTCGGTCTCCTGCAGCTAATGCTTTCGCTCCATAGTCGGTTCAGCAGCATTGAACCCTCCTAATTTTATTTTTTTTTGTTGTGAAAGCATTAATACGCCAGGTCTAACCGCTCGTCGCTGTGTGCCGTGTCCGTGGAAGAAGAAGAACGCTCGGTCTCCTGCAGCTAATGCTTTCGCTCCATAGTCTGTTCAGCAGCATTGAACCCTCCTAATTTTATTTTTTTTGTTGTGAAAGCATTAATACGCCATGTCTAACCGCTCGTCGCTGTGTGCCGCGTCCGTGGAAGATGACGAACGCTCGGTCTCCTGCAGCTAATGCTTTCGCTCCATAGTCGGTTCAGGAGCGTTAAACGCTCATTTTATTTTTTTTTGTTGGGAAAGCAATGCTACGCCAGGTCCAACCGCTCGTCGCTGTGTGCCGTGTCCGTGGAAGAAGAAGAACGCTCGGTCTCCTGCAGCTAATGCTTTCGCTCCATAGTCGGTTCAGCAGCATTGAACCCTCCTCATTTTATTTTTTTTTGTTGGGAAAGCAATGCTACGCCAGGTCTAACCGCTCGTCGCTGTGTGCCGTGTCCGTGGAAGATGACGAACGCTCGGTCTCCTGCAGCTAATGCTTTCGCTCCATAGTCGGTTCAGGAGCGTTAAACGCTCATTTTATTTTTTTTTTTGTTGGGAAAGCAATGCTACGCCAGGTCCAACCGCTCGTCGCTGTGTGCCGTGTCCGTGGAAGAAGACGAACGCTCGGTCTCCTGCAGCTAATGCTTTCGCTCCATAGTCGGTTCAGCAGCATTGAACCCTCCTAATTTTATTTTTTTTTGTTGTGAAAGCATTAATACGCCAGGTCTAACCGCTCGTCGCTGTGTGCCGTGTCCGTGGAAGAAGAAGAACGCTCGGTCTCCTGCAGCTAATGCTTTCGCTCCATAGTCGGTTCAGCAGCATTGAACCCTCCTAATTTTATTTTTTTTGTTGGGAAAGCAATGCTACGCCAGGTCTAACCGCTCGTCGCTGTGTGCCGTGTCAATGGAAGAAGAAGAACGCTCGGTCTCCTGCAGCTAATGCTTTCGCTCCATAGTCGGTTCAGGAGCGCTGAACGCTCATTTTATTTTTTTTTTTGTTGGGAAAGCAATGCTACGCCAGGTCTAACCGCTCGTCGCTGTGTGCCGTGTCCGTGGAAGAAGAACGCTCGGTCTCCTGCAGCTAATGCTTTCGCTCCATAGTCGGTTCAGCAGCATTGAACCCTCCTAATTTCATTTTTTTTGTTGTGAAAGCATTAATACGCCAGGTCTAACCGCTCGTCGCTGTGTGCCGTGTCCGTGGAAGAAGAACGCTCGGTCTCCTGCAGCTAATGCTTTCGCTCCATAGTCGGTTCAGCAGCATTGAACCCTCCTCATTTTATTTTTTTGTTGTTGGGAAAGCAATGCTACGCCAGGTCTAACCGCTCGTCGCTGTGTGCCGTGTCCGTGGAAGAAGAACGCTTGGTCTCCTGCAGCTAATGCTTTCGCTCCATAGTCGGTTCAGGAGCGTTGAACGCTCATTTTATTTTTTTTTGTTGGGAAAGCAATGCTACGCCAGGTCTAACCGCTCGTCGCTCTGTGCCGTGTCCGTGGAAGAAGAACGCTCGGTCTCCTGCAGCTAATGCTTTCGCTCCATAGTCGGTTCAGCAGCATTGAACCCTCCTAATTTCATTTTTTTTGTTGTGAAAGCATTAATACGCCAGGTCTAACCGCTCGTCGCTGTGTGCCGTGTCCGTGGAAGAAGAAGAACGCTTGGTCTCCTGCAGCTAATGCTTTCGCTCCATAGTCGGTTCAGGAGCGTTGAACGCTCATTTTATTTTTTTTTTGTTGGGAAAGCAATGCTACGCCAGGTCCAACCGCTCGTCGCTGTGTGCCGTGTCCGTGGAAGAAGAAGAACGCTCGGTCTCCTGCAGCTAATGCTTTCGCTCCATAGTCGGTTCAGCAGCATTGAACCCTCCTCATTTTATTTTTTTTTGTTGGGAAAGCAATGCTACGACAGGTCTAACCGCTCGTCGCTGTGTGCCGTGTCCGTAGAAGAAGACGAACGCTCGGTCTCCTGCAGCTAATGCTTTCGCTCCATAGTCGGTTCAGCAGCATTGAACCCTCCTCATTTTATTTTTTTGTTGTTGTGAAAGCAATAATACGCCAGGTCTAACCGCTCGTCGCTGTGTGCCGTGTCCGTGGAAGAAGTAGAACGCTCGGTCTCCTGCAGTAATGCTTTCGCTCCATAGTCGGTTCAGCAGCATTGAACCCTCCTCATTTATTTTTTTTTTGTTGTGAAAGCAATAATATGCCAGGTCTAACCGCTCGTCGCTGTGTGCCGTGTCCGTGAAAGAAGAAGAACGCTCGGTCTCCTGCAGCTAATGCTTTCGCTCCATAGTCGGTTCAGCAGCATTGAACCCTCCTCATTTTATATTTTTTTTGTTGTGAAAGCATTAATACGCCAGGTCTAACCGCTCGTCGCTGTGTGCCGTGTCCGTGGAAGAAGAACGCTCGGTCTCCTGCAGCTAATGCTTTCGCTCCATAGTCGGTTCAGCAGCATTGAACCCTCCTAATTTTATTTTTTTTTTGTTGTGAAAGCATTAATACGCCAGGTCTAACCGCTCGTCGCTGTGTGCCGTGTCCGTGGAAGAAGAAGAACGCTCGGTCTCCTGCAGCTAATGCTTTCGCTCCATAGTCTGTTCAGCAGCATTGAACCCTCCTAATTTTATTTTTTTTTGTTGTGAAAGCATTAATACGCCAGGTCTAACCGCTCGTCGCTGTGTGCCGTGTCCGTGGAAGATGACGAACGCTCGGTCTCCTGCAGCTAATGCTTTCGCTCCATAGTCGGTTCAGGAGCGTTAAACGCTCATTTTATTTTTTTTTTTGTTGGGAAAGCAATGCTACGCCAGGTCCAACCGCTCGTCGCTGTGTGCCGTGTCCGTGGAAGAAGAAGAACGCTCGGTCTCCTGCAGCTAATGCTTTCGCTCCATAGTCGGTTCAGCAGCATTGAACCCTCCTCATTTTATTTTTTTTTGTTGGGAAAGCAAAGCTATGCCAGGTCTAACCGCTCGTCGCTGTGTGCCGTGTCCGTAGAAGAAGACGAACGCTCGGTCTCCTGCAGCTAATGCTTTCGCTCCATAGTCGGTTCAGCAGCATTGAACCCTCCTAATTTTATTTTTTTTTGTTGTGAAAGCATTAATACGCCAGGTCTAACCGCTCGTCACTGTGTGCCGTGTCCGTGGAAGAAGAAGAACGCTCGGTCTCCTGCAGCTAATGCTTTCGCTCCATAGTCTGTTCAGCAGCATTGAACCCTCCTAATTTTATTTTTTTTTGTTGTGAAAGCATTAATACGCCAGGTCTAACCGCTCGTCGCTGTGTGCCGTGTCCGTGGAAGAAGACGAACGCTCGGTTCCTGCAGCTAATGCTTTCACTCCATAGTCGGTTCAGCAGCATTGAACCCTCCTCATTTTATTTTTTTTTGTTGTGAAAGCAATAATACGCCAGGTCTAACCGCTCGTCCCTGTGTGCCGTGTCCGTGGAAGAAGAAGAACGCTCAGTCTCCTGCAGCTAATGCTTTCGCTCCATAGTCGGTTCAGCAGCATTGAACCCTCCTAATTTTATTTTTTTTGTTGTGAAAGCATTAATACGCCAGGTCTAACCGCTCGTCGCTGTGTGCCGTGTCCGTGGAAGAAGAAGAACGCTCGGTCTCCTGCAGCTAATTCTTTCGCTCCATAGTCGGTTCAGCAGCATTGAACCCTCCTAATTTTATTTTTTTGTTGGGAAAGCAATGCTACGCCAGGTCTAACCGCTCGTCGCTGTGTGCCGTGTCAGTGGAAGACGAAGAACGCTCGGTCTCCTGCAGCTAATGCTTTCGCTCCATAGTCGGTTCAGGAGCGTTGAACGCTCATTTTATTTTTTTTTGTTGGGAAAGCAATGCTACGCCAGGTCTAACCGCTCGTCGCTGTGTGCCGTGTCCGTGGAAGAAGAACGCTCGGTCTCCTGCAGCTAATGCTTTCGCTCCATAGTCGGTTCAGCAGCACTGAACCCTCCTAATTTCATTTTTTTTGTTGTGAAAGCATTAATACGCCAGGTCTAACCGCTCGTCGCTGTGTGCCGTGTCCGTGGAAGAAGAACGCTCGGTCTCCTGCAGCTAATGCTTTCGCTCCATAGTCGGTTCAGCAGCATTGAACCCTCCTAATTTCATTTTTTTTTGTTGTGAAAGCATTAATACGCCAGGTCTAACCGCTCGTCGCTGTGTGCCGTGTCCGTGGAAGAAGAACGCTCGGTCTCCTGCAGCTAATGCTTTCGCTCCATAGTCGGTTCAGCAGCATTGAACCCTCCTCATTTATTTTTTTTTGTTGGGAAAGCAATGCTACGCCAGGTCTAACCGCTCGTCGCTGTGTGCCGTGTCCGTGGAAGAAGCAGAACGCTCGGTCTCCTGCAGCTAATTCTTTCGCTCCATAGTCGGTTCAGCAGCATTGAACCCTCCTAATTTAATTTTTTTGTTGTGAAAGCATTATTCCGCCAGGTCTAAGCGCTCGTCGCTGTGTGCCGTGTCCGTGGAAGAAGACGAACGCTCGGTCTCCTGCAGGCTAATGCTTTCGCTCCATAGTCGGTTCAGCAGCATTGAACCCTCCTCATTTTTTTTTTGTTGTTGTGAAAGCAATAATACGCCAGGTCTAACCGCTCGTCGCTGTGTGCCGTGTCCGTGGAAGAAGAAGAACGCTCGGTCTCCTGCAGCTCATGCTTTCGCTCCATAGTCGGTTCAGCAGCATTGAACCCTCCTAATTTTATTTTTTTTTTGTTGTGAAAACATTAATACGCCAGGTCTAACCGCTCGTCGCTGTGTGCCGTGTCCGTGGAAGAAGAAGAACGCTCGGTCTCCTGCAGCTAATGCTTTCGCTCCATAGTCGGTTCAGCAGCACTGAACCCTCCTCATTTTATTTTTTTGTTGTTGGGAAAGCAATGCTACGCCAGGTCTAACCCCGGTCGCTGTGTGCCGTGTCCGTGGAAAAAGAACGCTCAGTCTCCTGCAGCTAATGCTTTCGCTCCATAGTCGGTTCAGCAGCATTGAACCCTCCTCATTTTATTTTTTTTGTTGGGAAAGCAATGTTATGCCAGGTCTAACCGCTCCTCACTGTGTGCCGTGTCCGTGGAAGAAGAAGAACGCTAGGTCTCCTGCAGCTAATGCTTTCGCTCCATAGTCGGTTCAGGAGCGTTGAACGCTCATTTTATTTTTTTTTGTTGGGAAAGCAAGGCTACGCCAGGTCTAACCGCTCGTCGCTGTGTGCCGTGTCCGTGGAAGAAGAAGAACGCTCGGTCTCCTGCAGCTAATGCTTTCGCTCCATAGTCGGTTCAGCAGCATTGAACCCTCCTAATTTTATTTTTTTTGTTGGGAAAGCAATGCTACGCCAGGTCTAACCGCTCGTCGCTGTGTGCCGTGTCCGTGGAAGAAGAAGAACGCTCGGTCTCCTGCAGCTAATGCTTTCGCTCCATAGTCGGTTCAGGAGCGTTGAACCCTCATTTTATTTTTTTTTTGTTGGGAAACAATGCTACGCCAGGTCCAACCGCTCGTCTCTGTGTGCCGTGTCCGTGGAAGAAGAAGAACGCTCGGTCTCCTGCAGCTAATGCTTTCGCTCCATAGTCGGTTCAGCAGCATTGAACCCTCCTCATTTTATTTTTTTTTGTTGGGAAAGCAATGCTACGCCAGGTCTAACCGCTCGTCGCTGTGTGCCGTGTCCGTAGAAGAAGACGAACGCTCGGTCTCCTGCAGCTAATGCTTTCGCTCCATAGTCGGTTCAGCAGCATTGAACCCTCCTCATTTTATTTTTTTGTTGTTGTGAAAGCAATAATACGCCAGGTCTAACCGCTCGTCGCTGTGTGCCGTGTCCGTGGAAGAAGAAGAACGCTCGGTCTCCTGCAGTAATGCTTTCGCTCCATAGTCGGTTCAGCAGCATTGAACCCTCCTCATTTATTTTTTTTTGTTGTGAAAGCAATAATATGCCAGGTCTAACCGCTCGTCGCTGTGTGCCGTGTCCGTGGAAGAAGAACAACGCTCGGTCTCCTGCAGCTAATGCTTTCGCTCCATAGTCGGTTCAGCAGCATTGAACCCTCCTCATTTTATATTTTTTTTGTTGTGAAAGCATTAATACGCCAGGTCTAACCGCTCGTCGCTGTGTGCCGTGTCCGTGGAAGAAGAACGCTCGGTCTCCTGCAGCTAATGCTTTCGCTCCATAGTCGGTTCAGCAGCATTGAACCCTCCTAATTTTATTTTTTTTTTTGTTGTGAAAGCATTAATACGCCAGGTCTAACCGCTCGTCGCTGTGTGCCGTGTCCGTGGAAGAAGAACGCTCGGTCTCCTGCAGCTAATGCTTTCGCTCCATAGTCTGTTCAGCAGCATTGAACCCTCCTAATTTTATTTTTTTTGTTGTGAAAGCATTAATACGCCAGGTCTAACCGCTCGTCGCTGTGTGCCGTGTCCGTGGAAGATGACGAACGCTCGGTCTCCTGCAGCTAATGCTTTCGCTCCATAGTCGGTTCAGGAGCGTTAAACGCTCATTTTATTTTTTTTTTGTTGGGAAAGCAATGCTACGCCAGGTCCAACCGCTCGTCGCTGTGTGCCGTGTCCGTGGAAGAAGAAGAACGCTCGGTCTCCTGCAGCTAATGCTTTCGCTCCATAGTCGGTTCAGCAGCATTGAACCCTCCTCATTTTATTTTTTTTTGTTGGGAAAGCAATGCTACGCCAGGTCTAACCGCTCGTCGCTGTGTGCCGTGTCCGTAGAAGAAGACGAACGCTCGGTCTCCTGCAGCTAATGCTTTCGCTCCATAGTCGGTTCAGCAGCATTGAACCCTCCTAATTTTATTTTTTTTTGTTGTGAAAGCATTAATACGCCAGGTCTAACCGCTCGTCACTGTGTGCCGTGTCCGTGGAAGAAGAAGAACGCTCGGTCTCCTGCAGCTAATGCTTTCGCTCCATAGTCTGTTCAGCAGCATTGAACCCTCCTAATTTTATTTTTTTTTGTTGTGAAAGCATTAATACGCCAGGTCTAACCGCTCGTCGCTGTGTGCCGTGTCCGTGGAAGAAGACGAACGCTCGGTTCCTGCAGCTAATGCTTTCACTCCATAGTCGGTTCAGCAGCATTGAACCCTCCTCATTTTATTTTTTTTTGTTGTGAAAGCAATAATACGCCAGGTCTAACCGCTCGTCCCTGTGTGCCGTGTCCGTGGAAGAAGAAGAACGCTCAGTCTCCTGCAGCTAATGCTTTCGCTCCATAGTCGGTTCAGCAGCATTGAACCCTCCTAATTTTATTTTTTTTGTTGTGAAAGCATTAATACGCCAGGTCTAACCGCTCGTCGCTGTGTGCCGTGTCCGTGGAAGAAGAAGAACGCTCGGTCTCCTGCAGCTAATTCTTTCGCTCCATAGTCGGTTCAGCAGCATTGAACCCTCCTAATTTTATTTTTTTGTTGGGAAAGCAATGCTACGCCAGGTCTAACCGCTCGTCGCTGTGTGCCGTGTCAGTGGAAGAAGAAGAACGCTCGGTCTCCTGCAGCTAATGCTTTCGCTCCATAGTCGGTTCAGGAGCGTTGAACGCTCATTTTATTTTTTTTTGTTGGGAAAGCAATGCTACGCCAGGTCTAACCGCTCGTCGCTGTGTGCCGTGTCCGTGGAAGAAGAACGCTCGGTCTCCTGCAGCTAATGCTTTCGCTCCATAGTCGGTTCAGCAGCACTGAACCCTCCTAATTTCATTTTTTTTGTTGTGAAAGCATTAATACGCCAGGTCTAACCGCTCGTCGCTGTGTGCCGTGTCCGTGGAAGAAGAACGCTCGGTCTCCTGCAGCTAATGCTTTCGCTCCATAGTCGGTTCAGCAGCATTGAACCCTCCTAATTTCATTTTTTTTTGTTGTGAAAGCATTAATACGCCAGGTCTAACCGCTCGTCGCTGTGTGCCGTGTCCGTGGAAGAAGAACGCTCGGTCTCCTGCAGCTAATGCTTTCGCTCCATAGTCGGTTCAGCAGCATTGAACCCTCCTCATTTATTTTTTTTTGTTGGGAAAGCAATGCTACGCCAGGTCTAACCGCTCGTCGCTGTGTGCCGTGTCCGTGGAAGAAGCAGAACGCTCGGTCTCCTGCAGCTAATTCTTTCGCTCCATAGTCGGTTCAGCAGCATTGAACCCTCCTAATTTAATTTTTTTGTTGTGAAAGCATTATTCCGCCAGGTCTAAGCGCTCGTCGCTGTGTGCCGTGTCCGTGGAAGAAGACGAACGCTCGGTCTCCTGCAGGCTAATGCTTTCGCTCCATAGTCGGTTCAGCAGCATTGAACCCTCCTCATTTTTTTTTTTGTTGTTGTGAAAGCAATAATACGCCAGGTCTAACCGCTCGTCGCTGTGTGCCGTGTCCGTGGAAGAAGAAGAACGCTCGGTCTCCTGCAGCTCATGCTTTCGCTCCATAGTCGGTTCAGCAGCATTGAACCCTCCTAATTTTATTTTTTTTTTGTTGTGAAAACATTAATACGCCAGGTCTAACCGCTCGTCGCTGTGTGCCGTGTCCGTGGAAGAAGAAGAACGCTCGGTCTCCTGCAGCTAATGCTTTCGCTCCATAGTCGGTTCAGCAGCACTGAACCCTCCTCATTTTATTTTTTTGTTGTTGGGAAAGCAATGCTACGCCAGGTCTAACCCCGGTCGCTGTGTGCCGTGTCCGTGGAAAAAGAACGCTCAGTCTCCTGCAGCTAATGCTTTCGCTCCATAGTCGGTTCAGCAGCATTGAACCCTCCTCATTTTATTTTTTTTGTTGGGAAAGCAATGTTATGCCAGGTCTAACCGCTCGTCACTGTGTGCCGTGTCCGTGGAAGAAGAAGAACGCTAGGTCTCCTGCAGCTAATGCTTTCGCTCCATAGTCGGTTCAGGAGCGTTGAACGCTCATTTTATTTTTTTTTGTTGGGAAAGCAAGGCTACGCCAGGTCTAACCGCTCGTCGCTGTGTGCCGTGTCCGTGGAAGAAGAAGAACGCTCGGTCTCCTGCAGCTAATGCTTTCGCTCCATAGTCGGTTCAGCAGCATTGAACCCTCCTAATTTTATTTTTTTTGTTGGGAAAGCAATGCTACGCCAGGTCTAACCGCTCGTCGCTGTGTGCCGTGTCCGTGGAAGAAGAAGAACGCTCGGTCTCCTGCAGCTAATGCTTTCGCTCCATAGTCGGTTCAGGAGCGTTGAACCCTCATTTTATTTTTTTTTTGTTGGGAAACAATGCTACGCCAGGTCCAACCGCTCGTCGCTGTGTGCCGTGTCCGTGGAAGAAGAAGAACGCTCGGTCTCCTGCAGCTAATGCTTTCGCTCCATAGTCGGTTCAGCAGCATTGAACCCTCCTCATTTTATTTTTTTTTTGTTGGGAAAGCAATGCTACGCCAGGTCTAACCGCTCGTCGCTGTGTGCCGTGTCCGTAGAAGAAGACGAACGCTCGGTCTCCTGCAGCTAATGCTTTCGCTCCATAGTCGGTTCAGCAGCATTGAACCCTCCTCATTTTATTTTTTTGTTGTTGTGAAAGCAATAATACGCCAGGTCTAACCGCTCGTCGCTGTGTGCCGTGTCCGTGGAAGAAGAAGAACGCTCGGTCTCCTGCAGTAATGCTTTCGCTCCATAGTCGGTTCAGCAGCATTGAACCCTCCTCATTTATTTTTTTTTGTTGTGAAAGCAATAATATGCCAGGTCTAACCGCTCGTCGCTGTGTGCCGTGTCCGTGGAAGAAGAAGAACGCTCGGTCTCCTGCAGCTAATGCTTTCGCTCCATAGTCGGTTCAGCAGCATTGAACCCTCCTCATTTTATATTTTTTTTGTTGTGAAAGCATTAATACGCCAGGTCTAACCGCTCGTCGCTGTGTGCCGTGTCCGTGGAAGAAGAACGCTCGGTCTCCTGCAGCTAATGCTTTCGCTCCATAGTCGGTTCAGCAGCATTGAACCCTCCTAATTTTATTTTTTTTTTGTTGTGAAAGCATTAATACGCCAGGTCTAACCGCTCGTCGCTGTGTGCCGTGTCCGTGGAAGAAGAACGCTCGGTCTCCTGCAGCTAATGCTTTCGCTCCATAGTCTGTTCAGCAGCATTGAACCCTCCTAATTTTATTTTTTTTGTTGTGAAAGCATTAATACGCCAGGTCTAACCGCTCGTCGCTGTGTGCCGTGTCCGTGGAAGATGACGAACGCTCGGTCTCCTGCAGCTAATGCTTTCGCTCCATAGTCGGTTCAGGAGCGTTAAACGCTCATTTTATTTTTTTTTTGTTGGGAAAGCAATGCTACGCCAGGTCCAACCGCTCGTCGCTGTGTGCCGTGTCCGTGGAAGAAGAAGAACGCTCGGTCTCCTGCAGCTAATGCTTTCGCTCCATAGTCGGTTCAGCAGCATTGAACCCTCCTCATTTTATTTTTTTTTGTTGGGAAAGCAATGCTACGCCAGGTCTAACCGCTCGTCGCTGTGTGCCGTGTCCGTAGAAGAAGACGAACGCTCGGTCTCCTGCAGCTAATGCTTTCGCTCCATAGTCGGTTCAGCAGCATTGAACCCTCCTAATTTTATTTTTTTTGTTGTGAAAGCATTAATACGCCAGGTCTAACCGCTCGTCGCTGTGTGCCGTGTCCGTGGAAGAAGACGAACGCTCGGTTCCTGCAGCTAATGCTTTCACTCCATAGTCGGTTCAGCAGCATTGAACCCTCCTCATTTTATTTTTTTTTTGTTGTGAAAGCAATAATACGCCAGGTCTAACCGCTCGTCCCTGTGTGCCGTGTCCGTGGAAGAAGAACGCTCAGTCTCCTGCAGCTAATGCTTTCGCTCCATAGTCGGTTCAGCAGCATTGAACCCTCCTAATTTTATTTTTTTTGTTGTGAAAGCATTAATACGCCAGGTCTAACCGCTCGTCGCTGTGTACCGTGTCCGTGGAAGAAGAAGAACGCTCGGTCTCCTGCAGCTAATGCTTTCGCTCCATAGTCGGTTCAGCAGCATTGAACCCTCCTAATTTTATTTTTTTGTTGGGAAAGCAATGCTACGCCAGGTCTAACCGCTCGTCGCTGTGTGCTGTGTCAGTGGAAGAAGAAGAACGCTCGGTCTCCTGCAGCTAATGCTTTCGCTCCATAGTCGGTTCAGGAGCGTTGAACGCTCATTTTATTTTTTTTTGTTGGGAAAGCAATGCTACGCCAGGTCTAACCGCTCGTCGCTGTGTGCCGTGTCCGTGGAAGAAGAACGCTCGGTCTCCTGCAGCTAATGCTTTCGCTCCATAGTCGGTTCAGCAGCATTGAACCCTCCTAATTTCATTTTTTTTTGTTGTGAAAGCATTAATACGCCAGGTCTAACCGCTCGTCGCTGTGTGCCGTGTCCGTGGAAGAAGAACGCTCGGTCTCCTGCAGCTAATGCTTTCGCTCCATAGTCGGTTCAGCAGCATTGAACCCTCCTCATTTTATTTTTTTTGTTGGGAAAGCAATGCTACGCCAGGTCTAACCGCTCGTCGCTGTGTGCCGTGTCCGTGGAAGAAGAAGAACGCTTGGTCTCCTGCAGCTAATGCTTTCGCTCCATAGTCGGTTCAGGAGCGTTGAACGCTCATTTTATTTTTTTTTGTTGGGAAAGCAATGCTACGCCAGGTCTAACCGCTCGTCGCTGTGTGCCGTGTCCGTGGAAGAAGAACGCTCGGTCTCCTGCAGCTAATGCTTTCGCTCCATAGTCGGTTCAGCAGCATTGAACCCTCCTAATTTCATTTTTTTTTGTTGTGAAAGCATTAATACGCCAGGTCTAACCGCTCGTCGCTGTGTGCCGTGTCCGTGGAAGAAGAACGCTCGGTCTCCTGCAGCTAATGCTTTCGCTCCATAGTCGGTTCAGCAGCATTGAACCCTCCTCATTTTATTTTTTTTTTTGTTGGGAAAGCAATGCTACGCCAGGTCTAACCGCTCGTCGCTGTGTGCCGTGTCCGTGGAAGAAGAAGAACGCTCGGTCTCCTGCAGCTAATTCTTTCGCTCCATAGTCGGTTCAGCAGCATTGAACCCTCCTAATTTAATTTTTTTGTTGTGAAAGCATTATTCCGCCAGGTCTAAGCGCTCGTCGCTGTGTGCCGTGTCCGTGGAAGAAGACGAACGCTCGGTCTCCTGCAGGCTAATGCTTTCGCTCCATAGTCGGTTCAGCAGCATTGAACCCTCCTCATTTTATTTTTTTTTGTTGTGAAAGCAATAATACGCCAGGTCTAACCGCTCGTCGCTGTGTGCCGTGTCCGTGGAAGAAGAAGGACGCTCGGTCTCCTGCAGCTCATGCTTTCGCTCCATAGTCGGTTCAGCAGCATTGAACCCTCCTAATTTTATTTTTGTTGTTGTGAAAACATTAATACGCCAGGTCTAACCGCTCGTCGCTGTGTGCCGTGTCCGTGGAAGAAGAAGAACGCTCGGTCTCCTGCAGCTAATGCTTTCGCTCCATAGTCAGTTCAGCAGCATTGAACCCTCCTCATTTTATTTTTTTGTTGTTGGGAAAGCAATGCTACGCCAGGTCTAACCGCTCGTCGCTGTGTGCCGTGTCCGTGGAAGAAGAAGAACGCTCGGTCTCTTGCAGCTAATGCTTTCGCTCCATAGTCTGTTCAGCAGCATTGAACCCTCCTAATTTTATTTTTTTTGTTGTGAAAGCATTAATACGCCTGGTCTAACCGCTCGTCGCTGTGTGCCGTGTCCGTGGAAGAAGAAGAACGCTCGGTCTCCTGCAGCTAATGCTTTCGCTCCATAGTCGGTTCAGCAGCATTGAACCCTCCTCATTTTATTTTTTTTTTGTTGTGAAAGCATTAATACGCCAGGTCTAACCGCTCGTCGCTGTGTGCCGTGTCCGTGGAAGAAAAAGAACGCTCGGTCTCCTGCAGCTAATGCTTTCGCTCCATAGTCGGTTCAGCAGCATTGAACCCTCCTCATTTTATTTTTTTGTTGTTGTGAAAGCAATAATACGCCAGGTCTAACCGCTCGTCGCTGTGTGCCGTGTCCGTGGAAGAAGAAGAACGCTCGGTCTCCTGCAGTAATGCTTTCGCTCCATAGTCGGTTCAGCAGCATTGAACCCTCCTCATTTATTTTTTTTTGTTGTGAAAGCAATAATATGCCAGGTCTAACCGCTCGTCGCTGTGTGCCGTGTCCGTGGAAGAAGAAGAACGCTCGGTCTCCTGCAGCTAATGCTTTCGCTCCATAGTCGGTTCAGCAGCATTGAACCCTCCTCATTTTATATTTTTTTTGTTGTGAAAGCATTAATACGCCAGGTCTAACCGCTCGTCGCTGTGTGCCGTGTCCGTGGAAGAAGAACGCTCGGTCTCCTGCAGCTAATGCTTTCGCTCCATAGTCGGTTCAGCAGCATTGAACCCTCCTAATTTTATTTTTTTTGTTGTGAAAGCATTAATACGCCAGGTCTAACCGCTCGTCGCTGTGTGCCGTGTCCGTGGAAGAAGAAGAACGCTCGGTCTCCTGCAGCTAATGCTTTCGCTCCATAGTCTGTTCAGCAGAATTGAACCCTCCTAATTTTATTTTTTTTGTTGTGAAAGCATTAATACGCCAGGTCTAACCGCTCGTCGCTGTGTGCCGTGTCCGTGGAAGATGACGAACGCTCGGTCTCCTGCAGCTAATGCTTTCGCTCCATAGTCGGTTCAGCAGCATTGAACCCTCCTAATTTTATTTTTTTTTGTTGTGAAAGCATTAATACGCCAGGTCTAACCGCTCGTCACTGTGTGCCGTGTCCGTGGAAGAAGAAGAACGCTCGGTCTCCTGCAGCTAATGCTTTCGCTCCATAGTCTGTTCAGCAGCATTGAACCCTCCTAATTTTATTTTTTTTTGTTGTGAAAGCATTAATACGCCAGGTCTAACCGCTCGTCGCTGTGTGCCGTGTCCGTGGAAGAAGACGAACGCTCGGTTCCTGCAGCTAATGCTTTCACTCCATAGTCGGTTCAGCAGCATTGAACCCTCCTCATTTTATTTTTTTTTGTTGTGAAAGCAATAATACGCCAGGTCTAACCGCTCGTCCCTGTGTGCCGTGTCCGTGGAAGAAGAAGAACGCTCAGTCTCCTGCAGCTAATGCTTTCGCTCCATAGTCGGTTCAGCAGCATTGAACCCTCCTAATTTTATTTTTTTTGTTGTGAAAGCATTAATACGCCAGGTCTAACCGCTCGTCGCTGTGTGCCGTGTCCGTGGAAGAAGAAGAACGCTCGGTCTCCTGCAGCTAATTCTTTCGCTCCATAGTCGGTTCAGCAGCATTGAACCCTCCTAATTTTATTTTTTTGTTGGGAAAGCAATGCTACGCCAGGTCTAACCGCTCGTCGCTGTGTGCCGTGTCAGTGGAAGAAGAAGAACGCTCGGTCTCCTGCAGCTAATGCTTTCGCTCCATAGTCGGTTCAGGAGCGTTGAACGCTCATTTTATTTTTTTTTGTTGGGAAAGCAATGCTACGCCAGGTCTAACCGCTCGTCGCTGTGTGCCGTGTCCGTGGAAGAAGAACGCTCGGTCTCCTGCAGCTAATGCTTTCGCTCCATAGTCGGTTCAGCAGCACTGAACCCTCCTAATTTCATTTTTTTTGTTGTGAAAGCATTAATACGCCAGGTCTAACCGCTCGTCGCTGTGTGCCGTGTCCGTGGAAGAAGAACGCTCGGTCTCCTGCAGCTAATGCTTTCGCTCCATAGTCGGTTCAGCAGCATTGAACCCTCCTAATTTCATTTTTTTTTGTTGTGAAAGCATTAATACGCCAGGTCTAACCGCTCGTCGCTGTGTGCCGTGTCCGTGGAAGAAGAACGCTCGGTCTCCTGCAGCTAATGCTTTCGCTCCATAGTCGGTTCAGCAGCATTGAACCCTCCTCATTTATTTTTTTTTGTTGGGAAAGCAATGCTACGCCAGGTCTAACCGCTCGTCGCTGTGTGCCGTGTCCGTGGAAGAAGCAGAACGCTCGGTCTCCTGCAGCTAATTCTTTCGCTCCATAGTCGGTTCAGCAGCATTGAACCCTCCTAATTTAATTTTTTTGTTGTGAAAGCATTATTCCGCCAGGTCTAAGCGCTCGTCGCTGTGTGCCGTGTCCGTGGAAGAAGACGAACGCTCGGTCTCCTGCAGGCTAATGCTTTCGCTCCATAGTCGGTTCAGCAGCATTGAACCCTCCTCATTTTTTTTTTTGTTGTTGTGAAAGCAATAATACGCCAGGTCTAACCGCTCGTCGCTGTGTGCCGTGTCCGTGGAAGAAGAAGAACGCTCGGTCTCCTGCAGCTCATGCTTTCGCTCCATAGTCGGTTCAGCAGCATTGAACCCTCCTAATTTTATTTTTTTTTTGTTGTGAAAACATTAATACGCCAGGTCTAACCGCTCGTCGCTGTGTGCCGTGTCCGTGGAAGAAGAAGAACGCTCGGTCTCCTGCAGCTAATGCTTTCGCTCCATAGTCGGTTCAGCAGCACTGAACCCTCCTCATTTTATTTTTTTGTTGTTGGGAAAGCAATGCTACGCCAGGTCTAACCCCGGTCGCTGTGTGCCGTGTCCGTGGAAAAAGAACGCTCAGTCTCCTGCAGCTAATGCTTTCGCTCCATAGTCGGTTCAGCAGCATTGAACCCTCCTCATTTTATTTTTTTTGTTGGGAAAGCAATGTTATGCCAGGTCTAACCGCTCGTCACTGTGTGCCGTGTCCGTGGAAGAAGAAGAACGCTAGGTCTCCTGCAGCTAATGCTTTCGCTCCATAGTCGGTTCAGGAGCGTTGAACGCTCATTTTATTTTTTTTTGTTGGGAAAGCAAGGCTACGCCAGGTCTAACCGCTCGTCGCTGTGTGCCGTGTCCGTGGAAGAAGAAGAACGCTCGGTCTCCTGCAGCTAATGCTTTCGCTCCATAGTCGGTTCAGCAGCATTGAACCCTCCTAATTTTATTTTTTTTGTTGGGAAAGCAATGCTACGCCAGGTCTAACCGCTCGTCGCTGTGTGCCGTGTCCGTGGAAGAAGAAGAACGCTCGGTCTCCTGCAGCTAATGCTTTCGCTCCATAGTCGGTTCAGGAGCGTTGAACCCTCATTTTATTTTTTTTTTGTTGGGAAACAATGCTACGCCAGGTCCAACCGCTCGTCGCTGTGTGCCGTGTCCGTGGAAGAAGAAGAACGCTCGGTCTCCTGCAGCTAATGCTTTCGCTCCATAGTCGGTTCAGCAGCATTGAACCCTCCTCATTTTATTTTTTTTTTGTTGGGAAAGCAATGCTACGCCAGGTCTAACCGCTCGTCGCTGTGTGCCGTGTCCGTAGAAGAAGACGAACGCTCGGTCTCCTGCAGCTAATGCTTTCGCTCCATAGTCGGTTCAGCAGCATTGAACCCTCCTCATTTTATTTTTTTGTTGTTGTGAAAGCAATAATACGCCAGGTCTAACCGCTCGTCGCTGTGTGCCGTGTCCGTGGAAGAAGAAGAACGCTCGGTCTCCTGCAGTAATGCTTTCGCTCCATAGTCGGTTCAGCAGCATTGAACCCTCCTCATTTATTTTTTTTTGTTGTGAAAGCAATAATATGCCAGGTCTAACCGCTCGTCGCTGTGTGCCGT
The DNA here is from genome assembly GCF_055883805.1 of Amblyomma maculatum. Classification (NCBI taxonomy): domain Eukaryota; kingdom Metazoa; phylum Arthropoda; class Arachnida; order Ixodida; family Ixodidae; genus Amblyomma; species Amblyomma maculatum. Next base: position 17,854,540 of record NW_028146738.1, read on the forward strand.
GTCCGTGGAAGAAGAAGAACGCTCGGTCTCCTGCAGCTAATGCTTTCGCTCCATAGTCGGTTCAGCAGCATTGAACCCTCCTCATTTTATATTTTTTTTGTTGTGAAAGCATTAATACGCCAGGTCTAACCGCTCGTCGCTGTGTGCCGTGTCCGTGGAAGAAGAACGCTCGGTCTCCTGCAGCTAATGCTTTCGCTCCATAGTCGGTTCAGCAGCATTGAACCCTCCTAATTTTATTTTTTTTTTGTTGTGAAAGCATTAATACGCCAGGTCTAACCGCTCGTCGCTGTGTGCCGTGTCCGTGGAAGAAGAACGCTCGGTCTCCTGCAGCTAATGCTTTCGCTCCATAGTCTGTTCAGCAGCATTGAACCCTCCTAATTTTATTTTTTTTGTTGTGAAAGCATTAATACGCCAGGTCTAACCGCTCGTCGCTGTGTGCCGTGTCCGTGGAAGATGACGAACGCTCGGTCTCCTGCAGCTAATGCTTTCGCTCCATAGTCGGTTCAGGAGCGTTAAACGCTCATTTTATTTTTTTTTTGTTGGGAAAGCAATGCTACGCCAGGTCCAACCGCTCGTCGCTGTGTGCCGTGTCCGTGGAAGAAGAAGAACGCTCGGTCTCCTGCAGCTAATGCTTTCGCTCCATAGTCGGTTCAGCAGCATTGAACCCTCCTCATTTTATTTTTTTTTGTTGGGAAAGCAATGCTACGCCAGGTCTAACCGCTCGTCGCTGTGTGCCGTGTCCGTAGAAGAAGACGAACGCTCGGTCTCCTGCAGCTAATGCTTTCGCTCCATAGTCGGTTCAGCAGCATTGAACCCTCCTAATTTTATTTTTTTTGTTGTGAAAGCATTAATACGCCAGGTCTAACCGCTCGTCGCTGTGTGCCGTGTCCGTGGAAGAAGACGAACGCTCGGTTCCTGCAGCTAATGCTTTCACTCCATAGTCGGTTCAGCAGCATTGAACCCTCCTCATTTTATTTTTTTTTTGTTGTGAAAGCAATAATACGCCAGGTCTAACCGCTCGTCCCTGTGTGCCGTGTCCGTGGAAGAAGAACGCTCAGTCTCCTGCAGCTAATGCTTTCGCTCCATAGTCGGTTCAGCAGCATTGAACCCTCCTAATTTTATTTTTTTTGTTGTGAAAGCATTAATACGCCAGGTCTAACCGCTCGTCGCTGTGTACCGTGTCCGTGGAAGAAGAAGAACGCTCGGTCTCCTGCAGCTAATGCTTTCGCTCCATAGTCGGTTCAGCAGCATTGAACCCTCCTAATTTTATTTTTTTGTTGGGAAAGCAATGCTACGCCAGGTCTAACCGCTCGTCGCTGTGTGCTGTGTCAGTGGAAGAAGAAGAACGCTCGGTCTCCTGCAGCTAATGCTTTCGCTCCATAGTCGGTTCAGGAGCGTTGAACGCTCATTTTATTTTTTTTTGTTGGGAAAGCAATGCTACGCCAGGTCTAACCGCTCGTCGCTGTGTGCCGTGTCCGTGGAAGAAGAACGCTCGGTCTCCTGCAGCTAATGCTTTCGCTCCATAGTCGGTTCAGCAGCATTGAACCCTCCTAATTTCATTTTTTTTTGTTGTGAAAGCATTAATACGCCAGGTCTAACCGCTCGTCGCTGTGTGCCGTGTCCGTGGAAGAAGAACGCTCGGTCTCCTGCAGCTAATGCTTTCGCTCCATAGTCGGTTCAGCAGCATTGAACCCTCCTCATTTTATTTTTTTTGTTGGGAAAGCAATGCTACGCCAGGTCTAACCGCTCGTCGCTGTGTGCCGTGTCCGTGGAAGAAGAAGAACGCTTGGTCTCCTGCAGCTAATGCTTTCGCTCCATAGTCGGTTCAGGAGCGTTGAACGCTCATTTTATTTTTTTTTGTTGGGAAAGCAATGCTACGCCAGGTCTAACCGCTCGTCGCTGTGTGCCGTGTCCGTGGAAGAAGAACGCTCGGTCTCCTGCAGCTAATGCTTTCGCTCCATAGTCGGTTCAGCAGCATTGAACCCTCCTAATTTCATTTTTTTTTGTTGTGAAAGCATTAATACGCCAGGTCTAACCGCTCGTCGCTGTGTGCCGTGTCCGTGGAAGAAGAACGCTCGGTCTCCTGCAGCTAATGCTTTCGCTCCATAGTCGGTTCAGCAGCATTGAACCCTCCTCATTTTATTTTTTTTTTTGTTGGGAAAGCAATGCTACGCCAGGTCTAACCGCTCGTCGCTGTGTGCCGTGTCCGTGGAAGAAGAAGAACGCTCGGTCTCCTGCAGCTAATTCTTTCGCTCCATAGTCGGTTCAGCAGCATTGAACCCTCCTAATTTAATTTTTTTGTTGTGAAAGCATTATTCCGCCAGGTCTAAGCGCTCGTCGCTGTGTGCCGTGTCCGTGGAAGAAGACGAACGCTCGGTCTCCTGCAGGCTAATGCTTTCGCTCCATAGTCGGTTCAGCAGCATTGAACCCTCCTCATTTTATTTTTTTTTGTTGTGAAAGCAATAATACGCCAGGTCTAACCGCTCGTCGCTGTGTGCCGTGTCCGTGGAAGAAGAAGGACGCTCGGTCTCCTGCAGCTCATGCTTTCGCTCCATAGTCGGTTCAGCAGCATTGAACCCTCCTAATTTTATTTTTGTTGTTGTGAAAACATTAATACGCCAGGTCTAACCGCTCGTCGCTGTGTGCCGTGTCCGTGGAAGAAGAAGAACGCTCGGTCTCCTGCAGCTAATGCTTTCGCTCCATAGTCAGTTCAGCAGCATTGAACCCTCCTCATTTTATTTTTTTGTTGTTGGGAAAGCAATGCTACGCCAGGTCTAACCGCTCGTCGCTGTGTGCCGTGTCCGTGGAAGAAGAAGAACGCTCGGTCTCTTGCAGCTAATGCTTTCGCTCCATAGTCTGTTCAGCAGCATTGAACCCTCCTAATTTTATTTTTTTTGTTGTGAAAGCATTAATACGCCTGGTCTAACCGCTCGTCGCTGTGTGCCGTGTCCGTGGAAGAAGAAGAACGCTCGGTCTCCTGCAGCTAATGCTTTCGCTCCATAGTCGGTTCAGCAGCATTGAACCCTCCTCATTTTATTTTTTTTTTTGTTGTGAAAGCATTAATACGCCAGGTCTAACCGCTCGTCGCTGTGTGCCGTGTCCGTGGAAGAAAAAGAACGCTCGGTCTCCTGCAGCTAATGCTTTCGCTCCATAGTCGGTTCAGCAGCATTGAACCCTCCTCATTTTATTTTTTTGTTGTTGTGAAAGCAATAATACGCCAGGTCTAACCGCTCGTCGCTGTGTGCCGTGTCCGTGGAAGAAGAAGAACGCTCGGTCTCCTGCAGTAATGCTTTCGCTCCATAGTCGGTTCAGCAGCATTGAACCCTCCTCATTTATTTTTTTTTGTTGTGAAAGCAATAATATGCCAGGTCTAACCGCTCGTCGCTGTGTGCCGTGTCCGTGGAAGAAGAAGAACGCTCGGTCTCCTGCAGCTAATGCTTTCGCTCCATAGTCGGTTCAGCAGCATTGAACCCTCCTCATTTTATATTTTTTTTGTTGTGAAAGCATTAATACGCCAGGTCTAACCGCTCGTCGCTGTGTGCCGTGTCCGTGGAAGAAGAACGCTCGGTCTCCTGCAGCTAATGCTTTCGCTCCATAGTCGGTTCAGCAGCATTGAACCCTCCTAATTTTATTTTTTTTGTTGTGAAAGCATTAATACGCCAGGTCTAACCGCTCGTCGCTGTGTGCCGTGTCCGTGGAAGAAGAAGAACGCTCGGTCTCCTGCAGCTAATGCTTTCGCTCCATAGTCTGTTCAGCAGAATTGAACCCTCCTAATTTTATTTTTTTTGTTGTGAAAGCATTAATACGCCAGGTCTAACCGCTCGTCGCTGTGTGCCGTGTCCGTGGAAGATGACGAACGCTCGGTCTCCTGCAGCTAATGCTTTCGCTCCATAGTCGGTTCAGGAGCGTTAAACGCTCATTTTATTTTTTTTTTGTTGGGAAAGCAATGCTACGCCAGGTCCAACCGCTCGTCGCTGTGTGCCGTGTCCGTGGAAGAAGAAGAACGCTCGGTCTCCTGCAGCTAATGCTTTCGCTCCATAGTCGGTTCAGCAGCATTGAACCCTCCTCATTTTATTTTTTTTGTTGGGAAAGCAATGCTACGCCAGGTCTAACCGCTCGTCGCTGTGTGCCGTGTCCGTAGAAGAAGACGAACGCTCGGTCTCCTGCAGCTAATGCTTTCGCTCCATAGTCGGTTCAGCAGCATTGAACCGTCCTAATTTTATTTTTTTTGTTGTGAAAGCATTAATACGCCAGGTCTAACCGCTCGTCGCTGTGTGCCGTGTCCGTGGAAGAAGAAGAACGCTCGGTCTCCTGCAGCTAATGCTTTCGCTCCATAGTCTGTTCAGCAGCATTGAACCCTCCTAATTTTATTTTTTTTTGTTGTGAAAGCATTAATACGCCAGGTCTAACCGCTCGTCGCTGTGTGCCGTGTCCGTGGAAGAAGACGAACGCTCGGTTCCTGCAGCTAATGCTTTCACTCCATAGTCGGTTCAGCAGCATTGAACCCTCCTCATTTTATTTTTTTTGTTGTGAAAGCAATAATACGCCAGGTCTAACCGCTCGTCCCTGTGTGCCGTGTCCGTGGAAGAAGAAGAACGCTCAGTCTCCTGCAGCTAATGCTTTCGCTCCATAGTCGGTTCAGCAGCATTGAACCCTCCTAATTTTATTTTTTTGTTGTGAAAGCATTAATACGCCAGGTCTAACCGCTCGTCGCTGTGTGCCGTGTCCGTGGAAGAAGAACGCTCGGTCTCCTGCAGCTAATGCTTTCGCTCCATAGTCGGTTCAGCAGCATTGAACCCTCCTAATTTTATTTTTTTGTTGGGAAAGCAATGCTACGCCAGGTCTAACCGCTCGTCGCTGTGTGCCGTGTCAGTGGAAGAAGAAGAACGCTCGGTCTCCTGCAGCTAATGCTTTCGCTCCATAGTCGGTTCAGGAGCGTTGAACGCTCATTTTATTTTTTTTTGTTGGGAAAGCAATGCTACGCCAGGTCTAACCGCTCGTCGCTGTGTGCCGTGTCCGTGGAAGAAGAACGCTCGGTCTCCTGCAGCTAATGCTTTCGCTCCATAGTCGGTTCAGCAGCATTGAACCCTCCTAATTTCATTTTTTTTTTGTTGTGAAAGCATTAATACGCCAGGTCTAACCGCTCGTCGCTGTGTGCCGTGTCCGTGGAAGAAGAACGCTCGGTCTCCTGCAGCTAATGCTTTCGCTCCATAGTCGGTTCAGCAGCATTGAACCCTCCTCATTTTATTTTTTTTTGTTGGGAAAGCAATGCTACGCCAGGTCTAACCGCTCGTCGCTGTGTGCCGTGTCCGTGGAAGAAGAAGAACGCTTGGTCTCCTGCAGCTAATGCTTTCGCTCCATAGTCGGTTCAGGAGCGATGAACGCTCATTTTATTTTTTTTTGTTGGGAAAGCAATGCTACGCCAGGTCTAACCGCTCCTCGCTGTGTGCCGTGTCCGTGGAAGAAGAACGCTCGGTCTCCTGCAGCTAATGCTTTCGCTCCATAGTCGGTTCAGCAGCATTGAACCCTCCTAATTTCATTTTTTTTGTTGTGAAAGCATTAATACGCCAGGTCTAACCGCTCGTCGCTGTGTGCCGTGTCCGTGGAAGAAGAACGCTCGGTCTCCTGCAGCTAATGCTTTCGCTCCATAGTCGGTTCAGCAGCATTGAACCCTCCTCATTTTATTTTTTTTTTCTTGGGAAAGCAATGCTACGCCAGGTCTAACCGCTCGTCGCTGTGTGCCGTGTCCGTGGAAGAAGAAGAACGCTCGGTCTCCTGCAGCTAATTCTTTCGCTCCATAGTCGGTTCAGCAGCATTGAACCCTCCTAATTTAATTTTTTTGTTGTGAAAGCATTATTCCGCCAGGTCTAAGCGCTCGTCGCTGTGTGCCGTGTCCGTGGAAGAAGACGAACGCTCGGTCTCCTGCAGGCTAATGCTTTCGCTCCATAGTCGGTTCAGCAGCATTGAACCCTCCTCATTTTATTTTTTTTTGTTGTGAAAGCAATAATACGCCAGGTCTAACCGCTCGTCGCTGTGTGCCGTGTCCGTGGAAGAAGAAGGACGCTCGGTCTCCTGCAGCTCATGCTTTCGCTCCATAGTCGGTTCAGCAGCATTGAACCCTCCTAATTTTATTTTTTTTGTTGTGAAAACATTAATACGCCAGGTCTAACCGCTCGTCGCTGTGTGCCGTGTCCGTGGAAGAAGAAGAACGCTCGGTCTCCTGCAGCTAATGCTTTCGCTCCATAGTCGGTTCAGCAGCATTGAACCCTCCTCATTTTATTTTTTTGTTGTTGGGAAAGCAATGCTACGCCAGGTCTAACCGCTCGTCGCTGTGTGCCGTGTCCGTGGAAGAAGAAGAACGCTCGGTCTCTTGCAGCTAATGCTTTCGCTCCATAGTCTGTTCAGCAGCATTGAACCCTCCTAATTTTATTTTTTTTTGTTGTGAAAGCATTAATACGCCTGGTCTAACCGCTCGTCGCTGTGTGCCGTGTCCGTGGAAGAAGAAGAACGCTCGGTCTCCTGCAGCTAATGCTTTCGCTCCATAGTCGGTTCAGCAGCATTGAACCCTCCTCATTTTATTTTTTTTTTGTTGTGAAAGCATTAATACGCCAGGTCTAACCGCTCGTCGCTGTGTGCCGTGTCCGTGGAAGAAGAAGAACGCTCGGTCTCCTGCAGCTAATGCTTTCGCTCCATAGTCGGTTCAGCAGCATTGAACCCTCCTAATTTTATTTTTTTTGTTGGGAAAGCAATGCTACGCCAGGTCTAACCGCTCGTCGCTGTGTGCCGTGTCCGTGGAAGAAGAAGAACGCTCGGTCTCCTGCAGCTAATGCTTTCGCTCCATAGTCGGTTCAGGAGCGTTGAACGCTCATTTTATTTTTTTTTTTTGTTGGGAAACAATGCTACGCCAGGTCCAACCGCTCGTCGCTGTGTGCCGTGTCCGTGGAAGAAGAAGAACGCTCGGTCTCCTGCAGCTAATGCTTTCGCTCCATAGTCGGTTCAGCAGCATTGAACCCTCCTAATTTCATTTTTTTTTGTTGTGAAAGCATTAATACGCCAGGTCTAACCGCTCGTCGCTGTGTGCCGTGTCCGTGGAAGAAGAACGCTCGGTCTCCTGCAGCTAATGCTTTCACTCCATAGTCGGTTCAGCAGCATTGAACCCTCCTCATTTTATTTTTTTTTGTTGGGAAAGCAATGCTACGCCAGGTCTAACCGCTCGTCGCTGTGTGCCGTGTCCGTGGAAGAAGAAGAACGCTTGGTCTCCTGCAGCTAATGCTTTCGCTCCATAGTCGGTTCAGCAGCATTGAACCCTCCTAATTTCATTTTTTTTGTTGTGAAAGCATTAATACGCCAGGTCTAACCGCTCGTCGCTGTGTGCCGTGTCCGTGGAAGAAGAACGCTCGGTCTCCTGCAGCTAATGCTTTCGCTCCATAGTCGGTTCAGCAGCATTGAACCCTCCTCATTTTATTTTTTTTTTCTTGGGAAAGCAATGCTACGCCAGGTCTAACCGCTCGTCGCTGTGTGCCGTGTCCGTGGAAGAAGAAGAACGCTCGGTCTCCTGCAGCTAATTCTTTCGCTCCATAGTCGGTTCAGCAGCATTGAACCCTCCTAATTTAATTTTTTTGTTGTGAAAGCATTATTCCGCCAGGTCTAAGCGCTCGTCGCTGTGTGCCGTGTCCGTGGAAGAAGAACGCTCGGTCTCCTGCAGCTAATGCTTTCGCTCCATAGTCGGTTCAGCAGCATTGAACCCTCCTAATTTCATTTTTTTTGTTGTGAAAGCATTAATACGCCAGGTCTAACCGCTCGTCGCTGTGTGCCGTGTCCGTGGAAGAAGAACGCTCGGTCTCCTGCAGCTAATGCTTTCGCTCCATAGTCGGTTCAGCAGCATTGAACCCTCCTCATTTTATTTTTTTTTTCTTGGGAAAGCAATGCTACGCCAGGTCTAACCGCTCGTCGCTGTGTGCCGTGTCCGTGGAAGAAGAAGAACGCTCGGTCTCCTGCAGCTAATTCTTTCGCTCCATAGTCGGTTCAGCAGCATTGAACCCTCCTAATTTAATTTTTTTGTTGTGAAAGCATTATTCCGCCAGGTCTAAGCGCTCGTCGCTGTGTGCCGTGTCCGTGGAAGAAGACGAACGCTCGGTCTCCTGCAGGCTAATGCTTTCGCTCCATAGTCGGTTCAGCAGCATTGAACCCTCCTCATTTTATTTTTTTTTGTTGTGAAAGCAATAATACGCCAGGTCTAACCGCTCGTCGCTGTGTGCCGTGTCCGTGGAAGAAGAAGGACGCTCGGTCTCCTGCAGCTCATGCTTTCGCTCCATAGTCGGTTCAGCAGCATTGAACCCTCCTAATTTTATTTTTTTTGTTGTGAAAACATTAATACGCCAGGTCTAACCGCTCGTCGCTGTGTGCCGTGTCCGTGGAAGAAGAAGAACGCTCGGTCTCCTGCAGCTAATGCTTTCGCTCCATAGTCGGTTCAGCAGCATTGAACCCTCCTCATTTTATTTTTTTGTTGTTGGGAAAGCAATGCTACGCCAGGTCTAACCGCTCGTCGCTGTGTGCCGTGTCCGTGGAAGAAGAAGAACGCTCGGTCTCTTGCAGCTAATGCTTTCGCTCCATAGTCTGTTCAGCAGCATTGAACCCTCCTAATTTTATTTTTTTTGTTGTGAAAGCATTAATACGCCTGGTCTAACCGCTCGTCGCTGTGTGCCGTGTCCGTGGAAGAAGAAGAACGCTCGGTCTCCTGCAGCTAATGCTTTCGCTCCATAGTCGGTTCAGCAGCATTGAACCCTCCTCATTTTATTTTTTTTTTGTTGTGAAAGCATTAATACGCCAGGTCTAACCGCTCGTCGCTGTGTGCCGTGTCCGTGGAAGAAGAAGAACGCTCGGTCTCCTGCAGCTAATGCTTTCGCTCCATAGTCGGTTCAGCAGCATTGAACCCTCCTAATTTTATTTTTTTTGTTGGGAAAGCAATGCTACGCCAGGTCTAACCGCTCGTCGCTGTGTGCCGTGTCCGTGGAAGAAGAAGAACGCTCGGTCTCCTGCAGCTAATGCTTTCGCTCCATAGTCGGTTCAGGAGCGTTGAACGCTCATTTTATTTTTTTTTTTGTTGGGAAACAATGCTACGCCAGGTCCAACCGCTCGTCGCTGTGTGCCGTGTCCGTGGAAGAAGAAGAACGCTCGGTCTCCTGCAGCTAATGCTTTCGCTCCATAGTCGGTTCAGCAGCATTGAACCCTCCTAATTTCATTTTTTTTTGTTGTGAAAGCATTAATACGCCAGGTCTAACCGCTCGTCGCTGTGTGCCGTGTCCGTGGAAGAAGAACGCTCGGTCTCCTGCAGCTAATGCTTTCACTCCATAGTCGGTTCAGCAGCATTGAACCCTCCTCATTTATTTTTTTTTGTTGTGAAAGCAATAATATGCCAGGTCTAACCGCTCGTCGCTGTGTGCCGTGTCCGTGGAAGAAGAAGAACGCTCGGTCTCCTGCAGCTAATGCTTTCGCTCCATAGTCGGTTCAGCAGCATTGAACCCTCCTCATTTTATATTTTTTTTGTTGTGAAAGCATTAATACGCCAGGTCTAACCGCTCGTCGCTGTGTGCCGTGTCCGTGGAAGAAGAACGCTCGGTCTCCTGCAGCTAATGCTTTCGCTCCATAGTCGGTTCAGCAGCATTGAACCCTCCTAATTTTATTTTTTTTGTTGTGAAAGCATTAATACGCCAGGTCTAACCGCTCGTCGCTGTGTGCCGTGTCCGTGGAAGAAGAAGAACGCTCGGTCTCCTGCAGCTAATGCTTTCGCTCCATAGTCTGTTCAGCAGAATTGAACCCTCCTAATTTTATTTTTTTTGTTGTGAAAGCATTAATACGCCAGGTCTAACCGCTCGTCGCTGTGTGCCGTGTCCGTGGAAGATGACGAACGCTCGGTCTCCTGCAGCTAATGCTTTCGCTCCATAGTCGGTTCAGGAGCGTTAAACGCTCATTTTATTTTTTTTTTGTTGGGAAAGCAATGCTACGCCAGGTCCAACCGCTCGTCGCTGTGTGCCGTGTCCGTGGAAGAAGAAGAACGCTCGGTCTCCTGCAGCTAATGCTTTCGCTCCATAGTCGGTTCAGCAGCATTGAACCCTCCTCATTTTATTTTTTTTGTTGGGAAAGCAATGCTACGCCAGGTCTAACCGCTCGTCGCTGTGTGCCGTGTCCGTAGAAGAAGACGAACGCTCGGTCTCCTGCAGCTAATGCTTTCGCTCCATAGTCGGTTCAGCAGCATTGAACCGTCCTAATTTTATTTTTTTTGTTGTGAAAGCATTAATACGCCAGGTCTAACCGCTCGTCGCTGTGTGCCGTGTCCGTGGAAGAAGAAGAACGCTCGGTCTCCTGCAGCTAATGCTTTCGCTCCATAGTCTGTTCAGCAGCATTGAACCCTCCTAATTTTATTTTTTTTTGTTGTGAAAGCATTAATACGCCAGGTCTAACCGCTCGTCGCTGTGTGCCGTGTCCGTGGAAGAAGACGAACGCTCGGTTCCTGCAGCTAATGCTTTCACTCCATAGTCGGTTCAGCAGCATTGAACCCTCCTCATTTTATTTTTTTTGTTGTGAAAGCAATAATACGCCAGGTCTAACCGCTCGTCCCTGTGTGCCGTGTCCGTGGAAGAAGAAGAACGCTCAGTCTCCTGCAGCTAATGCTTTCGCTCCATAGTCGGTTCAGCAGCATTGAACCCTCCTAATTTTATTTTTTTGTTGTGAAAGCATTAATACGCCAGGTCTAACCGCTCGTCGCTGTGTGCCGTGTCCGTGGAAGAAGAACGCTCGGTCTCCTGCAGCTAATGCTTTCGCTCCATAGTCGGTTCAGCAGCATTGAACCCTCCTAATTTTATTTTTTTGTTGGGAAAGCAATGCTACGCCAGGTCTAACCGCTCGTCGCTGTGTGCCGTGTCAGTGGAAGAAGAAGAACGCTCGGTCTCCTGCAGCTAATGCTTTCGCTCCATAGTCGGTTCAGGAGCGTTGAACGCTCATTTTATTTTTTTTTGTTGGGAAAGCAATGCTACGCCAGGTCTAACCGCTCGTCGCTGTGTGCCGTGTCCGTGGAAGAAGAACGCTCGGTCTCCTGCAGCTAATGCTTTCGCTCCATAGTCGGTTCAGCAGCATTGAACCCTCCTAATTTCATTTTTTTTTTGTTGTGAAAGCATTAATACGCCAGGTCTAACCGCTCGTCGCTGTGTGCCGTGTCCGTGGAAGAAGAACGCTCGGTCTCCTGCAGCTAATGCTTTCGCTCCATAGTCGGTTCAGCAGCATTGAACCCTCCTCATTTTATTTTTTTTTGTTGGGAAAGCAATGCTACGCCAGGTCTAACCGCTCGTCGCTGTGTGCCGTGTCCGTGGAAGAAGAAGAACGCTTGGTCTCCTGCAGCTAATGCTTTCGCTCCATAGTCGGTTCAGGAGCGATGAACGCTCATTTTATTTTTTTTTGTTGGGAAAGCAATGCTACGCCAGGTCTAACCGCTCCTCGCTGTGTGCCGTGTCCGTGGAAGAAGAACGCTCGGTCTCCTGCAGCTAATGCTTTCGCTCCATAGTCGGTTCAGCAGCATTGAACCCTCCTAATTTCATTTTTTTTGTTGTGAAAGCATTAATACGCCAGGTCTAACCGCTCGTCGCTGTGTGCCGTGTCCGTGGAAGAACGCTCGGTCTCCTGCAGCTAATGCTTTCGCTCCATAGTCGGTTCAGCAGCATTGAACCCTCCTCATTTTATTTTTTTTTTCTTGGGAAAGCAATGCTACGCCAGGTCTAACCGCTCGTCGCTGTGTGCCGTGTCCGTGGAAGAAGAAGAACGCTCGGTCTCCTGCAGCTAATTCTTTCGCTCCATAGTCGGTTCAGCAGCATTGAACCCTCCTAATTTAATTTTTTTGTTGTGAAAGCATTATTCCGCCAGGTCTAAGCGCTCGTCGCTGTGTGCCGTGTCCGTGGAAGAAGACGAACGCTCGGTCTCCTGCAGGCTAATGCTTTCGCTCCATAGTCGGTTCAGCAGCATTGAACCCTCCTCATTTTATTTTTTTTTGTTGTGAAAGCAATAATACGCCAGGTCTAACCGCTCGTCGCTGTGTGCCGTGTCCGTGGAAGAAGAAGGACGCTCGGTCTCCTGCAGCTCATGCTTTCGCTCCATAGTCGGTTCAGCAGCATTGAACCCTCCTAATTTTATTTTTTTTGTTGTGAAAACATTAATACGCCAGGTCTAACCGCTCGTCGCTGTGTGCCGTGTCCGTGGAAGAAGAAGAACGCTCGGTCTCCTGCAGCTAATGCTTTCGCTCCATAGTCGGTTCAGCAGCATTGAACCCTCCTCATTTTATTTTTTTGTTGTTGGGAAAGCAATGCTACGCCAGGTCTAACCGCTCGTCGCTGTGTGCCGTGTCCGTGGAAGAAGAAGAACGCTCGGTCTCTTGCAGCTAATGCTTTCGCTCCATAGTCTGTTCAGCAGCATTGAACCCTCCTAATTTTATTTTTTTTGTTGTGAAAGCATTAATACGCCTGGTCTAACCGCTCGTCGCTGTGTGCCGTGTCCGTGGAAGAAGAAGAACGCTCGGTCTCCTGCAGCTAATGCTTTCGCTCCATAGTCGGTTCAGCAGCATTGAACCCTCCTCATTTTATTTTTTTTTTGTTGTGAAAGCATTAATACGCCAGGTCTAACCGCTCGTCGCTGTGTGCCGTGTCCGTGGAAGAAGAAGAACGCTCGGTCTCCTGCAGCTAATGCTTTCGCTCCATAGTCGGTTCAGCAGCATTGAACCCTCCTAATTTTATTTTTTTTGTTGGGAAAGCAATGCTACGCCAGGTCTAACCGCTCGTCGCTGTGTGCCGTGTCCGTGGAAGAAGAAGAACGCTCGGTCTCCTGCAGCTAATGCTTTCGCTCCATAGTCGGTTCAGGAGCGTTGAACGCTCATTTTATTTTTTTTTTTGTTGGGAAACAATGCTACGCCAGGTCCAACCGCTCGTCGCTGTGTGCCGTGTCCGTGGAAGAAGAAGAACGCTCGGTCTCCTGCAGCTAATGCTTTCGCTCCATAGTCGGTTCAGCAGCATTGAACCCTCCTAATTTCATTTTTTTTTGTTGTGAAAGCATTAATACGCCAGGTCTAACCGCTCGTCGCTGTGTGCCGTGTCCGTGGAAGAAGAACGCTCGGTCTCCTGCAGCTAATGCTTTCACTCCATAGTCGGTTCAGCAGCATTGAACCCTCCTCATTTTATTTTTTTTTGTTGGGAAAGCAATGCTACGCCAGGTCTAACCGCTCGTCGCTGTGTGCCGTGTCCGTGGAAGAAGAAGAACGCTTGGTCTCCTGCAGCTAATGCTTTCGCTCCATAGTCGGTTCAGGAGCGTTGAACGCTCATTTTATTTTTTTTTTGTTGGGAAAGCAATGCTACGCCAGGTCTAACCGCTCGTCGCTGTGTGCCGTGTCCGTGGAAGAAGAACGCTCGGTCTCCTGCAGCTAATGCTTTCGCTCCATAGTCGGTTCAGCAGCATTGAACCCTCCTAATTTCATTTTTTTTGATGTGAAAGCATTAATACGCCAGGTCTAACCGCTCGTCGCTGTGTGCCGTGTCCGTGGAAGAAGAACGCTCGGTCTCCTGCAGCTAATGCTTTCGCTCCATAGTCGGTTCAGCAGCATTGAACCCTCCTCATTTTATTTTTTTTTTCTTGGGAAAGCAATGCTACGCCAGGTCTAACCGCTCGTCGCTGTGTGCCGTGTCCGTGGAAGAAGAAGAACGCTCGGTCTCCTGCAGCTAATTCTTTCGCTCCATAGTCGGTTCAGCAGCATTGAACCCTCCTAATTTAATTTTTTTGTTGTGAAAGCATTATTCCGCCAGGTCTAAGCGCTCGTCGCTGTGTGCCGTGTCCGTGGAAGAAGACGAACGCTCGGTCTCCTGCAGGCTAATGCTTTCGCTCCATAGTCGGTTCAGCAGCATTGAACCCTCCTCATTTTATTTTTTTGTTGTTGGGAAAGCAATGCTACGCCAGGTCTAACCGCTCGTCGCTGTGTGCCGTGTCCGTGGAAGAAGAAGAACGCTCGGTCTCTTGCAGCTAATGCTTTCGCTCCATAGTCTGTTCAGCAGCATTGAACCCTCCTAATTTTATTTTTTTTGTTGTGAAAGCATTAATACGCCTGGTCTAACCGCTCGTCGCTGTGTGCCGTGTCCGTGGAAGAAGAAGAACGCTCGGTCTCCTGCAGCTAATGCTTTCGCTCCATAGTCGGTTCAGCAGCATTGAACCCTCCTCATTTTATTTTTTTTTGTTGTGAAAGCATTAATACGCCAGGTCTAACCGCTCGTCGCTGTGTGCCGTGTCCGTGGAAGAAGAAGAACGCTCGGTCTCCTGCAGCTAATGCTTTCGCTCCATAGTCGGTTCAGCAGCATTGAACCCCCCTAATTTTATTTTTTTTGTTGGGAAAGCAATGCTACGCCAGGTCTAACCGCTCGTCGCTGTGTGCCGTGTCCGTGGAAGAAGAAGAACGCTCGGTCTCCTGCAGCTAATGCTTTCGCTCCATAGTCGGTTCAGGAGCGTTGAACGCTCATTTTATTTTTTTTTTTGTTGGGAAACAATGCTACGCCAGGTCCAACCGCTCGTCGCTGTGTGCCGTGTCCGTGGAAGAAGAAGAACGCTCGGTCTCCTGCAGCTAATGCTTTCGCTCCATAGTCGGTTCAGCAGCATTGAACCCTCCTCATTTTATTTTTTTTGTTGGGAAAGCAATGCTACGCCAGGTCTAACCGCTCGTCGCTGTGTGCCGTGTCCGTGGAAGAAGAACGCTCGGTCTCCTGCAGCTAATGCTTTCGCTCCATAGTCGGTTCAGCAGCATTGAACCCTCCTAATTTCATTTTTTTTTTGTTGTGAAAGCATTAATACGCCAGGTCTAACCGCTCGTCGCTGTGTGCCGTGTCCGTGGAAGAAGAACGCTCGGTCTCCTGCAGCTAATGCTTTCGCTCCATAGTCGGTTCAGCAGCATTGAACCCTCCTCATTTTATTTTTTTTTTGTTGGGAAAGCAATGCTACGCCAGGTCTAACCGCTCGTCGCTGTGTGCCGTGTCCGTGGAAGAAGAAGAACGCTTGGTCTCCTGCAGCTAATGCTTTCGCTCCATAGTCGGTTCAGGAGCATTGAACGCTCATTTTATTTTTTTTTGTTGGGAAAGCAATGCTACGCCAGGTCTAACCGCTCGTCGCTGTGTGCCGTGTCCGTGGAAGAAGAACGCTCGGTCTCCTGCAGCTAATGCTTTCGCTCCATAGTCGGTTCAGCAGCATTGAACCCTCCTAATTTCATTTTTTTTGTTGTGAAAGCATTAATACGCCAGGTCTAACCGCTCGTCGCTGTGTGCCGTGTCCGTGGAAGAAGAACGCTCGGTCTCCTGCAGCTAATGCTTTCGCTCCATAGTCGGTTCAGCAGCATTGAACCCTCCTCATTTTATTTTTTTTTTGTTGGGAAAGCAATGCTACGCCAGGTCTAACCGCTCGTCGCTGTGTGCCGTGTCCGTGGAAGAAGAAGAACGCTCGGTCTCCTGCAGCTAATTCTTTCGCTCCATAGTCGGTTCAGCAGCATTGAACCCTCCTAATTTAATTTTTTTGTTGTGAAAGCATTATTCCGCCAGGTCTAAGCGCTCGTCGCTGTGTGCCGTGTCCGTGGAAGAAGACGAACGCTCGGTCTCCTGCAGGCTAATGCTTTCGCTCCATAGTCGGTTCAGCAGCATTGAACCCTCCTCATTTTATTTTTTTTTGTTGTGAAAGCAATAATACGCCAGGTCTAACCGCTCGTCGCTGTGTGCCGTGTCCGTGGAAGAAGAAGGACGCTCGGTCTCCTGCAGCTCATGCTTTCGCTCCATAGTCGGTTCAGCAGCATTGAACCCTCCTAATTTTATTTTTTTTGTTGTGAAAACATTAATACGCCAGGTCTAACCGCTCGTCGCTGTGTGCCGTGTCCGTGGAAGAAGAAGAACGCTCGGTCTCCTGCAGCTAATGCTTTCGCTCCATAGTCGGTTCAGCAGCATTGAACCCTCCTCATTTTATTTTTTTGTTGTTGGGAAAGCAATGCTACGCCAGGTCTAACCGCTCGTCGCTGTGTGCCGTGTCCGTGGAAGAAGAAGAACGCTCGGTCTCTTGCAGCTAATGCTTTCGCTCCATAGTCTGTTCAGCAGCATTGAACCCTCCTAATTTTATTTTTTTTGTTGTGAAAGCATTAATACGCCTGGTCTAACCGCTCGTCGCTGTGTGCCGTGTCCGTGGAAGAAGAAGAACGCTCGGTCTCCTGCAGCTAATGCTTTCGCTCCATAGTCGGTTCAGCAGCATTGAACCCTCCTAATTTTATTTTTTTTGTTGGGAAAGCAATGCTACGCCAGGTCTAACCGCTCGTCGCTGTGTGCCGTGTCCGTGGAAGAAGAAGAACGCTCGGTCTCCTGCAGCTAATGCTTTCGCTCCATAGTCGGTTCAGGAGCGTTGAACGCTCATTTTATTTTTTTTTTGTTGGGAAACAATGCTACGCCAGGTCCAACCGCTCGTCGCTGTGTGCCGTGTCCGTGGAAGAAGAAGAACGCTCGGTCTCCTGCAGCTAATGCTTTCGCTCCATAGTCGGTTCAGCAGCATTGAACCCTCCTCATTTTATTTTTTTTGTTGGGAAAGCAATGCTACGCCAGGTCTAACCGCTCGTCGCTGTGTGCCGTGTCCGTAGAAGAAGACGAACGCTCGGTCTCCTGCAGCTAATGCTTTCGCTCCATAGTCGGTTCAGCAGCATTGAACCCTCCTCATTTTATTTTTTTGTTGTTGTGAAAGCAATAATACGCCAGGTCTAACCGCTCGTCGCTGTGTGCCGTGTCCGTGGAAGAAGAAGAACGCTCGGTCTCCTGCAGTAATGCTTTCGCTCCATAGTCGGTTCAGCAGCATTGAACCCTCCTCATTTATTTTTTTTTTGTTGTGAAAGCAATAATATGCCAGGTCTAACCGCTCGTCGCTGTGTGCCGTGTCCGTGGAAGAAGAAGAACGCTCGGTCTCCTGCAGCTAATGCTTTCGCTCCATAGTCGGTTCAGCAGCATTGAACCCTCCTCATTTTATTTTTTTTTGTTGTGAAAGCATTAATACGCCAGGTCTAACCGCTCGTCGCTGTGTGCCGTGTCCGTGGAAGAAGAACACTCGGTCTCCTGCAGCTAATGCTTTCGCTCCATAGTCGGTACAGCAGCATTGAACCCTCCTCATTTTATTTTTTTTTTGTTGGGAAAGCAATGCTACGCCAGGTCTAACCGCTCGTCGCTGTGGGCCGTGTCCGTGGAAGAAGAACGCTCGGCCTCCTGCAGCTAATGCTTTCACTCCATAGTCGCCTCAGCAGCGTTGAACCCTCATTTTATTTTTTTGTTGTGAAAGCATTAATACGCCAGGTCTAACCGCTCGTCGCTGTGTGCCGTGTCCGTGGAAGAAGAAGAACGCTCGGTCTCCTGCAGCTAATGCTTTCGCTCCACAGTCTGTTCAGCAGCATTGAACCCTCCTAATTTTATTTTTTTTGTTGTGAAAGCATTAATACGCCAGGTCTAACCGCTCGTCGCTGTGTGCCGTGTCCGTGGAAGATGACGAACGCTCGGTCTCCTGCAGCTAATGCTTTCGCTCCATAGTCGGTTCAGGAGCGTTCAACGCTCATTTTATTTTTTTTTTGTTGGGAAAGCATTGCTACGCCAGGTCTAACAGCTCGTCGCTGTGTGCCGTGTCCGTGGAAGAAGAAGAACGCTCGGTCTCCTGCAGCTAATGCTTTCGCTCCATAGTCTGTTCAGCAGCATTGAACCCTCCTAATTTTATTTTTTTTTGTTGTGAAAGCATTAATACGCCAGGTCTAACCGCTCGTCGCTGTGTGCCGTGTCCGTGGAAGAAGACGAACGCTCGGTCTCCTGCAGCTAATGCTTTCGCTCCATAGTCGGTTCAGCAGCATTGAACCCTCCTCATTTTATTTTTTTTTGTTGTGAAAGCAATAATACGCCAGGTCTAACCGCTCGTCCCTGTGTGCCGTGTCCGTGGAAGAAGAAGAACGCTCAGTCTCCTGCAGCTAATGCTTTCGCTCCATAGTCGGTTCAGCAGCATTGAACCCTCCTAATTTTATCTTTTTTGTTGTGAAAGCATTAATACGCCAGGTCTAACCGCTCGTCGCTGTGTGCCGTGTCCGTGGAAGAAAAAGAACGCTCGGTCTCCTGCAGCTAATGCTTTCGCTCCATAGTCGGTTCAGCAGCATTGAACCCTCCTAATTTTATTTTTTTTTGTTGGGAAAGCAATGCTACGCCAGGTCTAACCGCTCGTCGCTGTGTGCCGTGTCAATGGAAGAAGAAGAACGCTCGGTCTCCTGCAGCTAATGCTTTCGCTCCATAGTCGGTTCAGGAGCGTTGAACGCTCATTTTATTTTTTTTTTGTTGGGAAAGCAATGCTACGCCAGGTCTAACCGCTCGTCGCTGTGTGCCGTGTCCTTGGAAGAAGAAGAACGCTCAGTCTCCTGCAGCTAATGCTTTCGCTCCATAGTCGGTTCAGCAGCATTGAACCCTCCTCATTTTATTTTTTTTTTTTGGGAAAGCAATGCTACGCCAGGTCTAACCGCTCGTCGCTGTGTGCCGTGTCCGTGGAAGAAGAAGAACGCTCGGTCTCCTGCAGCTAATGCTTTCGCTCCATAGTCGGTTCAGGAGCGTTGAACGCACATTTTATTTTTTTTTTGTTGGGAAAGCAATGCTACGCCAGGTCTAACCGCCCGTCGCTGTGTGCCGTGTCCGTGGAAGAAGAAGAACGCTCGGTCTCCTGCAGCTAATGCTTTCGCTCCATAGTCGGTTCAGCAGCATTGAACCCTCCTAATTTTATTTTTTTTTTTGTTGTGAAAGCATTAATACGCCAGGTCTAACCGCTCGTCGCTGTGTGCCGTGCCCGTGGAAGAAGAAGAACGCTCGGTCTCCTGCAGCTAATGCTTTCGCCCCATAGTCGGTTCAGCAGCATTGAACCCTCCTCATTTTACTTTTGTTTTGTTGGGAAGCAATGCTACGCCAGGTCTAACCGCTCGTCGCTGTGTGCCGTGTCCGTGGAAGAACGCTCGGTCTCTTGCAGCTAATGCTTTCGCTCCATAGTCTGTTCAGCAGCATTGAACCCTCCTAATTTTATTTTTTTTGTTGTGAAAGCATTAATACGCCTGGTCTAACCGCTCGTCGCTGTGTGCCGTGTCCGTGGAAGAAGACGAACGCTCGGTCTCCTGCAGCTAATGCTTTCGCTCCATAGTCGGTTCAGCAGCATTGAACCCTCCTCATTTTATTTTTTGTTGTTGTGAAAGCAATAATACGCCAGGTCTAACCGCTCGTCCCTGTGTGCCGTGTCCGTGGAAGAAGAACGCTCAGTCTCCTGCAGCTAATGCTTTCGCTCCATAGTCGGTTCAGCAGCATTGAACCCTCCTAATTTTATTTTTTTTGTTGTGAAAGCATTAATACGCCAGGTCTAACCGCTCGTCGCTGTGTGCCGTGTCCGTGGAAGAAGAAGAACGCTCGGTCTCCTGCAGCTAATGCTTTCGCTCCATAGTCGGTTCAGCAGCATTGAACCCTCCTAATTTCATTTTTTTTGTTGTGAAAGCATTAATACGCCAGGTCTAACCGCTCGTCGCTGTGTGCCGTGTCCGTGGAAGAAGAACGCTCGGTCTCCTGCAGCTAATGCTTTCGCTCCATAGTCGGTTCAGCAGCATTGAACCCTCCTCATTTTATTTTTTTTTTGTTGGGAAAGCAATGCTACGCCAGGTCTAACCGCTCGTCGCTGTGTGCCGTGTCCGTGGAAGAAGAACGCTTGGTCTCCTGCAGCTAATGCTTTCGCTCCACAGTCGGTTCAGGAGCGTTGAACGCTCATTTTATTTTTTTTTTTTGTTGGGAAAGCAATGCTACGCCAGGTCTAACCGCTCGTCACTGTGTGCCGTGTCCGTGGAAGAAGAACAACGCTCGGTCTCCTGCAGCTAATGCTTTCGCTTCATAGTCGGTTCAGCAGCATTGAACCCTCCTCATTTTATTTTTTTTTTGTTGGGAAAGCAATGCTACGCCAGGTCTAACCGCTCGTCGCTGTGTGCCGTGTCCGTGGAAGAAGAAGAACGCTCGGTCTCCTGCAGCTAATGCTTTCGCTCCATAGTCGGTTCAGGAGCGTTGAACGCTCATTTTATTATTTTTTTGTTGGGAAAGCAATGCTACGCCAGGTCTAACCGCTCGTCGCTGTGTGCCGTGTCCGTGGAAGAAGAAGAACGCTCGGTCTCCTGCAGCTAATGCTTTCGCTCCATAGTCCGTTCAGCAGCATTGAACCCTCCTCATTTTATTTTTTTTTTGTTAGGAAAGCAATGCTACGCCAGGTCTAACCGCTCGTCGCTGTGTGCCGTGTCCGTGGAAGAAGAAGAACGCTCGGTCTCCTGCAGCTAATGCTTTCGCTCCATAGTCGGTTCAGCAGCATTGAACCCTCCTAATTTTATTTTTTTTGTTGTGAAAGCATTAATACGCCAGGTCTAACCGCTCGTCGCTGTGTGCCGTGTCCGTGGAAGATGACGAACGCTCGGTCTCCTGCAGCTAATGCTTTCGCTCCATAGTCGGTTCAGGAGCGTTCAACGCTCATTTTATTTTTTTTTTGTTGGGAAAGCAATGCTACGCCAGGTCTAACCGCTCGTCGCTGTGTGCCGTGTCCGTGGAAGAAGAAGAACGCTCGGTCTCCTGCAGCTAATGCTTTCGCTCCATAGTCTGTTCAGCAGCATTGAACCCTCCTAATTTTATTTTTTTTTTGTTGTGAAAGCATTAATACGCCAGGTCTAACCGCTCGTCGCTGTGTGCCGTGTCCGTGGAAGAAGACGAACGCTCGGTCTCCTGCAGCTAATGCTTTGGCTCCATAGTCGGTTCAGCAGCATTGAACCCTCCTCATTTTATTTTTTTTTGTTGTGAAAGCAATAATACGCCAGGTCTAACCGCTCGTCCCTGTGTGCCGTGTCCGTGGAAGAAGAAGAACGCTCAGTCTCCTGCAGCTAATGCTTTCGCTCCATAGTCGGTTCAGCAGCATTGAACCCTCCTCATTTTATTTTTTTTTTGGGGGGGAAAGCAATGCTACGCCAGGTCTAACCGCTCGTCGCTGTGTGCCGTGTCCGTGGAAGAAGAAGAACGCTCGGTCTCCTGCAGCTAATGCTTTCGCTCCATAGTCGGTTCAGGAGCGTTGAACGCTCATTTTATTTTTTTTTTGTTGGGAAAGCAATGCTACGACAGGTCTAACCGCCCGTCGCTGTGTGCCGTGTCCGTGGAAGAAGAAGAACGCTCGGTCTCCTGCAGCTAATGCTTTCGCTCCATAGTCGGTTCAGCAGCATTGAACCCTCCTAATTTTATTTTTTTTTTGTTGTGAAAGCATTAATACGCCAGGTCTAACCGCTCGTCGCTGTGTGCCGTGCCCGTGGAAGAAGAAGAACGCTCGGTCTCCTGCAGCTAATGCTTTCGCCCCATAGTCGGTTCAGCAGCATTGAACCCTCCTCATTTTACTTTTGTTTTGTTGGGAAGCAATGCTACGCCAGGTCTAACCGCTCGTCGCTGTGTGCCGTGTCCGTGGAAGAAGAACGCTCGGTCTCTTGCAGCTAATGCTTTCGCTCCATAGTCTGTTCAGCAGCATTGAACCCTCCTAATTTTATTTTTTTTTGTTGTGAAAGCATTAATACGCCTGGTCTAACCGCTCGTCGCTGTGTGCCGTGTCCGTGGAAGAAGACGAACGCTCGGTCTCCTGCAGCTAATGCTTTCGCTCCATAGTCGGTTCAGCAGCATTGAACCCTCCTCATTTTATTTTTTGTTGTTGTGAAAGCAATAATACGCCAGGTCTAACCGCTCGTCCCTGTGTGCCGTGTCCGTGGAAGAAGAAGAACGCTCAGTCTCCTGCAGCTAATGCTTTCGCTCCATAGTCGGTTCAGCAGCATTGAACCCTCCTAATTTTATTTTTTTTGTTGTGAAAGCATTAATACGCCAGGTCTAACCGCTCGTCGCTGTGTGCCGTGTCCGTGGAAGAAGAAGAACGCTCGGTCTCCTGCAGCTAATGCTTTCGCTCCATAGTCGGTTCAGCAGCATTGAACCCTCCTAATTTCATTTTTTTTTGTTGTGAAAGCATTAATACGCCAGGTCTAACCGCTCGTCGCTGTGTGCCGTGTCCTTGGAAGAAGAACGCTCGGTCTCCTGCAGCTAATGCTTTCGCTCCATAGTCGGTTCAGCAGCATTGAACCCTCCTCATTTTATTTTTTTTTTGTTGGGAAAGCAATGCTACGCCAGGTCTAACCGCTCGTCGCTGTATGCCGTGTCCGTGGAAGAAGAACGCTTGGTCTCCTGCAGCTAATGCTTTCGCTCCACAGTCGGTTCAGGAGCGTTGAACGCTCATTTTTTTTTTTTTGTTGGGAAAGCAATGCTACGCCAGGTCTAACCGCTCGTCACTGTGTGCCGTGTCCGTGGAAGAAGAAGAACAACGCTCGGTCTCCTGCAGCTAATGCTTTCGCTTCATAGTCGGTTCAGCAGCATTGAACCCTCCTCATTTTATTTTTTTTTTGTTGGGAAAGCAATGCTATGCCAGGTCTAACCGCTCGTCGCTGTGTGCCGCGTGCGTGGAAGAAGAAGAACGCTCGGTCTCCTGCAGCTAATGCTTTCGCTCCATAGTCGGTTCAGGAGCGTTGAACGCTCATTTTATTATTTTTTTGTTGGGAAAGCAATGCTACTCCAGGTCTAACCGCTCGTCGCTGTGTGCCGTGTCCGTGGAAGAAGAAGAACGCTCGGTCTCCTGCAGCTAATGCTTTCGCTCCATAGTCCGTTCAGCAGCATTGAACCCTCCTCATTTTATTTTTTTTTTGTTAGGAAAGCAATGCTACACCAGGTCTAACCGCTCGTCGCTGTGTGCCGTGTCCGTGGAAGAAGAAGAACGCTCGGTCTCCTGCAGCTAATGCTTTCGCTCCATAGTCGGTTCAGCAGCATTGAACCCTCCTCATTTTATTTTTTGTTGTTGTGAAAGCAATTTCCCAGGTCTAACCGCTCGTCCCTGTGTGCCGTGTCCGTGGAAGAAGAAGAACGCTCAGTCTCCTGCAGCTAATGCTTTCGCTCCATAGTCGGTTCAGCAGCATTGAACCCTCCTAATTTTATTTTTTTTGTTGTGAAAGCATTAATACGCCAGGTCTAACCGCTCGTCGCTGTGTGCCGTGTCCGTGGAAGAAGAAGAACGCTCGGTCTCCTGCAGCTAATGCTTTCGCTCCATAGTCGGTTCAGCAGCATTGAACCCTCCTAATTTCATTTTTTTTGTTGTGAAAGCATTAATACGCCAGGTCTAACCGCTCGTCGCTGTGTGCCGTGTCCGTGGAAGAAGACGAACGCTCGGTCTCCTGCAGCTAATGCTTTCGCTCCATAGTCGGTTCAGCAGCATTGAACCCTCCTCATTTTATTTTTTCTTGTTGGGAAAGCAATGCTACGCCAGGTCTAACCGCTCGTCGCTGTGTGCCGTGTCCGTGGAAGAAGAACGCTCGGTCTCTTGCAGGTTATGCTTTCGCTCCATAGTCTGTTCAGCAGCATTGAACCCTCCTAATTTTATTTTTTTTGTTGTGAAAGCATTAATACGCCTGGTCTAACCGCTCGTCGCTGTGTGCCGTGTCCGTGGAAGAAGACGAACGCTCGGTCTCCTGCAGCTAATGCTTTCGCTCCATAGTCGGTTCAGCAGCATTGAACCCTCCTCATTTTATTTTTTGTTGTTGTGAAAGCAATAATACGCCAGGTCTAACCGCTCGTCCCTGTGTGCCGTGTCCGTGGAAGAAGAAGAACGCTCAGTCTCCTGCAGCTAATGCTTTCGCTCCATAGTCGGTTCAGCAGCATTGAACCCTCCTAATTTTATTTTTTTTGTTGTGAAAGCATTAATACGCCAGGTCTAACCGCTCGTCGCTGTGTGCCGTGTCCGTGGAAGAAGAAGAACGCTCGGTCTCCTGCAGCTAATGCTTTCGCTCCATAGTCGGTTCAGCAGCATTGAACCCTCCTAATTTCATTTTTTTTGTTGTGAAAGCATTAATACGCCAGGTCTAACCGCTCGTCACTGTGTGCCGTGTCCGTGGAAGAAGACGAACGCTCGGTCTCCTGCAGCTAATGCTTTCGCTCCATAGTCGGTTCAGGAGCGTTCAACGCTCATTTTATTTTTTTTTTGTTGGGAAAGCAATGCTACGCCAGGTCTAACCGCTCGTCGCTGTGTGCCGTGTCCGTGGAAGAAGAAGAACGCTCAGTCTCCTGCAGCTAATGCTTTCGCTCCATAGTCTGTTCAGCAGCATTGAACCCTCCTAATTTTATTTTTTTTTGTTATGAAAGCATTAATACGCCAGGTCTAACCGCTCGTCGCTGTGTGCCGTGTCCGTGGAAGAAGACGAACGCTCGGTCTCCTGCAGCTAATGCTTTCGCTCCATAGTCGGTTCAGCAGCATTGAACCCTCCTAATTTTATTTTTTTTGTTGTGAAAGCATTAATACGCCAGGTCTAACCGCTCGTCGCTGTGTGCCGTGTCCGTGGAAGAAGGAGAACGCTCGGTCTCCTGCAGCTAATGCTTTCGCTCCATAGTCGGTTCAGCAGCATTGAACCCTCCTAATTTTATTTTTTTTTTGTTGGGAAAGCAATGCTACGCCAGGTCTAACCGCTCGTCGCTGTGTGCCGTGTCCGTGGAAGAAGAACGCTCGGCGTCCTGCAGCTAATGCTTTCACTCCATAGTCGCCTCAGCAGCGTTGAACCCTCATTTTATTTTTTTGTTGCGAAAGGAATGCTACGCCAGGTCTAAAAGCTCGTCGCTGTGTGCCGTGTCAATGGAAGAAGAAGAACGCTCGGTCTCCTGCAGCTAATGCTTTCGCTCCATAGTCGGTTCAGGAGCGTTGAACGCTCATTTTATTTTTTTTGTTGGGAAAGTAATGCTACGCCAGGTCTAACCGCTCGTCGCTGTGTGCCGTGTCCGTGGAAGAAGAAGAACGCTCAGTCTCCTGCAGCTAATGCTTTCGCTCCATAGTCGGTTCAGCAGCATTGAACCCTCCTCATTTTATTTTTTTTGTTGGGAAAGCAATGCTACGCTAGGTCTAACCGCTCGTCGCTGTGTGCCGTGTCCGTGGAAGAAGAACGCTCGGTCTCCTGCAGCTAATGCTTTCGCTCCATAGTCGGTTCAGCAGCATTGAACCCTCCTAATTTTATTTTTTTGTTGTTGTGAAAGCATTAATACGCCAGGTCTAACCGCTCGTCGCTGTGTGCCGTGTCCGTGGAAGAAGAAGAACACTCGGTCTCCTGCAGCTAATGCTTTCGCTCCATAGTCGGTTCAGCAGCATTGAACCCTGCTCATTTTTTTTTTTTTTTGTTGGGAAAGCAATGCTACGCCAGGTCTAACCGCTCGTCGCTGAGTGCCGTGTCCGTGGAAGAAGAACGCTCGGCCCCCTGCAGCTAATGCTTTCACTCCATAGTCGCCTCAGCAGCGTTGAACCCTCATTTTATTTTTTTGTTGCGAAAGGAATGCTACGCCAGGTCTAAAAGCTCGTCGCTGTGTGCCGTGTCTGTGGAAGAAGAAGAACGCTCGGTCTCCTGCAGCTAATGCTTTCGCTCCATAGTCGGTTCAGCAGCATTGAACCCTCCTAATTTTATTTTTTTTGTTGTGAAAGCATTAATACGCCAGGTCTAACCGCTCGTCGCTGTGTGCCGTGTCCGTGGAAGAAGAAGAACGCTCGGTCTCCTGCAGCTAATGCTTTCGCTCCATAGTCTGTTCAGCAGCATTGAACCCTCCTAATTTTATTTTTTTTGTTGTGAAAGCATTAATACGCCAGGTCTAACCGCTCGTCGCTGTGTGCCGTGTCCGTGGAAGAAGACGAACGCTCGGTCTCCTTCAGCTAATGCTTTCGCTCCATAGTCGGTTCAGGAGCGTTCAACGCTCATTTTATTTTTTTTTTGTTGGGAAAGCAATGCTACGCCAGGTCTAACCGCTCGTCGCTGTGTGCCGTGTCCGTGGAAGAAGAAGAACGCTCGGTCTCTTGCAGCTAATGCTTTCGCTCCATAGTCTGTTCAGCAGCATTGAACCCTCCTAATTTTATTTTTTTTGTTGTGAAAGCATTAATACGCCTGGTCTAACCGCTCGTCGCTGTGTGCCGTGTCCGTGGAAGAAGAAGAACGCTCGGTCTCCTGCAGCTAATGCTTTCGCTCCATAGTCGGTTCAGCAGCATTGAAGCCTCCTAATTTTATTTTTTTTTGTTGTGAAAGCATTAATACGCCAGGTCTAACCGCTCGTCGCTGTGTGCCGTGTCCGTGGAAGAAGAAGAACACTCGGTCTCCTGCAGCTAATGCTTTCGCTCCATAGTCGGTTCAGCAGCATTGAACCCTCCTCATTTTATTTTTTTTTTGTTGGGAAAGCAATGCTACGCCAGGTCTAACCGCTCGTCGCTGTGTGCCGTGTCCGTGGAAGAAGAACGCTCGGCCTCCTGCAGCTAATGCTTTCACTCCATAGTCGCCTCAGCAGCGTTGAACCCTCATTTTATTTTTTTGTTGCGAAAGGAATGCTACGCCAGGTCTAAAAGCTCATCGCTGTGTGCCGTGTCTGTGGAAGAAGAAGAACGCTCGGTCTCCTGCAGCTAATGCTTTCGCTCCATAGTCGGTTCAGCAGCATTGAACCCTCCTAATTTTATTTTTTTTGTTGTGAAAGCATTAATACGCCAGGTCTAACCGCTCGTCGCTGTGTGCCGTGTCCGTGGGAGAAGAAGAACGCTCGGTCTCCTGCAGCTAATGCTTTCGCTCCATAGTCTGTTCAGCAGCATTGAACCCTCCTAATTTTATTTTTTTTGTTGTGAAAGCATTAATACGCCAGGTCTAACCGCTCGTCGCTGTGTGCCGTGTCCGTGGAAGAAGACGAACGCTCGGTCTCCTGCAGCTAATGCTTTCGCTCCATAGTCGGTTCAGGAGCGTTCAACGCTCGTTTTATTTTTTTTGGTTGGGAAAGCAATGCTACGCCAGGTCTAACCGCTCGTCGCTGTGTGCCGTGTCCGTGGAAGAAGAAGAACGCTCGGTCTCTTGCAGCTAATGCTTTCGCTCCATAGTCTGTTCTGCAGCATTGAACCCTCCTAATTTTATTTTTTTTTGTTGTGAAAGCATTAATACGCCTGGTCTAACCGCTCGTCGCTGTGTGCCGTGTCCGTGGAAGAAGACGAACGCTCGGTCTCCTGCAGCTAATGCTTTTGCTCCATAGTCGGTTCAGCAGCATTGAACCCTCCTCATTTTATTTTTTGTTGTTGTGAAAGCAATAATACGCCAGGTCTAACCGCTCGTCCCTGTGTGCCGTGTCCGTGGAAGAAGAAGAACGCTCAGTCTCCTGCAGCTAATGCTTTCGCTCCATAGTCGGTTCAGCAGCATTGAACCCTCCTAATTTTATTTTTTTTGTTGTGAAAGCATTAATACGCCAGGTCTAACCGCTCGTCGCTGTGTGCCGTGTCCGTGGAAGAAGAAGAACGCTCGGTCTCCTGCAGCTAATGCTTTCGCTCCATAGTCGATTCAGCAGCATTGAACCCTCCTAATTTCATTTTTTTTGTTGTGAAAGCATTAATACGCCAGGTCTAACCGCTAGTCGCTGTGTGCCGTGTCCGTGGAAGAAGAACGCTCGGTCTCCTGCAGCTAATGCTTTCGCTCCATAGTCGGTTCAGCAGCATTGAACCCTCCTCATTTTATTTTTCTTTTGTTGGGAAAGCAATGCTACGCCAGGTCTAACCGCTCGTCGCTGTGTGCCGTGTCCGTGGAAGAAGAACGCTTGGTCTCCTGCAGCTAATGCTTTCGCTCCACAGTCGGTTCAGGAGCGTTGAACGCTCATTTTATTTTTTTTTGTTGGGAAAGCAATGCTACGCCAGGTCTAACCGCTCGTCACTGTGTGCCGTGTCCGTGGAAGAAGAACGCTCGGTCTCCTGCAGCTAATGCTTTCGCTCCATAGTCGGTTCAGGAGCGTTGAACGCTCATTTTATTTTTTTTTGTTGTGAAAGCATTAATACGCCAGGTCTAACCGCTCGTCGCTGTGTGCCGTGTCCGTGGAAGAAGAACACTCGGTCTCCTGCAGCTAATGCTTTCGCTCCATAGTCGGTACAGCAGCATTGAACCCTCCTCATTTTATTTTTTTTTTTGTTGGGAAAGCAATGCTACGCCAGGTCTAACCGCTCGTCGCTGTGGGCCGTGTCCGTGGAAGAAGAACGCTCGGCCTCCTGCAGCTAATGCTTTCACTCCATAGTCGCCTCAGCAGCGTTGAACCCTCATTTTATTTTTTTGTTGTGAAAGCATTAATACGCCAGGTCTAACCGCTCGTCGCTGTGTGCCGTGTCCGTGGAAGAAGAAGAACGCTCGGTCTCCTGCAGCTAATGCTTTCGCTCCACAGTCTGTTCAGCAGCATTGAACCCTCCTAATTTTATTTTTTTTGTTGTGAAAGCATTAATACGCCAGGTCTAACCGCTCGTCGCTGTGTGCCGTGTCCGTGGAAGATGACGAACGCTCGGTCTCCTGCAGCTAATGCTTTCGCTCCATAGTCGGTTCAGGAGCGTTCAACGCTCATTTTATTTTTTTTTTGTTGGGAAAGCAATGCTACGCCAGGTCTAACAGCTCGTCGCTGTGTGCCGTGTCCGTGGAAGAAGAAGAACGCTCGGTCTCCTGCAGCTAATGCTTTCGCTCCATAGTCTGTTCAGCAGCATTGAACCCTCCTAATTTTATTTTTTTTTGTTGTGAAAGCATTAATACGCCAGGTCTAACCGCTCGTCGCTGTGTGCCGTGTCCGTGGAAGAAGACGAACGCTCGGTCTCCTGCAGCTAATGCTTTCGCTCCATAGTCGGTTCAGCAGCATTGAACCCTCCTCATTTTATTTTTTTTTGTTGTGAAAGCAATAATACGCCAGGTCTAACCGCTCGTCCCTGTGTGCCGTGTCCGTGGAAGAAGAAGAACGCTCAGTCTCCTGCAGCTAATGCTTTCGCTCCATAGTCGGTTCAGCAGCATTGAACCCTCCTAATTTTATCTTTTTTGTTGTGAAAGCATTAATACGCCAGGTCTAACCGCTCGTCGCTGTGTGCCGTGTCCGTGGAAGAAGAAGAACGCTCGGTCTCCTGCAGCTAATGCTTTCGCTCCATAGTCGGTTCAGCAGCATTGAACCCTCCTAATTTTATTTTTTTTTGTTGGGAAAGCAATGCTACGCCAGGTCTAACCGCTCGTCGCTGTGTGCCGTGTCAATGGAAGAAGAAGAACGCTCGGTCTCCTGCAGCTAATGCTTTCGCTCCATAGTCGGTTCAGGAGCGTTGAACGCTCATTTTATTTTTTTTTTGTTGGGAAAGCAATGCTACGCCAGGTCTAACCGCTCGTCGCTGTGTGCCGTGTCCGTGGAAGAAGAAGAACGCTCAGTCTCCTGCAGCTAATGCTTTCGCTCCATAGTCGGTTCAGCAGCATTGAACCCTCCTCATTTTATTTTTTTTTTTTGGGAAAGCAATGCTACGCCAGGTCTAACCGCCCGTCGCTGTGTGCCGTGTCCGTGGAAGAAGAAGAACGCTCGGTCTCCTGCAGCTAATGCTTTCGCTCCATAGTCGGTTCAGCAGCATTGAACCCTCCTAATTTTATTTTTTTTTTGTTGTGAAAGCATTAATACGCCAGGTCTAACCGCTCGTCGCTGTGTGCCGTGTCCGTGGAAGAACGCTCGGTCTCTTGCAGCTAATGCTTTCGCTCCATAGTCTGTTCAGCAGCATTGAACCCTCCTAATTTTATTTTTTTTGTTGTGAAAGCATTAATACGCCTGGTCTAACCGCTCGTCGCTGTGTGCCGTGTCCGTGGAAGAAGACGAACGCTCGGTCTCCTGCAGCTAATGCTTTCGCTCCATAGTCGGTTCAGCAGCATTGAACCCTCCTCATTTTATTTTTTGTTGTTGTGAAAGCAATAATACGCCAGGTCTAACCGCTCGTCCCTGTGTGCCGTGTCCGTGGAAGAAGAACGCTCAGTCTCCTGCAGCTAATGCTTTCGCTCCATAGTCGGTTCAGCAGCATTGAACCCTCCTAATTTTATTTTTTTTGTTGTGAAAGCATTAATACGCCAGGTCTAACCGCTCGTCGCTGTGTGCCGTGTCCGTGGAAGAAGAAGAACGCTCGGTCTCCTGCAGCTAATGCTTTCGCTCCATAGTCGGTTCAGCAGCATTGAACCCTCCTAATTTCATTTTTTTTGTTGTGAAAGCATTAATACGCCAGGTCTAACCGCTCGTCGCTGTGTGCCGTGTCCGTGGAAGAAGAACGCTCGGTCTCCTGCAGCTAATGCTTTCGCTCCATAGTCGGTTCAGCAGCATTGAACCCTCCTCATTTTATTTTTTTTTTGTTGGGAAAGCAATGCTACGCCAGGTCTAACCGCTCGTCGCTGTGTGCCGTGTCCGTGGAAGAAGAACGCTTGGTCTCCTGCAGCTAATGCTTTCGCTCCACAGTCGGTTCAGGAGCGTTGAACGCTCATTTTATTTTTTTTTTGTTGGGAAAGCAATGCTACGCCAGGTCTAACCGCTCGTCACTGTGTGCCGTGTCCGTGGAAGAAGAACAACGCTCGGTCTCCTGCAGCTAATGCTTTCGCTTCATAGTCGGTTCAGCAGCATTGAACCCTCCTCATTTTATTTTTTTTTTGTTGGGAAAGCAATGCTACGCCAGGTCTAACCGCTCGTCGCTGTGTGCCGTGTCCGTGGAAGAAGAAGAACGCTCGGTCTCCTGCAGCTAATGCTTTCGCTCCATAGTCGGTTCAGGAGCGTTGAACGCTCATTTTATTATTTTTTTGTTGGGAAAGCAATGCTACGCCAGGTCTAACCGCTCGTCGCTGTGTGCCGTGTCCGTGGAAGAAGAAGAACGCTCGGTCTCCTGCAGCTAATGCTTTCGCTCCATAGTCCGTTCAGCAGCATTGAACCCTCCTCATTTTATTTTTTTTTTGTTAGGAAAGCAATGCTACGCCAGGTCTAACCGCTCGTCGCTGTGTGCCGTGTCCGTGGAAGAAGAAGAACGCTCGGTCTCCTGCAGCTAATGCTTTCGCTCCATAGTCGGTTCAGCAGCATTGAACCCTCCTAATTTTATTTTTTTTGTTGTGAAAGCATTAATACGCCAGGTCTAACCGCTCGTCGCTGTGTGCCGTGTCCGTGGAAGATGACGAACGCTCGGTCTCCTGCAGCTAATGCTTTCGCTCCATAGTCGGTTCAGGAGCGTTCAACGCTCATTTTATTTTTTTTTTGTTGGGAAAGCAATGCTACGCCAGGTCTAACCGCTCGTCGCTGTGTGCCGTGTCCGTGGAAGAAGAAGAACGCTCGGTCTCCTGCAGCTAATGCTTTCGCTCCATAGTCTGTTCAGCAGCATTGAACCCTCCTAATTTTATTTTTTTTGTTGTGAAAGCATTAATACGCCAGGTCTAACCGCTCGTCGCTGTGTGCCGTGTCCGTGGAAGAAGACGAACGCTCGGTCTCCTGCAGCTAATGCTTTCGCTCCATAGTCGGTTCAGCAGCATTGAACCCTCCTCATTTTATTTTTTTTTGTTGTGAAAGCAATAATACGCCAGGTCTAACCGCTCGTCCCTGTGTGCCGTGTCCGTGGAAGAAGAAGAACGCTCAGTCTCCTGCAGCTAATGCTTTCGCTCCATAGTCGGTTCAGCAGCATTGAACCCTCCTCATTTTATTTTTTTTTTCGGGGGGAAAGCAATGCTACGCCAGGTCTAACCGCTCGTCGCTGTGTGCCGTGTCCGTGGAAGAAGAAGAACGCTCGGTCTCCTGCAGCTAATGCTTTCGCTCCATAGTCGGTTCAGGAGCGTTGAACGCTCATTTTATTTTTTTTTTGTTGGGAAAGCAATGCTACGACAGGTCTAACCGCCCGTCGCTGTGTGCCGTGTCCGTGGAAGAAGAAGAACGCTCGGTCTCCTGCAGCTAATGCTTTCGCTCCATAGTCGGTTCAGCAGCATTGAACCCTCCTAATTTTATTTTTTTTTTGTTGTGAAAGCATTAATACGCCAGGTCTAACCGCTCGTCGCTGTGTGCCGTGCCCGTGGAAGAAGAAGAACGCTCGGTCTCCTGCAGCTAATGCTTTCGCCCCATAGTCGGTTCAGCAGCATTGAACCCTCCTCATTTTACTTTTGTTTTGTTGGGAAGCAATGCTACGCCAGGTCTAACCGCTCGTCGCTGTGTGCCGTGTCCGTGGAAGAAGAACGCTCGGTCTCTTGCAGCTAATGCTTTCGCTCCATAGTCTGTTCAGCAGCATTGAACCCTCCTAATTTTATTTTTTTTGTTGTGAAAGCATTAATACGCCTGGTCTAACCGCTCGTCGCTGTGTGCCGTGTCCGTGGAAGAAGACGAACGCTCGGTCTCCTGCAGCTAATGCTTTCGCTCCATAGTCGGTTCAGCAGCATTGAACCCTCCTCATTTTATTTTTTGTTGTTGTGAAAGCAATAATACGCCAGGTCTAACCGCTCGTCCCTGTGTGCCGTGTCCGTGGAAGAAGAAGAACGCTCAGTCTCCTGCAGCTAATGCTTTCGCTCCATAGTCGGTTCAGCAGCATTGAACCCTCCTAATTTTATTTTTTTTGTTGTGAAAGCATTAATACGCCAGGTCTAACCGCTCGTCGCTGTGTGCCGTGTCCGTGGAAGAAGAAGAACGCTCGGTCTCCTGCAGCTAATGCTTTCGCTCCATAGTCGGTTCAGCAGCATTGAACCCTCCTAATTTCATTTTTTTTTGTTGTGAAAGCATTAATACGCCAGGTCTAACCGCTCGTCGCTGTGTGCCGTGTCCTTGGAAGAAGAACGCTCGGTCTCCTGCAGCTAATGCTTTCGCTCCATAGTCGGTTCAGCAGCATTGAACCCTCCTCATTTTATTTTTTTTTGTTGGGAAAGCAATGCTACGCCAGGTCTAACCGCTCGTCGCTGTGTGCCGTGTCCGTGGAAGAAGAACGCTTGGTCTCCTGCAGCTAATGCTTTCGGTCCACAGTCGGTTCAGGAGCGTTGAACGCTCATTTTTTTTTTTTGTTGGGAAAGCAATGCTACGCCAGGTCTAACCGCTCGTCACTGTGTGCCGTGTCCGTGGAAGAAGAAGAACAACGCTCGGTCTCCTGCAGCTAATGCTTTCGCTTCATAGTCGGTTCAGCAGCATTGAACCCTCCTCATTTTATTTTTTTTTTTGTTGGGAAAGCAATGCTACGCCAGGTCTAACCGCTCGTCGCTGTGTGCCGCGTCCGTGGAAGAAGAAGAACGCTCGGTCTCCTGCAGCTAATGCTTTCGCTCCATAGTCGGTTCAGGAGCGTTGAACGCTCATTTTATTATTTTTTTGTTGGGAAAGCAATGCTACGCCAGGTCTAACCGCTCGTCGCTGCGTGCCGTGTCCGTGGAAGAAGAAGAACGCTCGGTCTCCTGCAGCTAATGCTTTCGCTCCATAGTCCGTTCAGCAGCATTGAACCCTCCTCATTTTATTTTTTTTTTGTTAGGAAAGCAATGCTACACCAGGTCTAACCGCTCGTCGCTGTGTGCCGTGTCCGTGGAAGAAGAAGAACGCTCGGTCTCCTGCAGCTAATGCTTTCGCTCCATAGTCGGTTCAGCAGCATTGAACCCTCCTCATTTTATTTTTTGTTGTTGTGAAAGCAATAATACGCCAGGTCTAACCGCTCGTCCCTGTGTGCCGTGTCCGTGGAAGAAGAAGAACGCTCAGTCTCCTGCAGCTAATGCTTTCGCTCCATAGTCGGTTCAGCAGCATTGAACCCTCCTAATTTTATTTTTTTTGTTGTGAAAGCATTAATACGCCAGGTCTAACCGCTCGTCGCTGTGTGCCGTGTCCGTGGAAGAAGAAGAACGCTCGGTCTCCTGCAGCTAATGCTTTCGCTCCATAGTCGGTTCAGCAGCATTGAACCCTCCTAATTTCATTTTTTTTGTTGTGAAAGCATTAATACGCCAGGTCTAACCGCTCGTCGCTGTGTGCCGTGTCCGTGGAAGAAGACGAACGCTCGGTCTCCTGCAGCTAATGCTTTCGCTCCATAGTCGGTTCAGCAGCATTGAACCCTCCTCATTTTATTTTTTCTTGTTGGGAAAGCAATGCTACGCCAGGTCTAACCGCTCGTCGCTGTGTGCCGTGTCCGTGGAAGAAGAACGCTCGGTCTCTTGCAGGTTATGCTTTCGCTCCATAGTCTGTTCAGCAGCATTGAACCCTCCTAATTTTATTTTTTTTTGTTGTGAAAGCATTAATACGCCTGGTCTAACCGCTCGTCGCTGTGTGCCGTGTCCGTGGAAGAAGACGAACGCTCGGTCTCCTGCAGCTAATGCTTTCGCTCCATAGTCGGTTCAGCAGCATTGAACCCTCCTCATTTTATTTTTTGTTGTTGTGAAAGCAATAATACGCCAGGTCTAACCGCTCGTCCCTGTGTGCCGTGTCCGTGGAAGAAGAAGAACGCTCAGTCTCCTGCAGCTAATGCTTTCGCTCCATAGTCGGTTCAGCAGCATTGAACCCTCCTAATTTTATTTTTTTTGTTGTGAAAGCATTAATACGCCAGGTCTAACCGCTCGTCGCTGTGTGCCGTGTCCGTGGAAGAAGAACGCTCGGTCTCCTGCAGCTAATGCTTTCGCTCCATAGTCGGTTCAGCAGCATTGAACCCTCCTAATTTCATTTTTTTTTTTTGTGAAAGCATTAATACGCCAGGTCTAACCGCTCGTCACTGTGTGCCGTGTCCGTGGAAGAAGACGAACGCTCGGTCTCCTGCAGCTAATGCTTTCGCTCCATAG
The DNA here is from genome assembly GCF_055883805.1 of Amblyomma maculatum. NCBI lineage: Eukaryota > Metazoa > Arthropoda > Arachnida > Ixodida > Ixodidae > Amblyomma > Amblyomma maculatum. The sequence continues at coordinate 17,889,275 of NW_028146738.1, forward strand.
TCGGTTCAGGAGCGTTCAACGCTCATTTTATTTTTTTTTTTGTTGGGAAAGCAATGCTACGCCAGGTCTAACCGCTCGTCGCTGTGTGCCGTGTCCGTGGAAGAAGAAGAACGCTCAGTCTCCTGCAGCTAATGCTTTCGCTCCATAGTCTGTTCAGCAGCATTGAACCCTCCTAATTTTATTTTTTTTTGTTATGAAAGCATTAATACGCCAGGTCTAACCGCTCGTCGCTGTGTGCCGTGTCCGTGGAAGAAGACGAACGCTCGGTCTCCTGCAGCTAATGCTTTCGCTCCATAGTCGGTTCAGCAGCATTGAACCCTCCTAATTTTATTTTTTTTGTTGTGAAAGCATTAATACGCCAGGTCTAACCGCTCGTCGCTGTGTGCCGTGTCCGTGGAAGAAGGAGAACGCTCGGTCTCCTGCAGCTAATGCTTTCGCTCCATAGTCGGTTCAGCAGCATTGAACCCTCCTAATTTTATTTTTTTTTTGTTGGGAAAGCAATGCTACGCCAGGTCTAACCGCTCGTCGCTGTGTGCCGTGTCCGTGGAAGAAGAACGCTCGGCGTCCTGCAGCTAATGCTTTCACTCCATAGTCGCCTCAGCAGCGTTGAACCCTCATTTTATTTTTTTGTTGCGAAAGGAATGCTACGCCAGGTCTAAAAGCTCGTCGCTGTGTGCCGTGTCAATGGAAGAAGAAGAACGCTCGGTCTCCTGCAGCTAATGCTTTCGCTCCATAGTCGGTTCAGGAGCGTTGAACGCTCATTTTATTTTTTTTTGTTGGGAAAGTAATGCTACGCCAGGTCTAACCGCTCGTCGCTGTGTGCCGTGTCCGTGGAAGAAGAAGAACGCTCAGTCTCCTGCAGCTAATGCTTTCGCTCCATAGTCGGTTCAGCAGCATTGAACCCTCCTCATTTTATTTTTTTTGTTGGGAAAGCAATGCTACGCTAGGTCTAACCGCTCGTCGCTGTGTGCCGTGTCCGTGGAAGAAGAACGCTCGGTCTCCTGCAGCTAATGCTTTCGCTCCATAGTCGGTTCAGCAGCATTGAACCCTCCTAATTTTATTTTTTTGTTGTTGTGAAAGCATTAATACGCCAGGTCTAACCGCTCGTCGCTGTGTGCCGTGTCCGTGGAAGAAGAAGAACACTCGGTCTCCTGCAGCTAATGCTTTCGCTCCATAGTCGGTTCAGCAGCATTGAACCCTGCTCATTTTTTTTTTTTTTTTGTTGGGAAAGCAATGCTACGCCAGGTCTAACCGCTCGTCGCTGAGTGCCGTGTCCGTGGAAGAAGAACGCTCGGCCCCCTGCAGCTAATGCTTTCACTCCATAGTCGCCTCAGCAGCGTTGAACCCTCATTTTATTTTTTTGTTGCGAAAGGAATGCTACGCCAGGTCTAAAAGCTCGTCGCTGTGTGCCGTGTCTGTGGAAGAAGAAGAACGCTCGGTCTCCTGCAGCTAATGCTTTCGCTCCATAGTCGGTTCAGCAGCATTGAACCCTCCTAATTTTATTTTTTTTGTTGTGAAAGCATTAATACGCCAGGTCTAACCGCTCGTCGCTGTGTGCCGTGTCCGTGGAAGAAGAAGAACGCTCGGTCTCCTGCAGCTAATGCTTTCGCTCCATAGTCTGTTCAGCAGCATTGAACCCTCCTAATTTTATTTTTTTTGTTGTGAAAGCATTAATACGCCAGGTCTAACCGCTCGTCGCTGTGTGCCGTGTCCGTGGAAGAAGACGAACGCTCGGTCTCCTTCAGCTAATGCTTTCGCTCCATAGTCGGTTCAGGAGCGTTCAACGCTCATTTTATTTTTTTTTTGTTGGGAAAGCAATGCTACGCCAGGTCTAACCGCTCGTCGCTGTGTGCCGTGTCCGTGGAAGAAGAAGAACGCTCGGTCTCTTGCAGCTAATGCTTTCGCTCCATAGTCTGTTCAGCAGCATTGAACCCTCCTAATTTTATTTTTTTTGTTGTGAAAGCATTAATACGCCTGGTCTAACCGCTCGTCGCTGTGTGCCGTGTCCGTGGAAGAAGAAGAACGCTCGGTCTCCTGCAGCTAATGCTTTCGCTCCATAGTCGGTTCAGCAGCATTGAAGCCTCCTAATTTTATTTTTTTTTGTTGTGAAAGCATTAATACGCCAGGTCTAACCGCTCGTCGCTGTGTGCCGTGTCCGTGGAAGAAGAAGAACACTCGGTCTCCTGCAGCTAATGCTTTCGCTCCATAGTCGGTTCAGCAGCATTGAACCCTCCTCATTTTATTTTTTTTTTGTTGGGAAAGCAATGCTACGCCAGGTCTAACCGCTCGTCGCTGTGTGCCGTGTCCGTGGAAGAAGAACGCTCGGCCTCCTGCAGCTAATGCTTTCACTCCATAGTCGCCTCAGCAGCGTTGAACCCTCATTTTATTTTTTTGTTGCGAAAGGAATGCTACGCCAGGTCTAAAAGCTCATCGCTGTGTGCCGTGTCTGTGGAAGAAGAAGAACGCTCGGTCTCCTGCAGCTAATGCTTTCGCTCCATAGTCGGTTCAGCAGCATTGAACCCTCCTAATTTTATTTTTTTTGTTGTGAAAGCATTAATACGCCAGGTCTAACCGCTCGTCGCTGTGTGCCGTGTCCGTGGGAGAAGAAGAACGCTCGGTCTCCTGCAGCTAATGCTTTCGCTCCATAGTCTGTTCAGCAGCATTGAACCCTCCTAATTTTATTTTTTTTGTTGTGAAAGCATTAATACGCCAGGTCTAACCGCTCGTCGCTGTGTGCCGTGTCCGTGGAAGAAGACGAACGCTCGGTCTCCTGCAGCTAATGCTTTCGCTCCATAGTCGGTTCAGGAGCGTTCAACGCTCGTTTTATTTTTTTTGGTTGGGAAAGCAATGCTACGCCAGGTCTAACCGCTCGTCGCTGTGTGCCGTGTCCGTGGAAGAAGAAGAACGCTCGGTCTCTTGCAGCTAATGCTTTCGCTCCATAGTCTGTTCTGCAGCATTGAACCCTCCTAATTTTATTTTTTTTTGTTGTGAAAGCATTAATACGCCTGGTCTAACCGCTCGTCGCTGTGTGCCGTGTCCGTGGAAGAAGACGAACGCTCGGTCTCCTGCAGCTAATGCTTTTTCTCCATAGTCGGTTCAGCAGCATTGAACCCTCCTCATTTTATTTTTTGTTGTTGTGAAAGCAATAATACGCCAGGTCTAACCGCTCGTCCCTGTGTGCCGTGTCCGTGGAAGAAGAAGAACGCTCAGTCTCCTGCAGCTAATGCTTTCGCTCCATAGTCGGTTCAGCAGCATTGAACCCTCCTAATTTTATTTTTTTTGTTGTGAAAGCATTAATACGCCAGGTCTAACCGCTCGTCGCTGTGTGCCGTGTCCGTGGAAGAAGAAGAACGCTCGGTCTCCTGCAGCTAATGCTTTCGCTCCATAGTCGATTCAGCAGCATTGAACCCTCCTAATTTCATTTTTTTTGTTGTGAAAGCATTAATACGCCAGGTCTAACCGCTAGTCGCTGTGTGCCGTGTCCGTGGAAGAAGAACGCTCGGTCTCCTGCAGCTAATGCTTTCGCTCCATAGTCGGTTCAGCAGCATTGAACCCTCCTCATTTTATTTTTCTTTTGTTGGGAAAGCAATGCTACGCCAGGTCTAACCGCTCGTCGCTGTGTGCCGTGTCCGTGGAAGAAGAACGCTTGGTCTCCTGCAGCTAATGCTTTCGCTCCACAGTCGGTTCAGGAGCGTTGAACGCTCATTTTATTTTTTTTTTGTTGGGAAAGCAATGCTACGCCAGGTCTAACCGCTCGTCACTGTGTGCCGTGTCCGTGGAAGAAGAAGAACAACGCTCGGTCTCCTGCAGCTAATGCTTTCGCTTCATAGTCGGTTCAGCAGCATTGAACCCTCCTCATTTTATTTTTTTTTTGTTGGGAAAGCAATGCTACGCCAGGTCTAACCGCTCGTCGCTGTGTGCCGTGTCCGTGGAAAAAGAAGAACGCTCGGTCTCCTGCAGCTAATGCTTTCGCTCCATAGTCGGTTCAGGAGCGTTGAACGCTCATTTTATTATTTTTTTGTTGGGAAAGCAATGCTACGCCATGTCTAACCGCTCGTCGCTGTGTGCCGTGTCCGTGGAAGAAGAAGAACGCTCGGTCTCCTGCAGCTAATGCTTTCGCTCCATAGTCCGTTCAGCAGCATTGAACCCTCCTCATTTTATTTTTTTTTTGTTAGGAAAGCAATGCTACGCCAGGTCTAACCGCTCGTCGCTATGTGCTGTGTCCGTGGAAGAAGAAGAACGCTCGGTCTCCTGCAGCTAATGCTTTCGCTCCATAGTCGGTTCAGGAGCGTTGTACCCTCCTCATTTTATTTTTTTTTTTGTTGTGAAAGCAATAATACGCCAGGTCTAACCGCTCGTCGCTGTGTGCCGTGTCCGTGGAAGAAGAAGAACGCTCGGTCTCCTGCAGCTAATGCTTTCGCTCCATAGTCGGTTCAGCAGCGTTGAACGCTCATTTTATGTTTTTTTCTTGGGAAAGCAATGCTACGCCAGGCCTAAAAGCTCGTCGCTGTGTGCCGTGTCCGTGGAAGAAGAACGCTCGGCCTCCTGCAGCTAATGCTTTCACTCCATAGTCGTCTCAGCAGCGTTGAACCCTCCTAATTTTATTTTTTTTGTTGTGAAAGCATTAATACGCCAGGTCTAACCGCTCGTCGCTGTGTGCCGTGTCCGTGGAAGAAGAAGAACGCTCGGTCTCCTGCAGCTAATGCTTTCGCTCCATAGTCGATTCAGCAGCATTGAACCCTCCTAATTTCATTTTTTTTGTTGTGAAAGCATTAATACGCCAGGTCTAACCGCTAGTCGCTGTGTGCCGTGTCCGTGGAAGAAGAACGCTCGGTCTCCTGCAGCTAATGCTTTCGCTCCATAGTCGGTTCAGCAGCATTGAACCCTCCTCATTTTATTTTTCTTTTGTTGGGAAAGCAATGCTACGCCAGGTCTAACCGCTCGTCGCTGTGTGCCGTGTCCGTGGAAGAAGAACGCTTGGTCTCCTGCAGCTAATGCTTTCGCTCCACAGTCGGTTCAGGAGCGTTGAACGCTCATTTTATTTTTTTTTGTTGGGAAAGCAATGCTACGCCAGGTCTAACCGCTCGTCACTGTGTGCCGTGTCCGTGGAAGAAGAAGAACAACGCTCGGTCTCCTGCAGCTAATGCTTTCGCTTCATAGTCGGTTCAGCAGCATTGAACCCTCCTCATTTTATTTTTTTTTTGTTGGGAAAGCAATGCTACGCCAGGTCTAACCGCTCGTCGCTGTGTGCCGTGTCCGTGGAAAAAGAAGAACGCTCGGTCTCCTGCAGCTAATGCTTTCGCTCCATAGTCGGTTCAGGAGCGTTGAACGCTCATTTTATTATTTTTTTGTTGGGAAAGCAATGCTACGCCATGTCTAACCGCTCGTCGCTGTGTGCCGTGTCCGTGGAAGAAGAAGAACGCTCGGTCTCCTGCAGCTAATGCTTTCGCTCCATAGTCCGTTCAGCAGCATTGAACCCTCCTCATTTTATTTTTTTTTTGTTAGGAAAGCAATGCTACGCCAGGTCTAACCGCTCGTCGCTATGTGCTGTGTCCGTGGAAGAAGAAGAACGCTCGGTCTCCTGCAGCTAATGCTTTCGCTCCATAGTCGGTTCAGGAGCGTTGTACCCTCCTCATTTTATTTTTTTTTTGTTGTGAAAGCAATAATACGCCAGGTCTAACCGCTCGTCGCTGTGTGCCGTGTCCGTGGAAGAAGAAGAACGCTCGGTCTCCTGCAGCTAATGCTTTCGCTCCATAGTCGGTTCAGCAGCGTTGAACGCTCATTTTATGTTTTTTTCTTGGGAAAGCAATGCTACGCCAGGCCTAAAAGCTCGTCGCTGTGTGCCGTGTCCGTGGAAGAAGAACGCTCGGCCTCCTGCAGCTAATGCTTTCACTCCATAGTCGTCTCAGCAGCGTTGAACCCTCATTTTATTTTTTTGTTGCGAAAGCAATGCTACGCCAGGTCTACAAGCTCGTCGCTGGTTGCCGTGTCTGTGGGAGAAGAAGAACGCTCGGTCTCCTGCAGCTAATGCTTTCGCTCCATAGTCGGTTCAGGAGCGTTGAACGCTCATTTTATTTTTTTTTGTTGGGAAAGCAATGCTACGCCAGGTCTAACCGCTCGTCGCTGTGTGCCGTGTCCGTGGAAGAAGAACGCTCGGTCTCCTGCAGCTAATGCTTTCGCACCATACTCGGTTCAGCAGCATTGAACCCTCCTAATTTTATTTTTTTTGTTGTGAAAGCATTAATACGCCAGGTCTAACCGCTCGTCGCTGTGTGCCGTGCCCGTGGAAGAAGACGAACGCTCGGTCTCCTGCAGCTAATGCTTTCGCTCCATAGTCGGTTCAGCAGCATTGAACCCTCCTCATTTTATTTTTTTTGTTGTGAAAGCAATAATGCACCAGGTCTAACCGCTCGTTGCTGTGTGCCGTGTCCGTGGAAGAAGAAGAACGCTCGGTCTCCTGCAGCTAATGCTCTCGCTCCATAGTCGGTTCAGCAGCATTGAACCCTCCTCATTTTATTTTTTTTTGTTGGGAAAGCAATGCTACGCCAGGTCTAACCGCTCGTCGCTGTGTGCCGTGTCCGTGGAAGAAGAAGAACGCTCGGTCTCCTGCAGCTAATGCTTTCGCTCCATAGTCGGTTCAGGAGCGTTGAACGCTCATTTTATTTTTTTTTTGTTGGGAAAGCAATGCTACGCCAGGTCTAACCGCTCGTCGCTGTGTGCCCTGTCCGTGGAAGAAGAAGAACGCTTGGTCTCCTGCAGCTAATGCTTTCGCTCCACAGTCGGTTCAGGAGCGTTGAACGCTCATTTTATTTTTTTTGTTGGGAAAGCAATGCTACGCCAGGTCTAACCGCTCGTCACTGTGTGCCGTGTCCGTGGAAGAAGAAGAACGCTCGGTCTCCTGCAGCTAATGCTTTCGCTCCATAGTCGGTTCAGGAGAGTTGAACGCTCATTTTATTTTTCTTTTTTGTTGGGAAAGCAATGCTACGCCAGGTCTAACCGCTCGTCGCTGTGTGCCGTGTCCGTGGAAGAAGAAGAACGCTTGGTCTCCTGCAGCTAATGCTTTCGCTCCATAGTCGGTTCAGCAGCATTGAACCCTCCTCATTTTATTTTTTTTGTTGTTGTGAAAGCATTAATACGCCAGGTCTAACCGCTCGTCGCTGTGTGCCGTGTCCGTGGAAGAAGAACGCTCGGTCTCCTGCAGCTAATGCTTTCGCTCCATAGTCAGTTCAGGAGCATTGAACCCTCCCAATTTTATTTTTTTTTTTGTGAAAGCATTAATACGCCAGGTCTAACCGCTCGTCGCTGTGTGCCGTGTCCGTGGAAGAAGAAGAACACTCGGTCTCCTGCAGCTAATGCTTTCGCTCCATAGTCGGTTCAGCAGCATTGAACCCTCCTCATTTTATTTTTTTTTTGTTGGGAAAGCAATGCTACGCCAGGTCTAACCGCTCGTCGCTGTGTGCCGTGTCCGTGGAAGAACGCTCGGCCTCCTGCAGCTAATGCTTTCACTCCATAGTCGCCTCAGCAGCGTTGAACCCTCATTTTAATTTTGTTGCGAAAGGAATGCTACGCCAGGTCTAAAAGCTCGTCGCTGTGTGCCGTGTCTGTGGAAGAAGAATAACGCTCGGTCTCCTGCAGCTAATGCTTTCGCTCCATAGTCGGGTCAGCAGCATTGAACCCTCCTAATTTTATTTTTTTTTGCTGTGAAAGCATTAATACGCCAGGTCTAACCGCTCGTCGCTGTGTGCCGTGTCCGTGGAAGAAGAAGAATGCTCGGTCTCCTGCAGCTAATGCTTTCGCTCCATAGTCTGTTCAGCAGCATTGAACCCTCCTAATTTTATTTTTTTTGTTGTGAAAGCATTAATACGCCAGGTCTAACCGCTCGTCACTGTGTGCCGTGTCCGTGGAAGAAGACGAACGCTCGGTCTCCTGCAGCTAATGCTTTCGCTCCATAGTCGGTTCAGGAGCGTTCAACGCTCATTTTATTTTTTTTTTGTTGGGAAAGCAATGCTACGCCAGGTCTAACCGCTCGTCGCTGTGTGCCGTGTCCGTGGAAGAAGAAGAACGCTCGGTCTCCTGCAGCTAATGCTTTCGCTCCATAGTCTGTTCAGCAGCATTGAACCCTCCTAATTTTATTTTTTTTTGTTATGAAAGCATTAATACGCCAGGTCTAACCGCTCGTCGCTGTGTGCCGTGTCCGTGGAAGAAGACGAACGCTCGGTCTCCTGCAGCTAATGCTTTCGCTCCATAGTCGGTTCAGCAGCATTGAACCCTCCTCATTTTATTTTTTTTTTGTTGTGAAAGCAATAATACGCCAGGTCTAACCGCTCGTCCCTGTGTGCCGTGTCCGTGGAAGAAGAAGAACGCTCAGTCTCCTGCAGCTAATGCTTTCGCTCCATAGTCGGTTCAGCAGCATTGAACCCTCCTAATTTTATTTTTTTTTTGTTGTGAAAGCATTAATACGCCAGGTCTAACCGCTCGTCGCTGTGTGCCGTGTCCGTGGAAGAAGAAGAACGCTCGGTCTCCTGCAGCTAATTCTTTCGCTCCATAGTCGGTTCAGCAGCATTGAACCCTCCTAATTTTATTTTTTTTTTTTTGGGAAAGCAATGCTACGCCAGGTCTAACCGCTCGTCGCTGTGTGCCGTGTCCGTGGAAGAAGAACGCTCGGCCTCCTGCAGCTAATGCTTTCACTCCATAGTCGCCTCAGCAGCGTTGAACCCTCATTTTATTTTTTTGTTGCGAAAGGAATGCTACGCCAGGTCTAAAAGCTCGTCGCTGTGTGCCGTGTCAATGGAAGAAGAAGAACGCTCGGTCTCCTGCAGCTAATGCTTTCGCTCCATAGTCGGTTCAGCAGCATTGAACCCTCCTCATTTTATTTTTTTTTTGTTGGGAAAGCAATGCTACGCCAGGTCTAACCGCTCGTCGCTGTGTGCCGTGTCCGTGGAAGAAGAAGAACGCTCGGTCTCCTGCAGCTAATGCTTTCGCTCCATAGTCGGTTCAGGAGCGTTGAACGCTCATTTTATTTTTTTTTGTTGGGAAAGCAATGCTACGCCAGGTCTAACCGCCCGTCGCTGTGTGCCGTGTCCGTGGAAGAAGAAGAACGCTCGGTCTCCTGCAGCTAATGCTTTCGCTCCATAGTCGGTTCAGCAGCATTGAACCCTCCTAATTTCATTTTTTTTTGTTGTGAAAGCAATAATACGCCAGGTCTAACCGCTCGTCGCTGTGTGCCGTGTCCGTGGAAGAAGAAGAACGCTCGGTCTCCTGCAGCTAATGCTTTCGCTCCATAGTCGGTTCAGCAGCGTTGAACGCTCATTTTATTTTTTTTTCTTGGGAAAGCAATGCTACGCCAGGCCTAAAAGCTCTTCGCTGTGTGCCGTGTCTGTGGAAGAAGGAGAACGCTCGGCCTCCTGCAGCTAATGCTTTCACTCCATAGTCGCCTCAGCAGCGTTGAACCCTCATTTTATTTTTTTGTTGCGAAAGCAATGCTACGCCAGGTCTACAAGCTCGTCGCTGGTTGCCGTGTCTGTGGAAGAAGAAGAACGCTCGGTCTCCTGCAGCTAATGCTTTCGCTCCATAGTCGGTTCAGGAGCGTTGAACGCTCATTTTATTTTTTTTTGTTGGGAAAGCAATGCTACGCCAGGTCTAACCGCTCGTCGCTGTGTGCCGTGTCCGTGGAAGAAGAACGCTCGGTCTCCTGCAGCTAATGCTTTCGCACCATACTCGGTTCAGCAGCATTGAACCCTCCTAATTTTATTTTTTTTTTGTTGTGAAAGCATTAATACGCCAGGTCTAACCGCTTGTCGCTGTGTGCCGTGCCCGTGGAAGAAGACGAACGCTCGGTCTCCTGCAGCTAATGCTTTCGCTCCATAGTCGGTTCAGCAGCATTGAACCCTCCTCATTTTATTTTTTTTTTTGTTGGGAAAGCAATGCTACGCCAGGTCTAACCGCTCGTCGCTGTGTGCCGTGTCCGTGGAAGAAGAACGCTCGGTCTCCTGCAGCTAATGCTTTCGCTCCATAGTCGGTTCAGGAGCGTTGAACGCTCATTTTATTTTTTTTTTGTTGGGAAAGCAATGCTACGCCAGGTCTAACCGCTCGTCGCTGTGTGCCGTGTCCGTGGAAGAAGAACGCTTGGTCTCCTGCAGCTAATGCTTTCGCTCCACAGTCGGTTCAGGAGCGTTAAACGCTCATTTTATTTTTTTTTTGTTGGGAAAGGAATGCTACGCCAGGTCTAACCGCTCGTCACTGTGTGCCGTGTCCGTGGAAGAAGAAGAACGCTCGGTCTCCTGCAGCTAATGCTTTCGCTCCATAGTCGGTTCAGGAGCGTTGAACGCTCATTTTATTTTTTTTTTGTTGGGAAAGCAATGCTACGCTAGGTCTAACCGCTCGTCGCTGTGTGCCGTGTCCGTGGAAGAAGAACGCTCGGTCTCCTGCAGCTAATGCTTTCGCTCCATAGTCGGTTCAGCAGCATTGAACCCTCCTCATTTTATTTTTTTTTTGTTGTGAAAGCATTAATACGCCAGGTCTAACCGCTCGTCGCTGTGTGCCGTGTCCGTGAAAGAAGAAGAACGCTCGGTCTCCTGCAGCTAATGCTTTCGCTCCATAGTCGGTTCAGCAGCATTGAACCCTCCTAATTTTATTTTTTTGTTGTTGTGAAAGCATTAATACGCCAGGTCTAACCGCTCGTCGCTGTGTGCCGTGTCCGTGGAAGAAGAAGAACACTCGGTCTCCTGCAGCTAATGCTTTCGCTCCATAGTCGGTTCAGCAGCATTGAACCCTCCTCATTTTATTTTTTTTTTTGTTGGGAAAGCAATGCTACGCCAGGTCTAACCGCTCGTCGCTGTGTGCCGTGTCCGTGGAAGAAGACGAACGCTCGGTCTCCTGCAGCTAATGCTTTCGCTCCATAGTCGGTTCAGGAGCGTTCAACGCTCATTTTATTTTTTTTTTGTTGGGAAAGCAATGCTACACCAGGTCTAACCGCTCGTCGCTGTGTGCCGTGTCCGTGGAAGAAGAAGAACGCTCGGCCTCCTGCAGCTAATGCTTTCACTCCATAGTCGCCTCAGCAGCGTTGAACCCTCATTTTATTTTTTTGTTGCGAAAGGAATGCTACGCCAGGTCTAAAAGCTCGTCGCTGTGTGCCGTGTCTGTGGAAGAAGAAGAACGCTCGGTCTCCTGCAGCTAATGCTTTCGCTCCATAGTCGGTTCAGCAGCACTGAACCCTCCTAATTTTATTTTTTTTGTTGTGAAAGCATTAATACGCCAGGTCTAACCGCTCGTCGCTGTGTGCCGTGTCCGTGGAAGAAGACGAACGCTCGGTCTCCTGCAGCTAATGCTTTCGCTCCATAGTCGGTTCAGGAGCGTTCAACGCTCATTTTATTTTTTTTTTTGTTGGGAAAGCAATGCTACGCCAGGTCTAACCGCTCGTCGCTGTGTGCCGTGTCCGTGGAAGAAGAAGAACGCTCGGTCTCCTGCAGCTAATGCTTTCGCTCCATAGTCGGTTCAGCAGCATTGAACCCTCCTAATTTTATTTTTTTTTTGTTGGGAAAGCAATGCTACGCCAGGTCTAACCGCTCGTCGCTGTGTGCCGTGTCAATGGAAGAAGAAGAACGCTCGGTCTCCTGCAGCTAATGCTTTCGCTCCATAGTCGGTTCAGGAGCGTTGAACGCTCATTTTATTTTTTTTTTTGTTGGGAAAGCAATGCTACGCCAGGTCTAACCGCTCGTCGCTGTGTGCCGTGTCCGTGGAAGAAGAAGAACGCTCAGTCTCCTGCAGCTAATGCTTTCGCTCCATAGTCGGTTCAGCAGCATTGAACCCTCCTCATTTTATTTTTTTTGTTGTGAAAGCATTAATACGCCTGGTCTAACCGCTCGTCGCTGTGTGCCGTGTCCGTGGAAGAAGACGAACGCTCGGTCTCCTGCAGCTAATGCTTTCGCTCCATAGTCGGTTCAGCAGCATTGAACCCTCCTCATTTTATTTTTTTTTTGTTGTGAAAGCATTAATACGCCAGGTCTAACCGCTCGTCGCTGTGTGCCGTGTCCGTGAAAGAAGAAGAACGCTCGGTCTCCTGCAGCTAATGCTTTCGCTCCATAGTCGGTTCAGCAGCATTGAACCCTCCTAATTTTATTTTTTTGTTGTTGTGAAAGCATTAATACGCCAGGTCTAACCGCTCGTCGCTGTGTGCCGTGTCAATGGAAGAAGAAGAACGCTCGGTCTCCTGCAGCTAATGCTTTCGCTCCATAGTCGGTTCAGCAGCATTGAACCCTCCTCATTTTATTTTTTTTTTGTTGGGAAAGCAATGCTACGCCAGGTCTAACCGCTCGTCGCTGTGTGCCCTGTCCGTGGAAGAAGAAGAACGCTCGGTCTCCTGCAGCTAATGCTTTCGCTCCATAGTCGGTTCAGGAGCGTTGAACGCTCATTTTATTTTTTTTTTGTTGGGAAAGCAATGCTACGCCAGGTCTAACCTCCCGTCGCTGTGTGCCGTGTCCGTGGAAGAAGAAGAACGCTCGGTCTCCTGCAGCTAATGCTTTCGCTCCATAGTCGGTTCAGCAGCATTGAACCCTCCTAATTTTATTTTTTTTTTGTTGTGAAAGCATTAATACGCCAGGTCTAACCGCTCGTCGCTGTGTGCCGTGCCCGTGGAAGAAGAAGAACGCTCGGTCTCCTGCAGCTAATGCTTTCGCCCCATAGTCGGTTCAGCAGCATTGAACCCTCCTCATTTTACTTTTGTTTTGTTGGGAAAGCAATGCTACGCCAGGTCTAACCGCTCGTCGCTGTGTGCCGTGTCCGTGGAAGAAGAACGCTCGGTCTCCTGCAGCTAATGCTTTCGCTCCATAGTCGGTTCAGCAGCATTGAACCCTCCTAATTTCATTTTTTTTGTTGTGAAAGCATTATTACGCCAGGTCTAACCGCTCGTCGCTGTGTACCGTGTCCGTGGAAGAAGAACGCTCGGTCTCCTGCAGCTAATGCTTTCGCTCCATAGTCGGTTCAGCAGCATTGAACCCTCCTCATTTTATTTTTTTTTTGTTGGGAAAGCAATGCTACGCCAGGTCTAACCGCTCGTCGCTGTGTGCCGTGTCCATGGAAGAAGAAGAACGCTTGGTCTCCTGCAGCTAATGCTTTCGCTCCATAGTCGGTTCAGGAGCGTTGAATGCTCATTTTATTTTTTTTTTGTTGGGAAAGCAATGCTACGCCAGGTCTAACCGCTCGTCGCTGTGTGCCGTGTCCGTGGAAGAAGAAGAACGCTCGGTCTCCTGCAGCTAATGCTTTCGCTCTATAGTCGGTTCAGCAGCATTGAACCCTCCTAATTTCATTTTTTTTTATTGTGAAAGCATTAATACGCCAGGTCTAACCGCTCGTCGCTGTGTGCCGTGTCCGTGGAAGAAGAACGCTCGGTCTCCTGCAGCTAATGCTTTCGCTCCACAGTCGGTTCAGGAGCGTTGAACGCTCATTTTATTTTTTTTTTGTTGGGAAAGCAATGCTACGCCAGGTCTAACCGCTCGTCACTGTGTGCCGTGTCCATGGAAGAAGAAGAACAACGCTCGGTCTCCTGCAGCTAATGCTTTCGCTTCATAGTCGGTTCAGCAGCATTGAACCCTCCTCATTTTATTTTTTTTTTTGTTGGGAAAGCAATGCTACGCCAGGTCTAACCGCTCGTCGCTGTGTGCCGTGTCCGTGGAAGAAGAAGAACGCTCGGTCTCCTGCAGCTAATGCTTTCGCTCCATAGTCCGTTCAGCAGCATTGAACCCTCCTCATTTTATTTTTTTTTGTTGGGAAAGCAATGCTACGCCAGGTCTAACCGCTCGTCGCTGTGTGCCGTGTCCGTGGAAGAAGAACGCTTGGTCTCCTGCAGCTAATGCTTTCGCTCCACAGTCGGTTCAGGAGCGTTGAACGCTCATTTTATTTTTTTTTTTGTTGGGAAAGCAATGCTACGCCAGGTCTAACCGCTCGTCACTGTGTGCCGTGTCCGTGGAAGAAGAAGAACGCTCGGTCTCCTGCAGCTAATGCTTTCGCTCCATAGTCGGTTCAGGAGCGTTGAACGCTCATTTTATTTTTTTTTTGTTGGGAAAGCAATGCTACGCTAGGTCTAACCGCTCGTCGCTGTGTGCCGTGTCCGTGGAAGAAGAACGCTCGGTCTCCTGCAGCTAATGCTTTCGCTCCATAGTCGGTTCAGCAGCATTGAACCCTCCTCATTTTATTTTTTTTTTGCTGTGAAAGCATTAATACGCCAGGTCTAACCGCTCGTCGCTGTGTGCCGTGTCCGTGAAAGAAGAAGAACGCTCGGTCTCCTGCAGCTAATGCTTTCGCTCCATAGTCGGTTCAGCAGCATTGAACCCTCCTAATTTTATTTTTTTGTTGTTGTGAAAGCATTAATACGCCAGGTCTAACCGCTCGTCGCTGTGTGCCGTGTCCGTGGAAGAAGAAGAACACTCGGTCTCCTGCAGCTAATGCTTTCGCTCCATAGTCGGTTCAGCAGCATTGAACCCTCCTCATTTTATTTTTTTTTTTGTTGGGAAAGCAATGCTACGCCAGGTCTAACCGCTCGTCGCTGTGTGCCGTGTCCGTGGAAGAAGACGAACGCTCGGTCTCCTGCAGCTAATGCTTTCGCTCCATAGTCGGTTCAGGAGCGTTCAACGCTCATTTTATTTTTTTTTTGTTGGGAAAGCAATGCTACACCAGGTCTAACCGCTCGTCGCTGTGTGCCGTGTCCGTGGAAGAAGAAGAACGCTCGGCCTCCTGCAGCTAATGCTTTCACTCCATAGTCGCCTCAGCAGCGTTGAACCCTCATTTTATTAAAAAATAAAATGAGCGTTGAACGCTCATTTTATTTTTTTTTTGTTGCGAAAGGAATGCTACGCCAGGTCTAAAAGCTCGTCGCTGTGTGCCGTGTCTGTGGAAGAAGAAGAACGCTCGGTCTCCTGCAGCTAATGCTTTCGCTCCATAGTCGGTTCAGCAGCACTGAACCCTCCTAATTTTATTTTTTTTGTTGTGAAAGCATTAATACGCCAGGTCTAACCGCTCGTCGCTGTGTGCCGTGTCCGTGGAAGAAGACGAACGCTCGGTCTCCTGCAGCTGATGCTTTCGCTCCATAGTCGGTTCAGGAGCGTTCAACGCTCATTTTATTTTTTTTTTTGTTGGGAAAGCAATGCTACGCCAGGTCTAACCGCTCGTCGCTGTGTGCCGTGTCCGTGGAAGAAGAAGAACGCTCGGTCTCCTGCAGCTAATGCTTTCGCTCCATAGTCGGTTCAGCAGCATTGAACCCTCCTAATTTTATTTTTTTTTGTTGGGAAAGCAATGCTACGCCAGGTCTAACCGCTCGTCGCTGTGTGCCGTGTCAATGGAAGAAGAAGAACGCTCGGTCTCCTGCAGCTAATGCTTTCGCTCCATAGTCGGTTCAGGAGCGTTGAACGCTCATTTTATTTTTTTTTTTGTTGGGAAAGC
Organism: Amblyomma maculatum; assembly: GCF_055883805.1. Classification (NCBI taxonomy): domain Eukaryota; kingdom Metazoa; phylum Arthropoda; class Arachnida; order Ixodida; family Ixodidae; genus Amblyomma; species Amblyomma maculatum. The sequence continues at coordinate 17,904,707 of NW_028146738.1, forward strand.
AATGCTACGCCAGGTCTAACCGCTCGTCGCTGTGTGCCGTGTCCGTGGAAGAAGAAGAACGCTCAGTCTCCTGCAGCTAATGCTTTCGCTCCATAGTCGGTTCAGCAGCATTGAACCCTCCTCATTTTATTTTTTTTGTTGTGAAAGCATTAATACGCCTGGTCTAACCGCTCGTCGCTGTGTGCCGTGTCCGTGGAAGAAGACGAACGCTCGGTCTCCTGCAGCTAATGCTTTCGCTCCATAGTCGGTTCAGCAGCATTGAACCCTCCTCATTTTATTTTTTTTTTGTTGTGAAAGCATTAATACGCCAGGTCTAACCGCTCGTCGCTGTGTGCCGTGTCCGTGAAAGAAGAAGAACGCTCGGTCTCCTGCAGCTAATGCTTTCGCTCCATAGTCGGTTCAGCAGCATTGAACCCTCCTAATTTTATTTTTTTGTTGTTGTGAAAGCATTAATACGCCAGGTCTAACCGCTCGTCGCTGTGTGCCGTGTCAATGGATGAAGAAGAACGCTCGGTCTCCTGCAGCTAATGCTTTCGCTCCATAGTCGGTTCAGCAGCATTGAACCCTCCTCATTTTATTTTTTTTTTGTTGGGAAAGCAATGCTACGCCAGGTCTAACCGCTCGTCGCTGTGTGCCCTGTCCGTGGAAGAAGAACGCTCGGTCTCCTGCAGCTAATGCTTTCGCTCCATAGTCGGTTCAGGAGCGTTGAACGCTCATTTTATTTTTTTTTGTTGGGAAAGCAATGCTACGCCAGGTCTAACCTCCCGTCGCTGTGTGCCGTGTCCGTGGAAGAAGAAGAACGCTCGGTCTCCTGCAGCTAATGCTTTCGCTCCATAGTCGGTTCAGCAGCATTGAACCCTCCTAATTTTATTTTTTTTTTTGTTGTGAAAGCATTAATACGCCAGGTCTAACCGCTCGTCGCTGTGTGCCGTGCCCGTGGAAGAAGAAGAACGCTCGGTCTCCTGCAGCTAATGCTTTCGCCCCATAGTCGGTTCAGCAGCATTGAACCCTCCTCATTTTACTTTTGTTTTGTTGGGAAAGCAATGCTACGCCAGGTCTAACCGCTCGTCGCTGTGTGCCGTGTCCGTGGAAGAAGAACGCTCGGTCTCCTGCAGCTAATGCTTTCGCTCCATAGTCGGTTCAGCAGCATTGAACCCTCCTAATTTCATTTTTTTTGTTGTGAAAGCATTATTACGCCAGGTCTAACCGCTCGTCGCTGTGTACCGTGTCCGTGGAAGAAGAACGCTCAGTCTCCTGCAGCTAATGCTTTCGCTCCATAGTCGGTTCAGCAGCATTGAACCCTCCTCATTTTATTTTTTTTTTGTTGGGAAAGCAATGCTACGCCAGGTCTAACCGCTCGTCGCTGTGTGCCGTGTCCATGGAAGAAGAAGAACGCTTGGTCTCCTGCAGCTAATGCTTTCGCTCCATAGTCGGTTCAGGAGCGTTGAATGCTCATTTTATTTTTTTTTGTTGGGAAAGCAATGCTACGCCAGGTCTAACCGCTCGTCGCTGTGTGCCGTGTCCGTGGAAGAAGAAGAACGCTCGGTCTCCTGCAGCTAATGCTTTCGCTCTATAGTCGGTTCAGCAGCATTGAACCCTCCTAATTTCATTTTTTTTTTATTGTGAAAGCATTAATACGCCAGGTCTAACCGCTCGTCGCTGTGTGCCGTGTCCGTGGAAGAAGAACGCTCGGTCTCCTGCAGCTAATGCTTTCGCTCCACAGTCGGTTCAGGAGCGTTGAACGCTCATTTTATTTTTTTTTTGTTGGGAAAGCAATGCTACGCCAGGTCTAACCGCTCGTCACTGTGTGCCGTGTCCATGGAAGAAGAAGAACAACGCTCGGTCTCCTGCAGCTAATGCTTTCGCTTCATAGTCGGTTCAGCAGCATTGAACCCTCCTCATTTTATTTTTTTTTTGTTGGGAAAGCAATGCTACGCCAGGTCTAACCGCTCGTCGCTGTGTGCCGTGTCCGTGGAAGAAGAAGAACGCTCGGTCTCCTGCAGCTAATGCTTTCGCTCCATAGTCCGTTCAGCAGCATTGAACCCTCCTCATTTTATTTTTTTTTTGTTAGGAAAGCAATGCTACGCCAGGTCTAACCGCTCGTCGCTGAGTGCCGTGTCCGTGGAAGAAGAAGAACGCTCGGTCTCCTGCAGCTAATGCTTTCGCTCCATAGTCGGTTCAGGAGCGTTGTACCCTCCTCATTTTATTTTTTTTTCTTGGGAAAGCAATGCTACGCCAGGCCTAAAAGCTCGTCGCTGTGTGCCGTGACCGTGGAAGAAGAAGAACGCTGGGCCTCCTGCAGCTAATGCTTTCACTCCATAGTCGCCTCAGCAGCGTTGAACCCTCATTTTATTTTTTTGTTGCGAAAGCAATGCTACGCCAGGTCTACAAGCTCGTCGCTGGTTGCCGTGTCTGTGGAAGAAGAACGCTCGGTCTCCTGCAGCTAATGCTTTCGCTCCATAGTCGGTTCAGGAGCGTTGAACGCTCATTTTATTTTTTTTTTGTTGGGAAAGCAATGCTACGCCAGGTCTAACCGCTCGTCGCTGTGTGCCGTGTCCGTGGAAGAAGAAGAACGCTTGGTCTCCTGCAGCTAATGCTTTCGCTCCATAGTCGGTTCAGGAGCGTTGAACGCTCATTTTATTTTTTTTTGTTGGGAAAGCAATGCTACGCCAGGTCTAACCGCTCGTCGCTGTGTGCCGTGTCCGTGGAAGAAGAAGAACGCTCGGTCTCCTGCAGCTAATGCTTTCGCTCCATAGTCGGTTCAGCAGCATTGAACCCTCCTAATTTCATTTTTTTTTGTTGTGAAAGCATTAATACGCCAGGTCTAACCGCTCGTTGCTGTGTGCCGTGTCCGTGGAAGAAGAAGAACGCTTGGTCTCCTGCAGCTAATGCTTTCGCTCCACAGTCGGTTCAGGAGCGTTGAACGCTCATTTTATTTTTTTTTGTTGGGAAAGCAATGCTACGCCAGGTCTAACCGCTCGTCACTGTGTGCCGTGTCCGTGGAAGAAGAAGAACAACGCTCGGTCTCCTGCAGCTAATGCTTTCGCTTCATAGTCGGTTCAGCAGCATTGAACCCTCCTCATTTTATTTTTTTTTGTTGGGAAAGCAATGCTACGCCAGGTCTAACCGCTCGTCGCTGTGTGCCGTGTCCGTGGAAGAAGAAGAACGCTCGGTCTCCTGCAGATAATGCTTTCGCTCCATAGTCGGTTCAGGAGCGTTGAACGCTCTTTTTATTATTTTTTTTGTTGGGAAAGCAATGCTACGCCAGGTCTAACGGCTCGTCGCTGTGTGCCGTGTCCGTGGAAGAAGAAGAACGCTCGGTCTCCTGCAGCTAATGCTTTCGCTCCATAGTCCGTTCAGCAGCATTGAACCCTCCTCATTTTATTTTTTTTTGTTAGGAAAGCAATGCTACGCCAGGTCTAACCGCTCGTCGCTGTGTGCCGTGTCCGTGGAAGAAGAAGAACGCTCGGTCTCCTGCAGCTAATGCTTTCGCTCCATAGTCGGTTCAGGAGCATTGTACACTCCTCATTTTATTTTTTTTTTGTTGTGAAAGCAATAATACGCCAGGTCTAACCGCTCGTCGCTGTGTGCCGTGTCCGTGGAAGAAGAAGAACGCTCGGTCTCCTGCAGCTAATGCTTTCGCTCCATAGTCGGTTCAGCAGCGTTGAACGCTCATTTTATTTTTTTTTCTTGGGGAAGCAATGCTACGCCAGGCCTAAAAGCTCGTCGCTGTGTGCCGTGTCCGTGGAAGAAGAAGAACGCTCGGCCTCCTGCAGCTAATGCTTTCACTCCATAGTCGCCTCAGCAGCGTTGAACCCTCATTTTATTTTTTTGTTGCGAAAGCAATGCTACGCCAGGTCTACAAGCTCGTCGCTGGTTGCCGTGTCTGTGGAAGAAGAAGAACGCTCGGTCTCCTGCAGCTAATGCTTTCGCTCCATAGTCGGTTCAGGAGCGTTGAACGCTCATTTTATTTTTTTTTTTTGTTCGGAAAGCAATGCTACGCCAGGTCTAACCGCTCGTCGCTGTGTGCCGTGTCCGTGGAAGAAGAAGAACGCTCGGTCTCCTGCAGCTAATGCTTTCGCTCTATAGTCGGTTCAGCAGCATTGAACCCTCCTAATTTCATTTTTTTTTGTTGTGAAAGCATTAATACGCCAGGTCTAACCGCTCGTCGCTGTGTGCCGTCTCCGTGGAAGAAGAACGCTCGGTCTCCTGCAGCTAATGCTTTCGCTCCACAGTCGGTTCAGGAGCGTTGAGCGCTCATTTTATTTTTTTTTGTTGGGAAAGCAATGCTACGCCAGGTCTAACCGCTCGTCACTGTGTGCCGTGTCCGTGGAAGAAGAAGAACAACGCTCGGTCTCCTGCAGCTAATGCTTTCGCTTCATAGTCGGTTCAGCAGCATTGAACCCTCCTCATTTTATTTTTTTTTTGTTGGGAAAGCAATGCTACGCCAGGTCTAACCGCTCGTCGCTGTGTGCCGTGTCCGTGGAAGAAGATGAACGCTCGGTCTCCTGCAGCTAATGCTTTCGCTCCATAGTCGGTTCAGGAGCGTTGAACGCTCATTTTATTATTTTTTTGTTGGGAAAGCAATGCTACGCCAGGTCTAACCGCTCGTCGCTGTGTGCCGTGTCCGTGGAAGAAGAAGAACGCTCGGTCTCCTGCAGCTAATGCTTTCGCTCCATAGTCCGTTCAGCAGCATTGAACCCTCCTCATTTTATTTTTTTTTGTTAGGAAAGCAATGCTACGCCAGGTCTAACCGCTCGTCGCTGTGTGCCGTGTCCGTGGAAGAAGAAGAACGCTCGGTCTCCTGCAGCTAATGCTTTCGCTCCATAGTCGGTTCAGGAGCGTTGTACCCTCCTCATTTTATTTTTTTTTCTTGGGAAAGCAATGCTACGCCAGGCCTAAAAGCTCGTCGCTGTGTGCCGTGTCCGTGGAAGAAGAAGAACGCTGGGCCTCCTGCAGCTAATGCTTTCACTCCATAGTCGCCTCAGCAGCGTTGAACCCTCATTTTATTTTTTTGTTGCGAAAGCAATGCTACGCCAGGTCTACAAGCTCGTCGCTGGTTGCCGTGTCTGTGGAAGAAGAACGCTCGGTCTCCTGCAGCTAATGCTTTCGCTCCATAGTCGGTTCAGGAGCGTTGAGCGCTCATTTTATTTTTTTTTGTTGGAAAAGCAATGCTACGCCAGGTCTAACCGCTCGTCGCTGTGTGCCGTGTCCGTGGAAGAAGAAGAACGCTTGGTCTCCTGCAGCTAATGCTTTCGCTCCATAGTCGGTTCAGGAGCGTTGAACGCTCATTTTATTTTTTTTTTGTTGGGAAAGCAATGCTACGCCAGGTCTAACCGCTCGTCGCTGTGTGCCGTGTCCGTGGAAGAAGAAGAACGCTCGGTCTCCTGCAGCTAATGCTTTCGCTCCATAGTCGGTTCAGCAGCATTGAACCCTCCTAATTTCATTTTTTTTGTTGTGAAAGCATTAATACGCCAGGTCTAACCGCTCGTCGCTGTGTGCCCTGTCCGTGGAAGAAGAAGAACGCTTGGTCTCCTGCAGCTAATGCTTTCGCTCCACAGTCGGTTCAGGAGCGTTGAACGCTCATTTTATTTTTTTTTGTTGGGAAAGCAATGCTACGCCAGGTCTAACCGCTCGTCACTGTGTGCCGTGTCCGTGGAAGAAGAAGAACAACGCTCGGTCTCCTGCAGCTAATGCTTTCGCTTCATAGTCGGTTCAGCAGCATTGAACCCTCCTCATTTTATTTTTTTTTGTTGGGAAAGCAATGCTACGCCAGGTCTAACCGCTCGTCGCTGTGTGCCGTGTCCGTGGAAGAAGAAGAACGCTCGGTCTCCTGCAGCTAATGCTTTCGCTCCATAGTCGGTTCAGGAGCGTTGAACGCTCATTTTATTATTTTTTTGTTGGGAAAGCAATGCTACGCCAGGTCTAACCGCTCGTCGCTGTGTGCCGTGTCCGTGGAAGAAGAAGAACGCTCGGTCTCCTGCAGCTAATGCTTTCGCTCCATAGTCCGTTCAGCAGCATTGAACCCTCCTCATTTTATTTTTTTTTGTTAGGAAAGCAATGCTACGCCAGGTCTAACCGCTCGTCGCTGTGTGCCGTGTCCGTGGAAGAAGAAGAACGCTCGGTCTCCTGCAGCTAATGCTTTCGCTCCATAGTCGGTTCAGGAGCATTGTACACTCCTCATTTTATTTTTTTTTTTTTGTTGTGAAAGCAATAATACGCCAGGTCTAACCGCTCGTCGCTGTGTGCCGTGTCCGTGGAAGAAGAAGAACGCTCGGTCTCCTGCAGCTAATGCTTTCGCTCCATAGTCGGTTCAGCAGCGTTGAACGCTCATTTTATTTTTTTTTCTTGGGAAAGCAATGCTACGCCAGGCCTAAAAGCTCGTCGCTGTGTGCCGTGTCCGTGGAAGAAGAAGAACGCTCGGCCTCCTGCAGCTAATGCTTTCACTACATAGTCGCCTCAGCAGCGTTGAACCCTCATTTTATTTTTTTGTTGCGAAAGCAATGCTACGCCAGGTCTACAAGCTCGTCGCTGGTTGCCGTGTCTGTGGAAGAAGAAGAACGCTCGGTCTCCTGCAGCTAATGCTTTCGCTCCATAGTCGGTTCAGGAGCGTTGAACGCTCATTTTATTTTTTTTTTGTTGGGAAAGCAATGCTACGCCAGGTCTAACCGCTCGTCGCTGTGTGCCGTGTCCGTGGAAGAAGAACGCTCGGTCTCCTGCAGTTAATGCTTTCGCTCTATAGTCGGTTCAGCAGCATTGAACCCTCCTAATTTCATTTTTTTTTGTTGTGAAAGCATTAATACGCCAGGTCTAACCGCTCGTCGCTGTGTGCCGTCTCCGTGGAAGAAGAACGCTCGGTCTCCTGCAGCTAATGCTTTCGCTCCACAGTCGGTTCAGGAGCGTTGAACGCTCATTTTATTTTTTTTTGTTGGGAAAGCAATGCTACGCCAGGTCTAACCGCTCGTCACTGTGTGCCGTGTCCGTGGAAGAAGAAGAACAACGCTCGGTCTCCTGCAGCTAATGCTTTCGCTTCATAGTCGGTTCAGCAGCATTGAACCCTCCTCATTTTATTTTTTTTTGTTGGGAAAGCAATGCTACGCCAGGTCTAACCGCTCGTCGCTGTGTGCCGTGTCCGTGGAAGAAGATGAACGCTCGGTCTCCTGCAGCTAATGCTTTCGCTCCATAGTCGGTTCAGGAGCGTTGAACGCTCATTTTATTATTTTTTTGTTGGGAAAGCAATGCTACGCCAGGTCTAACCGCTCGTCGCTGTGTGCCGTGTCCGTGGAAGAAGAAGAACGCTCGGTCTCCTGCAGCTAATGCTTTCGCTCCATAGTCCGTTCAGCAGCATTGAACCCTCCTCATTTTATTTTTTTTTGTTAGGAAAGCAATGCTACGCCAGGTCTAACCGCTCGTCGCTGTGTGCCGTGTCCGTGGAAGAAGAAGAACGCTCGGTCTCCTGCAGCTAATGCTTTCGCTCCATAGTCGGTTCAGGAGCGTTGTACCCTCCTCATTTTATTTTTTTTTCTTGGGAAAGCAATGCTACGCCAGGCCTAAAAGCTCGTCGCTGTGTGCCGTGTCCGTGGAAGAAGAAGAACGCTGGGCCTCCTGCAGCTAATGCTTTCACTCCATAGTCGCCTCAGCAGCGTTGAACCCTCATTTTATTTTTTTGTTGCGAAAGCAATGCTACGCCAGGTCTACAAGCTCGTCGCTGGTTGCCGTGTCTGTGGAAGAAGAACGCTCGGTCTCCTGCAGCTAATGCTTTCGCTCCATAGTCGGTTCAGGAGCGTTGAGCGCTCATTTTATTTTTTTTTGTTGGGAAAGCAATGCTACGCCAGGTCTAACCGCTCGTCGCTGTGTGCCGTGTCCGTGGAAGAAGAAGAACGCTTGGTCTCCTGCAGCTAATGCTTTCGCTCCACAGTCGGTTCAGGAGCGTTGAACGCTCATTTTATTTTATTTTTGTTGGGAAAGCAATGCTACGCCAGGTCTAACCGCTCGTCACTGTGTGCCGTGTCCGTGGAAGAAGAAGAACAACGCTCGGTCTCCTGCAGCTAATGCTTTCGCTTCATAGTCGGTTCAGCAGCATTGAACCCTCCTCATTTTATTTTTTTTTTGTTGGGAAAGCAATGCTACGCCAGGTCTAACCACTCGTCGCTGTGTGCCGTGTCCGTGGAAGAAGAAGAACGCTCGGTCTCCTGCAGCTAATGCTTTCGCTCCATAGTCGGTTGAGGAGCGTTGAACGCTCATTTTATTATTTTTTTGTTGGGAAAGCAATGCTACGCCAGGTCTAACCGCTCGTCGCTGTGTGCCGTGTCCGTGGAAGAAGAACGCTCGGTCTCCTGCAGCTAATGCTTTCGCTCCATAGTCCGTTCAGCAGCATTGAACCCTCCTCATTTTATTTTTTTTTGTTAGGAAAGCAATGCTACGCCAGGTCTAACCGCTCGTCGCTGTGTGCCGTGTCCGTGGAAGAAGAAGAACGCTCGGTCTCCTGCAGCTAATGCTTTCGCTCCATAGTCGGTTCAGGAGCGTTGTACCCTCCTCATTTTATTTTTTTTTCTTGGGAAAGCAATGCTACGCCAGGCCTAAAAGCTCGTCGCTGTGTGCCGTGTCCGTGGAAGAAGAAGAACGCTGGGCCTCCTGCAGCTAATGCTTTCACTCCATAGTCGCCTCAGCAGCGTTGAACCCTCATTTTATTTTTTTGTTGCGAAAGCAATGCTACGCCAGGTCTACAAGCTCGTCGCTGGTTGCCGTGTCTGTGGAAGAAGAACGCTCGGTCTCCTGCAGCTAATGCTTTCGCTCCATAGTCGGTTCAGGAGCGTTGAGCGCTCATTTTATTTTTTTTTGTTGGAAAAGCAATGCTACGCCAGGTCTAACCGCTCGTCGCTGTGTGCCGTGTCCGTGGAAGAAGAAGAACGCTTGGTCTCCTGCAGCTAATGCTTTCGCTCCATAGTCGGTTCAGGAGCGTTGAACGCTCATTTTATTTTTTTTTTGTTGGGAAAGCAATGCTACGCCAGGTCTAACCGCTCGTCGCTGTGTGCCGTGTCCGTGGAAGAAGAAGAACGCTCGGTCTCCTGCAGCTAATGCTTTCGCTCCATAGTCGGTTCAGCAGCATTGAACCCTCCTAATTTCATTTTTTTTGTTGTGAAAGCATTAATACGCCAGGTCTAACCGCTCGTCGCTGTGTGCCCTGTCCGTGGAAGAAGAAGAACGCTTGGTCTCCTGCAGCTAATGCTTTCGCTCCACAGTCGGTTCAGGAGCGTTGAACGCTCATTTTATTTTTTTTTGTTGGGAAAGCAATGCTACGCCAGGTCTAACCGCTCGTCACTGTGTGCCGTGTCCGTGGAAGAAGAAGAACAACGCTCGGTCTCCTGCAGCTAATGCTTTCGCTTCATAGTCGGTTCAGCAGCATTGAACCCTCCTCATTTTATTTTTTTTTGTTGGGAAAGCAATGCTACGCCAGGTCTAACCGCTCGTCGCTGTGTGCCGTGTCCGTGGAAGAAGAAGAACGCTCGGTCTCCTGCAGCTAATGCTTTCGCTCCATAGTCGGTTCAGGAGCGTTGAACGCTCATTTTATTATTTTTTTGTTGGGAAAGCAATGCTACGCCAGGTCTAACCGCTCGTCGCTGTGTGCCGTGTCCGTGGAAGAAGAAGAACGCTCGGTCTCCTGCAGCTAATGCTTTCGCTCCACAGTCGGTTCAGGAGCGTTGAACGCTCATTTTATTTTATTTTTGTTGGGAAAGCAATGCTACGCCAGGTCTAACCGCTCGTCACTGTGTGCCGTGTCCGTGGAAGAAGAAGAACAACGCTCGGTCTCCTGCAGCTAATGCTTTCGCTTCATAGTCGGTTCAGCAGCATTGAACCCTCCTCATTTTATTTTTTTTTTGTTGGGAAAGCAATGCTACGCCAGGTCTAACCGCTCGTCGCTGTGTGCCGTGTCCGTGGAAGAAGAAGAACGCTCGGTCTCCTGCAGCTAATGCTTTCGCTCCATAGTCGGTTCAGGAGCGTTGAACGCTCATTTTATTATTTTTTTGTTGGGAAAGCAATGCTACGCCAGGTCTAACCGCTCGTCGCTGTGTGCCGTGTCCGTGGAAGAAGAACGCTCGGTCTCCTGCAGCTAATGCTTTCGCTCCATAGTCCGTTCAGCAGCATTGAACCCTCCTCATTTTATTTTTTTTTGTTAGGAAAGCAATGCTACGCCAGGTCTAACCGCTCGTCGCTGTGTGCCGTGTCCGTGGAAGAAGAAGAACGCTCGGTCTCCTGCAGCTAATGCTTTCACTCCATAGTCGGTTCAGGAGCGTTGTACACTCCTCATTTTATTTTTTTTTGTTGTGAAAGCAATAATACGCCAGGTCTAACCGCTCGTCGCTGTGTGCCGTGTCCGTGGAAGAAGAAGAACGCTCGGTCTCCTGCAGCTAATGCTTTCGCTCCATAGTCGGTTCAGCAGCGTTGAACGCTCATTTTATTTTTTTTTCTTGGGAAAGCAATGCTACGCCAGGCCTAAAAGCTCGTCGCTGTGTGCCGTGTCCGTGGAAGAAGAAGAACGCTCGGCCTCCTGCAGCTAATGCTTTCACTCCATAGTCGCCTCAGCAGCGTTGAACCCTCATTTTATTTTTTTGTTGCGAAAGCAATGCTACGCCAGGTCTACAAGCTCGTCGCTGGTTGCCGTGTCTGTGGAAGAAGAAGAACGCTCGGTCTCCTGCAGCTAATGCTTTCGCTCCATAGTCGGTTCAGGAGCGTTGAACGCTCATTTTATTTTTTTTTTTGTTGGGAAAGCAATGCTACGCCAGGTCTAACCACTCGTCGCTGTGTGCCGTGTCCGTGGAAGAAGAAGAACGCTTGGTCTCCTGCAGCTAATGCTTTCGCTCCATAGTCGGTTCAGGAGCGTTGAACGCTCATTTTATTTTTTTTGTTGGGAAAGCAATGCTACGCCAGGTCTAACCGCTCGTCACTGTGTGCCGTGTCCGTGGAAGAAGAAGAACAACGCTCGGTCTCCTGCAGCTAATGCTTTCGCTTCATAGTCGGTTCAGCAGCATTGAACCCTCCTCATTTTATTTTTTTTGTTGGGAAAGCAATGCTACGCCAGGTCTAACCGCTCGTAGCTGTGTGCCGTGTCCGTGGAAGAAGAACGCTCGGTCTCCTGCAGCTAATGCTTTCGCTCCATAGTCGGTTCAGGAGCGTTGAACGCTCATTTTATTATTTTTTTGTTGGGAAAGCAATGCTACGCCAGGTCTAACCGCTCGTCGCTGTGTGCCGTGTCCGTGGAAGAAGAAGAACGCTCGGTCTCCTGCAGCTAATGCTTTCGCTCCATAGTCCGTTCAGCAGCATTGAACCCTCCTCATTTTATTTTTTTTTTTTGTTAGGAAAGCAATGCTACGCCAGGTCTAACCGCTCGTCGCCTTGTGCCGTGTCCGTGGAAGAAGAAGAACGCTCGGTCTCCTGCAGCTAATGCTTTCGCTCCATAGTCGGTTCAGGAGCGTTGTACACTCCTCATTTTATTTTTTTTTTGTTGTGAAAGCAATAATACGCCAGGTCTAACCGCTCGTCCCTGTGTGCCGTGTCCGTGGAAGAAGAAGAACGCTCGGTCTCCTGCAGCTAATGCTTTCGCTCCATAGTCGGTTCAGCAGCGTTGAACGCTCATTTTATTTTTTTTTCTTGGGAAAGCAATGCTACGCCAGGCCTAAAAGCTCGTCGCTGTGTGCCGTGTCCGTGGAAGAAGAAGAACGCTCGGCCTCCTGCAGCTAATGCTTTCACTCCATAGTCGCCTCAGCAGCGTTGAACCCTCATTTTATTTTTTTGTTGCGAAAGCAATGCTACGCCAGGTCTACAAGCTCGTCGCTGGTTGCCGTGTCTGTGGAAGAAGAAGAACGCTCGGTCTCCTGCAGCTAATGCTTTCGCTCCATAGTCGGTTCAGGAGCATTGAACCCTCCTAATTTCATTTTTTTTTGTTGTGAAAGCATTAATACGCCAGGTCTAACCGCTCGTCGCTGTGTGCCGTCTCCGTGGAAGAAGAACGCTCGGTCTCCTGCAGCTAATGCTTTCGCTCCATAGTCGGTTCAGCAGCGTTGAACGCTCATTTTATTTTTTTTCTTGGGAAAGCAATGCTACGCCAGGTCTAACCGCTCGTCGCTGTGTGCCGTGTCCGTGGAAGAAGAAGAACGCTCGGTCTCCTGCAGCTAATGCTTTCGCTCCATAGTCCGTTCAGCAGCATTGAACCCTCCTCATTTTATTTTTTTTTTGTTAGGAAAGCAATGCTACGCCTGGTCTAACCGCTCGTCGCTGTGTGCCGTGTCCGTGGAAGAAGAAGAACGCTCGGTCTCCTGCAGCTAATGCTTTCGCTCCATAGTCGGTTCAGGAGCATTGTACTCTCCTCATTTTATTTTTTTTTGTTGTGAAAGCAATAATACGCCAGGTCTAACCGCTCGTCGCTGTGTGCCGTGTCCGTGGAAGAAGAAGAACGCTCGGTCTCCTGCAGCTAATGCTTTCGCTCCATAGTCGGTTCAGCAGCGTTGAACGCTCATTTTATTTTTTTTCTTGGGAAAGCAATGCTACGCCAGGCCTAAAAGCTCGTCGCTGTGTGCCGTGTCCGTGGAAGAAGAAGAACGCTCGGCCTCCTGCAGCTAATGCTTTCACTCCATAGTCGCCTCAGCAGCGTTGAACCCTCATTTTATTTTTTTTTGTTGCGAAAGCAATGCTACGCCAGGTCTACAAGCTCGTCGCTGGTTGCCGTGTCTGTGGAAGAAGAACGCTCGGTCTCCTGCAGCTAATGCTTTCGCTCCATAGTCGGTTCAGGAGCGTTGAACGCTCATTTTAATTTTTTTTTGTTGGGAAAGCAATGCTACGCCAGGTCTAACCGCTCGTCGCTGTGTGCCGTGTCCGTGGAAGAAGAACGCTCGGTCTCCTGCAGCTAATGCTTTCGCACCATACTCGGTTCAGCAGCATTGAACCCTCCTAATTTTATATTTTTGTTGTGAAAGCATTAATACGCCAGGTCTAACCGCTCGTCGCTGTGTGCCGTGCCCGTGGAAGAAGACGAACGCTCGGTCTCCTGCAGCTAATGCTTTCGCTCCATATTCGGTTCAGCAGCATTGAACCCTCCTCATTTTATTTTTTTTATTGTGAAAGCAATAATGCACCAGGTCTAACCGCTCGTTGCTGTGTGCCGTGTCCGTGGAAGAAGAAGAACGCTCGGTCTCCTGCAGCTAATGCTCTCGCTCCATAGTCTGTTCAGCAGCATTGAACCCTCCTCATTTTATTTTTTTTTGTTGGGAAAGCAATGCTACGCCAGGTCTAACCGCTCGTCGCTGTGTGCCGTGTCCGTGGAAGAAGAAGAACGCTCGGTCTCCTGCAGCTAATGCTTTCGCTCCATAGTCGGTTCAGGAGCGTTGAACGCTCATTTTATTTTTTTTTTTTGTTGGGAAAGCAATGCTACGCCAGGTCTAACCGCTCGTCGCTGTGTGCCGTGTCCGTGGAAGAAGAAGAACGCTTGGTCTCCTGCAGCTAATGCTTTCGCTCCACAGTCGGTTCAGGAGCGTTGAACGCTCATTTTATTTTTTTTTGTTAGGAAAGCAATGCTACGCCAGGTCTAACCGCTCGTCACTGTGTGCCGTGTCCGTGGAAGAAGAAGAACGCTCGGTCTCCTGCAGCTAATGCTTTCGCTCCATAGTCGGTTCAGGAGCGTTGAACCCTCCTCATTTTATTTTTTTTTGTTGTGAAAGCATTAATACGCCAGGTCTAACCGCTCGTCGCTGTGTGCCGTGTCCGTGGAAGAAGAAGAACGCTCGGTCTCCTGCAGCTAATGCTTTCGCTCCATAGTCGGTTCAGCAGCATTGAACCCTCCTAATTGTATTTTTTTGTTGTTGTGAAAGCATTAATACGCCAGGTCTAACCGCTCGTCGCTGTATGCCGTGTCCGTGGAAGAAGAAGAACACTCGGTCTCCTGCAGCTAATGCTTTCGCTCCATAGTCGGTTCAGCAGCATTGAACCCTCCTCATTTTATTTTTTTTTGTTGGGAAAGCAATGCTACGCCAGGTCTAACCGCTCGTCGCTGTGTGCCGTGTCCGTGGAAGAAGAACGCTCGGCCTCCTGCAGCTAATGCTTTCACTCTATAGTCGCCTCAGCAGCGTTGAACCCTCATTTTATTTTTTTGTTGCGAAAGGAATGCTACGCCAGGTCTAAAAGCTCGTCGCTGTGTGCCGTGTCTATGGAAGAAGAAGAACGCTCGGTCTCCTGCAGCTAATGATTTCGCTCCATAGTCGGTTCAGCAGCATTGAACCCTCCTAATTTTATTTTTTTTGTTGTGAAAGCATTAATACGCCAGGTCTAACCGCTCGTCGCTGTGTGCCGTGTCCGTGGAAGAAGAAGAACGCTCGGTCTCCTGCAGCTAATGCTTTCGCTCCATAGTCTGTTCAGCAGCATTGAACCCTCCTAATTTTATTTTTTTTTGTTGTGAATGCATTAATACGCCAGGTCTAACCGCTCGTCGCTGTGTGCCGTGTCCGTGGAAGAAGACGAACGCTCGGTCTCCTGCAGCTAATGCTTTCGCTCCATAGTCGGTTCAGGAGCGTTCAACGCTCATTTTATTTTTTTTTTGTTGGGAAAGCAATGCTACGTCAGGTCTAACCGCTCGTCGCTGTGTGCCGTGTCCGTGGAAGAAGAAGAACGCTCGGTCTCCTGCAGCTAATGCTTTCGCTCCATAGTCTGTTCAGCAGCATTGAACCCTCCTAATTTTATTTTTTTTGTTGTGAAAGCATTAATACGCCAGGTCTAACCGCTCGTCGCTGTGTGCCGTGTCCGTGGAAGAAGACGAACGCTCGGTCTCCTGCAGCTAATGCTTTCGCTCCATAGTCGGTTCAGCAGCATTGAACCCTCCTCATTTTATTTTTTTTTGTTGTGAAAGCAATAATACGCCAGGTCTAACCGCTCGTCCCTGTGTGCCGTGTCCGTGGAAGAAGAAGAACGCTCAGTCTCCTGCAGCTAATGCTTTCGCTCCATAGTCGGTTCAACAGCATTGAACCCTCCTAATTTTATTTTTTTTTTGTTGTGAAAGCATTAATACGCCAGGTCTAACCGCTCGTCGCTGTGTGCCGTGTCCGTGGAAGAAGAAGAACGCTCGGTCTCCTGCAGCTATTCTTTCGCTCCATAGTCGGTTCAGCAGCATTGAACCCTCCTAATTTTATTTTTTTTTGTTGGGAAAGCAATGCTACGCCAGGTCTAACCGCTCGTCGCTGTGGGCCGTGTCCGTGGAAGAAGAACGCTCGGCCTCCTGCAGCTAATGCTTTCACTCCATAGTCGCCTCAGCAGCGTTGAACCCTCATTTTATTTTTTTGTTGCGAAAGGAATGCTACGCCAGGTCTAAAAGCTCGTCGCTGTGTGCCGTGTCAATGGAAGAAGAAGAACGCTCGGTCTCCTGCAGCTAATGCTTTCGCTCCATAGTCGGTTCAGGAGCGTTGAACGCTCATTTTATTTTTTTTTTGTTGGGAAAGCAATGCTACGCCAGGTCTAACCGCTCGTCGCTGTGTGCCGTGTCCGTGGAAGAAGAAGAACGCTCAGTCTCCTGCAGCTAATGCTTTCGCTCCATAGTCGGTTCAGCAGCATTGAACCCTCCTCATTTTATTTTTTTTTTGTTGGGAAAGCAATGCTACGCCAGGTCTAACCGCTCGTCGCTGTGTGCCGTGTCCGTGGAAGAAGAAGAACGCTCGGTCTCCTGCAGCTAATGCTTTCGCTCCATAGTCGGTTCAGGAGCGTTGAACGCTCATTTTATTTTTTTTTTGTTGGGAAAGCAATGCTACGCCAGGTCTAACCGCCCGTCGCTGTGTGCCGTGTCCGTGGAAGAAGAAGAACGCTCGGTCTCCTGCAGCTAATGCTTTCGCTCCATAGTCGGTTCAGCAGCATTGAACCCTCCTAATTTTATTTTTTTTTTGTTGTGAATGCATTAATACGCCATGTCTAACCACTCGTAGCTGTGTGCCGTGCCCGTGGAAGAAGAAGAACGCTCGGTCTCCTGCAGCTAATGCTTTCGCCCCATAGTCGGTTCAGCAGCATTGAACCCTCCTCATTTTACTTTTGTTTTGTTGGGAAAGCAATGCTACGCCAGGTCTAACCGCTCGTCGCTGTGTGCCGTGTCCGTGGAAGAAGAACGCTCGGTCTCCTGCAGCTAATGCTTTCGCTCCATAGTCGGTTCAGCAGCATTGAACCCTCCTAATTTCATTTTTTTTTGTTGTGAAAGCAATAATACGCCAGGTCTAACCGCTCGTCGCTGTGTGCCGTGTCCGTGGAAGAAGAAGAACGCTCGGTCTCCTGCAGCTAATGCTTTCGCTCCATAGTCGGTTCAGCAGCGTTGAACGCTCATTTTATTTTTTTTTCTTGGGAAAGCAATGCTACGCCAGGCCTAAAAGCTCGTCGCTGTGTGACGTGTCCGTGGAAGAAGAAGAACACTCGGCCTCCTGCAGCTAATGCTTTCACTCCATAGTCGCCTCAGCAGCGTTGAACCCTCATTTTATTTTTTTGTTGCGAAAGCAATGCTACGCCAGGTCTACAAGCTCGTCGCTGGTTGCCGTGTCTGTGGAAGAAGAAGAACGCTCGGTCTCCTGCAGCTAATGCTTTCGCTCCATAGTCGGTTCAGGAGCGTTGAACGCTCATTTTATTTTTTTTTTTGTTGGGAAAGCAATGCTACGCCAGGTCTAACCGCTCGTCGCTGTGTGCCGTGTCCGTGGAAGAAGAACGCTCGGTCTCCTGCAGCTAATGCTTTCGCACCATACTCGGTTCAGCAGCATTGAACCCTCCTAATTTTATTTTTTTTGTTGTGAAAGCATTAATACGCCAGGTCTAACCGCTCGTCGCTGTGTGCCGTGCCCGTGGAAGAAGACGAACGCTCGGTCTCCTGCAGCTAATGCTTTCGCTCCATAGTCGGTTCAGCAGCATTGAACCCTCCTTATTTTATTTTTTTTGTTGTGAAAGCAATAATGCACCAGGTCTAACCGCTCGTTGCTGTGTGCCGTGTCCGTGGAAGAAGAACGCTCGGTCTCCTGCAGCTGATGCTCTCGCTCCATAGTCGGTTCAGCAGCATTGAACCCTCCTCATTTTATTTTTTTTTGTTGGGAAAGCAATGCTACGCCAGGTCTAACCGCTCGTCGCTGTGTGCCGTGTCCGTGGAAGAAGAAGAACGCTCGGTCTCCTGCAGCTAATGCTTTCGCTCCACAGTTGGTTCAGGAGCGTTGAACGCTCATTTTATTTTTTTTTTGTTGGGAAAGCAATGCTACGCCAGGTCTAACCGCTCGTCACTGTGTGCCGTGTCCGTGGAAGAAGAAGAACGCTCGGTCTCCTGCAGCTAATGCTTTCGCTCCATAGTCGGTTCAGGAGCGTTGAATGCTCATTTTATTTTTTTTTTGTTGGGAAAGCAATGCTACGCCAGGTCTAACCGCTCGTCGCTGTGTGCCGTGTCCGTGGAAGAAGAAGAACGCTCGGTCTCCGGCAGCTAATGCTTTCGCTCCATAGTCGGTTCAGCAGCATTGAACCCTCCTCATTTTATTTTTTTTTTTGTTGTGAAAGCATTAATACGCCAGGTCTAACCGCTCTTCGCTGTGTGCCGTGTCCGTGGAAGAAGAAGAAGGCTCGGTCTCCTGCAGCTAATGCTTTCGCTCCATAGTCGGTTCAGCAGCATTGAACCCTCCTAATTTTATTTTTTTTTTGTTCTGAAAGCATTAATACGCCAGGTCTAACGGCTCGTCGCTGTGTGCCGTGTCCGTGGAAGAAGAACACTCGGTCTCCTGCAGCTAATGCTTTCGCTCCATAGTCGGTTCAGCAGCATTGAACCCTCCTCATTTTATTTTTTTTTCTTGGGAAAGCAATGCTACGCCAGGTCTAACCGCTCGTCGCTGTGTGCCGTGTCCGTGGAAGAAGAACGCTCGGCCTCCTGCAGCTAATGCTTTCACTCCATAGTCGCCTCAGCAGCGTTGAACCCTCATTTTATTTTTTTGTTGCGAAAGGAATGCTACGCCAGGTCTAAAAGCTCGTCGCTGTGTGCCGTGTCTGTGGAAGAAGAAGAACGCTCGGTCTACTGCAGCTAATGCTTTCGCTCCATAGTCGGTTCAGGAGCGTTGAACGCTCATTTTATTTTTTTTTTTGTTGGGAAAGCAATGCTACGCCAGGTCTAACCGCTCGTCGCTGTGTGCCGTGTCCGTGGAAGAAGAAGAACGCTCGGTCTCCTGCAGCTAATGCTTTCGCTCCATAGTCGGTTCAGCAGCATTGAACCCTCCTTATTTTATTTTTTTTTTTTTGTTGTGAAAGCATTAATACGCCAGGTCTAACCGCTCGTCGCTGTGTGCCGTGTCCGTGGAAGAAGAGGAACGCTCGGTCTCCTGCAGCTAATGCTTTCGCTCCATAGTCGGTTCAGGAGCGTTCAACGCTCATTTTATTTATTTTTTGTTGGGAAAGCAATGCTACGCCAGGTCTAACCGCTCGTCGCTGTGTGCCGTGTCCGTGGAAGAAGAAGAACGCTCGGTCTCCTGCAGCTAATGCTTTCGCTCCATAGTCTGTTCAGCAGCATTGAACCCTCCTAATTTTATTTTTTTTGTTGTGAAAGCATTAATACGCCAGGTCTAACCGCTCGTCGCTGTGTGCCGTGTCCGCGGAAGAAGACGAACGCTCGGTCTCCTGCAGCTTATGCTTTCGCTCCATAGTCGATTCAGCAGCATTGAACCCTCCTCATTTTATTTTTTTTGTTGTGAAAGCAATAATACGCCAGGTCTAACCGCTCGTCCCTGTGTGCCGTGTCCGTGGAAGAAGAAGAACGCTCAGTCTCCTGCAGCTAATGCTTTCGCTCCATAGTCGGTTCAGCAGCATTGAACCCTCCTAATTTTATTTTTTTTTTTTGTTGTGAAAGCATTAATACGCCAGGTCTAACCGCTCGTCGCTGTGTGCCGTGTCCGTGGAAGAAGAAGAACGCTCGGTCTCCTGCAGCTAATGCTTTCGCTCCATAGTCGGTTCAGCAGCATTGAACCCTCCTAATTTTATTTTTTTTGTTGGGAAAGCAATGCTACGCCAGGTCTAACCGCTCGTCGCTGTGTGCCGTGTCAATGGAAGAAGAAGAACGCTCGGTCTCCTGCAGCTAATGCTTTCGCTCCATAGTCGGTTCAGGAGCGTTGAATGCTCATTTTATTTTTTTTTGTTGGGAAAGCAATGCTATGCCAGGTCTAACCGCTCGTCGCTGTGTGCCGTGTCCGTGGAAGAAGAAGAACGCTCAGTCTCCTGCAGCTAATGCTTTCGCTCCATAGTCGGTTCAGCAGCATTGAACCCTCCTCATTTTATTTTTTTTTTGTTGGGAAAGCAATGCTACGCCAGGTCTAACCGCTCGTCGCTGTGTGCCGTGTCCGTGGAAGAAGAAGAACGCTCGGTCTCCTGCAGCTAATGCTTTCGCTCCATAGTCGGTTCAGGAGCGTTGAACGCTCATTTTATTTTTTTTTGTTGGGAAAGCAATGCTACGCCAGGTCTAACCGCCCGTCGCTGTGTGCCGTGTCCGTGGAAGAAGAAGAACGCTCGGTCTCCTGCAGCTAATGCTTTCGCCCCATAGTCGGTTCAGCAGCATTGAACCCTCCTCATTTTACTTTTGTTTTGTTGGGAAAGCAATGCTACGCCAGGTCTAACCGCTCGTCGCTGTGTGCCGTGTCCGTGGAAGAAGAACGCTCGGTCTCCTGCAGCTAATGCTTTCGCTCCATAGTCGGTTCAGCAGCATTGAACCCTCCTAATTTCATTTTTTTTGTTGTGAAAGCATTAATACGCCAGGTCTAACCGCTCGTCGCTGTGTGCCGTGTCCGTGGAAGAAGAACGCCCGGTCTCCTGCAGCTAATGCTTTCGCTCCATAGTCGGTTCAGCAGCATTGAACCCTCCTCATTTTAATTTTTTTTGTTGGGAAAGCAATGCTACGCCAGGTCTAACCGCTCGTCGCTGTGTGCCGTGTCCGTGGAAGAAGAAGAACGCTTGGTCTCCTGCAGCTAATGCTTTCGCTCCATAGTCGGTTCAGGAGCGTTGAACGCTCATTTTATTTTTTTTTGTTGGGAAAGCAATGCTACGCCAGGTCTAACCGCTCGTCGCTGTGTGCCGTGTCCGTGGAAGAAGAAGAACGCTCGGTCTCCTGCAGCTAATGCTTTCGCTCCATAGTCGGTTCAGCAGCATTGAACCCTCCTAATTTCATTTTTTTTTGTTGTGAAAGCATTAATACGCCAGGTCTAACCGCTCGTCGCTGTGTGCCGTGTCCGTGGAAGAAGAACGCTCGGTCTCCTGCAGCTAATGCTTTCGCTCCATAGTCGGTTCAGCAGCATTGAACCCTCCTCATTTTATTTTTTTTTTGTTGGGAAAGCAATGCTACGTCAGGTCTAACCGCTCGTCGCTGTGTGCCGTGTCCGTGGAAGAAGAAGAACGCTTGGTCTCCTGCAGCTAATGCTTTCGCTCCACAGTCGGTTCAGGAGCGTTGAACGCTCATTTTATTTTTTTTTTGTTGGGAAAGCAATGCTACGCCAGGTCTAACCGCTCGTCGCTGTGTGCCGTGTCCGTGGAAGAAGAAGAACGCTCGGTCTCCTGCAGCTAATGCTTTCGCTCCATAGTCCGTTCAGCAGCATTGAACCCTCCTCATTTTATTTTTTTTTTGTTGTGAAAGCATTAATACGCCAGGTCTAACCGCTCGTCGCTGTGTGCCGTGTCCGTGGAAGAAGAAGAACGCTCGGTCTCCTGCAGCTAATGCTTTCGCTCCATAGTCGGTTCAGCAGCATTGAACCCTCCTAATTGTATTTTTTTGTTGTTGTGAAAGCATTAATACGCCAGGTCTAACCGCTCGTCGCTGTGTGCCGTGTCCGTGGAAGAAGAACACTCGGTCTCCTGCAGCTAATGCTTTCGCTCCATAGTCGGTTCAGCAGCATTGAACCCTCCTCATTTTATTTTTTTTTTGTTGGGAAAGCAATGCTACGCCAGGTCTAACCGCTCGTCGCTGTGTGCCGTGTCCGTGGAAGAAGAACGCTCGGCCTCCTGCAGCTAATGCTTTCACTCCATAGTCGCCTCAGCAGCGTTGAACCCTCATTTTATTTTTTTGTTGCGAAAGGAATGCTACGCGAGGTCTAAAAGCTCGTCGCTGTGTGCCGTGTCTATGGAAGAAGAAGAACGCTCGGTCTCCTGCAGCTAATGCTTTCGCTCCATAGTCGGTTCAGCAGCATTGAACCCTCCTAATTTTATTTTTTTTGTTGTGAAAGCATTAATATGCCAGGTCTAACCGCTCGTCGCTGTGTGCCGTGTCCGTGGAAGAAGACGAACGCTCGGTCTCCTGCAGCTAATGCTTTCGCTCCATAGTCGGTTCAGCAGCATTGAACCCTCCTCATTTTATTTTTTTTTGTTGTGAAAGCAATAATACGCCAGGTCTAACCGCTCGTCCCTGTGTGCCGTGTCCGTGGAAGAAGAAGAACGCTCAGTCTCCTGCAGCTGATGCTTTCGCTCCATAGTCGGTTCAGCAGCATTGAACCCTCCTAATTTTATTTTTTTTTTTGTTGTGAAAGCATTAATACGCCAGGTCTAACCGCTCGTCGCTGTGTGCCGTGTCCGTGGAAGAAGAAGAACGCTCGGTCTCCTGCAGCTAATGCTTTCGCTCCATAGTCGGTTCAGCAGCATTGAACCCTCCTAATTTTATTTTTTTTTTGTTGGGAAAGCAATGCTACGCCAGGTCTAACCGCTCGTCGCTGTGTGCCGTGTCCGTGGAAGAAGAACGCTCGGCCTCCTGCAGCTAATGCTTTCACTCCATAGTCGCCTCAGCAGCGTTGAACCCTCATTTTATTTTTTTGTTGCGAAAGGAATGCTACGCCAGGTCTAAAAGCTCGTCGCTGTGTGCCGTGTCAATGGAAGAAGAAGAACGCTCGGTCTCCTGCAGCTAATGCTTTCGCTCCATAGTCGGTTCAGGAGCGTTGAACGCTCATTTTATTTTTTTTTTGTTGGGAAAGCAATGCTACGCCAGGTCTAACCGCTCGTCGCTGTGTGGCGTGTCCGTGGAAGAAGAAGAACGCTCAGTCTACTGCAGCTAATGCTTTCGCTCCATAGTCGGTTCAGCAGCATTGAACCCTCCTCATTTTATTTTTTTTTGTTGGGAAAGCAATGCTACGCCAGGTCTAACCGCTCGTCGCTGTGTGCCGTGTCCGTGGAAGAAGAAGAACGCTCGGTCTCCTGCAGCTAATGCTTTCGCTCCATAGTCGGTTCAGGAGCGTTGAACGCTCATTTTATTTTTTTTTTGTTGGGAAAGCAATGCTACGCCAGGTCTAACCGCCCGTCGCTGTGTGCCGTGTCCGTGGAAGAAGAAGAACGCTCGGTCTCCTGCAGCTAATGCTTTCGCTCCATAGTCGGTTCAGCAGCATTGAACCCTCCTAATTTTATTTTTTTTTTTGTTGTGAATGCATTAATACGCCAGGTCTAACCGCTCGTCGCTCTGTGCCGTGTCCGTGGAAGAAGAACGCTCGGTCTCCTGCAGCTAATGCTTTCGCTCCATAGTCGGTTCAGCAGCATTGAACACTCCTAATTTCATTTTTTTTTGTTGTGAAAGCAATAATACGCCAGGTCTAACCGCTCGTCGCTGTGTGCCGTGTCCGTGGAAGAAGAAGAACGCTCGGTCTCCTGCAGCTAATGCTTTCGCTCCATAGTCGGTTCAGCAGCGTTGAACGCTCATTTTATTTTTTTTTCTTGGGAAAGCAATGCTACGCTAGGCCTAAAAGCTCGTCGCTGTGTGACGTGTCCGTGGAAGAAGAAGAACACTCGGCCTCCTGCAGCTAATGCTTTCACTCCATAGTCGCCTCAGCAGCGTTGAACCCTCATTTTATTTTTTTGTTGCGAAAGCAATGCTACGCCAGGTCTACAAGCTCGTCGCTGGTTGCCGTGTCTGTGGAAGAAGAAGAACGCTCGGTCTCCTGCAGCTAATGCTTTCGCTCCATAGTCGGTTCAGGAGCGTTGAACGCTCATTTTATTTTTTTTTTGTTGGGAAAGCAATGCTACGCCAGGTCTAACCGCTCGTCGCTGTGTGCCGTTTCCGTGGAAGAAGAACGCTCGGTCTCCTGCAGCTAATGCTTTCGCACCATACTCGGTTCAGCAGCATTGAACCCTCCTAATTTTATTTTTTTTGTTGTGAAAGCATTAATACGCCAGGTCTAACCGCTCGTCGCTGTGTGCCGTGCCCGTGGAAGAAGACGAACGCTCGGTCTCCTGCAGCTAATGCTTTCGCTCCATAGTCGGTTCAGCAGCATTGAACCCTCCTCATTTTATTTTTTTTGTTGTGAAAGCAATAATGCACCAGGTCTAACCGCTCGTTGCTGTGTGCCGTGTCCGTGGAAGAAGAAGAACGCTCGGTCTCCTGCAGCTAATGCTCTCGCTCCATAGTCGGTTCAGCAGCATTGAACCCTCCTCATTTTATTTTTTTTGTTGGGAAAGCAATGCTACGCCAGGTCTAACCGCTCGTCGCTGTGTGCCGTGTCCGTGGAAGAAGAAGAACGCTCGGTCTCCTGCAGCTAATGCTTTCGCTCCATAGTCGGTTCAGGAGCGTTGAACGCTCATTTTATTTTTTTTTTTGTTGGGAAAGCAATGCTACGCCAGGTCTAACCGCTCGTCGCTGTGTGCCGTGTCCGTGGAAGAAGAAGAACGCTCGGTCTCCTGCAGCTAATGCTTTCGCTCCATAGTCGGTTCAGCAGCATTGAACCCTCCTCATTTTATTTTTTTTTGTTGTGAAAGCATTAATACGCCAGGTCTAACCGCTCGTCGCTGTGTGCCGTGTCCGTGAAGAAGAAGAACGCTCGGTCTCCTGCAGCTAATGCTTTCGCTCCATAGTCGGTTCAGCAGGATTGAACCCTCCTAATTTTATTTTTTTTTTGTTGTGAAAGCATTAATACGCCAGGTCTAACCGCTCGTCGCTGTGTGCAGTGTCCGTGGAAGATGAAAACTCGGTCTCCTGCAGCTAATGCTTTCGCTCCATAGTCGGTTCAGCAGCATTGAACCCTCCTCATTTTATTTTTTTTTGTTGGGAAAGCAATGCTACGCCAGGTCTAACCGCTCGTCGCTGTGTGCCGTGTCCGTGGAAGAAGAACGCTCGGCCTCCTGCAGCTAATGCTTTCACTCCATAGTCGCCTCAGCAGCGTTGAACCCTCATTTTATTTTTTTGTTGCGAAAGGAATGCTACGCCAGGTCTAAAAGCTCGTCGCTGTGTGCCGTGTCTGTGGAAGAAGAAGAACGCTCGGTCTCTTGCAGCTAATGCTTTCGCTCCATAGTCGGTTCAGCAGCATTGAACCCTCCTAATTTTATTTTTTTTGTTGTGAAAGCATTAATACGCCAGGTCTAACCGCTCGTCGCTGTGTGCCGTGTCCGTGGAAGAAGAAGAACACTCGGTCTCCTGCAGCTAATGCTTTCGCTCCATAGTCTGTTCAGCAGCATTGAACCCTCCTAATTTTATTTTTTTTGTTGTGAAAGCATTAATACGCCAGGTCTAACCGCTCGTCGCTGTGTGCCGTGTGCGTGGAAGAAGACGAACGCTCGGTCTCCTGCAGCTAATGCTTTCGCTGCATAGTCGGTTCAGGAGCGTTGAACGCTCATTTTATTTTTTTTTTTTTGTTGGGAAAGCAATGCTACGCCAGGTCTAACCGCCCGTCGCTGTGTGCCGTGTCCGTGGAAGAAGAAGAACGCTCGGTCTCCTGCAGCTAATGCTTTCGCTCCATAGTCGGTTCAGCAGCATTGAACCCTCCTAATTTTATTTTTTTTTTTGTTGTGAAAGCATTAATACGCCAGGTCTAACCGCTCGTCGCTGTGTGCCGTGCCCGTGGAAGAAGAAGAACGCTCGGTCTCCTGCAGCTAATGCTTTCGCCCCATAGTCGGTTCAGCAGCATTGAACCCTCCTCATTTTACTTTTGTTTTGTTGGGAAAGCAATGCTACGCCAGGTCTAACCGCTCGTCGCTGTGTGCCGTGTCCGTGGAAGAAGAACGCTCGGCCTCCTGCAGCTAATGCTTTCACTCCATAGTCGCCTCAGCAGCGTTGAACCCTCATTTTATTTTTTTGTTGCAAAAGGAATGCTACGCCAGGTCTAAAAGCTCGTCGCTGTGTGCCGTGTCTGTGGAAGAAGAAGAACGCTCGGTCTCTTGCAGCTAATGCTTTCGCTCCATAGTCGGTTCAGCAGCATTGAACCCTCCTAATTTTATTTTTTTTGTTGTGAAAGCATTAATACGCCAGGTCTAACCGCTCGTCGCTGTGTGCCGTGTCCGTGGAAGAAGAAGAACACTCGGTCTCCTGCAGCTAATGCTTTCGCTCCATAGTCTGTTCAGCAGCATTGAACCCTCCTAATTTTATTTTTTTTGTTGTGAAAGCATTAATACGCCAGGTCTAACCGCTCGTCGCTGTGTGCCGTGTGCGTGGAAGAAGACGAACGCTCGGTCTCCTGCAGCTAATGCTTTCGCTCCATAGTCGGTTCAGCAGCATTGAACCCTCCTCATTTTATTTTTTTTTGTTGTGAAAGCATTAATACGCCAGGTCTAACCGCTCGTCGCTGTGTGCCGTGTCCGTGGAAGAAGAAGAACGCTCGGTCTCCTGCAGCTAATGCTTTCGCTCCATAGTCGGTTCAGCAGCATTGAACCCTCCTAATTTTATTTTTTTTTTTGTTGTGAATGCATTAATACGCCAGGTCTAACCGCTCGTCACTCTGTGCCGTGTCCGTGGAAGAAGAACGCTCGGTCTCCTGCAGCTAATGCTTTCGCTCCATAGTCGGTTCAGCAGCATTGAACACTCCTAATTTCATTTTTTTTTGTTGTGAAAGCAATAATACGCCAGGTCTAACCGCTCGTCGCTGTGTGCCGTGTCCGTGGAAGAAGAAGAACGCTCGGTCTCCTGCAGCTAATGCTTTCGCTCCATAGTCGGTTCAGCAGCGTTGAACGCTCATTTTATTTTTTTTTCTTGGGAAAGCAATGCTACGCTAGGCCTAAAAGCTCGTCGCTGTGTGACGTGTCCGTGGAAGAAGAAGAACACTCGGCCTCCTGCAGCTAATGCTTTCACTCCATAGTCGCCTCAGCAGCGTTGAACCCTCATTTTATTTTTTTGTTGCGAAAGCAATGCTACGCCAGGTCTACAAGCTCGTCGCTGGTTGCCGTGTCTGTGGAAGAAGAAGAACGCTCGGTCTCCTGCAGCTAATGCTTTCGCTCCATAGTCGGTTCAGGAGCGTTGAACGCTCATTTTATTTTTTTTTTGTTGGGAAAGCAATGCTACGCCAGGTCTAACCGCTCGTCGCTGTGTGCCGTGTCCGTGGAAGAAGAACGCTCGGTCTCCTGCAGCTAATGCTTTCGCACCATACTCGGTTCAGCAGCATTGAACCCTCCTAATTTTATTTTTTTTGTTGTGAAAGCATTAATACGCCAGGTCTAACCGCTCGTCGCTGTGTGCCGTGCCCGTGGAAGAAGACGAACGCTCGGTCTCCTGCAGCTAATGCTTTCGCTCCATAGTCGGTTCAGCAGCATTGAACCCTCCTCATTTTATTTTTTTTGTTGTGAAAGCAATAATGCACCAGGTCTAACCGCTCGTTGCTGTGTGCCGTGTCCGTGGAAGAAGAAGAACGCTCGGTCTCCTGCAGCTAATGCTCTCGCTCCATAGTCGGTTCAGCAGCATTGAACCCTCCTCATTTTATTTTTTTTGTTGGGAAAGCAATGCTACGCCAGGTCTAACCGCTCGTCGCTGTGTGCCGTGTCCGTGGAAGAAGAAGAACGCTCGGTCTCCTGCAGCTAATGCTTTCGCTCCATAGTCGGTTCAGGAGCGTTGAACGCTCATTTTATTTTTTTTTTTGTTGGGAAAGCAATGCTACGCCAGGTCTAACCGCTCGTCGCTGTGTGCCGTGTCCGTGGAAGAAGAAGAACGCTCGGTCTCCTGCAGCTAATGCTTTCGCTCCATAGTCGGTTCAGCAGCATTGAACCCTCCTCATTTTATTTTTTTTTTGTTGTGAAAGCATTAATACGCCAGGTCTAACCGCTCGTCGCTGTGTGCCGTGTCCGTGGAAGAAGAAGAACGCTCGGTCTCCTGCAGCTAATGCTTTCGCTCCATAGTCGGTTCAGCAGGATTGAACCCTCCTAATTTTATTTTTTTTTTGTTGTGAAAGCATTAATACGCCAGGTCTAACCGCTCGTCGCTGTGTGCAGTGTCCGTGGAAGAAGAAAACTCGGTCTCCTGCAGCTAATGCTTTCGCTCCATAGTCGGTTCAGCAGCATTGAACCCTCCTCATTTTATTTTTTTTTTGTTGGGAAAGCAATGCTACGCCAGGTCTAACCGCTCGTCGCTGTGTGCCGTGTCCGTGGAAGAAGAACGCTCGGCCTCCTGCAGCTAATGCTTTCACTCCATAGTCGCCTCAGCAGCGTTGAACCCTCATTTTATTTTTTTGTTGCGAAAGGAATGCTACGCCAGGTCTAAAAGCTCGTCGCTGTGTGCCGTGTCTGTGGAAGAAGAAGAACGCTCGGTCTCTTGCAGCTAATGCTTTCGCTCCATAGTCGGTTCAGCAGCATTGAACCCTCCTAATTTTATTTTTTTTGTTGTGAAAGCATTAATACGCCAGGTCTAACCGCTCGTCGCTGTGTGCCGTGTCCGTGGAAGAAGAAGAACACTCGGTCTCCTGCAGCTAATGCTTTCGCTCCATAGTCTGTTCAGCAGCATTGAACCCTCCTAATTTTATTTTTTTTGTTGTGAAAGCATTAATACGCCAGGTCTAACCGCTCGTCGCTGTGTGCCGTGTGCGTGGAAGAAGACGAACGCTCGGTCTACTGCAGCTAATGCTTTCGCTCCATAGTCGGTTCAGGAGCGTTGAACGCTCATTTTATTTTTTTTTTTTTTGTTGGGAAAGCAATGCTACGCCAGGTCTAACCGCCCGTCGCTGTGTGCCGTGTCCGTGGAAGAAGAAGAACGCTCGGTCTCCTGCAGCTAATGCTTTCGCTCCATAGTCGGTTCAGCAGCATTGAACCCTCCTAATTTTATTTTTTTTTTGTTGTGAAAGCATTAATACGCCAGGTCTAACCGCTCGTCGCTGTGTGCCGTGCCCGTGGAAGAAGAAGAACGCTCGGTCTCCTGCAGCTAATGCTTTCGCCCCATAGTCGGTTCAGCAGCATTGAACCCTCCTCATTTTACTTTTGTTTTGTTGGGAAAGCAATGCTACGCCAGGTCTAACCGCTCGTCGCTGTGTGCCGTGTCCGTGGAAGAAGAACGCTCGGCCTCCTGCAGCTAATGCTTTCACTCCATAGTCGCCTCAGCAGCGTTGAACCCTCATTTTATTTTTTTGTTGCAAAAGGAATGCTACGCCAGGTCTAAAAGCTCGTCGCTGTGTGCCGTGTCTGTGGAAGAAGAAGAACGCTCGGTCTCTTGCAGCTAATGCTTTCGCTCCATAGTCGGTTCAGCAGCATTGAACCCTCCTAATTTTATTTTTTTTGTTGTGAAAGCATTAATACGCCAGGTCTAACCGCTCGTCGCTGTGTGCCGTGTCCGTGGAAGAAGAAGAACACTCGGTCTCCTGCAGCTAATGCTTTCGCTCCATAGTCTGTTCAGCAGCATTGAACCCTCCTAATTTTATTTTTTTTGTTGTGAAAGCATTAATACGCCAGGTCTAACCGCTCGTCGCTGTGTGCCGTGTGCGTGGAAGAAGACGAACGCTCGGTCTCCTGCAGCTAATGCTTTCGCTCCATAGTCGGTTCAGGAGCGTTGAACGCTCATTTTATTTTTTTTTTTGTTGGGAAAGCAATGCTACGCCAGGTCTAACCGCCCGTCGCTGTGTGCCGTGTCCGTGGAAGAAGAAGAACGCTCGGTCTCCTGCAGCTAATGCTTTCGCTCCATAGTCGGTTCAGCAGCATTGAACCCTCCTAATTTTATTTTTTTTTTGTTGTGAAAGCATTAATACGCCAGGTCTAACCGCTCGTCGCTGTGTGCCGTGCCCGTGGAAGAAGAAGAACGCTCGGTCTCCTGCAGCTAATGCTTTCGCCCCATAGTCGGTTCAGCAGCATTGAACCCTCCTCATTTTACTTTTGTTTTGTTGGGAAAGCAATGCTACGCCAGGTCTAACCGCTCGTCGCTGTGTGCCGTGTCCGTGGAAGAAGAACGCTCGGTCTCCTGCAGCTAATGCTTTCGTTCCATAGTCGGTTCAGCAGCATTGAACCCTCCTAATTTCATTTTTTTTGTTGTGAAAGCATTAATACGCCAGGTCTAACCGCTCGTCGCTGTGTGCCGTGTCCGTGGAAGAAGAACGCTCGGTCTCCTGCAGCTAATGCTTTCGCTCCATAGTCGGTTCAGCAGCATTGAACCCTCCTCATTTTATTTTTTTTTGTTGGGAAAGCAATGCTACGCCAGGTCTAACCGCTCGTCGCTGTGTGCCGTGTCCGTGGAAGAAGAAGAACGCTTGGTCTCCTGCAGCTAATGCTTTCGCTCCATAGTCGGTTCAGGAGCGTTGAACGCTCATTTTATTTTTTTTGTTGGGAAAGCAATGCTACGCCAGGTCTAACCGCTCGTCGCTGTGTGCCGTGTCCGTGGAAGAAGAAGAACGCTCGGTCTCCTGCAGCTAATGCTTTCGCTCCATAGTCGGTTCAGCAGCATTGAACCCTCCTAATTTCATTTTTTTTTGTTGTGAAAGCATTAATACGCCAGGTCTAACCGCTCGTCGCTGTGTGCCGTGTCCGTGGAAGAAGAACGCTCGGTCTCCTGCAGCTAATGCTTTCGCTCCATAGTCGGTTCAGCAGCATTGAACCCTCCTCATTTTATTTTTTTTTTGTTGGGAAAGCAATGCTACGCCAGGTCTAACCGCTCGTCGCTGTGTGCCGTGTCCGTGGAAGAAGAAGAACGCTTGGTCTCCTGCAGCTAATGCTTTCGCTCCACAGTCGGTTCGGGAGCGTTGAACGCTCATTTTATTTTTTTTTTTGTTGGGAAAGCAATGCTACGCCAGGTCTAACCGCTCGTCGCTGTGTGCCGTGTCCGTGGAAGAAGAAGAACGCTCGGTCTCCTGCAGCTAATGCTTTCGCTCCATAGACCGTTCAGCAGCATTGAACCCTCCTCATTTTATTTTTTTTTTGTTGTGAAAGCATTAATACGCCAGGTCTAACCGCTCGTCGCTGTGTGCCGTGTCCGTGGAAGAAGAAGAACGCTCGGTCTCCTGCAGCTAATGCGTTCGCTCCATAGTCGGTTCAGCAGCATTGAACCCTCCTAATTGTATTTTTTTGTTGTTGTGAAAGCATTAATACGCCAGGTCTAACCGCTCGTCGCTGTGTGCCGTGTCCGTGGAAGAAGAAGAACACTCGGTCTCCTGCAGCTAATGCTTTCGCTCCATAGTCGGTTCAGCAGCATTGAACCCTCCTCATTTTATTTTTTTTTTTGTTGGGAAAGCAATGCTACGCCAGGTCTAACCGCTCGTCGCTGTGTGCCGTGTCCGTGGAAGAAGAACGCTCGGCCTCCTGCAGCTAATGCTTTCACTCCATAGTCGCCTCAGCAGCGTTGAACCCTCATTTTATTTTTTTGTTGCGAAAGGAATGCTACGCCAGGTCTAAAAGCTCGTCGCTGTGTGCCGTGTCTATGGAAGAAGAAGAACGCTCGGTCTCCTGCAGCTAATGCTTTCGCTCCATAGTCGGTTCAGCAGCATTGAACCTTCCTAATTTTATTTTTTTTGTTGTGAAAGCATTAATATGCCAGGTCTAACCGCTCGTCGCTGTGTGCCGTGTCCGTGGAAGAAGACGAACGCTCGGTCTCCTGCAGCTAATGCTTTCGCTCCATAGTCGGTTCAGCAGCATTGAACCCTCCTCATTTTATTTTTTTTTGTTGTGAAAGCAATAATACGCCAGGTCTAACCGCTCGTCCCTGTGTGCCGTGTCCGTGGAAGAAGAAGAACGCTCAGTCTCCTGCAGCTGATGCTTTCGCTCCATAGTCGGTTCAGCAGCATTGAACCCTCCTAATTTTATTTTTTTTTTGTTGTGAAAGCATTAATACGCCAGGTCTAACCGCTCGTCGCTGTGTGCCGTGTCCGTGGAAGAAGAAGAACGCTCGGTCTCCTGCAGCTAATGCTTTCGCTCCATAGTCGGTTCAGCAGCATTGAACCCTCCTAATTTTATTTTTTTTTTGTTGGGAAAGCAATGCTACGCCAGGTCTAACCGCTCGTCGCTGTGTGCCGTGTCCGTGGAAGAAGAACGCTCGGCCTCCTGCAGCTAATGCTTTCACTCCATAGTCGCCTCAGCAGCGTTGAACCCTCATTTTATTTTTTTGTTGCGAAAGGAATGCTACGCCAGGTCTAAAAGCTCGTCGCTGTGTGCCGTGTCAATGGAAGAAGAAGAACGCTCGGTCTCCTGCAGCTAATGCTTTCGCTCCATAGTCGGTTCAGGAGCGTTGAACGCTCATTTTATTTTTTTTTGTTGGGAAAGCAATGCTACGCCAGGTCTAACCGCTCGTCGCTGTGTGCCGTGTCCGTGGAAGAAGAAGAACGCTCAGTCTCCTGCAGCTAATGCTTTCGCTCCATAGTCGGTTCAGCAGCATTGAACCCTCCTCATTTTATTTTTTTTTTTTGTTGGGAAAGCAATGCTACGCCAGGTCTAACCGCTCGTCGCTGTGTGCCGTGTCCGTGGAAGAAGAAGAACGCTCGGTCTCCTGCAGCTAATGCTTTCGCTCCATAGTCGGTTCAGGAGCGTTGAACGCTCATTTTATTTTTTTTTTTGTTGGGAAAGCAATGCTACGCCAGGTCTAACCGCCCGTCGCTGTGTGCCGTGTCCGTGGAAGAAGAAGAACGCTCGGTCTCCTGCAGCTAATGCTTTCGCTCCATAGTCGGTTCAGCAGCATTGAACCCTCCTAATTTTATTTTTTTTTGTTGTGAATGCATTAATACGCCAGGTCTAACCGCTCGTCGCTCTGTGCCGTGTCCGTGGAAGAAGAACGCTCGGTCTCCTGCAGCTAATGCTTTCGCTCCATAGTCGGTTCAGCAGCATTGAACCCTCCTAATTTCATTTTTTTTTCTTGTGAAAGCAATAATACGCCAGGTCTAACCGCTCGTCGCTGTGTGCGTGTCCGTGGAAGAAGAAGAACGCTCGGTCTCCTGCAGCTAATGCTTTCGCTCCATAGTCGGTTCAGCAGCGTTGAACGCTCATTTTATTTTTTTTTCTTGGGAAAGCAATGCTACGCCAGGCCTAAAAGCTCGTCGCTGTGTGACGTGTCCGTGGAAGAAGAACACTCGGCCTCCTGCAGCTAATGCTTTCACTCCATAGTCGCCTCAGCAGCGTTGAACCCTCATTTTATTTTTTTGTTGCGAAAGCAATGCTACGCCAGGTCTACAAGCTCGTCGCTGGTTGCCGTGTCTGTGGAAGAAGAAGAACGCTCGGTCTCCTGCAGCTAATGCTTTCGCTCCATAGTCGGTTCAGGAGCGTTGAACGCTCATTTTTTTTTTTTTTTGTTGGGAAAGCAATGCTACGCCAGGTCTAACCGCTCGTCGCTGTGTGCCGTGTCCGTGGAAGAAGAACGCTCGGTCTCCTGCAGCTAATGCTTTCGCACCATACTCGGTTCAGCAGCATTGAACCCTCCTAATTTTATTTTTTTGTTGTGAAAGCATTAATACGCCAGGTCTAACCGCTCGTCGCTGTGTGCCGTGCCCGTGGAAGAAGACGAACGCTCGGTCTCCTGCAGCTAATGCTTTCGCTCCATAGTCGGTTCAGCAGCATTGAACCCTCCTCATTTTATTTTTTTTTGTTGTGAAAGCAATAATGCACCAGGTCTAACCGCTCGTTGCTGTGTGCCGTGTCCGTGGAAGAAGAAGAACGCTCGGTCTCCTGCAGCTAATGCTCTCGCTCCATAGTCGGTTCAGCAGCATTGAACCCTCCTCATTTTATTTTTTTTGTTGGGAAAGCAATGCTACGCCAGGTCTAACCGCTCGTCGCTGTGTGCCGTGTCTGTGGAAGAAGAAGAACGCTCGGTCTCCTGCAGCTAATGCTTTCGCTCCACAGTCGGTTCAGGAGCGTTGAACGCTCATTTTATTTTTTTTTTTGGTGGGAAAGCAATGCTACGCCAGGTCTAACCGCTCGTCACTGTGTGCCGTGTCCGTGGAAGAAGAAGAACGCTCGGTCTCCTGCAGCTAATGCTTTCGCTCCATAGTCGGTTTAGGAGCGTTGAACGCTCATTTTATTTTTTTTTTTGTTGGGAAAGCAATGCTACGCCAGGTCTAACCGCTCGTCGCTGTGTGCCGTGTCCGTGGAAGAAGAAGAACGCTCGGTCTCCTGCAGCTAATGCTTTCGCTCCATAATCGGTTTAGCAGCATTGAACCCTCCTCATTTTATTTTTTTTTTGTTGGGAAAGCAATGCTACACCAGGTCAAACCGCTCGTCGCTGTGTGCCGTGTCCGTGGAAGAAGAAGAACGCTCGGTCTCCTGCAGCTAATGCTTTCGCTCCATAGTCGGTTCAGCAGCATTGAACCCTCCTCATTTTATTTTTTTTTTGTTGTGAAAGCATTAATACGCCAGGTCTAACCGCTCGTCGCTGTGTGCCGTGTCCGTGGAAGAAGAAGAACGCTCGGTCTCATGCAGCTAATGCTTTCGCTCCATAGTCGGTTCAGCAGGATTGAACCCTCCTAATTTTATTTTTTTTTTGTTGTGAAAGCATTAATACGCCAGGTCTAACCGCTCGTCGCTGTGTGCCGTGTCCGTGGAAGAAGAAGAACACTCGGTCTCCTGCAGCTAATGCTTTCGCTCCATAGTCGGTTCAGCAGCATTGAACCCTCCTCATTTTATTTTTTTTTTGTTGGGAAAGCAATGCTACGCCAGGTCTAACCGCTCGTCGCTGTGTGCCGTGTCCGTGGAAGAAGAACGCTCGGCCTCCTGCAGCTAATGCTTTCACTCCATAGTCGCCTCAGCAGCGTTGAACCCTCATTTTATTTTTTTGTTGCGAAAGGAATGCTACGCCAGGTCTAAAAGCTCGTCGCTGTGTGCCGTGTCTGTGGAAGAAGAAGAACGCTCGGTCTCTTGCAGCTAATGCTTTCGCTCCATAGTCGGTTCAGCAGCATTGAACCCTCCTAATTTTATTTTTTTTGTTGTGAAAGCATTAATACGCCAGGTCTAACCGCTCGTCGCTGTGTGCCGTGTCCGTGGAAGAAGAAGAACGCTCGGTCTCCAGCAGCTAATGCTTTCGCTCCATAGTCTGTTCAGCAGCATTGAACCCTCCTAATTTTATTTTTTTTGTTGTGAAAGCATTAATACGCCAGGTCTAACCGCTCGTCGCTGTGTGCCGTGTGCGTGGAAGAAGACGAACGCTCGGTCTCCTGCAGCTAATGCTTTCGCTCCATAGTCGGTTCAGGAGCGTTCAACGCTCATTTTATTTATTTTTTGTTGGGAAAGCAATGCTACGCCAGGTCTAACCGCTCGTCGCTGTGTGCCGTGTCCGTGGAAGAAGAAGAACGCTCGGTCTCCTGCAGCTAATGCTTTCGCTCCATAGTCTGTTCAGCAGCATTGAACCCTCCTAATTTTATTTTTTTTGTTGCGAAAGCATTAATACGCCAGGTCTAACCGCTCGTCGCTGTGTGCCGTGTCCGTGGAAGAAGACGAACGCTCGGTCTCCTGCAGCTAATG
Source organism: Amblyomma maculatum (assembly GCF_055883805.1). Taxonomy (NCBI): domain Eukaryota; kingdom Metazoa; phylum Arthropoda; class Arachnida; order Ixodida; family Ixodidae; genus Amblyomma; species Amblyomma maculatum. Next base: position 17,939,294 of record NW_028146738.1, read on the forward strand.
CTTTCGCTCCATAGTCGGTTCAGCAGCATTGAACCCTCCTCATTTTATTTTTTTTTGTTGTGAAAGCAATAATACGCCAGGTCTAACCACTCGTCCCTGTGTGCCGTGTCCGTGGAAGAAGAAGAACGCTCAGTCTCCTGCAGCTAATGCTTTCGCTCCATAGTCGGTTCAGCAGCATTGAACCCTCCTAATTTTATTTTTTTTTGTTGTGAAAGCATTAATACGCCAGGTCTAACCGCTCGTCGCTGTGTGCCGTGTCCGTGGAAGAAGAAGAACGCTCGGTCTCCTGCAGCTAATGCTTTCGCTCCATAGTCGGTTCAGCAGCATTGAACCCTCCTAATTTTATTTTTTTTTGTTGGGAAAGCAATGCTACGCCAGGTCTAACCGCTCGTCGCTGTGTGCCGTGTCAATGGAAGAAGAACGCTCGGTCTCCTGCAGCTAATGCTTTCGCTCCATAGTCGGTTCAGGAGCGTTGAACGCTCGTTTTATTTTTTTTTGTTGGGAAAGCAATGCTACGCCTGGTCTAACCGCTCGTCGCTGTGTGCCGTGTCCGTGGAAGAAGAAGAACGCTCAGTCTCCTGCAGCTAATGCTTTCGCTCCATAGTCGGTTCAGCAGCATTGAACCCTCTTCATTTTATTTTTTTTTGTTGGGAAAGCAATGCTACGCCAGGTCTAACCGCTCGTCGCTGTGTGCCGTGTCCGTGGAAGAAGAAGAACGCTCGGTCTCCTGCAGCTAATGCTTTCGCTCCATAGTCGGTTCAGGAGCCTTGAACGCTCATTTTAATTTTTTTTTTGTTGGGAAAGCAATGCTACGCCAGGTCTAACCGCCCGTCGCTGTGTGCCGTGTCCGTGGAAGAAGAACGCTCGGTCTCCTGCAGCTAATGCTTTCGCTCCATAGTCGGTTCAGCAGCATTGAACCCTCCTAATTTTATTTTTTTTTTTGTTGTGAAAGCATTAATACGCCAGGTCTAACCGCTCGTCGCTGTGTGCCGTGCCCGTGGAAGAAGAAGAACGCTCGGTCTCCTGCAGCTAATGCTTTCGCCCCATAGTCGGTTCAGCAGCATTGAACCCTCCTCATTTTACTTTTGTTTTGTTGGGAAAGCAATGCTACGCCAGGTCTAACCGCTCGTCGCTGTGTGCCGTGTCCGTGGAAGAAGAACGCTCGGTCTCCTGCAGCTAATGCTTTCGCTCCATAGTCGGTTCAGCAGCATTGAACCCTCCTAACTTCATTTTTTTTGTTGTGAAAGCATTAATACGCCAGGTCTAACCGCTCGTCGCTGTGTGCCGTGTCCGTGGAAGAAGAACGCTCGGTCTCCTGCAGCTAATGCTTTCGCTCCATAGTCGGTTCAGCAGCATTGAACCCTCCTCATTTTATTTTTTTTTGTTGGGAAAGCAATGCTACGCCAGGTCTAACCGCTCGTCGCTGTGTGCCGTGTCCGTGGAAGAAGAAGAACGCTTGGTCTCCTGCAGCTAATGCTTTCGCTCCATAGTCGGTTCAGGAGCGTTGAACGCTCATTTTATTTTTTTTTGTTGGGAAAGCAATGCTACGCCAGGTCTAACCGCTCGTCGCTGTGTGCCGTGTCCGTGGAAGAAGAAGAACGCTTGGTCTCCTGCAGCTAATGCTTTCGCTCCACAGTCGGTTCAGGAGCGTTGAACGCTCATTTTATTTTTTTTTGTTGGGAAAGCAATGCTACGCCAGGTCTAACCGCTCGTCGCTGTGTGCCGTGTCCGTGGAAGAAGAAGAACGCTTGGTCTCCTGCAGCTAATGCTTTCGCTCCATAGTCGGTTCAGCAGCATTGAACCCTCCTAATTTCATTTTTTTTGTTGTGAAAGCATTAATACGCCAGGTCTAACCGCTCGTCGCTGTGTGCCGTGTCCGTGGAAGAAGAACGCTCGGTCTCCTGCAGCTAATGCTTTCGCTCCATAGTCGGTTCGGCAGCATTGAACCCTCCTCATTTTATTTTTTTTTGTTGGGAAAGCAATGCTACGCCAGGTCTAACCGCTCGTCGCTGTGTGCCGTGTCCGTGGAAGAAGAAGAACGCTTGGTCTCCTGCAGCTAATGCTTTCGCTCCACAGTCGGTTCAGGAGCGTTGAACGCTCATTTTATTTTTTTTTGTTGGGAAAGCAATGCTACGCCAGGTCTAACCGCTCGTCACTGTGTGCCGTGTCCGTGGAAGAAGAAGAACAACGCTCGGTCTCCTGCAGCTAATGCTTTCGCTTCATAGTCGGTTCAGCAGCATTGAACCCTCCTCATTTTATTTTTTTTTTGTTGGGAAAGCAATGCTACGCCAGGTCTAACCGCTCGTCGCTGTGTGCCGTGTCCGTGGAAGAAGAAGAACGCTCAGTCTCCTGCAGCTAATGCTTTCGCTCCATAGTCGGTTCAGCAGCATTGAACCCTCCTCATTTTATTTTTTTTTTGTTGGGAAAGCAATGCTACGCCAGGTCTAACCGCTCGTCGCTGTGTGCCGTGTCCGTGGAAGAAGAAGAACGCTCGGTCTCCTGCAGCTAATGCTTTCGCTCCATAGTCGGTTCAGGAGCGTTGAACGCTCATTTTATTTTTTTTTGTTGGGAAAGCAATGCTACGCCAGGTCTAACCGCCCGTCGCTGTGTGCCGTGTCCGTGGAAGAAGAAGAACGCTCGGTCTCCTGCAGCTAATGCTTTCGCTCCATAGTCGGTTCAGCAGCATTGAACCCTCCTAATTTTATTTTTTTTTTGTTGTGAATGCATTAATACGCCAGGTCTTACCGCTCGTCGCTGTGTGCCGTGCCCGTGGAAGAAGAAGAACGCTCGGTCTCCTGCAGCTAATGCTTTCGCCCCATAGTCTCTTCAGCAGCATTGAACCCTCCTCATTTTACTTTTGTTTTGTTGGGAAAGCAATGCTACGCCAGGTCTAACCGCTCGTCGCTGTGTGCCGTGTCCGTGGAAGAAGAACGCTCGGTCTCCTGCAGCTAATGCTTTCGCTCCATAGTCGGTTCAGCAGCACTGAACCCTCCTAATTTCATTTTTTTTGTTGTGAAAGCAATAATACGCCAGGTCTAACCGCTCGTCGCTGTGTGCCGTGTCCGTGGAAGAAGAAGAACGCTCGGTCTCCTGCAGCTAATGCTTTCGCTCCATAGTCGGTTCAGCAGCGTTGAACGCTCATTTTATTTTTTTTTCTTGGGAAAGCAATGCTACGCCAGGCCTAAAAGCTCGTCGCTGTGTGACGTGTCCGTGGAAGAAGAAGAACACTCGGCCTCCTGCAGCTAATGCTTTCACTCCATAGTCGCCTCAGCAGCGTTGAACCCTCATTTTATTTTTTTGTTGCGAAAGCAATGCTATGCCAGGTCTACAAGCTCGTCGCTGGTTGCCGTGTCTGTGGAAGAAGAACGCTCGGTCTCCTGCAGCTAATGCTTTCGCTCCATAGTCGGTTCAGGAGCGTTGAACGCTCATTTTATTTTTTTTTTGTTGGGAAAGCAATGCTACGCCAGGTCTAACCGCTCGTCGCTGTGTGCCGTGTCCGTGGAAGAAGAACGCTCGGTCTCCTGCAGCTAGTGCTTTCGCAGCATACTCGGTTCAGCAGCATTGAACCCTCCTAATTTTATTTTTTTTGTTGTGAAAGCATTAATACGCCAGGTCTAACCGCTCGTCGCTGTGTGCCGTGCCCGTGGAAGAAGACGAACGCTCGGTCTCCTGCAGCTAATGCTTTCGCTCCATAGTCGGTTCAGCAGCATTGAACCCTCCTCATTTTATTTTTTTTGTTGTGAAAGCAATAATGCACCAGGTCTAACCGCTCGTTGCTGTGTGCCGTGTCCGTGGAAGAAGAACGCTCGGTCTCCTGCAGCTGATGCTCTCGCTCCATAGTCGGTTCAGCAGCATTGAACCCTCCTCATTTTATTTTTTTTGTTGGGAAAGCAATGCTACGCCAGGTCTAACCGCTCGTCGCTGTGTGCCGTGTCCGTGGAAGAAGAACGCTCGGTCTCCTGCAGCTAATGCTTTCGCTCCACAGTCGGTTCAGGAGCGTTGAACGCTCATTTTATTTTTTTTTGTTGGGAAAGCAATGCTACGCCAGGTCTAACCGCTCGTCACTGTGTGCCGTGTCCGTGGAAGAAGAACGCTCGGTCTCCTGCAGCTAATGCTTTCGCTCCATAGTCGGTTCAGGAGCGTTGAATGCTCATTTTTTTTTTTTTTTGTTGGGAAAGCAATGCTACGCCAGGTCTAACCGCTCGTCGCTGTGTGCCGTGTCCGTGGAAGAAGAAGAACGCTCGGTCTCCTGCAGCTAATGCTTTCGCTCCATAGTCGGTTCAGCAGCACTGAACCCTCCTCATTTTATTTTTTTTTTTTGTTGTGAAAGCATTAATACGCCAGGTCTAACCGCTCGTCGCTGTGTGCCGTGTCCGTGGAAGAAGAAGAACGCTCGGTCTCCTGCAGCTAATGCTTTCGCTCCATAGTCGGTTCAGCAGCATTGAACCCTCCTAATTTTATTTTTTTTGTTCTGAAAGCATTAATACGCCAGGTCTAACGGCTCGTCGCTGTGTGCCGTGTCCGTGGAAGAAGAACACTCGGTCTCCTGCAGCTAATGCTTTCGCTCCATAGTCGGTTCAGCAGCATTGAACCCTCCTCATTTTATTTTTTTTTTGTTGGGAAAGCAATGCTACGCCAGGTCTAACCGCTCGTCGCTGTGTGCCGTGTCCGTGGAAGAAGAACGCTCGGCCTCCTGCAGCTAATGCTTTCACTCCATAGTCGCCTCAGCAGCGTTGAACCCTCATTTTATTTTTTTGTTGCGAAAGGAATGCTACACCAGGTCTAAAAGCTCGTCGCTGTGTGCCGTGTCTGTGGAAGAAGAAGAACGCTCGGTCTCTTGCAGCTAATGCTTTCGCTCCATAGTCGGTTCAGCAGCATTGAACCCTCCTAATTTTATTTTTTTTTGTTGTGAAAGCATTAATACGCCAGGTCTAACCGCTCGTCGCTGTGTGCCGTGTCCGTGGAAGAAGAAGAACGCTCGGTCTCCTGCAGCTAATGCTTTCGCTCCATAGTCTGTTCAGCAGCATTGAACCCTCCTAATTTTATTTTTTTTGTTGTGAAAGCATTAATACGCCAGGTCTAACCGCTCGTCGCTGTGTGCCGTGTGCGTGGAAGAAGACGAACGCTCGGTCTCCTGCAGCTAATGCTTTCGCTCCATAGTCGGTTCAGGAGCGTTCAACGCTCATTTTATTTATTTTTTGTTGGGAAAGCAATGCTACGCCAGGTCTACCGCTCGTCGCTGTGTGCCGTGTCCGTGGAAGAAGAAGAACGCTCGGTCTCCTGCAGCTAATGCTTTCGCTCCATAGTCTGTTCAGCAGCATTGAACCCTCCTAATTTTATTTTTTTTTGTTGTGAAAGCATTAATACGCCAGGTCTAACCGCTCGTCGCTGTGTGCCGTGTCCGTGGAAGAAGACGAACGCTCGGTCTCCTGCAGCTAATGCTTTCGCTCCATAGTCGGTTCAGCAGCATTGAACCCTCCTCATTTTATTTTTTTTTGTTGTGAAAGCAATAATACGCCAGGTCTAACCACTCGTCCCTGTGTGCCGTGTCCGTGGAAGAAGAAGAACGCTCAGTCTCCTGCAGCTAATGCTTTCGCTCCATAGTCGGTTCAGCAGCATTGAACCCTCCTAATTTTATTTTTTTTTGTTGTGAAAGCATTAATACGCCAGGTCTAACCGCTCGTCGCTGTGTGCCGTGTCCGTGGAAGAAGAAGAACGCTCGGTCTCCTGCAGCTAATGCTTTCGCTCCATAGTCGGTTCAGCAGCATTGAACCCTCCTAATTTTATTTTTTTTTGTTGGGAAAGCAATGCTCCGCCAGGTCTAACCGCTCGTCGCTGTGTGCCGTGTCAATGGAAGAAGAACGCTCGGTCTCCTGCAGCTAATGCTTTCGCTCCATAGTCGGTTCAGGAGCGTTGAACGCTCGTTTTATTTTTTTTTTTTGTTGGGAAAGCAATGCTACGCCAGGTCTAACCGCTCGTCGCTGTGTGCCGTGTCCGTGGAAGAAGAAGAACGCTCAGTCTCCTGCAGCTAATGCTTTCGCTCCATAGTCGGTTCAGCAGCATTGAACCCTCTTCATTTTATTTTTTTTTTGTTGGGAAAGCAATGCTACGCCAGGTCTAACCGCTCGTCGCTGTGTGCCGTGTCCGTGGAAGAAGAAGAACGCTCGGTCTCCTGCAGCTAATGCTTTCGCTCCATAGTCGGTTCAGGAGCGTTGAACGCTCATTTTAATTTTTTTTTGTTGGGAAAGCAATGCTACGCCAGGTCTAACCGCCCGTCGCTGTGTGCCGTGTCCGTGGAAGAAGAACGCTCGGTCTCCTGCAGCTAATGCTTTCGCTCCATAGTCGGTTCAGCAGCATTGAACCCTCCTAATTTTATTTTTTTTTTGTTGTGAAAGCATTAATACGCCAGGTCTAACCGCTCGTCGCTGTATGCCGTGCCCGTGGAAGAAGAAGAACGCTCGGTCTCCTGCAGCTAATGCTTTCGCCCCATAGTCGGTTCAGCAGCATTGAACCCTCCTCATTTTACTTTTGTTTTGTTGGGAAAGCAATGCTACGCCAGGTCTAACCGCTCGTCGCTGTGTGCCGTGTCCGTGGAAGAAGAACGCTCGGTCTCCTGCAGCTAATGCTTTCGCTCCATAGTCGGTTCAGCAGCATTGAACCCTCCTAACTTCATTTTTTTGTTGTGAAAGCATTAATACGCCAGGTCTAACCGCTCGTCGCTGTGTGCCGTGTCCGTGGAAGAAGAACGCTCGGTCTCCTGCAGCTAATGCTTTCGCTCCATAGTCGGTTCAGCAGCATTGAACCCTCCTCATTTTATTTTTTTTTTGTTGGGAAAGCAATGCTACGCCAGGTCTAACCGCTCGTCGCTGTGTGCCGTGTCCGTGGAAGAAGAAGAACGCTTGGTCTCCTGCAGCTAATGCTTTCGCTCCATAGTCGGTTCAGGAGCGTTGAACGCTCATTTTATTTTTTTTTGTTGGGAAAGCAATGCTACGCCAGGTCTAACCGCTCGTCGCTGTGTGCCGTGTCCGTGGAAGAAGAACGCTCGGTCTCCTGCAGCTAATGCTTTCGCTCCATAGTCGGTTCAGCAGCATTGAACCCTCCTAATTTCATTTTTTTTGTTGTGAAAGCATTAATACGCCAGGTCTAACCGCTCGTCGCTGTGTGCCGTGTCCGTGGAAGAAGAACGCTCGGTCTCCTGCAGCTAATTCTTTCGCTCCATAGTCGGTTCAGCAGCATTGAACCCTCCTCATTTTATTTTTTTTTTTGTTGGGAAAGCAATGCTACGCCAGGTCTAACCGCTCGTCGCTGTGTGCCGTGTCCGTGGAAGAAGAAGAACGCTTGGTCTCCTGCAGCTAATGCTTTCGCTCCACAGTCGGTTCAGGAGCGTTGAACGCTCATTTTATTTTTTTTTGTTGGGAAAGCAATGCTACGCCAGGTCTAACCGCTCGTCACTGTGTGCCGTGTCCGTGGAAGAAGAAGAACAACGCTCGGTCTCCTGCAGCTAATGCTTTCGCTTCATAGTCGGTTCAGCAGCATTGAACCCTCCTCATTTTATTTTTTTTTGTTGGGAAAGCAATGCTACGCCAGGTCTAACCGCTCGTCGCTGTGTGCCGTGTCCGTGGAAGAAGAAGAACGCTTAGTCTCCTGCAGCTAATGCTTTCGCTCCATAGTCGGTTCAGCAGCATTGAACCCTCCTCATTTTATTTTTTTTTTGTTGGGAAAGCAATGCCACGCCAGGTCTAACCGCTCGTCGCTGTGTGCCGTGTCCGTGGAAGAAGAAGAACGCTCGGTCTCCTGCAGCTAATGCTTTCGCTCGATAGTCGGTTCAGGAGCGTTGAACGCTCATTTTATTTTTTTTTTTGTTGGGAAAGCAATGCTACGCCAGGTCTAACCGCCCGTCGCTGTGTGCCGTGTCCGTGGAAGAAGAAGAACGCTCGGTCTCCTGCAGCTAATGCTTTCGCTCCATAGTCGGTTCAGCAGCATTGAACCCTCCTAATTTTATTTTTTTTTGTTGTGAATGCATTAATACGCCAGGTCTAACCGCTCGTCGCAGTGTGCCGTGCCCGTGGAAGAAGAAGAACGCTCGGTCTCCTGCAGCTAATGCTTTCGCCCCATAGTCGGTTCAGCAGCATTGAACCCTCCTCATTTTACTTTTGTTTTGTTGGGAAAGCAATGCTACGCCAGGTCTAACCGCTCGTCGCTGTGTGCCGTGTCCGTGGAAGAAGAACGCTCGGTCTCCTGCAGCTAATGCTTTCGCTCCATAGTCGGTTCAGCAGCATTGAACCCTCCTAATTTCATTTTTTTTTTTGTTGGGAAAGCAATAATACGCCAGGTCTAACCGCTCGTCGCTGTGTGCCGTGTCCGTGGAAGAAGAAGAACGCTCGGTCTCCTGCAGCTAATGCTTTCGCTCCATAGTCGGTTCAGCAGCGTTGAACGCTCATTTTATTTTTTTTTCTTGGGAAAGCAATGCTACGCCAGGCCTAAAAGCTCGTCGCTGTGTGACGTGTCCGTGGAAGAAGAAGAACACTCGGCCTCCTGCAGCTAATGCTTTCACTCCATAGTCGCCTCAGCAGCGTTGAACCCTCATTTTATTTTTTTGTTGCGAAAGCAATGCTACGCCAGGTCTACAAGCTCGTCGCTGGTTGCCGTGTCTGTGGAAGAAGAAACACGCTCGGTCTCCTGCAGCTAATGCTTTCGCTCCATAGTCGGTTCAGGAGCGTTGAACGCTCATTTTATTTTTTTTTGTTGGGAAAGCAATGCTACGCCAGGTCTAACCGCTCGTCGCTGTGTGCCGTGTCCGTGGAAGAAGAACGCTCGGTCTCCTGCAGCTAATGCTTTCGCAGCATACTCAGTTCAGCAGCATTGAACCCTCCTAATTTTATTTTTTTTGTTGTGAAAGCATTAATACGCCAGGTCTAACCGCTCGTCGCTGTGTGCCGTGCCCGTAGAAGAAGACGAACGCTCGGTCTCCTGCAGCTAATGCTTTCGCTCCATAGTCGGTTCAGCAGCATTGAACCCTCCTCATTTTATTTTTTTTTGTTGTGAAAGCAATAATGCACCAGGTCTAACCGCTCGTTGCTGTGTGCCGTGTCCGTGGAAGAAGAACGCTCGGTCTCCTGCAGCTGATGCTCTCGCTCCATAGTCGGTTCAGCAGCATTGAACCCTCCTCATTTTATTTTTTTTGTTGGGAAAGCAATGCTACGCCAGGTCTAACCGCTCGTCGCTGTGTGCCGTGTCCGTGGAAGAAGAAGAACGCTCGGTCTCCTGCAGCTAATGCTTTCGCTCCACAGTCGGTTCAGGAGCGTTGAACGCTCATTTTATTTTTTTTTGTTGGGAAAGCAATGCTACGCCAGGTCTAACCGCTCGTCACTGTGTGCCGTGTCCGTGGAAGAAGAAGAACGCTCGGTCTCCTGCAGCTAATGCTTTCGCTCCATAGTCGGTTCAGGAGCGTTGAATGCTCATTTTATTTTTTTTTGTTGGGAAAGCAATGCTACGCCAGGTCTAACCGCTCGTCGCTGTGTGCCGTGTCCGTGGAAGAAGAAGAACGCTCGGTCTCCTGCAGCTAATGCTTTCGCTCCATAGTCGGTTCAGCAGCATTGAACCCTCCTCATTTTATTTTTTTTTGTTGTGAAAGCATTAATACGCCAGGTCTAACCGCTCGTCGCTGTGTGCCGTGTCCGTGGAAGAAGAAGAACGCTCGGTCTCCTGCAGCTAATGCTTTCGCTCCATAGTCGGTTCAGCAGCATTGAACCCTCCTAATTTTATTTTTTTTTGTTCTGAAAGCATTAATACGCCAGGTCTAACGGCTCGTCGCTGTGTGCCGTGTCCGTGGAAGAAGAACAATCGGTCTCCTGCAGCTAATGCTTTCGCTCCATAGTCGGTTCAGCAGCATTGAACCCTCCTCATTTTATTTTTTTTTTGTTGGGAAAGCAATGCTACGCCAGGTCTAACCGCTCGTCGCTGTGTGCCGTGTCCGTGGAAGAAGAACGCTCGGCCTCCTGCAGCTAATGCTTTCACACCATAGTCGCCTCAGCAGCGTTGAACCCTCATTTTATTTTTTTGTTGCGAAAGGAATGCTATGCCAGGTCTAAAAGCTCGTCGCTGTGTGCCGTGTCTGTAGAAGAAGAAGAACGCTCGGTCTCCTGCAGCTAATGCTTTCGCTCCATAGTCGGTTCAGGAGCGTTGAACGCTCATTTTATTTTTTTTTTTGTTGGGAAAGCAATGCTACGCCAGGTCTAACCGCTCGTCGCTGTGTGCCGTGTCCGTGGAAGAAGAAGAACGCTCGGTCTCCTGCAGCTAATGCTTTCGCTCCATAGTCGGTTCAGCAGCATTGAACCCTCCTCATTTTATTTTTTTTGTTGTGAAAGCATTAATACGCCAGGTCTAACCGCTCGTCGCTGTGTGCCGTGTCCGTGGAAGAAGAACGCTCGGTCTCCTGCAGCTAATGCTTTCGCTCCATAGTCGGTTCAGGAGCGTTCAACGCTCATTTTATTTATTTTTTGTTGGGAAAGCAATGCTACGCCAGGTCTAACCGCTCGTCGCTGTGTGCCGTGTCCGTGGAAGAAGAAGAACGCTCGGTCTCCTGCAGCTAATGCTTTCGCTCCATAGTCTGTTCAGCAGCATTGAACCCTCCTAATTTTATTTTTTTTGTTGTGAAAGCATTAATACGCCAGGTCTAACCGCTCGTCGCTGTGTGCCGTGTCCGCGGAAGAAGACGAACGCTCGGTCTCCTGCAGCTTATGCTTTCGCTCCATAGTCGGTTCAGCAGCATTGAACCCTCCTCATTTTATTTTTTTTTGTTGTGAAAGCAATAATACGCCAGGTCTAACCGCTCGTCCCTGTGTGCCGTGTCCGTGGAAGAAGAAGAACGCTCAGTCTCCTGCAGCTAATGCTTTCGCTCCATAGTCGGTTCAGCAGCATTGAACCCTCCTAATTTTATTTTTTTTTGTTGTGAAAGCATTAATACGCCAGGTCTAACCGCTCGTCGCTGTGTGCCGTGTCCGTGGAAGAAGAAGAACGCTCGGTCTCCTGCAGCTAATGCTTTCGCTCCATAGTCGGTTCAGCAGCATTGAACCCTCCTAATTTTATTTTTTTTGTTGGGTAAGCAATGCTACGCCAGGTCTAACCGCTCGTCGCTGTGTGCCGTGTCAATGGAAGAAGAAGAACGCTCGGTCTCCTGCAGCTAATGCTTTCGCTCCATAGTCGGTTCAGGAGCGTTGAACGCTCATTTTATTTTTTTTTTGTTGGGAAAGCAATGCTATGCCAGGTCTAACCGCTCGTCGCTGTGTGCCGTGTCCGTGGAAGAAGAAGAACGCTCAGTCTCCTGCAGCTAATGCTTTCGCTCCATAGTCGGTTCAGCAGCATTGAACCCTCCTCATTTTATTTTTTTTTTTTTGTTGGGAAAGCAATGCTACGCCAGGTCTAACCGCTCGTCGCTGTGTGCCGTGTCCGTGGAAGAAGAAGAACGCTCGGTCTCCTGCAGCTAATGCTTTCGCTCCATAGTCGGTTCAGGAGCGTTGAACGCTCATTTTATTTTTTTTTTGTTGGGAAAGCAATGCTACGCCAGGTCTAACCGCCCGTCGCTGTGTGCCGTGTCCGTGGAAGAAGAACGCTCGGTCTCCTGCAGCTAATGCTTTCGCTCCATAGTCGGTTCAGCAGCATTGAACCCTCCTAATTTTATTTTTTTTTGTTGTGAAAGCATTAATACGCCAGGTCTAACCGCTCGTCGCTGTGTGCCGTGCCCGTGGAAGAAGAAGAACGCTCGGTCTCCTGCAGCTAATGCTTTCGCCCCATAGTCGGTTCAGCAGCATTGAACCCTCCTCATTTTACTTTTGTTTTGTTGGGAAAGCAATGCTACGCCAGGTCTAACCGCTCGTCGCTGTGTGCCGTGTCCGTGGAAGAAGAACGCTCGATCTCCTGCAGCTAATGCTTTCGCTCCATAGTCGGTTCAGCAGCATTGAACCCTCCTAATTTCATTTTTTTTGTTGTGAAAGCATTAATACGCCAGGTCTAACCGCTCGTCGCTGTGTGCCGTGTCCGTGGAAGAAGAACGCTCGGTCTCCTGCAGCTAATGCTTTCGCTCCATAGTCGGTTCAGCAGCATTGAACCCTCCTCATTTTATTTTTTTTTTTGTTGGGAAAGCAATGCTACGCCAGGTCTAACCGCTCGTCGCTGTGTGCCGTGTCCGTGGAAGAAGAAGAACGCTTGGTCTCCTGCAGCTAATGCTTTCGCTCCATAGTCGGTTCAGGAGCGTTGAACGCTCATTTTATTTTTTTTGTTGGGAAAGCAATGCTACGCCAGGTCTAACCGCTCGTCGCTGTGTGCCGTGTCCGTGGAAGAAGAAGAACGCTTGGTCTCCTGCAGCTAATGCTTTCGCTCCATAGTCGGTTCAGCAGCATTGAACCCTCCTAATTTCATTTTTTTTTGTTGTGAAAGCATTAATACGCCAGGTCTAACCGCTCGTCGCTGTGTGCCGTGTCCGTGGAAGAAGAACGCTCGGTCTCCTGCAGCTAATGCTTTCGCTCCATAGTCGGTTCAGCAGCATTGAACCCTCCTCATTTTATTTTTTTTTTGTTGGGAAAGCAATGCTACGCCAGGTCTAACCGCTCGTCGCTGTGTGCCGTGTCCGTGGAAGAAGAAGAACGCTTGGTCTCCTGCAGCTAATGCTTTCGCTCCACAGTCGGTTCAGGAGCGTTGAACGCTCATTTTATTTTTTTTTTTGTTGGGAAAGCAATGCTACGCCAGGTCTAACCGCTCGTCGCTGTGTGCCGTGTCCGTGGAAGAAGAAGAACGCTCGGTCTCCTGCAGCTAATGCTTTCGCTCCATAGTCGGTTCAGCAGCATTGAACCCTCCTAATTTTATTTTTTTGTTGGGTAAGCAATGCTACGCCAGGTCTAACCGCTCGTCGCTGTGTGCCGTGTCAATGGAAGAAGAAGAACGCTCGGTCTCCTGCAGCTAATGCTTTCGCTCCATAGTCGGTTCAGGAGCGTTGAACGCTCATTTTATTTTTTTTTTGTTGGGAAAGCAATGCTATGCCAGGTCTAACCGCTCGTCGCTGTGTGCCGTGTCCGTGGAAGAAGAAGAACGCTCAGTCTCCTGCAGCTAATGCTTTCGCTCCATAGTCGGTTCAGCAGCATTGAACCCTCCTCATTTTATTTTTTTTTTTGTTGGGAAAGCAATGCTACGCCAGGTCTAACCGCTCGTCGCTGTGTGCCGTGTCCGTGGAAGAAGAAGAACGCTCGGTCTCCTGCAGCTAATGCTTTCGCTCCATAGTCGGTTCAGGAGCGTTGAACGCTCATTTTATTTTTTTTTTTGTTGGGAAAGCAATGCTACGCCAGGTCTAACCGCCCGTCGCTGTGTGCCGTGTCCGTGGAAGAAGAACGCTCGGTCTCCTGCAGCTAATGCTTTCGCTCCATAGTCGGTTCAGCAGCATTGAACCCTCCTAATTTTATTTTTTTTTGTTGTGAAAGCATTAATACGCCAGGTCTAACCGCTCGTCGCTGTGTGCCGTGCCCGTGGAAGAAGAAGAACGCTCGGTCTCCTGCAGCTAATGCTTTCGCCCCATAGTCGGTTCAGCAGCATTGAACCCTCCTCATTTTACTTTTGTTTTGTTGGGAAAGCAATGCTACGCCAGGTCTAACCGCTCGTCGCTGTGTGCCGTGTCCGTGGAAGAAGAACGCTCGATCTCCTGCAGCTAATGCTTTCGCTCCATAGTCGGTTCAGCAGCATTGAACCCTCCTAATTTCATTTTTTTTTGTTGTGAAAGCATTAATACGCCAGGTCTAACCGCTCGTCGCTGTGTGCCGTGTCCGTGGAAGAAGAACGCTCGGTCTCCTGCAGCTAATGCTTTCGCTCCATAGTCGGTTCAGCAGCATTGAACCCTCCTCATTTTATTTTTTTTTTTGTTGGGAAAGCAATGCTACGCCAGGTCTAACCGCTCGTCGCTGTGTGCCGTGTCCGTGGAAGAAGAAGAACGCTTGGTCTCCTGCAGCTAATGCTTTCGCTCCATAGTCGGTTCAGGAGCGTTGAACGCTCATTTTATTTTTTTTGTTGGGAAAGCAATGCTACGCCAGGTCTAACCGCTCGTCGCTGTGTGCCGTGTCCGTGGAAGAAGAAGAACGCTCGGTCTCCTGCAGCTAATGCTTTCGCTCCATAGTCGGTTCAGCAGCATTGAACCCTCCTAATTTCATTTTTTTTGTTGTGAAAGCATTAATACGCCAGGTCTAACCGCTCGTCGCTGTGTGCCGTGTCCGTGGAAGAAGAACGCTCGGTCTCCTGCAGCTAATGCTTTCGCTCCATAGTCGGTTCAGTAGCATTGAACCCTCCTCATTTTATTTTTTTTTTGTTGGGAAAGCAATGCTACGCCAGGTCTAACCGCTCGTCGCTGTGTGCCGTGTCCGTGGAAGAAGAAGAACGCTTGGTCTCCTGCAGCTAATGCTTTCGCTCCACAGTCGGTTCAGGAGCGTTGAACGCTCATTTTATTTTTTTTTTGTTGGGAAAGCAATGCTACGCCAGGTCTAACCGCTCGTCGCTGTGTGCCGTGTCCGTGGAAGAAGAAGAACGCTCGGTCTCCTGCAGCTAATGCTTTCGCTCCATAGTCCGTTCAGTAGCATTGAACCCTCCTCATTTTATTTTTTTTTGTTGGGAAAGCAATGCTACGCCAGGTCTAACCGCTCGTCGCTGTGTGCCGTGTCCGTGGAAGAAGAAGAACGCTTGGTCTCCTGCAGCTAATGCTTTCGCTCCACAGTCGGTTCAGGAGCGTTGAACGCTCATTTTATTTTTTTTTTGTTGGGAAAGCAATGCTACGCCAGGTCTAACCGCTCGTCGCTGTGTGCCGTGTCCGTGGAAGAAGAAGAACGCTCGGTCTCCTGCAGCTAATGCTTTCGCTCCATAGTCCGTTCAGCAGCATTGAACCCTCCTCATTTTATTTTTTTGTTGTTGTGAAAGCATTAATACGCCAGGTCTAACCGCTCGTCGCTGTGTGCCGTGTCCGTGGAAGAAGAAGAACGCTCGGTCTCCTGCAGCTAATGCTTTCGCTCCATAGTCGGTTCAGCAGCATTGAACCCTCCTAATTTTATTTTTTTTTTGTTGGGAAAGCAATGCTACGCCAGGTCTAACCGCTCGTCGCTGTGTGCCGTGTCCGTGGAAGAAGAACGCTCGGCCTCCTGCAGCTAATGCTTTCACTCCATAGTCGCCTCAGCAGCGTTGAACCCTCATTTTATTTTTTTGTTGCGAAAGGAATGCTATGCCAGGTCTAAAAGCTCGTCGCTGTGTGTGGTGTCCGTGGAAGAAGAAGAACGCTCAGTCTCCTGCAGCTAATGCTTTCGCTCCATAGTCGGTTCAGCAGCATTGAACCCTCCTCATTTTATTTTTTTTTTTTGTTGGGAAAGCAATGCTACGCCAGGTCTAACCGCTCGTCGCTGTGTGCCGTGTCCGTGGAAGAAGAAGAACGCTCGGTCTCCTGCAGCTAATGCTTTCGCTCCATAGTCGGTTCAGGAGCGTTGAACGCTCATTTTATTTTTTTTTTGTTGGGAAAGCAATGCTACGCCAGGTCTAACCGCCCGTCGCTGTGTGCCGTGTCCGCGGAAGAAGAAGAACGCTCGGTCTCCTGCAGCTAATGCTTTCGCTCCATAGTCGGTTCAGCAGCATTGAACCCTCCTAATTTTATTTTTTTTTGTTGTGAATGCATTAATACGCCAGGTCTAACCGCTCGTCGCTCTGTGCCGTGTCCGTGGAAGAAGAACGCTCGGTCTCCTGCAGCTAATGCTTTCGCTCCATAGTCGGTTCAGCAGCATTGAACCCTCCTAATTTCATTTTTTTTTTTGTTGTGAAAGCAATAATACGCCAGGTCTAACCGCTCGTCGCTGTGTGCCGTGTCCGTGGAAGAAGAAGAACGCTCGGTCTCCTGCAGCTAATGCTTTCGCTCCATAGTCGGTTCAGCAGCGTTGAACGCTCATTTTATTTTTTTTTCTTGGGAAAGCAATGCTACGCCAGGCCTAAAAGCTCGTCGCTGTGTGACGTGTCGGTGGAAGAAGAAGAACACTCGGCCTCCTGCAGCTAATGCTTTCACTCCATAGTCGCCTCAGCAGCGTTGAACCCTCATTTTATTTTTTTGTTGCGAAAGCAATGCTACGCCAGGTCTACAAGCTCGTCGCTGGTTGCCGTGTCTGTGGAAGAAGAAGAACGCTCGGTCTCCTGCAGCTAATGCTTTCGCTCCATAGTCGGTTCAGGAGCGTTGAACGCTCATTTTATTTTTTTTTTGTTGGGAAAGCAATGCTACGCCAGGTCTAACCGCTCGTCGCTGTGTGCCGTGTCCGTGGAAGAAGAACGCTCGGTCTCCTGCAGCTAATGCTTTCGCACCATACTCGGTTCAGCAGCATTGAACCCTCCTAATTTTATTTTTTTTGTTGTGAAAGCATTAATACGCCAGGTCTAACCGCTCGTCGCGGTGTGCCGTGCCCGTGGAAGAAGACGAACGCTCGGTCTCCTGCAGCTAATGCTTTCGCTCCATAGTCGGTTCAGCAGCACTGAACCCTCCTCATTTTATTTTTTTTGTTGTGAAAGCAATAATGCACCAGGTCTAACCGCTCGTTGCTGTGTGCCGTGTCCGTGGAAGAAGAAGAACGCTCGGTCTCCTGCAGCTAATGCTCTCGCTCCATAGTCGGTTCAGCAGCATTGAACCCTCCTCATTTTATTTTTTTTGTTGGGAAAGCAATGCTACGCCAGGTCTAACCGCTCGTCGCTGTGTGCCGTGTCCGTGGAAGAAGAAGAACGCTCGGTCTCCTGCAGCTAATGCTTTCGCTCCACAGTCGGTTCAGGAGCGTTGAACGCTCATTTTATTTTTTTTTTTGTTGGGAAAGCAATGCTACGCCAGGTCTAACCGCTCGTCACTGTGTGCCGTGTCCGTGGAAGAAGAAGAACGCTCGGTCTCCTGCAGCTAATGCTTTCGCTCCATAGTCGGTTCAGGAGCGTTGAACGCTCATTTTATTTTTTTTTTTGTTGGGAAAGCAATGCTACGCCAGGTCTAACCGCTCGTCGCTGTGTGCCGTGTCCGTGGAAGAAGAAGAACGCTCGGTCTCCTGCAGCTAATGCTTTCGCTCCATAGTCGGTTCAGCAGCATTGAACCCTCCTCATTTTATTTTTTTTTGTTGTGAAAGCATTAATACGCCAGGTCTAACCGCTCGTCGCTGTGTGCCGTGTCCGTGGAAGAAGAAGAACGCTCGGTCTCCTGCAGCTAATGCTTTCGCTCCATAGTCGGTTCAGCAGCATTGAACCCTCCTAATTTTATTTTTTTTTGTTGTGAAAGCATTAATACGCCAGGTCTAACCGCTCGTCGCTGTGTGCCGTGTCCGTGGAAGAAGAAGAACACTCGGTCTCCTGCAGCTAATGCTTTCGCTCCATAGTCGGTTCAGCAGCATTGAACCCTCCTCATTTTATTTTTTTTTTTGTTGGGAAAGCAATGCTACACCAGGTCTAACCGCTCGTCGCTGTGTGCCGTGTCCGTGGAAGAAGAACGCTCGGCCTCCTGCAGCTAATGCTTTCACTCCATAGTCGCCTCAGCAGCGTTGAACCCTCATTTTATTTTTTTGTTGCGAAAGGAATGCTACGCCAGGTCTAAAAGCTCGTCGCTGTGTGCCGTGTCTGTGGAAGAAGAAGAACGCTCGGTCTCCTGCAGCTAATGCTTTCGCTCCATAGTCGGTTCAGCAGCATTGAACCCTCCTAATTTTATTTTTTTTGTTGTGAAAGCATTAATACGCCAGGTCTAACCGCTCGTCGCTGTGTGCCGTGTCCGTGGAAGAAGAACGCTCGGTCTCCTGCAGCTAATGCTTTCGCTCCATAGTCTGTTCAGCAGCATTGAACCCTCCTAATTTTATTTTTTTTGTTGTGAAAGCATTAATACGCCAGGTCTAACCGCTCGTCGCTGTGTGCCGTGTGCGTGGAAGAAGACGAACGCTCGGTCTCCTGCAGCTAATGCTTTCGCTCCATAGTCGGTTCAGGAGCGTTCAACGCTCATTTTATTTATTTTTTGTTGGGAAAGCAATGCTACGCCAGGTCTAACCGCTCGTCGCTGTGTGCCGTGTCCGTGGAAGAAGAAGAACGCTCGTTCTCCTGCAGCTAATGCTTTCGCTCCATAGTCTGTTCAGCAGCATTGAACCCTCCTAATTTTATTTTTTTTTGTTGTGAAAGCATTAATACGCCAGGTCAAACCGCTCGTCGCAGTGTGCCGTGTCCGTGGAAGAAGACGAACGCTCGGTCTCCTGCAGCTAATGCTTTCGCTCCATAGTCGGTTCAGCAGCATTGAACCCTCCTCATTTTATTTTTTTTGTTGTGAAAGCAATAATACGCCAGGTCTAACCGCTCGTCCCTGTGTGCCGTGTCCTTGGAAGAAGAAGAACGCTCAGTCTCCTGCAGCTAATGCTTTCGCTCCATAGTCGGTTCAGCAGCATTGAACCCTCCTAATTTTATTTTTTTTTGTTGTGAAAGCATTAATACGCCAGGTCTAACCGCTCGTCGCTGTGTGCCGTGTCCGTGGAAGAAGAAGAACGCTCGGTCTCCTGCAGCTAATGCTTTCGCTCCATAGTCGGTTCAGCAGCATTGAACCCTCCTAATTTTATTTTTTTTTGTTGGGAAAGCAATGCTACGCCAGGTCTAACCGCTCGTCGCTGTGTGCCGTGTCAATGGAAGAAGAAAAACGCTCGGTCTCCTGCTGCTAATGCTTTCGCTCCATAGTCGGTTCAGGAGCGTTGAACGCTCGTTTTATTTTTTTTTGTTGGGAAAGCAATGCTACGCCAGGTCTAACCGCTCGTCGCTGTGTGCCGTGTCCGTGGAAGAAGAAGAACGCTCAGTCTCCTGCAGCTAATGCTTTCGCTCCATAGTCGGTTCAGCAGCATTGAACCCTCCTCATTTTACTTTTGTTTTGTTGGGAAAGCAATGCTACGCCAGGTCTAACCGCCCGTCGCTGTGTGCCGTGTCCGTGGAAGAAGAACGCTCGGTCTCCTGCAGCTAATGCTTTCGCTCCATAGTCGGTTCAGCAGCATTGAACCCTCCTAATTTTATTTTTTTTTTGTTGTGAAAGCATTAATACGCCAGGTCTAACCGCTCGTCGCTGTGTGCCGTGCCTGTGGAAGAAGAAGAACGCTCGGTCTCCTGCAGCTAATGCTTTCGCCCCATAGTCGGTTCAGCAGCATTGAACCCTCCTCATTTTACTTTTGTTTTGTTGGGAAAGCAATGCTACGCCAGGTCTAACCGCTCGTCGCTGTGTGCCGTGTCCGTGGAAGAAGAACGCTCGGTCTCCTGCAGCTAATGCTTTCGCTCCATAGTCGGTTCAGCAGCATTGAACCCTCCTAATTTCATTTTTTTTGTTGTGAAAGCATTAATACGCCAGGTCTTAGCGCTCGTCGCTGTGTGCCGTGTCCGTGGAAGAAGAACGCTCGGTCTCCTGCAGCTAATGCTTTCGCTCCATAGTCGGTTCAGCAGCATTGAACCCTCCTCATTTTATTTTTTTTTTTTTGGGAAAGTAATGCTACGCCAGGTCTAACCGCTCGTCGCTGTGTGCCGTGTCCGTGGAAGAAGAAGAACGCTTGGTCTCCTGCAGCTAATGCTTTCGCTCCATAGTCGGTTCAGGAGCGTTGAACGCTCATTTTATTTTTTTTTGTTGGGAAAGCAATGCTACGCCAGGTCTAACCGCTCGTCGCTGTGTGCCGTGTCCGTGGAAGAAGAAGAACGCTCGGTCTCCTGCAGCTAATGCTTTCGCTCCATAGTCGGTTCAGCAGCATTGAACCCTCCTAATTTCATTTTTTTTTGTTGTGAAAGCATTAATACGCCAGGTCTAACCGCTCGTCGCTGTGTGCCGTGTCCGTGGAAGAAGAACGCTCGGTCTCCTGCAGCTAATGCTTTCGCTCCATAGTCGGTTCAGCAGCATTGAATCCTCCTCATTTTATTTTTTTTTTGTTGGGAAAGCAATGCTACGCCAGGTCTAACCGCTCGTCGCTGTGTGCCGTGTCCGTGGAAGAAGAAGAACGCTTGGTCTCCTGCAGCTAATGCTTTCGCTCCACAGTCGGTTCAGGAGCGTTGAACGCTCATTTTATTTTTTTTTGTTGGGAAAGCAATGCTACGCCAGGTCTAACCGCTCGTCACTGTGTGCCGTGTCCGTGGAAGAAGAAGAACAACGCTCGGTCTCCTGCAGCTAATGCTTTCGCTTCATAGTCGGTTCAGCAGCATTGAACCCTCCTCATTTTATTTTTTTTTTGTTGGGAAAGCAATGCTACGCCAGGTCTAACCGCTCGTCGCTGTGTGCCGTGTCCGTGGAAGAAGAAGAACGCTCGGTCTCCTGCAGCTAATGCTTTCGCTCCATAGTCGGTTCAGGAGCGTTGAACGCTCATTTTATTATTTTTTTGTTGGGAAAGCAATGCTACGCCAGGTCTAACCGCTCGTCGCTGTGTGCCGTGTCCGTGGAAGAAGAAGAACGCTCGGTCTCGTGCAGCTAATGCTTTCGCTCCATAGTCCGTTCAGCAGCATTGAACCCTCCTCATTTTATTTTTTTTGTTAGGAAAGCAATGTTACGCCAGGTCTAACCGCTCGTCGCTGTGTGCCGTGTCCGTGGTAGAAGAACAACGCTCGGTCTCCTGCAGCTAATGCTTTCGCTCCATAGTCGGTTCAGCAGCATTGAACCCTCCTCATTTTATTTTTTTTTTTGAGAAAGCAATGCTACGCCAGGTTTAACCGCTCGTCGCTGTGTGCCGTGTCCGTGGAAGAAGAAGAACGCTCGGTCTCCTGCAGCTAATGCTTTCGCTCCATAGTCGGTTCAGGAGCGTTGAACGCTCATTTTATTTTTTTTTGTTGGGAAAGCAATGCTACGCCAGGTCTAACCGCTCGTCGCTGTGTGCCGTGTCCGTGGAAGAAGAACGCTCGGTCTCCTGCAGCTAATGCTTTCGCACCATACTCGGTTCAGCAGCATTGAACCCTCCTAATTTCATTTTTTTTTTGTTGTGAAAGCATTAATACGCCAGGTCTAACCGCTCGTCGCTGTGTGCCGTGCCCGTGGAAGAAGACGAACGCTCGGTCTCCTGCAGCTAATGCTTTCGCTCCATAGTCGGTTCAGCAGCATTGAACCCTCCTCATTTTATTTTTTTTTGTTGTGAAAGCAATAATGCACCAGGTCTAACCGCTCGTTGCTGTGTGCCGTGTCCGTGGAAGAAGAAGAACGCTCGGTCTCCTGCAGCTAATGCTTTCGCTCCATAGTCGGTTCAGGAGCGTTGAACGCTCATTTTATTTTTTTTTTGTTGGGAAAGCAATGCTACGCCAGGTCTAACCGCTCGTCGCTGTGTGCCGTGTCCGTGGAAGAAGAAGAACGCTTGGTCTCCTGCAGCTAATGCTTTCGCTCCACAGTCGGTTCAGGAGCGTTGAACGCTCATTTTATTTTTTTTTTTGTTGGGAAAGCAATGCTACGCCAGGTCTAACCGCTCGTCACTGTGTGCCGTGTCCGTGGAAGAAGAAGAACGCTCGGTCTCCTGCAGCTAATGCTTTCGCTCCATAGTCGGTTCAGGAGCGTTGAACGCTCATTTTATTTTTTTTTTTGTTGGGAAAGCAATGCTACGCCAGGTCTAACCGCTCGTCGCTGTGTGCCGTGTCCGTGGAAGAAGAAGAACGCTCGGTCTCCTGCAGCTAATGCTTTCGCTCCATATTCGGTTCAGGAGCGTTGAACGCTCATTTTATTTTTTTTTTGTTGGGAAAGCAATGCTACGCCAGGTCTAACCGCTCGTCGCTGTGTGCCGTGTCCATGGAAGAAGAAGAACGCTTGGTCTCCTGCAGCTAATGCTTTCGCTCCACAGTCGGTTCAGGAGCATTGAACGCTCATTTTATTTTTTTTTGTTGGGAAAGCAATGCTACGCCAGGTCTAACCGCTCGTCACTGTGTGCCGTGTCCGTGGAAGAAGAAGAACGCTCGGTCTCCTGCAGCTAATGCTTTCGCTCCATAGTCGGTTCAGGAGCGTTGAACGCTCATTTTATTTTTTTTTTGTTGGGAAAGCAATGCTACGCCAGGTCTAACCGCTCGTCGCTGTGTGCCGTGTCCGTGGAAGAAGAAGAACGCTCGGTCTCCTGCAGCTAATGCTTTCGCTCCATAGTCGGTTCAGGAGCGTTGAACGCCCATTTTATTTTTTTTTTGTTGGGAAAGCAATGCTACGCCAGGTCTAACCGCTCGTCGCTGTGTGCCGTGTCCGTGGAAGAAGAAGAACGCTCGGTCTCCTGCAGCTAATGCTTTCGCTCCATAGTCCGTTCAGCAGCATTGAACCCTCTTCATTTTATTTTTTTTGTTAGGAAAGCAATGCTACGCCAGGTCTAACCGCACGTCGCTGTGTGCCGTGTCCGTGGAAGAAGAAGAACGCTCGGTCTCCTGCAGCTAAGGCTTTCGCTCCATAGTCGGTTCAGGAGCGTTGTACCCTCCTCATTTTATTTTTTTTTGTTGTGAAAGCAATAATACGCCAGGTCTAACCGCTCGTCGCTGTGTGCCGTGTCCGTGGAAGAAGAATGCTCGGTCTCCTGCAGCTAATGCTTTCGCTCCATAGTCGGTTCAGCAGCGTTGAACGCTCATTTTATTTCTTTTCCTTGGGAAAGCAATGCTACGCCAGGCCTAAAAGCTCGTCGCTGTGTGCCGTGTCCGTGGAAGAAGAAGAACGCTCGGCCTCCTGCAGCTAATGCTTTCACTCCATAGTTGCTTCAGCAGCGTTGAACCCTCATTTTATTTTTTTGTTGCGAAAGCAATGCTACGCGAGGTCTACAAGCTCGTCGCTGGTTGCCGTGTCTGTGGAAGAAGAAGAACGCTCGGTCTCCTGCAGCTAATGCTTTCGCTCCATAGTCGGTTCAAGAGCGTTGAACGCTCATTTTATTTTTTTTTGTTGGGAAAGCAATGCTACGCCAGGTCTAACCGGTCGTCGCTGTCTGCCGTGTCCGTGGAAGAAGAACGCTCGGTCTCCTGCAGCTAATGCTTTCGCACCATACTCGGTTCAGCAGCATTGAACCCTCCTAATTTCATTTTTTTTGTTGTGAAAGCATTAATACGCCAGGTCTAACCGCTCGTCGCTGTGTGCCGTGCCCGTGGAAGAAGACGAACGCTCGGTCTCCTGCAGCTAATGCTTTCGCTCCATAGTCGGTTCAGCAGCATTGAACCCTCCTCATTTTATTTTTTTTGTTGTGAAAGCAATAATGCACCAGGTCTAACCGCTCGTTGCTGTGTGCCGTGTCCGTGGAAGAAGAAGAACGCTCGGTCTCCTGCAGCTAATGCTCTCGCTCCATAGTCGGTTCAGCAGCATTGAACCCTCCTTATTTTATTTTTTTTTGTTGGGAAAGCAATGCTACGCCAGGTCTAACCGCTCGTCGCTGTGTGCCGTGTCCGTGGAAGAAGAAGAACGCTCGGTCTCCTGCAGCTAATGCTTTCGCTCCATAGTCGGTTCAGGAGCGTTGAACGCTCATTTTATTTTTTTTTTTGTTGGGAAAGCAATGCTACGCCAGGTCTAACCGCTCGTCGCTGTGTGCCGTGTCCGTGGAAGAAGAAGAACGCTTGGTCTCCTGCAGCTAATGCTTTCGCTCCACAGTCGGTTCAGGAGCGTTGAACGCTCATTTTATTTTTTTTTGTTGGGAAACCAATGCTACGCCAGGTCTAACCGCTCGTCACTGTGTGCCGTGTCCGTGGAAGAAGAAGAACGCTCGGTCTCCTGCAGCTAATGCTTTCGCTCCATAGTCGGTTCAGGAGCGTTGAACGCTCATTTTATTTTTTTTTTTGTTGGGAAAGCAATGCTACGCCAGGTCTAACCGCTCGTCGCTGTGTGCCGTGTCCGTGGAAGAAGAACGCTCGGTCTCCTGCAGCTAATGCTTTCGCACCATACTCGGTTCAGCAGCATTGAACCCTCCTAATTTCATTTTTTTTTGTTGTGAAAGCATTAATACGCCAGGTCTAACCGCTCGTCGCTGTGTGCCGTGCCCGTGGAAGAAGACGAACGCTCGGTCTCCTGCAGCTAATGCTTTCGCTCCATAGTCGGTTCAGCAGCATTGAACCCTCCTCATTTTATTTTTTTTGTTGTGAAAGCAATAATGCACCAGGTCTAACCGCTCGTTGCTGTGTGCCGTGTCCGTGGAAGAAGAACGCTCGGTCTCCTGCAGCTAATGCTCTCGCTCCATAGTCGGTTCAGCAGCATTGAACCCTCCTCATTTTATTTTTTTTTGTTGGGAAAGCAATGCTACGCCAGGTCTAACCGCTCGTCGCTGTGTGCCGTGTCCGTGGAAGAAGAAGAACGCTCGGTCTCCTGCAGCTAATGCTTTCGCTCCATAGTCGGTTCAGGAGCGTTGAACGCTCTTTTTTTTTTTTTTGGGGAAAGCAATGCTACGCCAGGTCTAACCGCTCGTCGCTGTGTGCCGTGTCCGTGGAAGAAGAAGAACGCTTGGTCTCCTGCAGCTAATGCTTTCGCTCCACAGTCGGTTCAGGAGCGTTGAACGCTCATTTTATTTTTTTTTGTTGGGAAAGCAATGCTACGCCAGGTCTAACCGCTCGTCACTGTGTGCCGTGTCCGTGGAAGAAGAACGCTCGGTCTCCTGCAGCTAATGCTTTCGCTCCATAGTCGGTTCAGGAGCGTTGAACGCTCATTCTATTTTTTTTTTGTTGGGAAAGCAATGCTACGCCAGGTCTAACCGCTCGTCGCTGTGTGCCGTGTCCGTGGAAGAAGAAGAACGCTCGGTCTCCTGCAGCTAATGCTTTCGCTCCATAGTCGGTTCAGGAGCGTTGAACGCTCATTTTATTTTATTTTGTTGGGAAAGCAATGCTACGCCAGGTCTAACCGCTCGTCGCTGTGTGCCGTGTCCGTGGAAGAAGAAGAACGCTTGGTCTCCTGCAGCTAATGCTTTCGCTCCACAGTCGGTTCAGGAGCGTTGAACGCTCATTTTATTTTTTTTTTTTTGGGAAAGCAATCCTACGCCAGGTCTAACCGCTCGTCACTGTGTGCCGTGTCCGTGGAAGAAGAAGAACGCTCGGTCTCCTGCAGCTAATGCTTTCGCTCCATAGTCGGTTCAGGAGCGTTGAACGCTCATTTTATTTTTTTTTGTTGGGAAAGCAATGCTACGCCAGGTCTAACCGCTCGTCGCTGTGTGCCGTGTCCGTGGAAGAAGAAGAACGCTCGGTCTCCTGCAGCTAATGCTTTCGCTCCATAGTCGGTTCAGGAGCGTTGAACGCCCATTTTATTTTTTTTTTGTTGGGAAAGCAATGCTACGCCAGGTCTAACCGCTCGTCGCTGTGTGCCGTGTCCGTGGAAGAAGAAGAACGCTCGGTCTCCTGCAGCTAATGCTTTCGCTCCATAGTCCGTTCAGCAGCATTGAACCCTCCTCATTTTATTTTTTTTTTTAGGAAAGCAATGCTACGGCAGGTCTAACCGCTCGTCGCTGTGTGCCGTGTCCGTGGAAGAAGAAGAACGCTCGGTCTCCTGCAGCTAAGGCTTTCGCTCCATAGTCGGTTCAGGAGCGTTGTACCCTCCTCATTTTATTTTTTTTTGTTGTGAAAGCAATAATACGCCAGGTCTAACCGCTCGTCGCTGTGTGCCGTGTCCGTGGAAGAAGAACGCTTGGTCTCCTGCAGCTAATGCTTTCGCTCCATAGTCGGTTCAGCAGCGTTGAACGCTCATTTTATTTCTTTTCCTTGGGAAAGCAATGCTACGCCAGGCCTAAAAGTTCGTCGCTGTGTGCCGTGTCCGTGGAAGAAGAAGAACGCTCGGCCTCCTGCAGCTAATGCTTTCACTCCATAGTTGCTTCAGCAGCGTTCAACCCTCATTTTATTTTTTTTGTTGCGAAAGCATTGCTACGCCAGGTCTACAAGCTCGTCGCTGGTTGCCGTGTCTGTGGAAGAAGAAGAACGCTCGGTCTCCTGCAGCTAATGATTTCGCTCCATAGTCGGTTCAAGAGCGTTGAACGCTCATTTTATTTTTTTTTGTTGGGAAAGCAATGCTACGCGAGGTCTAACCGCTCGTCGCTGTGTGCCGTGTCCGTGGAAGAAGAAGAACGCTCGGTCTCCTGCAGCTAATGCTTTCGCTCCATAGTCGGTTCAGCAGCATTGAACCCCCCTAATTTTATTTTTTTGCTGTGAAAGCATTAATACGCCAGGTCTAACCGCTCGTCGCTGTGTGCCGTGTCCGTGGAAGAAGACGAACGCTCGGTCTCCTGCAGCTAATGCTTTCGCTCCATAGTCGGTTCAGCAGCATTGAACCCTCCTCATTTTATTTTTTTTGTTGTGAAAGCAATAATACACCAGGTCTAATCGCTCGTTGCTGTGTTCTGTGTCCGTGGAAGAAGAACGCTCGGTCTCCTGCAGCTAATGCTCTCGCTCCATAGTCGGTTCAGCAGCATTGAACCCTCCTCATTTTATTTTTTTTTGTTGGGAAAGCAATGCTACGCCAGGTCTAACCGCTCGTCGCTGTGTGCCGTGTCCGTGGAAGAAGAAGAACGCTCTGTCTCCTGCAGCTAATGCTTTCGCTCCATAGTCGGTTCAGGAGCGTTGAAAGCTCATTTTATTTTTTTTTGTTGGGAAAGCAATGCTACGCCAGGTCTAACCGCTCGTCGCTGTGTGCCGTGTCCGTGGAAGAAGAAGAACGCTCGGTCGCCTGCAGCTAATGCTTTTGCTCCATAGTCGGTTCAGCAGCATTGAACCCTCCTCATTTTATTTTTTTTTGTTGGGAAAGCAATGCTACGCCAGGTCTAACCGCTCGTCGCTGTGTGCCGTGTCCGTGGAAGAAGAAGAACGCTCGGTCTCCTGCAGCTAATGCTTTCGCTCCATAGTCGGTTCAGGAGCGTTGAGCGCTCATTTTATTTTTTTTTTGTTGGGAAAGCAATGCTACGCCAGGTCTAACCGCTCGTCACTGTGTGCCGTGTCCGTGGAAGAAGAAGAACGCTCGGTCTCCTGCAGCTAATGCTTTCGCTCCATAGTCGGTTCAGGAGCGTTGAACGCTCATTTTATTTTTTTTTTGTTGGGAAAGCAATGCTACGCCAGGTCTAACCGCTCGTCGCTGTGTGCCGTGTCCGTGGAAGAAGAAGAACGCTCGGTCTCCTGCAGCTAATGCTTTCGCTCCATATTCGGTTCAGGAGCGTTGAACGCTCATTTTATTTTTTTTTGTTGGGAAAGCAATGCTACGCCAGGTCTAACCGCTCGTCGCTGTGTGCCGTGTCCGTGGAAGAAGAAGAACGCTTGGTCTCCTGCAGCTAATGCTTTCGCTCCACAGTCGGTTCAGGAGCATTGAACGCTCATTTTATTTTTTTTTGTTGGGAAAGCAATGCTACGCCAGGTCTAACCGCTCGTCTCTGTGTGCCGTGTCCGTGGAAGAAGAAGAACGCTCGGTCTCCTGCAGCTAATGCTTTCGCTCCATAGTCGGTTCAGGAGCGTTGAACGCTCATTTTATTTTTTTTTGTTGGGAAAGCAATGCTACGCCAGGTCTAACCGCTCGTCGCTGTGTGCCGTGTCCGTGGAAGAAGATGAACGCTCGGTCTCCTGCAGCTAATGCTTTCGCTCCATAGTCGGTTCAGGAGCGTTGAACGCCCATTTTATTTTTTTTTTGTTGGGAAAGCAATGCTACGCCAGGTCTAACCGCTCGTCGCTGTGTGCCGTGTCCGTGGAAGAAGAAGAACGCTCGGTCTCCTGCAGCTAATGCTTTCGCTCCATAGTCCGTTCAGCAGCATTGAACCCTCCTCATTTTATTTTTTTTTGTTAGGAAAGCAATGCTACGCCAGGTCTAACCGCTCGTCGCTGTGTGCCGTGTCCGTGGAAGAAGAAGAACGCTCGGTCTCCTGCAGCTAAGGCTTTCGCTCCATAGTCGGTTCAGGAGCGTTGTACCCTCCTCATTTTATTTTTTTTGTTGTGAAGGCAATAATACGCCAGGTCTAACCGCTCGTCGCTGTGTGCCGTGTCCGTGGAAGAAGAATGCTCGGTCTCCTGCAGCTAATGCTTTCGCTCCATAGTCGGTTCAGCAGCGTTGAACGCTCATTTTATTTCTTTTCCTTGGGAAAGCAATGCTACGCCAGGCATAAAAGCTCGTCGCTGTGTGCCGTGTCCGTGGAAGAAGAAGAACGCTCGGCCTCCTGCAGCTAATGCTTTCACTCCATAGTTGCTTCAGCAGCGTTGAACCCTCATTTTATTTTTTTATTGCGAAAGCAATGCTACGCGAGGTCTACAAGCTCGTCGCTGGTTGCCGTGTCTGTGGAAGAAGAAGAACGCTCGGTCTCCTGCAGCTAATGCTTTCGCTCCATAGTCGGTTCAAGAGCGTTGAACGCTCATTTTATTTTTTTTTGTTGGGAAAGCAATGCTACGCCAGGTCTAACCGCTCGTCGCTGTGTGCCGTGTCCGTGGAAGAAGAACGCTCGGTCTCCTGCAGCTAATGCTTTCGCACCATACTCGGTTCAGCAGCATTGAACCCTCCTAATTTCATTTTTTTTGTTGTGAAAGCATTAATACGCCAGGTCTAACCGCTCGTCGCTGTGTGCCGTGCCCGTGGAAGAAGACGAACGCTCGGTCTCCTGCAGCTAATGCTTTCGCTCCATAGTCGGTTCAGCAGCATTGAACCCTCCTCATTTTATTTTTTTTTGTTGTGAAAGCAATAATGCACCAGGTCTAACCGCTCGTTGCTGTGTGCCGTGTCCGTGGAAGAAGAAGAACGCTCGGTCTCCTGCAGCTAATGCTCTCGCTCCATAGTCGGTTCAGCAGCATTGAACCCTCCTTATTTTATTTTTTTTTGTTGGGAAAGCAATGCTACGCCAGGTCTAACCGCTCGTCGCTGTGTGCCGTGTCCGTGGAAGAAGAAGAACGCTCGGTCTCCTGCAGCTAATGCTTTCGCTCCATAGTCGGTTCAGGAGCGTTGAACGCTCATTTTATTTTTTTTTTGTTGGGAAAGCAATGCTACGCCAGGTCTAACCGCTCGTCGCTGTGTGCCGTGTCCGTGGAAGAAGAAGAACGCTTGGTCTCCTGCAGCTAATGCTTTCGCTCCACAGTCGGTTCAGGAGCGTTGAACGCTCATTTTATTTTTTTTTGTTGGGAAAGCAATGCTACGCCAGGTCTAACCGCTCGTCACTGTGTGCCGTGTCCGTGGAAGAAGAACGCTCGGTCTCCTGCAGCTAATGCTTTCGCTCCATAGTCGGTTCAGGAGCGTTGAACGCTCATTTTATTTTTTTTTTTGTTGGGAAAGCAATGCTACGCCAGGTCTAACCGCTCGTCGCTGTGTGCCGTGTCCGTGGAAGAAGAACGCTCGGTCTCCTGCAGCTAATGCTTTCGCACCATACTCGGTTCAGCAGCATTGAACCCTCCTAATTTCATTTTTTTTGTTGTGAAAGCATTAATACGCCAGGTCTAACCGCTCGTCGCTGTGTGCCGTGCCCGTGGAAGAAGACGAACGCTCGGTCTCCTGCAGCTAATGCTTTCGCTCCATAGTCGGTTCAGCAGCATTGAACCCTCCTCATTTTATTTTTTTTGTTGTGAAAGCAATAATGCACCAGGTCTAACCGCTCGTCGCTGTGTGCCGTGTCCGTGGAAGAAGAACGCTCGGTCTCCTGCAGCTAATGCTTTCGCACCATACTCGGTTCAGCAGCATTGAACCCTCCTAATTTCATTTTTTTTGTTGTGAAAGCATTAATACGCCAGGTCTAACCGCTCGTCGCTGTGTGCCGTGCCCGTGGAAGAAGACGAACGCTCGGTCTCCTGCAGCTAATGCTTTCGCTCCATAGTCGGTTCAGCAGCATTGAACCCTCCTCATTTTATTTTTTTTTGTTGTGAAAGCAATAATGCACCAGGTCTAACCGCTCGTTGCTGTGTGCCGTGTCCGTGGAAGAAGAAGAACGCTCGGTCTCCTGCAGCTAATGCTCTCGCTCCATAGTCGGTTCAGCAGCATTGAACCCTCCTTATTTTATTTTTTTTTGTTGGGAAAGCAATGCTACGCCAGGTCTAACCGCTCGTCGCTGTGTGCCGTGTCCGTGGAAGAAGAAGAACGCTCGGTCTCCTGCAGCTAATGCTTTCGCTCCATAGTCGGTTCAGGAGCGTTGAACGCTCATTTTATTTTTTTTTTGTTGGGAAAGCAATGCTACGCCAGGTCTAACCGCTCGTCGCTGTGTGCCGTGTCCGTGGAAGAAGAAGAACGCTTGGTCTCCTGCAGCTAATGCTTTCGCTCCACAGTCGGTTCAGGAGCGTTGAACGCTCATTTTATTTTTTTTTGTTGGGAAAGCAATGCTACGCCAGGTCTAACCGCTCGTCACTGTGTGCCGTGTCCGTGGAAGAAGAACGCTCGGTCTCCTGCAGCTAATGCTTTCGCTCCATAGTCGGTTCAGGAGCGTTGAACGCTCATTTTATTTTTTTTTTTGTTGGGAAAGCAATGCTACGCCAGGTCTAACCGCTCGTCGCTGTGTGCCGTGTCCGTGGAAGAAGAACGCTCGGTCTCCTGCAGCTAATGCTTTCGCACCATACTCGGTTCAGCAGCATTGAACCCTCCTAATTTCATTTTTTTTGTTGTGAAAGCATTAATACGCCAGGTCTAACCGCTCGTCGCTGTGTGCCGTGCCCGTGGAAGAAGACGAACGCTCGGTCTCCTGCAGCTAATGCTTTCGCTCCATAGTCGGTTCAGCAGCATTGAACCCTCCTCATTTTATTTTTTTTGTTGTGAAAGCAATAATGCACCAGGTCTAACCGCTCGTTGCTGTGTGCCGTGTCCGTGGAAGAAGAACGCTCGGTCTCCTGCAGCTAATGCTCTCGCTCCATAGTCGGTTCAGCAGCATTGAACCCTCCTCATTTTATTTTTTTTTGTTGGGAAAGCAATGCTACGCCAGGTCTAACCGCTCGTCGCTGTGTGCCGTGTCCGTGGAAGAAGAAGAACGCTCGGTCTCCTGCAGCTAATGCTTTCGCTCCATAGTCGGTTCAGGAGCGTTGAACGCTCTTTTTTTTTGGGGGAAAGCAATGCTACGCCAGGTCTAACCGCTCGTCGCTGTATGCCGTGTCGGTGGAAGAAGAAGAACGCTTGGTCTCCTGCAGCTAATGCTTTCGCTCCACAGTCGGTTCAGGAGCGTTGAACGCTCATTTTATTTTTTTTTTTTGTTGGGAAAGCAATGCTACGCCAGGTCTAACCGCTCGTCACTGTGTGCCGTGTCCGTGGAAGAAGAACGCTCGCTCTCCTGCAGCTAATGCTTTCGCTCCATAGTCGGTTCAGGAGCGTTGAACGCTCATTCTATTTTTTTTTTTGTTGGGAAAGCAATGCTACGCCAGGTCTAACCGCTCGTTGCTGTGTGCCGTGTCCGTGGAAGAAGAAGAACGCTCGGTCTCCTGCAGCTAATGCTTTCGCTCCATAGTCGGTTCAGGAGCGTTGAACGCTCATTTTATTTTTTTTTGTTGGGAAAGCAATGCTACGCCAGGTCTAACCGCTCGTCGCTGTGTGCCGTGTCCGTGGAAGAAGAAGAACGCTTGGTCTCCTGCAGCTAATGCTTTCGCTCCACAGTCGGTTCAGGAGCGTTGAACGCTCATTTTATTTTTTTTTTTGTTGGGAAAGCAATCCTACGCCAGGTCTAACCGCTCGTCACTGTGTGCCGTGTCCGTGGAAGAAGAAGAACGCTCGGTCTCCTGCAGCTAATGCTTTCGCTCCATAGTCGGTTCAGGAGCGTTGAACGCTCATTTTATTTTTTTTTGTTGGGAAAGCAATGCTACGCCAGGTCTAACCGCTCGTCGCTGTGTGCCGTGTCCGTGGAAGAAGAAGAACGCTCGGTCTCCTGCAGCTAATGCTTTCGCTCCATAGTCGGTTCAGGAGCGTTGAACGCCCATTTTATTTTTTTTTTGTTGGGAAAGCAATGCTACGCCAGGTCTAACCGCTCGTCGCTGTGTGCCGTGTCCGTGGACGAAGAAGAACGCTCGGTCTCCTGCAGCTAATGCTTTCGCTCCATAGTCCGTTCAGCAGCATTGAACCCTCCTCATTTTATTTTTTTTGTTAGGAAAGCAATGCTACGGCAGGTCTAACCGCTCGTCGCTGTGTGCCGTGTCCGTGGAAGAAGAAGAACGCTCGGTCTCCTGCAGCTAAGGCTTTCGCTCCATAGTCGGTTCAGGAGCGTTGTACCCTCCTCATTTTATTTTTTTTTGTTGTGAAAGCAATAATACGCCAGGTCTAACCGCTCGTCGCTGTGTGCCGTGTCCGTGGAAGAAGAACGCTTGGTCTCCTGCAGCTAATGCTTTCGCTCCATAGTCGGTTCAGCAGCGTTGAACGCTCATTTTATTTCTTTTCCTTGGGAAAGCAATGCTACGCCAGGCCTAAAAGCTCGTCGCTGTGTGCCGTGTCCGTGGAAGAAGAAGAACGCTCGGCCTCCTGCAGCTAATGCTTTCACTCCATAGTTGCTTCAGCAGCGTTCAACCCTCATTTTATTTTTTTTGTTGCGAAAGCAATGCTACGCCAGGTCTACAAGCTCGTCGCTGGTTGCCGTGTCTGTGGAAGAAGAAGAACGCTCGGTCTCCTGCAGCTAATGATTTCGCTCCATAGTCGGTTCAAGAGCGTTGAACGCTCATTTTATTTTTTTTTGTTGGGAAAGCAATGCTACGCCAGGTCTAACCGCTCGTCGCTGTGTGCCGTGTCCGTGGAAGAAGAAGAACGCTCGGTCTCCTGCAGCTAATGCTTTCGCTCCATAGTCGGTTCAGCAGCATTGAACCCCCCTAATTTTATTTTTTTGCTGTGAAAGCATTAATACGCCAGGTCTAACCGCTCGTCGCTGTGTGCCGTGTCCGTGGAAGAAGACGAACGCTCGGTCTCCTGCAGCTAATGCTTTCGCTCCATAGTCGGTTCAGCAGCATTGAACCCTCCTCATTTTATTTTTTTGTTGTGAAAGTAATAATACACCAGGTCTAACCGCTCGTTGCTGTGTTCTGTGTCCGTGGAAGAAGAACGCTCGGTCTCCTGCAGCTAATGCTCTCGCTCCATAGTCGGTTCAGCAGCATTGAACCCTCCTCATTTTATTTTTTTTTGTTGGGAAAGCAATGCTACGCCAGGTCTAACCGCTCGTCGCTGTGTGCCGTGTCCGTGGAAGAAGAAGAACGCTCTGTCTCCTGCAGCTAATGCTTTCGCTCCATAGTCGGTTCAGGAGCGTTGAACGCTCATTTTATTTTTTTTTGTTGGGAAAGCAATGCTACGCCAGGTCTAACCGCTCGTCGCTGTGTGCCGTGTCCGTGGAAGAAGAAGAACGCTCGGTCGCCTGCAGCTAATGCTTTCGCTCCATAGTCGGTTCAGCAGCATTGAACCCTCCTCATTTTATTTTTTTTTGTTGGGAAAGCAATGCTACGCCAGGTCTAACCGCTCGTCGCTGTGTGCCGTGTTCGTGGAAGAAGAAGAACGCTCGGTCTCCTGCAGCTAATGCTTTCGCTCCATAGTCGGTTCAGGAGCGTTGAGCGCTCATTTTATTTTTTTTTTGTTGGGAAAGCAATGCTACGCCAGGTCTAACCGCTCGTCACTGTGTGCCGTGTCCGTGGAAGAAGAAGAACGCTCGGTCTCCTGCAGCTAATGCTTTCGCTCCATAGTCGGTTCAGGAGCGTTGAACGCTCATTTTATTTTTTTTTTGTTGGGAAAGCAATGCTACGCCAGGTCTAACCGCTCGTCGCTGTGTGCCGTGTCCGTGGAAGAAGAAGAACGCTCGGTCTCCTGCAGCTAATGCTTTCGCTCCATAGTCGGTTCAGGAGCGTTGAACGCCCATTTTATTTTTTTTTTGTTGGGAAAGCAATGCTACGCCAGGTCTAACCGCTCGTCGCTGTGTGCCGTGTCCGTGGAAGAAGAAGAACGCTCGGTCTCCTGCAGCTAATGCTTTCGCTCCATAGTCCGTTCAGCAGCATTGAACCCTCCTCATTTTATTTTTTTTTGTTAGGAAAGCAATGCTACGGCAGGTCTAACCGCTCGTCGCTGTGTGCCGTGTCCGTGGAAGAAGAAGAACGCTCGGTCTCCTGCAGCTAAGGCTTTCGCTCCATAGTCGGTTCAGGAGCGTTGTACCCTCCTCATTTTATTTTTTTTTTGTTGTGAAAGCAATAATACGCCAGGTCTAACCGCTCGTCGCTGTGTGCCGTGTCCGTGGAAGAAGAACGCTTGGTCTCCTGCAGCTAATGCTTTCGCTCCATAGTCAGTTCAGCAGCGTTGAACGCTCATTTTATTTCTTTTCCTTGGGAAAGCAATGCTACGCCAGGCCTAAAAGCTCGTCGCTGTGTGCCGTGTCCGTGGAAGAAGAAGAACGCTCGGCCTCCTGCAGCTAATGCTTTCACTCCATAGTTGCTTCAGCAGCGTTGAACCCTCATTTTATTTTTTTGTTGCGAAAGCAATGCTACGCCAGGTCTACAAGCTCGTCGCTGGTTTGCCGTGTCTGTGGAAGAAGAAGAACGCTCTGTCTCCTGCAGCTAATGCTTTCGTTCCATAGTCGGTTCAGGAGCGTTGAACGCTCATTTTATTTTTTTTTGTTGGGAAAGCAATGCTACGCCAGGTCTAACCGCTCGTCGCTGTGTGCCGTGTCCGTGGAAGAAGAAGAACGCTCGGTCGCCTGCAGCTAATGCTTTCGCTCCATAGTCGGTTCAGCAGCATTGAACCCTCCTCATTTTATTTTTTTTTGTTGGGAAAGCAATGCTACGCCAGGTCTAACCGCTCGTCGCTGTGTGCCGTGTCCGTGGAAGAAGAAGAACGCTCGGTCTCCTGCAGCTAATGCTTTCGCTCCATAGTCGGTTCAGGAGCGTTGAGCGCTCATTTTATTTTTTTTTGTTGGGAAAGCAATGCTACGCCAGGTCTAACCGCTCGTCGCTGTGTGCCGTGTCCGTGGAAGAAGAAGAACGCTCGGTCTCCTGCAGCTAATGCTTTCGCTCCATAGTCGGTTCAGCAGCATTGAACCCTCCTCATTTTATTTTTTTTTTGTTGGGAAAGCAATGCTACGCCAGGTCTAACCGCTCGTCGCTCTGTGCCGTGTCCATGGAAGAAGAAGAACGCTCGGTCTCCTGAAGCTAATGCTTTCACTCCATAGTCGGTTCAGCAGCATTGAACCCTCCTCATTTTATTTTTTTTTTTGTTGGGAAAGCAATGCTACGCCAGGTCTAACCGCTCGTCGCTGTGTGCCGTGTCCGTGGAAGAAGAACGCTCGGTCTCCTGCAGCTAATGCTTTCGCTCCATAGTCGGTTCAGGAGCGTTGAACGGTCATTTTATTTTTTTTTTTGTTGGGAAAGCAATGCTACGCCAGGTCTAACCGCTCGTCGCTGTGTGCCGTGTCCGTGGAAGAAGAACGCTCGGTCTCCTGCAGCTAATGCTTTCGCTCCATAATCGGTTTAGCAGCATTGAACCCTCCTCAATTTATTTTTTTTTGTTGGGAAAGCAATGCTACACCAGGTCAAACCGCTCGTCGCTGTGTGCCGTGACCGTGGAAGAAGAACGCTCGGTCTCCTGCAGCTAATGCTTTCGCTCCATAGTCGGTTCAGCAGCATTGAACCCTCCTCATTTTATTTTGTTTTTGTTGGGAAAGCAATGCTACGCCAGGTCTAACCGCTCGTCGCTGTGTGCCGTGTCCGTGGAAGAAGAACGCTCGGTCTCCTGCAGCTAATGCTTTCGCTCCATAGACGGTTCAGGAGCGTTGAACGCTCATTTTTTTTTTTTTTGTTGGGAAAGCAATGCTACGCCAGGTCTAACCGCTCGTCGCTGTGTGCCGTGTCCGTGGAAGAAGAAGAACGCTCGGTCTCCTGCTAGCTAATGCTTTCGCTCCATAGTCGGTTCAGCAGCATTGAACCCTCCTCATTTTATTTTTTTTTGTTGGGAAAGCAATGCTACGCCAGGTCTAACCGCTCGTCGCTGTGTGCCGTGTCCGTGGAAGAAGAACGCTCGGTCTCCTGCAGCTAATGCTTTCGCTCCATAGTCGGTTCAGGAGCGTTGAACGCTCATTTTATTTTATTTTGTTGGGAAAGCAATGCTACGCCAGGTTTAACCGCTTCCCGCTGTGTGCCGTGTCCGTGGAAGAAGACGAACGCTCGGTCTCCTGCAGCTAATGCTTTCGCTCCATAGTCGGTTCAGCAGCATTGAACCCTCCTCATTTTATTTTTTTGTTGTCGTGAAAGCAATAATACGCCAGGTCTAACCGCTCGTCGCTGTGTGCCGTGTCCGTGGAAGAAGAAGAACGCTCGGTCTCCTGCAGCTAATGCTTTCGCTCCATAGTCGGTTCAGCAGCATTGAACCCTCCTAATTTTATTTTTTTTTTGTTGTGAAAGCATTAATACGCCAGGTCTAAAAGCTCGTCGCTGTGTGCCGTTTCCTTGGAGAAGAAGAACGCTCCGTCTCCTGCAGCTAATGCTTTCGCTTCATAGTCGGTTCAGCAGCGTTGAACCCTCATTTTATTTTTTCTTATTGCGAAAGCAATAATACGTCAGGTCTAACCGCTCGTCGCTGTGTGCCGTGTCCGTGGAAAAACAGAAGAATGTTCGGTCTCCTGCAGTTAATGCTTTCTCTCCATAGTCGGTTCAGCAGCGTTGAACCCTCATTTTATTTTTTTTTGTTGCGAAAGCAATGCACCGCCAGGTCTAAAAGCTCGTTGCTGTGTGCCGTGTCTGTGGAAGAAGAAGAACGCTCGGTCTCCTGCAGCTAATGCTTTCTCTCCATAGTCGGTTCAGCAGCGTTGTACCCTCCTCATTTTATTTTTTTTTTGTGAAAGCAATAATACGCCAGGTCTAACCGCTCGTCACTGTGTGCCGCGTCCGTGGAAGAAGAACGCTCGGTCTCCTGCAGCTAATGCTTTCGCTCCATAGTCGGTTCAGGAGCGTTGAACGCTCATTTTATTTTTTTTTGTTGGGAAAGCAATGCTACGCCAGGTCTAACCGCTCGTCGCTGTGTGCCGTGTCCGTGGAAGAAGAACGCTCGGTCGCCTGCAGCTAATGCTTTCGCTCCATAGTCGGTTCAGCAGCATTGAACCCTCCTCATTTTATTTTTTTTTTGTTGGGAAAGCAATGCTACGCCAGGTCTAACCGCTCGTCGCTGTGTGCCGTGTCCGTGGAAGAAGAAGAACGCTCGGTCTCCTGCAGCTAATGCTTTCGCTCCATAGTCGGTTCAGGAGCGTTGAGCGCTCATTTTATTTTTTTTTGTTGGGAAAGCAATGCTACGCCAGGTCTAACCGCTCGTCGCTGTGTGCCGTGTCCGTGGAAGAAGAAGAACGCTCGGTCTCCTGCAGCTAATGCTTTCGCTCCATAGTCGGTTCAGCAGCATTGAACCCTCCTCATTTTATTTTTTTTTTGTTGGGAAAGCAATGCTACGCCAGGTCTAACCGCTCGTCGCTGTGTGCCGTGTCCGCGGAAGAAGAAGAACGCTCGGTCTCCTGAAGCTAATGCTTTCGCTCCATAGTCGGTTCAGCAGCATTGAACCCTCCTCATTTTATTTTTTTTTTTGTTGGGAAAGCAATGCTACGCCAGGTCTAACCGCTCGTCGCTGTGTGCCGTGTCCGTGGAAGAAGAACGCTCGGTCTCCTGCAGCTAATGCTTTCGCTCCATAGTCGGTTCAGGAGCGTTGAACGCTCATTTTATTTTTTTTTTGTTGGGAAAGCAATGCTACGCCAGGTCTAACCGCTCGTCACTGTGTGCCGTGTCCGTGGAAGAAGAAGAACGCTCGGTCTCCTGCTAGCTAATGCTTTCGCTCCATAGTCGGTTCAGCAGCATTGAACCCTCCTCATTTTATTTTTTTTTTGTTGGGAAAGCAATGCTGCGCCAGGTCTAACCGCTCGTCGCTGTGTGCCGTGTCCGTGGAAAAAGAACGCTCGGTCTCCTGCAGCTAATGCTTTCGCTCCATAGTCGGTTCAGGAGCGTTGAACGCTCATTTTATTTTTTTTTTGTTGGGAAAGCAATGCTACGCCAGGTTTAACCGCTCGCCGCTGTGTGCCGTGTCCGTGGAAGAAGAAGAACGCTCGGTCTCCTGCAGCTAATGCTTTCTCTCCATAGTCGGTTCAGCAGCGTTGAACCCTCATCTTTTTTTTTTTTTTGTTGCGAAAGCAATGCACCGCCAGGTCTAAAAGCTCGTTGCTGTGTGCCGTGTCTGTG
The DNA here is from genome assembly GCF_055883805.1 of Amblyomma maculatum. Taxonomy (NCBI): domain Eukaryota; kingdom Metazoa; phylum Arthropoda; class Arachnida; order Ixodida; family Ixodidae; genus Amblyomma; species Amblyomma maculatum. The sequence goes on from NW_028146738.1 coordinate 17,977,352, forward strand.
GAAGAAGAAGAACGCTCGGTCTCCTGCAGCTAATGCTTTCTCTCCATAGTCGGTTCAGCAGAGTTGTACCCTCCTCATTTTATTTTTTTTTTTGTGAAAGCAATAATACGCCAGGTCTAACCGCTCGTCACTGTGTGCCGCGTCCGTGGAAGAAGAACGCTCGGTCTCCTGCAGCTAATGCTTTCGCTCCATAGTCGGTTCAGCAGCGTTGAACCCTCATTTTATTTTTTTTTGTTGCGAAAGCAATGCTACGCCAGGTCTAAAAGCTCGTCGCTGTGTGCCGTGTCTGTGGAAGAAGAAGAACGCTCGGTCTCCTGCAGCTAATGCTTTCGCTCAATAGTCGGGTCAGGAGCGTTGAACGCTCATTTTATTTTTTTTTTTGTTGGGAAAGCAATGCTACGCCAGGTCTAACCGCTCGTCGCTGTGTACCGTGTCCGTGGAAGAAGAAGAACGCTCGGTCTCCTGCAGCTAATGCTTTCGCTCCATAGTCGGTTCAGCAGCATTGAACCCTCCTCATTTTATTTTTATTTTGTTGGGAAAGCAATGCTACGCCAGGTCTAACCGCTCGTCGCTGTGTGCCGTGTCCGTGGAAGAAGAAGAACTCTCGGTCTCCTGCAGCTAATGCTTTCGCTCCATAGTCGGTTCAGGAGCGTTGAACGCTCATTTTATTTTTTTTTTTGTTGGGAAAGCAATGCTACGCCAGGTCTAACCGCTCGTCGCTGTGTGCCGTGTCCGTGGAAGAAGAAGAATGCTCGGTCTCCTGCAGCTAATGCTTTCGCTCCATAGTCGGTTCAGCAGCATTGAACCCTCCTAATTTTATTTTTTTTGTTGTGAAAGCATTAATACGCCAGGTCTAACCGCTCGTCGCTGTGTGCCGTGTCCGTGGAAGAAGACGAACGCTCGGTCTCCTGCAGCTAATGCTTTCGCTCCATAGTCGGTTCAGCAGCATTGAACCCTCCTCATTTTATTTTTTTTTTGTTGTGAAAGCAATAATACGCCAGGTCTAAAAGCTCGTCGCTGTGTGCCGTGTCCGTGGAAGAAGAAGAACGCTCGGTCTCCTGCAGCTAATGCTTTCGCTCCATAGTCGGTTCAGCAGCGTTGAACCCTCATTTTATTTTTTTGTTGCGAAAGCAATGCTACGCTAGGTCTAAAAGCTCGTCGCTGTGTGCCGTGTCTGTGGAAGAAGAAGAACGCTCGGTCTCCTGCAGCTAATGCTTTCGCTCAATAGTCGGTTCAGGAGCGTTGAACGCTCATTTTATTTTTTTTTGTTGGGAAAGCAATGCTACGCCAGGTCTAACCGCTCGTCACTGTGTGCCGTGTCCGTGGAAGAAGAAGAACGCTCGGTCTCCTGCAGCTAATGCTTTCAATCCATAGTCGGTTCAGCAGCATTGAACCCTCCTAATTTAATTTTTTTTGTTGGGAAAGCAATGCTACGCCAGGTCTAACCGCTCGTCGCTGTGTGCCGTGTCCGTGGAAGAAGAAGAACGCTCGGTCTCCTGCAGCTAATGCTTTCGCTCCATAGTCGGTTCAGGAGCGTTGAACGCTCATTTTATATTTTTTTTGTTGGGAAAGCAATGCTATGCCAGGTCTAACCGCTCGTCGATGTGTGCCGTGTCCGTGGAAGAAGAAGAACGCTCGGTCTCCTGCAGCTAATGCTTTCGCTCCATAGTCGGTTCAGCAGCGTTGAACCCTCATTTTATTTTTTCTTATTGCGAAAGCAATAATACGCCAGGTCTAACCGCTCGTCGCTGTGTGCCGTGTCCGTGGAAAAACAGAAGAATGCTCGGTCTCCTGCCACTAATGCTTTCTCTCCATAGTCGGTTCAGCAGCGTTGAACCCTCATCTTTTTTTTTTGTTGCGAAAGCAATGCACCGCCAGGTCAAAAAGCTCGTCGCTGTGTGCCGTGTCCGTGGAAGAAGAACGCTCGGTCTCCTGCAGCTAATGCTTTCGCTCCATAGTCGGTTCAGCAGCGTTGAACCCTCATTTTATTTTTCATTATTGCGAAAGCAATAATACGCCAGATCTAACCGCTCGTCGCTGTGTGCCGTGTCCGTGGAAAAACAGAAGAATACTCGGTCTCCTGCAGCAAATGCTTTCGCTCCATAGTCGGTTCAGGAGCGTTGAACGCTCATTTTATTTTTTTTTTGTTGGGAAATCAATGCTACGCCAGGTCTAACCGCTCGTCGCTGTGTGCCGTGTCCGTGGAAGAAGAAGAACGCTCGGTCTTCTGCAGCTAATGCTTTCGCTCCATAGTCGGTTCAGCAGCATTGAACCCTCCTCATTTTATTTTTATTTTGTTGGGAAAGCAATGCTACGCCAGGTCTAACCGCTCGTCGCTGTGTGCCGTGTCCGTGGAAGAAGAACGCTCGGTCTCCTGCAGCTAATGCTTTCGCTCCATAGTCGGTTCAGGAGCGTTGAACGCTCATTTTATTTTTTTTTGTTGGGAAAGCAATGCTACGCCAGGTCTAACCGCTCCTCGCTGTGTGCCGTGTCCGTGGAAGAAGAAGAACGCTCGGTCTCCTGCAGCTAATGCTTTCTCTCCATAGTCGGTTCAGCAGTGTTGTACCCTCCTCATTTTATTTTTTTTTTGTGAAAGCAATGATACGCCAGGTCTAACCACTCGTCGCTGTGTGCCGCGTCCGTGGAAGAAGAACGCTCGGTCTCCTGCAGCTAATGCTTTCGCTCCATAGTCGGTTCAGCAGCGTTGAACCCTCATTTTATTTTTCATTATTGCGAAAGCAATAATACGCCAGATCTAACCGCTCGTCGCTGTGTGCCGTGTCCGTGGAAAAACAGAAGAATACTCGGTCTCCTGCAGCAAATGCTTTCGCTCCATAGTCGGTTCAGGTGCGTTGAACGCTCATTTTATTTTTTTTTTGTTGGGAAATCAATGCTACGCCAGGTCTAACCGCTCGTCGCTGTGTGCCGTGTCCGTGGAAGAAGAAGAACGCTCGGTCTTCTGCAGCTAATGCTTTCGCTCCATAGTCGGTTCAGCAGCATTGAACCCTCCTCATTTTATTTTTATTTTGTTGGGAAAGCAATGCTACGCCAGGTCTAACCGCTCGTCGCTGTGTGCCGTGTCCGTGGAAGAAGAACGCTCGGTCTCCTGCAGCTAATGCTTTCGCTCCATAGTCGGTTCAGGAGCGTTGAACGCTCATTTTATTTTTTTTTGTTGGGAAAGCAATGCTACGCCAGGTCTAACCGCTCCTCGCTGTGTGCCGTGTCCGTGGAAGAAGAACGCTCGGTCTCCTGCCGCTAATGCTTTCGCTCCATAGTCGGTTCAGCAGCATTGAACCCTCCTAATTTTATTTTTTTTTGTTGTGAAAGCATTAATACGCCATGTCTAACCACTCGTCGCTGTGTGCCGTGTCCGTGGAAGAAGACGAACGCTCGGTCTCCTGCAGCTAATGCTTTCGCTCCATAGTCGGTTCAGCAGCATTGAACCCTCCTCATTTTATTTTTTTTTTGTTGTGAAAGCATTAATACGCCAGGTCTAAAAGCTCGTCGCTGTGTGCCGTGTCCGTGGAAGAAGAAGAACGCTCGGTCTCCTGCAGCTAATGCTTTCGCTCCATAGTCGGTTCAGCAGCGTTGAACCCTCATTTTATTTTTTTGTTGCGAAAGCAATGCTACGCCAGGTCTTAAAGCTCGTCGCTGTGTGCCGTGTCTGTGGAAGAAGAACGCTCGGTCTCCTGCAGCTAATGCTTTCGCTCAATAGTCGGTTCAGGAGCGTTGAACGCTCATTTTATTTTTTTTTAGTTGGGAAAGCAATGCTACGCCAGGTCTAACCGCTCGTCGCTGTGTGCCGTGTCCGTGGAAGAAGAAGAACGCTCGGTCTCCTGCAGCTAATGCTTTCGCTCCATAGTCGGTTCAGCAGCGTTGAACCCTCATTTTATTTTTTCTTATTGCGAAAGCAATAATACGCCAGGTCTAACCGCTCGTCGCTGTGTGCCGTGTCCGTGGAAAAACAGAAGAATGCTCGGTCTCCTGCCGCTAATGCTTTCTCTCCATAGTCGGTTCAGCAGCGTTGAACCCTCATCTTTTTTTTTTTTTGTTGCGAAAGCAATGCACCGCCAGGTCTAAAAGCTCGTCGCTGTGTGCCGTGTCCGTGGAAGAAGAAGAACGCTCGGTCTCCTGCAGCTAATGCTTTCTCTCCATAGTCGGTTCAGCAGTGTTGTACCCTCCTCATTTTATTTTTTTTTTGTGAAAGCAATAATACACCAGGTCTAACCACTCGTCGCTGTGTGCCGCGTCCGTGGAAGAAGAACGCTCGGTCTCCTGCAGCTAATGCTTTCGCTCCATAGTCGGTTCAGCAGCATTGAACCCTCCTCATTTTATTTTTTTTGTTGTGAAAGCAATAATACGCCAGGTCTAACCGCTCCTCGCTGTGTGCCGTGTCCGTGGAAGAAGAAGAACGCTCGGTCTCCTGCAGCTAATGCTTTCGCTCCATAGTCGGTTCAGCAGCATTGAACCATCCTCATTTTATTTTTTTTGTTGTGAAAGCAATAATACACCAGGTCTAACCGCTCGTTGCTGTGTGCCGTGTCCGTGGAAGAAGAAGAACGCTCGGTCTCCTGCAGCTAATGCTCTCGCTCCATAGTCGGTTCAGCAGCATTGAACCCTCCTCATTTTATTTTTTTTTTGTTGGGAAAGCAAGGCTACGCCAGGTCTAACCGCTCATCGCTGTGTGCCGTGTCCGTGGAAGAAGAAGAACGCTCGGTCTCCTGCAGCTAATGCTTTCGCTCCATAGTCGGTTGAGGAGCGTTGAACGCTCATTTTATTTTTTTTGTTGGGAAAGCAATGCTACGCCAGGTCTAACCGCTCGTCGCTGTGTGCCGTGTCCGTGGAAGAAGAAGAACGCTCGGTCTCCTGCAGCTAATGCTTTCGCTCCATAGTCGGTTCAGGAGTGTTGAGCGCTCATTTTATTTTTTTTTGTTGGGAAAGCAATGCTACGCCAGGTCTAACCGCTCGTCGCTGTGTGCGTGTCCGTGGAAGAAGAAGAACGCTCGGTCTCCTGCAGCTAATGCTTTCGCTCCATAGTCGGTTCAGGAGCGTTGAACGCTCATTTTATTCTTTTTTGTTGGGAAAGCAATGCTACGCCAGGTCTAACCGCTCGTCGCTGTGTGCCGTGTCCGTGGAAGAAGAAGAACGCTCGGTCTCCTGAAGCTAATGCTTTCGCTCCATAGTCGGTTCAGCAGCATTGAACCCTCCTCATTTTATTTTTTTTTGTTGGGAAAGCAATGCTACGCCAGGCCTAACAGCTCGTCGCTGTGTGCCGTGTCCGTGGAAGAAGAAGAACACTCGGTCTCCTGCAGCTAATGCTTTCGCTCCATAGTCGGTTCAGGAGCGTTGAACGCTCATTTTATTTTTTTGTTGTTGGGAAAGCAATGCTACGCCAGGTCTAACCGCTCGTCGCTGTGTGCCGTGTCCGTGGAAGAAGAAGAACGCTCGGTCTCCAGCAGCTAATGCTTTCGCTCCATAGTGGGTTCAGCAGCATTGAACCCTCCTCATTTTATTTTTTTGTTGTTGGGAAAGCAATGCTACGCCAGGTCTAACCGCTCGTCGCTGTGTGCCGTGTCCGTAGAAGAAGAACGCTCGGTCTCCTGCAGCTAATGCTTTCGCTCCATAGTCGGTTCAGCAGCATTGAACCCTCCTCATTTTATTTTTTTTGTTGGGAAAGCAATGCTACGCCAGGTCTAACCGCTCGTCGCTGTGTGCCGTATCCGTGGAAGAAGAACGCTCGGTCTCCTGCAGCTAATGCTTCCGCTCCATAGTCGGTTCAGGAGCGTTGAACGCTCATTTTATTTTTTTTTTGTTGGGAAAGCAATGCTACGCCAGGTTTAACCGCTCGCCGCTGTGTGCCGTGTCCGTGGAAGAAGACGAACGCTCGGTCTCCTGCAGCTAATGCTTTCGCTCCATAGTCGGTTCAGCAGCATTGAACCCTCCTCATTTTATTTTTTTGCTGTTGTGAAAGCATTAATACGCCAGGTCTAACCGCTCGTCGCTGTGTGCCGTGTCCCTGGAAGAAGAAGAACGCTCGGTCTCCTGCAGCTAATGCTTTCGCTCCATAGTCGGTTCAGCAGCGTTGAACCCTCCTCATTTTATTTTTTTTTGTTGCGAAAGCAATGCTACGCCAGGTCTAAAAGCTCGTCGCTGTGTGCTGTGTCCGCAGAAGAACTCCCGGTCTCCTGCAGCTAATGCTTTCGCTCCATAGTCGGTTCAGCAGCGTTGAACCCTCCTCATTTTATTTTTTTTTTGTTGTGAAGGCAATAATACGCCAGGTCTAACCGCTCGTCGCTGTGTGCCGTGTCCGTGGAAGAAGAACGCTCGGTCTCCTGCAGCTAATGCTTTCGCTCCATAGTCGGTTCAGCACCGTTGAACCCTCATTTTATTTTTTCTTATTGCGAAAGCAATAATACGCCAGGTCTAACCGCTCGTCGCTGTGTGCCGTGTCCGTGGAAAAACAGAAGAATGCTCGGTCTCCTGCCGCTAATGCTTTCTCTCCATAGTCGGTTCAGCAGCGTTGAACCCTCATCTTTTTTTTTTTTTGTTGCGAAAGCAATGCACCGCCAGGTCTAAAAGCTCGTTGCTGTGTGCCGTGTCAGTGGAAGAAGAACGCTCGGTCTCCTGCAGCTAATGCTTTCTCTCCATAGTCGGTTCAGCAGCGTTGTACCCTCCTCATTTTATTTTTTTTTGTGAAAGCAATAATACGCCAGGTCTAACCGCTCGTCGCTGTGTGCCGCGTCCGTGGAAGAAGAACGCTCGGTCTCCTGCAGCTAATGCTTTCGCTCCATAGTCGGTTCAGCAGCGTTGAACCCTCATTTTATTTTTTTGTTGCGAAAGCAATGCTACGCCAGGTCTAAAAGCTCGTCGCTGTGTGCCGTGTCTGTGGAAGAAGAAGAACGCTCGGTCTCCTGCAGCTAATGCTTTCGCTCAATAGTCGGTTCAGGAGCGTTGAACGCTCATTTTATTTTTTTTTTTGTTGGGAAAGCAATGCTACGCCAGGTCTAACCGCTCGTCGCTGTGTGCCGTGTCCGTGGAAGAAGAAGAACGCTCGGTCTCCTGCAGCTAATGCTTTCGCTCCATAGTCGGTTCAGCAGCATTGAACCCTCCTCATTTTATTTTTATTTTGTTGGGAAAGCAATGCTACGCCAGGTCTAACCGCTCGTCGCTGTGTGCCGTGTCCGTGGAAGAAGAACGCTCGGTCTCCTGCAGCTAATGCTTTCGCTCCATAGTCGGTTCAGGAGCGTTGAACGCTCATTTTATTTTTTTTTGTTGGGAAAGCAATGCTACGCCAGGTCTAACCGCTCGTCGCTGTGTGCCGTGTCCGTGGAAGAAGAAGAACGCTCGGTCTCCTGCAGCTAATGCTTTCGCTCCATAGTCGGTTCAGCAGCATTGAACCCTCCTAATTTTATTTTTTTTTGTTGTGAAAGCATTAATATGCCAGGTCTAACCGCTCGTCGCTGTGTGCCGTGTCCGTGGAAGAAGACGAACGCTCGGTCTCCTGCAGCTAATGCTTTCGCTCCATAGTCGGTTCAGCAGCATTGAACCCTCCTCATTTTATTTTTTTTTTGTTGTGAAAGCAATAATACGCCAGGTCTAAAAGCTCGTCGCTGTGTGCCGTGTCCGTGGAAGAAGAAGAACGCTCGGTCTCCTGCAGCTAATGCTTTCGCTCCATAGTCGGTTCAGCAGCGTTGAACCCTCATTTTATTTTTTTGTTGCGAAAGCAATGCTACGCCAGGTCTAAAAGCTCGTCGCTGTGTGCCGTGTCTGTGGAAGAAGAAGAACGCTCGGTCTCCTGCAGCTAATGCTTTCGCTCAATAGTGGGTTTAGGAGCGTTGAACGCTCATTTTATTTTTTTTTTGTTGGGAAAGCAATGCTACGCCAGGTCTAACCGCTCGTCGCTGTGTGCCGTGTCCGTGGAAGAAGAAGAACGCTCGGTCTCCTGCAGCTAATGCTTTCGCTCCATAGTCGGTTCAGCAGCATCGAACCCTCCTAATTTAATTTTTTTTTGTTGGGAAAGCAATGCTACGCCAGGTCTAACCGCTCGTCGCTGTGTGCCGTGTCCGTGGAAGAAGAAGAACGCTCGGTCTCCTGCAGCTAATGCTTTCGCTCCATAGTCGGTTCAGGAGCGTTGAATGCTCATTTTATTTTTTTTTGTTGGGAAAGCAATGCTATGCCAGGTCTAACCGCTCGTCGCTGTGTGCCGTGTCCGTGGAAGAAGAAGAACGCTCGGTCTCCTGCAGCTAATGCTTTCGCTCCATAGTCGGTTCAGCAGCGTTGAACCCTCATTTTATTTTTTCTTATTGCGAAAGCAATAATACGCCAGGTCTAACCGCTCGTCGCTGTGTGCCGTGTCCGTGGAAAAACAGAAGAATGCTCGGTCTCCTGCCGCTAATGCTTTCTCTCCATAGTCGGTTCAGCAGCGTTGAACCCTCATCTTTTTTTTTTTGTTGCGAAAGCAATGCACCGCCAGGTCTAAAAGCTCCTCGCTGTGTGCCGTGTCCGTGGAAGAAGAAGAACGCTCGGTCTCCTGCAGCTAATGCTTTCTCTCCATAGTCGGTTCAGCAGTGTTGTACCCTCCTCATTTTATTTTTTTTTTGTGAAAGCAATAATACGCCAGGTCTAACCACTCGTCGCAGTGTGCCGCGTCCGTGGAAGAAGAACGCTCGGTCTCCTGCAGCTAATGCTTTCGCTCCATAGTCGGTTCAGCAGCGTTGAACCCTCATTTTATTTTTCCTTATTGCGAAAGCAATAATACGCCAGATCTAACCGCTCGTCGCTGTGTGCCGTGTCCGTGGAAAAACAGAAGAATACTCGGTCTCCTGCAGCTAATGCTTTCGCTCCATAGTCGGTTCAGGAGCGTTGAACGCTCATTTTATTTTTTTTTGTTGGGAAAGCAATGCTACGCCAGGTCTAACCGCTCGTCGCTGTGTGCCGTGTCCGTGGAAGAAGAAGAACGCTCGGTCTCCTGCAGCTAATGCTTTCGCTCCATAGTCGGTTCAGCAGCATTGAACCCTCCTCATTTTATTTTTATTTTGTTGGGAAAGCAATGCTACGCCAGGTCTAACCGCTCGTCGCTGTGTGCCGTGTCCGTGGAAGAAGAAGAACGCTCGGTCTCCTGCAGCTAATGCTTTCGCTCCATAGTCGGTTCAGAAGCGTTGAACGCTCATTTTATTTTTTTTTTGTTGGGAAAGCAATGCTACGCCAGGTCTAACCGCTGGTCGCTGTGTGCCGTGTCCGTGGAAGAAGAAGAACGCTCGGTCTCCTGCAGCTAATGCTTTCGCTCCATAGTCGGTTCAGCAGCGTTGAACCCTCATCTTTTTTTTTTTTTGTTGCGAAAGCAATGCACCGCCAGGTCTAAAAGCTCGTTGCTGTGTGCCGTGTCAGTGGAAGAAGAACGCTCGGTCTCCTGCAGCTAATGCTTTCTCTCCATAGTCGGTTCAGCAGCGTTGTACCCTCCTCATTTTATTTTTTTTTGCGAAAGCAATAATACGCCAGGTCTAACCGCTCGTCGCTGTGTGCCGTGTCCGTGGAAAAACAGAAGAATGCTCGGTCTCCTGCCGCTAATGCTTTCTCTCCATAGTCGGTTCAGCAGCGTTGAACCCTCATCTTTTTTTTTTTTTGTTGCGAAAGCAATGCACCGCCAGGTCTAAAAGCTCGTTGCTGTGAGCCGTGTCAGTGGAAGAAGAACGCTCGGTCTCCTGCAGCTAATGCTTTCTCTCCATAGTCGGTTCAGCAGCGTTGTACCCTCCTCATTTTATTTTTTTTTGTGAAAGCAATAATACGCCAGGTCTAACCGCTCGTCGCTGTGTGCCGCGTCCGTGGAAGAAGAACGCTCGGTCTCCTGCAGCTAATGCTTTCGCTCCATAGTCGGTTCAGCAGCGTTGAACCCTCATTTTATTTTTTTGTTGCGAAAGCAATGCTACGCCAGGTCTAAAAGCTCGTCGCTGTGTGCCGTGTCTGTGGAAGAAGAAGAACGCTCGGTCTCCTGCAGCTAATGCTTTCGCTCAATAGTCGGTTCAGGAGCGTTGAACGCTCATTTTATTTTTTTTTTGTTGGGAAAGCAATGCTACGCCAGGTCTAACCGCTCGTCGCTGTGTGCCGTGTCCGTGGAAGAAGAAGAACGCTCGGTCTCCTGCAGCTAATGCTTTCGCTCCATAGTCGGTTCAGCAGCATTGAACCCTCCTCATTTTATTTTTATTTTGTTGGGAAAGCAATGCTACGCCAGGTCTAACCGCTCGTCGCTGTGTGCCGTGTCCGTGGAAGAAGAACGCTCGGTCTCCTGCAGCTAATGCTTTCGCTCCATAGTCGGTTCAGGAGCGTTGAACGCTCATTTTATTTTTTTTTGTTGGGAAAGCAATGCTACGCCAGGTCTAACCGCTCGTCGCTGTGTGCCGTGTCCGTGGAAGAAGAAGAACGCTCGGTCTCCTGCAGCTAATGCTTTCGCTCCATAGTCGGTTCAGCAGCATTGAACCCTCCTAATTTTATTTTTTTTTGTTGTGAAAGCATTAATACGCCAGGTCTAACCGCTCGTCGCTGTGTGCCGTGTCCGTGGAAGAAGACGAACGCTCGGTCTCCTGCAGCTAATGCTTTCCCTCCATAGTCGGTTCAGCAGCATTGAACCCTCCTCATTTTATTTTTTTTGTTGTGAAAGCAATAATACGCCAGGTCTAAAAGCTCGTCGCTGTGTGCCGTGTCCGTGGAAGAAGAAGAACGCTCGGTCTCCTGCAGCTAATGCTTTCGCTCCATAGTCGGTTCAGCAGCGTTGAACCCTCATTTTATTTTTTTGTTGCGAAAGCAATGCTACGCCAGGTCTAAAAGCTCGTCGCTGTGTGCCGTGTCTGTGGAAGAAGAAGAACGCTCGGTCTCCTGCAGCTAATGCTTTCGCTAAATAGTCGGTTCAGGAGCGTTGAACGCTCATTTTATTTTTTTTTGTTGGGAAAGCAATGCTACGCCAGGTCTAACCGCTCGTCGCTGTGTGCCGTGTCCGTGGAAGAAGCAGAACGCTCGGTCTCCTGCAGCTAATGCTTTCGCTCCATAGTCGGTTCAGCAGCATTGAACCCTCCTAATTTAATTTTTTTTTGTTGGGAAAGCAATGCTACGCCAGGTCTAACCGGTCGTCGCTGTGTGCCGTGTCCGTGGAAGAAGAAGAACGCTCGGTCTCCTGCAGCTAATGCTTTCGCTCCATAGTCGGTTCAGGAGCGTTGAACGCTCATTTTATTTTTTTTTGTTGGGAAAGCAATGCTATGCCAGGTCTAACCGCTCGTCGCTGTGTGCCGTGTCCGTGGAAGAAGAAGAACGCTCGGTCTCCTGCAGCTAATGCTTTCGCTCCATAGTCGGCTCAGCAGCGTTGAACCCTCATTTTATTTTTTCTTATTGCGAAAGCAATAATACGCCAGGTCTAACCGCTCGTCGCTGTGTGCCGTGTCCGTGGAAAAACAGAAGAATGCTCGGTCTCCTGCCGCTAATGCTTTCTCTCCATAGTCGGTTCAGCAGCGTTGAACCCTCATCTTTTTTTTTTTTGTTGCGAAAGCAATGCACCGCCAAGTCTAAAAGCTCGTCGCTGTGTGCCGTGTCCGTGGAAGAAGAAGAACGCTCGGTCTCATGCAGCTAATGCTTTCGCTCCATAGTCGGTTCAGCAGCGTTGAACCCTCATTTTATTTTTCCTTATTGCGAAAGCAATAATACGCCAGATCTAACCGCTCGTCGCTGTGTGCCGTGTCCGTGGAAAACAGAAGAATACTCGGTCTCCTGCAGCTAATGCTTTCTCTCCATAGTCGGTTCAGCAGCATTGAACCCTCCTCATTTTATTTTTTTTTTGTTGGGAAAGCAATGCTACGCCAGGTCTAACCGCTCGTCGCTGTGTGCCGTGTCCGTGGAAAAAGAAGAACGCTCGGCCTCCTGCAGCTAATGCTTTCACTCCATAGTCGCCTCAGCAACGTTGAACCCTCATTTTATTTTTTTGTTGCGAAAGCAATGCTACGCCAGGTCTAAAAGCTCGTCGCTGTGTGCCGTGTCTGTGGAAGAAGAAGAACGCTCGGTCTCCTGCAGCTAATGCTTTCGCTCCATAGTCGGTTCAGCAGCATTGAACCCTCCTCATTTTATTTTTATTTTGTTGGGAAAGCAATGCTACGCCAGGTCTAACCGCTCGTCGCTGTGTGCCGTGTCCGTGGAAGAAGAAGAACGCTCGGTCTCCTGCAGCTAATCCTTTCGCTCCATAGTCGGTTCAGAAGCGTTGAACGCTCATTTTATTTTTTTTTTGTTGGGAAAGCAATGCTACGCCAGGTCTAACCGCTGGTCGCTGTGTGCCGTGTCCGTGGAAGAAGAAGAACGCTCGGTCTCCTGCAGCTAATGCTTTCGCTCCATAGTCGGTTCAGCAGCATTGAACCCTCCTAATTTTATTTTTTTTTGTTGTGAAAGCATTAATACGCCAGGTCTAACCGCTCGTCGCTGTGTGCCGTGTCCGTGGAAGAAGACGAACGCTCGGTCTCCTGCAGCTAATGCTTTCGCTCCATAGTCGGTTCAGCAGCATTGAACCCTCCTCATTTTATTTCTTTTGTTGTGAAAGCAATAATACGCCAGGTCTAAAAGCTCGTCGCTGTGTGCCGTGTCCGTGGAAGAAGAAGAACGCTCGGTCTCCTGCAGCTAATGCTTTCGCTCCATAGTCGGTTCAGCAGCGTTGAACCCTCATTTTATTTTTTTGTTGCGAAAGCAATGCTACGCACGGTCTAAAAGCTCGTCGCTGTGTGCCGTGTCTGTGGAAGAAGAAGAACGCTCGGTCTCCTGCAGCTAATGCTTTCGCTCAATAGTCGGTTCAGGAGCGTTGAACGCTCATTTTATTTTTTTTTTTTTGTTGGGAAAGCAATGCTACGCCAGGTCTAACCGCTCGTCGCTGTGTGCCGTGTCCGTGGAAGAAGCAGAACGCTCGGTCTCCTGCAGCTAATGCTTTCGCTCCATAGTCGGTTCAGCATCATCATCATCATCATCATCAGCCTGATTATACCCACTGCAGGGCGAAGGCCTCTCCCATATCTCTCCACTTAACCCGCAGCATTGAACCCTCCTAATTTAATTTTTTTTTGTTGGGAAAGCAATGCTACGCCAGGTCTAACCGGTCGTCGCTGTGTGCCGTGTCCGTGGAAGAAGAAGAACGCTCGGTCTCCTGCAGCTAATGCTTTCGCTCCATAGTCGGTTCAGGAGCGTTGAACGCTCATTTTATTTTTTTTTTGTTGGGAAAGCAATGCTATGCCAGGTCTAACCGCTCGTCGCTGTGTACCGTGTCCGTGGAAGAAGAAGAACGCTCGGTCTCCTGCAGCTAATGCTTTCGCTCCATAGTCGGTTCAGCAGCGTTGAACCCTCATTTTATTTTTTCTTATTGCGAAAGCAATAATACGCCAGGTCTAACCGCTCGTCGCTGTGTGCCGTGTCCGTGGAAAAACAGAAGAATGCTCGGTCTCCTGCCGCTAATGCTTTCTCTCCATAGTCGGTTCAGCAGCGTTGAACCCTCATCTTTTTTTTTTTTGTTGCGAAAGCAATGCACCGCCAAGTCTAAAAGCTCGTCGCTGTGTGCCGTGTCCGTGGAAGAAGAAGAACGCTCGGTCTCTTGCAGCTAATGCTTTCGCTCCATAGTCGGTTCAGCAGCGTTGAACCCTCATTTTATTTTTCCTTATTGCGAAAGCAATAATACGCCAGATCTAACCGCTCGTCGCTGTGTGCCGTGTCCGTGGAAAACAGAAGAATACTCGGTCTCCTGCAGCTAATGCTTTCTCTCCATAGTCGGTTCAGCAGCATTGAACCCTCCTCATTTTATTTTTTTTTTTGTTGGGAAAGCAATGCTACGCCAGGTCTAACCGCTCGTCGCTGTGTGCCGTGTCCGTGGAAGAAGAAGAACACTCGGTCTCCTGCAGCTAATGATTTCGCTCCATAGTCGGTTCAGCAGCATTGAACCCTCCTCATTTTATTTTTTTTGTTGTGAAAGCAATAATACGCCAGGTCTAAAAGCTCGTCGCTGTGTGCCGTGTCCGTGGAAGAAGAAGAACGCTCGGTCTCCTGCAGCTAATGCTTTCGCTCCATAGTCGGTTCAGCAGCGTTGAACCCTCATTTTATTTTTTTGTTGCGAAAGCAATGCTACGCCAGGTCTAAAAGCTCGTCGCTGTGTGCCGTGTCTGTGGAAGAAGAAGAACGCTCGGTCTCCTGCAGCTAATGCTTTCGCTAAATAGTCGGTTCAGGAGCGTTGAACGCTCATTTTATTTTTTTTTGTTGGGAAAGCAATGCTACGCCAGGTCTAACCGCTCGTCGCTGTGTGCCGTGTCCGTGGAAGAAGCAGAACGCTCGGTCTCCTGCAGCTAATGCTTTCGCTCCATAGTCGGTTCAGCAGCATTGAACCCTCCTAATTTAATTTTTTTTTGTTGGGAAAGCAATGCTACGCCAGGTCTAACCGGTCGTCGCTGTGTGCCGTGTCCGTGGAAGAAGAAGAACGCTCGGTCTCCTGCAGCTAATGCTTTCGCTCCATAGTCGGTTCAGGAGCGTTGAACGCTCATTTTATTTTTTTTTGTTGGGAAAGCAATGCTATGCCAGGTCTAACCGCTCGTCGCTGTGTGCCGTGTCCGTGGAAGAAGAAGAACGCTCGGTCTCCTGCAGCTAATGCTTTCGCTCCATAGTCGGCTCAGCAGCGTTGAACCCTCATTTTATTTTTTCTTATTGCGAAAGCAATAATACGCCAGGTCTAACCGCTCGTCGCTGTGTGCCGTGTCCGTGGAAAAACAGAAGAATGCTCGGTCTCCTGCCGCTAATGCTTTCTCTCCATAGTCGGTTCAGCAGCGTTGAACCCTCATCTTTTTTTTTTTTGTTGCGAAAGCAATGCACCGCCAAGTCTAAAAGCTCGTCGCTGTGTGCCGTGTCCGTGGAAGAAGAAGAACGCTCGGTCTCTTGCAGCTAATGCTTTCGCTCCATAGTCGGTTCAGCAGCGTTGAACCCTCATTTTATTTTTCCTTATTGCGAAAGCAATAATACGCCAGATCTAACCGCTCGTCGCTGTGTGCCGTGTCCGTGGAAAACAGAAGAATACTCGGTCTCCTGCAGCTAATGCTTTCTCTCCATAGTCGGTTCAGCAGCATTGAACCCTCCTCATTTTATTTTTTTTTGTTGGGAAAGCAATGCTACGCCAGGTCTAAAAGCTCGTCGCTGTGTGCCGTGTCTGTGGAAGAAGAAGAACGCTCGGTCTCCTGCAGCTAATGCTTTCGCTCAATAGTCGGTTCAGGAGCGTTGAACGCTCATTTTATTTTTTTTTTGTTGGGAAAGCAATGCTACGCCAGGTCTAACCGCTCGTCGCTGTGTGCCGTGTCCGTGGAAGAAGAACGCTCGGTCTCCTGCAGCTAATGCTTTCGCTCCATAGTCGGTTCAGCAGCATTGACCCCTCCTAATTTTATTTTTTTTTGTTGTGAAAGCATTAATACGCCAGGTCTAACCGCTCGTCGCTGTGTGCCGTGTCCGTGGAAGAAGAGGAACGCTCGGTCTCCTGCAGCTAATGCTTTCGCTCCATAGTCGGTTCAGCAGCATTGAAGCCCCCTAATTTTATTTTTTTGCTGTGAAAGCATTAATACGCCAGGTCTAACCGCTCGTCGCTGTGTGCCGTGTCCGTGGAAGAAGACGAACGCTCGGTCTCCTGCAGCTAATGCTTTCGCTCCATAGTCGGTTCAGCAGCATTGAACCCTCCTCATTTTATTTTTTTTTGTTGTGAAAGCAATAATACACCAGGTCTAACCGCTCGTTGCTGTGTTCTGTGTCCGTGGAAGAAGAACGCTCGGTCTCCTGCAGCTAATGCTCTCGCTCCATAGTCGGTTCAGCAGCATTGAACCCTCCTCATTTTATTTTTTTTTTGTTGGGAAAGCAATGCTACGCCAGGTCTGACCGCTCGTCGCTGTGTGCCGTGTCCGTGGAAGAAGAAGAACGCTCTGTCTCCTGCAGCTAATGCTTTCGCTCCATAGTCGGTTCAGGAGCGTTGAACGCTCATTTTATTTTTTTTTTGTTGGGAAAGCAATGCTACGCCAGGTCTAACCGCTCGTCGCTGTGTGCCGTGTCCGTGGAAGAAGAAGAACGCTCGGTCGCCTGCAGCTAATGCTTTCGCTCCATAGTCGGTTCAGCAGCATTGAACCCTCCTCATTTTATTTTTTTTTGTTGGGAAAGCAATGCTACGCCAGGTCTAACCGCTCGTCGCTGTGTGCCGTGTCCGTGGAAGAAGAAGAACGCTCGGTCTCCTGCAGCTAATGCTTTCGCTCCATAGTCGGTTCAGGAGCGTTGAGCGCTCATTTTATTTTTTTTTTTTGTTGGGAAAGCAATGCTACGCCAGGTCTAACCGCTCGTCGCTGTGTGCCGTGTCCGTGGAAGAAGAAGAACGCTCGGTCTCCTGCAGCTAATGCTTTCGCTCCATAGTCGGTTCAGCAGCATTGAACCCTCCTCATTTTATTTTTTTTTTTTGTTGGGAAAGCAATGCTACGCCAGGTCTAACCGCTCGTCGCTCTGTGCCGTGTCCATGGAAGAAGAAGAACGCTCGGTCTCCTGAAGCTAATGCTTTCACTCCATAGTCGGTTCAGCAGCATTGAACCCTCCTCATTTTATTTTTTTTTGTTGGGAAAGCAATGCTACGCCAGGTCTAACCGCTCGTCGCTGTGTGCCGTGTCCGTGGAAGAAGAACGCTCGGTCTCCTGCAGCTAATGCTTTCGCTCCATAGTCGGTTCAGGAGCGTTGAACGCTCATTTTATTTTTTTTTTGTTGGGAAAGCAATGCTACGCCAGGTCTAGCCGCTCGTCGCTGTGTGCCGTGTCCGTGGAAGAAGAAGAACGCTCGGTCTCCTGCAGCTAATGCTTTCGCTCCATAATCGGTTTAGCAGCATTGAACCCTCCTCAATTTATTTTTTTTTTGTTGGGAAAGCAATGCTACACCAGGTCAAACCGCTCGTCGCTGTGTGCCGTGTCCGTGGAAGAAGAACGCTCGGTCTCCTGCAGCTAATGCTTTCGCTCCATAGTCGGTTCAGCAGCATTGAACCCTCCTCATTTTATTTTTTTTTTGTTGGGAAAGCAATGCTACGCCAGGTCTAACCGCTCGTCGCTGTGTGCCGTGTCCGTGGAAGAAGAACGCTCGGTCTCCTGCAGCTAATGCTTTCGCTCCATAGACGGTTCAGGAGCGTTGAACGCTCATTTTATTTTTTTTTTGTTGGGAAAGCAATGCTACGCCAGGTCTAACCGCTCGTCGCTGTGTGCCGTGTCCGTGGAAGAAGAACGCTCGGTCTCCTGCTAGCTAATGCTTTCGCTCCATAGTCGGTTCAGCAGCATTGAACCCTCCTCATTTTATTTTTTTTTGTTGGGAAAGCAATGCTACGCCAGGTTAACCGCTCGTCGCTGGGTGCCGTGTCCGTGGAAGAAGAACGCTCGGTCTCCTGCAGCTAATGCTTTCGCTCCATAGTCGGTTCAGGAGCGTTGAACGCTCATTTTATTTTTTTTTTGTTGGGAAAGCAATGCTACGCCAGGTTTAACCGCTCGCCGCTGTGTGCCGTGTCCGTGGAAGAAGACGAACGCTCGGTCTCCTGCAGCTAATGCTTTCGCTCCATAGTCGGTTCAGCAGCATTGAACCCTCCTCATTTTATTTTTTTGTTGTTGTGAAAGCAATAATACGCCAGGTCTAACCGCTCGTCGCTGTGTGCCGTGTCCGTGGAAGAAGAAGAACGCTCGGTCTCCTGCAGCTAATGCTTTCGCTCCATAGTCGGTTCAGCAGCATTGAACCCTCCTAATTTTATTTTTTTTTGTTGTGAAAGCATTAATACGCCAGGTCTAACCGCTCGTCGCTGTGTGCCGTGTCCGTGGAAGAAGAAGAACGCTCGGTCTCCTGCAGCTAATGCTTTCGCTCCATAGTCGGTTCAGCAGCGTTGAACCCTCCTCATTTTATTTTTTTTTTGTTGCGAAAGCAATGCTACGCCAGGTCTAAAAGCTCGTCGCTGTGTGCTGTGTCCGCAGAAGAAGAACTCCTGGTCTCCTGCAGCTAATGCTTTCTCTCCATAGTCGGTTCAGCAGCGTTGAACCCTCATCTTTTTTTTTGTTGCAAAAGCAATGCACCGCCAGGTCTAAAAGCTCGTTGCTGTGTGCCGTGTCTGTGGAAGAAGAAGAACGCTCGGTCTCCTGCAGCTAATGCTTTCTCTCCATAGTCGGTTCAGCAGCGTTGTACCCTCCTCATTTTATTTTTTTTTGTGAAAGCAATAATACGCCAGGTCTAACCGCTCGTCGCTGTGTGCCGTGTCCGTGGAAGAAGAAGAACGCTCGGTCTCCTGCAGCTAATGCTTTCGCTCCATAGTCGGTTCAGGAGCGTTGAACGCTCATTTTATTTTTATTTTTTGGGAAAGCAATGCTATGCCAGGTCTAACCGCTCGTCGCTGTGTGCCGTGTCCGTGGAAGAAGAAGAACGCTCGGTCTCCAGCAGCTAATGCTTTCGCTCCATAGTCGGTTCAGCAGCGTTGAACCCTCATTTTATTTTTTCTTATTGCGAAAGCAATAATACGCCAGGTCTAACCGCTCGTCGCTGTGTGCCGTGTCCGTGGAAAAACAGAAGAATGCTCGGTCTCCTGCCGCTAATGCTTTCTCTCCATAGTCGGTTCAGCAGCGTTGAACCCTCATCTTTTTTTTTTGTTGCGAAAGCAATGCACCGCCAGGTCAAAAAGCTCGTCGCTGTGTGCCGTGTCCGTGGAAGAAGAAGAACGCTCGGTCTCCTGCAGCTAATGCTTTCTCTCCATAGTCGGTTCAGCAGTGTTGTACCCTCCTCATTTTATTTTTTTTTGTTGGGAAAGCAATGCTACACCAGGTCAAACCGCTCGTCGCTGTGTGCCGTGTCCGTGGAAGAAGAACGCTCGGTCTCCTGCAGCTAATGCTTTCGCTCCATAGTCGGTTCAGCAGCATTGAACCCTCCTCATTTTATTTTTTTTTTTGTTGGGAAAGCAATGCTACGCCAGGCCTAACCGCTCGTCGCTGTGTGCCGTGTCCGTGGAAGAAGAACGCTCGGTCTCCTGCAGCTAATGCTTTCGCTCCATAGACGGTTCAGGAGCGTTGAACGCTCATTTAATTTTTTTTTTGTTGGGAAAGCAATGCTACGCCAGGTCTAACCGCTCGTCGCTGTGTGCCGTGTCCGTGGAAGAAGAAGAACGCTCGGTCTCCTGCTAGCTAATGCTTTCGCTCCATAGTCGGTTCAGCAGCATTGAACCCTCCTCATTTTATTTTTTTTTGTTGGGAAAGCAATGCTACGCCAGGTCTAACCGCTCGTCGCTGTGTGCCGTGTCCGTGGAAGAAGAACGCTCGGTCTCCTGCAGCTAATGCTTTCGCTCCATAGTCGGTTCAGGAGCGTTGAACGCTCATTTTATTTTTTTTTTGTTGGGAAAGCAATGCTACGCCAGGTTTAACCGCTCGCCGCTGTGTGCCGTGTCCGTGGAAGAAGACGAACGCTCGGTCTCCTGCAGCTAATGCTTTCGCTCCATAGTCGGTTCAGCAGCATTGAACCCTCCTCATTTTATTTTTTTGTTGTTGTGAAAGCAATAATACGCCAGGTCTAACCGCTCGTCGCTGTGTGCCGTGTCCGTGGAAGAAGAAGAACGCTCGGTCTCCTGCAGCTAATGCTTTCGCTCCATAGTCGGTTCAGCAGCATTGAACCCTCCTAATTTTATTTTTTTTCTGTTGTGAAAGCATTAATACGCCAGGTCTAACCGCTCGTCGCTGTGTGCCGTGTCCGTGGAAGAAGAAGAACGCTCGGTCTCCTGCAGCTAATGCTTTCGCTCCATAGTCGGTTCAGCAGCGTTGAAGCCTCCTCATTTTATTTTTTTTTGTTGCGAAAGCAAATCTACGCCAGGTCTAAATGCTCGTCGCTGTGTGCTGTGTCCGCAGAAGAAGAACTCCTGGTCTCCTGCAGCTAATGCTTTCTCTCCATAGTCGGTTCAGCAGCGTTGAACCCTCATCTTTTTTTTTTGTTGCGAAAGCAATGCACCGCCAGGTCTAAAAGCTCGTTGCTGTGTGCCGTGTCTGTGGAAGAAGAAGAACGCTCGGTCTTCTGCAGCTAATGCTTTCTCTCCATAGTCGGTTCAGCAGCGTTGTACCCTCCTCATTTTATTTTTTTTTGTGAAAGCAATAATACGCCAGGTCTAACCGCTCGTCACTGTGTGCCGCGTCCGTGGAAGAAGAACGCTCGGTCTCCTGCAGCTAATGCTTTCGCTCCATAGTCGGTTCAGGAGCGTTGAACGCTCATTTTATTTTTTTTTGTTGGGGAAGCAATGCTACGCCAGGTCTAACCGCTCGTCGCTGTGTGCCGTGTCCGTGGAAGAAGAACGCTCGGTCGCCTGCAGCTAATGCTTTCGCTCCGTAGTCGGTTCAGCAGCATTGAACCCTCCTCATTTTATTTTTTTTTTGTTGGGAAAGCAATGCTACGCCAGGTCTAACCGCTCGTCGCTGTGTGCCGTGTCCGTGGAAGAAGAAGAGCGCTCGGTCTCCTGCAGCTAATGCTTTCGCTCCATAGTCGGTTCAGGAGCGTTGAGCGCTCATTTTATTTTTTTTTGTTGGGAAAGCAATGCTACGCCAGGTCTAACCGCTCGTCGCTGTGTGCCGTGTCCGTGGAAGAAGAAGAACGCTCGGTCTCCTGCAGCTAATGCTTTCGCTCCATAGTCGGTTCAGCAGCATTGAACCCTCCTCATTTTATTTTTTTTTTTGTTGGGAAAGCAATGCTACGCCAGGTCTAAAAGCTCGTCGCTGTGTGCCGTGTCTGTGGAAGAAGAACGCTCGGTCTCCTGCAGCTAATGCTTTCGCTCAATAGTCGGTTCAGGAGCGTTGAACGCTCATTTTATTCTTTTTTGTTGTGAAAGCAATAATACGCCAGGTCTAAAAGCTCGTCGCTGTGTGCCGTGTCCGTGGAAGAAGAAGAACGCTCGGTCTCCTGCAGCTAATGCTTTCGCTCCATAGTCGGTTCAGCAGCATTGAACCCTCATTTTATTTTTTTGTTGCGAAAGCAATGCTACGCTAGGTCTAAAAGCTCGTCGCTGTGTGCCGTGTCTGTGGAAGAAGAACAACGCTCGGTCTCCTGCAGCTAATGCTTTCGCTCAATAGTCGGTTCAGGAGCGTTGAACGCTCATTTTATTTTTTTTTTGTTGGGAAAGCAATGCTACGCCAGGTCTAACCGCTCGTCGCTGTGTGCCGTGTCCGTGGAAGAAGAAGAACGCTCGGTCTCCTGCAGCTAAATGCTTTCAATCCATAGTCGGTTCAGCAGCATTGAACCCTCCTAATTTAATTTTTTTTTGTTGGGAAAGCAATGCTACGCCAGGTATAACCGCTCGTCGCTGTGTGCCGTGTCCGTGGAAGAAGAAGAACGCTCGGTCTCCTGCAGCTAATGCTTTCGCTCCATAGTCGGTTCAGCAGCGTTGAACCCTCATTTTATTTTTTCTTATTGCGAAAGCAATAATACGCCAGGTCTAACCGCTCGTCGCTGTGTGCCGTGTCCGTGGAAAAACAGAAGAATGCTCGGTCTCCTGCCGCTAATGCTTTCTCTCCATAGTCGGTTCAGCAGCGTTGAACCCTCATCTTTTTTTTTTGTTGCGAAAGCAATGCACCGCCAGGTCAAAAAGCTCGTCGCTGTGTGCCGTGTCCGTGGAAGAAGAAGAACGCTCGGTCTCCTGCAGCTAATGCTTTCTCTCCATAGTCGGTTCAGCAGTGTTGTACCCTCCACATTTTATTTTTTTTTTGTGAAAGCAATAATACGCCAGGTCTAACCACTCGTCGCTGTGTGCCGCGTCCGTGGAAGAAGAACGCTCGGTCTCCTGCAGCTAATGCTTTCGCTCCATAGTCGGTTCAGCAGCGTTGAACCCTCATTTTATTTTTCCTTATTGCGAAAGCAATAATACGCCAGATCTAACCGCTCGTCGCTGTGTGCCGTGTCCGTGGAAAAACAGAAGAATACTCGGTCTCCTGCAGCAAATGCTCTCGCTCCATAGTCGGTTCAGCAGCATTGAACCCTCCTCATTTTATTTTTTTTTGTTGGGAAAGCAATGCTACGCCAGGTCTAACCGCTCGTCGCTGTGTGCCGTGTCCGTGGAAGAAGAAGAACGCTCGGTCTCCTGCAGCTAATGCTTTCGCTCCATAGTCGGTTCAGGAGCGTTGAACGCTCATTTTATTTTTTTTTTTGTTGGGAAATCAATGCTACGCCAGGTCTAACCGCTCGTCGCTGTGTGCCGTGTCCGTGGAAGAAGAAGAACGCTCGGTCTTCTGCAGCTAATGCTTTCGCTCCATAGTCGGTTCAGCAGCATTGAACCCTCCTCATTTTATTTTTATTTTGTTGGGAAAGCAATGCTACGCCAGGTCTAACCGCTCGTCGCTGTGTGCCGTGTCCGTGGAAGAAGAAGAACGCTCGGTCTCCTGCAGCTAATGCTTTCGCTCCATAGTCGGTTCAGGAGCGTTGAACGCTCATTTTATTTTTTTTTGTTGGGAAAGCAATGCTACGCCAGGTCTAACCGCTCCTCGCTGTGTGCCGTGTCCGTGGAAGAAGAAGAACGCTCGGTCTCCTGCAGCTAATGCTTTCGCTCCATAGTCGGTTCAGCAGCATTGAACCCTCCTAATTTTATTTTTTTTTTGTTGTGAAAGCATTAATACGCCATGTCTAACCGCTCGTCGCTGTGTGCCGTGTCCGTGGAAGAAGAAGAACGCTCGGTCTCCTGCAGCTAATGCTTTCGCTCCATAGTCGGTTCAGCAGCGTTGAACCCTCATTTTATTTTTTTGTTGCGAAAGCAATGCTTCGCTAGGTCTAAAAGCTCGTCGCTGTGTGCCGTGTCTGTGGAAGAAGAAGAACGCTCGGTCTCCTGCAGCTAATGCTTTCGCTCAATAGTCGGTTCAGGAGCGTTGAACGCTCATTTTATTTTTTTTGTTGGGAAAGCAATGCTACGCCAGGTCTAACCGCTCGTCACTGTGTGCCGTGTCCGTGGAAGAAGAAGAACGCTCGGTCTCCTGCAGCTAATGCTTTCAATCCATAGTCGGTTCAGCAGCATTGAACCCTCCTAATTTAATTTTTTTTTGTTGGGAAAGCAATGCTACGCCAGGTCTAACCGCTCGTCGCTGTGTGCCGTGTCCGTGGAAGAAGAAGAACGCTCGGTCTCCTGCAGCTAATGCTTTCGCTCCATAGTCGGTTCAGGAGCGTTGAACGCTCATTTTATTTTTTTTTTGTTGGGAAAGCAATGCTATGCCAGGTCTAACCGCTCGTCGCTGTGTGCCGTGTCCGTGGAAGAAGAAGAACGCTCGGTCTCCTGCAGCTAATGCTTTCGCTCCATAGTCGGTTCAGCAGCGTTGAACCCTCATTTTATTTTTTCTTATTGCGAAAGCAATAATACGCCAGGTCTAACCGCTCGTCGCTGTGTGCCGTGTCCGTGGAAAAACAGAAGAATGCTCGGTCTCCTGCCGCTAATGCTTTCTCTCCATAGTCGGTTCAGCAGCGTTGAACCCTCATCTTTTTTTTTGTTGCGAAAGCAATGCACCGCCAGGTCAAAAAGCTCGTCGCTGTGTGCCGTGTCCGTGGAAGAAGAAGAACGCTCGGTCTCCTGCAGCTAATGCTTTCTCTCCATAGTCGGTTCAGCAGTGTTGTACCCTCCTCATTTTATTTTTTTTTTGTGAAAGCAATAATACGCCAGGTCTAACCACTCGTCGCTGTGTGCCGCGTCCGTGGAAGAAGAACGCTCGGTCTCCTGCAGCTAATGCTTTCGCTCCATAGTCGGTTCAGCAGCGTTGAACCCTCATTTTATTTTTCCTTATTGCGAAAGCAATAATACGCCAGATCTAACCGCTCGTCGCTGTGTGCCGTGTCCGTGGAAAAACAGAAGAATACTCGGTCTCCTGCAGCAAATGCTTTCGCTCCATAGTCGGTTCAGGAGCGTTGAACGCTCATTTTATTTTTTTTTTGTTGGGAAATCAATGCTACGCCAGGTCTAACCGCTCGTCGCTGTGTGCCGTGTCCGTGGAAGAAGAAGAACGCTCGGTCTTCTGCAGCTAATGCTTTCGCTCCATAGTCGGTTCAGCAGCATTGAACCCTCCTCATTTTATTTTTATTTTGTTGGGAAAGCAATGCTACGCCAGGTCTAACCGCTCGTCGCTGTGTGCCGTGTCCGTGGAAGAAGAAGAACGCTCGGTCTCCTGCAGCTAATGCTTTCGCTCCATAGTCGGTTCAGGAGCGTTGAACGCTCATTTTATTTTTTTTTTGTTGGGAAAGCAATGCTACGCCAGGTCTAACCGCTCCTCGCTGTGTGCCGTGTCCGTGGAAGAAGAAGAACGCTCGGTCTCCTGCAGCTAATGCTTTCGCTCCATAGTCGGTTCAGCAGCATTGAACCCTCCTAATTTTATTTTTTTTTTGTTGTGAAAGCATTAATACGCCATGTCTAACCGCTCGTCGCTGTGTGCCGTGTCCGTGGAAGAAGACGAACGCTCGGTCTCCTGCAGCTAATGCTTTCGCTCCATAGTCGGTTCAGCAGCATTGAACCCTCCTCATTTTATTTTTTTTTGGTTGTGAAAGCAATAATACGCCAATTCTAAAAGCTCGTCGCTGTGTGCCGTGTCCGTGGAAGAAGAAAAACGCTCGGTCTCCTGCAGCTAATGCTTTCGCTCCATAGTCGGTTCAGGAGCGTTGAACGCTCATTTTATTTTTTTTAGTTGGGAAAGCAATGCTACGCCAGGTCTAACCGCTCGTCGCTGTGTGCCGTGTCCGTGGAAGAAGAAGAACGCTCGGTCTCCTGCAGCTAATGCTTTCGCTCCATAGTCGATTCAGCAGCGTTGAACCCTCATTTTATTTTTTCTTATTGCGAAAGCAATAATACGCCAGGTCTAACCGCTCGTCGCTGTGTGCCGTGTCCGTGGAAAAACAGAAGAATGCTCGGTCTCCTGCCGCTAATGCTTTCTTTCCATAGTCGGTTCAGCAGCGTTGAACCCTCATCTTTTTTTTTTTTGTTGCGAAAGCAATGCACCGCCAGGTCTAAAAGCTCGTCGCTTTGTGCTGTGTCCGTGGAAGAAGAAGAACGCTCGGTCTCCTGCAGCTAATGCTTTCTCTCCATAGTCGGTTCAGCAGTGTTGTACCCTCCTCATTTTATTTTTTTTTTGTGAAAGCAATAATACACCAGGTCTAACCACTCGTCGCTGTGTGCCGCGTCCGTGGAAGAAGAACGCTCGGTCTCCTGCAGCTAATGCTTTCGCTCCATAGTCGGTTCAGCAGCGTTGAATCCTCCTTTTATTTTTCCTTATGCGAAAGCAATAATACGCCAGATCTAACCGCTCGTCGCTGTGTGCCGTGTCCGTGGAAAAACAGAAGAATACTCGGTCTCCTGCAGCTAATGCTTTCTCTCCATAGTCGGTTCAGCAGCATTGAACCCTCCTCATTTTATTTTTTTTTGTTGGGAAAGCAATGCTACGCCAGGTCTAACCGCTCGTCGCTGTGTGCCGTGTCCGTGGAAAAAGAAGAGCGCTCGGACTCCTGCAGCTAATGCTTTCACTCCATAGTCGCCTCAGCAACGTTGAACCCTCATTTTATTTTTTTGTTGCGAAAGCAACGCTACGCCAGGTCTAAAAGCTCGTCGCTGTGTGCCGTATCTGTGGAAGAAGAAGAACGCTCGGTCTCCTGCAGCTAATGCTTTCGCTCAATAGTCGGTTCAGGAGCGTTGAACGCTCATTTTTTTTTTTTTGTTGGGAAAGCAATGCTACGCCAGGTCTAACCGCTCGTCGCTGTGTGCCGTGTCCGTGGAAGAAGAACGCTCGGTCTCCTGCAGCTAATGCTTTCGCTCCATAGTCGGTTCAGCAGCATTGACCCCTCCTAATTTTATTTTTTTTGTTGTGAAAGCATTAATACACCAGGTCTAACCGCTCGTCGCTGTGTGCCGTGTCCGTGGAAGAAGACGAACGCTCGGTCTCCTGCAGCTAATGCTTTCGCTCCATAGTCGGTTCAGCAGCATTGAACCCTCCTCATTTTATTTTTTTTTGTTGTGAAAGCAATAATACGCCAGGTCTAACCGCTCCTCGCTGTGTGCCGTGTCCGTGGAAGAAGAAGAACGCTCGGTCTCCTGCAGCTAATGCTTTCGCTCCATAGTCGGTTCAGCAGCATTGAACCATCCTCATTTTATTTTTTTTGTTGTGAAAGCAATAATACACCAGGTCTAACCGCTCGTTGCTGTGTGCCGAGTCCGTGGAAGAAGAAGAACGCTCGGTCTCCTGCATCTAATGCTCTCGCTCCATAGTCGGTTCAGCAGCATTGAACCCTCCTCATTTTATTTTTTTTTTGTTGGGAAAGCAAGGCTACGCCAGGTCTAACCGCTCGTCGCTGTGTGCCGTGTCCGTGGAAGAAGAAGAACGCTCGGTCTCCTGCAGCTAATGCTTTCGCTCCATAGTCGGTTCAGGAGCGTTGAACGCTCATTTTATTTTTTTTGTTGGGAAAGCAATGCTACGCCAGGTCTAACCGCTCGTCGCTGTGTGCCGTGTCCGTGGAAGAAGAAGAACGCTCGGTCTCATGCAGCTAATGCTTTCGCTCCATAGTCGGTTCAGCAGCATTGAACCCTCCTCATTTTATTTTTTTTTTTGTTGGGAAAGCAATGCTACGCCAGGTCTAACCGCTCGTCGCTGTGTGCCGTGTCCGTGGAAGAAGAAGAACGCTCGGTCTCCTGCAGCTAATGCTTTCGCTCCATAGTCGGTTCAGGAGTGTTGAGCGCTCATTTTATTTTTTTTTTGTTGGGAAAGCAATGCTACGCCAGGTCTAACCGCTCGTCGCTGTGTGCCGTGTCCGTGGAAGAAGAACGCTCGGTCTCCTGCAGCTAATGCTTTCGCTCCATAGTCGGTTCAGGAGCGTTGAACGCTCATTTTATTCTTTTTTGTTGGGAAAGCAATGCTACGCCAGGTCTAACCGCTCGTCGCTGTGTGCCGTGTCCGTGGAAGAAGAAGAACGCTCGGTCTCCTGAAGCTAATGCTTTCGCTCCATAGTCGGTTAAGCAGCGTTGAACCCTCCTCATTTTATTTTTTCTTATTGCGAAAGCAATAATATGCCAGGTCTAACCGCTCGTCGCTGTGTGCCGTGTCCGTGGAAAAACAGAAGAATGCTCGGTCTCCTGCCGCTAATGCTTTCTCTCCATAGTCGGTTCAGCAGCGTTGAACCCTCATCTTTTTTTTTTTTTGTTGCGAAAGCAATGCACCGCCAGGTCTAAAAGCTCGTTGCTGTGTGCCGTGTCTGTGGAAGAAGAACGCTGGGTCTCCTGCAGCTAATGATTTCTCTCCATAGTCGGTTCAGCAGCGTTGTACCCTCCTCATTTTATTTTTTTTTTGTGAAAGCAATAATACGCCAGGTGTAACCGCTTGTCGCTGTCTGCCGGGTCCGTGGAAGAAGAACGCTCGGTCTCCTGCAGCTAATGCTTTCGCTCCATAGTCGGTTCAGCAGCGTTGAACCCTCATTTTATTTTTTTGTTGCGAAAGCAATGCTACGCCAGGTCTAAAAGCTCGTCGCTGTGCGCCGTGTCTGTGGAAGAAGAAGAACGCTCGGTCTCCTGCAGCTAATGCTTTCGCTCAATAGTCTGTTCAGGAGCGTTGAACGCTCATTTTATTTTTTTTTGTTGGGAAAGCAATGCTACGCCAGGTCTAACCGCTCGTCGCTGTGTGCCGTGTCCGTGGAAGAAGAAGAACGCTCAGTCTCCTGCAGCTAATGCTTTCGCTCCATAGTCGGTTCAGCAGCATTGAACCCTCCTCATTTTATTTTTATTTTGTTGGGAAAGCAATGCTACGCCAGGTCTAACCGCTCGTCGCTGTGTGCCGTGTCCGTGGAAGAAGAAGAACGCTCGGTCTCCTGCAGCTAATGCTTTCGCTCCATAGTCGGTTCAGGAGCGTTGAACGCTCATTTTATTTTTTTTTGTTGGGAAAGCAATGCTACGCCAGGTCTAACCGCTCGTCGCTGTGTGCCGTGTCGGTGGAAGAAGAAGAACGCTCGGTCTCCTGCAGCTAATGCTTTCGCTCCATAGTCGGTTCAGCAGCATTGAACCCTCCTAATTTTATTTTTTTTTGTTGTGAAAGCATTAATACGCCAGGTCTAACCGCTCGTCGCTGTGTGCCGTGTCCGTGGAAGAAGACGAACGCTCGGTCTCCTGCAGCTAATGCTTTCGCTCCATAGTCGGTTCAGCAGCATTGAACCCTCCTCATTTTATTTTTTTTTGTTGTGAAAGCAATAATACGCCAGGTCTAAAAGCTCGTCGCTGTGTGCCGTGTCCGTGGAAGAAGAAGAACGCTCGGTCTCCTGCAGCTAATGCTTTCGCTCCATAGTCGGTTCAGCAGCGTTGAACCCTCATTTTATTTTTTTGTTGCGAAAGCAATGCTACGCCAGGTCTAAAAGCTCGTCGCTGTGTGCCGTGTCTGTGGAAGAAGAAGAACGCTCGGTCTCCTGCAGCTAATGCTTTCGCTCAATAGTCGGTTCAGGAGCGTTGAACGCTCATTTTATTTTTTTTTGTTGGGAAAGCAATGCTACGCCAGGTCTAACCGCTCGTCGCTGTGTGCCGTGTCCGTGGAAGAAGCAGAACGCTCGGTCTCCTACAGCTAATGCTTTCGCTCCATAGTCGGTTCAGCAGCATTGAACCCTCCTAATTTAATTATTTTTTTTGTTGGGAAAGCAATGCTACGCCAGGTCTAACCGGTCGTCGCTGTGTGCCGTGTCCGTGGAAGAAGAAGAACGCTCGGTCTCCTGCAGATAATGCTTTCGCTCCATAGTCGGTTCAGGAGCGTTGAAAGCTCATTTTATTTTTTTTTTGTTGGGAAAGCAATGCTATGCCAGGTCTAACCGCTCGTCGCTGTGTGCCGTGTCCGTGGAAGAAGAAGAATGCTTGGTCTCCTGCAGGTAATGTTTTCGCTCCATAGTCGGTTCAGCAGCGTTGAACCCTCATCTTTTTTTTTTGTTGCGAAAGCAATGCACCGCCAAGTCTAAAAGCTCGTCGCTGTGTGCCGTGTCCGTGGAAGAAGAAGAACGCTCGGTCTCTTGCAGCTAATGCTTTCTCTCCATAGTCGGTTCAGCAGTGTTGTACCCTCCTCATTTTATTTTTTTTTGTCAAAGCAATAATACGCCAGGTCTAACCACTCGTCGCTGTGTGCCGCGTCCGTGGAAGAAGAACGCTCGGTCTCCTGCAGCTAATGCTTTCGCTCCATAGTCGGTTCAGCAGCGTTGAACCCTCATTTTATTTTTCCTTATTGCGAAAGCAATAATACGCCAGATCTAACCGCTCGTCGCTGTGTGCCGTGTCCGTGGAAAACAGAAGAATACTCGGTCTCCTGCAGCTAATGCTTTCTCTCCATAGTCGGTTCAGCAGCATTGAACCCTCCTCATTTTATTTTTTTTTTGTTGGGAAAGCAATGCTACGCCAGGTCTAACCGCTCGTCGCTGTGTGCCGTGTCCGTGGAAAAAGAAGAACGCTCGGCCTCCTGCAGCTAATGCTTTCACTCCATAGTCGCCTCAGAAACGTTGAACCCTCATTTTATTTTTTTGTTGCGAAAGCAATGCTACGCCAGGTCTAAAAGCTCGTCGCTGTGTGCCGTGTCTGTGGAAGAAGAAGAACGCTCGGTCTCCTGCAGCTAATGCTTTCGCTCAATAGTCGGTTCAGGAGCGTTGAACGCTCATTTTATTTTTTTTTTGTTGGGAAAGCAATGCTACGCCAGGTCTAACCGCTCGTCGCTGTGTGCCGTGTCCGTGGAAGAAGAACGCTCGGTCTCCTGCAGCTAATGCTTTCGCTCCATAGTCGGTTCAGCAGCATTGACCCCTCCTAATTTTATTTTTTTTGTTGTGAAAGCATTAATACGCCAGGTCTAACCGCTCGTCGCTGTGTGCCGTGTCCGTGGAAGAAGACGAACGCTCGGTCTCCTGCAGCTAATGCTTTCGCTCCATAGTCGGTTCAGCAGCATTGAACCCTCCTCATTTTATTTTTTTTGTTGTGAAAGCAATAATACGCCAGGTCTAACCGCTCCTCGCTGTGTGCCGTGTCCGTGGAAGAAGAAGAACGCTCGGTCTCCTGCAGCTAATGCTTTCGCTCCATAGTCGGTTCAGCAGCATTGAACCCTCCTCATTTTATTTTTTTTTTTGTTGTGAAAGCAATAATACACCAGGTCTAACCCCTCGTCGCTGTGTGCCGTGTCCGTGGAAGAAGAAGAACGCTCGGTCTCCTGCAGCTAATGCTTTCGCTCCATAGTCGGTTCAGGAGCGTTGAACGCTCATTTTATTTTTTTTTTGTTGGGAAAGCAATGCTACGCCAGGTCTAACCGCTCCTCGCTGTGTGCCGTGTCCGTGGAAGAAGAAGAACGCTCGGTCTTCTGCAGCTAATGCTTTCGCTCCATAGTCGGTTCAGCAGCATTGAACCCTCCTCATTTTATTTTTATTTTGTTGGGAAAGCAATGCTACGCCAGGTCTAACCGCTCGTCGCTGTGTGCCGTGTCCGTGGAAGAAGAAGAACGCTCGGTCTCCTGCAGCTAATGCTTTCGCTCCATAGTCGGTTCAGGAGCGTTGAACGCTCATTTTATTTTTTTTTTGTTGGGAAAGCAATGCTACGCCAGGTCTAACCGCTCCTCGCTGTGTGCCGTGTCCGTGGAAGAAGAAGAACGCTCGGTCTCCTGCAGCTAATGCTTTCGCTCCATAGTCGGTTCAGCAGCATTGAACCCTCCTAATTTTATTTTTTTTTTGTTGTGAAAGCATTAATACGCCATGTCTAACCGCTCGTCGCTGTGTGCCGTGTCCGTGGAAGAAGACGAACGCTCGGTCTCCTGCAGCTAATGCTTTCGCTCCATAGTCGGTTCAGCAGCATTGAACCCTCCTCATTTTATTTTTTTTTGGTTGTGAAAGCAATAATACGCCAATTCTAAAAGCTCGTCGCTGTGTGCCGTGTCCGTGGAAGAAGAAAAACGCTCGGTCTCCTGCAGCTAATGCTTTCGCTCCATAGTCGGTTCAGGAGCGTTGAACGCTCATTTTATTTTTTTTAGTTGGGAAAGCAATGCTACGCCAGGTCTAACCGCTCGTCGCTGTGTGCCGTGTCCGTGGAAGAAGAAGAACGCTCGGTCTCCTGCAGCTAATGCTTTCGCTCCATAGTCGATTCAGCAGCGTTGAACCCTCATTTTATTTTTTCTTATTGCGAAAGCAATAATACGCCAGGTCTAACCGCTCGTCGCTGTGTGCCGTGTCCGTGGAAAAACAGAAGAATGCTCGGTCTCCTGCCGCTAATGCTTTCTCTCCATAGTCGGTTCAGCAGCGTTGAACCCTCATCTTTTTTTTTTTGTTGCGAAAGCAATGCACCGCCAGGTCTAAAAGCTCGTCGCTTTGTGCTGTGTCCGTGGAAGAAGAAGAACGCTCGGTCTCCTGCAGCTAATGCTTTCTCTCCATAGTCGGTTCAGCAGTGTTGTACCCTCCTCATTTTATTTTTTTTTTGTGAAAGCAATAATACACCAGGTCTAACCACTCGTCGCTGTGTGCCGCGTCCGTGGAAGAAGAACGCTCGGTCTCCTGCAGCTAATGCTTTCGCTCCATAGTCGGTTCAGCAGCGTTGAATCCTCCTTTTATTTTTCCTTATGCGAAAGCAATAATACGCCAGATCTAACCGCTCGTCGCTGTGTGCCGTGTCCGTGGAAAAACAGAAGAATACTCGGTCTCCTGCAGCTAATGCTTTCTCTCCATAGTCGGTTCAGCAGCATTGAACCCTCCTCATTTTATTTTTTTTTGTTGGGAAAGCAATGCTACGCCAGGTCTAACCGCTCGTCGCTGTGTGCCGTGTCCGTGGAAAAAGAAGAGCGCTCGGACTCCTGCAGCTAATGCTTTCACTCCATAGTCGCCTCAGCAACGTTGAACCCTCATTTTATTTTTTTGTTGCGAAAGCAACGCTACGCCAGGTCTAAAAGCTCGTCGCTGTGTGCCGTATCTGTGGAAGAAGAAGAACGCTCGGTCTCCTGCAGCTAATGCTTTCGCTCAATAGTCGGTTCAGGAGCGTTGAACGCTCATTTTTTTTTTTTTGTTGGGAAAGCAATGCTACGCCAGGTCTAACCGCTCGTCGCTGTGTGCCGTGTCCGTGGAAGAAGAACGCTCGGTCTCCTGCAGCTAATGCTTTCGCTCCATAGTCGGTTCAGCAGCATTGACCCCTCCTAATTTTATTTTTTTTGTTGTGAAAGCATTAATACACCAGGTCTAACCGCTCGTCGCTGTGTGCCGTGTCCGTGGAAGAAGACGAACGCTCGGTCTCCTGCAGCTAATGCTTTCGCTCCATAGTCGGTTCAGCAGCATTGAACCCTCCTCATTTTATTTTTTTTTGTTGTGAAAGCAATAATACGCCAGGTCTAACCGCTCCTCGCTGTGTGCCGTGTCCGTGGAAGAAGAAGAACGCTCGGTCTCCTGCAGCTAATGCTTTCGCTCCATAGTCGGTTCAGCAGCATTGAACCATCCTCATTTTATTTTTTTTGTTGTGAAAGCAATAATACACCAGGTCTAACCGCTCGTTGCTGTGTGCCGAGTCCGTGGAAGAAGAAGAACGCTCGGTCTCCTGCATCTAATGCTCTCGCTCCATAGTCGGTTCAGCAGCATTGAACCCTCCTCATTTTATTTTTTTTTTGTTGGGAAAGCAAGGCTACGCCAGGTCTAACCGCTCGTCGCTGTGTGCCGTGTCCGTGGAAGAAGAAGAACGCTCGGTCTCCTGCAGCTAATGCTTTCGCTCCATAGTCGGTTCAGGAGCGTTGAACGCTCATTTTATTTTTTTTGTTGGGAAAGCAATGCTACGCCAGGTCTAACCGCTCGTCGCTGTGTGCCGTGTCCGTGGAAGAAGAAGAACGCTCGGTCTCATGCAGCTAATGCTTTCGCTCCATAGTCGGTTCAGCAGCATTGAACCCTCCTCATTTTATTTTTTTTTTTGTTGGGAAAGCAATGCTACGCCAGGTCTAACCGCTCGTCGCTGTGTGCCGTGTCCGTGGAAGAAGAACGCTCGGTCTCCTGCAGCTAATGCTTTCGCTCCATAGTCGGTTCAGGAGCGTTGAACGCTCATTTTATTCTTTTTTGTTGGGAAAGCAATGCTACGCCAGGTCTAACCGCTCGTCGCTGTGTGCCGTGTCCGTGGAAGAAGAAGAACGCTCGGTCTCCTGAAGCTAATGCTTTCGCTCCATAGTCGGTTAAGCAGCGTTGAACCCTCCTCATTTTATTTTTTCTTATTGCGAAAGCAATAATATGCCAGGTCTAACCGCTCGTCGCTGTGTGCCGTGTCCGTGGAAAAACAGAAGAATGCTCGGTCTCCTGCCGCTAATGCTTTCTCTCCATAGTCGGTTCAGCAGCGTTGAACCCTCATCTTTTTTTTTTTTTGTTGCGAAAGCAATGCACCGCCAGGTCTAAAAGCTCGTTGCTGTGTGCCGTGTCTGTGGAAGAAGAACGCTGGGTCTCCTGCAGCTAATGATTTCTCTCCATAGTCGGTTCAGCAGCGTTGTACCCTCCTCATTTTATTTTTTTTTTGTGAAAGCAATAATACGCCAGGTGTAACCGCTTGTCGCTGTCTGCCGGGTCCGTGGAAGAAGAACGCTCGGTCTCCTGCAGCTAATGCTTTCGCTCCATAGTCGGTTCAGCAGCGTTGAACCCTCATTTTATTTTTTTGTTGCGAAAGCAATGCTACGCCAGGTCTAAAAGCTCGTCGCTGTGCGCCGTGTCTGTGGAAGAAGAAGAACGCTCGGTCTCCTGCAGCTAATGCTTTCGCTCAATAGTCGGTTCAGGAGCGTTGAACGCTCATTTTATTTTTTTTTGTTGGGAAAGCAATGCTACGCCAGGTCTAACCGCTCGTCGCTGTGTGCCGTGTCCGTGGAAGAAGAAGAACGCTCGGTCTCCTGCAGCTAATGCTTTCGCTCCATAGTCGGTTCAGCAGCATTGAACCCTCCTCATTTTATTTTTATTTTGTTGGGAAAGCAATGCTACGCCAGGTCTAACCGCTCGTCGCTGTGTGCCGTGTCCGTGGAAGAAGAAGAACGCTCGGTCTCCTGCAGCTAATGCTTTCGCTCCATAGTCGGTTCAGGAGCGTTGAACGCTCATTTTATTTTTTTTTGTTGGGAAAGCAATGCTACGCCAGGTCTAACCGCTCGTCGCTGTGTGCCGTGTCGGTGGAAGAAGAAGAACGCTCGGTCTCCTGCAGCTAATGCTTTCGCTCCATAGTCGGTTCAGCAGCATTGAACCCTCCTAATTTTATTTTTTTTTGTTGTGAAAGCATTAATACGCCAGGTCTAACCGCTCGTCGCTGTGTGCCGTGTCCGTGGAAGAAGACGAACGCTCGGTCTCCTGCAGCTAATGCTTTCGCTCCATAGTCGGTTCAGCAGCATTGAACCCTCCTCATTTTATTTTTTTTTGTTGTGAAAGCAATAATACGCCAGGTCTAAAAGCTCGTCGCTGTGTGCCGTGTCCGTGGAAGAAGAAGAACGCTCGGTCTCCTGCAGCTAATGCTTTCGCTCCATAGTCGGTTCAGCAGCGTTGAACCCTCATTTTATTTTTTTGTTGCGAAAGCAATGCTACGCCAGGTCTAAAAGCTCGTCGCTGTGTGCCGTGTCTGTGGAAGAAGAAGAACGCTCGGTCTCCTGCAGCTAATGCTTTCGCTCAATAGTCGGTTCAGGAGCGTTGAACGCTCATTTTATTTTTTTTTGTTGGGAAAGCAATGCTACGCCAGGTCTAACCGCTCGTCGCTGTGTGCCGTGTCCGTGGAAGAAGCAGAACGCTCGGTCTCCTACAGCTAATGCTTTCGCTCCATAGTCGGTTCAGCAGCATTGAACCCTCCTAATTTAATTATTTTTTTTGTTGGGAAAGCAATGCTACGCCAGGTCTAACCGGTCGTCGCTGTGTGCCGTGTCCGTGGAAGAAGAAGAACGCTCGGTCTCCTGCAGATAATGCTTTCGCTCCATAGTCGGTTCAGGAGCGTTGAAAGCTCATTTTATTTTTTTTTTGTTGGGAAAGCAATGCTATGCCAGGTCTAACCGCTCGTCGCTGTGTGCCGTGTCCGTGGAAGAAGAAGAATGCTTGGTCTCCTGCAGGTAATGTTTTCGCTCCATAGTCGGTTCAGCAGCGTTGAACCCTCATCTTTTTTTTTTGTTGCGAAAGCAATGCACCGCCAAGTCTAAAAGCTCGTCGCTGTGTGCCGTGTCCGTGGAAGAAGAAGAACGCTCGGTCTCTTGCAGCTAATGCTTTCTCTCCATAGTCGGTTCAGCAGTGTTGTACCCTCCTCATTTTATTTTTTTTTTGTCAAAGCAATAATACGCCAGGTCTAACCACTCGTCGCTGTGTGCCGCGTCCGTGGAAGAAGAACGCTCGGTCTCCTGCAGCTAATGCTTTCGCTCCATAGTCGGTTCAGCAGCGTTGAACCCTCATTTTATTTTTCCTTATTGCGAAAGCAATAATACGCCAGATCTAACCGCTCGTCGCTGTGTGCCGTGTCCGTGGAAAACAGAAGAATACTCGGTCTCCTGCAGCTAATGCTTTCTCTCCATAGTCGGTTCAGCAGCATTGAACCCTCCTCATTTTATTTTTTTTTTGTTGGGAAAGCAATGCTACGCCAGGTCTAACCGCTCGTCGCTGTGTGCCGTGTCCGTGGAAAAAGAAGAACGCTCGGCCTCCTGCAGCTAATGCTTTCACTCCATAGTCGCCTCAGAAACGTTGAACCCTCATTTTATTTTTTTGTTGCGAAAGCAATGCTACGCCAGGTCTAAAAGCTCGTCGCTGTGTGCCGTGTCTGTGGAAGAAGAAGAACGCTCGGTCTCCTGCAGCTAATGCTTTCGCTCAATAGTCGGTTCAGGAGCGTTGAACGCTCATTTTATTTTTTTTTTGTTGGGAAAGCAATGCTACGCCAGGTCTAACCGCTCGTCGCTGTGTGCCGTGTCCGTGGAAGAAGAACGCTCGGTCTCCTGCAGCTAATGCTTTCGCTCCATAGTCGGTTCAGCAGCATTGACCCCTCCTAATTTTATTTTTTTTGTTGTGAAAGCATTAATACGCCAGGTCTAACCGCTCGTCGCTGTGTGCCGTGTCCGTGGAAGAAGACGAACGCTCGGTCTCCTGCAGCTAATGCTTTCGCTCCATAGTCGGTTCAGCAGCATTGAACCCTCCTCATTTTATTTTTTTTGTTGTGAAAGCAATAATACGCCAGGTCTAACCGCTCCTCGCTGTGTGCCGTGTCCGTGGAAGAAGAAGAACGCTCGGTCTCCTGCAGCTAATGCTTTCGCTCCATAGTCGGTTCAGCAGCATTGAACCCTCCTCATTTTATTTTTTTTTTGTTGTGAAAGCAATAATACACTAGGTCTAACCCCTCGTTGCTGTGTGCCGTGTCCGTGGAAGAAGAAGAACGCTCGGTCTCCTGCAGCTAATGCTCTCGCTCCATAGTCGGTTCAGCAGCATTGAACCCTCCTCATTTTATTTTTTTTTGTTGGGAAACCAAGGCTACGCCAGGTCTAACCGCTCGTCGCTGTGTGCCGTGTCCGTGGAAGAAGAAGAACGCTCGGTCTCCTGCAGCTAATGCTTTCGCTCCATAGTCGGTTCAGGAGCATTGAACGCTCATTTTATTTTTTTTTGTTGGGAAAGCAATGCTACGCCAGGTCTAACCGCTCGTCGCTGTGTGCCGTGTCCGTGGAAGAAGAAGAACGCTCGGTCTCCTGCAGCTAATGCTTTCGCTCCATAGTCGGTTCAGCAGCATTGAACCCTCCTCATTTTATTTTTTTGTTGTTGGGAAAGCAATGCTACGCCAGGTCTAACCGCTCGTCGCTGTGTGCCGTGTCCGTGGAAGAAGAAGAACGCTCGGTCTCCTGCAGCTAATGCTTTCGCTCCATAGTCGGTTCAG
Organism: Amblyomma maculatum; assembly: GCF_055883805.1. Taxonomy (NCBI): domain Eukaryota; kingdom Metazoa; phylum Arthropoda; class Arachnida; order Ixodida; family Ixodidae; genus Amblyomma; species Amblyomma maculatum. Next base: position 18,014,217 of record NW_028146738.1, read on the forward strand.
GAGCGTTGAGCGCTCATTTTATTTTTTTTTTTTGTTGGGAAAGCAATGCTACGCCAGGTCTAACCGCTCGTCGCTGTGTGCCGTGTCCGTGGAAGAAGAAGAACGCTCGGTCTCCTGCAGCTAATGCTTTCGCTCCATAGTCGGTTCAGGAGCGTTGAACGCTCATTTTATTCTTTTTTGTTGGGAAAGCAATGCATCGCCAGGTCTAACCGCTCGTCGCTGTGTGCCGTGTCCGTGGAAGAAGAAGAACGCTCGGTCTCCTGCAGCTAATGCTTTCGCTCCATAATCGGTTCAGCAGCATTGAACCCTCCTCATTTTATTTTTATTTTGTTGGGAAAGCAATGCTACGCCAGGTCTAACCGCTCGTCGCTGTGTGCCGTGTCCGTGGAAGAAGAAGAACGCTCGGTCTCCTGCAGCTAATGCTTTCGCTCCATAGTCGGTTCAGGAGCGTTGAACGCTCATTTTATTTTTTTTTTGTTGGGAAAGCAATGCTACGCCAGGTCTAACCACTGGTCGCTGTGTCCCGTGTCCGTGGAAGAAGAAGAACGCTCGGTCTCCTGCAGCTAATGCTTTCGCTCCATAGTCGGTTCAGCAGCATTGAACCCTCCTAATTTTATTTTTTTTTGTTGTGAAAGCATTAATACGCCAGGTCTAACCGCTCGTCGCTGTGTGCCGTGTCCGTGGAAGAAGACGAACGCTCGGTCTCCTGCAGCTAATGCTTTCGCTCCATAGTCGGTTCAGCAGCATTGAACCCTCCTCATTTTATTTTTTTTTTGTTGTGAAAGCAATGCTACGCCAGGTCTAACCGCTCGTCGCTGTGTGCCGTGTCCGTGGAAGAAGAAGAACGCTCGGTCTCCTGAAGCTAATGCTTTCGCTCCATAGTCGGTTAAGCAGCGTTGAACCCTCCTCATTTTATTTTTTCTTATTGCGAAAGCAATAATATGCCAGGTCTAACCGCTCGTCGCTGTGTGCCGTGTCCGTGGAAAAACAGAAGAATGCTCGGTCTCCTGCCGCTAATGCTTTCTCTCCATAGTCGGTTCAGCAGCGTTGAACCCTCATCTTTTTTTTTTTTTTGTTGCGAAAGCAATGCACCGCCAGGTCTAAAAGCTCGTTGCTGTGTGCCGTGTCTGTGGAAGAAGAACGCTCGGTCTCCTGCAGCTAATGATTTCTCTCCATAGTCGGTTCAGCAGCGTTGTACCCTCCTCATTTTATTTTTTTTTTGTGAAAGCAATAATACGCCAGGTGTAACCGCTTGTCGCTGTCTGCCGGGTCCGTGGAAGAAGAACGCTCGGTCTCCTGCAGCTAATGCTTTCGCTCCATAGTCGGTTCAGCAGCGTTGAACCCTCATTTTATTTTTTTGTTGCGAAAGCAATGCTACGCCAGGTCTAAAAGCTCGTCGCTGTGCGCCGTGTCTGTGGAAGAAGAAGAACGCTCGGTCTCCTGCAGCTAATGCTTTCGCTCAATAGTCGGTTCAGGAGCATTGAACCCTCCTCATTTTATTTTTATTTTGTTGGGAAAGCAATGCTACGCCAGGTCTAACCGCTCGTCGCTGTGTGCCGTGTCCGTGGAAGAAGAAGAACGCTCGGTCTCCTGCAGCTAATGCTTTCGCTCCATAGTCGGTTCAGGAGCGTTGAACGCTCATTTTATTTTTTTTTGTTGGGAAAGCAATGCTACGCCAGGTCTAACCGCTCGTCGCTGTGTGCCGTGTCGGTGGAAGAAGAAGAACGCTCGGTCTCCTGCAGCTAATGCTTTCGCTCCATAGTCGGTTCAGCAGCATTGAACCCTCCTAATTTTATTTTTTTTTGTTGTGAAAGCATTAATACGCCAGGTCTAACCGCTCGTCGCTGTGTGCCGTGTCCGTGGAAGAAGACGAACGCTCGGTCTCCTGCAGCTAATGCTTTCGCTCCATAGTCGGTTCAGCAGCATTGAACCCTCCTCATTTTATTTTTTTTTGTTGTGAAAGCAATAATACGCCAGGTCTAAAAGCTCGTCGCTGTGTGCCGTGTCCGTGGAAGAAGAAGAACGCTCGGTCTCCTGCAGCTAATGCTTTCGCTCCATAGTCGGTTCAGCAGCGTTGAACCCTCATTTTATTTTTTTGTTGCGAAAGCAATGCTACGCCAGGTCTAAAAGCTCGTCGCTGTGTGCCGTGTCTGTGGAAGAAGAAGAACGCTCGGTCTCCTGCAGCTAATGCTTTCGCTCAATAGTCGGTTCAGGAGCGTTGAACGCTCATTTTATTTTTTTTTTGTTGGGAAAGCAATGCTACGCCAGGTCTAACCGCTCGTCGCTGTGTGCCGTGTCCGTGGAAGAAGCAGAACGCTCGGTCTCCTGCAGCTAATGCTTTCGCTCCATAGTCGGTTCAGCAGCATTGAACCCTCCTAATTTAATTATTTTTTTTTGTTGGGAAAGCAATGCTACGCCAGGTCTAACCGGTCGTCGCTGTGTGCCGTGTCCGTGGAAGAAGAAGAACGCTCGGTCTCCTGCAGATAATGCTTTCGCTCCATAGTCGGTTCAGGAGCGTTGAACGCTCATTTTATTTTTTTTTTGTTGGGAAAGCAATGCTATGCCAGGTCTAACCGCTCGTCGCTGTGTGCCGTGTCCGTGGAAGAAGAAGAATGCTTGGTCTCCTGCAGGTAATGTTTTCGCTCCATAGTCGGTTCAGCAGCGTTGAACCCTCATCTTTTTTTTTTGTTGCGAAAGCAATGCACCGCCAAGTCTAAAAGCTCGTCGCTGTGTGCCGTGTCCGTGGAAGAAGAAGAACGCTCGGTCTCTTGCAGCTAATGCTTTCTCTCCATAGTCGGTTCAGCAGTGTTGTACCCTCCTCATTTTATTTTTTTTTGTCAAAGCAATAATACGCCAGGTCTAACCACTCGTCGCTGTGTGCCGCGTCCGTGGAAGAAGAACGCTCGGTCTCCTGCAGCTAATGCTTTCGCTCCATAGTCGGTTCAGCAGCGTTGAACCCTCATTTTATTTTTCCTTATTGCGAAAGCAATAATACGCCAGATCTAACCGCTCGTCGCTGTGTGCCGTGTCCGTGGAAAACAGAAGAATACTCGGTCTCCTGCAGCTAATGCTTTCTCTCCATAGTCGGTTCAGCAGCATTGAACCCTCCTCATTTTATTTTTTTTTTGTTGGGAAAGCAATGCTACGCCAGGTCTAACCGCTCGTCGCTGTGTGCCGTGTCCGTGGAAAAAGAAGAACGCTCGGCCTCCTGCAGCTAATGCTTTCACTCCATAGTCGCCTCAGCAACGTTGAACCCTCATTTTATTTTTTTGTTGCGAAAGCAATGCTACGCCAGGTCTAAAAGCTCGTCGCTGTGTGCCGTGTCTGTGGAAGAAGAAGAACGCTCGGTCTCCTGCAGCTAATGCTTTCGCTCAATAGTCGGTTCAGGAGCGTTGAACGCTCATTTTATTTTTTTTTTTGTTGGGAAAGCAATGCTACGCCAGGTCTAACCGCTCGTCGCTGTGTGCCGTGTCCGTGGAAGAAGAACGCTCGGTCTCCTGCAGCTAATGCTTTCGCTCCATAGTCGGTTCAGCAGCATTGACCCCTCCTAATTTTATTTTTTTTGTTGTGAAAGCATTAATACGCCAGGTCTAACCGCTCGTCGCTGTGTGCCGTGTCCGTGGAAGAAGACGAACGCTCGGTCTCCTGCAGCTAATGCTTTCGCTCCATAGTCGGTTCAGCAGCATTGAACCCTCCTCATTTTATTTTTTTTGTTGTGAAAGCAATAATACGCCAGGTCTAACCGCTCCTCGCTGTGTGCCGTGTCCGTGGAAGAAGAAGAACGCTCGGTCTCCTGCAGCTAATGCTTTCGCTCCATAGTCGGTTCAGCAGCATTGAACCCTCCTCATTTTATTTTTTTTTTTTTGTTGTGAAAGCAATAATACACCAGGTCTAACCCCTCGTTGCTGTGTGCCGTGTCCGTGGAAGAAGAAGAACGCTCGGTCTCCTGCAGCTAATGCTCTCGCTCCATAGTCGGTTCAGCAGCATTGAACCCTCCTCATTTTATTTTTTTTTGTTGGGAAACCAAGGCTACGCCAGGTCTAACCGCTCGTCGCTGTGTGCCGTGTCCGTGGAAGAAGAAGAACGCTCGGTCTCCTGCAGCTAATGCTTTCGCTCCATAGTCGGTTCAGGAGCATTGAACGCTCATTTTATTTTTTTTTGTTGGGAAAGCAATGCTACGCCAGGTCTAACCGCTCGTCGCTGTGTGCCGTGTCCGTGGAAGAAGAAGAACGCTCGGTCTCCTGCAGCTAATGCTTTCGCTCCATAGTCGGTTCAGCAGCATTGAACCCTCCTCATTTTATTTTTTTGTTGTTGGGAAAGCAATGCTACGCCAGGTCTAACCGCTCGTCGCTGTGTGCCGTGTCCGTGGAAGAAGAAGAACGCTCGGTCTCCTGCAGCTAATGCTTTCGCTCCATAGTCGGTTCAGGAGCGTTGAGCGCTCATTTTATTTTTTTTTTTTTTTGTTGGGAAAGCAATGCTACGCCAGGTCTAACCGCTCGTCGCTGTGTGCCGTGTCCGTGGAAGAAGAAGAACGCTCGGTCTCCTGCAGCTAATGCTTTCGCTCCATAGTCGGTTCAGGAGCGTTGAACGCTCATTTTATTCTTTTTTGTTGGGAAAGCAATGCATCGCCAGGTCTAACCGCTCGTCGCTGTGTGCCGTGTCCGTGGAAGAAGAAGAACGCTCGGTCTCCTGCAGCTAATGCTTTCGCTCCATAATCGGTTCAGCAGCATTGAACCCTCCTCATTTTATTTTTATTTTGTTGGGAAAGCAATGCTACGCCAGGTCTAACCGCTCGTCGCTGTGTGCCGTGTCCGTGGAAGAAGAAGAACGCTCGGTCTCCTGCAGCTAATGCTTTCGCTCCATAGTCGGTTCAGGAGCGTTGAACGCTCATTTTATTTTTTTTTTGTTGGGAAAGCAATGCTACGCCAGGTCTAACCGCTGGTCGCTGTGTGCCGTGTCCGTGGAAGAAGAAGAACGCTCGGTCTCCTGCAGCTAATGCTTTCGCTCCATAGTCGGTTCAGCAGCATTGAACCCTCCTAATTTTATTTTTTTTGTTGTGAAAGCATTAATACGCCAGGTCTAACCGCTCGTCGCTGTGTGCCGTGTCCGTGGAAGAAGACGAACGCTCGGTCTCCTGCAGCTAATGCTTTCGCTCCATAGTCGGTTCAGCAGCATTGAACCCTCCTCATTTTATTTTTTTTTTGTTGTGAAAGCAATAATACGCCAGGTCTAAAAGCTCGTCGCTGTGTGCCGTGTCCGTGGAAGAAGACGAACGCTCGGTCTCCTGCAGCTAATGCTTTCGCTCCATAGTCGGTTCAGCAGCATTGAACCCTCCTCATTTTATTTTTTTTTTGTTGTGAAAGCAATAATACGCCATGTCTAAAATCTCGTCGCTGTGTGCCGTGTCCGTGGAAGAAGAAGAACGCTCGGTCTCCTGCAGCTAATGCTTTCGCTCCATAGTCGGTTCAGCAGCGTTGAACCCTCATTTTATTTTTTTGTTGCGAAAGCAATGCTACGCCAGGTCTAAAAGCTCGTCGCTGTGTGCCGTGTCTGTGGAAGAAGAACGCTCGGTCTCCTGCAGCTAATGCTTTCGCTCAATAGTCGGTTCAGGAGCGTTGAACGCTCATTTTATTTTTTTTTTGTTGGGAAAGCAATCCTACGCCAGGTCTAACCGCTCGTCGCTGTGTGCCGTGTCCGTGGAAGAAGCAGAACGCTCGGTCTCCTGCAGCTAATGCTTTCGCTCCATAGTCGGTTCAGCAGCATTGAACCCTCCTAATTTAATTATTTTTTTTGTTGGGAAAGCAATGCTACGCCAGGTCTAACCGGTCGTCGCTGTGTGCCGTGTCCGTGGAAGAAGAAGAACGCTCGGTCTCCTGCAGATAATGCTTTCGCTCCATAGTCGGTTCAGGAGCGTTGAACGCTCATTTTATTTTTTTTTGTTGGGAAAGCAATGCTATGCCAGGTCTAACCGCTCGTCGCTGTGTGCCGTGTCCGTGGAAGAAGAAGAATGCTTGGTCTCCTGCAGGTAATGTTTTCGCTCCATAGTCGGTTCAGCAGCGTTGAACCCTCATTTTATTTTTTCTTATTGCGAAAGCAATAATACGCCAGGTCTAACCGCTCGTCGCTGTGTGCCGTGTCCGTGGAAAAACAGAAGAATGCTCGGTCTCCTGCCGCTAATGCTTTCTCTCCATAGTCGGTTCAGCAGCGTTGAACCCTCATCTTTTTTTTTTGTTGCGAAAGCAATGCACCGCCAAGTCTAAAAGCTCGTCGCTGTGTGCCGTGTCCGTGGAAGAAGAAGAACGCTCGGTCTCTTGCAGCTAATGCTTTCTCTCCATAGTCGGTTCAGCAGTGTTGTACCCTCCTCATTTTATTTTTTTTTGTCAAAGCAATAATACGCCAGGTCTAACCACTCGTCGCTGTGTGCCGCGTCCGTGGAAGAAGAACGCTCGGTCTCCTGCAGCTAATGCTTTCGCTCCATAGTCGGTTCAGCAGCGTTGAACCCTCATTTTATTTTTCCTTATTGCGAAAGCAATAATACGCCAGATCTAACCGCTCGTCGCTGTGTGCCGTGTCCGTGGAAAACAGAAGAATACTCGGTCTCCTGCAGCTAATGCTTTCTCTCCATAGTCGGTTCAGCAGCATTGAACCCTCCTCATTTTATTTTTTTTTTGTTGGGAAAGCAATGCTACGCCAGGTCTAACCGCTCGTCGCTGTGTGCCGTGTCCGTGGAAAAAGAAGAACACTCGGCCTCCTGCAGCTAATGCTTTCACTCCATAGTCGCCTCAGCAACGTTGAACCCTCATTTTATTTTTTTGTTGCGAAAGCAATGCTACGCCAGGTCTAAAAGCTCGTCGCTGTGTGCCGTGTCTGTGGAAGAAGAAGAACGCTCGGTCTCCTGCAGCTAATGCTTTCGCTCAATAGTCGGTTCAGGAGCGTTGAACGCTCATTTTATTTTTTTTTTGTTGGGAAAGCAATGCTACGCCAGGTCTAACCGCTCGTCGCTGTGTGCCGTGTCCGTGGAAGAAGAACGCTCGGTCTCCTGCAGCTAATGCTTTCGCTCCATAGTCGGTTCAGCAGCATTGACCCCTCCTAATTTTATTTTTTTTGTTGTGAAAGCATTAATACGCCAGGTCTAACCGCTCGTCGCTGTGTGCCGTGTCCGTGGAAGAAGACGAACGCTCGGTCTCCTGCAGCTAATGCTTTCGCTCCATAGTCGGTTCAGCAGCATTGAACCCTCCTCATTTTATTTTTTTTTGTTGTGAAAGCAATAATACGCCAGGTCTAACCGCTCCTCGCTGTGTGCCGTGTCCGTGGAAGAAGAAGAACGCTCGGTCTCCTGCAGCTAATGCTTTCGCTCCATAGTCGGTTCAGCAGCATTGAACCCTCCTCATTTTATTTTTTTTTTTTGTTGTGAAAGCAATAATACACCAGGTCTAACCCCTCGTTGCTGTGTGCCGTGTCCGTGGAAGAAGAAGAACGCTCGGTCTCCTGCAGCTAATGCTCTCGCTCCATAGTCGGTTCAGCAGCATTGAACCCTCCTCATTTTATTTTTTTTTGTTGGGAAACCAAGGCTACGCCAGGTCTAACCGCTCGTCGCTGTGTGCCGTGTCCGTGGAAGAAGAAGAACGCTCGGTCTCCTGCAGCTAATGCTTTCGCTCCATAGTCGGTTCAGGAGCATTGAACGCTCATTTTATTTTTTTTTGTTGGGAAAGCAATGCTACGCCAGGTCTAACCGCTCGTCGCTGTGTGCCGTGTCCGTGGAAGAAGAAGAACGCTCGGTCTCCTGCAGCTAATGCTTTCGCTCCATAGTCGGTTCAGCAGCATTGAACCCTCCTCATTTTATTTTTTTTTTTGTTGGGAAAGCAATGCTACGCCAGGTCTAACCGCTCGTCGCTGTGTGCCGTGTCCGTGGAAGAAGAAGAACGCTCGGTCTCCTGCAGCTAATGCTTTCGCTCCATAGTCGGTTCAGGAGCGTTGAGCGCTCATTTTATTTTTTTTTTGTTGGGAAAGCAATGCTACGCCAGGTCTAACCGCTCGTCGCTGTGTGCCGTGTCCGTGGAAGAAGAAGAATGCTCGGTCTCCTGCAGCTAATGCTTTCGCTCCATAGTCGGTTCAGGAGCGTTGAACGCTCATTTTATTCTTTTTTGTTGGGAAAGCAATGCATCGCCAGGTCTAACCGCTCGTCGCTGTGTGCCGTGTCCATGGAAGAAGAACGCTCGGTCTCCTGCAGCTAATGCTTTCGCTCCATAATCGGTTCAGCAGCATTGAACCCTCCTCATTTTATTTTTATTTTGTTGGGAAAGCAATGCTACGCCAGGTCTAACCGCTCGTCGCTGTGTGCCGTGTCCGTGGAAGAAGAAGAACGCTCGGTCTCCTGCAGCTAATGCTTTCGCTCCATAGTCGGTTCAGGAGCGTTGAACGCTCATTTTATTTTTTTTTTGTTGGGAAAGCAATGCTACGCCAGGTCTAACCGCTGGTCGCTGTGTGCCGTGTCCGTGGAAGAAGAAGAACGCTCGGTCTCCTGCAGCTAATGCTTTCGCTCCATAGTCGGTTCAGCAGCATTGAACCCTCCTAATTTTATTTTTTTTTTGTTGTGAAAGCATTAATACGCCAGGTCTAACCGCTCGTCGCTGTGTGCCGTGTCCGTGGAAGAAGACGAACGCTCGGTCTCCTGCAGCTAATGCTTTCGCTCCATAGTCGGTTCAGCAGCGTTGAACGCTCATTTTATTTTTTTTTCTTGGGAAAGCAATGCTACGCCAGGCCTAAAAGCTCGTCGCTGTGTGCCGTGTCCGTGGAAGAAGAAGAACGCTCGGCCTCCTGCAGCTAATGCTTTCACTCCATAGTCGCCTCAGCAGCGTTGAACCCTCATTTTATTTTTTTGTTGCGAAAGCAATGCTACGCCAGGTCTACAAGCTCGTCGCTGGTTGCCGTGTCTGTGGAAGAAGAAGAACGCTCGGTCTCCTGCAGCTAATGCTTTCGCTCCATAGTCGGTTCAGGAGCGTTGAACGCTCATTTTATTTTTTTTTTGTTGGGAAAGCAATGCTACGCCAGGTCTAACCGCTCGTCGCTGTGTGCCGTGTCCGTGGAGGAAGCAGAACGCTCGGTCTCCTGCAGCTAATGCTTTCGCTCCATAGTCGGTTCAGCAGCATTGAACCCTCCTAATTTAATTTTTTTTTTTGTTGGGAAAGCAATGCTACGCCAGGTCTAACCGGTCGTCGCTGTGTGCCGTGTCCGTGGAAGAAGAAGAACGCTCGGTCTCCTGCAGCTAATGCTTTCGCTCCATAGTCGGTTCAGGAGCGTTGAACGCTCATTTTATTTTTTTTTTGTTGGGAAAGCAATGCTATGCCAGGTCTAACCGCTCGTCGCTGTGTGCCGTGTCCGTGGAAGAAGAAGAATGCTTGGTCTCCTGCAGCTAATGTTTTCGCTCCATAGTCGGTTCAGCAGCGTTGAACCCTCATTTTATTTTTTTGTTGCGAAAGCAATGCACCGCCAAGTCTAAAAGCTCGTCGCTGTGTGCCGTGTCCGTGGAAGAAGAAGAACGCTCGGTCTCTTGCAGCTAATGCTTTCTCTCCATAGTCGGTTCAGCAGTGTTGTACCCTCCTCACTTTATTTTTTTTTTTGTCAAAGCAATAATACGCCAGGTCTAACCACTCGTCGCTGTGTGCCGCGTCCGTGGAAGAACGCTCGGTCTCCTGCAGCTAATGCTTTCGCTCCATAGTCGGTTCAGCAGCGTTGAACCCTCATTTTATTTTTCCTTATTGCGAAAGCAATAATACGCCAGATCTAACCGCTCGTCGCTGTGTGCCGTGTCCGTGGAAAACAGAAGAATACTCGGTCTCCTGCAGCTAATGCTTTCTCTCCATAGTCGGTTCAGCAGCATTGAACCCTCCTCATTTTATTTTTTTTTTGTTGGGAAAGCAATGCTACGCCAGGTCTAACCGCTCGTCGCTGTGTGCCGTGTCCGTGGAAAAAGAAGAACGCTCGGCCTCCTGCAGCTAATGCTTTCACTCCATAGTCGCCTCAGCAACGTTGAACCCTCATTTTATTTTTTTGTTGCGAAAGCAATGCTACGCCAGGTCTAAAAGCTCGTCGCTGTGTGCCGTGTCTGTGGAAGAAGAAGAACGCTCGGTCTCCTGCAGCTAATGCTTTCGCTCATTAGTCGGTTCAGGAGCGTTGAACGCTCATTTTATTCTTTTTTGTTGGGAAAGCAATGCATCGCCAGGTCTAACCGCTCGTCGCTGTGTGCCGTGTCCGTGGAAGAAGAAGAACGCTCGGTCTCCTGCAGCTAATGCTTTCGCTCCATAATCGGTTTAGCAGCATTGAACCCTCCTCATTTTATTTTTTTTTTGTTGGGAAAGCAATGCTACACCAGGTCAAACCGCTCGTCGCTGTGTGCCGTGTCCGTGGAAGAAGAACGCTCGGTCTGCTGCAGCTAATGCTTTCGCTCCATAGTCGGTTGAGGAGCGTTGAACGCTCATTTTATTTTTTTTTGTTGGGAAATCAATGCTACGCCAGGTCTAACCGCTCGTCGCTGTGTGCCGTGTCCGTGGAAGAAGAAGAACGCTCGGTCTCCTGCAGCTAATGCTTTCGCTCCATAGTCGGTTCAGCAGCATTGAACCCTCCTCATTTTATTTTTTTTTTGTTGGGAAAGCAATGCTACGCCAGGTCTAACCGCTCGTCGCTGTGTGCCGTGTCCGTGGAAGAAGAACGCTCGGTCTCCTGCAGCTAATGCTTTCGCTCCATAGTCGGTTCAGGAGCGTTGAACGCTCATTTTATTTTTTTTTTTCTTGGGAACGCAATGCTACGCCAGGTCTAACCGCTCGCCGCTTTGTGCCGTGTCCGTGGAAGAAGAAGAACGCTCGGTCTCCTGCAGCTCATGCTTTCGCTCCATAGTCGGTTCAGCAGCATTGAACCCTCCTAATTTTATTTTTTTTTTGTTGGGAAAGCAATGCTACGCCAGGTCTAACCGCTCGTTGCTGTGTGCCGTGTCCGTGGAAGAAGAAGAACGCTCGGTCTCCTGCAGCTAATGCTTTCGCTCCAGAGTCGGTTCAGGAGCGTTGAACGCTCATTTTATTTTTTTTTTGTTGGGAAAGCAATGCTACGCCAGGTCTAACCGCTCGTCGCTGTGTGCCGTGTCCGTGGAAGAAGAAGAACGCTCGGTCTCCTGCAGCTAATGCTTTCGCTCCATAGTCGGTTCAGGAGCGTTGAACGCTCATTTTATTTTTTTTTGTTGGGAAAGCAATGCTACGCCAGGTCCAACCGCTCGTTGCTGTGTGCCGTGTCCGTGGAAGAAGAAGAACGCTCGGTCTCCAGCAGCTAATGCTTTCGCTCCATAGTCGGTTCAGCAGCATTGAACCCTCCTCATTTTATTTTTTTGTTGTTGTGAAAGCAATGCTACGCCAGGTCTAACCGCTCGTCGCTGTGTGCCGTGTCCGTGGAAGAAGAAGAACGCTCAGTCTCCTGCAGCTAATGCTTTCGCTCCATAGTCGGTTCAGCAGCATTGAACCCTCCTAATTTATTTTTTTTTGTTGGGAAAGCAATGCTACGCCAGGTCTAACCGCTCGTCGCTGTGTGCCGTGTCCGTGGAAGAAGAAGAACGCTCGGTCTCCTGCAGCTAATGCTTTCGCTCCATAGTCGGTTCAGGAGCGTTGAACGCTCATTTTATTTTTTTTTTGTTGGGAAAGCAATGCTATGCCAGGTCTAACCGCTCGTCGCTGTGTGCCGTGTCCGTGGAAAAACAGAAGAATGCTCGGTCTCCTGCCGCTAATGCTTTCTCTCCATAGTCGGTTCAGCAGCGTTGAACCCTCATCTTTTTTTTTTGTTGCGAAAGCAATGCACCGCCAGGTCTAAAAGCTCGTCGCTGTGTGCCGTGTCCGTGGAAGAAGAAGAACGCTCGGTCTCCTGCAGCTAATGCTTTCTCTCCATAGTCGGTTCAGCAGTGTTGTACCCTCCTCATTTTATTTTTTTTTGTGAAAGCAATAATACGCCAGGTCTAACCACTCGTCGCAGTGTGCCGCGTCCGTGGAAGAAGAACGCTCGGTCTCCTGCAGCTAATGCTTTCGCTCCATAGTCGGTTCAGTAGCGTTGAACCCTCATTTTATTTTTCCTTATTGCGAAAGCAATAATACGCCAGATCTAACAGCTCGTCGCTGTGAGCCGTGTCCGTGGAAAAACAGAAGAATACTCGGTCTCCTGCAGCTAATGCTTTCGCTCCATAGTCGGTTCAGGAGCGTTGAACGCTCATTTTATTTTTTTTTGTTGGGAAAGCAATGCTACGCCAGGTCTAACCGCTCGTCGCTGTGTGCCGTGTCCGTGGAAGAAGAAGAACGCTCGGTCTCCTGCAGCTAATGCTTTCGCTCCATAGTCGGTTCAGCAGCATTGAACCCTCCTCATTTTATTTTTATTTTGTTGGGAAAGCAATGCTACGCCAGGTCTAACCGCTCGTCGCTGTGTGCCGTGTCCGTGGAAGAAGAAGAACGCTCGGTCTCCTGCAGCTAATGCTTTCGCTCCATAGTCGGTTCAGGAGCGTTGAACGCTCATTTTATTTTTTTTTTGTTGGGAAAGCAATGCTACGCCAGGTCCAACCGCTCGTTGCTGTGTGCCGTGTCCGTGGAAGAAGAAGAACGCTCGGTCTCCTGCAGCTAATGCTTTCGCTCCATAGTCGGTTCAGCAGCATTGAACCCTCCTCATTTTATTTTTTTGTTGTTGTGAAAGCAATGCTACGCCAGGTCTAACCGCTCGTCGCTGTGTGCCGTGTCCGTGGAAGAAGAAGAACGCTCAGTCTCCTGCAGCTAATGCTTTCGCTCCATAGTCGGTTCAGCAGCATTGAACCCTCCTAATTTATTTTTTTTTTGTTGGGAAAGCAATGCTACGCCAGGTCTAACCGCTCGTCGCTGTGTGCCGTGTCCGTGGAAGAAGAAGAACGCTCGGTCTCCTGCAGCTAATGCTTTCGCTCCATAGTCGGTTCAGGAGCGTTGAACGCTCATTTTATTTTTTTTTGTTGGGAAAGCAATGCTATGCCAGGTCTAACCGCTCGTCGCTGTGTGCCGTGTCCGTGGAAAAACAGAAGAATGCTCGGTCTCCTGCCGCTAATGCTTTCTCTCCATAGTCGGTTCAGCAGCGTTGAACCCTCATCTTTTTTTTTTTGTTGCGAAAGCAATGCACCGCCAGGTCTAAAAGCTCGTCGCTGTGTGCCGTGTCCGTGGAAGAAGAAGAACGCTCGGTCTCCTGCAGCTAATGCTTTCTCTCCATAGTCGGTTCAGCAGTGTTGTACCCTCCTCATTTTATTTTTTTTTTTGTGAAAGCAATAATACGCCAGGTCTAACCACTCGTCGCAGTGTGCCGCGTCCGTGGAAGAAGAACGCTCGGTCTCCTGCAGCTAATGCTTTCGCTCCATAGTCGGTTCAGCAGCGTTGAACCCTCATTTTATTTTTCCTTATTGCGAAAGCAATAATACGCCAGATCTAACCGCTCGTCGCTGTGAGCCGTGTCCGTGGAAAAACAGAAGAATACTCGGTCTCCTGCAGCTAATGCTTTCGCTCCATAGTCGGTTCAGGAGCGTTGAACGCTCATTTTATTTTTTTTTGTTGGGAAAGCAATGCTACGCCAGGTCTAACCGCTCGTCGCTGTGTGCCGTGTCCGTGGAAGAAGAAGAACGCTCGGTCTCCTGCAGCTAATGCTTTCGCTCCATAGTCGGTTCAGCAGCATTGAACCCTCCTCATTTTATTTTTATTTTGTTGGGAAAGCAATGCTACGCCAGGTCTAACCGCTGGTCGCTGTGTGCCGTGTCCGTGGAAGAAGAAGAACGCTCGGTCTCCTGCAGCTAATGCTTTCGCTCCATAGTCGGTTCAGCAGCATTGAACCCTCCTAATTTTATTTTTTTTTTGTTGTGAAAGCATTATTACGCCAGGTCTAACCGCTCGTCGCTGTGTGCCGTGTCCGTGGAAGAAGACGAACGCTCGGTCTCCTGCAGCTAATGCTTTCGCTCCATAGTCGGTTCAGCAGCATTGAACCCTCCTCATTTTATTTTTTTTTGTTGTGAAAGCAATAATACGCCAGGTCTAAAAGCTCGTCGCTGTGTGCCGTGTCCGTGGAAGAAGAAGAACGCTCGGTCTCCTGCAGCTAATGCTTTCGCTCCATAGTCGGTTCAGCAGCGTTGAACCCTCATTTTATTTTTTTGTTGCGAAAGCAATGCTACGCCAGGTCTAAAAGCTCGTCGCTGTGTGCCGTGTCTGTGGAAGAAGAAGAACGCTCGGTCTCCTGCAGCTAATGCTTTCGCTCAATAGTCGGTTCAGGAGCGTTGAACGCTCATTTTATTTTTTTTTTTGTTGGGAAAGCAATGCTACGCCAGGTCTAACCGCTCGTCGCTGTGTGCCGTGTCCGTGGAAGAAGCAGAACGCTCGGTCTCCTGCAGCTAATGCTTTCGCTCCATAGTCGGTTCAGCAGCATTGAACCCTCCTAATTTAATTTTTTTTTTGTTGGGAAAGCAATGCTACGCCAGGTCTAACCGCTCGTCGCTGTGTGCCGTGTCCGTGGAAGAAGAAGAATGCTTGGTCTCCTGCAGCTAATGTTTTCGCTCCATAGTCGGTTCAGCAGCGTTGAACCCTCATTTTATTTTTTCTTATTGCGAAAGCAATAATACGCCAGGTCTAACCGCTCGTCGCTGTGTGCCGTGTCCGTGGAAAAACAGAAGAATGCTCGGTCTCCTGCCGCTAATGCTTTCTCTCCATAGTCGGTTCAGCAGCGTTGAACCCTCATCTTTTTTTTTTGTTGCGAAAGCAATGCACCGCCAAGTCTAAAAGCTCGTCGCTGTGTGCCGTGTCCGTGGAAGAAGAAGAACGCTCGGTCTCTTGCAGCTAATGCTTTCTCTCCATAGTCGGTTCAGCAGTGTTGTACCCTCCTCATTTTATTTTTTTTTGTCAAAGCAATAATACGCCAGGTCTAACCACTCGTCGCTGTGTGCCGCGTCCGTGGAAGAAGAACGCTCGGTCTCCTGCAGCTAATGCTTTCGCTCCATAGTCGGTTCAGCAGCGTTGAACCCTCCTCATTTTATTTTTTTTTTGTTGGGAAAGCAATGCTACGCCAGGTCTAACCGCTCGTCGCTGTGTGCCGTGTCCGTGGAAAAAGAAGAACGCTCGGCCTCCTGCAGCTAATGCTTTCACTCCATAGTCGCCTCAGCAACGTTGAACCCTCATTTTATTTTTTTGTTGCGAAAGCAATGCTACGCCAGGTCTAAAAGCTCGTCGCTGTGTGCCGTGTCTGTGGAAGAAGAAGAACGCTCGGTCTCCTGCAGCTAATGCTTTCGCTCAATAGTCGGTTCAGCAGCATTGACCCCTCCTAATTTTATTTTTTTTGTTGTGAAAGCATTAATACGCCAGGTCTAACCGCTCGTCGCTGTGTGCCGTGTCCGTGGAAGAAGACGAACGCTCGGTCTCCTGCAGCTAATGCTTTCGCTCCATAGTCGGTTCAGCAGCATTGAACCCTCCTCATTTTATTTTTTTTGTTGTGAAAGCAATAATACGCCAGGTCTAACCGCTCCTCGCTGTGTGCCGTGTCCGTGGAAGAAGAAGAACGCTCGGTCTCCTGCAGCTAATGCTTTCGCTCCATAGTCGGTTCAGCAGCATTGAACCCTCCTCATTTTATTTTTTTTTGTTGTGAAAGCAATAATACACCAGGTCTAACCCCTCGTTGCTGTGTGCCGTGTCCGTGGAAGAAGAAGAACGCTCGGTCTCCTGCAGCTAATGCTCTCGCTCCATAGTCGGTTCAGCAGCATTGAACCCTCCTCATTTTATTTTTTTTTGTTGGGAAACCAAGGCTACGCCAGGTCTAACCGCTCGTCGCTGTGTGCCGTGTCCGTGGAAGAAGAAGAACGCTCGGTCTCCTGCAGCTAATGCTTTCGCTCCATAGTCGGTTCAGGAGCATTGAACGCTCATTTTATTTTTTTTTGTTGGGAAAGCAATGCTACGCCAGGTCTAACCGCTCGTCGCTGTGTGCCGTGTCCGTGGAAGAAGAAGAACGCTCGGTCTCCTGCAGCTAATGCTTTCGCTCCATAGTCGGTTCAGCAGCATTGAACCCTCCTCATTTTATTTTTTTGTTGTTGGGAAAGCAATGCTACGCCAGGTCTAACCGCTCGTCGCTGTGTGCCGTGTCCGTGGAAGAAGAAGAACGCTCGGTCTCCTGCAGCTAATGCTTTCGCTCCAGAGTCGGTTCAGGAGCGTTGAGCGCTCATTTTATTTTTTTTTTTGTTGGGAAAGCAATGCTACGCCAGGTCTAACCGCTCGTCGCTGTGTGCCGTGTCCGTGGAAGAAGAAGAACGCTCGGTCTCCTGCAGCTAATGCTTTCGCTCCATAGTCGGTTCAGGAGCGTTGAACGCTCATTTTATTCTTTTTTGTTGGGAAAGCAATGCATCGCCAGGTCTAACCGCTCGTCGCTGTGTGCCGTGTCCGTGGAAGAAGAAGAACGCTCGGTCTCCTGCAGCTAATGCTTTCGCTCCATTATCGGTTCAGCAGCATTGAACCCTCCTCATTTTATTTTTATTTTGTTGGGAAAGCAATGCTACGCCAGGTCTAACCGCTCGTCGCTGTGTGCCGTGTCCGTGGAAGAAGAAGAACGCTCGGTCTCCTGCAGCTAATGCTTTCGCTCCATAGTCGGTTCAGGAGCGTTGAACGCTCATTTTATTTTTTTTTTTGTTGGTAAAGCAATGCTACGCCAGGTCTAACCGCTGGTCGCTGTGTGCCGTGTCCGTGGAAGAAGAAGAACGCTCGGTCTCCTGCAGCTAATGCTTTCGCTCCATAGTCGGTTCAGCAGCATTGAACCCTCCTAATTTTATTTTTTTTTGTTGTGAAAGCATTAATACGCCAGGTCTAACCGCTCGTCGCTGTGTGCCGTGTCCGTGGAAGAAGACGAACGCTCGGTCTCCTGCAGCTAATGCTTTCGCTCCATAGTCGGTTCAGCAGCATTGAACCCTCCTCATTTTATTTTTTTTTGTTGTGAAAGCAATAATACGCCAGGTCTAAAAGCTCGTCGCTGTGTGCCGTGTCCGTGGAAGAAGACGAACGCTCGGTCTCCTGCAGCTAATGCTTTCGCTCCATAGTCGGTTCAGCAGTGTTGTACCCTCCTCATTTTATTTTTTTTTGTCAAAGCAATAATACGCCAGGTCTAACCACTCGTCGCTGTGTGCCGCGTCCGTGGAAGAAGAACGCTCGGTCTCCTGCAGCTAATGCTTTCGCTCCATAGTCGGTTCAGCAGCGTTGAACCCTCCTCATTTTATTTTTTTTTTGTTGGGAAAGCAATGCTACGCCAGGTCTAACCGCTCGTCGCTGTGTGCCGTGTCCGTGGAAAAAGAAGAACGCTCGGCCTCCTGCAGCTAATGCTTTCACTCCATAGTCGCCTCAGCAACGTTGAACCCTCATTTTATTTTTTTGTTGCGAAAGCAATGCTACGCCAGGTCTAAAAGCTCGTCGCTGTGTGCCGTGTCTGTGGAAGAAGAAGAACGCTCGGTCTCCTGCAGCTAATGCTTTCGCTCAATAGTCGGTTCAGCAGCATTGACCCCTCCTAATTTTATTTTTTTTGTTGTGAAAGCATTAATACGCCAGGTCTAACCGCTCGTCGCTGTGTGCCGTGTCCGTGGAAGAAGACGAACGCTCGGTCTCCTGCAGCTAATGCTTTCGCTCCATAGTCGGTTCAGCAGCATTGAACCCTCCTCATTTTATTTTTTTTGTTGTGAAAGCAATAATACGCCAGGTCTAACCGCTCCTCGCTGTGTGCCGTGTCCGTGGAAGAAGAAGAACGCTCGGTCTCCTGCAGCTAATGCTTTCGCTCCATAGTCGGTTCAGCAGCATTGAACCCTCCTCATTTTATTTTTTTTTGTTGTGAAAGCAATAATACACCAGGTCTAACCCCTCGTTGCTGTGTGCCGTGTCCGTGGAAGAAGAAGAACGCTCGGTCTCCTGCAGCTAATGCTCTCGCTCCATAGTCGGTTCAGCAGCATTGAACCCTCCTCATTTTATTTTTTTTTGTTGGGAAACCAAGGCTACGCCAGGTCTAACCGCTCGTCGCTGTGTGCCGTGTCCGTGGAAGAAGAAGAACGCTCGGTCTCCTGCAGCTAATGCTTTCGCTCCATAGTCGGTTCAGGAGCATTGAACGCTCATTTTATTTTTTTTTGTTGGGAAAGCAATGCTACGCCAGGTCTAACCGCTCGTCGCTGTGTGCCGTGTCCGTGGAAGAAGAAGAACGCTCGGTCTCCTGCAGCTAATGCTTTCGCTCCATAGTCGGTTCAGCAGCATTGAACCCTCCTCATTTTATTTTTTTGTTGTTGGGAAAGCAATGCTACGCCAGGTCTAACCGCTCGTCGCTGTGTGCCGTGTCCGTGGAAGAAGAAGAACGCTCGGTCTCCTGCAGCTAATGCTTTCGCTCCAGAGTCGGTTCAGGAGCGTTGAGCGCTCATTTTATTTTTTTTTTTGTTGGGAAAGCAATGCTACGCCAGGTCTAACCGCTCGTCGCTGTGTGCCGTGTCCGTGGAAGAAGAAGAACGCTCGGTCTCCTGCAGCTAATGCTTTCGCTCCATAGTCGGTTCAGGAGCGTTGAACGCTCATTTTATTCTTTTTTGTTGGGAAAGCAATGCATCGCCAGGTCTAACCGCTCGTCGCTGTGTGCCGTGTCCGTGGAAGAAGAAGAACGCTCGGTCTCCTGCAGGTAATGCTTTCGCTCCATTATCGGTTCAGCAGCATTGAACCCTCCTCATTTTATTTTTATTTTGTTGGGAAAGCAATGCTACGCCAGGTCTAACCGCTCGTCGCTGTGTGCCGTGTCCGTGGAAGAAGAAGAACGCTCGGTCTCCTGCAGCTAATGCTTTCGCTCCATAGTCGGTTCAGGAGCGTTGAACGCTCATTTTATTTTTTTTTTTGTTGGTAAAGCAATGCTACGCCAGGTCTAACCGCTGGTCGCTGTGTGCCGTGTCCGTGGAAGAAGAAGAACGCTCGGTCTCCTGCAGCTAATGCTTTCGCTCCATAGTCGGTTCAGCAGCATTGAACCCTCCTAATTTTATTTTTTTTTGTTGTGAAAGCATTAATACGCCAGGTCTAACCGCTCGTCGCTGTGTGCCGTGTCCGTGGAAGAAGACGAACGCTCGGTCTCCTGCAGCTAATGCTTTCGCTCCATAGTCGGTTCAGCAGCATTGAACCCTCCTCATTTTATTTTTTTTTGTTGTGAAAGCAATAATACGCCAGGTCTAAAAGCTCGTCGCTGTGTGCCGTGTCCGTGGAAGAAGACGAACGCTCGGTCTCCTGCAGCTAATGCTTTCGCTCCATAGTCGGTTCAGCAGCATTGAACCCTCCTCATTTTATTTTTTTTTTGTTGTGAAAGCAATAATACGCCATGTCTAAAATCTCGTCGCTGTGTGCCGTGTCCGTGGAAGAAGAAGAACGCTCAGTCTCCTGCAGCTAATGCTTTCGCTCCATAGTCGGTTCAGCAGCGTTGAACCCTCATTTTATTTTTTTGTTGCGAAAGCAATGCTACGCCAGGTCTAAAAGCTCGTCGCTGTGTGCCGTGTCTGTGGAAGAAGAACGCTCGGTCTCCTGCAGCTAATGCTTTCGCTCAATAGTCGGTTCAGGAGCGTTGAACGCTCATTTTATTTTTTTTTGTTGGGAAAGCAATCCTACGCCAGGTCTAACCGCTCGTCGCTGTGTGCCGTGTCCGTGGAAGAAGCAGAACGCTTGGTCTCCTGCAGCTAATGCTTTCGCTCCATAGTCGGTTCAGCAGCATTGAACCCTCCTAATTTAATTATTTTTTTTGTTGGGAAAGCAATGCTACGCCAGGTCTAACCGGTCGTCGCTGTGTGCCGTGTCCGTGGAAGAAGAAGAACGCTCGGTCTCCTGCAGATAATGCTTTCGCTCCATAGTCGGTTCAGGAGCGTTGAACGCTCATTTTATTTTTTTTTGTTGGGAAAGCAATGCTATGCCAGGTCTAACCGCTCGTCGCTGTGTGCCGTGTCCGTGGAAGAAGAAGAATGCTTGGTCTCCTGCAGGTAATGTTTTCGCTCCATAGTCGGTTCAGCAGCGTTGAACCCTCATTTTATTTTTCTTATTGCGAAAGCAATAATACGCCAGGTCTAACCGCTCGTCGCTGTGTGCCGTGTCCGTGGAAAAACAGAAGAATGCTCGGTCTCCTGCCGCTAATGCTTTCTCTCCATAGTCGGTTCAGCAGCGTTGAACCCTCATCTTTTTTTTTGTTGCGAAAGCAATGCACCGCCAAGTCTAAAAGCTCGTCGCTGTGTGCCGTGTCCGTGGAAGAAGAAGAACGCTCGGTCTCTTGCAGCTAATGCTTTCTCTCCATAGTCGGTTCAGCAGTGTTGTACCCTCCTCATTTTATTTTTTTTTGTCAAAGCAATAATACGCCAGGTCTAACCACTCGTCGCTGTGTGCCGCGTCCGTGGAAGAAGAACGCTCGGTCTCCTGCAGCTAATGCTTTCGCTCCATAGTCGGTTCAGCAGCGTTGAACCCTCATTTTATTTTTCCTTATTGCGAAAGCAATAATACGCCAGATCTAACCGCTCGTCGCTGTGTGCCGTGTCCGTGGAAAACAGAAGAATACTCGGTCTCCTGCAGCTAATGCTTTCTCTCCATAGTCGGTTCAGCAGCATTGAACCCTCCTCATTTTATTTTTTTTTTTGTTGGGAAAGCAATGCTACGCCAGGTCTAACCGCTCGTCGCTGTGTGCCGTGTCCGTGGAAAAAGAAGAACACTCGGCCTCCTGCAGCTAATGCTTTCACTCCATAGTCGCCTCAGCAACGTTGAACCCTCATTTTATTTTTTTGTTGCGAAAGCAATGCTACGCCAGGTCTAAAAGCTCGTCGCTGTGTGCCGTGTCTGTGGAAGAAGAAGAACGCTCGGTCTCCTGCAGCTAATGCTTTCGCTCAATAGTCGGTTCAGGAGCGTTGAACGCTCATTTTATTTTTTTTTTGTTGGGAAAGCAATGCTACGCCAGGTCTAACCGCTCGTCGCTGTGTGCCGTGTCCGTGGAAGAAGAACGCTCGGTCTCCTGCAGCTAATGCTTTCGCTCCATAGTCGGTTCAGCAGCATTGACCCCTCCTAATTTTATTTTTTTTGTTGTGAAAGCATTAATACGCCAGGTCTAACCGCTCGTCGCTGTGTGCCGTGTCCGTGGAAGAAGACGAACGCTCGGTCTCCTGCAGCTAATGCTTTCGCTCCATAGTCGGTTCAGCAGCATTGAACCCTCCTCATTTTATTTTTTTTTGTTGTGAAAGCAATAATACGCCAGGTCTAACCGCTCATCGCTGTGTGCCGTGTCCGTGGAAGAAGAAGAACGCTCGGTCTCCTGCAGCTAATGCTTTCGCTCCATAGTCGGTTCAGCAGCATTGAACCCTCCTCATTTTATTTTTTTTTTGTTGTGAAAGCAATAATACACCAGGTCTAACCCCTCGTTGCTGTGTGCCGTGTCCGTGGAAGAAGAAGAACGCTCGGTCTCCTGCAGCTAATGCTCTCGCTCCATAGTCGGTTCAGCAGCATTGAACCCTCCTCATTTTATTTTTTTTTGTTGGGAAACCAAGGCTACGCCAGGTCTAACCGCTCGTCGCTGTGTGCCGTGTCCGTGGAAGAAGAAGAACGCTCGGTCTCCTGCAGCTAATGCTTTCGCTCCATAGTCGGTTCAGGAGCATTGAACGCTCATTTTATTTTTTTTTGTTGGGAAAGCAATGCTACGCCAGGTCTAACCGCTCGTCGCTGTGTGCCGTGTCCGTGGAAGAAGAAGAACGCTCGGTCTCCTGCAGCTAATGCTTTCGCTCCATAGTCGGTTCAGCAGCATTGAACCCTCCTCATTTTATTTTTTTTTTGTTGGGAAAGCAATGCTACGCCAGGTCTAACCGCTCGTCGCTGTGTGCCGTGTCCGTGGAAGAAGAAGAACGCTCGGTCTCCTGCAGCTAATGCTTTCGCTCCATAGTCGGTTCAGGAGCGTTGAGCGCTCATTTTATTTTTTTTTTTGTTGGGAAAGCAATGCTACGCCAGGTCTAACCGCTCGTCGCTGTGTGCCGTGTCCGTGGAAGAAGAAGAACGCTCGGTCTCCTGCAGCTAATGCTTTCGCTCCATAGTCGGTTCAGGAGCGTTGAACGCTCATTTTATTCTTTTTTGTTGGGAAAGCAATGCATCGCCAGGTCTAACCGCTCGTCGCTGTGTGCCGTGTCCATGGAAGAAGAACGCTCGGTCTCCTGCAGCTAATGCTTTCGCTCCATAATCGGTTCAGCAGCATTGAACCCTCCTCATTTTATTTTTATTTTGTTGGGAAAGCAATGCTACGCCAGGTCTAACCGCTCGTCGCTGTGTGCCGTGTCCGTGGAAGAAGAAGAACGCTCGGTCTCCTGCAGCTAATGCTTTCGCTCCATAGTCGGTTCAGGAGCGTTGAACGCTCATTTTATTTTTTTTTTTGTTGGGAAAGCAATGCTACGCCAGGTCTAACCGCTGGTCGCTGTGTGCCGTGTCCGTGGAAGAAGAAGAACGCTCGGTCTCCTGCAGCTAATGCTTTCGCTCCATAGTCGGTTCAGCAGCATTGAACCCTCCTAATTTTATTTTTTTTTTTTGTTGTGAAAGCATTAATACGCCAGGTCTAACCGCTCGTCGCTGTGTGCCGTGTCCGTGGAAGAAGACGAACGCTCGGTCTCCTGCAGCTAATGCTTTCGCTCCATAGTCGGTTCAGCAGCGTTGAACGCTCATTTTATTTTTTTTTCTTGGGAAAGCAATGCTACGCCAGGCCTAAAAGCTCGTCGCTGTGTGCCGTGTCCGTGGAAGAAGAAGAACGCTCGGCCTCCTGCAGCTAATGCTTTCACTCCATAGTCGCCTCAGCAGCGTTGAACCCTCATTTTATTTTTTTGTTGCGAAAGCAATGCTACGCCAGGTCTACAAGCTCGTCGCTGGTTGCCGTGTCTGTGGAAGAAGAAGAACGCTCGGTCTCCTGCAGCTAATGCTTTCGCTCCATAGTCGGTTCAGGAGCGTTGAACGCTCATTTTATTTTTTTTTTTGTTGGGAAAGCAATGCTACGCCAGGTCTAACCGCTCGTCGCTGTGTGCCGTGTCCGTGGAGGAAGCAGAACGCTCGGTCTCCTGCAGCTAATGCTTTCGCTCCATAGTCGGTTCAGCAGCATTGAACCCTCCTAATTTAATTTTTTTTTTTGTTGGGAAAGCAATGCTACGCCAGGTCTAACCGGTCGTCGCTGTGTGCCGTGTCCGTGGAAGAAGAAGAACGCTCGGTCTCCTGCAGCTAATGCTTTCGCTCCATAGTCGGTTCAGGAGCGTTGAACGCTCATTTTATTTTTTTTTTGTTGGGAAAGCAATGCTATGCCAGGTCTAACCGCTCGTCGCTGTGTGCCGTGTCCGTGGAAGAAGAAGAATGCTTGGTCTCCTGCAGCTAATGTTTTCGCTCCATAGTCGGTTCAGCAGCGTTGAACCCTCATTTTATTTTTTTGTTGCGAAAGCAATGCACCGCCAAGTCTAAAAGCTCGTCGCTGTGTGCCGTGTCCGTGGAAGAAGAAGAACGCTCGGTCTCTTGCAGCTAATGCTTTCTCTCCATAGTCGGTTCAGCAGTGTTGTACCCTCCTCACTTTATTTTTTTTTTGTCAAAGCAATAATACGCCAGGTCTAACCACTCGTCGCTGTGTGCCGCGTCCGTGGAAGAACGCTCGGTCTCCTGCAGCTAATGCTTTCGCTCCATAGTCGGTTCAGCAGCGTTGAACCCTCATTTTATTTTTCCTTATTGCGAAAGCAATAATACGCCAGATCTAACCGCTCGTCGCTGTGTGCCGTGTCCGTGGAAAACAGAAGAATACTCGGTCTCCTGCAGCTAATGCTTTCTCTCCATAGTCGGTTCAGCAGCATTGAACCCTCCTCATTTTATTTTTTTTTTGTTGGGAAAGCAATGCTACGCCAGGTCTAACCGCTCGTCGCTGTGTGCCGTGTCCGTGGAAAAAGAAGAACGCTCGGCCTCCTGCAGCTAATGCTTTCACTCCATAGTCGCCTCAGCAACGTTGAACCCTCATTTTATTTTTTTGTTGCGAAAGCAATGCTACGCCAGGTCTAAAAGCTCGTCGCTGTGTGCCGTGTCTGTGGAAGAAGAAGAACGCTCGGTCTCCTGCAGCTAATGCTTTCGCTCATTAGTCGGGTCAGGAGCGTTGAACGCTCATTTTATTCTTTTTTGTTGGGAAAGCAATGCATCGCCAGGTCTAACCGCTCGTCGCTGTGTGCCGTGTCCGTGGAAGAAGAAGAACGCTCGGTCTCCTGCAGCTAATGCTTTCGCTCCATAATCGGTTTAGCAGCATTGAACCCTCCTCATTTTATTTTTTTTTTTGTTGGGAAAGCAATGCTACACCAGGTCAAACCGCTCGTCGCTGTGTGCCGTGTCCGTGGAAGAAGAACGCTCGGTCTGCTGCAGCTAATGCTTTCGCTCCATAGTCGGTTGAGGAGCGTTGAACGCTCATTTTATTTTTTTTTGTTGGGAAATCAATGCTACGCCAGGTCTAACCGCTCGTCGCTGTGTGCCGTGTCCGTGGAAGAAGAAGAACGCTCGGTCTCCTGCAGCTAATGCTTTCGCTCCATAGTCGGTTCAGCAGCATTGAACCCTCCTCATTTTATTTTTTTTTTGTTGGGAAAGCAATGCTACGCCAGGTCTAACCGCTCGTCGCTGTGTGCCGTGTCCGTGGAAGAAGAACGCTCGGTCTCCTGCAGCTAATGCTTTCGCTCCATAGTCGGTTCAGGAGCGTTGAACGCTCATTTTATTTTTTTTTCTTGGGAAAGCAATGCTACGCCAGGTCTAACCGCTCGCCGCTTTGTGCCGTGTCCGTGGAAGAAGAAGAACGCTCGGTCTCCTGCAGCTCATGCTTTCGCTCCATAGTCGGTTCAGCAGCATTGAACCCTCCTAATTTTATTTTTTTTTTGTTGGGAAAGCAATGCTACGCCAGGTCTAACCGCTCGTTGCTGTGTGCCGTGTCCGTGGAAGAAGAAGAACGCTCGGTCTCCTGCAGCTAATGCTTTCGCTCCAGAGTCGGTTCAGGAGCGTTGAACGCTCATTTTATTTTTTTTTTGTTGGGAAAGCAATGCTACGCCAGGTCTAACCGCTCGTCGCTGTGTGCCGTGTCCGTGGAAGAAGAAGAACGCTCGGTCTCCTGCAGCTAATGCTTTCGCTCCATAGTCGGTTCAGGAGCGTTGAACGCTCATTTTATTTTTTTTTTGTTGGGAAAGCAATGCTACGCCAGGTCCAACCGCTCGTTGCTGTGTGCCGTGTCCGTGGAAGAAGAAGAACGCTCGGTCTCCAGCAGCTAATGCTTTCGCTCCATAGTCGGTTCAGCAGCATTGAACCCTCCTCATTTTATTTTTTTGTTGTTGTGAAAGCAATGCTACGCCAGGTCTAACCGCTCGTCGCTGTGTGCCGTGTCCGTGGAAGAAGAAGAACGCTCAGTCTCCTGCAGCTAATGCTTTCGCTCCATAGTCGGTTCAGCAGCATTGAACCCTCCTAATTTATTTTTTTTTTGTTGGGAAAGCAATGCTACGCCAGGTCTAACCGCTCGTCGCTGTGTGCCGTGTCCGTGGAAGAAGAAGAACGCTCGGTCTCCTGCAGCTAATGCTTTCGCTCCATAGTCGGTTCAGGAGCGTTGAACGCTCATTTTATTTTTTTTTTGTTGGGAAAGCAATGCTATGCCAGGTCTAACCGCTCGTCGCTGTGTGCCGTGTCCGTGGAAAAACAGAAGAATGCTCGGTCTCCTGCCGCTAATGCTTTCTCTCCATAGTCGGTTCAGCAGCGTTGAACCCTCATCTTTTTTTTTTGTTGCGAAAGCAATGCACCGCCAGGTCTAAAAGCTCGTCGCTGTGTGCCGTGTCCGTGGAAGAAGAAGAACGCTCGGTCTCCTGCAGCTAATGCTTTCTCTCCATAGTCGGTTCAGCAGTGTTGTACCCTCCTCATTTTATTTTTTTTTTGTGAAAGCAATAATACGCCAGGTCTAACCACTCGTCGCAGTGTGCCGCGTCCGTGGAAGAAGAACGCTCGGTCTCCTGCAGCTAATGCTTTCGCTCCATAGTCGGTTCAGTAGCGTTGAACCCTCATTTTATTTTTCCTTATTGCGAAAGCAATAATACGCCAGATCTAACAGCTCGTCGCTGTGAGCCGTGTCCGTGGAAAAACAGAAGAATACTCGGTCTCCTGCAGCTAATGCTTTCGCTCCATTGTCGGTTCAGGAGCGTTGAACGCTCATTTTATTTTTTTTTGTTGGGAAAGCAATGCTACGCCAGGTCTAACCGCTCGTCGCTGTGTGCCGTGTCCGTGGAAGAAGAAGAACGCTCGGTCTCCTGCAGCTAATGCTTTCGCTCCATAGTCGGTTCAGCAGCATTGAACCCTCCTCATTTTATTTTTATTTTGTTGGGAAAGCAATGCTACGCCAGGTCTAACCGCTCGTCGCTGTGTGCCGTGTCCGTGGAAGAAGAAGAACGCTCGGTCTCCTGCAGCTAATGCTTTCGCTCCATAGTCGGTTCAGGAGCGTTGAACGCTCATTTTATTTTTTTTTTGTTGGGAAAGCAATGCTACGCCAGGTCTAACCGCTGGTCGCTGTGTGCCGTGTCCGTGGAAGAAGAAGAACGCTCGGTCTCCTGCAGCTAATGCTTTCGCTCCATAGTCGGTTCAGCAGCATTGAACCCTCCTCATTTTATTTTTTTTTGTTGGGAAAGCAATGCTACGCCAGGTATAACCGGTCGTCGCTGTGTGCCGTGTCCGTGGAAGAAGAAGAACGCTCGGTCTCCTGCAGCTAATGCTTTCGCTCCATAGTCGGTTCAGGAGCGTTGAACGCTCATTTTATTTTTTTTTTGTTGGGAAATCAATGCTACGCCAGGTCTAACCGCTCGTCGCTGTGTGCCGTGTCCGTGGAAGAAGAAGAACGCTCGGTCTCCTGCAGCTAATGCTTTCGCTCCATAGTCGGTTCAGCAGCATTGAACCCTCCTCATTTTATTTTTTTTTTGTTGGGAAAGCAATGCTACGCCAGGTCTAACCGCTCGTCGCTGTGTGCCGTGTCCGTGGAAGAAGAACGCTCGGTCTCCTGCAGCTAATGCTTTCGCTCCATAGTCGGTTCAGGAGCGTTGAACGCTCATTTTATTTTTTTTTTCTTGGGAAAGCAATGCTACGCCAGGTCTAACCGCTCGCCGCTTTGTGCCGTGTCCGTGGAAGAAGAAGAACGCTCGGTCTCCTGCAGCTCATGCTTTCGCACCATAGTCGGTTCAGCAGCATTGAACCCTCCTAATTTTATTTTTTTTTTGTTGGGAAAGCAATGCTACGCCAGGTCTAACCGCTCGTCGCTGTGTGCCGTGTCCGTGGAAGAAGAAGAACGCTCGGTCTCCTGCAGCTAATGCTTTCGCTCCATAGTCGGTTCAGGAGCGTTGAACGCTCATTTTATTTTTTTTTTGTTGGGAAAGCAATGCTACGCCAGGTCCAACCGCTCGTTGCTGTGTGCCGTGTCCGTGGAAGAAGAAGAACGCTCGGTCTCCTGCAGCTAATGCTTTCGCTCCATAGTCGGTTCAGCAGCATTGAACCCTCCTCATTTTATTTTTTTGTTGTTGTGAAAGCAATGCTACGCCAGGTCTAACCGCTCGTCGCTGTGTGCCGTGTCCGTGGAAGAAGAAGAACGCTCAGTCTCCTGCAGCTAATGCTTTCGCTCCATAGTCGGTTCAGCAGCATTGAACCCTCCTAATTTATTTTTTTTTTGTTGGGAAAGCAATGCTACGCCAGGTCTAACCGCTCGTCGCTGTGTGCCGTGTCCGTGGAAGAAGAAGAACGCTCGGTCTCCTGCAGCTAATGCTTTCGCTCCATAGTCGGTTCAGGAGCGTTGAACGCTCATTTTATTTTTTTTTGTTGGGAAAGCAATGCTATGCCAGGTCTAACCGCTCGTCGCTGTGTGCCGTGTCCGTGGAAAAACAGAAGAATGCTCGGTCTCCTGCCGCTAATGCTTTCTCTCCATAGTCGGTTCAGCAGCGTTGAACCCTCATCTTTTTTTTTTGTTGCGAAAGTAATGCACCGCCAGGTCTAAAAGCTCGTCGCTGTGTGCCGTGTCCGTGGAAGAAGAAGAACGCTCGGTCTCCTGCAGCTAATGCTTTCTCTCCATAGTCGGTTCAGCAGTGTTGTACCCTCCTCATTTTATTTTTTTTTGTGAAAGCAATAATACGCCAGGTCTAACCACTCGTCGCAGTGTGCCGCGTCCGTGGAAGAAGAACGCTCGGTCTCCTGCAGCTAATGCTTTCGCTCCATAGTCGGTTCAGCAGCGTTGAACCCTCATTTTATTTTTCCTTATTGCGAAAGCAATAATACGCCAGATCTAACCGCTCGTCGCTGTGAGCCGTGTCCGTGGAAAAACAGAAGAATACTCGGTCTCCTGCAGCTAATGCTTTCGCTCCATAGTCGGTTCAGGAGCGTTGAACGCTCATTTTATTTTTTTTGTTGGGAAAGCAATGCTACGCCAGGTCTAACCGCTCGTCGCTGTGTGCCGTGTCCGTGGAAGAAGAAGAACGCTCGGTCTCCTGCAGCTAATGCTTTCGCTCCATAGTCGGTTCAGCAGCATTGAACCCTCCTCATTTTATTTTTATTTTGTTGGGAAAGCAATGCTACGCCAGGTCTAACCGCTGGTCGCTGTGTGCCGTGTCCGTGGAAGAAGAAGAACGCTCGGTCTCCTGCAGCTAATGCTTTCGCTCCATAGTCGGTTCAGCAGCATTGAACCCTCCTAATTTTATTTTTTTTTTTTGTTGTGAAAGCATTATTACGCCAGGTCTAACCGCTCGTCGCTGTGTGCCGTGTCCGTGGAAGAAGACGAACGCTCGGTCTCCTGCAGCTAATGCTTTCGCTCCATAGTCGGTTCAGCAGCATTGAACCCTCCTCATTTTATTTTTTTTTGTTGTGAAAGCAATAATACGCCAGGTCTAAAAGCTCGTCGCTGTGTGCCGTGTCCGTGGAAGAAGAAGAACGCTCGGTCTCCTGCAGCTAATGCTTTCGCTCCATAGTCGGTTCAGCAGCGTTGAACCCTCATTTTATTTTTTTGTTGCGAAAGCAATGCTACGCCAGGTCTAAAAGCTCGTCGCTGTGTGCCGTGTCTGTGGAAGAAGAAGAACGCTCGGTCTCCTGCAGCTAATGCTTTCGCTCAATAGTCGGTTCAGGAGCGTTGAACGCTCATTTTAGTTTTTTTTTTTGTTGGGAAAGCAATGCTACGCCAGGTCTAACCGCTCGTCGCTGTGTGCCGTGTCCGTGGAAGAAGCAGAACGCTCGGTCTCCTGCAGCTAATGCTTTCGCTCCATAGTCGGTTCAGCAGCATTGAACCCTCCTAATTTAATTTTTTTTTTGTTGGGAAAGCAATGCTACGCCAGGTCTAACCGCTCTTCGCTGTGTGCCGTGTCCGTGGAAGAAGAAGAATGCTTGGTCTCCTGCAGCTAATGTTTTCGCTCCATAGTCGGTTCAGCAGCGTTGAACCCTCATTTTATTTTTTCTTATTGCGAAAGCAATAATACGCCAGGTCTAACCGCTCGTCGCTGTGTGCCGTGTCCGTGGAAAAACAGAAGAATGCTCGGTCTCCTGCCGCTAATGCTTTCTCTCCATAGTCGGTTCAGCAGCGTTGAACCCTCATCTTTTTTTTTGTTGCGAAAGCAATGCACCGCCAAGTCTAAAAGCTCGTCGCTGTGTGCCGTGTCCGTGGAAGAAGAAGAACGCTCGGTCTCTTGCAGCTAATGCTTTCTCTCCATAGTCGGTTCAGCAGTGTTGTACCCTCCTCATTTTATTTTTTTTTGTCAAAGCAATAATACGCCAGGTCTAACCACTCGTCGCTGTGTGCCGCGTCCGTGGAAGAAGAACGCTCGGTCTCCTGCAGCTAATGCTTTCGCTCCATAGTCGGTTCAGCAGCGTTGAACCCTCATTTTATTTTTCCTTATTGCGAAAGCAATAATACGCCAGATCTAACCGCTCGTCGCTGTGTGCCGTGTCCGTGGAAAACAGAAGAATACTCGGTCTCCTGCAGCTAATGCTTTCTCTCCATAGTCGGTTCAGCAGCATTGAACCCTCCTCATTTTATTTTTTTTTGTTGGGAAAGCAATGCTACGCCAGGTCTAACCGCTCGTCGCTGTGTGCCGTGTCCGTGGAAAAAGAAGAACGCTCGGCCTCCTGCAGCTAATGCTTTCACTCCATAGTCGCCTCAGCAATGTTGAACCCTCATTTTATTTTTTTGTTGCGAAAGCAATGCTACGCCAGGTCTAAAAGCTCGTCGCTGTGTGCCGTGTCTGTGGAAGAAGAAGAACGCTCGGTCTCCTGCAGCTAATGCTTTCGCTCAATAGTCGGTTCAGGAGCGTTGAACGCTCATTTTATTCTTTTTTGTTGGGAAAGCAATGTATCGCCAGGTCTAACCGCTCGTCGCTGTGTGCCGTGTCCGTGGAAGAAGAAGAACGCTCGGTCTCCTGCAGCTAATGCTTACGCTCCATAATCGGTTTAGCAGCATTGAACCCTCCTCATTTTATTTTTTTTTTGTTGGGAAAGCAATGCTACACCAGGTCAAACCGCTCATCGCTGTGTGCCGTGTCCGTGGAAGAAGAACGCTCGGTCTCCTGCAGCTAATGCTTTCGCTCCATAGTCGGTTCAGGAGCGTTGAACGCTCATTTTATTTTTTTTTTGTTGGGAAATCAATGCTACGCCAGGTCTAACCGCTCGTCGCTGTGTGCCGTGTCCGTGGAAGAAGAAGAACGCTCGGTCTCCTGCAGCTAATGCTTTCGCTCCATAGTCGGTTCAGCAGCATTGAACCCTCCTCATTTTATTTTTTTTTTTGTTGGGAAAGCAATGCTACGCCAGGTCTAACCGCTCGTCGCTGTGTGCCGTGTCCGTGGAAGAAGAACGCTCGGTCTCCTGCAGCTAATGCTTTCGCTCCATAGTCGGTTCAGGAGCGTTGAACGCTCATTTTATTTTTTTTTTCTTGGGAAAGCAATGCTACGCCAGGTCTAACCGCTCGCCGCTTTGTGCCGTGTCCGTGGAAGAAGAAGAACGCTCGGTCTCCTGCAGCTCATGCTTTCGCTCCATAGTCGGTTCAGCAGCATTGAACCCTCCTAATTTTATTTTTTTTTTTGTTGTGAAAACATTAATACGCCAGGTCTAACCGCTCGTCGCTGTGTGCCGTGTCCGTGGAAGAAGAAGAATGCTCGGTCTCCTGCAGCTAATGCTTTCGCTCCATAGTCGGTTCAGCAGCATTGAACCCTCCTCATTTTATTTTTTTGTTGTTGGGAAAGCAATGCTACGCCAGGTCTAACCGCTCGTTGCTGTGTGCCGTGTCCGTGGAAGAAGAAGAACGCTCGGTCTCCTGCAGCTAATGCTTTCGCTCCATAGTCGGTTCAGGAGCGTTGAACGCTCATTTTATTTTTTTTTTGTTGGGAAAGCAATGCTACGCCAGGTCTAACCGCTCGTCGCTGTGTGCCGTGTCCGTGGAAGAAGAAGAACGCTCGGTCTCCTGCAGCTAATGCTTTCGCTCCATAGTCGGTTCAGGAGCGTTGAACGCTCATTTTATTTTTTTTTGTTGGGAAAGCAATGCTACGCCAGGTCCAACCGCTCGTTGCTGTGTGCCGTGTCCGTGGAAGAAGAAGAACGCTCGGTCTCCTTAAGCTAATGCTTTCGCTCCATAGTCGGTTCAGCAGCATTGAAGCCTCCTCATTTTATTTTTTTGTTGTGAAAGCAATGCTACGCCAGGTCTAACCGCTCGTCGCTGTGTGCCGTGTCCGTGGAAGAAGAAGAACGCTCGGTCTCCTGCAGCTAATGCTTTCGCTCCATAGTCGGTTCAGCAGCATTGAACCCTCCTAATTTTATTTTTTTTTTTTGTTGTGAAAGCATTATTACGCCAGGTCTAACCGCTCGTCGCTGTGTGCCGTGTCCGTGGAAGAAGACGAACGCTCGGTCTCCTGCAGCTAATGCTTTCGCTCCATAGTCGGTTCAGCAGCATTGAACCCTCCTCATTTTATTTTTTTTTGTTGTGAAAGCAATAATACGCCAGGTCTAAAAGCTCGTCGCTGTGTGCCGTGTCCGTGGAAGAAGAAGAACGCTCGGTCTCCTGCAGCTAATGCTTTCGCTCCATAGTCGGTTCAGCAGCGTTGAACCCTCATTTTATTTTTTTGTTGCGAAAGCAATGCTACGCCAGGTCTAAAAGCTCGTCGCTGTGTGCCGTGTCTGTGGAAGAAGAAGAACGCTCGGTCTCCTGCAGCTAATGCTTTCGCTCAATAGTCGGTTCAGGAGCGTTGAACGCTCATTTTAGTTTTTTTTTTTGTTGGGAAAGCAATGCTACGCCAGGTCTAACCGCTCGTCGCTGTGTGCCGTGTCCGTGGAAGAAGCAGAACGCTCGGTCTCCTGCAGCTAATGCTTTCGCTCCATAGTCGGTTCAGCAGCATTGAACCCTCCTAATTTAATTTTTTTTTTGTTGGGAAAGCAATGCTACGCCAGGTCTAACCGCTCTTCGCTGTGTGCCGTGTCCGTGGAAGAAGAAGAATGCTTGGTCTCCTGCAGCTAATGTTTTCGCTCCATAGTCGGTTCAGCAGCGTTGAACCCTCATTTTATTTTTTCTTATTGCGAAAGCAATAATACGCCAGGTCTAACCGCTCGTCGCTGTGTGCCGTGTCCGTGGAAAAACAGAAGAATGCTCGGTCTCCTGCCGCTAATGCTTTCTCTCCATAGTCGGTTCAGCAGCGTTGAACCCTCATCTTTTTTTTTGTTGCGAAAGCAATGCACCGCCAAGTCTAAAAGCTCGTCGCTGTGTGCCGTGTCCGTGGAAGAAGAAGAACGCTCGGTCTCTTGCAGCTAATGCTTTCTCTCCATAGTCGGTTCAGCAGTGTTGTACCCTCCTCATTTTATTTTTTTTTGTCAAAGCAATAATACGCCAGGTCTAACCACTCGTCGCTGTGTGCCGCGTCCGTGGAAGAAGAACGCTCGGTCTCCTGCAGCTAATGCTTTCGCTCCATAGTCGGTTCAGCAGCGTTGAACCCTCATTTTATTTTTCCTTATTGCGAAAGCAATAATACGCCAGATCTAACCGCTCGTCGCTGTGTGCCGTGTCCGTGGAAAACAGAAGAATACTCGGTCTCCTGCAGCTAATGCTTTCTCTCCATAGTCGGTTCAGCAGCATTGAACCCTCCTCATTTTATTTTTTTTTGTTGGGAAAGCAATGCTACGCCAGGTCTAACCGCTCGTCGCTGTGTGCCGTGTCCGTGGAAAAAGAAGAACGCTCGGCCTCCTGCAGCTAATGCTTTCACTCCATAGTCGCCTCAGCAATGTTGAACCCTCATTTTATTTTTTTGTTGCGAAAGCAATGCTACGCCAGGTCTAAAAGCTCGTCGCTGTGTGCCGTGTCTGTGGAAGAAGAAGAACGCTCGGTCTCCTGCAGCTAATGCTTTCGCTCAATAGTCGGTTCAGGAGCGTTGAACGCTCATTTTATTCTTTTTTGTTGGGAAAGCAATGTATCGCCAGGTCTAACCGCTCGTCGCTGTGTGCCGTGTCCGTGGAAGAAGAAGAACGCTCGGTCTCCTGCAGCTAATGCTTACGCTCCATAATCGGTTTAGCAGCATTGAACCCTCCTCATTTTATTTTTTTTTTGTTGGGAAAGCAATGCTACACCAGGTCAAACCGCTCATCGCTGTGTGCCGTGTCCGTGGAAGAAGAACGCTCGGTCTCCTGCAGCTAATGCTTTCGCTCCATAGTCGGTTCAGGAGCGTTGAACGCTCATTTTATTTTTTTTTTGTTGGGAAATCAATGCTACGCCAGGTCTAACCGCTCGTCGCTGTGTGCCGTGTCCGTGGAAGAAGAAGAACGCTCGGTCTCCTGCAGCTAATGCTTTCGCTCCATAGTCGGTTCAGCAGCATTGAACCCTCCTCATTTTATTTTTTTTTTTGTTGGGAAAGCAATGCTACGCCAGGTCTAACCGCTCGTCGCTGTGTGCCGTGTCCGTGGAAGAAGAACGCTCGGTCTCCTGCAGCTAATGCTTTCGCTCCATAGTCGGTTCAGGAGCGTTGAACGCTCATTTTATTTTTTTTTTCTTGGGAAAGCAATGCTACGCCAGGTCTAACCGCTCGCCGCTTTGTGCCGTGTCCGTGGAAGAAGAAGAACGCTCGGTCTCCTGCAGCTCATGCTTTCGCTCCATAGTCGGTTCAGCAGCATTGAACCCTCCTAATTTTATTTTTTTTTTGTTGTGAAAACATTAATACGCCAGGTCTAACCGCTCGTCGCTGTGTGCCGTGTCCGTGGAAGAAGAAGAATGCTCGGTCTCCTGCAGCTAATGCTTTCGCTCCATAGTCGGTTCAGCAGCATTGAACCCTCCTCATTTTATTTTTTTGTTGTTGGGAAAGCAATGCTACGCCAGGTCTAACCGCTCGTTGCTGTGTGCCGTGTCCGTGGAAGAAGAAGAACGCTCGGTCTCCTGCAGCTAATGCTTTCGCTCCATAGTCGGTTCAGGAGCGTTGAACGCTCATTTTATTTTTTTTTTGTTGGGAAAGCAATGCTACGCCAGGTCTAACCGCTCGTCGCTGTGTGCCGTGTCCGTGGAAGAAGAAGAACGCTCGGTCTCCTGCAGCTAATGCTTTCGCTCCATAGTCGGTTCAGGAGCGTTGAACGCTCATTTTATTTTTTTTTGTTGGGAAAGCAATGCTACGCCAGGTCCAACCGCTCGTTGCTGTGTGCCGTGTCCGTGGAAGAAGAAGAACGCTCGGTCTCCTTAAGCTAATGCTTTCGCTCCATAGTCGGTTCAGCAGCATTGAAGCCTCCTCATTTTATTTTTTTGTTGTGAAAGCAATGCTACGCCAGGTCTAACCGCTCGTCGCTGTGTGCCGTGTCTGTGGAAGAAGAAGAACGCTCGGTCTCCTGCAGCTAATGCTTTCGCTCCATAGTCGGTTCAGCAGCATTGAACCCTCCTAATTTATTTTTTTTTGTTGGGAAAGCAATGCTACGCCAGGTCTAACCGCTCGTCGCTGTGTGCCGTGTCCGTGGAAGAAGAAGAACGCTCGGTCTCCTGCAGCTAATGCTTTCGCTCCATAGTCGGTTCAGGAGCGTTGAACGCTCATTTTATTTTTTTTTGTTGGGAAAGCAATGCTATGCCAGGTCTAACCGCTCGTCGCTGTGTGCCGTGTCCGTGGAAAAACAGAAGAATGCTCGGTCTCCTGCCGCTAATGCTTTCTCTCCATAGTCGGTTCAGCAGCGTTGAACCCTCATCTTTTTTTTTTGTTGCGAAAGCAATGCACCGCCAGGTCTAAAAGCTCGTCGCTGTGTGCCGTGTCCGTGGAAGAAGAAGAACGCTCGGTCTCCTACAGCTAATGCTTTCTCTCCATAGTCGGTTCAGCAGTGTTGTACCCTCCTCATTTTATTTTTTTTGTGAAAGCAATAATACGCCAGGTCTAACCACTCGTCGCAGTGTGCCGCGTCCGTGGATGAAGAACGCTCGGTCTCCTGCAGCTAATGCTTTCGCTCTATAGTCGGTTCAGCAGCGTTGAACCCTCATTTTATTTTTCCTTATTGCGAAAGCAATAATACGCCAGATCTAACCGCTCGTCGCTGTGTGCCGTGTCCGTGGAAAAACAGAAGAATACTCGGTCTCCTGCAGCTAATGCTTTCGCTCCATAGTCGGTTCAGGAGCGTTGAACGCTCATTTTATTTTTTTTTGTTGGGAAAGCAATGCTACGCCAGGTCTAACCGCTCGTCGCTGTGTGCCGTGTCCGTGGAAGAAGAAGAACGCTCGGTCTCCTGCAGCTAATGCTTTCGCTCCATAGTCGGTTCAGCAGCATTGAACCCTCCTCATTTTATTTTTATTTTGTTGGGAAAGCAATGCTACGCCAGGTCTAACCGCTCGTCGCTGTGTGCCGTGTCCGTGGAAGAAGAAGAACGCTCGGTCTCCTGCAGCTAATGCTTTCGCTCCATAGTCGGTTCAGGAGCGTTGAACGCTCATTTTATTTTTTTGTTGGGAAAGCAATGCTACACCAGGTCTAACCGCTGGTCGCTGTGTGCCGTGTCCGTGGAAGAAGAAGAACGCTCGGTCTCCTGCAGCTAATGCTTTCGCTCCATAGTCGGTTCAGCAGCATTGAACCCTCCTAATTTTATTTTTTTTTGTTGTGAAAGCATTAATACGCCAGGTCTAACCGCTCGTCGCTGTGTGCCGTGTCCGTGGAAGAAGACGAACGCTCGGTCTCCTGCAGCTAATGCTTTCGCTCCATAGTCGGTTCAGCAGCATTGAACCCTCCTCATTTTATTTTTTTTTTGTTGTGAAAGCAATAATACGCCAGGTCTAAAAGCTCGTCGCTGTGTGCCGTGTCCGTGGAAGAAGAAGAACGCTCGGTCTCCTGCAGCTAATGCTTTCGCTCCATAGTCGGTTCAGCAGCGTTGAACCCTCATTTTATTTTTTTGTTGCGAAAGCAATGCTACGCCAGGTCTAAAAGCTCGTCGCTGTGTGCCGTGTCTGTGGCAGAAGAAGAACGCTCGGTCTCGTGCAGCTAATGCTTTCGCTCAATAGTCGGTTCAGGAGCGTTGAACGCTCATTTTATTTTTTTTTTTGTTGGGAAAGCAATGCTACGCCAGGTCTAACCGCTCGTCGCTGTGTGCCGTGTCCGTGGAAGAAGAAGAACGCTCGGTCTCCTGCAGCTAATGCTTTCGCTCCATAGTCGGTTCAGCAGCATCGAACCCTCCTAATTTAATTTTTTTTTTTGTTGGGAAAGCAATGCTACGCCAGGTCTAACCGGTCGTCGCTGTGTGCCGTGTCCGTGGAAGAAAAAAACGCTCGGTCTCCTGCAGCTAATGCTTTCGCTCCATAGTCGGTTCAGGAGCGTTGAACGCTCATTTTATTTTTTTTTGTTGGGAAAGCAATGCTACGCCAGGTCTAACCGCTCGTCGCTGTGTGCCGTGTCCGTGGAAGAAGAACGCTCGGTCTCCTGCAGCTAATGCTTTCGCTCCATAGTCGGTTCAGCAGCATTGACCCCTCCTAATTTTATTTTTTTTTGTTGTGAAAGCATTAATACGCCAGGTCTAACCGCTCGTCGCTGTGTGCCGTGTCCGTGGAAGAAGACGAACGCTCGGTCTCCTGCAGCTAATGCTTTCGCTCCATAGTCGGTTGAGCAGCATTGAACCCTCCTCATTTTATTTTTTTTGTTGTGAAAGCAATAATACGCCAGGTCTAACCGCTCCTCGCTGTGTGCCGTGTCCGCGGAAGAAGAAGAACGCTCGGTCTCCTGCAGCTAATGCTTTCGCTCCATAGTCGGTTCAGCAGCATTGAACCCTCCTCATTTTATTTTTTTTTTTTGTTGTGAAAGCAATAATACACCAGGTCTAACCCCTCGTTGCTGTGTGCCGTGTCCGTGGAAGAAGAAGAACGCTCGGTCTCCTGCAGCTAATGCTCTCGCTCCATAGTCGGTTCAGCAGCATTGAACCCTCCTCATTTTATTTTTTTTTTGTTGGGAAAGCAAGGCTACGCCAGGTCTAACCGCTCGTCGCTGTGTGCCGTGTCCGTGGAAGAAGAAGAACGCTCGGTCTCCTGCAGCTAATGCTTTCGCTCCATAGTCGGTTCAGGAGCGTTGAACGCTCATTTTATTTTTTTTTTTTGTTGTGAAAGCAATAATACACCAGGTCTAACCCCTCGTTGCTGTGTGCCGTGTCCGTGGAAGAAGAAGAACGCTCGGTCTCCTGCAGCTAATGCTCTCGCTCCATAGTCGGTTCAGCAGCATTGAACCCTCCTCATTTTATTTTTTTTTTGTTGGGAAAGCAATGCTACGCCAGGTCTAACCGCTCGTCGCTGTGTGCCGTGTCCGTGGAAGAAGAAGAACGCTCGGTCTCCTGCAGCTAATGCTTTCGCTCCATAGTCGGTTCAGCAGCATTGAACCCTCCTCATTTTATTTTTTTTTTTTTGTTGGGAAAGCAATGCTACGCCAGGTCTAACCGCTCGTCGCTGTGTGCCGTGTCCGTGGAAGAAGAAGAACTCTCGGTCTCCTGCAGCTAATGCTTTCGCTCCATAGTCAGTTCATCAGCATTGAACCCTCCTCATTTTATTTTTTTTTTGCTGGGAAAGCAATGCTACGCCAGGTCTAACCGCTCGTCGCTGTGTGCCGTGTCCGTGGAAGAAGAAGAACGCTCGGTCTCCTGCAGCTAATGCTTTCGCTCCATAGTCGGTTCAGGAGCGTTGAGCGCTCATTTTATTTTTTTTTTGTTGGGAAAGCAATGCTACGCCAGGTCTAACCGCTCGTCGCTGTGTGCCGTGTCCGTGGAAGAAGAAGAACGCTCGGTCTCCTGCAGCTAATGCTTTCGCTCCATAGTCGGTTCAGGAGCGTTGAACGCTCATTTTATTCTTTTTTGTTGGGAAAGCAATGCATCGCCAGGTCTAACCGCTCGTCGCTGTGTGCCGTGTCCGTGGAAGAAGAAGAACGCTCGGTCTCCTGCAGCTAATGCTTTCGCTCCATAATCGGTTTAGCAGCATTGAACCCTCCTCATTTTATTTTTTTTTTGTTGGGAAAGCAATGCTACACCAGGTCAAACCGCTCGTCGCTGTGTGCCGTGTCCGTGGAAGAAGAACGCTCGGTCTCCTGCAGCTAATGCTTTCGCTCCATAGTCGGTTCAGGAGCGTTGAACGCTCATTTTATTTTTTTTTTGTTGGGAAATCAATGCTACGCCAGGTCTAACCGCTCGTCGCTGTGTGCCGTGTCCGTGGAAGAAGAAGAACGCTCGGTCTCCTGCAGCTAATGCTTTCGCTCCATAGTCGGTTCAGCAGCATTGAACCCTCCTCATTTTATTTTTTTTTGTTGGGAAAGCAATGCTACGCCAGGTCTAACCGCTCGTCGCTGTGTGCCGTGTCCGTGGAAGAAGAACGCTCGGTCTCCTGCAGCTAATGCTTTCGCTCCATAGTCGGTTCAGGAGCGTTGAACGCTCATTTTATTTTTTTTTTCTTGGGAAAGCAATGCTACGCCAGGTCTAACCGCTCGCCGCTTTGTGCCGTGTCCGTGGAAGAAGAAGAACGCTCGGTCTCCTGCAGCTCATGCTTTCGCTCCATAGTCGGTTCAGCAGCATTGAACCCTCCTAATTTTATTTTTTTTGTTGTGAAAACATTAATACGCCAGGTCTAACCGCTCGTCGCTGTGTGCCGTGTCCGTGGAAGAAGAAGAATGCTCGGTCTCCTGCAGCTAATGCTTTCGCTCCATAGTCGGTTCAGCAGCATTGAACCCTCCTCATTTTATTTTTTTGTTGTGGGAAAGCAATGCTACGCCAGGTCTAACCGCTCGTCGCTGTGTGCCGTGTCCGTGGAAGAAGAAGAACGCTCTGTCTCCTGCAGCTAATGCTTTCGCTCCATAGTCGGTTCAGGAGCGTTGAACGCTCATTTTATTTTTTTTTGTTGGGAAAGCAATGCTACGCCAGGTCTAACCGCTCGTCGCTGTGTGCCGTGTCCGTGGAAGAAGAAGAACGCTCGGTCTCCTGCAGCTAATGCTTTCGCTCCATAGTCGGTTCAGGAGCGTTGAACGCTCATTTTATTTTTTTTTGTTGGGAAAGCAATGCTACGCCAGGTCCAACCGCTCGTCGCTGTGTGCCGTGTCCGTGGAAGAAGAAGAACGCTCGGTCTCCTGCAGCTAATGCTTTCGCTCCATAGTCGGTTCAGCAGCATTGAACCCTCCTCATTTTATTTTTTTGTTGTTGTGAAAGCAATGCTACGCCAGGTCTAACCGCTCGTCGCTGTGTGCCGTGTCCGTGGAAGAAGAAGAACGCTCGGTCTCCTGCAGCTAATGCTTTCGCTCCATAGTCGGTTCAGCAGCATTGAACCCTCCTAATTTATTTTTTTTTGTTGGGAAAGCAATGCTACGCCAGGTCTAACCGCTCGTCGCTGTGTGCCGTGTCCGTGGAAGAAGAAGAACGCTCGGTCTCCTGCAGCTAATGCTTTCGCTCCATAGTCGGTTCAGGAGCGTTGAACGCTCATTTTATTTTTTTT
This sequence comes from Amblyomma maculatum, assembly GCF_055883805.1. Classification (NCBI taxonomy): domain Eukaryota; kingdom Metazoa; phylum Arthropoda; class Arachnida; order Ixodida; family Ixodidae; genus Amblyomma; species Amblyomma maculatum. Next base: position 18,054,189 of record NW_028146738.1, read on the forward strand.
TGTTGGGAAAGCAATGCTATGCCAGGTCTAACCGCTCGTCGCTGTGTGCCGTGTCCGTGGAAAAACAGAAGAATGCTCGGTCTCCTGCCGCTAATGCTTTCTCTCCATAGTCGGTTCAGCAGCGTTGAACGCTCATTTTATTTTTTTTGTTGGGAAAGCAATGCTACGCCAGGTCTAACCGCTCGTCGCTGTGTGCCGTGTCCGTGGAAGAAGAAGAACGCTCGGTCTCCTGCAGCTAATGCTTTCGCTCCATAGTCGGTTCAGCAGCATTGAACCCTCCTCATTTTATTTTTATTTTGTTGGGAAAGCAATGCTACGCCAGGTCTAACCGCTCGTCGCTGTGTGCCGTGTCCGTGGAAGAAGAAGAACGCTCGGTCTCCTGCAGCTAATGCTTTCGCTCCATAGTCGGTTCAGGAGCGTTGAACGCTCATTTTATTTTTTTTTTGTTGGGAAAGCAATGCTACGCCAGGTCTAACCGCTCGTCGCTGTGTGCCGTGTCCGTGGAAGAAGAAGAACGCTCGGTCTCCTGCAGCTAATGCTTTCGCTCCATAGTCGGTTCAGCAGCATTGAACCCTCCTAATTTTATTTTTTTTGTTGTGAAAGCATTAGTACGCCAGGTCTAACCGCTCGTCGCTGTGTGCCGTGTCCGTGGAAGAAGACGAACGCTCGGTCTCCTGCAGCTAATGCTTTCGCTCCATAGTCGGCTCAGCAGCATTGAACCCTCCTCATTTTATTTTTTTTGTTGTGAAAGCAATAATACGCCAGGTCTAAAAGCTCGTCGCTGTGTGCCGTGTCCGTGGAAGAAGAAGAACGCTCGGTCTCCTGCAGCTAATGCTTTCGCTCCATAGTCGGTTCAGGAGCGTTGAACGCTCATTTTATTTTTTTTGTTGGGAAAGCAATGCTACGCCAGGTCTAACCGCTCGTCGCTGTGTGCCGTGTCCGTGGAAGAAGAAGAACGCTCGGTCTCCTGCAGCTAATGCTTTCGCTCCATAGTCGGTTCAGCAGCATTGAACCCTCCTTATTTAATTTTTTTTTGTTGGGAAAGCAATGCTACGCCAGGTCTAACCGGTCGTCGCTGTGTGCCATGTCCGTGGAAGAAGAAGAAGAACGCTCGGTCTCCTGCAGCTAATGCTTTCGCTCCATAGTCGGTTCAGGAGCGTTGAACGCTCATTTTATTTTTTTTTGTTGGGAAAGCAATGCTATGCCAGGTCTAACCGCTCGTCGCTGTGTGCCGTGTCCGTGGAAGAAGAAGAACGCTCGGTCTCCTGCAGCTAATGCTTTCGCTCCATAGTCGGTTCAGCAGCGTTGAACCCTCATTTTATTTTTTCTTATTGCGACAGCAATAATACGCCAGGTCTAACCGCTCGTCGCTGTGTGCCGTGTCCGTGGAAAAACAGAAGAATGCTCGGTCTCCTGCCGCTAATGCTTTCTCTCCATAGTCGGTTCAGCAGCGTTGAACCCTCATCTTTTTTTTTTTTGTTGCGAAAGCAATGCACCGCCAGGTCTAAAAGCTCGCCGCTGTGTGCCGTGTCCGTGGAAGAAGAAGAACGCTCGGTCTCCTGCAGCTAATGCTTTCTCTCCATAGTCGGTTCAGCAGTGTTGTACCCTCCTCATTTTATTTTTTTTTTGTGAAAGCAATAATACGCCAGGTCTAACCACTCGTCGCTGTGTGCCGCGTCCGTGGAAGAAGAACGCTCGGTCTCCTGCAGCTAATGCTTTCGCTCCATAGTCGGTTCAGCAGCGTTGAACACTCATTTTATTTTTCCTTATTGCGAAAGCAATAATACGCCAGATCTAACCGCTCGTCTCTGTGTGCCGTGTCCGTGGAAAAACAGAAGAATACTCGGTCTCCTGCAGCTAATGCTTTCTCTCCATAGTCGGTTCAGGAGCGTTGAACGCTCATTTTATTTTTTTTTTGTTGGGAAAGCAATGCTACGCCAGGTCAAACCGCTCGTCGCTGTGTGCCGTGTCCGTGGAAGAAGAACGCTCGGTCTCCTGCAGCTAATGCTTTCGCTCCATAGTCGGTTCAGCAGCATTGAACCCTCCTCATTTTATTTTTATTTTGTTGGGAAAGCAATGCTACGCCAGGTCTAACCGCTCGTCGCTGTGTGCGGTGTCCGTGGAAGAAGAAGAACGCTCGGTCTCCTGCAGCTAATGCTTTCGCTCCATAGTCGGTTCAGGAGCGTTGAACGCTCATTTTATTTTTTTTTGTTGGGAAAGCAATGCTACGCCAGGTCTAACCGCTGGTCGCTGTGTGCCGTGTCCGTGGAAGAAGAAGAACGCTCGGTCTCCTGCAGCTAATGCTTTCGCTCCATAGTCGGTTCAGCAGCATTGAACCCTCCTAATTTTATTTTTTTTTTTGTTGTGAAAGCATTAATACGCCAGGTCTAACCGCTCGTCGCTGTGTGCCGTGTCCGTGGAAGAAGACGAACGCTCGGTCTCCTGCAGCTAATGCTTTCGCTCCATAGTCGGTTCAGCAGCATTGAACCCTCCTCATTTTATTATTTTTTTGTTGTGAAAGCAATAATACGCCAGGTCTAAAAGCTCGTCGCTGTGTGCCGTGTCCGTGGAAGAAGAAGAACGCTCGGTCTCCTGCAGCTAATGCTTTCGCTCAATAGTCGGTTCAGCAGCGTTGAACCCTCATTTTATTTTTTGTTGCGAAAGCAATGCTACGCCAGGTCTAAAAGCTCGTCGCTGTGTGCCGTGTCTGTGGAAGAAGAACGCTCGGTCTCCTGCAGCTAATGCTTTCGCTCAATAGTCGGTTCAGGAGCGTTGAACGCTCATTTTATTTTTTTGTTGTTGGGAAAGCAATGCTACGCCAGGTCTAACCGCTCGTCGCTGTGTGCCGTGTCCGTGGAAGAAGCAGAACGCTCGGTCTCCTGCAGCTAATGCTTTCGCTCCATAGTCGGTTCAGCAGCATTGAACCCTCCTAATTTAATTTTTTTTTGTTGGGAAAGCAATGCTACGCCAGGTCTAACCGGTCGTCGCTGTGTGCCGTGTCCGTGGAAGAAGAAGAACGCTCGGTCTCCTGCAGCTAATGCTTTCGCTCCATAGTCGGTTCAGGAGCGTTGAACGCTCATTTTATTTTTTTTTTTGTTGGGAAAGCAATGCTATGCCAGGTCTAACCGCTCGTCGCTGTGTGCCGTGTCCGTGGAAGAAGAAGAACGCTCGGTCTCCTGCAGCTAATGCTTTCGCTCCATAGTCGGTTCAGCAGCGTTGAACCCTCATTTTATTTTTTCTTATTGCGAAAGCAATAATACGCCAGGTCTAACCGCTCGTCGCTGTGTGCCGTGTCCGTGGAAAAACAGAAGAATGCTCGGTCTCCTGCCGCTAATGCTTTCTCTCCATAGTCGGTTCAGCAGCGTTGAACCCTCATCTTTTTTTTTTTGTTGCGAAAGCAATGCACCGCCAGGTCTAAAAGCTCGTCGCTGTGTGCCGTGTCCGTGGAAGAAGAAGAACGCTCGGTCTCCTGCAGCTAATGCTTTCTCTCCATAGTCGGTTCAGCAGTGTTGTACCCTCCTCATTTTATTTTTTTTTTGTCAAAGCAATAATACGCCAGGTCTAACCACTCGTCGCTGTGTGCCGCGTCCGTGGAAGAAGAACGCTCGGTTTGCTGCAGCTAATGCTTTCGCTCCATAGTCGGTTCAGCAGCGTTGAGCCCTCATTTTATTTTTCCTTATTGCGAAAGCAATAATACGCCAGATCTAACCGCTCGTCGCTGTGTGCCGTGTCCGTGGAAAACAGCAGATTACTCGGTCTCCTGCAGCTAATGCTTTCTCTCCATAGTCGGTTCAGCAGCATTGAACCCTCCTCATTTTATTTTTTTTTTGTTGGGAAAGCAATGCTACGCCAGGTCTAACCGCTCGTCGCTGTGTGCCGTGTCCGTGGAAAAAGAAGAACGCTCGGCCTCCTGCAGCTAATGCTTTCACTCCATAGTCGCCTCAGCAACGTTGAACCCTCATTTTATTTTTTTGTTGCGAAAGCAATGCTACGCCAGGTCTAAAAGCTCGTCGCTGTGTGCCGTGTCTGTGGAAGAAGAAGAACGCTCGGTCTCCTGCAGCTAATGCTTTCGCTCCATAGTCGGTTCAGGAGCATTGACCCCTCCTAATTTTATTTTTTTTGTTGTGAAAGCATTAATACGCCAGGTCTAACCGCTCGTCGCTGTGTGCCGTGTCCGTGGAAGAAGACGAACGCTCGGTCTCCTGCAGCTAATGCTTTCGCTCCATAGTCGGTTCAGCAGCATTGAACCCTCCTCATTTTATTTTTTTTGTTGTGAAAGCAATAATACGCCAGGTCCAACCGCTCCTCGCTGTGTGCCGTGTCCGTGGAAGAAGAAGAATGCTCGGTCTCCTGCAGCTAATGCTTTCGCTCCATAATCGGTTTAGCAGCATTGAACCCTACTCATTTTATTTTTTTTTTGTTGGGAAAGCAATGCTACACCAGGTCAAACCGCTCGTCGCTGTGTGCCGTGTCCGTGGAAGAAGAACGCTCGGTCTCCTGCAGCTAATGCTTTCGCTCCATAGTCGGTTCAGGAGCGTTGAACGCTCATTTTATTTTTTTTTTTTTGTTGGGAAATCAATGCTACGCCAGGTCTAACCGCTCGTCGCTGTGTGCCGTGTCCGTGGAAGAAGAAGAACGCTCGGTCTCCTGCAGCTAATGCTTTCGCTCCATAGTCGGTTCAGCAGCATTGAACCCTCCTCATTTTATTTTTTTTGTTGGGAAAGCAATGCTACGCCAGGTCTAACCGCTCGTCGCTGTGTGCCGTGTCCGTGGAAGAAGAACGCTCGGTCTCCTGCAGCTAATGCTTTCGCTCCATAGTCGGTTCAGGAGCGTTGAACGCTCATTTTATTTTTTTTTTGTTGGGAAAGCAATGCTACGCCAGGTCTAACCGCTCGCCGCTTTGTGCCGTGTCCGTGGAAGAAGAAGAACGCTCGGTCTCCTGCAGCTCATGCTTTCGCTCCATAGTCGGTTCAGCAGCATTAGAACCCTCCTAATTTTATTTATTTTTTGTTGTGAAAACATTAATACGCCAGGTCTAACCGCTCGTCGCTGTGTGCCGTGTCCGTGGAAGAAGAAGAATGCTCGGTCTCCTGCAGCTAATGCTTTCGCTCCATAGTCGGTTCAGCAGCATTGAACCCTCCTCATTTTATTTTTTTGTTGTTGGGAAAGCAATGCTACGCCAGGTCTAACCGCTCGTCGCTGTGTGCCGTGTCCGTGGAAGAAGAAGAACGCTCGGTCTCCTGCAGCTAATGCTTTCGCTCCATAGTCGGTTCAGGAGCGTTGAACGCTCATTTTATTTTTTTTTGTTGGGAAAGCAATGCTACGCCAGGTCTAACCGCTCGTCGCTGTGTGCCGTGTCCGTGGAAGAAGAAGAACGCTCGGTCTCCTGCAGCTAATGCTTTCGCTCCATAGTCGGTTCAGGAGCGTTGAACGCTCATTTTATTTTTTTTTGTTGGGAAAGCAATGCTACGCCAGGTCCAACCGCTCGTCGCTGTGTGCCGTGTCCGTGGAAGAAGAAGAACGCTCGCTCTCCTGCAGCTAATGCTTTCACTCCATAGTCGGTTCAGCAGCATTGAACCCTCCTCATTTTATTTTTTTGTTGTTGTGAAAGCAATGCTACGCCAGGTCTAACCGCTCGTCGCTGTGTGCCGTGTCCGTGGAAGAAGAAGAACGCTCGGTCTCCTGCAGCTAATGCTTTCGCTCCATAGTCGGTTCAGCAGCATTGAACCCTCCTAATTTATTTTTTTTTTTTGTTGGGAAAGCAGTGCTACGCCAGGTCTAACCGCTCGTCGCTGTGTGCCGTGTCCGTGGAAGAAGAAGAACGCTCGGTCTCCTGCAGCTAATGCTTTCGCTCCATAGTCGGTTCAGGAGCGTTGAACGCTCATTTTATTTTTTTTTGTTGGGAAAGCAATGCTATGCCAGGTCTAACCGCTCGTCGCTGTGTGCCGTGTCCGTGGAAAAACAGAAGAATGCTCGGTCTCCTGCCGCTAATTGCTTTCTCTCCATAGTCGGTTCAGCAGCGTTGAACCCTCATCTTTTTTTTTTGTTGCGAAAGCAATGCACCGCCAGGTCTAAAAGCTCGTCGCTGTGTGCCGTGTCCGTGGAAGAAGAAGAACGCTCGGTCTCCTGCAGCTAATGCTTTCTCTCCATAGTCGGTTCAGCAGTGTTGTACCCTCCTCATTTTATTTTTTTTTGTGAAAGCAATAATACGCCAGGTCTAACCACTCGTCGCTGTGTGCCGCGTCCGTGGAAGAAGAACGCTCGGTCTCCTGCAGCTAATGCTTTCGCTCCATAGTCGGTTCAGCAGCGTTGAACCCTCATTTTATTTTTCCTTATTGCGAAAGCAATAATACGCCAGATCTAACCGCTCGTCGCTGTGTGCCGTGTCCGTGGAAAAACAGAAGAATACTCGGTCTCCTGCAGCTAATGCTTTCGCTCCATAGTCGGTTCAGGAGCGTTGAACGCTCATTTTATTTTTTTTTTGTTGGGAAAGCAATGCTACGCAAGGTCTAACCGCTCGTCGCTGTGTGCCGTGTCCGTGGAAGAAGAAGAACGCTCGGTCTCCTGCAGCTAATGCTTTCGCTCCATAGTCGGTTCAGCAGCATTGAACCCTCCTCATTTTATTTTTATTTTGTTGGGAAAGCAATGCTACGCCAGGTCTAACCGCTCGTCGCTGTGTGCCTTGTCCGTGGAAGAAGAAGAACGCTCGGTCTCCTGCAGCTAATGCTTTCGCTCCATAGTCGGTTCAGGAGCGTTGAACGCTCATTTTATTTTTTTTTTGTTGGGAAAGCAATGCTACGCCAGGTCTAACCGCTCGTCGCTGTGTGCCGTGTCCGTGGAAGAAGAAGAACGCTCGGTCTCCTGCAGCTAATGCTTTCGCTCCATAGTCGGTTCTGCAGCATTGAACCCTCCTAATTTTATTTTTTTTTTGTTGTGAAAGCATTAATACGCCAGGTCTAACCGCTCGTCGCTGTGTGCCGTGTCCGTGGAAGAAGACGAACGCTCGGTCTCCTGCAGCTAATGCTTTCGCTCCATAGTCGGCTCAGCAGCATTGAACCCTCCTCATTTTATTTTTTTTGTTGTGATATCAATAATACGCCAGGTCTAAAAGCTCGTCGCTGTGTGCCGTGTCCGTGGAACAAGAAGAACGCTCGGTCTCCTGCAGCTAATGCTTTCGCTCCATAGTCGGTTCAGCAGCGTTGAACCCTCATTTTATTTTTTTGTTGCGAAAGCAATGCTACGCCAGGTCTAAAAGCTCGTCGCTGTGTGCCGTGTCTGTGGAAGAAGAAGAACGCTCGGTCTCCTGCAGCTAATGCTTTCGCTCAATAGTCGGTTCACGAGCGTTGAACGCTCATTTTATTTTTTTTTTGTTGGGAAAGCAATGCTACGCCAGGTCTAACCGCTCGTCGCTGTGTGCCGTGTCCGTGGAAGAAGAAGAACGCTCGGTCTCCTGCAGCTAATGCTTTCGCTCCATAGTCGGTTCAGCAGCATTGAACCCTCCTAATTTAATTTTTTTTGTTGGGAAAGCAATGCTACGCCAGGTCTAACCGGTCGTCGCTGTGTGCCGTGTCCGTGGAAGAAGAAGAACGCTCGGTCTCCTGCAGCTAATGCTTTCGCTCCATAGTCGGTTCAGGAGCGTTGAACGCTCATTTTATTTTTTTTTGTTGGGAAAGCAATGCTATGCCAGGTCTAACCGCTCGTCGCTGTGTGCCGTGTCCGTGGAAGAAGAAGAACGCTCGGTCTCCTGCAGCTAATGCTTTCGCTCCATAGTCGGTTCAGCAGCGTTGAACCCTCATTTCATTTTTTCTTATTGCGACAGCAATAATACGCCAGGTCTAACCGCTCGTCGCTGTGTGCCGTGTCCGTGGAAAAACAGAAGAATGCTCGGTCTCCTGCCGCTAATGCTTTCTCTCCATAGTCGGTTCAGCAGCGTTGAACCCTCATCTTTTTTTATTTTGTTGCGAAAGCAATGCACCGCCAGGTCTAAAAGCTCGTCGCTGTGTGCCGTGTCCGTGGAAGAAGAAGAACGCTCGGTCTCCTGCAGCTAATGCTTTCTCTCCATAGTCGGTTCAGCAGTGTTGTACCCTCATTTTATTTTTCCTTATTGCGAAAGCAATAATACGCCAGATCTAACCGCTCGTCTCTGTGTGCCGTGTCCGTGGAAAAACAGAAGAATACTCGGTCTCCTGCAGCTAATGCTTTCTCTCCATAGTCGGTTCAGCAGCATTGAACCCTCCTCATTTTATTTTTTTTTGTTGGGAAAGCAATGCTACGCCAGGTCTAACCGCTCGTCGCTGTGTGCCGTGTCCGTGGAAAAAGAAGAACGCTCGGCCTCCTGCAGCTAATGCTTTCACTCCATAGTCGCCTCAGCAACGTTGAACCCTCATTTTATTTTTTTGTTGCAAAAGCAATGCTACGCCAGGTCTAAAAGCTCGTCGCTGCGTGCCGTGTCTGTGGAAGAAGAAGAACGCTCGGTCTCCTGCAGCTAATGCTTTCGCTCAATAGTCGGTTCAGGAGCGTTGAACGCTCATTTTATTTTTTTTTTTTTGTTGGGAAAGCAATGCTACGCCAGGTCTAACCGCTCGTCGCTGTGTGCCGTGTCCGTGGAAGAAGAACGCTCGGTCTCCTGCAGCTAATGCTTTCGCTCCATAGTCGGTTCAGCAGCAGTGACCCCTCCTAATTTTATTTTTTTTGTTGTGAAAGCATTAATACGCCAGGTCTAACCGCTCGTCGCTGTGTGCCGTGTCCGTGGAACAAGACGAACGCTCGGTCTCCTGCAGCTAATGCTTTCGCTCCATAGTCGGTTCAGCAGCATTGAACCCTCCTCATTTTATTTTTTTTGTTGTGAAAGCAATAATACGCCAGGTCTAACCGCTCGTCGCTGTGTGCCGTGTCCGTGGAAGAAGAAGAACGCTCGGTCTCCTGCAGCTAATGCTTTCGCTCCATAGTCGGTTCAGGAGCGTTGAACGCTCATTTTATTTTTTTTGTTGGGAAAGCAATGCTACGCCAGGTCTAACCGCTCGTCGCTGTGTGCCGTGTCCGTGGAAGAAGAAGAACGCTCGGTCTCCTGCAGCTAATGCTTTCGCTCCATAGTCGGTTCAGCAGCATTGAACCCTCCTCATTTTATTTTTTTTTGTTGGGAAAGCAATGCTACGCCAGGTCTAACCGCTCGTCGCTGTGTGCCGTGTCCGTGGAAGAAGAAGAACGCTCGGTCTCCTGCAGCTAATGCTTTCGCTCCATAGTCGGTTCAGGAGCGTTGAGCGCTCATTTTATTTTTTTTTTGTTGGGAAAGCAATGCTACGCCAGGTCTAACCGCTCGTCGCTGTGTGCCGTGTCCGTGGAAGAAGAACGCTCGGTCTCCTGCAGCTAATGCTTTCGCTCCATAGTCGGTTCAGGAGCGTTGAACGCTCATTTTATTCTTTTTTGTTGGGAAAGCAATGCTACGCCAGGTCTAACCGCTCGTCGCTGTGTGCCGTGTCCGTGGAAGAAGAAGAACGCTCGGTCTCCTGAAGCTAATGCTTTCACTCCATAGTCGGTTCAGCAGCATTGAACCCTCCTCATTTTATTTTTTTTTTGTTGGGAAAGCAATGCTACGCCAGGTCTAACAGCTCGTCGCTGTGTGCCGTGTCCGTGGAAGAAGAACACTCGGTCTCCTGCAGCTAATGCTTTCGCTCCATAGTCGGTTCAGGAGCGTTGAACCCTCATTTTATTTTTTTGTTGCGAAAGCAATGCTACGCCAGGTCTAAAAGCTCGTCGCTGTGTGCCGTGTCTGTGGAAGAAGAAGAACGCTCGGTCTCCTGCAGCTAATGCTTTCGCTCAATAGTCGGTTCAGGAGCGTTGAACGCTCATTTTATTTTTTTTTTTGTTGGGAAAGCAATGCTACGCCAGGTCTAACCGCTCGTCGCTGTGTGCCGTGTCCGTGGAAGAAGAAGAACGCTCGGTCTCCTGCAGCTAATGCTTTCGCTCCATAGTCGGTTCAGCAGCATTGAACCCTCCTCATTTTATTTTTTTTTTGTTGGGAAAGCAATGCTACGCCAGGTCTAACCGCTCGTCGCTGTGTGCCGTGTCCGTGGAAGAAGAACGCTCGGTCTCCTGCAGCTAATGCTTTCGCTCCATAGTCGGTTCAGCAGCAGTGACCCCTCCTAATTTTATTTTTTTTGTTGTGAAAGCATTAATACGCCAGGTCTAACCGCTCGTCGCTGTGTGCCGTGTCCGTGGAACAAAACGAACGCTCGGTCTCCTGCAGCTAATGCTTTCGCTCCATAGTCGGTTCAGCAGCATTGAACCCTCCTCATTTTATTTTTTTTGTTGTGAAAGCAATAATACGCCAGGTCTAACCGCTCCTCACTGTGTGCCGTGTACGTGGAAGAAGAAGAACGCTCGGTCTCCTGCAGCTAATGCTTTCGCTCCATAGTCGGTTCAGCAGCATTGAACCCTCCTCATTTTATTTTTTTTTGTTGTGAAAGCAATAATACACCAGGTCTAACCGCTCGTTGCTGTGTGCCGTGTCCGTGGAAGAAGAAGAACGCTCGGTCTCCTGCAGCTAATGCTCTCGCTCCATAGTCGGTTCAGCAGCATTGAACCCTCCTCATTTTATTTTTTTTTTGTTGGGAAAGCAAGGCTACGCCAGGTCTAACCGCTCGTCGCTGTGTGCCGTGTCCGTGGAAGAAGAAGAACGCTCGGTCTCCTGCAGCTAATGCTTTCGCTCCATAGTCGGTTCAGGAGCGTTGAACGCTCATTTTATTTTTTTTGTTGGGAAAGCAATGCTACGCCAGGTCTAACCGCTCGTCGCTGTGTGCCGTGTCCGTGGAAGAAGAAGAACGCTCGGTCTCCTGCAGCTAATGCTTTCGCTCCATAGTCGGTTCAGCAGCATTGAACCCTCCTCATTTTATTTTTTTTTGTTGGGAAAGCAATGCTACGCCAGGTCTAACCGCTCGTCGCTGTGTGCCGTGTCCGTGGAAGAAGAAGAACGCTCGGTCTCCTGCAGCTAATGCTTTCGCTCCATAGTCGGTTCAGGAGCGTTGAGCGCTCATTTTATTTTTTTTTTTGTTGGGAAAGCAATGCTACGCCAGGTCTAACCGCTCGTCGCTGTGTGCCGTGTCCGTGGAAGAAGAACGCTCGGTCTCCTGCAGCTAATGCTTTCGCTCCATAGTCGGTTCAGGAGCGTTGAACGCTCATTTTATTCTTTTTTGTTGGGAAAGCAATGCTACGCCAGGTCTAACCGCTCGTCGCTGTGTGCCGTGTCCGTGGAAGAAGAAGAACGCTCGGTCTCCTGAAGCTAATGCTTTCACTCCATAGTCGGTTCAGCAGCATTGAACCCTCCTCATTTTATTTTTTTTTTTTGTTGGGAAAGCAATGCTACGCCAGGTCTAACAGCTCGTCGCTGTGTGCCGTGTCCGTGGAAGAAGAACACTCGGTCTCCTGCAGCTAATGCTTTCGCTCCATAGTCGGTTCAGGAGCGTTGAACCCTCATTTTATTTTTTTGTTGCGAAAGCAATGCTACGCCAGGTCTAAAAGCTCGTCGCTGTGTGCCGTGTCTGTGGAAGAAGAAGAACGCTCGGTCTCCTGCAGCTAATGCTTTCGCTCAATAGTCGGTTCAGGAGCGTTGAACGCTCATTTTATTTTTTTTTTGTTGGGAAAGCAATGCTACGCCAGGTCTAACCGCTCGTCGCTGTGTGCCGTGTCCGTGGAAGAAGAAGAACGCTCGGTCTCCTGCAGCTAATGCTTTCGCTCCATAGTCGGTTCAGCAGCATTGAACCCTCCTAATTTAATTTTTTTTGTTGGGAAAGCAATGCTACGCCAGGTCTAACCGGTCGTCGCTGTGTGCCGTGTCCGTGGAAGAAGAAGAACGCTCGGTCTCCTGAAGCTAATGCTTTCACTCCATAGTTGGTTCAGCAGCATTGAACCCTCCTCATTTTATTTTTTTTTGTTGGGAAAGCAATGCTACGCCAGGTCTAACAGCTCGTCGCTGTGTGCCGTGTCCGTGGAAGAAGAACACTCGGTCTCCTGCAGCTAATGCTTTCGCTCCATAGTCGGTTCAGGAGCGTTGAACCCTCATTTTATTTTTTTGTTGCGAAAGCAATGCTACGCCAGGTCTAAAAGCTCGTCGCTGTGTGCCATGTCTGTGGAAGAAGAAGAACGCTCGGTCTCCTGCAGCTAATGCTTTCGCTCAATAGTCGGTTCAGGAGCGTTGAACGCTCATTTTATTTTTTTTTTGTTGGGAAAGCAATGCTACGCCAGGTCTAACCGCTCGTCGCTGTGTGCCGTGTCCGTGGAAGAAGAAGAACGCTCGGTCTCCTGCAGCTAATGCTTTCGCTCCATAGTCGGTTCAGGAGCGTTGAACGCTCATTTTATTTTTTTTTGTTGGGAAAGCAATGCTATGCCAGGTCTAACCGCTCGTCGCTGTGTGCCGTGTCCGTGGAAGAAGAAGAACGCTCGGTCTCCTGCAGCTAATGCTTTCGCTCCATAGTCGGTTCAGCAGCGTTGAACCCTCATTTCATTTTTTCTTATTGCGACAGCAATAATACGCCAGGTCTAACCGCTCGTCGCTGTGTGCCGTGTCCGTGGAAAAACAGAAGAATGCTCGGTCTCCTGCCGCTAATGCTTTCTCTCCATAGTCGGTTCAGCAGCGTTGAACCCTCATCTTTTTTTATTTTGTTGCGAAAGCAATGCACCGCCAGGTCTAAAAGCTCGTCGCTGTGTGCCGTGTCCGTGGAAGAAGAAGAACGCTCGGTCTCCTGCAGCTAATGCTTTCTCTCCATAGTCGGTTCAGCAGTGTTGTACCCTCATTTTATTTTTCCTTATTGCGAAAGCAATAATACGCCAGATCTAACCGCTCGTCTCTGTGTGCCGTGTCCGTGGAAAAACAGAAGAATACTCGGTCTCCTGCAGCTAATGCTTTCTCTCCATAGTCGGTTCAGCAGCATTGAACCCTCCTCATTTTATTTTTTTTTGTTGGGAAAGCAATGCTACGCCAGGTCTAACCGCTCGTCGCTGTGTGCCGTGTCCGTGGAAAAAGAAGAACGCTCGGCCTCCTGCAGCTAATGCTTTCACTCCATAGTCGCCTCAGCAACGTTGAACCCTCATTTTATTTTTTTGTTGCAAAAGCAATGCTACGCCAGGTCTAAAAGCTCGTCGCTGTGTGCCGTGTCTGTGGAAGAAGAAGAACGCTCGGTCTCCTGCAGCTAATGCTTTCGCTCAATAGTCGGTTCAGGAGCGTTGAACGCTCATTTTATTTTTTTTTTGTTGGGAAAGCAATGCTACGCCAGGTCTAACCGCTCGTCGCTGTGTGCCGTGTCCGTGGAAGAAGAACGCTCGGTCTCCTGCAGCTAATGCTTTCGCTCCATAGTCGGTTCAGCAGCAGTGACCCCTCCTAATTTTATGTTTTTTGTTGTGAAAGCATTAATACGCCAGGTCTAACCGCTCGTCGCTGTGTGCCGTGTCCGTGGAACAAGACGAACGCTCGGTCTCCTGCAGCTAATGCTTTCGCTCCATAGTCGGTTCAGCAGCATTGAACCCTCCTCATTTTATTTTTTTTTGTTGTGAAAGCAATAATACGCCAGGTCTAACCGCTCCTCACTGTGTGCCGTGTCCGTGAAAGAAGAAGAACGCTCGGTCTCCTGCAGCTAATGCTTTCGCTCCATAGTCGGTTCAGCAGCATTGAACCCTCCTCATTTTATTTTTTTTTGTTGTGAAAGCAATAATACACCAGGTCTAACCGCTCGTTGCTGTGTGCCGTGTCCGTGGAAGAAGAAGAACGCTCGGTCTCCTGCAGCTAATGCTCTCGCTCCATAGTCGGTTCAGCAGCATTGAACCCTCCTCATTTTATTTTTTTTTGTTGGGAAAGCAAGGCTACGCCAGGTCTAACCGCTCGTCGCTGTGTGCCGTGTCCGTGGAAGAAGAAGAACGCTCGGTCTCCTGCAGCTAATGCTTTCGCTCCATAGTCGGTTCAGGAGCGTTGAACGCTCATTTTATTTTTTTTGTTGGGAAAGCAATGCTACGCCAGGTCTAACCGCTCGTCGCTGTGTGCCGTGTCCGTGGAAGAAGAAGAACGCTCGGTCTCCTGCAGCTAATGCTTTCGCTCCATAGTCGGTTCAGCAGCATTGAACCCTCCTCATTTTATTTTTTTTTGTTGGGAAAGCAATGCTACGCCAGGTCTAACCGCTCGTCGCTGTGTGCCGTGTCCGTGGAAGAAGAAGAACGCTCGGTCTCCTGCAGCTAATGCTTTCGCTCCATAGTCGGTTCAGGAGCGTTGAGCGCTCGTTTTATTTTTTTTTTGTTGGGAAAGCAATGCTACGCCAGGTCTAACCGCTCGTCGCTGTGTGCCGTGTCCGTGGAAGAAGAACGCTCGGTCTCCTGCAGCTAATGCTTTCGCTCCATAGTCGGTTCAGGAGCGTTGAACGCTCATTTTATTCTTTTTTGTTGGGAAAGCAATGCTACGCCAGGTCTAACCGCTCGTCGCTGTGTGCCGTGTCCGTGGAAGAAGAAGAACGCTCGGTCTCCTGAAGCTAATGCTTTCACTCCATAGTCGGTTCAGCAGCATTGAACCCTCCTCATTTTATTTTTTTTTGTTGGGAAAGCAATGCTACGCCAGGTCTAACAGCTCGTCGCTGTGTGCCGTGTCCGTGGAAGAAGAACACTCGGTCTCCTGCAGCTAATGCTTTGGCTCCATAGTCGGTTCAGGAGCGTTGAACGCTCATTTTATTTTTTTTTGTTGGGAAAGCAATGCTACGCCAGGTCTAACCGCTCGTCGCTGTGTGCCGTGTCTGTGGAAGAAGAAGAACGCTCGGTCTCCTGCAGCTAATGCTTTCGCTCCATAATCGGTTTAGCAGCATTGAACCCTCCTCATTTTATTTTTTTTTGTTGGGAAAGCAATGCTACACGAGGTCAAACCGCTCGTCGCTGTGTGCCGTGTCTGTGGAAGAAGAAGAACGCTCGGTCTCCTGCAGCTAATGCTTTCGCTCCATAATCGGTTTAGCAGCATTGAACCCTCCTCATTTTATTTTTTTTTGTTGGGAAAGCAATGCTACACGAGGTCAAACCACTCGTCGCTGTGTGCCGTGTCCGTGGAAGAAGAAGAACGCTCGGTCTCCTGCAGCTAATGCTTTCGCTCCATAGTCGGTTCAGGAGCGTTGAACGCTCATTTTATTTTTTTTTTGTTGGGAAAGCAATGCTACGCCAGGTCTAACCGCTCGTCGCTGTGTGCCGTGTCCGTGGAAGAAGAAGAACGCTCGGTCTCCTGCAGCTAATGCTTTCGCTCCATAGTCGGTTCAGCAGCATTGAACCCTCCTAATTTTATTTATTTGTTGTGAAAGCATTAATACGCCAGGTCTAACCGCTCGTTGCTGTGTGCCGTGTCCGTGGAAGAAGAAGAACGCTCGGTCTCCTGCAGCTAATGCTCTCGCTCCATAGTCGGTTCAGCAGCATTGAACCCTCCTCATTTTATTTTTTTTTTTGTTGGGAAAGCAATGCTACGCCAGGTCTAACCGCTCGTCGCTGTGTGCCGCGTCCGTGGAAGAAGAAGAACGCTCGGTCTCCTGCAGCTAATGCTTTCGCTCCATAGTCGGTTCAGGAGCGTTGAACGCTCATTTTATTTTTTTTTGTTGGGAAAGCAATGCTACGCCAGGTCTAACCGCTCGTCGCTGTGTGCCGTGTCCGTGGAAGAAGAACGCTCGGTCTCCTGCAGCTAATGCTTTCGCTCCATAGTCAGTTCAGCAGCATTGAACCCTCCTCATTTTATTTTTTTTTGTTGGGAAAGCAATGCTACGCCAGGTCTAACCGCTCGTCGCTGTGTGCCGTGTCCGTGGAAGAAGAAGAATGCTCGGTCTCCTGCAGCTAATGCTTTCGCTCCATAGTCGGTTCAGGAGCGTTGAGCGCTCATTTTATTTTTTTTTTGTTGGGAAAGCAGTGCTACGCCAGGTCTAACCGCTCGTCGCTGTGTGCCGTGTCCGTGGAAGAAGAAGAACGCTCGGTCTCCTGCAGCTAATGCTTTCGCTCCATAGTCGGTTCAGGAGCGTTGAACGCTCATTTTATTCTTTTTTGTTGGGAAACCAATGCTACGCCAGGTCTAACCGCTCGTCGCTGTGTGCCGTGTCCGTGGAAGAAGAAGAACGCTCGGTCTCCTGAAGCTAATGCTTTCGCTCCATAGTCGGTTCAGCAGCATTGAACCCTCCTCATTTTATTTTTTTTTTGTTGGGAAAGCAATGCTACGCCAGGTCTAACCGCTCGTCGCTGTGTGCCGTATCCGTGGAAGAAGAAGAACGCTCGGTCTCCTGCAGCTAATGCTTTCGCTCCATAGTCGATTCAGGAGCGTTGAACGCTCATTTAATTTTTTTTTTGTTGGGAAAGCAATGCTACGCCAGGTCTAACCGCTCGTCGCTGTGTGCCGTGTCCGTGGAAGAAGAAGAACGCTCGGTCTCCTGCTAGCTAATGCTTTCGCTCCATAGTCGGTTCAGCAGTGTTGAACCCTCATTTTATTTTTTCTTATTGCGAAAGCAATAATACGCCAGGTCAAACCGCTCGTCGCTGTGTGCCGTGTCCGTGGAAAAACAGAAGAATGCTCGGTCTCCTGCCGCTAATGCTTTCTCTCCATAGTCGGTTCAGCAGCGTTGAACCCTCATCTTTTTTTTTTTTTTTTGCGAAAGCAATGCACCGCCAGGTCTAAAAGCTCGTCGCTGTGTGCCGTGTCCGTGGAAGAAGAAGAACGCTCGGTCTCCTGCAGCTAATGCTTTCGCTCCATAGTCGATTCAGGAGCGTTGAACGCTCATTTAATTTTTTTTTGTTGGGAAAGCAATGCTACGCCAGGTCTAACCGCTCGTCGCTGTGTGCCGTGTCCGTGGAAGAAGAAGAACGCTCGGTCTCCTGCAGCTAATGCTTTCGCTCCATAGTCGGTTCAGCAGCGTTGAACCCTCATTTTATTTTTCCTTATTGCGAAAGCAATAATACGCCAGATCTAACCGCTCGTCGCTGTGTGCCGTGTCCGTGGAAAAACAGAAGAATACTCGGTCTCCTGCAGCTAATGCTTTCTCTCCATAGTCGGTTCAGCAGCATTGAACCCTCCTCATGTTATTTTTTTTTGTTGGGAAAGCAAAGCTACGCCAGGTCTAACCGCTCGTCGCTGTGTGCCGTGTCCGTGGAAAAAGAAGAACGCTCGGCCTCCTGCAGCTAATGCTTTCACTCCATAGTCGCCTCAGCAACGTTGAACCCTCATTTTATTTTTTTGTTGCGAAAGCAATGCTACACCAGTTCTAAAAGCTCGTCGCTGTGTGCCGTGTCTGTGGAAGAAGAAGAACGCTCGGTCTCCTGCAGCTAATGCTTTCGCTCAATAGTCGGTTCAGGAGCGTTGAACGCTCATTTTATTTTTTTTTTGTTGGGAAAGCAATGCTACGCCAGGTCTAACCGCTCGTCGCTGTGTGCCGTGTCCGTGGAAGAAGAACGCTCGGTCTCCTGCAGCTAATGCTTTCGCTCCATAGTCGGTTCAGCAGCATTGACCCCTCCTAATTTTATTTTTTTTGTTGTGAAAGCATTAATACGCCAGGTCTAACCGCTCGTCGCTGTGTGCCGTGTCCGTGGAAGAAGACGAACGCTCGGTCTCCTGCAGCTAATGCTTTCGCTCCATAGTCGGTTCACCAGCATTGAACCCTCCTCATTTTATTTTTTTTTTGTTGTGAAAGCAATAATACGCCAGGTCTAACCGCTCCTCGCTGTGTGCCGTGTCCGTGGAAGAAGAAGAACGCTCGGTCTCCTGCAGCTAATGCTTTCGCTCCATAGTCGGTTCAGCAGCATTGAACCCTCCTCATTTCATTTTTTTTTGTTGTGAAAGCAATAATACACCAGGTCTAACCGCTCGTTGCTGTGTGCCGTGTCCGTGGAAGAAGAACGCTCGGTCTCCTCCAGCTAATGCTCTCGCTCCATAGTCGGTTCAGCAGCATTGAACCCTCCTCATTTTATTTTTTTTTGTTGGGAAAGCAGGGCTACGCCAGGTCTAACCGCTCGTCGCTGTGTGCCGTGTCCGTGGAAGAAGAAGAACGCTCGGTCTCCTGCAGCTAATGCTTTCGCTCCATAGTCGGTTCAGGAGCGTTGAACGCTCATTTTATTCTTTTTTGTTGGGAAAGCAATGCTACGCCAGGTCTAACCGCTCGTCGCTGTGTGCCGTGTCCGTGGAAGAAGAAGAACGCTCGGTCTCCTGAAGCTAATGCTTTCGCTCCATAATCGGTTTAGCAGCATTGAACCCTCCTCATTTTATCTTTTTTTTGTTGGGAAAGCAATGCTACACCAGGTCAAACCGCTCGTCGCTGTGTGCCGTGTCCGTGGAAGAAGAAGAACGCTCGGTCTCCTGCAGCTAATGCTTTCGCTCCATAGTCGGTTCAGGAGCGTTGAACGCTCATTTTATTTTTTTTTGTTGGGAAAGCAATGCTACGCCAGGTCTAACCGCTCGTCGCTGTGTGCCGTGTACGTGGAAGAAGAAGAACGCTCGGTCTCCTGCAGCTAATGCTTTCGCTTCATAGTCGGTTCAGCAGCATTGAACCCTCCTAATTTTATTTTTTTTGTTGTGAAAGCATTAATACGCCAGGTCTAACCGCTCGTTGCTGTGTGCCGTGTCCGTGGAAGAAGAAGAACGCTCGGTCTCCTGCAGCTAATGCTCTCGCTCCATAGTCGGTTCAGCAGCATTGAACCCTCCTCATTTTATTTTTTTTTTGTTGGGAAAGCAACGCTACGCCAGGTCTAACCGCTCGTGGCTGTGTGCCGTGTCCGTGGAAGAAGAACGCTCGGTCTCCTGCAGCTAATGCTTTCGCTCCATAGTCGGTTCAGGAGCGTTGAACGCTCATTTTATTTTTTTTTGTTGGAAAAGCAATGCTACGCCAGGTCTAACCGCTCGTCGCTGTGTGCCGTGTCCGTGGAAGAAGAAGAACGCTCGGTCTCCTGCAGCTAATGCTTTCGCTCCATAGTCGGTTCAGCAGCGTTGAACCCTCATCTTTTTTTTTTTTTTTTGCGAAAGCAATGCACCGCCAGGTCTAAAAGCTCGTCGCTGTGTGCCGTGTCCGTGGAAGAAGAAGAACACTCGGTCTCCTGCAGCTAATGCTTTCGCTCCATAGTCGGTTCAGCAGCGTTGAACCCTCATTTTATTTTTCCTTATTGCGAAAGCAATAATACGCCAGATCTAACCGCTCGTCGCTGTGTGCCGTGTCCGTGGAAGAAGAAGAACGCTCGGTCTCCTACAGCTAATGCTTTCGCTCCATAGTCGATTCAGCAGCGTTGAACCCTCATCTTTTTTTTTTTTTTTTGCGAAAGCAATGCACCGCCAGGTCTAAAAGCTCGTCGCTGTGTGCCGTGTCCGTGGAAGAAGAAGAACACTCGGTCTCCTGCAGCTAATGCTTTCGCTCCATAGTCGGTTCAGCAGCGTTGAACCCTCATTTTATTTTTCCTTATTGCGAAAGCAATAATACGCCAGATCTAACCGCTCGTCGCTGTGTGCCGTGTCCGTGGAAAAACAGAAGAATACTCGGTCTCCTGCAGCTAATGCTTTCTCTCCATAGTCGGTTCAGCAGCATTGAACCCTCCTCATTTTATTTTTTTTTTGTTGGGAAAGCAAAGCTACGCCAGGTCTAACCGCTCGTCGCTGTGTGCCGTGTCCGTGGAAAAAGAAGAACGCTCGGCCTCCTGCAGCTAATGCTTTCACTCCATAGTCGCCTCAGCAACGTTGAACCCTCATTTTATTTTTTTGTTGCGAAAGCAATGCTACACCAGTTCTAAAAGCTCGTCGCTGTGTGCCGTGTCTGTGGAAGAAGAAGAACGCTCGGTCTCCTGCAGCTAATGCTTTCGCTCAATAGTCGGTTCAGGAGCGTTGAACGCTCATTTTATTTTTTTTTTGTTGGGAAAGCAATGCTACGCCAGGTCTAACCGCTCGTCGCTGTGTGCCGTGTCCGTGGAAGAAGAACGCTCGGTCTCCTGCAGCTAATGCTTTCGCTCCATAGTCGGTTCAGCAGCATTGACCCCTCCTAATTTTATTTTTTTTGTTGTGAAAGCATTAATACGCCAGGTCTAACCGCTCGTCGCTGTGTGCCGTGTCCGTGGAAGAAGACGAACGCTCGGTCTCCTGCAGCTAATGCTTTCGCTCCATAGTCGGTTCAGCAGCATTGAACCCTCCTCATTTTATTTTTTTTTTTGTTGTGAAAGCAATACTACGCCAGGTCTAACCGCTCCTCGCTGTGTGCCGTGTCCGTGGAAGAAGAAGAACGCTCGGTCTCCTGCAGCTAATGCTTTCGCTCCATAGTCGGTTCAGCAGCATTGAACCCTCCTCATTTTATTTTTTTTTGTTGTGAAAGCAATAATACACCAGGTCTAACCGCTCGTTGCTGTGTGCCGTGTCCGTGGAAGAAGAACGCTCGGTCTCCTGCAGCTAATGCTCTCGCTCCATAGTCGGTTCAGCAGCATTGAACCCTCCTCATTTTATTTTTTTTTTGTTGGGAAACAAGGCTACGCCAGGTCTAACCGCTCGTCGCTGTGTGCCGTGTCCGTGGAAGAAAAAGAACGCTCGGTCTCCTGCAGCTAATGCTTTCGCTCCATAGTCGGTTCAGGAGCGTTGAACGCTCATTTTATTTTTTTTGTTGGGAAAGCAATGCTACGCCAGGTCTAACCGCTCGTCGCTGTGTGCCGTGTCCGTGGAAGAAGAAGAACGCTCGGTCTCCTGCAGCTAATGCTTTCGCTCCATAGTCGGTTCAGCAGCATTGAACCCTCCTCATTTTATTTTTTTTTTGTTGGGAAAGCAATGCTACGCCAGGTCTAACCGCTCGTCGCTGTGTGCCGTGTCCGTGGAAGAAGAAGAACGCTCGGTCTCCTGCAGCTAATGCTTTCGCTCCATAGGCGGTTCAGGAGCGTTGAGCGCTCATTTTATATTTTTGTTGGGAAAGCAATGCTACGCCAGGTCTAACCGCTCGTCGCTGTGTGCCGTGTCCGTGGAAGAAGTAGAACGCTCGGTCTCCTGCAGCTAATGCTTTCGCTCCATAGTCGGTTCAGCAGCGTTGAACCCTCATTTTATTTTTCCTTATTGCGAAAGCAATAATACGCCAGATCTAACCGCTCGTCGCTGTGTGCCGTGTCCGTGGAAAAACAGAAGAATACTCGGTCTCCTGCAGCTAATGCTTTCTCTCCATAGTCGGTTCAGCAGCATTGAACCCTCCTCATTTTATTTTTTTTTTGTTGGGAAAGCAGAGCTACGCCAGGTCTAACCGCTCGGCGCTGTGTGCCGTGTCCGTGGAAAAAGAAGAACGCTCGGCCTCCTGCAGCTAATGCTTTCACTCCATAGTCGCCTCAGCAACGTTGAACCCTCATTTTATTTTTTTGTTGCGAAAGCAATGCTACACCAGTTCTAAAAGCTCGTCGCTGTGTGCCGTGTCTGTGGAAGAAGAAGAACGCTCGGTCTCCTGCAGCTAATGCTTTCGCTCAATAGTCGGTTCAGGAGCGTTGAACGCTCATTTTATTTTTTTTTTGTTGGGAAAGCAATGCTACGCCAGGTCTAACCGCTCGTCGCTGTGTGCCGTGTCCGTGGAAGAAGAACGCTCGGTCTCCTGCAGCTAATGCTTTCGCTCCATAGTCGGTTCAGCAGCATTGACCCCTCCTAATTTTATTTTTTTTGTTGTGAAAGCATTAATACGCCAGGTCTAACCGCTCGTCGCTGTGTGCCGTGTCCGTGGAAGAAGACGAACGCTCGGTCTCCTGCAGCTAATGCTTTCGCTCCATAGTCGGTTCAGCAGCATTGAACCCTCCTCATTTTATTTTTTTTTTTGTTGTGAAAGCAATAATACGCCAGGTCTAACCGCTCCTCGCTGTGTGCCGTGTCCGTGGAAGAAGAAGAACGCTCGGTCTCCTGCAGATAATGCTTTCGCTCCATAGTCGGTTCAGCAGCATTGAACCCTCCTCATTTTATTTTTTTTTGTTGTGAAAGCAATAATACACCAGGTCTAACCGCTCGTTGCTGTGTGCCGTGTCCGTGGAAGAAGAACGCTCGGTCTCCTGCAGCTAATGCTCTCGCTCCATAGTCGGTTCAGCAGCATTGAACCCTCCTCATTTTATTTTTTTTTGTTGGGAAAGCAAGGCTACGCCAGGTCTAACCGCTCGTCGCTGTGTGCCGTGTCCGTGGAAGAAAAAGAACGCTCGGTCTCCTGCAGCTAATGCTTTCGCTCCATAGTCGGTTCAGGAGCGTTGAACGCTCATTTAATTTTTTTTGTTGGGAAAGCAATGCTACGCCAGGTCTAACCGCTCGTCGCTGTGTGCCGTGTCCGTGGAAGAAGAAGAACGCTCGGTCTCCTGCAGCTAATGCTTTCGCTCCATAGTCGGTTCAGCAGCATTGAACCCTCCTCATTTTATTTTTTTTTTGTTGGGAAAGCAATGCTACGCCAGGTCTAACCGCTCGTCGCTGTGTGCCGTGTCCGTGGAAGAAGAAGAACGCTCGGTCTCCTGCAGCTAATGCTTTCGCTCCATAGGCGGTTCAGGAGCGTTGAGCGCTCATTTTATATTTTTGTTGGGAAAGCAATGCTACGCCAGGTCTAACCGCTCGTCGCTGTGTGCCGTGTCCGTGGAAGAAGTAGAACGCTCGGTCTCCTGCAGCTAATGCTTTCGCTCCATAGTCGGTTCAGGAGCGTTGAACGCTCATTTTATTCTTTTTTGTTGGGAAAGCAATGCTACGCCAGGTCTAACCGCTCGTCGCTGTGTGCCGTGTCCGTGGAAGAAGAAGAACGCTCGGTCTTCTGAAGCTAATGCTTTCGCTCCATAGTCGGTTCAGCAGCATTGAACCCTCCTCATTTTATTTTTTTTTGTTGGGAAAGCAATGCTACGCCAGGTCTAACAGCTCGTCGCTGTGTGCCGTGTCCGTGGAAGAAGAACACTCGGTCTCCTGCAGCTAATGCTTTCGCTCCATAGTCGGTTCAGGAGCGTTGAACGCTCATTTTATTTTATTTTTGTTGGGAAAGCAATGCTACGCCAGGTCTAACCGCTCGTCGCTGTGTGCCGTGTCCGTGGAAGAAGAAGAACGCTCGGTCTCCTGCAGCTAATGCTTTCGCTCCATAATCGGTTTAGCAGCATTGAACCCTCCTCATTTTATTTTTTTTTTTTGTTGGGAAAGCAATGCTACACCAGGTCAAACCGCTCGTCGCTGTGTGCCGTGTCCGTGGAAGAAGAAGAACGCTCGGTCTCCTGCAGCTAATGCTTTCGCTCCATAGTCGGTTCAGGAGCGTTGAACGCTCATTTTATTTTTTTTTGTTGGGAAAGCAATGCTACGCCAGGTCTAACCGCTCGTCGCTGTGTGCCGTGTACGTGGAAGAAGAAGAACGCTCGGTCTCCTGCAGCTAATGCTTTCGCTTCATAGTCGGTTCAGCAGCATTGAACCCTCCTAATTTTATTTTTTTTGTTGTGAAAGCATTAATACGCCAGGTCTAACCGCTCGTTGCTGTGTGCCGTGTCCGTGGAAGAAGAAGAACGCTCGGTCTCCTGCAGCTAATGCTCTCGCTCCATAGTCGGTTCAGCAGCATTGAACCCTCCTCATTTTATTTTTTTTTTTTTTGTTGGGAAAGCAATGCTACGCCAGGTCTAACCGCTCGTCGCTGTGTGCCGTGTCCGTGGAAGAAGAACGCTCGGTCTCCTGCAGCTAATGCTTTCGCTCCATAGTCGGTTCAGGAGCGTTGAACGCTCATTTTATTTTTTTTTTTGTTGGAAAAGCAATGCTACGCCAGGTCTAACTTCTCGTCGCTGTGTGCCGTGTCCGTGGAAGAAGAAGAACGCTCGGTCTCCTGCAGCTAATGCTTTCGCTCCATAGTCGGTTCAGGAGCGTTGAGCGCTCATTTTATTTTTTTTGTTGGGAAACCAATGCTACTCCAGGTCTAACCGCTCGTCGCTGTGTGCCGTGTCCGTGGAAGAAGAAGAATGCTCGGTCTCCTGCAGCTAATGCTTTCGCTCCATAGTCGGTTCAGGAGCGTTGAACGCTCATTTTATTCTTTTTTGTTGGGAAAGCAATGCTACGCCAGGTCTAACCGCTCGTCGCTGTGTGCCGTGTCCGTGGAAGAAGAACGCTCGGTCTCCTGCAGCTAATGCTTTCGCTCCATAGTCGGTTCAGGAGCGTTGAACACTCATTTTATTTTTTTTGTTGGGAAAGCAATGCTACGCCAGGTCTAACCGCTCGTCGCTGTGTGCCGTGTCCGTGGAAGAAGAAGAACGCTCGGTCTCCTGCAGCTAATGCTTTCGCTCCATAATCGGTTTAGCAGCATTGAACCCTCCTCATTTTATTTTTTTTTTGTTGGGAAAGCAATGCTACACCAGGTCAAACCGCTCGTCGCTGTGTGCCGTGTCCGTGGAAGAAGAAGAACGCTCGGTCTCCTGCAGCTAATGCTTTCGCTCCATAGTCGGTTCAGGAGCGTTGAACGCTCATTTTATTCTTTTTTGTTGGGAAACCAATGCTACGCCAGGTCTAACCGCTCGTCGCTGTGTGCCGTGTCCGTGGAAGAAGAAGAACGCTCGGTCTCCTGAAGCTAATGCTTTCGCTCCATAGTCGGTTCAGCAGCATTGAACCCTCCTCATTTTATTTTTTTTTGTTGGGAAAGCAATGCTACGCCAGGTCTAACCGCTCGTCGCTGTGTGCCGTATCCGTGGAAGAAGAAGAACGCTCGGTCTCCTGCAGCTAATGCTTTCGCTCCATAGTCGGTTCAGGAGCGTTGAACACTCATTTTATTTTTTTTTGTTGGGAAAGCAATGCTACGCCAGGTCTAACCGCTCGTCGCTGTGTGCCGTGTCCGTGGAAGAAGAAGAACGCTCGGTCTCCTGCAGCTAATGCTTTCGCTCCATAATCGGTTTAGCAGCATTGAACCCTCCTCATTTTATTTTTTTTTTGTTGGGAAAGCAATGCTACACCAGGTCAAACCGCTCGTCGCTGTGTGCCGTGTCCGTGGAAGAAGAACGCTCGGTCTCCTGCAGCTAATGCTTTCGCTCCATAGTCGGTTCAGGAGCGTTGAGCGCTCATTTTATTTTTTTTTTGTTGGGAAAGCAATGCTACGCCAGGTCTAACCGCTCGTCGCTGTGTGCCGTGTCCGTGGAAGAAGAAGAACGCTCGGTCTCCTGCAGCTAATGCTTTCGCTCCATAGTCGGTTCAGGAGCGTTGAACGCTCATATTATTCTTTTTTGTTGGGAAACCAATGCTACGCCAGGTCTAACCGCTCGTCGCTGTGTGCCGTGTCCGTGGAAGAAGAAGAACGCTCGGTCTCCTGAAGCTAATGCTTTCGCTCCATAGTTGGTTCAGCAGCATTGAACCCTCCTCATTTTATTTTTTTTTGTTGGGAAAGCAATGCTACGCCAGGTCTAACCGCTCGTCGCTGTGTGCCGTATCCGTGGAAGAAGAAGAACGCTCGGTCTCCTGCAGCTAATGCTTTCGCTCCATAGTCGGTTCAGGAGCGTTGAACGCTCATTTTATTTTTTTTTGTTGGGAAAGCAATGCTACGCCAGGTCTAACCGCTCGTCGCTGTGTGCCGTGTCCGTGGAAGAAGAACGCTCGGTCTCCTGCAGCTAATGCTTTCGCTCCATAATCGGTTTAGCAGCATTGAACCCTCCTCATTTTATTTTTTTTTTGTTGGGAAAGCAATGCTACGCCAGGTCTAACCGCTCGTCGCTGTGTGCCGTGTCCGTGGAAGAAGAAGAACGCTCGGTCTCCTGCAGCTAATGCTTTCGCTCCATAGGCGGTTCAGGAGAGTTGAGCGCTCATTTTATATTTTTGTTGGGAAAGCAATGCTACGCCAGGTCTAACCGCTCGTCGCTGTGTGCCGTGTCCGTGGAAGAAGAAGAACGCTCGGTCTCCTGCAGCTAATGCTTTCGCTCCATAGTCGGTTCAGCAGCATTGAACCCTCCTCATTTTATTTTTTTTTTTTGTTGGGAAAGCAATGCTACGCCAGGTCTAACCGCTCGTCGCTGTGTGCCGTGTCCGTGGAAGAAGAAGAACGCTCGGTCTCCTGCAGCTAATGCTTTCGCTCCATAGGCGGTTCAGGAGCGTTGAGCGCTCATTTTATATTTTTGTTGGGAAAGCAATGCTACGCCAGGTCTAACCGCTCGTCGCTGTGTGCCGTGTCCGTGGAAGAAGTAGAACGCTCGGTCTCCTGCAGCTAATGCTTTCGCTCCATAGTCGGTTCAGGAGCGTTGAACGCTCATTTTATTCTTTTTTGTTGGGAAAGCAATGCTACGCCAGGTCTAACCGCTCGTCGCTGTGTGCCGTGTCCGTGGAAGAAGAACGCTCGGTCTCCTGAAGCTAATGCTTTCGCTCCATAGTCGGTTCAGCAGCATTGAACCCTCCTCATTTTATTTTTTTTTTGTTGGGAAAGCAATGCTACGCCAGGTCTAACAGCTCGTCGCTGTGTGCCGTGTCCGTGGAAGAAGAAGAACACTCGGTCTCCTGCAGCTAATGCTTTCGCTCCATAGTCGGTTCAGGAGCGTTGAACGCTCATTTTATTTTATTTTTGTTGGGAAAGCAATGCTACGCCAGGTCTAACCGCTCGTCGCTGTGTGCCGTGTCCGTGGAAGAAGAAGAACGCTCGGTCTCCTGCAGCTAATGCTTTCGCTCCATAATCGGTTTAGCAGCATTGAACCCTCCTCATTTTATTTTTTTTTGTTGGGAAAGCAATGCTACACCCGGTCAAACCGCTCGTCGCTGTGTGCCGTGTCCGTGGAAGAAGAAGAACGCTCGGTCTCCTGCAGCTAATGCTTTCGCTCCATAGTCGGTTCAGGAGCGTTGAACGCTCATTTTATTTTTTTTGTTGGGAAAGCAATGCTACGCCAGGTCTAACCGCTCGTCGCTGTGTGCCGTGTACGTGGAAGAAGAAGAACGCTCGGTCTCCTGCAGCTAATGCTTTCGCTTCATAGTCGGTTCAGCAGCATTGAACCCTCCTAATTTTATTTTTTTTGTTGTGAAAGCATTAATACGCCAGGTCTAACCGCTCGTTGCTGTGTGCCGTGTCCGTGGAAGAAGAAGAACGCTCGGTCTCCTGCAGCTAATGCTCTCGCTCCATAGTCGGTTCAGCAGCATTGAACCCTCCTCATTTTATTTTTTTTTTTGTTGGGAAAGCAATGCTACGCCAGGTCTAACCGCTCGTCGCTGTGTGCCGTGTCCGTGGAAGAAGAACGCTCGGTCTCCTGCAGCTAATGCTTTCGCTCCATAGTCGGTTCAGGAGCGTTGAACGCTCATTTTATTTTTTTTTTTGTTGGAAAAGCAATGCTACGCCAGGTCTAACCGCTCGTCGCTGTGTGCCGTGTCCGTGGAAGAAGAAGAACGCTCGGTCTCCTGCAGCTAATGCTTTCGCTCCATAGTCAGTTCAGCAGCATTGAACCCTCCTCATTTTATTTTTTTTTGTTGGGAAAGC
The DNA here is from genome assembly GCF_055883805.1 of Amblyomma maculatum. Classification (NCBI taxonomy): domain Eukaryota; kingdom Metazoa; phylum Arthropoda; class Arachnida; order Ixodida; family Ixodidae; genus Amblyomma; species Amblyomma maculatum. The sequence continues at coordinate 18,081,575 of NW_028146738.1, forward strand.
AATGCTACGCCAGGTCTAACCGCTCGTCGCTGTGTGCCGTGTCCGTGGAAGAAGAAGAACGCTCGGTCTCCTGCAGCTAATGCTTTCGCTCCATAGTCGGTTCAGGAGCGTTGAGCGCTCATTTTATTTTTTTTTGTTGGGAAACCAATGCTACGCCAGGTCTAACCGCTCGTCGCTGTGTGCCGTGTCCGTGGAAGAAGAAGAACGCTCGGTCTCCTGCAGCTAATGCTTTCGCTCCATATTCGGTTCAGGAGCGTTGAACGCTCATTTTATTCTTTTTTGTTGGGAAAGCAATGCTACGCCAGGTCTAACCGCTCGTCGCTGTGTGCCGTGTCCGTGGAAGAAGAAGAACGCTCGGTCTCCTGCAGCTAATGCTTTCGCTCCATAGTCGGTTCAGGAGCGTTGAACACTCATTTTATTTTTTTTGTTGGGAAAGCAATGCTACGCCAGGTCTAACCGCTCGTCGCTGTGTGCCGTGTCCGTGGAAGAAGAAGAACGCTCGGTCTCCTGCAGCTAATGCTTTCGCTCCATAATCGGTTTAGCAGCATTGAACCCTCCTCATTTTATTTTTTTTTTGTTGGGAAAGCAATGCTACACCAGGTCAAACCGCTCGTCGCTGTGTGCCGTGTCCGTGGAAGAAGAAGAACGCTCGGTCTCCTGCAGCTAATGCTTTCGCTCCATAGTCGGTTCAGGAGCGTTGAACGCTCATTTTATTCTTTTTTGTTGGGAAACCAATGCTACGCCAGGTCTAACCGCTCGTCGCTGTGTGCCGTGTCCGTGGAAGAAGAAGAACGCTCGGTCTCCTGAAGCTAATGCTTTCGCTCCATAGTCGGTTCAGCAGCATTGAACCCTCCTCATTTTATTTTTTTTTTTGTTGGGAAAGCAATGCTACGCCAGGTCTAACCGCTCGTCGCTGTGTGCCGTATCCGTGGAAGAAGAAGAACGCTCGGTCTCCTGCAGCTAATGCTTTCGCTCCATAGTCGGTTCAGGAGCGTTGAACGCTCATTTTATTTTTTTTTGTTGGGAAAGCAATGCTACGCCAGGTCTAACCGCTCGTCGCTGTGTGCCGTGTCCGTGGAAGAAGAAGAACGCTCGGTCTCCTGCAGCTAATGCTTTCGCTCCATAATCGGTTTAGCAGCATTGAACCCTCCTCATTTTATTTTTTTTTGTTGGGAAAGCAATGCTACACCAGGTCAAACCGCTCGTCGCTGTGTGCCGTGTCCGTGGAAGAAGAACGCTCGGTCTCCTGCAGCTAATGCTTTCGCTCCATAGTCGGTTCAGGAGCGTTGAACGCTCATATTATTCTTTTTTGTTGGGAAACCAATGCTACGCCAGGTCTAACCGCTCGTCGCTGTGTGCCGTGTCCGTGGAAGAAGAAGAACGCTCGGTCTCCTGAAGCTAATGCTTTCGCTCCATAGTTGGTTCAGCAGCATTGAACCCTCCTCATTTTATTTTTTTTTGTTGGGAAAGCAATGCTACGCCAGGTCTAACCGCTCGTCGCTGTGTGCCGTATCCGTGGAAGAAGAAGAACGCTCGGTCTCCTGCAGCTAATGCTTTCGCTCCATAGTCGGTTCAGGAGCGTTGAACGCTCATTTTATTTTTTTTTTGTTGGGAAAGCAATGCTACGCCAGGTCTAACCGCTCGTCGCTGTGTGCCGTGTCCGTGGAAGAAGAACGCTCGGTCTCCTGCAGCTAATGCTTTCGCTCCATAATCGGTTTAGCAGCATTGAACCCTCCTCATTTTATTTTTTTTTGTTGGGAAAGCAATGCTACACCAGGTCAAACCGCTCGTCGCTGTGTGCCGTGTCCGTGGAAGAAGAACGCTCGGTCTCCTGCAGCTAATGCTTTCGCTCCATAGTCGGTTCAGGAGCGTTGAACGCTCATTTTATTTTTTTTTGTTGGGAAAGCAATGCTACGCCAGGTCTAACCGCTCGTCGCTGTGTGCCGTGGAAGAAGAAGAACGCTCGGTCTCCTGCAGCTAATGCTTTCGCTCCATAGTCGGTTCAGGAGCATTGAACGCTCATTTTATTTTTTTTTGTTGGGAAAGCAATGCTACGCCAGGTCTAACCGCTAGTCGCTGTGTGCCGTGTCCGTGGAAGAAGAAGAACGCTCGGTCTCCTGCAGCTAATGCTTTCGCTCCATAGTCGGTTCAGCAGCATTGAACCCTCCTCATTTTATTTTTATTTTGTTGGGAAAGCAATGCTACGCCAGGTCTAACCGCTCGTCGCTGTGTGCCGTGTCCGTGGAAGAAGAAGAACGCTCGGTCTCCTGCAGCTAATGCTTTCGCTCCATAGTCGGTTCAGGAGCGTTGAACGCTCATTTTATTCTTTTTTGTTGGGAAAGCAATGCTACACCAGGTCAAACCGCTCGTCGCTGTGTGCCGTGTCCGTGGAAGAAGAACGCTCGGTCTCCTGCAGCTAATGCTTTCGCTCCATAGTCGGTTCAGGAGCGTTGAGCGCTCATTTTATTTTTTTTGTTGGGAAAGCAATGCTACGCCAGGTCTAACCGCTCGTCGCTGTGTGCCGTGTCCGTGGAAGAAGAAGAACGCTCGGTCTCCTGCAGCTAATGCTTTCGCTCCATAGTCGGTTCAGCAGCATTGAACCCTCCTCATTTTATTTTTATTTTGTTGGGAAAGCAATGCTACGCCAGGTCTAACCGCTCGTCGCTGTGTGCCGTGTCCGTGGAAGAAGAAGAACGCTCGGTCTCCTGCAGCTAATGCTTTCGCTCCATAATCGGTTTAGCAGCATTGAACCCTCCTCATTTTATTTTTTTTTTGTTGGGAAAGCAATGCTACACCAGGTCAAACCGCTCGTCGCTGTGTGCTGTTTGTGGAACAAGAACGCTCGGTCTCCTGCAGCTAATGCTTTCGCTCCATAGTCGGTTCAGGAGCGTTGAGCGCTCATTTTATTTTTTTTTGTTGGGAAAGCAATGCTACGCCAGGTCTAACCGCTCGTCGCTGTGTGCCGTGTCCGTGGAAGAAGAACAACGCTCGGTCTCCTGCAGCTAATGCTTTCGCTCCATAGTCGGTTCAGGAGCGTTGAACGCTCATATTATTCTTTTTTGTTGGGAAACCAATGCTACGCCAGGTCTAACCGCTCGTCGCTGTGTGCCGTGTCCGTGGAAGAAGAAGAACGCTCGGTCTCTTGAAGCTAATGCTTTCGCTCCATAGTTGGTTCAGCAGCATTGAACCCTCCTCATTTTATTTTTTTTTGTTGGGAAAGCAATGCTACGCCAGGTCTAACCGCTCGTCGCTGTGTGCCGTATCCGTGGAAGAAGCAGAACGCTCGGTCTCCTGCAGCTAATGCTTTCGCTCCATAGTCGGTTCAGGAGCGTTGAACGCTCATTTTATTTTTTTTGTTGGGAAAGCAATGCTACGCCAGGTCTAACCGCTCGTCGCTGTGTGCCGTGTCCGTGGAAGAAGAACGCTCGGTCTCCTGCAGCTAATGCTTTCGCTCCATAATCGGTTTAGCAGCATTGAACCCTCCTCATTTTATTTTTTTTTGTTGGGAAAGCAATGCTACACCAGGTCAAACCGCTCGTCGCTGTGTGCCGTGTCCGTGGAAGAAGAACGCTCGGTCTCCTGCAGCTAATGCTTTCGCTCCATAGTCGGTTCAGGAGCGTTGAACGCTCATTTTATTTTTTTTTGTTGGGAAAGCAATGCTACGCCAGGTCTAACCGCTCGTCGCTGTGTGCCGTGTCCGTGGAAGAAGAAGAACGCTCGGTCTCCTGCAGCTAATGCTTTCGCTCCATAGTCGGTTCAGGAGCATTGAACGCTCATTTTATTTTTTTTTTTGTTTGGAAAGCAATGCTACGCCAGGTCTAACCGCTCGTCGCTGTGTGCCGTGTCCGTGGAAGAAGAAGAACGCTCGGTCTCCTGCAGCTAATGCTTTCGCTCCATAGTCGGTTCAGCAGCATTGAACCCTCCTCATTTTATTTTTATTTTGTTGGGAAAGCAATGCTACGCCAGGTCTAACCGCTCGTCGCTGTGTGCCGTGTCCGTGGAAGAAGAAGAACGCTCGGTCTCCTGCAGCTAATGCTTTCGCTCCATAGTCGGTTCAGGAGCGTTGAACGCTCATTTTATTCTTTTTTGTTGGGAAAGCAATGCTACACCAGGTCAAACCGCTCGTCGCTGTGTGCCGTGTCCGTGGAAGAAGAACGCTCGGTCTCCTGCAGCTAATGCTTTCGCTCCATAGTCGGTTCAGGAGCGTTGAGCGCTAATTTTATTTTTTTTTGTTGGGAAAGCAATGCTACGCCAGGTCTAACCGCTCGTCGCTGTGTGCCGTGTCCGTGGAAGAAGAAGAACGCTCGGTCTCCTGCAGCTAATGCTTTCGCTCCATAGTCGGTTCAGGAGCGTTGAACGCTCATATTATTCTTTTTTGTTGGGAAACCAATGCTACGCCAGGTCTAACCGCTCGTCGCTGTGTGCCGTGTCCGTGGAAGAAGAACGCTCGGTCTCCTGAAGCTAATGCTTTCGCTCCATAGTTGGTTCAGCAGCATTGAACCCTCCTCATTTTATTTTTTTTTGTTGGGAAAGCAATGCTACGCCAGGTCTAACCGCTCGTCGCTGTGTGCCGTATCCGTGGAAGAAGAAGAACGCTCGGTCTCCTGCAGCTAATGCTTTCGCTCCATAGTCGGTTCAGGAGCGTTGAGCGCTCATTTTATTTTTTTTTTGTTGGGAAAGCAATGCTACGCCAGGTCTAACCGCTCGTCGCTGTGTGCCGTGTCCGTGGAAGAAGAAGAACGCTCGGTCTCCTGCAGCTAATGCTTTCGCTCCATAGTCGGTTCAGGAGCGTTGAACGCTCATATTATTCTTTTTTGTTGGGAAACCAATGCTACGCCAGGTCTAACCGCTCGTCGCTGTGTGCCGTGTCCGTGGAAGAAGAAGAACGCTCGGTCTCCTGAAGCTAATGCTTTCGCTCCATAGTTGGTTCAGCAGCATTGAACCCTCCTCATTTTATTTTTTTTTGTTGGGAAAGCAATGCTACGCCAGGTCTAACCGCTCGTCGCTGTGTGCCGTATCCGTGGAAGAAGAAGAACGCTCGGTCTCCTGCAGCTAATGCTTTCGCTCCATAGTCGGTTCAGGAGCGTTGAACGCTCATTTTATTTTTTTTTGTTGGGAAAGCAATGCTACGCCAGGTCTAACCGCTCGTTGCTGTGTGCCGTGTCCGTGGAAGAAGAACGCTCGGTCTCCTGCAGCTAATGCTTTCGCTCCATAATCGGTTTAGCAGCATTGAACCCTCCTCATTTTATTTTTTTTTTGTTGGGAAAGCAATGCTACGCCAGGTCTAACCGCTCGTCGCTGTGTGCCGTGTCCGTGGAAGAAGAAGAACGCTCGGTCTCCTGCAGCTAATGCTTTCGCTCCATGGTCGGTTCAGCAGCATTGAACCCTCCTCATTTTATTTTTTTTTTTGTTGGGAAAGCAATGCTACGCCAGGTCTAACCGCTCGTCGCTGTGTGCCTTGTCCGTGGAAGAAGAAGAACGCTCGGTCTCCTGCAGCTAATGCTTTCGCTCCATAGGCGGTTCAGGAGCGTTGAGCGCTCATTTTATATTTTTGTTGGGAAAGCAATGCTACGCCAGGTATAACCGCTCGTCGCTGTGTGCCGTGTCCGTGGAAGAAGTAGAACGCTCGGTCTCCTGCAGCTAATGCTTTCGCTCCATAGTCGGTTCAGGAGCGTTGAACGCTCATTTTATTCTTTTTTGTTGGGAAAGCAATGCTACGCCAGGTCTAACCGCTCGTCGCTGTGCGCCGTGTCCGTGGAAGAAGAAGAACGCTCGGTCTCCTGAAGCTAATGCTTTCGCTCCATAGTCGGTTCAGCAGCATTGAACCCTCCTCATTTTATTTTTTTTTGTTGGGAAAGCAATGCTACGCCAGGTCTAACAGCTCGTCGCTGTGTGCCGTGTCCGTGGAAGAAGAAGAACACTCGGTCTCCTGCAGCTAATGCTTTCGCTCCATAGTCGGTTCAGGAGCGTTGAACGCTCATTTTATTTTATTTTTGTTGGGAAAGCAATGCTACGCCAGGTCTAACCGCTCGTCGCTGTGTGCCGTGTCCGTGGAAGAAGAAGAACGCTCGGTCTCCTGCAGCTAATGCTTTCGCTCCATAATCGGTTTAGCAGCATTGAACCCTCCTCATTTTATTTTTTTTTTTGTTGGGAAAGCAATGCTACACCAGGTCAAACCGCTCGTCGCTGTGTGCCGTGTCCGTGGAAGAAGAAGAACGCTCGGTCTCCTGCAGCTAATGCTTTCGCTCCATAGTCGGTTCAGGAGCGTTGAACGCTCATTTTATTTTTTTTTGTTGGGAAAGCATTAATACGCCAGGTCTAACCGCTCGTCGCTGTGTGCCGTGTACGTGGAAGAAGAAGAACGCTCGGTCTCCTGCAGCTAATGCTTTCGCTTCATAGTCGGTTCAGCAGCATTGAACCCTCCTAATTTTATTTTTTTTGTTGTGAAAGCATTATTACGCCAGGTCTAACCGATCGTTGCTGTGTGCCGTGTCCGTGGAAGAAGAACGCTCGGTCTCCTGCAGCTAATGCTCTCGCTCCATAGTCCGTTCAGCAGCATTGAACCCTCCTCATTTTATTTTTTTTTTGTTGGGAAAGCAATGCTACGCCAGGTCTAACCGCTCGTCGCTGTGTGCCGTGTCCGTGGAAGAAGAAGAACGCTCGGTCTCCTGCAGCTAATGCTTTCGCTCCATAGTCGGTTCAGGAGCGTTGAGCACTCATTTTATTTTTTTGTGTTGGGAAACCAATGCTACGCCAGGTCTAACCGCTCGTCGCTGTGTGCCGTGTTCGTGGAAGAAGAAGAACGCTCGGTCTCCTGCAGCTAATGCTTTCGCTCCATAGTCGGTTCAGGAGCGTTGAACGCTCATTTTATTCTTTTTTGTTGGGAAAGCAATGCTACGCCAGGTCTAACCGCTCGTCGCTGTGTGCCGTGTCCGTGGAAGAAGAAGAACGCTCGGTCTCCAGCAGCTAATGCTTTCGCTCCATAGTCGGTTCAGGAGCGTTGAACACTCATTTTATTTTTTTGTTGGGAAAGCAATGCTACGCCAGGTCTAACCGCTCGTCGCTGTGTGCCGTGTCCGTGGAAGAAGAAGAACGCTCGGTCTCCTGCAGCTAATGCTTTCGCTCCATAATCGGTTTAGCAGCATTGAACCCTCCTCATTTTATTTTTTTTTTGTTGGGAAAGCAATGCTACACCAGGTCAAACCGCTCGTCGCTGTGTGCCGTGTCCGTGGAAGAAGAAGAACGCTCGGTCTCCTGCAGTTAATGCTTTCGCTCCATAGTCGGTTCAGGAGAGTTGAACGCTCATTTTATTCTTTTTTGTTGGGAAACCAATGCTACGCCAGGTCTAACCGCTCGTCGCTGTGTGCCGTGTCCGTGGAAGAAGAAGAACTCTCGGTCTCCTGAAGCTAATGCTTTCGCTCCATAGTCGGTTCAGCAGCATTGAACCCTCCTCATTTTATTTTTTTTTTGTTGGGAAAGCAATGCTACGCCAGGTCTAACCGCTCGTCGCTGTGTGCCGTATCCGTGGAAGAAGAAGAACGCTCGGTCTCCTGCAGCTAATGCTTTCGCTCCATAGTCGGTTCAGGAGCGTTGAACGCTCATTTTATTTTTTTTTTGTTGGGAAAGCAATGCTACGCCAGGTCTAACCGCTCGTCGCTGTGTGCCGTGTCCGTGGAAGAAGAAGAACGCTCGGTCTCCTGCAGCTAATGCTTTCGCTCCATAATCGGTTTAGCAGCATTGAACCCTCCTCATTTTATTTTTTTTTTGTTGGGAAAGCAATGCTACACCAGGTCAAACCGCTCGTCGCTGTGTGCCGTGTCCGTGGAAGAAGAACGCTCGGTCTCCTGCAGCTAATGCTTTCGCTCCATAGTCGGTTCAGGAGCGTTGAGCGCTCATTTTATTTTTTTTTGTTGGGAAAGCAATGCTACGCCAGGTCTAACTGCTCGTCGCTGTGTGCCGTGTCCGTGGAAGAAGAAGAACGCTCGGTCTCCTGCAGCTAATGCTTTCGCTCCATAGTCGGTTCAGGAGCGTTGAACGCTCATTTTATTTTTTTTGTTGGGAAAGCAATGCTACGCCAGGTCTAACCGCTCGTCGCTGTGTGCCGTATCCGTGGAAGAAGAAGAACGCTCGGTCTCCTGCAGCTAATGCTTTCGCTCCATAGTCGGTTCAGGAGCGTTGAACGCTCATTTTATTTTTTTTTGTTGGGAAAGCAATGCTACGCCAGGTCTAACCGCTCGTCGCTGTGTGCCGTGTCCGTGGAAGAAGAACGCTCGGTCTCCTGCAGCTAATGCTTTCGCTCCATAATCGGTTTAGCAGCATTGAACCCTCCTCATTTTATTTTTTTTTGTTGGGAAAGCAATGCTACACCAGGTCAAACCGCTCGTCGCTGTGTGCCGTGTCCGTGGAAGAAGAACGCTCGGTCTCCTGCAGCTAATGCTTTCGCTCCATAGTCGGTTCAGGAGCGTTGAACGCTCATTTTATTTTTTTTGTTGGGAAAGCAATGCTACGCCAGGTCTAACCGCTCGTCGCTGTGTGCCGTGTCCGTGGAAGAAGAAGAACGCTCGGTCTCCTGCAGCTAATGCTTTCGCTCCATAGTCGGTTCAGGAGCATTGAACGCTCATTTTATTTTTTTTTTTGTTGGGAAAGCAATGCTACGCCAGGTCTAACCGCTCGTCGCTGTGTGCCGTGTCCGTGGAAGAAGAAGAACGCTCGGTCTCCTGCAGCTAATGCTTTCGCTCCATAGTCGGTTCAGCAGCATTGAACCCTCCTCATTTTATTTTTATTTTGTTGGGAAAGCAATGCTACGCCAGGTCTAACCGCTCGTCGCTGTGTGCCGTGTCCGTGGAAGAAGAACGCTCGGTCTCCTGCAGCTAATGCTTTCGCTCCATAGTCGGTTCAGGAGCGTTGAACGCTCATTTTATTCTTTTTTGTTGGGAAACCAATGCTACGCCAGGTCTAACCGCTCGTCGCTGTGTGCCGTGTCCGTGGAAGAAGAAGAACGCTCGGTCTCCTGAAGCTAATGCTTTCGCTCCATAGTCGGTTCAGCAGCATTGAACCCTCCTCATTTTATTTTTTCTGTTGGGAAAGCAATGCTACGCCAGGTCTAACCGCTCGTCGCTGTGTGCCGTATCCGTGGAAGAAGAAGAACGCTCGGTCTCCTGCAGCTAATGCTTTCGCTCCATAGTCGGTTCAGGAGCGTTGAACGCTCATTTTATTTTTTTTTGTTGGGAAAGCAATGCTACGCCAGGTCTAACCGCTCGTCGCTGTGTGCCGTGTCCGTGGAAGAAGAAGAACGCTCGGTCTCCTGCAGCTAATGCTTTCGCTCCATAATCGGTTTAGCAGCATTGAACCCTCCTCATTTTATTTTTTTTTTGTTGGGAAAGCAATGCTACACCAGGTCAAACCGCTCGTCGCTGTGTGCCGTGTCCGTGGAAGAAGAACGCTCGGTCTCCTGCAGCTAATGCTTTCGCTCCATAGTCGGTTCAGGAGCGTTGAGCGCTCATTTTATTTTTTTTTTGTTGGGAAAGCAATGCTACGCCAGGTCTAACCGCTCGTCGCTGTGTGCCGTGTCCGTGGAAGAAGAAGAACGCTCGGTCTCCTGCAGCTAATGCTTTCGCTCCATAGTCGGTTCAGGAGCGTTGAACGCTCATATTATTCTTTTTTGTTGGGAAACCAATGCTACGCCAGGTCTAACCGCTCGTCGCTGTGTGCCGTGTCCGTGGAAGAAGAAGAACGCTCGGTCTCCTGAAGCTAATGCTTTCGCTCCATAGTTGGTTCAGCAGCATTGAACCCTCCTCATTTTATTTTTTTTTTGTTGGGAAAGCAATGCTACGCCAGGTCTAACCGCTCGTCGCTGTGTGCCGTATCCGTGGAAGAAGAAGAACGCTCGGTCTCCTGCAGCTAATGCTTTCGCTCCATAGTCGGTTCAGGAGCGTTGAACGCTCATTTTATTTTTTTTTTGTTGGGAAAGCAATGCTACGCCAGGTCTAACCGCTCGTCGCTGTGTGCCGTGTCCGTGGAAGAAGAACGCTCGGTCTCCTGCAGCTAATGCTTTCGCTCCATAATCGGTTTAGCAGCATTGAACCCTCCTCATTTTATTTTTTTTTTGTTGGGAAAGCAATGCTACACCAGGTCAAACCGCTCGTCGCTGTGTGCCGTGTCCGTGGAAGAAGAACGCTCGGTCTCCTGCAGGTAATGCTTTCGCTCCATAGTCGGTTCAGGAGCGTTGAACGCTCATTTTATTTTTTTTTGTTGGGAAAGCAATGCTACGCCAGGTCTAACCGCTCGTCGCTGTGTGCCGTGTCCGTGGAAGAAGAAGAACGCTCGGTCTCCTGCAGCTAATGCTTTCGCTCCATAGTCGGTTCAGGAGCATTGAACGCTCATTTTATTTTTTTTTTGTTGGGAAAGCAATGCTACGCCAGGTCTAACCGCTCGTCGCTGTGTGCCGTGTCCGTGGAAGAAGAAGAACGCTCGGTCTCCTGCAGCTAATGCTTTCGCTCCATAGTCGGTTCAGCAGCATTGAACCCTCCTCATTTTATTTTTATTTTGTTGGGAAAGCAATGCTACGCCAGGTCTAACCGCTCGTCGCTGTGTGCCGTGTCCGTGGAAGAAGAAGAACGCTCGGTCTCCTGCAGCTAATGCTTTCGCTCCATAGTCGGTTCAGGAGCGTTGAACGCTCATTTTATTTTTTTTGTAGGGAAAGCAATGCTACGCCAGGTCTAAAAGCTCGTCGCTGTGTGCCGTGTCTGTGGAAGAAGAACAACGCTCGGTCTCCTGCAGCTAATGCTTTCGCTCAATAGTCGGTTCAGCAGCATTGAACCCTCCTAATTTTATTTTTTTTTGTTGTGAAAGCATTAATACGCCAGGTCTAACCGCTCGTCGCTGTGTGCCGTGTCCGTGGAAGAAGACGAACGCTCGGTCTCCTGCAGCTAATGCTTTCGCTCCATAGTCGGTTCAGCAGCATTGAACCCTCCTCATTTTATTTTTTTTGTTGTGAAAGCAATAATACGCCAGGTCTAAAAGCTCGTCGCTGTGTGCCGTGTCCGTGGAAGAAGAAGAACGCTCGGTCTCCTGCAGCTAATGCTTTCGCTCCATAGTCGGTTCAGCAGCGTTGAACCCTCATTTTATTTTTTTGTTGCGAAAGCAATGCTACGCCAGGTCTAAAAGCTCGTCGCTGTGTGCCGTGTCTGTGGAAGAAGAAGAACGCTCGGTCTCCTGCAGCTAATGCTTTCGCTCAATAGTCGGTTCAGGAGCGTTGAACGCTCATTTTATTTTTTTTGGGGGGGGAAAGCAATGCTACGCCAGGTCTAACCGCTCGTCGCTGTGTGCCGTGTCCGTGGAAGAAGAAGAACGCTCGGTCTCCTGCAGCTAACGCTTTCGCTCCATAGTCGGTTCAGCAGCATTGAACCCTCCTAATTTAATTTTTTTTTTGTTGGGAAAGCAATGCTACGCCAGGTCTAACCTGTCGTCGCTGTGTGCCGTGTCCGTGGAAGAAGAAGAACGCTCGGTCTCCTGCAGCTAATGCTTTCGCTCCATAGTCGGTTCAGCAGTGTTGAACCCTCATTTTATTTTTTCTTATTGCGAAAGCAATAATACGCCAGGTCTAACCGCTCGTCGCTGTGTGCCGTGTCCGTGGAAAAACAGAAGAATGCTCGGTCTCCTGCCGCTAATGCTTTCTCTCCATAGTCGGTTCAGCAGCGTTGAACCCTCATCTTTTTTTTTTGTTGCGAAAGCAATGCAACGCCAGGTCTAAAAGCTCGTCGCTGTGTGCCGTGTCCGTGGAAGAAGAACACTCGGTCTCCTGCAGCTAATGCTTTCTCTCCATAGTCGGTTCAGCAGTGTTGTACCCTCCTCATTTTATTTTTTTTTTTGTGAAAGCAATAATACGCCAGGTCTAACCACTCGTCGCTGTGTGCCGCGTCCGTGGAAGAAGAACGCTCGGTCTTCTGCAGCTAATGCTTTCGCTCCATAGTCGGTTCAGCAGCGTTGAACCCTCATTTTATTTTTCCTTATAGCGAAAGCAATAATACGCCAGATCTAACCGCTCGTCGCTGTGTGCCGTGTCCGTGGAAAAAGAAGAACGCTCGGCCTCCTGCAGCTAATGCTTTCACTCCGTAGTCGCCTCAGCAACGTTGAACCCTCATTTTATTTTTTTGTTGCGAAAGCAATGCTACACCAGTTCTAAAAGCTCGTCGCTGTGTGCCCTGTCTGTGGAAGAAGAAGAACGCTCGGTCTCCTGCAGCTAATGCTTTCGCTCAATAGTCGGTTCAGGAGCGTTGAACGCTCATTTTATTTTTTTTTGTTGGGAAAGCAATGCTACGCCAGGTCTAACCGCTCGTCGCTGTGTGCCGTGTCCGTGGAAGAAGAACGCTCGGTCTCCTGCAGCTAATGCTTTCGCTCCATAGTCGGTTCAGCAGCATTGACCCCTCCTAATTTTATTTTTTTTGTTGTGAAAGCATTAATACGCCAGGTCTAACCGCTCGTCGCTGTGGGCCGTGTCCGTGGAAGAAGACGAACGCTCGGTCTCCTGCAGCTAATGCTTTCGCTCCATAGTCGGTTCAGCAGCATTGAACCCTCCTCATTTTATTTTTTTTTGTTGTGAAAGCAATAATACGCCAGGTCTAACCGCTCCTCGCTGTGTGCCGTGTCCGTGGAAGAAGAAGAACGCTCGGTCTCCTGCAGCTAATGCTTTCGCTCCATAGTCGGTTCAGCAGCATTGAACCCTCCTCATTTTATTTTTTTGTTGTTGTGAAAGCAATAATACACCAGGTCTAACCGCTCGTTGCTGTGTGCCGTGTCCGTGGAAGAAGAACGCTCGGTCTCCTGCAGTTAATGCTCTCGCTCCATAGTCGGTTCAGCAGCATTGAACCCTCCTCATTTTATTTTTTTTTTTGTTGGGAAAGCAAGGCTACGCCAGGTCTAACCGCTCGTCGCTGTGTGCCGTGTCCGTGGAAGAAGAAGAACGCTCGGTCTCCTGCAGCTAATGCTTTCGCTCCATAGTCGGTTCAGGAGCGTTGAACGCTCTTTTTGTTTTTTTTGTTGGGAAAGCAATGCTACGCCAGGTCTAACCGCTCGTCGCTGTGTGCCGTGTCCGTGGAAGAAGAAGAACGCTCGGTCTCCTGCAGCTAATGCTTTCGCTCCATAGTCGGTTCAGCAGCACTGAACCATCCTCATTTTATTTTTTTTTTGTTCGGAAAGCAATGCTACGCCAGGTCTAACCGCTCGTCGCTGTGTGCCGTGTCCGTGGAAGAAGAAGAACGCTCGGTCTCCTGCAGCTAATGCTTTCGCTCCATAGTCGGTTCAGCAGCATTGAACCCTCCTCATTTTATTTTTTTTTTGTTGGGAAAGCAATGCTACGCCAGGTCTAACAGCTCGTCGCTGTGTGCCGTGTCCGTGGAAGAAGAAGAAGACTCGGTCTCCTGCAGCTAATGCTTTCGCTCCATAGTCGGTTCAGGAGCGTTGAACGCTCATTTTATTTTATTTTTGTTGGGAAAGCAATGCTACGCCAGGTCTAACCGCTCGTCGCTGTGTGCCGTGTCCGTGGAAGAAGAAGAACGCTCGGTCTCCTGCAGCTAATGCTTTCGCTCCATAATCGGTTTAGCAGCATTGAACCCTCCTCATTTTATTTTTTTTTTTTTTTGTTGGGAAAGCAATGCTACACCAGGTCAAACCGCTCGTCGCTGTGTGCCGTGTCCGTGGAAGAAGAAGAATGCTCGGTCTCCTGCAGCTAATGCTTTCGCTCCATAGTCGGTTCAGGAGCGTTGAACGCTCATTTTATTTTTTTTTGTTGGGAAAGCAATGCTACGCCAGGTCTAACCGCTCGTCGCTCTGGGCCGTGTCCGTGGAAGAAGAAGAACGCTCGGTCTCCTGCAGCTAATGCTTTCGCTCCATAGTCGGTTCAGCAGCATTGAACCCTCCTAATTTTATTTTTTTTGTTGTGAAAGCATTAATACGCCAGGTCTAACCGCTCGTTGCTGTCTGCCGTGTCCGTGGAAGAAGAACGCTCGGTCTCCTGCAGCTAATGCTCTCGCTCCATAGTCGGTTCAGCAGCATTGAACCCTCCTCATTTTATTTTTTTTTGTTGGGAAAGCAATGCTACGCCAGGTCTAACCGCTCGTCGCTGTGTGCCGTGTCCGTGGAAGAAGAACGCTCGGTCTCCTGCAGCTAATGCTTTCGCTCCATAGTCGGTTCAGGAGCGTTGAACGCTCATTTTATTTTTTTTGTTGGAAAAGCAATGCTACGCCAGGTCTAACCGCTCGTCGCTGTGTGCCGTGTCCGTGGAAGAAGAAGAACGCTCGGTCTCCTGCAGCTAATGCTTTCGCTCCATAGTCAGTTCAGCAGCATTGAACCCTCCTCATTTTATTTTTTTTTTGTTGGGAAAGCAATGCTACGCCAGGTCTAACCGCTCGTCGCTGTGTGCCGTGTCCGTGGAAGAAGAAGAACGCTCGGTCTCCTGCAGCTAATGCTTTCGCTCCATAGTCGGTTCAGGAGCGTTGAGCGCTCATTTTATTTTTTTTTTTGTTGGGAAAGCAATGCTACGCAAGGTCTAACCGCTCGTCGCTGTGTGCCGTGTCCGTGGAAGAAGAAGAACGCTCGGTCTCCTGCAGCTAATGCTTTCGCTCCATAGTCGGTTCAGGAGCGTTGAACGCTCATTTTATTCTTTTTTGTTGGGAAAGCAATGCTACGCCAGGTCTAACCGCTCGTCGCTGTGTGCCGTGTCCGTGGAAGAAGAAGAACTCTCGGTCTCCTGCAGCTAATGCTTTCGCTCCATAATCGGTTTAGCAGCATTGAACCCTCCTCATTTTATTTTTTTTTTGTTGGGAAAGCAATGCTACACCAGGTCAAACCGCTCGTCGCTGTGTGCCGTGTCCGTGGAAGAAGAACGCTCGGACTCCTGCAGCTAATGCTTTCGCTCCATAGTCGGTTCAGGAGCGTTGAACGCTCATTTTATTTTATTTTTTGTTGGGAAATCAATGCTACGCCAGGTCTAACCGCTCGCCGCTGTGTGCCGTGTCCGTGGAAGAAGAAGAACGCTCGGTCTCCTGCAGCTCATGCATTCGCTCCATAGTCGGTTCAGCAGCATTGAACCCTCCTAATTTTATTTTTTTTTTGTTGGGAAAGCAATGCTACGCCAGGTCTAACCGCTCGTCGCTGTGTGCCGTGTCCGTGGAAGAAGAACGCTCGGTCTCCTGCAGCTAATGCTTTCGCTCCATAGTCGGTTCAGGAGCGTTGAACGCTCAATTTATTTTTTTTTTTGTTGGGAAAGCAATGCTACGCCAGGTCTAACCGCTCGTCGCTGTGTGCCGTGTCCGTGGAAGAAGAACGCTCGGTCTCCTGCAGCTAATGCTTTCGCTCCATAGTCGGTTCAGGAGCGTTGAACGCTCATTTTATTTTTTTTTTGTTGGGAAAGCAATGCTACGCCATGTCCAACCGCTCGTCGCTGTGTGCCGTGTCCGTGGAAGAAGAAGAACGCTCGGTCTCCTGCAGCTAATGCTTTCGCTCCAGAGTCGGTTCAGCAGCATTGAACCCTCCTCATTTTATTTTTTTTTGTTGTGAAAGCATTAATACGCCAGGTCTAACCGCTCGTCGCTGTGTGCCGTGTCCGTGGAAGAACACTCGGTCTCCTGCAGCTAATGCTTTCGCTCCATAGTCGGTTCAGCAGCATTGAACCCTCCTCATTTCATTTTTTTTTTTGTTGGGAAAGCAATGCTACGCCAGGTCTAACCGCTCGTCGCTGTGTGCCGTGTCCGTGGAAGAAGAAGAACGCTCGGCCTCCTGCAGCTAATGCTTTCACTCCATAGTCGCCTCAGCAGCGTTGAACCCTCATTTTATTTTTTTGTTGCGAAAGCAATGCTACGCCAGGTCTAAAAGCTCGTCGCTGTGTGCCGTGTCTGTGGAAGAAGAAGAACGCTCGGTCTCCTGCAGCTAATGCTTTCGCTCCATAGTCGGTTCAGCAGCATTGAACCCTCCTAATTTTATTTTTTTTGTTGTGAAAGCATTAATACGCCAGGTCTAACCGCTCGTCGCTGTGTGCCGTGTCCGTGGAAGAAGATGAACGCTCGGTCTCCTGCAGCTAATGCTTTCGCTCCATAGTCTGTTCAGCAGCATTGAACCCTCCTAATTTTATTTTTTTTGTTGTGAAAGCATTAATACGCCAGGTCTAACCGCTCGTCGTTGTGTGCCGTGTCCGTGGAAGAAGACGAACGCTCGGTCTCCTGCAGCTAATGCTTTCGCTCCATAGTCGGTTCAGGAGCGTTCAACGCTCATTTTATTTTTTTTTGTTGGGAAAGCAATGCTACGCCAGGTCTAACCGCTCGTCGCTGTGTGCCGTGTCCGTGGAAGAAGAAGGACGCTCGGTCTCCTGCAGCTAATGCTTTCGCTCCATAGTCTGTTCAGCAGCATTGAACCCTCCTAATTTTATTTTTTTTTGTTGTGAAAGCATTAATACGCCAGGTCTAACCGCTCGTCGCTGCGTGCCGTGTCCGTGGAAGAAGACGAACGCTCGGTCTCCTGCAGCTAATGCTTTCGCTCCATAGTCGGTTCAGCAGCATTGAACCCTCCTCATTTTATTTTTTTTTTGTTGTGAAAGCAATAATCTCCAGGTCTAACCGCTCGTCGCTGTGTGCCGTGTCCGTGGAAGAAGAAGAACGCTCGGTCTCCTGCAGGTAATGCTTTCGCTCCATAGTCGGTTCAGGAGCGTTGAACGCTCATTTTATTTTATTTTTTGTTGGGAAAGCAATGCTACGCCAGGTCTAACCGCTCGTCGCTATGTGCCGTGTCCGTGGAAGAAGAAGAACGCTCAGTCTCCTGCAGCTAATGCTTTCGCTCCATAGTCGGTTCAGCAGCATTGAACCCTCCTCATTTTATTTTTTTTTTGTTGGGAAAGCAATGCTACGCCAGGTCTAACCGCTCGTCGCTGTGTGCCGTGTCCGTGGAAGAAGAAGAACGCTCGGTCTCCTGCAGCTAATGCTTTCGCTCCATAGTCGGTTCAGCAGCGTTGAACGCTCATTTTATTTTTTTTTCTTGGGAAAGCAATGCTACGCCAGGCCTAAAAGCTCGTCGCTGTGTGCTGTGTCCGTGGAAGAAGAAGAACGCTCGGTCTCCTGCAGCTAATGCTTTCGCTCCATAGTCGGTTCAGGAGCGTTGAACGCTCATTTTATTTTTTTTTGTTGGGAAAGCAATGCTACGCCAGGTCTAACCGCTCGTCGCTGTGTGCCGTGTCCGTGGAAGAAGAAGAACGCTCGGTCTCCTGCAGCTAATGCTTTCGCTCCATAGTCGGTTCAGCAGCATTGAACCCTCCTAATTTTATTTTTTTTGTTGTGAAAGCATTAATACGCCAGGTCTAACCGCTCGTTGCTGTGTGCCGTGTCCGTGGAAGGAGAAGAACGCTCGGTCTCCTGCAGCTAATGCTCTCGCTCCATAGTCGGTTCAGCAGCATTGAACCCTCCTCATTTTATTTTTTTTGTTGTTGGGAAAGCAATGCTACGCCAGGTCTAACCGCTCGTCGCTGTGTGCCGTGTCCGTGGAAGAAGAACGCTCGGTCTCCTGCAGCTAATGCTTTCGCTCCATAGTCGGTTCAGGAGCGTTGAACGCTCATTTTATTTTTTTTTGTTGGAAAAGCAATGCTACGCCAGGTCTAACCGCTCGTCGCTGTGTGCCGTGTCCGTGGAAGAAGAAGAACGCTCGGTCTCCTGCAGCTAATGCTTTCGCTCCATAGTCAGTTCAGCAGCATTGAACCCTCCTCATTTTATTTTTTTTTGTTGGGAAAGCAATGCTACGCCAGGTCCAACCGCTCGTCGCTGTGTGCCGTGTCCGTGGAAGAAGAAGAACGCTCGGTCTCCTGCAGCTAATGCTTTCGCTCCATAGTCGGTTCAGGAGTGTTGAGCGCTCATTTTATTTTTTTTTTGTTGGGAAAGCAATGCTACGCCAGGTCTAACCGCTCGTCGCTGTGTGCCGTGTCCGTGGAAGAAGAAGAACGCTCGGTCTCCTGCAGCTAATGCTTTCGCTCCATAGTCGGTTCAGGAGCGTTGAACGCTCATTTTATTCTTTTTTGTTGGGAAAGCAATGCTACGCCAGGTCTAACCGCTCGTCGCTGTGTGCCGTGTCCGTGGAAGAAGAAGAACGCTCGGTCTCCTGCAGCTAATGCTTTCGCTCCATAGTCGGTTCAGGAGCGTTGAACACTCATTTTATTTTTTTTGTTGGGAAAGCAATGCTACGCCAGGTCTAACCGCTCGTCGCTGTGTGCCGTGTCCGTGGAAGAAGAAGAACGCTCGGTCTCCTGCAGCTAATGCTTTCGCTCCATAATCGGTTTAGCAGCATTGAACCCTGCTCATTTTATTTTTTTTTGTTGGGAAAGCAATGCTACACCAGGTCAAACCGCTCGTCGCTGTGTGCCGTGTCCGTGGAAGAAGAACGCTCGGTCTCCTGCAGCTAATGCTTTCGCTCCATAGTCGGTTCAGGAGCGTTGAACGCTCATTTTATTTTTTTTTTGTTGGGAATGCAATGCTACGCCAGGTCTAACCGCTCGCCGCTGTGTGCCGTGTCCGTGGAAGAAGAAGAACGCTCGGTCTCCTGCAGCTCATGCTTTCGCTCCATAGTCGGTTCAGCAGCATTGAACCCTCCTAATTTTATTTTTTTTGTTGTGAAAACATTAATACGCCAGGTCTAACCGCTCGTCGCTGTGTGCCGTGTCCGTGGAAGAAGAAGAATGCTCGGTCTCCTGCAGCTAATGCTTTCGCTCCATAGTCGGTTCAGCAGCATTGAACCCTCCTCATTTTATTTTTTTGTTGTTGGGAAAGCAATGCTACGCCAGGTCTAACCGCTCGTCGCTGTGTGCCGTGTCCGTGGAAGAAGAACGCTCGGTCTCCTGCAGCTAATGCTTTCGCTCCATAGTCGGTTCAGGAGCGTTGAACGCTCATTTTATTTTTTTTTTTGTTGGGAAAGCAATGCTACGCCAGGTCTAACCGCTCGTCGCTGTGTGCCGTGTCCGTGGAAGAAGAAGAACGCTCGGTCTCCTGCAGCTAATGCTTTCGCTCCATAGTCGGTTCAGGAGCGTTGAACGCTCATTTTATTTTTTTTTGTTGGGAAAGCAATGCTACGCCTGGTCCAACCGCTCGTCGCTGTGTGCCGTGTCCGTGGAAGAAGAAGAACGCTCGGTCTCCTGCAGCTAATGCTTTCGCTCCAGAGTCGGTTCAGCAGCATTGAACCCTCCTCATTTTATTTTTTTTGTTGTTGTGAAAGCAATAATACGCCAGGTCTAACCGCTCGTCGCTGTGTGCCGTGTCCGTGGAAGAAGAAGAACGCTCGGTCTCCTGCAGCTAATGCTTTCGCTCCATAGTCGGTTCAGCAGCATTGAACCCTCATATTATTTTTTTTTTGTGAAAGCATTAATACGCCAGGTCTAACCGCTCGTCGCTGTGTGCCGTGTCCGTGGAAGAAGAACGCTCGGTCTCCTGCAGCTAATGCTTTCGCTCCATAGTCGGTTCAGCAGCATTGAACCCTCCTAATTTTATTTTTTTTTTTGTTGTGAAAGTATTAATACGCCAGGTCTAACCGCTCGTCGCTGTGTGCCGTGTCCGTGGAAGAAGAACACTCGGTCTGCTGCAGCTAATGCTTCCGCTCCATAGTCGGTTCAGCAGCATTGAACCCTCCTCATTTCATTTTTTTTTTGTTGGGAAAGCAATGCTACGCCAGGTCTAACCGCTCGTCGCTGTGTGCCGTGTCCGTGGAAGAAGAAGAACGCTCGGCCTCCTGCAGCTAATGCTTTCACTCCATAGTCGCCTCAGCAGCGTTGAACCCTCATTTTATTTTTTTGTTGCGAAAGCAATGCTACGCCAGGTCTAAAAGCTCGTCGCTGTGTGCCGTGTCTGTGGAAGAAGAGGAACGCTCGGTCTCCTGCAGCTAATGCTTTCGCTCCATAGTCGGTTCAGCAGCATTGAACCCTCCTAATTTTATTTTTTTTGTTGTGAAAGCATTAATACGCCAGGTCTAACCGCTCGTCGCTGTGTGCCGTGTCCGTGGAAGAAGAAGAACGCTCGGTCTCCTGCAGGTAATGCTTTCGCTCCATAGTCGGTTCAGGAGCGTTGAACGCTCATTTTATTTTATTTTTTGTTGGGAAAGCAATGCTACGCCAGGTCTAACCGCTCGTCGCTATGTGCCGTGTCCGTGGAAGAAGAAGAACGCTCAGTCTCCTGCAGCTAATGCTTTCGCTCCATAGTCGGTTCAGCAGCATTGAACCCTCCTCATTTTATTTTTTTTTGTTGGGAAAGCAATGCTACGCCAGGTCTAACCGCTCGTCGCTGTGTGGCGTGTCCGTGGAAGAAGAAGAACGCTCGGTCTCCTGCAGCTAATGCTTTCGCTCCATAGTCGGTTCAGCAGCGTTGAACGCTCATTTTATTTTTTTTTCTTGGGAAAGCAATGCTACGCCAGGCCTAAAAGCTCGTCGCTGTGTGCCGTGTCCGTGGAAGAAGAAGAACGCTCGGCCTCCTGCAGCTAATGCTTTCACTCCATAGTCGCCTCAGCAGCGTTGAACCCTCATTTTATTTTTTTGCTGCGAAAGCAATGCTACGCCAGGTCTACAAGCTCGTCGCTGGTTTCCGTGTCTGTGGAAGAAGAAGAACGCTCGGTCTCCTGCAGCTAATGCTTTCGCTCCATAGTCGGTTCAGGAGCGTTGAACGCTCATTTTATTTTTTTTTGTTGGAAAAGCAATGCTACGCCAGGTCTAACCGCTCGTCGCTGTATGCCGTGTCCGTGGAAGAAGAAGAACGCTCGGTCTCCTGCAGCTAATGCTTTCGCTCCATAGTCAGTTCAGCAGCATTGAACCCTCCTCATTTTATTTTTTTTCTGTTGGGAAAGCAATGCTACGCCAGGTCCAACCGCTCGTCGCTGTGTGCCGTGTCCGTGGAAGAAGAAGAACGCTCGGTCTCCTGCAGCTAATGCTTTCGCTCCATAGTCGGTTCAGGAGTGTTGAGCGCTCATTTTATTTTTTTTTGTTGGGAAAGCAATGCTACGCCAGGTCTAACCGCTCGTCGCTGTGTGCCGTGTCCGTGGAAGAAGAAGAACGCTCGGTCTCCTGCAGCTAATGCTTTCGCTCCATAGTCGGTTCAGGAGCGTTGAACGCTCATTTTATTCTTTTTTGTTGGGAAAGCAATGCTACGCCAGGTCTAACCGCTCGTCGCTGTGTGCCGTGTCCGTGGAAGAAGAAGAACGCTCGGTCTCCTGCAGCTAATGCTTTCGCTCCATAGTCGGTTCAGGAGCGTTGAACACTCATTTTATTTTTTTTGTTGGGAAAGCAATGCTACGCCAGGTCTAACCGCTCGTCGCTGTGTGCCGTGTCCGTGGAAGAAGAAGAACGCTCGGTCTCCTGCAGCTAATGCTTTCGCTCCTTAATCGGTTTAGCAGCATTGAACCCTGCTCATTTTATTTTTTTTTGTTGGGAAAGCAATGCTACACCAGGTCAAACCGCTCGTCGCTGTGTGCCGTGTCCGTGGAAGAAGAACGCTCGGTCTCCTGCAGCTAATGCTTTCGTTCCATAGTCGGTTCAGGAGCGTTGAACGCTCATTTTATTTTTTTTTTGTTGGGAAATCAATGCTACGCCAGGTCTAACCGCTCGTCGCTGTGTGCCGTGTCCGTGGAAGAAGAAGAACGCTCGGTCTCCTGCAGCTAATGCTTTCGCTCCATAGTCGGTTCAGGAGCGTTGAACGCTCATTTTATTTTTTTTTTTTGTTGGGAATGCAATGCTACGCCAGGTCTAACCGCTCGCCGCTGTGTGCCGTGTCCGTGGAAGAAGAAGAACGCTCGGTCTCCTGCAGCTCATGCTTTCGCTCCATAGTCGGTTCAGCAGCATTGAACCCTCCTAATTTTATTTTTTTTGTTGTGAAAACATTAATACGCCAGGTCTAACCGCTCGTCGCTGTGTGCCGTGTCCGTGGAAGAAGAAGAATGCTCGGTCTCCTGCAGCTAATGCTTTCGCTCCATAGTCGGTTCAGCAGCATTGAACCCTCCTCATTTTATTTTTTTGTTGTTGGGAAAGCAATGCTACGCCAGGTCTAACCGCTCGTCGCTGTGTGCCGTGTCCGTGGAAGAAGAACGCTCGGTCTCCTGCAGCTAATGCTTTCGCTCCATAGTCGGTTCAGGAGCGTTGAACGCTCATTTTATTTTTTTTTGTTGGGAAAGCAATGCTACGCCAGGTCTAACCGCTCGTCGCTGTGTGCCGTGTCCGTGGAAGAAGAAGAACGCTCGGTCTCCTGCAGCTAATGCTTTCGCTCCATAGTCGGTTCAGGAGCGTTGAACGCTCATTTTATTTTTTTTTGTTGGGAAAGCAATGCTACGCCTGGTCCAACCGCTTGTCGCTGTGTGCCGTGTCCGTGGAAGAAGAAGAACGCTCGGTCTCCTGCAGCTAATGCTTTCGCTCCAGAGTCGGTTCAGCAGCATTGAACCCTCCTCATTTTATTTTTTTGTTGTTGTGAAAGCAATAATACGCCAGGTCTAACCGCTCGTCGCTGTGTGCCGTGTCCGTGGAAGAAGAAGAACGCTCGGTCTCCTGCAGCTAATGCTTTCGCTCCATAGTCGGTTCAGCAGCATTGAACCCTCCTCATTTTATTTTTTTTTTTGTTGTGAAAGCAATAATATGCCAGGTCTAACCGCTCGTCGCTGTGTGCCGTGTCCGTGGAAGAAGAAGAACGCTCGGTCTCCTGCAGCTAATGCTTTCGCTCCATGGTCGGTTCAGCAGCATTGAACCCTCCTCATATTATTTTTTTTTGTGAAAGCATTAATACGCCAGGTCTAACCGCTCGTCGCTGTGTGCCGTGTCCGTGGAAGAAGAACGCTCGGTCTCCTGCAGCTAATGCTTTCGCTCCATAGTCGGTTCAGCAGCATTGAACCCTCCTAATTTTATTTTTTTTGTTGTGAAAGCATTAATACGCCAGGTCTAACCGCTCGTCGCTGTGTGCCGTGTCCGTGGAAGAAGAAGAACGCTCGGTCTCCTGCAGGTAATGCTTTCGATCCATAGTCGGTTCAGGAGCGTTGAACGCTCATTTTATTTTATTTTTTGTTGGGAAAGCAATGCTACGCCAGGTCTAACCGCTCGTCGCTATGTGCCGTGTCCGTGGAAGAAGAAGAACGCTCAGTCTCCTGCAGCTAATGCTTTCGCTCCATAGTCGGTTCAGCAGCATTGAACCCTCCTCATTTTATTTTTTTTTTGTTGGGAAAGCAATGCTACGCCAGGTCTAACCGCTCGTCGCTGTGTGCCGTGTCCGTGGAAGAAGAAGAACGCTCGGTCTCCTGCAGCTAATGATTTCGCTCCATAGTCGGTTCAGCAGCGTTGAACGCTCATTTTATTTTTTTTTCTTGGGAAAGCAATGCTACGCCAGGCCTAAAAGCTCGTCGCTGTGTGCCGTGTCCGTGGAAGAAGAAGAACGCTCGGCCTCCTGCAGCTAATGCTTTCACTCCATAGTGGCCTCAGCAGCGTTGAACCCTCATTTTATTTTTTTGTTGCGAAAGCAATGCTACGCCAGGTCTACAAGCTCGTCGCTGGTTTCCGTGTCTGTGGAAGAAGAAGAACGCTCGGTCTCCTGCAGCTAATGCTTTCGTTCCATAGTCGGTTCAGGAGCGTTGAACGCTCATTTTATTTTTTTTTGTTGGGAAAGCAATGCTACGCCAGGTCTAACCGCTCGTCGCTGTGTGCCGTGTCCGTGGAAGAAGAAGAACGCTCGGTCTCCTGCAGCTAATGCTTTCGCTCCATAGTCGGTTCAGCAGCATTGAACCCTCCTAATTTTATTTTTTTTGTTGTTGTGAAAGCATTAATACGCCAGGTCTAACCGCTCGCCGCTGTGTGCCGTGTCCGTGGAAGAAGAAGAACGCTCGGTCTCCTGCAGCTAATGCTTTCGCTCCATAGTCGGTTCAGCAGCATTGAACCCTCCTCATTTTACTTTTGTTTTGTTGGGAAAGCAATGCTACGCCAGGTCTAACCGCTCGTCGCTGTGTGCCGTGTCCGTGGAAGAAGAAGAACGCTCGGTCTCCTGCAGCTAATGCTTTGGCTCCATAGTCCGTTCAGCAGCATTGAACCCTCCTCATTTTATTTTTTTTTTGTTAGGAAAGCAATGCTACGCCAGGTCTAACCGCTCGTCGCTGTGTGCCGTGTCCGTGGAAGAAGAACGCTCGGTCTCCTGTAGCTAATGCTTTCGCTCCATAGTCGGTTCAGCAGCATTGAACCCTCCTCATTTTATTTTTTTTTTTTGTTGGGAAAGCAATGCTACGCCAGGTCTAACCGCTCGTCGCTGTGTGCCGTGTCCGTGGAAGAAGAAGAACGCTCGGTCTCCTGCAGCTAATGCTTTCGCTCCATAGTCGGTTTAGGAGCGTTGAGCGCTCATTTTATTTTTTTTGTTGCGAAAGCAATGCTACGCCAGGTCTAACCGCTCGTCGCTGTGTGCCGTGTCCGTGGAAGAAGAAGAACGCTCGGTCTCCTGCAGCTAATGCTTTCGCTCCATAGTCGGTTCAGGAGCGTTGAACGCTCATTTTATTCTTTTTTGTTGGGAAAGCAATGCTACGCCAGGTCTAACCGCTCGTCGCTGTGTGCCGTGTCCGTGGAAGAAGAAGAACGCTCGGTCTCCTGAAGCTAATGCTTTCGCTCCATAGTCGGTTCAGCAGCATTGAACCCTCCTCATTTTATTTTTTTTTGTTGGGAAAGCAATGCTACGCCAGGTCTAACCGCTCGTCGTTGTGTGCCGTGTCCGTGGAAGAAGAAGAACGCTCGGTCTCCTGCAGCTAATGCTTTCGCTCCATAGTCGGTTCAGGAGCGTTGAACGCACATTTTATTTTTTTTTGTTGGGAAAGCAATGCTACGCCAGGTCTAACCGCTCGTCGCTGTGTGCCGTGTCCGTGGAAGAAGAACGCTCGGTCTCCTGCAGCTAATGCTTTCGCTCCATAATCGGTTTAGCAGCATTGAACCCTCCTCATTTTATTTTTTTTTTGTTGGGAAAGCAATGCTACACCAGGTCAAACCGCTCGTCGCTGTGTGCCGTGTCCGTGGAAGAAGAAGAACGCTCGGTCTCCTGCAGGTAATGCTTTCGCTCCATAGTCGGTTCAGGAGTATTGAACGCTCATTTTATTTTTTTTTGTTGGGAAAGCAATGCTACGCCAGGTCTAACCGCTCGTCGCTGTGTGCGGTGTCCGTGGAAGAAGAAGAACGCTCGGTCTCCTGCAGCTAATGCTTTCGCTCCATAGTCGGTTCAGCAGCATTGAACCCTCCTCATTTTATTTTTTTGTTGTTGTGAAAGCAATAATACGCCAGGTCTAACCGCTCGTCGCTGTGTGCCGTGTCCGTGGAAGAAGAAGAACGCTCGGTCTCCTGCAGCTAATGCTTTCGCTCCATAGTCGGTTCAGCAGCATTGAACCCTCCTCATTTTATTTTCTTTTGTTGTGAAAGCATTAATACGCCAGGTCTAACCGCTCGTCGCTGTGTGCCGTGTCCGTGGAAGATGAACGCTCGGTCTCCTGCAGCTAATGCTTTCGCTCCATAGTCCGTTCAGCAGCATTGAACCCTCCTCATTTTATTTTTTTTTGTTAGGAAAGCAATGCTACGCCAGGTCTAACCGCTCGTCGCTGTGTGCCGTGTCCGTGGAAGAAGAAGAACGCTCGGTCTCCTGCAGCTAATGCTTTCGCTCCATAGTCGGTTCAGGAGCGTTGTACCCTCCTCATTTTATTTTTTTTTTGTTGTGAAAGCAATAATACGCCAGGTCTAACCGCTCGTCGCTGTGTGCCGTGTCCGGGGAAGAAGAAGAACGCTCGGCCTCCTGCAGCTAATGCTTTCACTCCATAGTCGTCTCAGCAGCATTGAACCCTCATTTTATTTTTTTGTTGCGAAAGCAATGCTACGCAAGGTCTAAAAGCTCGTCGCTGTGTGCCGTGTCTGTGGAAGAAGAACGCTCGGTCTCCTGCAGCTAATGCTTTCGCTCCATATTCGGTTCAGCAGCATTGAACCCTCCTAATTTTATTTTTTTTGTTGTGAAAGCATTAATACGCCAGGTCTAACCGCTCGTCGCTGTGTGCCGTGTCCGTGGAAGAAGAAGAACGCCCGGTCTCCTGCAGCTAATGCTTTCGCTCCATAGTCTGTTCAGCAGCATTGAACCCTCCTAATTTTATTTTTTTTGTTGTGAAAGCATTAATACGCCAGGTCTAACCGCTCGTCGTTGTGTGCCGTGTCCGTGGAAGAAGCCGAACGCTCGGTCTCCTGCAGCTAATGCTTTCGCTCCATAGTCGGTTCAGGAGCGTTCAACGCTCATTTTATTTTTTTTTTGTTGGGAAAGCAATGCTACGCCAGGTCTAACCGCTCGTCGCTGTGTGCCGTGTCCGTGGAAGAAGAACGCTCGGTCTCCTGCAGCTAATGCTTTCGCTCCATAGTCTGTTCAGCAGCATTGAACCCTCCTAATTTTATTTTTTTTGTTGTGAAAGCATTAATGCGCCAGGTCTAACCGCTCGTCGCTGTGTGCCATGTCCGTGGAAGAAGACGAACGCTCGGTCTCCTGCAGCTAATGCTTTCGCTCCATAGTCGGTTCAGCAGCATTGAACCCTCCTCATTTTATTTTTTTTTGTGAAAGCAATAATACGCCAGGTCTAACCGCTCGTCCCTGTGTGCCGTGTCCGTGGAAGAAGAACGCTCGGTCTCCTGCAGCTAATGCTTTCGCTCCGTAGTCGGTTCAGCAGCATTGAACCCTCCTAATTTTATTTTTTTTTTTGTTGTGAAAGCATTAATACGCCAGGTCTAACCGCTCGTCGCTGTGTGCCGTGTCCGTGGAAGAAGAAGAACGCTCGGTCTCCTGCAGCTAATGCTTTCGCTCCATAGTCGGTTCAGCAGCATTCAACCCTCCTAATTTTATTTTTTTGTCGGGAAAGCAATGCTACGCCAGGTCTAACCGCTCGTCGCTGTGTGCCGTGTCCGTGGAAGAAGAATAACGCTCGGTCTCCTGCAGCTAATGCTTTCGCTCCATAGTCGGTTCAGGAGCGTTGAACGCTCATTTTATTTTTTTTTTGGGAAAGCAATGCTACGTCAGGTCTAACCGCTCGTCGCTATGTGCCGTGTCCGTGGAAGAAGAAGAACGCTCAGTCTCCTGCAGCTAATGCTTTCGCTCCATAGTCGGTTCAGCAGCATTGAACCCTCCTAATTTTATTTTTTTTGTTGTTGTGAAAGCATTAATACGCCAGGTCTAACCGCTCGCCGCTGTGTGCCGTGTCCGTGGAAGAAGAAGAACGCTCGGTCTCCTGCAGCTAATGCTTTTTTTTTTATTTATTTATTTTATTTATTTATTCCTCAAAGGTCTCTGATGAGACATTACATGAGGGAGTGGGCGTTACAGGGCATATAAGTATAACAAAAATCTTAATGAGATGTTTTCGATGATGCGCTTGAAAATTTTGAGGTCGATGATCAATATGAGATGTTTTCAATGAGCCATTTGAATATTTTGGGGTCGATGACTGTAGCGACTTCGGTGGGCAGGCGCATCCCGAAGTCGGTTCAGCAGCATTGAACCCTCCTCATTTTACTTTTGTTTTGTTGGGAAAGCAATGCTACGCCAGGTCTAACCGCTCGTCGCTGTGTGCCGTGTCCGTGGAAGAAGAAGAACGCTCGGTCTCCAGCAGCTAATGCTTTCGCTCCATAGTCCGTTCAGCAGCATTGAACCCTCCTCATTTTATTTTTTTTGTTAGGAAAGCAATGCTACGCCAGGTCTAACGGCTCGTCGCTGTGTGCCGTGTCCGTGGAAGAAGAAGAACGCTCGGTCTCCTGCAGCTAATGCTTTCGCTCCATAGTCAGTTCAGGAGCGCTGTACCCTCCTCATTTTATTTTTTTTGTTGTGAAAGCAATAATACGCCAGATCTAACTGCTCGTCGCTGTGTGCCGTGTCCGTGGAAGAAGAAGAACGCTCGGTCTCCTGCAGCTAATGCTTTCGCTCCATAGTCGGTTCAGGAGCGTTGAACGCTCATTTTATTATTTTTTTTTGTTGGGAAAGCAATGCTACGCCAGGTCTAACCGCTCGTCGCTGTGTGCTGTGTCCGTGGAAGAAGAACGCTCGGTCTCCTGCAGCTAATGCTTTCGCTCCATAGTCGGTTCAGCAGCATTGAACCCACCTAATTTTATTTTTTTTTTGTTGTGAAAGCATTAATACGCCAGGTCTAACCGCTCGCCGCTGTGTGCCGTGTCCGTGGAAGAAGAAGAACGCTCGGTCTCCTGCAGCTAATGCTTTCGCTCCATAGTCGGTTCAGCAGCATTGAACCCTCCTCATTTTACTTTTGTTTTGTTGGGAAAGCAATGCTACGCCAGGTCTAACCGCTCGTCGCTGTGTGCTGTGTCCGTGGAAGAAGAAGAACGCTCGGTCTCCTGCAGCTAATGCTTTCGCTCCATAGTCCGTTCAGCAGCATTGAACCCTCCTCATTTTATTTTATTTTTTTTTGTTAGGAAAGCAATGCTACGCCAGGTCTAACCGCTCGTCGCTGTGTGCCGTGTCCGTGGAAGAAGAAGAACGCTCGGTCTCCTGCAGCTAATGCTTTCGCTCCATAGTCGGTTCAGGAGCATTGTAGCCTCCTCATTTTATTTTTTTTTTTTTGTTGTGAAAGCAATAATACGCCAGGTCTAACCGCTCGTCGCTGCGTGCCGTGTCCGTGGAAGAAGAACGCTCGGTCTCCTGCAGCTAATGCTTTTTCTCCATAGTCTGTTCAGCAGCATTGAACCCTCCTAATTTTATTTTTTTTGTTGTGAAAGCATTAATACGCCAGGTCTAACCGCTCGTCGCTGTGTGCCGTGTCCGTGGAAGAAGACGAACGCTCGGTCTCCTGCAGCTAATGCTTTCGCTCCATAGTCGGTTCAGCAGCATTGAACCCTCCTCATTTTATATTTTTTTGTTGTGAAAGCAATAATACGCCAGGTCTAACCGCTCGTCCCTGTGTGCCGTGTCCGTGGAAGAAGAAGAACGCTCGGTCTCCTGCAGCTAATGCTTTCGCTCCATAGTCGGTTCAGCAGCATTGAACCCTGCTAATTTTATTTTTTTGTTGTGAAAGCATTAATACGCCAGGTCTAACCGCTCGTCGCTGTGTGCCGTGTCCGTGGAAGAAGAACGCTCGGTCTCCTGCAGCTAATGCTTTCGCTCCATAGTCGGTTCAGGAGCGTTGAACGCTCATTTTATTTTTTTTTTTTGTTGGGAAAGCAATGCTACGCCAGGTCTAACCGCTCGTCGCTGTGTGCTGTGTCCGTGGAAGAAGAAGAACGCTCGGTCTCCTGCAGCTAATGCTTTCGCTCCATAGTCGGTTCAGCAGCATTGAACCCTCCTCATTTTACTTTTGTTTTGTTGGGAAAGCAATGCTACGCCAGGTCTAACCGCTCGTCGCTGTGTGCCGTGTCCGTGGAAGAAGAAGAACGCTCGGTCTCCTGCAGCTAATGCTTTCGCTCCATAGTCCGTTCAGCAGCATTGAACCCTCCTCATTTTATTTTTTTTTTGTTAGGAAAGCAATGCTACGCCAGGTCTAACCGCTCGTCGCTGTGTGCCGTGTCCGTGGAAGAAGAAGAACGCTCGGTCTCCTGCAGCTAATGCTTTCGCTCCATAGTCGGTTCAGGAGCGTTGTACCCTCCTCATTTTATTTTTTTTTGTTGTGAAAGCAATAATACGCCAGGTCTAACCGCTCGTCGCTGTGTGCCGTGTCCGTGGAAGAAGAAGAGCGCTCGGTCTCCTGCAGCCAATGCTTTCGCTCCATAGTCGGTTCAGCAGCGTTGAACGCTCATTTTATTTTTTTTTCTTGGGAAAGCAATGCTACGCCAGGCCTAAAAGCTCGTCGCTGTGTGCCGTGTCCGTGGAAGAAGAAGAACGCTCGGCCTCCTGCAGCTAATGCTTTCACTCCATAGTCGCCTCAGCAGCGTTGAACCCTCATTTTATTTTTTTGTTGCGAAAGCAATGCTACGCCAGGTCAACAAGCTCGTCGCTGGTTGCCGTGTCTGTGGAAGAAGAAGAACGCTCGGGCTCCTGCAGCTAATGCTTTCGCTCCATAGTCGGTTCAGCAGCATTGAACCCTCCTAATTTTATTTTTTTTTTTGTTGTGAAAGCATTAATACGCCAGGTCTAACCGCTCGCCGCTGTGTGCCGTGTCCGTGGAAGAAGAAGAACGCTCGGTCTCCTGCAGCTAATGCTTTTTTTTTATTTATTTATTTTATTTATTTATTCCTCAAAGGTCTCTGATGAGACATTACATGAGGGAGTGGGCGTTACAGGGCATATAAGTATAACAAAAATCTTAATGAGATGTTTTCGATGATGCGCTTGAAAATTTTGAGGTCGATGATCAATATGAGATGTTTTCAATGAGCCATTTGAATATTTTGGGGTCGATGACTGTAGCGACTTCGGTGGGCAGGCGCATCCCGAAGTCGGTTCAGCAGCATTGAACCCTCCTCATTTTACTTTTGTTTTGTTGGGAAAGCAATGCTACGCCAGGTCTAACCGCTCGTCGCTGTGTGCCGTGTCCGTGGAAGAAGAAGAACGCTCGGTCTCCAGCAGCTAATGCTTTCGCTCCATAGTCCGTTCAGCAGCATTGAACCCTCCTCATTTTATTTTTTTTGTTAGGAAAGCAATGCTACGCCAGGTCTAACGGCTCGTCGCTGTGTGCCGTGTCCGTGGAAGAAGAAGAACGCTCGGTCTCCTGCAGCTAATGCTTTCGCTCCATAGTCAGTTCAGGAGCGCTGTACCCTCCTCATTTTATTTTTTTTGTTGTGAAAGCAATAATACGCCAGATCTAACTGCTCGTCGCTGTGTGCCGTGTCCGTGGAAGAAGAAGAACGCTCGGTCTCCTGCAGCTAATGCTTTCGCTCCATAGTCGGTTCAGGAGCGTTGAACGCTCATTTTATTATTTTTTTTTGTTGGGAAAGCAATGCTACGCCAGGTCTAACCGCTCGTCGCTGTGTGCTGTGTCCGTGGAAGAAGAACGCTCGGTCTCCTGCAGCTAATGCTTTCGCTCCATAGTCGGTTCAGCAGCATTGAACCCACCTAATTTTATTTTTTTTTTGTTGTGAAAGCATTAATACGCCAGGTCTAACCGCTCGCCGCTGTGTGCCGTGTCCGTGGAAGAAGAAGAACGCTCGGTCTCCTGCAGCTAATGCTTTCGCTCCATAGTCGGTTCAGCAGCATTGAACCCTCCTCATTTTACTTTTGTTTTGTTGGGAAAGCAATGCTACGCCAGGTCTAACCGCTCGTCGCTGTGTGCTGTGTCCGTGGAAGAAGAAGAACGCTCGGTCTCCTGCAGCTAATGCTTTCGCTCCATAGTCCGTTCAGCAGCATTGAACCCTCCTCATTTTATTTTATTTTTTTTTGTTAGGAAAGCAATGCTACGCCAGGTCTAACCGCTCGTCGCTGTGTGCCGTGTCCGTGGAAGAAGAAGAACGCTCGGTCTCCTGCAGCTAATGCTTTCGCTCCATAGTCGGTTCAGGAGCGTTGTAGCCTCCTCATTTTATTTTTTTTTTTTGTTGTGAAAGCAATAATACGCCAGGTCTAACCGCTCGTCGCTGCGTGCCGTGTCCGTGGAAGAAGAACGCTCGGTCTCCTGCAGCTAATGCTTTTTCTCCATAGTCTGTTCAGCAGCATTGAACCCTCCTAATTTTATTTTTTTTGTTGTGAAAGCATTAATACGCCAGGTCTAACCGCTCGTCGCTGTGTGCCGTGTCCGTGGAAGAAGACGAACGCTCGGTCTCCTGCAGCTAATGCTTTCGCTCCATAGTCGGTTCAGCAGCATTGAACCCTCCTCATTTTATATTTTTTTGTTGTGAAAGCAATAATACGCCAGGTCTAACCGCTCGTCCCTGTGTGCCGTGTCCGTGGAAGAAGAAGAACGCTCGGTCTCCTGCAGCTAATGCTTTCGCTCCATAGTCGGTTCAGCAGCATTGAACCCTCCTAATTTTATTTTTTTGTTGTGAAAGCATTAATACGCCAGGTCTAACCGCTCGTCGCTGTGTGCCGTGTCCGTGGAAGAAGAACGCTCGGTCTCCTGCAGCTAATGCTTTCGCTCCATAGTCGGTTCAGGAGCGTTGAACGCTCATTTTATTTTTTTTTTTGTTAGGAAAGCAATGCTACGCCAGGTCTAACCGCTCGTCGCTGTGTGCCGTGTCCGTGGAAGAAGAAGAACGCTCGGTCTCCTGCAGCTAATGCTTTCGCTCCATAGTCAGTTCAGGAGCGCTGTACCCTCCTCATTTTATTTTTTTGTTGTTGTGAAAGCAATTATACGCCAGGTCTAACTGCTCGTCGCTGTGTGCCGTGTCCGTGGAAGAAGAAGAATGCTCGGTCTCCTGCAGCTAATGCTTTCGCTCCATAGTCGGTTCAGCAGCGTTGAACGCTCATTTTATTTTTTTTCTTGGGAAAGCAATGCTACGCCAGGCCTAAAAGCTCGTCGCTGTGTGCGGTGTCCGTGGAAGAAGAACGCTCGGCCTCCTGCAGGTAATGGTTTCACTCCATAGTCGCCTCAGCAGCGTTGAGCCCTCATTTTATTTTTTTGTTGCGAAAGCAATGCTACGCCAGGTCTACAAGCTCGTCGCTGGTTGCCGTGTCTGTGGAAGAAGAAGAACGCTCGGTTTCCTGCAGCTAATGCTTTCGCTCCATAGTCGGTTCAGGAGCGTTGAACGCTCATTTTATTTTTTTTTTTTTTGTTGGGAAAGCAATGCTACGCCAGGTCTAACCGCTCGTCGCTGTGTGCTGTGTCCGTGGAAGAAGAAGAACGCTCGGTCTCCTGCAGCTAATGCTTTCGCTCCATAGTCGGTTCAGCAGCATTGAACCCTCCTCATTTTACTTTTGTTTTGTTGGGAAAGCAATGCTACGCCAGGTCTAACCGCTCGTCGCTGTGTGCCGTGTCCGTGGAAGAAGAAGAACGCTCGGTCTCCTGCAGCTAATGCTTTCGCTCCATAGTCCGTTCAGCAGCATTGAACCCTCCTCATTTTATTTTTTTTTTGTTAGGAAAGCAATGCTACGCCAGGTCTAACCGCTCGTCGCTGTGTGCCGTGTCCGTGGAAGAAGAAGAACGCTCGGTCTCCTGCAGCTAATGCTTTCGCTCCATAGTCGGTTCAGGAGCGTTGTACCCTCCTCATTTTATTTTTTTTTTGTTGTGAAAGCAATAATACGCCAGGTCTAACCGCTCGTCGCTGTGTGCCGTGTCCGTGGAAGAAGAAGAGCGCTCGGTCTCCTGCAGCCAATGCTTTCGCTCCATAGTCGGTTCAGCAGCGTTGAACGCTCATTTTATTTTTTTTTCTTGGGAAAGCAATGCTACGCCAGGCCTAAAAGCTCGTCGCTGTGTGCCGTGTCCGTGGAAGAAGAAGAACGCTCGGCCTCCTGCAGCTAATGCTTTCACTCCATAGTCGCCTCAGCAGCGTTGAACCCTCATTTTATTTTTTTGTTGCGAAAGCAATGCTACGCCAGGTCAACAAGCTCGTCGCTGGTTGCCGTGTCTGTGGAAGAAGAAGAACGCTCGGGCTCCTGCAGCTAATGCTTTCGCTCCATAGTCGGTTCAGGAGCGTTGAACGCTCATTTTATTTTTTTTTTGTTGGGAAAGCAATGCTACGCCAGGTCTAACCGCTCGTCGCTGTGTACCGTGTCCGTGGAAGAAGACGAACGCTCGGTATCCTGCAGCTAATGCTTTCGCTCCATAGTCGGTTCAGCAGCACTGAACCCTCCTCATTTTATTTTTTTTTTGTTGTGAAAGCAATAATACACCAGGTCTAACGGCTCGTTGCTGTGTGCCGTGTCCGTGGAAGAAGAAGAACGCTCGGTCTCCTGCAGCTAATGCTCTCGCTCCATAGTCGGTTCAGCAGCATTGAACCCTCCTCATTTTATTTTTTTTTTTTGTTGGGAAAGCAATGCTACGCCAGGTCTAACCGCTCGTCGCTGTGTGCCGTGTCCGTGGAAGAAGAAGAACGCTCGGTCTCCTGCAGCTAATGCTTTCGCTCCATAATCGGTTCAGGAGCGTTGAACGCTCATTTTATTTTTTTTTTGTTGGGAAAGCAATGCTACGCCAGGTCTAACCGCTCGTCGCTGTGTGCCGTGTCCGTGGAAGAAGAAGAACGCTCGGTCGCCTGCAGCTAATGCTTACGCTCCATAGGCGGTTCAGCAGCATTGAACCCTCCTCATTTTATTTTTTTTTGTTGGCAAAGCAATGCTACGCCAGGTCTAACCGCTCGTCGCTGTGTGCCGTGTCCGTGGAAGAAGAAGAACGCTCGGTCTCCTGCAGCTAATGCTTTCGCTCCATAGTCGGTTCAGGAGCGTTGAGCGCTCATTTTATTTTTTTTTGTTGGGAAAGCAATGCTACGCCAGGTCTAACCGCTCGTCGCTGTGTGCCGTGTCCGTGGAAGAAGAAGAACGCTCGGTCTCCTGCAGCTAATGCTTTCGCTCCATAGTCGGTTCAGGAGCGTTGAACGCTCATTTTATTTTTTTTTGTTGGGAAAGCAATGCTACGCCAGGTCTAACCGCTCGTCGCTGTGTGCCGTGTCCGTGGAAGAAGAACGCTCGGTCTCCTGCAGCTAATGCTTTCGCTCCATAGTCGGTTCAGCAGCATTGAACCCTCCTAATTTTATTTTTTTTTGTTGTGAAAGCATTAATACGCCAGGTCTAACCGCTCGCCGCTGTGTGCCGTGTCCGTGGAAGAAGAAGAACGCTCGGTCTCCTGCAGCTAATGCTTTCGCTCCATAGTCGGTTCAGCAGCATTGAACCCTCCTCATTTTACTTTTGTTTTGTTGGGAAAGCAATGCTACGCCAGGTCTAACCGCTCGTCGCTGTGTGCCGTGTCCGTGGAAGAAGAAGAACGCTCGGTCTCCTGCAGCTAATGCTTTCGCTCCATAGTCCGTTCAGCAGCATTGAACCCTCCTCATTTTATTTTATTTTTTTTCTTAGGAAAGCAATGCTACGCCAGGTCTAACCGCTCGTCGCTGTGTGCCGTGTCCGTGGAAGAAGAAGAACGCTCGGTCTCCTGCAGCTAATGCTTTCGCTCCATAGTCGGTTCAGGAGCGTTGTACCCTCCTCATTTTACTTTTTTTGTTGTGAAAGCAATAATACGCCAGGTCTAACCGCTCGTCGCTGCGTGCCGTGTCCGTGGAAGAAGAACGCTCGGTATCCTGCAGCTAATGCTTTCGCTCCATAGTCTGTTCAGCAGCATTGAACCCTCCTAATTTTATTTTTTTTGTTGTGAAAGCATTAATACGCCAGGTCTAACCGCTCGTCGCTGTGTGCCGTGTCCGTGGAAGAAGACGAACGCTCGGTCTCCTGCAGCTAATGCTTTCGCTCCATAGTCGGTTCAGCAGCATTGAACCCTCCTCATTTTATATTTTTTTGTTGTGAAAGCAATAATACGCCAGGTCTAACCGCTCGTCCCTGTGTGCCGTGTCCGTGGAAGAAGAAGAACGCTCGGTCTCCTGCAGCTAATGCTTTCGCTCCATAGTCGGTTCAGCAGCATTGAACCCTCCTAATTTTATTTTTTTGTTGTGAAAGCATTAATACGCCAGGTCTAACCGCTCGTCGCTGTGTGCCGTGTCCGTGGAAGAAGAACGCTCGGTCTCCTGCAGCCAATGCTTTCGCTCCATAGTCGGTTCAGGAGCGTTGAACGCTCATTTTATTTTTTTTTTGTTGGGAAAGCAATGCTACGCCAGGTCTAACCGCTCGTCGCTGTGTGCCGTGTCCGTGGAAGAAGAAGAACGCTCGGTCTCCTGCAGCTAATGCTTTCGCTCCATAGTCGGTTCAGCAGCATTGAACCCTCCTAATTTTATTTTTTTTTTTGTTGTGAAAGCATTAATACGCCAGGTCTAACCGCTCGCCGCTGTGTGCCGTGTCCGTGGAAGAAGAAGAACGCTCGGTCTCCTGCAGCTAATGCTTTCGCTCCATAGTCGGTTCAGCAGCATTGAACCCTCCTCATTTTACTTTTGTTTTGTTGGGAAAGCAATGCTACGCCAGGTCTAACCGCTCGTCGCTGTGTGCCATGTCCGTGGAAGAAGAAGAACGCTCGGTCTCCAGCAGCTAATGCTTTCGCTCCATAGTCCGTTCAGCAGCATTGAACCCTCCTCATTTTATTTTTTTTTGTTAGGAAAGCAATGCTACGCCAGGTCTAACCGCTCGTCGCTGTGTGCCGTGTCCGTGGAAGAAGAAGAACGCTCGGTCTCCTGCAGCTAATGCTTTCGCTCCATAGTCAGTTCAGGAGCGCTGTACCCTCCTCATTTTATTTTTTTGTGTTGTGAAAGCAATTATACGCCAGGTCTAACTGCTCGTCGCTGTGTGCCGTGTCCGTGGAAGAAGAAGAATGCTCGGTCTAGTGCAGCTAATGCTTTCGCTCCATAGTCGGTTCAGCAGCGTTGAACGCTCATTTTATTTTTTTTTCTTGGGAAAGCAATGCTACGCCAGGCCTAAAAGCTCGTCGCTGTGTGCCGTGTCCGTGGAAGAAGAAGAACGCTCGGCCTCCTGCAGGTAATGGTTTCACTCCATAGTCGCCTCAGCAGCGTTGAGCCCTCATTTTATTTTTTTGTTGCGAAAGCAATGCTACGCCAGGTCTACAAGCTCGTCGCTGGTTGCCGTGTCTGTGGAAGAAGAAGAACGCTCGGTTTCCTGCAGCTAATGCTTTCGCTCCATAGTCGGTTCAGGAGCGTTTAAAGCTCATTTTATTTTTTTTTTGTTGGGAAAGCAATGCTACGCCAGGTCTAACCGCTCGTCGCTGTGTGCTGTGTCCGTGGAAGAAGAAGAACGCTCGGTCTCCTGCAGCTAATGCTTTCGCTCCATAGTCGGTTCAGCAGCATTGAACCCTCCTAATTTTATTTTTTTTTGTTGTGAAAGCATTAATACGCCAGGTCTAACCGCTCGCCGCTGTGTGCCGTGTCCGTGGAAGAAGAAGAACGCTCGGTCTCCTGCAGCTAATGCTTTCGCTCCATAGTCGGTTCAGCAGCATTGAACCCTCCTCATTTTACTTTTGTTTTGTTGGGAAAGCAATGCTACGCCAGGTCTAACCGCTCGTCGCTGTGTGCCGTGTCCGTGGAAGAAGAAGAACGCTCGGTCTCCTGCAGCTAATGCTTTCGCTCCATAGTCCGTTCAGCAGCATTGAACCCTCCTCATTTTATTTTTTTTTTTGTTAGGAAAGCAATGCTACGCCAGGTCTAACCGCTCGTCGCTGTGTGCCGTGTCCGTGGAAGAAGAAGAGCGCTCGGTCTCCTGCAGCCAATGCTTTCGCTCCATAGTCGGTTCAGCAGCGTTGAACGCTCATTTTATTTTTTTTTCTTGGGAAAGCAATGCTACGCCAGGCCTAAAAGCTCGTCGCTGTGTGCCGTGTCCGTGGAAGAAGAAGAACGCTCGGCCTCCTGCAGCTAATGCTTTCACTCCATAGTCGCCTCAGCAGCGTTGAACCCTCATTTTATTTTTTTGTTGCGAAAGCAATGCTACGCCAGGTCTACAAGCTCGTCGCTGGTTGCCGTGTCTGTGGAAGAAGAAGAACGCTCGGGCTCCTGCAGTTAATGCTTTCGCTCCATAGTCGGTTCAGGAGCATTGAACGCTCATTTTATTTTTTTTTTGTTGGGAAAGCAATGCTACGCCAGGTCTAACCGCTCGTCGCTGTGTGCCGTGTCCGTGGAAGAAGACGAACGCTCGGTATC
Source organism: Amblyomma maculatum (assembly GCF_055883805.1). Classification (NCBI taxonomy): domain Eukaryota; kingdom Metazoa; phylum Arthropoda; class Arachnida; order Ixodida; family Ixodidae; genus Amblyomma; species Amblyomma maculatum. The sequence continues at coordinate 18,119,208 of NW_028146738.1, forward strand.
CTGCAGCTAATGCTTTCGCTCCATAGTCGGTTCAGCAGCATTGAACCCTCCTCATTTTATTTTTTTTTTTTTGTGAAAGCAATAATACACCAGGTCTAACGGCTCGTTGCTGTGTGCCGTGTCCGTGGAAGAAGAAGAACGCTCGGTCTCCTGCAGCTAATGCTCTCGCTCCATAGTCGGTTCAGCAGCATTGAACCCTCCTCATTTTAATTTTTTTTTTGTTGGGAAAGCAATGCTACGCCAGGTCTAACCGCTCGTCGCTGTGTGCCGTGTCCATGGAAGAAGAAGAACGCTCGGTCTCCTGCAGCTAATGCTTTCGCTCCATAATCGGTTCAGGAGCGTTGAACGCTCATTTTATTTTTTTTTTGTTGGGAAAGCAATGCTACGCCAGGTCTAACCGCTCGTCGCTGTGTGCCGTGTCCGTGGAAGAAGAAGAACGCTCGGTCGCCTGCAGCTAATGCTTGCGCTCCATAGGCGGTTCAGCAGCATTGAACCCTCCTCATTTTATTTTTTTTTTTGTTGGGAAAGCAATGCTACGCCAGGTCTAACCGCTCGTCGCTGTGTGCCGTGTCCATGGAAGAAGAAGAACGCTCGGTCTCCTGCAGCTAATGCTTTCGCTCCATAGTCGGTTCAGGAGCGTTGAACGCTCATTTTATTTTTTTTTTTGTTGGGAAAGCAATGCTACGCCAGGTCTAACCGCTCGTCGCTGTGTGCCGTGTCCGTGGAAGAAGACGAACGCTCGGTATCCTGCAGCTAATGCTTTCGCTCCATAGTCGGTTCAGCAGCATTGAACCCTCCTCATTTTATTTTTTTTTTGTTGTGAAAGCAATAATACACCAGGTCTAACGGCTCGTTGCTGTGTGCCGTGTCCGTGGAAGAAGAAGAACGCTCGGTCTCCTGCAGCTAATGCTCTCGCTCCATAGTCGGTTCAGCAGCATTGAACCCTCCTCATTTTATTTTTTTTTTGTTGGGAAAGCAATGCTACGCCAGGTCTAACCGCTCGTCGCTGTGTGCCGTGTCCGTGGAAGAAGAAGAACGCTCGGTCTCCTGCAGCAAATGCTTTCGCTCCATAATCGGTTCAGGAGCGTTGAACGCTCATTTTATTTTTTTTTGTTGGGAAAGCAATGCTACGCCAGGTCTAACCGCTCGTCGCTGTGTGCCGTGTCCGTGGAAGAAGAAGAACGCTCGGTCGCCTGCAGCTAATGCTTTCGCTCCATAGGCGGTTCAGCAGCATTGAACCCTCCTCATTTTATTTTTTTTTTGTTGGCAAAGCAATGCTACGCCAGGTCTAACCGCTCGTCGCTGTGTGCCGTGTCCGTGGAAGAAGAAGAACGCTCGGTCTCCTGCAGCTAATGCTTTCGCTCCATAGTCGGTTCAGGAGCGTTGAGCGCTCATTTTATTTTTTTTTGTTGGGAAAGCAATGCTACGCCAGGTCTAACCGCTCGTCGCTGTGTGCCGTGTCCGTGGAAGAAGAACGCTCGGTCTCCTGCAGCTAATGCTTTCGCTCCATAGTCGGTTCAGCAGCATTGAACCCTCCTAATTTTATTTTTTTTTTGTTGTGAAAGCATTAATACGCCAGGTCTAACCGCTCGCCGCTGTGTGCCGTGTCCGTGGAAGAAGAAGAACGCTCGGTCTCCTGCAGCTAATGCTTTCGCTCCATAGTCGGTTCAGCAGCATTGAACCCTCCTCATTTTACTTTTGTTTTGTTGGGAAAGCCATGCTACGCCAGGTCTAACCGCTCGTCGCTGTGTGCCGTGTCCGTAGAAGAAGAAGAACGCTCGGTCTCCAGCAGCTAATGCTTTCGCTCCATAGTCCGTTCAGCAGCATTGAACCCTCCTCATTTTATTTTTTTTGTTAGGAAAGCAATGCTACGCCAGGTCTAACCGCTCGTCGCTGTGTGCCGTGTCCGTGGAAGAAGAAGAACGCTCGGTCTCCTGCAGCTAATGCTTTCGCTCCATAGTCAGTTCAGGAGCGCTGTACCCTCCTCATTTTATTTTTTTTTTGTTGTGAAAGCAATAATACGCCAGATCTAACTGCTCGTCGCTGTGTGCCGTGTCCGTGGAAGAAGAAGAACGCTCGGTCTCCTGCAGCTAATGCTTTCGCTCCATAGTCGGTTCAGCAACGTTGAACGCTCATTTTATTTTTTTTTCTTGGGAAAGCAATGCTACGCCAGGTCTAACTGCTCGTCGCTGTGTGCCGTGTCCGTGGAAGAAGAAGAATGCTCGGTCTCCTGCAGCTAATGCTTTCGCTCCATAGTCGGTTCAGCAGCGTTGAACGCTCATTTTATTTTTTTTTCTTGGGAAAGCAATGCTACGCCAGGCCTAACCGCTCGTCGCTGTGTGCTGTGTCCGTGGAAGAAGAAGAACGCTCGGTCTCCTGCAGCTAATGCTTTCGCTCCATAGTCGGTTCAGCAGCATTGAACCCTCCTAATTTTATTTTTTTTTGTTGTTAAAGCATTAATACGCCAGGTCTAACCGCTCGCCGCTGTGTGCCGTGTCCGTGGAAGAAGAAGAACGCTCGGTCTCCTGCAGCTAATGCTTTCGCTCCATAGTCGGTTCAGCAGCATTGAACCCTCCTCATTTTACTTTTGTTTTGTTGGGAAAGCAATGCTACGCCAGGTCTAACCGCTCGTCGCTGTGTGCCGTGTCCGTGGAAGAAGAAGAACGCTCGGTCTCCTGCAGCTAATGCTTTCGCTCCATAGTCCGTTCAGCAGCATTGAACCCTCCTCATTTTATTTTATTTTTTTTCTTAGGAAAGCCATGCTACGCCAGGTCTAACCGCTCGTCGCTGTGTGCCGTGTCCGTGGAAGAAGAAGAACGCTCGGTCTCCTGCAGCTAATGCTTTCGCTCCATAGTCGGTTCAGGAGCGTTGTACCCTCCTCATTTTACTTTTTTTTGTTGTGAAAGCAATAATACGCCAGGTCTAACCGCTCGTCGCTGCGTGCCGTGTCCGTGGAAGAAGAACGCTCGGTATCCTGCAGCTAATGCTTTCGCTCCATAGTCTGTTCAGCAGCATTGAACCCTCCTAATTTTATTTTTTTTGTTGTGAAAGCATTAATACGCCAGGTCTAACCGCTCGTCGCTGTGTGCCGTGTCCGTGGAAGAAGACGAACGCTCGGTCTCCTGCAGCTAATGCTTTCGCTCCAAAGTCGGTTCAGCAGCATTGAACCCTCCTCATTTTATATTTTTTTGTTGTGAAAGCAATAATACGCCAGGTCTAACCGCTCGTCCCTGTGTGCCGTGTCCGTGGAAGAAGAAGAACGCTCGGTCTCCTGCAGCTAATGCTTTCGCTCCATAGTCGGTTCAGCAGCATTGAACCCTCCTAATTTTATTTTTTTGTTGTGAAAGCATTAATACGCCAGGTCTAACCGCTCGTCGCTGTGTGCCGTGTCCGTGGAAGAAGAACGCTCGGTCTCCTGCAGCTAATGCTTTCGCTCCATAGTCGGTTCAGGAGCGTTGAACGCTCATTTTATTTTTTTTTGTTGGGAAAGCAATGCTACGCCAGGTCTAACCGCTCGTCGCTGTGTGCCGTGTCCGTGGAAGAAGAAGAACGCTCGGTCTCCTGCAGCTAATGCTTTCGCTCCATAGTCGGTTCAGCAGCATTGAACCCTCCTAATTTTATTTTTTTTTTGTTGTGAAAGCATTAATACGCCAGGTCTAACCGCTCGCCGCTGTGTGCCGTGTCCGTGGAAGAAGAAGAACGCTCGGTCTCCTGCAGCTAATGCTTTCGCTCCATAGTCGGTTCAGCAGCATTGAACCCTCCTCATTTTACTTTTGTTTTGTTGGGAAAGCAATGCTACGCCAGGTCTAACCGCTCGTCGCTGTGTGCCATGTCCGTGGAAGAAGAAGAACGCTCGGTCTCCAGCAGCTAATGCTTTCGCTCCATAGTCCGTTCAGCAGCATTGAACCCTCCTCATTTTATTTTTTTTGTTAGGAAAGCAATGCTACGCCAGGTCTAACCGCTCGTCGCTGTGTGCCGTGTCCGTGGAAGAAGAAGAACGCTCGGTCTCCTGCAGCTAATGCTTTCGCTCCATAGTCAGTTCAGGAGCGCTGTACCCTCCTCATTTTATTTTTTTTTTGTTGTGAAAGCAATTATACGCCAGGTCTAACTGCTCGTCGCTGTGTGCCGTGTCCGTGGAAGAAGAAGAATGCTCGGTCTCCTGCAGCTAATGCTTTCGCTCCATAGTCGGTTCAGCAGCGTTGAACGCTCATTTTATTTTTTTTTCTTGGGAAAGCAATGCTACGCCAGGCCTAAAAGCTCGTCGCTGTGTGCCGTGTCCGTGGAAGAAGAAGAACGCTCGGCCTCCTGCAGGTAATGGTTTCACTCCATAGTCGCCTCAGCAGCGTTGAGCCCTCATTTTATTTTTTTGTTGCGAAAGCAATGCTACGCCAGGTCTACAAGCTCGTCGCTGGTTGCCGTGTCTGTGGAAGAAGAAGAACGCTCGGTTTCCTGCAGCTAATGCTTTCGCTCCATAGTCGGTTCAGGAGCGTTGAACGCTCATTTTATTTTTTTTTTGTTGGGAAAGCAATGCTACGCCAGGTCTAACCGCTCGTCGCTGTGTGCTGTGTCCGTGGAAGAAGAAGAACGCTCGGTCTCCTGCAGCTAATGCTTTCGCTCCATAGTCGGTTCAGCAGCATTGAACCCTCCTAATTTTATTTTTTTTTGTTGTGAAAGCATTAATACGCCAGGTCTAACCGCTCGCCGCTGTGTGCCGTGTCCGTGGAAGAAGAAGAACGCTCGGTCTCCTGCAGCTAATGCTTTCGCTCCATAGTCGGTTCAGCAGCATTGAACCCTCCTCATTTTACTTTTGTTTTGTTGGGAAAGCAATGCTACGCCAGGTCTAACCGCTCGTCGCTGTGTGCCGTGTCCGTGGAAGAAGAAGAACGCTCGGTCTCCTGCAGCTAATGCTTTCGCTCCATAGTCCGTTCAGCAGCATTGAACCCTCCTCATTTTATTTTTTTTTTTGTTAGGAAAGCAATAATACGCCAGGTCTAACCGCTCGTCGCTGTGTGCCGTGTCCGTGGAAGAAGAAGAGCGCTCCGTCTCCTGCAGCCAATGCTTTCGCTCCATAGTCGGTTCAGCAGCATTGAACGCTCATTTTATTTTTTTTTCTTGGGAAAGCAATGCTACGCCAGGCCTAAAAGCTCGTCGCTGTGTGCCGTGTCCGTGGAAGAAGAAGAACGCTCGGCCTCCTGCAGCTAATGCTTTCACTCCATAGTCGCCTCAGCAGCGTTGAACCCTCATTTTATTTTTTTGTTGCGAAAGCAATGCTACGCCAGGTCTACAAGCTCGTCGCTGGTTGCCGTGTCTGTGGAAGAAGAAGAACGCTCGGGCTCCTGCAGTTAATGCTTTCGCTCCATAGTCGGTTCAGGAGCATTGAACGCTCATTTTATTTTTTTTTTGTTGGGAAAGCAATGCTACGCCAGGTCTAACCGCTCGTCGCTGTGTGCCGTGTCCGTGGAAGAAGACGAACGCTCGGTATCCTGCAGCTAATGCTTTCGCTCCATAGTCGGTTCAGCAGCATTGAACCCTCCTCATTTTATTTTTTTTTTGTTGTGAAAGCAATAATACACCAGGTCTAACGGCTCGTTGCTGTGTGCCGTGTCCGTGGAAGAAGAAGAACGCTCGGTCTCCTGCAGCTAATGCTCTCGCTCCATAGTCGGTTCAGCAGCATTGAACCCTCCTCATTTTAATTTTTTTTTTGTTGGGAAAGCAATGCTACGCCAGGTCTAACCGCTCGTCGCTGTGTGCCGTGTCCATGGAAGAAGAAGAACGCTCGGTCTCCTGCAGCTAATGCTTTCGCTCCATAATCGGTTCAGGAGCGTTGAACGCTCATTTTATTTTTTTTTTGTTGGGAAAGCAATGCTACGCCAGGTCTAACCGCTCGTCGCTGTGTGCCGTGTCCGTGGAAGAAGAAGAACGCTCGGTCGCCTGCAGCTAATGCTTGCGCTCCATAGGCGGTTCAGCAGCATTGAACCCTCCTCATTTTATTTTTTTTTTGTTGGGAAAGCAATGCTACGCCAGGTCTAACCGCTCGTCGCTGTGTGCCGTGTCCATGGAAGAAGAAGAACGCTCGGTCTCCTGCAGCTAATGCTTTCGCTCCATAGTCGGTTCAGGAGCGTTGAGCGCTCATTTTATTTTTTTTTGTTGGGAAAGCAATGCTACGCCAGGTCTAACCGCTCGTCGCTGTGTGCCGTGTCCGTGGAAGAAGAAGAACGCTCGGTCTCCTGCAGCTAATGCTTTCGCTCCATAGTCGGTTCAGGAGCGTTGAACGCTCATTTTATTTTTTTTTGTTGGGAAAGCAATGCTACGCCAGGTCTAACCGCTCGTCGCTGTGTGCCGTGTCCGTGGAAGAAGAACGCTCGGTCTCCTGCAGCTAATGCTTTCGCTCCATAGTCGGTTCAGCAGCATTGAACCCTCCTCATTTTATTTTTTTTTTGTTGGGAAAGCAATGCTACGCCAGGTCTAACCGCTCGTCGCTGTGTGCCGTGTCCGTGGAAGAAGAACGCTCGGTCTCCTGCAGCTAATTCTTTCGCTCCATAGTCGGTTCAGCAGCATTGAACCCTCCTCATTTTATTTTTTTTTGTTGTTGTGAAAGCAATAATACGCCAGGTCTAACTGCTCGTCGCTGTGTGCCGTGTCCGTGGAAGAAGAAGAACGCTCCGTCTCCTGCAGCTAATGCTTTCGCTACATAGTCGGTTCAGCAGCATTGAACCCTCCTCATTTTATTTTTTTTTTTTGTTGTGAAAGCAATGATACGCCAGGTCTAACCGCTCGTCGCTGTGTGCCGTGTCCGTGGAAGAAGACGAACGCTCGGTCTGCTGCAGCTAATGCTTTCGCTCCATAGTCGGTTCAGCAGCATTGAACCCTCCTCATTTTATTTTTTTTTTGTTGTGAAAGCAATAATACGCCAGGTCTAACCGCTCGTCGCTGTGTGCCGTGTCCGTGGAAGAAGAACGCTCCGTCTCCTGCAGCTAATGCTTTCGCTCCATAGTCGGTTCAGCAGCATTGAACCCTCCTAATTTTATTTTTTTTTTGTTGTGAAAGCATTAATACGCCAGGTCTAACCGCTCGTTGCTGTGTGCCGTGTCCGTGGAAGAAGAAGAACGCTCGGTCTCCTGCAGCTAATGCTTTCGCTCCATAGTCGGTTCAGCAGCGTTGAACCCTCCTCATTTTATTTTTTTTTTTGTTGTGAAAGCATTAATACGCCAGGCCTAAAAGCTCGTCGCTGTGTGCCGTGTCCGTGGAAGAAGAAGAACGCTCGGCCTCCTGCAGCTAATGCTTTCACTCCATAGTCGCCTCAGCAGCGTTGAACCCTCATTTTATTTTTTTGTTGCGAAAGCAATGCTACGCCAGGTCTACAAGCTCGTCGCTGGTTGCCGTGTCTTTGGAAGAAGAAGAACGCTCGGGCTCCTGCAGCTAATGCTTTCGCTCCATAGTCGGTTCAGGAGCGTTGAACGCTCATTTTATTTTTTTTTTGTTGGGAAAGCAATGCTGCGCCAGGTCTTACCGCTCGTCGCTGTGTGCCGTGTCCGTGGAAGAAGAAGAACGCTCGGTCGCCTGCAGCTAATGCTTTCGCTCCATAGGCGGTTCAGCAGCATTGAACCCTCCTCATTTTATTTTTTTTTTGTTGGGAAAGCAATGCTACGCCAGGTCTAACCGCTCGTCGCTGTGTGCCGTGTCCGTGGAAGAAGAAGAACGCTCGGTCTCCTGCAGCTAATGCTTTCGCTCCATAGTCGGTTCAGGAGCGTTGAGCGCTCATTTTATTTTTTTTTGTTGGGAAAGCAATGCTACGCCAGGTCTAACCGCTCGTCGCTGTGTGCCGTGTCCGTGGAAGAAGAAGAAAGCTCGGTCTCCTGCAGCTAATGCTTTCGCTCCATAGTCGGTTCAGGAGCGTTGAACGCTCATTTTATTTTTTTTTGTTGGGAAAGCAATGCTACGCCAGGTCTAACCGCTCGTCGCTGTGTGCCGTGTCCGTGGAAGAAGAACGCTCGGTCTCCTGCAGCTAATGCTTTCGCTCCATAGTCGGTTCAGCAGCATTGAACCCTCCTCATTTTATTTTTTTTTGTTGGGAAAGCAATGCTACGCCAGGTCTAACCGCTCGTCGCTGTGTGCCGTGTCCGTGGAAGAAGAACGCTCGGTCTCCTGCAGCTAATTCTTTCGCTCCATAGTCGGTTCAGCAGCATTGAACCCTCCTCATTTTATTTTTTTTTTGTTGTTGTGAAAGCAATAATACGCCAGGTCTAACTGCTCGTCGCTGTGTGCCGTGTCCGTGGAAGAAGAAGAACGCTCCGTCTCCTGCAGCTAATGCTTTCGCTACATAGTCGGTTCAGCAGCATTGAACCCTCCTCATTTTATTTTTTTTTGTTGTGAAAGCAATGATACGCCAGGTCTAACCGCTCGTCGCTGTGTGCCGTGTCCGTGGAAGAAGACGAACGCTCGGTCTGCTGCAGCTAATGCTTTCGCTCCATAGTCGGTTCAGCAGCATTGAACCCCTCTCATTTTATTTTTTTTTTGTTGTGAAAGCAATAATACGCCAGGTCTAACCGCTCGTCGCTGTGTGCCGTGTCCGTGGAAGAAGAACGCTCGGTCTCCTGCAGCTAATGCTTTCGCTCCATAGTCGCCTCAGCAGCGTTGAACCCTCATTTTATTTTTTTGTTGCGAAAGCAATGCTACGCCAGGTCTACAAGCTCGTCGCTGGTTGCCGTGTCTTTGGAAGAAGAAGAACGCTCGGGCTCCTGCAGCTAATGCTTTCGCTCCATAGTCGGTTCAGGAGCGTTGAACGCTCATTTTATTTTTTTTTGTTGGGAAAGCAATGCTACGCCAGGTCTAACCGCTCGTCGCTGTGTGCCGTGTCCGTGGAAGAAGACGAACGCTCGGTATCCTGCAGCTAATGCTTTCGCTCCATAGTCGGTTCAGCAGCATTGAACCCTCCTCATTTTATTTTTTTTTGTTGTGAAAGCAATAATACACCAGGTCTAACGGCTCGTTGCTGTGTGCCGTGTCCGTGGAAGAAGAAGAACGCTCGGTCTCCTGCAGCTAATGCTCTCGCTCCATAGTCGGTTCAGCAGCATTGAACCCTCCTCATTTTATTTTTTTTTTTGTTGGGAAAGCAATGCTACGCCAGGTCTAACCGCTCGTCGCTGTGTGCCGTGTCCGTGGAAGAAGAAGAACGCTCGGTCTCCTGCAGCTAATGCTCTCGCTCCATAGTCGGTTCAGCAGCATTGAACCCTCCTCATTTTATTTTTTTTTTGTTGGGAAAGCAATGCTACGCCAGGTCTAACCGCTCGTCGCTGTGTGCCGTGTCCGTGGAAGAAGAAGAACGCTCGGTCTCCTGCAGCTAATGCTTTCGCTCCATAGTCCGTTCAGCAGCATTGAACCCTCCTCATTTTATTTTTTTTTTTCTTAGGAAAGCAATGCTACGCCAGGTCTAACCGCTCGTCGCTGTGTGCCGTGTCCGTGGAAGAAGAAGAACGCTCGGTCTCCTGCAGCTAATGCTTTCGCTCCATAGTCGGTTCAGGAGCGTTGTACCCTCCTCATTTTATTTTTTTTTTGTTGTGAAAGCAATAATACGCCAGGTCTAACCGCTCGTCGCTGTGTGCCGTGTCCGTGGAAGAAGAAGAGCGCTCGGTCTCCTGCAGCCAATGCTTTCGCTCCATAGTCGGTTCAGCAGCGTTGAACGCTCATTTTATTTTTTTTTCTTGGGAAAGCAATGCTACGCCAGGCCTAAAAGCTCGTCGCTGTGTGCCGTGTCCGTGGAAGAAGAAGAACGCTCGGCCTCCTGCAGCTAATGCTTTCACTCCATAGTCGCCTCAGCAGCGTTGAACCCTCATTTTATTTTTTTGTTGCGAAAGCAATGCTACGCCAGGTCTACAAGCTCGTCGCTGGTTGCCGTGTCTGTGGAAGAAGAAGAACGCTCGGGCTCCTGCAGCTAATGCTTTCGCTCCATAGTCGGTTCAGGAGCGTTGAACGCTCATTTTATTTTTTTTTGTTGGGAAAGCAATGCTACGCCAGGTCTAACCGCTCGTCGCTGTGTGCCGTGTCCATGGAAGAAGAAGAACGCTCGGTCTCCTGCAGCTAATGCTTTCGCTCCGTAATCGGTTCAGGAGCGTTGAACGCTCATTTTATTTTTTTTTTGTTGTGAAAGCATTAATACGCCAGGTCTAACCGCTCGTCGCTGTGTGCCGTGTCCGTGGAAGAAGAAGAACGCTCGGTCTCCTGCAGCTAATGCTTTCGCTCCATAGTCGGTTCAGCAGCGTTGAACCCTCCTCATTATATTTTTTTTTGTTGTGAAAGCATTAATACGCCAGGCCTAAAAGCTCGTCGCTGTGTGCCGTGTCCGTGGAAGAAGAAGAAAGCTCGGTCTCCTGCAGCTAATGCTTTCGCTCCATAGTCGGTTCAGGAGCGTTGAACGCTCATTTTATTTTTTTTTTTGGGAAAGCAATGCTACGCCAGGTCTAACCGCTCGTCGCTGTGTGCCGTGTCCGTGGAAGAACGCTCGGTCTCCTGCAGCTAATGCTTTCGCTCCATAGTCGGTTCAGCAGCATTGAACCCTCCTCATTTTATTTTTTTTTGTTGGGAAAGCAATGCTACGCCAGGTCTAACCGCTCGTCGCTGTGTGCCGTGTCCGTGGAAGAAGAACGCTCGGTCTCCTGCAGCTAATTCTTTCGCTCCATAGTCGGTTCAGCAGCATTGAACCCTCCTCATTTTATTTTTTTTTTGTTGTTGTGAAAGCAATAATACGCCAGGTCTAACTGCTCGTCGCTGTGTGCCGTGTCCGTGGAAGAAGAAGAACGCTCCGTCTCCTGCAGCTAATGCTTTCGCTACATAGTCGGTTCAGCAGCATTGAACCCTCCTCATTTTATTTTTTTGTTGTTGTGAAAGCAATGATACGCCAGGTCTAACCGCTCGTCGCTGTGTGCCGTGTCCGTGGAAGAAGACGAACGCTCGGTCTGCTGCAGCTAATGCTTTCGCTCCATAGTCGGTTCAGCAGCATTGAACCCTCCTCATTTTATTTTTTTTTTGTTGTGAAAGCAATAATACGCCAGGTCTAACCGCTCGTCGCTGTGTGCCGTGTCCGTGGAAGAAGAACGCTCCGTCTCCTGCAGCTAATGCTTTCGCTCCATAGTCGGTTCAGCAGCATTGAACCCTCCTAATTTTATTTTTTTTTGTTGTGAAAGCATTAATACGCCAGGTCTAACCGCTCGTCGCTGTGTGCCGTGTCCGTGGAAGAAGAAGAACGCTCGGTCTCCTGCAGCTAATGCTTTCGCTCCATAGTCGGTTCAGCAGCGTTGAACCCTCCTCATTTTATTTTTTTTTTTGTTGTGAAAGCATTAATACGCCAGGCCTAAAAGCTCGTCGCTGTGTGCCGTGTCCGTGGAAGAAGAAGAACGCTCGGCCTCCTGCAGCTAATGCTTTCACTCCATAGTCGCCTCAGCAGTGTTGAACCCTCATTTTATTTTTTTGTTGCGAAAGCAATGCTACGCCAGGTCTACAAGCTCGTCGCTGGTTGCCGTGTCTTTGGAAGAAGAAGAACGCTCGGGCTCCTGCAGCTAATGCTTTCGCTCCATAGTCGGTTCAGGAGCGTTGAACGCTCATTTTATTTTTTTTTTTGTTGGGAAAGCAATGCTACGCCAGGTCTAACCGCTCGTCGCTGTGTGCCGTGTCCGTGGAAGAAGACGAACGCTCGGTATCCTGCAGCTAATGCTTTCGCTCCATAGTCGGTTCAGCAGCATTGAACCCTCCTCATTTTATTTTTTTTTGTTGTGAAAGCAATAATACACCAGGTCTAACGGCTCGTTGCTGTGTGCCGTGTCCGTGGAAGAAGAAGAACGCTCGGTCTCCTGCAGCTAATGCTCTCGCTCCATAGTCGGTTCAGCAGCATTGAACCCTCCTCATTTTATTTTTTTTTTGTTGGGAAAGCAATGCTACGCCAGGTCTAACCGCTCGTCGCTGTGTGCCGTGTCCGTGGAAGAAGAAGAACGCTCGGTCTCCTGCAGCTAATGCTCTCGCTCCATAGTCGGTTCAGCAGCATTGAACCCTCCTCATTTTATTTTTTTTTTGTTGGGAAAGCAATGCTACGCCAGGTCTAACCGCTCGTCGCTGTGTGCCGTGTCCGTGGAAGAAGAAGAACGCTCGGTCTCCTGCAGCTAATGCTTTCGCTCCATAGTCCGTTCAGCAGCATTGAACCCTCCTCATTTTATTTTTATTTTTTTTGTTAGGAAAGCAATGCTACGCCAGGTCTAACCGCTCGTCGCTGTGTGCCGTGTCCGTGGAAGAAGAAGAACGCTCGGTCTCCTGCAGCTAATGCTTTCGCTCCATAGTCGGTTCAGGAGCGTTGTACCCTCCTCATTTTATTTTTTTTTGTTGTGAAAGCAATAATACGCCAGGTCTAACCGCTCGTCGCTGTGTGCCGTGTCCGTGGAAGAAGAAGAGCGCTCGGTCTCCTGCAGCCAATGCTTTCGCTCCATAGTCGGTTCAGCAGCGTTGAACGCTCATTTTATTTTTTTTTCTTGGGAAAGCAATGCTACGCCAGGCCTAAAAGCTCGTCGCTGTGTGCCGTGTCCGTGGAAGAAGAAGAACGCTCGGCCTCCTGCAGCTAATGCTTTCACTCCATAGTCGCCTCAGCAGCGTTGAACCCTCATTTTATTTTTTTGTTGCGAAAGCAATGCTACGCCAGGTCTACAAGCTCGTCGCTGGTTGCCGTGTCTGTGGAAGAAGAAGAACGCTCGGGCTCCTGCAGCTAATGCTTTCGCTCCATAGTCGGTTCAGGAGCGTTGAACGCTCATTTTATTTTTTTTTTGTTGGGAAAGCAATGCTACGCCAGGTCTAACCGCTCGTCGCTGTGTGCCGTGTCCGTGGAAGAAGACGAACGCTCGGTATCCTGCAGCTAATGCTTTCGCTCCATAGTCGATTCAGCAGCATTGAACCCTCCTCATTTTATTTTTTTTTTGTTGTGAAAGCAATAATACACCAGGTCTAACGGCTCGTTGCTGTGTGCCGTGTCCGTGGAAGAAGAAGAACGCTCGGTCTCCTGCAGCTAATGCTCTCGCTCCATAGTCGGTTCAGCAGCATTGAACCCTCCTCATTTTATTTTTTTTTGTTGGGAAAGCAATGCTACGCCAGGTCTAACCGCTCGTCGCTGTGTGCCGTGTCCATGGAAGAAGAAGAACGCTCGGTCTCCTGCAGCTAATGCTTTCGCTCCGTAATCGGTTCAGGAGCGTTGAACGCTCATTTTATTTTTTTTTTGTTGGGAAAGCAATGCTACGCCAGGTCTAACCGCTCGTCGCTGTGTGCCGTGTCCGTGGAAGAAGAAGAACGCTCGGTCTCCTGCAGCTAATGCTTTCGCTCCATAGTCGGTTCAGGAGCGTTGAACGCTCATTTTATTTTTTTTTGTTGGGAAAGCAATGCTACGCCAGGTCTAACCGCTCGTCGCTGTGTGCCGTGTCCGTGGAAGAAGAACGCTCGGTCTCCTGCAGCTAATGCTTTCGCTCCATAGTCGGTTCAGCAGCATTGAACCCTCCTCATTTTATTTTTTTTGTTGGGAAAGCAATGCTACGCCAGGTCTAACCGCTCGTCGCTGTGTGCCGTGTCCGTGGAAGAAGAACGCTCGGTCTCCTGCAGCTAATTCTTTCGCTCCATAGTCGGTTCAGCAGCATTGAACCCTCCTCATTTTATTTTTTTTTTGTGAAAGCAATAATACGCCAGGTCTAACTGCTCGTCGCTGTGTGCCGTGTCCGTGGAAGAAGAAGAACGCTCCGTCTCCTGCAGCTAATGCTTTCGCTACATAGTCGGTTCAGCAGCATTGAACCCTCCTCATTTTATTTTTTTTTTGTTGTGAAAGCAATGATACGCCAGGTCTAACCGCTCGTCGCTGTGTGCCGTGTCCGTGGAAGAAGACGAACGCTCGGTCTGCTGCAGCTAATGCTTTCGCTCCATAGTCGGTTCAGCAGCATTGAACCCTCCTCATTTTATTTTTTTTTTGTTGTTGTGAAAGCAATAATACGCCAGGTCTAACCGCTCGTCGCTGTGTGCCGTGTCCGTGGAAGAAGAACGCTCCGTCTCCTGCAGCTAATGCTTTCGCTCCATAGTCGGTTCAGCAGCATTGAACCCTCCTAATTTTATTTTTTTTTTTGTTGTGAAAGCATTAATACGCCAGGTCTAACCGCTCGTCGCTGTGTGCCGTGTCCGTGGAAGAAGAAGAACGCTCGGTCTCCTGCAGCTAATGCTTTCGCTCCATAGTCGGTGCAGCAGCGTTGAACCCTCCTCATTTTATTTTTTTTTTTGTTGTGAAAGCATTAATACGCCAGGCCTAAAAGCTCGTCGCTGTGTGCCGTGTCCGTGGAAGAAGAAGAACGCTCGGCCTCCTGCAGCTAATGCTTTCACTCCATAGTCGCCTCAGCAGCGTTGAACCCTCATTTTATTTTTTTGTTGCGAAAGCAATGCTACGCCAGGTCTACAAGCTCGTCGCTGGTTGCCGTGTCTGTGGAAGAAGAAGAACGCTCGGGCTCCTGCAGCTAATGCTTTCGCTCCATAGTCGGTTCAGGAGCGTTGAACGCTCATTTTATTTTTTTTTTTTTTTGTTGGGAAAGCAATGCTACGCCAGGTCTAACCGCTCGTCGCTGTGTGCCGTGTCCGTGGAAGAAGAAGAACGCTCGGTCGCCTGCAGCTAATGCTTTCGCTCCATAGGCGGTTCAGCAGCATTGAACCCTCCTCATTTTATTTTTTTTTTGTTGGGAAAGCAATGCTACGCCAGGTCTAACCGCTCGTCGCTGTGTGCCGTGTCCGTGGAAGAAGAAGAACGCTCGGTCTCCTGCAGCTAATGCTTTCGCTCCATAGTCGGTTCAGGAGCGTTGAGCGCTCATTTTATTTTTTTTTTGTTGGGAAAGCAATGCTACGCCAGGTCTAACCGCTCGTCGCTGTGTGCCGTGTCCGTGGAAGAAGAACGCTCGGTCTCCTGCAGCTAATTCTTTCGCTCCATAGTCGGTTCAGCAGCATTGAACCCTCCTCATTTTATTTTTTTTTGTTGTTGTGAAAGCAATAATACGCCAGGTCTAACTGCTCGTCGCTGTGTGCCGTGTCCGTGGAAGAAGAAGAACGCTCCGTCTCCTGCAGCTAATGCTTTCGCTACATAGTCGGTTCAGCAGCATTGAACCCTCCTCATTTTATTTTTTTTTGTTGTGAAAGCAATGATACGCCAGGTCTAACCGCTCGTCGCTGTGTGCCGTGTCCGTGGAAGAAGACGAACGCTCGGTCTGCTGCAGCTAATGCTTTCGCTCCATAGTCGGTTCAGCAGCATTGAACCCTCCTCATTTTATTTTTTTTTTGTTGTGAAAGCAATAATACGCCAGGTCTAACCGCTCGTCGCTGTGTGCCGTGTCCGTGGAAGAAGAACGCTCCGTCTCCTGCAGCTAATGCTTTCGCTCCATAGTCGGTTCAGCAGCATTGAACCCTCCTAATTTTATTTTTTTTTTGTTGTGAAAGCATTAATACGCCAGGTCTAACCGCTCGTCGCTGTGTGCCGTGTCCGTGGAAGAAGAAGAACGCTCGGTCTCCTGCAGCTAATGCTTTCGCTCCATAGTCGGTTCAGCAGTGTTGAACCCTCCTCATTTTATTTTTTTTTTGTTGTGAAAGCATTAATACGCCAGGCCTAAAAGCTCGTCGCTGTGTGCCGTGTCCGTGGAAGAAGAAGAAAGCTCGGCCTCCTGCAGCTAATGCTTTCACTCCATAGTCGCCTCAGCAGCGTTGAACCCTCATTTTATTTTTTTGTTGCGAAAGCAATGCTACGCCAGGTCTACAAGCTCGTCGCTGGTTGCCGTGTCTGTGGAAGAAGAAGAACGCTCGGGCTCCTGCAGCTAATGCTTTCGCTCCATAGTCGGTTCAGGAGCGTTGAACGCTCATTTTATTTTTTTTTTGTTGGGAAAGCAATGCTACGCCAGGTCTAACCGCTCGTCGCTGTGTGCCGTGTCCGTGGAAGAAGAAGAACGCTCGGTCGCCTGCAGCTAATGCTTTCGCTCCATAGGCGGTTCAGCAGCATTGAACCCTCCTCATTTTATTTTTTTTTTGTTGGGAAAGCAATGCTACGCCAGGTCTAACCGCTCGTCGCTGTGTGCCGTGTCCGTGGAAGAAGAAGAACGCTCGGTCTCCTGCAGCTAATGCTTTCGCTCCATAGTCGGTTCAGGAGCGTTGAGCGCTCATTTTATTTTTTTTTGTTGGGAAAGCAATGCTACGCCAGGTCTAACCGCTCGTCGCTGTGTGCCGTGTCCGTGGAAGAAGAACGCTCGGTCTCCTGCAGCTAATTCTTTCGCTCCATAGTCGGTTCAGCAGCATTGAACCCTCCTCATTTTATTTTTTTTTGTTGTTGTGAAAGCAATAATACGCCAGGTCTAACTGCTCGTCGTTGTGTGCCGTGTCCGTGGAAGAAGAAGAACGCTCCGTCTCCTGCAGCTAATGCTTTCGCTACATAGTCGGTTCAGCAGCATTGAACCCTCCTCATTTTATTTTTTTTGTTGTGAAAGCAATGATACGCCAGGTCTAACCGCTCGTCGCTGTGTGCCGTGTCCGTGGAAGAAGACGAACGCTCGGTCTGCTGCAGCTAATGCTTTCGCTCCATAGTCGGTTCAGCAGCATTGAACCCTCCTCATTTTATTTTTTTTTTGTTGTGAAAGCAATAATACGCCAGGTCTAACCGCTCGTCGCTGTGTGCCGTGTCCGTGGAAGAAGAACGCTCCGTCTCCTGCAGCTAATGCTTTCGCTCCATAGTCGGTTCAGCAGCATTGAACCCTCCTAATTTTATTTTTTTGTTGTTGTGAAAGCATTAATACGCCAGGTCTAACCGCTCGTCGCTGTGTGCCGTGTCCGTGGAAGAAGAAGAACGCTCGGTCTCCTGCAGCTAATGCTTTCGCTCCATAGTCGATTCAGGAGCGTTGAACGCTCATTTAATTTTTTTTTTGTTGGGAAAGCAATGCTACGCCAGGTCTAACCGCTCGTCGCTGTGTGCCGTGTCCGTGGAAGAAGAAGAACGCTCGGCCTCCTGCAGCTAATGCTTTCACTCCATAGTCGCCTCAGCAGCGTTGAACCCTCATTTTATTTTTTTGTTGCGAAAGCAATGCTACGCCAGGTCTACAAGCTCGTCGCTGGTTGCCGTGTCAGTGGAAGAAGAAGAACGCTCGGTCTCCTGCAGCTAATGCTCTCGCTCCATAGTCGGTTCAGCAGCATTGAACCCTCCTCATTTTATTTTTTTTTGTTGGGAAAGCAATGCTACGCCAGGTCTAACCGCTCGTCGCTGTGTGCCGTGTCCGTGGAAGAAGAACGCTCGGTCTCCTGCAGCTAATGCTTTCGCTCCATAATCGATTCAGGAGCGTTGAACGCTCATTTTATTTTTTTTTGTTGGGAAAGCAATGCTACGCCAGGTCTAACCGCTCGTCGCTGTGTGCCGTGTCCGTGGAAGAAGAAGAACGCTCGGTCGCCTGCAGCTAATGCTTTCGCTCCATAGGCGGTTCAGCAGCATTGAACCCTCCTCATTTTATTTTTTTTTGTTGGGAAAGCAATGCTACGCCAGGTCTAACCGCTCGTCGCTGTGTGCCGTGTCCGTGGAAGAAGAAGAACGCTCGGTCTCCTGCAGCTAATGCTTTCGCTCCATAATCGGTTCAGGAGCGTTGAGGGCTCATTTTATTTTTTTTTGTTGGGAAAGCAATGCTACGCCAGGTCTAACCGCTCGTCGCTGTGTGCCGTGTCCGTGGAAGAAGAAGAACGCTCGGTCTCCTGCAGCTAATGCTTTCGCTCCATAGTCGGTTCAGGAGCGTTGAACGCTCATTTTATTTTTTTTTGTTGGGAAAGCAATGCTACGCCAGGTCTAACCGCTCGTCGCTGTGTGCCGTGTCCGTGGAAGAAGAACGCTCGGTCTCCTGCAGCTAATGCTTTCGCTCCATAGTCGGTTCAGCAGCATTGAACCCTCCTCATTTTATTTTTTTTTTGTTGGGAAAGCAATGCTACGCCAGGTCTAACCGCTCGTCGCTGTGTGCCGTGTCCGTGGAAGAAGAACGCTCGGTCTCCTGCAGCTAATTCTTTCGCTCCATAGTCGGTTCAGCAGCATTGAACCCTCCTCATTTTATTTTTTTTTGTTGTTGTGAAAGCAATAATACGCCAGGTCTAACTGCTCGTCGCTGTGTGCCGTGTCCGTGGAAGAAGAAGAACGCTCCGTCTCCTGCAGCTAATGCTTTCGCTACATAGTCGGTTCAGCAGCATTGAACCCTCCTCATTTTATTTTTTTTTTTGTTGTGAAAGCAATGATACGCCAGGTCTAACCGCTCGTCGCTGTGTGCCGTGTCCGTGGAAGAAGACGAACGCTCGGTCTGCTGCAGCTAATGCTTTCGCTCCATAGTCGGTTCAGCAGCATTGAACCCTCCTCATTTTATTTTTTTTTGTTGTGAAAGCAATAATACGCCAGGTCTAACCGCTCGTCGCTGTGTGCCGTGTCCGTGGAAGAAGAACGCTCCGTCTCCTACAGCTAATGCTTTCGCTCCATAGTCGGTTCAGCAGCATTGAACCCTCCTGATTTTATTTTTTTTTGTTGTGAAAGCATTAATACGCCAGGTCTAACCGCTCGTCGCTGTGTGCCGTGTCCGTGGAAGAAGAAGAACGCTCGGTCTCCTGCAGCTAATGCTTTCGCTCCATAGTCGGTTCAGCAGCGTTGAACCCTCCTCATTTTATTTTTTTTTTGCTGCGAAAGCAATGCTACGCCAGGTCTAAAAGCTCGTCGCTGTGTGCTGTGTCCGCAGAAGAACTCCCGGTCTCCCGCAGCTAATGCTTTCGCTCCATAGTCGGTTCAGCAGCGTTGAACCCTCCTCATTTTATTTTTTTGTTGTTGTGAAAGCAATAATACGCCAGGTCTAACCGCTCGTCGCTGTGTGCCGTGTCCGTGGAAGAAGAAGAACGCTCGGTCTCCTGCAGCTAATGCTTTCGCTCCATAGTCGGTTCAGCAGCATTGAACCCTCCTAACTTTATTTTTTTTTGTTGTGAAAGCATTAATACGCCAGGTCTAACCGCTCGTCGCTGTGTGCCTTGTCCGTGGCAGAAGACGAACGCTCGGTCTCCTGCAGCTAATGCTCTCGCTCCATAGTCGGTTCAGCAGCATTGAACCCTCCTCATTTTATTTTTTTTTGTTGGGAAAGCAATGCTATGCCAGGTCTAACCGCTCGTCGCTGTGTGCCGTGTCCGTGGAAGAAGAAGAAGAACGCTCGGTCTCCTGCAGCTAATGCTTTCGCTCCATAGTCGGTTCAGGAGCGCTAAACGCTCATTTTATTTTTTTTTTGTTGGGAAAGCAATGCTACGCCAGGTCTAACCGCTCGTCGCTGTGTGCCGTGTCCGTGGAAGAAGAAGAACGCTCGGTCGCCTGCAGCTAATGCTTTCGCTCCATAGTCGGTTCAGCAGCATTGAACCCTCCTCATTTTATTTTTTTTTGTTGGGAAAGCCAGGTCTAACCGCTCGTCGCTGTGTGCCGTGTCCGTGGAAGAAGAAGAACGCTCGGTCTCCTGCAGCTAATGCTTTCGCTCCATAGTCGGTTCAGGAGCGTTGAACGCTCATTTTATTCTTTTTTGTTGGGAAAGCAATGCTACGCCAGGTCTAACCGCTCGTCGCAGTGTGCCGTGTCCGTGGAAGAAGAAGAACGCTCGGTCTCCTGAAGCTAATGCTTTCGCTCCATAGTCGGTTCAGCAGCATTGAACCCTCCTCATTTTATTTTTTTTTGTTGGGAAAGCAATGCTACGCCAGGTCTAACCGCTGGTCGCTGTGTGCCGTGTCCGTGGAAGAAGAAGAACGCTCGGTCTCCTGCAGCTAATGCTTTCGCTCCATAGTCGGTTCAGGAGCGTTGAACGCTCATTTTATTTTTTTTTGTTGGGAAAGCAATGCTACGCCAGGTCTAACCGCTCGTCGCTGTGTGCCGTGTCCGTGGAAGAAGAAGAACGCTCGGTCTCCTGCAGCTAATGCTTTCGCTCCATATTCGGTTTAGCAGCATTGAACCCTCCTCATTTTATTTTTTTTTTGTTGGGAAAGCAATGCTACACCAGGTCAAACCGCTCGTCGCTGTGTGCCGTGTCCGTGGAAGAAGAAGAACGCTCGGTCTCCTGCAGCTAATGCTTTCGCTCCATAGTCGATTCAGGAGCGTTGAACGCTCATTTTATTTTTTTTTGTTGGGAAAGCAATGCTACGCCAGGTCTAACCGCTCGTCGCTGTGTGCCGTGTCCGTGGAAGAAGAAGAACGCTCGGTCTCCTGCAGCTAATGCTTTCGCTCCATAGTCGGTTCAGCAGCATTGAACCCTCCTCATTTTTTCTTTTGTTGGGAAAGCAATGCTACGCCAGGTCTAACCGCTCGTCGCTGTGTGCCGTGTCCGTGGAAGAAGACGAACGCTCGGTCTGCTGCAGCTAATGCTTTCGCTCCATAGTCGGTTCAGCAGCATTGAACCCTCCTCATTTTATTTTTTTTTGTTGGGAAAGCCAGGTCTAACCGCTCGTCGCTGTGTGCCGTGTCCGTGGAAGAAGAAGAACGCTCGGTCTCCTGCAGCTAATGCTTTCGCTCCATAGTCGGTTCAGGAGCGTTGAACGCTCATTTTATTCTTTTTTGTTGGGAAAGCAATGCTACGCCAGGTCTAACCGCTCGTCGCAGTGTGCCGTGTCCGTGGAAGAAGAAGAACGCTCGGTCTCCTGAAGCTAATGCTTTCGCTCCATAGTCGGTTCAGCAGCATTGAACCCTCCTCATTTTATTTTTTTTTGTTGGGAAAGCAATGCTACGCCAGGTCTAACCGCTGGTCGCTGTGTGCCGTGTCCGTGGAAGAAGAAGAACGCTCGGTCTCCTGCAGCTAATGCTTTCGCTCCATAGTCGGTTCAGGAGCGTTGAACGCTCATTTTATTTTTTTTTGTTGGGAAAGCAATGCTACGCCAGGTCTAACCGCTCGTCGCTGTGTGCCGTGTCCGTGGAAGAAGAAGAACGCTCGGTCTCCTGCAGCTAATGCTTTCGCTCCATATTCGGTTTAGCAGCATTGAACCCTCCTCATTTTATTTTTTTTGTTGGGAAAGCAATGCTACACCAGGTCAAACCGCTCGTCGCTGTGTGCCGTGTCCGTGGAAGAAGAAGAACGCTCGGTCTCCTGCAGCTAATGCTTTCGCTCCATAGTCGATTCAGGAGCGTTGAACGCTCATTTTATTTTTTTTTGTTGGGAAAGCAATGCTACGCCAGGTCTAACCGCTCGTCGCTGTGTGCCGTGTCCGTGGAAGAAGAAGAACGCTCGGTCTCCTGCAGCTAATGCTTTCGCTCCATAGTCGGTTCAGCAGCATTGAACCCTCCTCATTTTTTCTTTTGTTGGGAAAGCAATGCTTTGCCAGGTCTAACCGCTCGTCGCTGTGTGCCGTGTCCGTGGAAGAAGACGAACGCTCGGTCTGCTGCAGCTAATGCTTTCGCTCCATAGTCGGTTCAGCAGCATTGAACACTCCTCATTTTATTTTTTTTTTGTTGTGAAAGCAATAATACGCCAGGTCTAACCGCTCGTCGCTGTGTGCCGTGTCCGTGGAAGAAGACGAACGCTCGGTCTGCTGCAGCTAATGCTTTCGCTCCATAGTCGGTTCAGCAGCATTGAACCCTCCTCATTTTATTTTTTTTTTGTTGTGAAAGCAATAATACGCCAGGTCTAACCGCTCGTCGCTGTGTGCCGTGTCCGTGGAAGAAGAACGCTCCGTCTCCTACAGCTAATGCTTTCGCTCCATAGTCGGTTCAGCAGCATTGAACCCTCCTGATTTTATTTTTTTTTTGTTGTGAAAGCATTAATACGCCAGGTCTAACCGCTCGTCGCTGTGTGCCGTGTCCGTGGAAGAAGAAGAACGCTCGGTCTCCTGCAGCTAATGCTTTCGCTCCATAGTCGGTTCAGCAGCGTTGAACCCTCCTCATTTTATTTTTTTTTTGCTGCGAAAGCAATGCTACGCCAGGTCTAAAAGCTCGTCGCTGTGTGCTGTGTCCGCAGAAGAACTCCCGGTCTCCCGCAGCTAATGCTTTCGCTCCATAGTCGGTTCAGCAGCGTTGAACCCTCCTCATTTTATTTTTTTGTTGTTGTGAAAGCAATAATACGCCAGGTCTAACCGCTCGTCGCTGTGTGCCGTGTCCGTGGAAGAAGAAGAACGCTCGGTCTCCTGCAGCTAATGCTTTCGCTCCATAGTCGGTTCAGCAGCATTGAACCCTCCTAACTTTATTTTTTTTTGTTGTGAAAGCATTAATACGCCAGGTCTAACCGCTCGTCGCTGTGTGCCTTGTCCGTGGCAGAAGACGAACGCTCGGTCTCCTGCAGCTAATGCTCTCGCTCCATAGTCGGTTCAGCAGCATTGAACCCTCCTCATTTTATTTTTTTTTGTTGGGAAAGCAATGCTATGCCAGGTCTAACCGCTCGTCGCTGTGTGCCGTGTCCGTGGAAGAAGAAGAAGAACGCTCGGTCTCCTGCAGCTAATGCTTTCGCTCCATAGTCGGTTCAGGAGCGCTAAACGCTCATTTTATTTTTTTTTGTTGGGAAAGCAATGCTACGCCAGGTCTAACCGCTCGTCGCTGTGTGCCGTGTCCGTGGAAGAAGAAGAACGCTCGGTCGCCTGCAGCTAATGCTTTCGCTCCATAGTCGGTTCAGCAGCATTGAACCCTCCTCATTTTATTTTTTTTTGTTGGGAAAGCCAGGTCTAACCGCTCGTCGCTGTGTGCCGTGTCCGTGGAAGAAGAAGAACGCTCGGTCTCCTGCAGCTAATGCTTTCGCTCCATAGTCGGTTCAGGAGCGTTGAACGCTCATTTTATTCTTTTTTGTTGGGAAAGCAATGCTACGCCAGGTCTAACCGCTCGTCGCAGTGTGCCGTGTCCGTGGAAGAAGAAGAACGCTCGGTCTCCTGAAGCTAATGCTTTCGCTCCATAGTCGGTTCAGCAGCATTGAACCCTCCTCATTTTATTTTTTTTTGTTGGGAAAGCAATGCTACGCCAGGTCTAACCGCTGGTCGCTGTGTGCCGTGTCCGTGGAAGAAGAAGAACGCTCGGTCTCCTGCAGCTAATGCTTTCGCTCCATAGTCGGTTCAGGAGCGTTGAACGCTCATTTTATTTTTTTTTGTTGGGAAAGCAATGCTACGCCAGGTCTAACCGCTCGTCGCTGTGTGCCGTGTCCGTGGAAGAAGAAGAACGCTCGGTCTCCTGCAGCTAATGCTTTCGCTCCATATTCGGTTTAGGAGCATTGAACCCTCCTCATTTTATTTTTTTTTTGTTGGGAAAGCAATGCTACACCAGGTCAAACCGCTCGTCGCTGTGTGCCGTGTCCGTGGAAGAAGAAGAACGCTCGGTCTCCTGCAGCTAATGCTTTCGCTCCATAGTCGATTCAGGAGCGTTGAACGCTCATTTTATTTTTTTTTTGTTGGGAAAGCAATGCTACGCCAGGTCTAACCGCTCGTCGCTGTGTGCCGTGTCCGTGGAAGAAGAAGAACGCTCGGTCTCCTGCAGCTAATGCTTTCGCTCCATAGTCGGTTCAGCAGCATTGAACCCTCCTCATTTTTTCTTTTGTTGGGAAAGCAATGCTACGCCAGGTCTAACCGCTCGTCGCTGTGTGCCGTGTCCGTGGAAGAAGACGAACGCTCGGTCTGCTGCAGCTAATGCTTTCGCTCCATAGTCGGTTCAGCAGCATTGAACACTCCTCATTTTATTTTTTTTTTGTTGTGAAAGCAATAATACGCCAGGTCTAACCGCTCGTCGCTGTGTGCCGTGTCCGTGGAAGAAGAACGCTCCGTCTCCTGCAGCTAATGCTTTCGCTCCATAGTTGGTTCAGCAGCATTGAACCCTCCTAATTTTATTTTTTTTTGTTGTGAAAGCATTATTACGCCAGGTCTAACCGCTCGTCGCTGTGTGCCGTGTCCGTGGAAGAAGAACGCTCGGTCTCCTGCAGCTAATGCTTTCGCTCCATAGTCGGTTCAGGAGCGTTGAACACTCATTTTATTTTTTTTTGTTGGGAAAGCAATGCTACGCCAGGTCTAACCGCTCGCCGGTGTGTGCCGTGTCCGTGGAAGAAGACGAACGCTCGGTCTCCTGCAGCTAATGCTTTCGCTCCATAGTCGGTTCAGCAGCATTGAACCATCCTCATTTTATTTTTTGTTGTTGTGAAAGCAATAATACGCCAGGTCTAACCGCTCGTCGCTGTGTGCCGTGTCCGTTGAAGAAGAACGCTCGGTCTCCTGCAGCTAATGCTTTCGCTCCATAGTCGGTTCAGCAGCATTGAACCCTCCTCATTTTATTTTTTTTTTGTATTGAAAGCAATAATACGCCAGGTCTAACCGCTCGTCGCTGTGTGCCGTGTCCGTGGAAGAAGAAGAACGCTCCGTCTCCTGCAGCTAATGCTTTCGCTCCATAGTCGGTTCAGCAGCATTGAACCCTCCTCATTTTATTTTTTTTTGTTGTGAAAGCAATAATACGCCAGGTCTAACCGCTCGTCGCTGTGTGCCGTGTCCGTGGAAGAAGACGAACGCTCGGTCTCCTGCAGCTAATGCTTTCGTTCATAGTCGGTTCAGCAGCATTGAACCCTCCTCATTTTATTTTTTTTTTTGTTGTCAAAGCAATAATACGCCAGGTCTAACCGCTCGTCGCTGTGTGCAGTGTCCGTGGAAGAAGAACGCTCCGTCTCCTGCAGCTAATGCTTTCGCTCCATAGTCGGTTCAGCAGCGTTGAACCCTCCTAATTTTATTTTTTTTTGTTGTGAAAGCATTAATACGCCAGGTCTAACCGCTCGTCGCTGTGTGCCGTGTCCGTGGAAGAAGAAGAACGCTCGGTCTCCTGCAGCTAATGCTTTCGCTCCATAGTCGGTTCAGCAGCGTTGAACCCTCCTCATTTTATTTTTTTTTTTTTGTTGCGAAAGCAATGCTACGCCAGGTCTAAAAGCTCGTCGCTGGTTGCCGTGTCTGTGGAAGAAGAAGAACGCTCGGGCTCCTGCAGCTAATGCTTTCGCTCCATAGTCGGTTCAGGAGCGTTGAACGCTCATTTTATTTTTTTTTTTGTTGGGAAAGCAATGCTACGCCAGGTCTAACCGCTCGTCGCTGTGTGCCGTGTCCGTGGAAGAAGAAGAACGCTCGGTCTCCTGCAGCTAATGCTTTCGCTCCATAGTCGGTTCAGCAGCATTGAACCCTCCTAATTTTATTTTTTTTTGTTTTGAAAGCATTAATACGCCAGGTCTAACCGCTCGTCGCTGTGTGCCGTGTCCGTGGAAGAAGACGAACGCTCGGTATCCTGCAGCTAATGCTTTCGCTCCATAGTCGGTTCAGCAGCATTGAACCCTCCTCATTTTATTTTTTTTTGTTGTGAAAGCAATAATACACCAGGTCTAATGGCTCGTTGCTGTGTGCCGTGTCCGTGGAAGAAGAAGAACGCTCGGTCTCCTGCAGCTAATGCTTTCGCTCCATAGTCGGTTCAGGAGCGTTGAACGCTCATTTTATTCTTTTTTGTTGGGAAAGCAATGCTACGCCAGGTCTAACCGCTCGTCGCTGTGTGCCGTGTCCGTGGAAGAAGAAGAACGCTCGGTCTCCTGAAGCTAATGCTTTCGCTCCATAGTCGGTTCAGCAGCATTGAACCCTCCTCATTTTATTTTTTTTTGTTGGGAAAGCAATGCTACGCCAGGTCTAACCGCTCGTCGCTGTGTGCCGTGTCCGTGGAAGAAGAAGAACGCTCGGTCTCCTGCAGCTAATGCTTTCGCTCCATAGTCGGTTCAGGAGCGTTGAGCGCTCATTTTATTTTTTTTTTGTTGGGAAAGCAATGCTACGCCAGGTCTAACCGCTCGTCGCTGTGTGCCGTGTCCGTGGAAGAAGAACGCTCGGTCTCCTGCAGCTAATGCTTTCGCTCCATAGTCGGTTCAGGAGCGTTGAACGCTCATTTTATTCTTTTTTGTTGGGAAAGCAATGCTACGCCAGGTCTAACCGCTCGTCGCTGTGTGCCGTGTCCGTGGAAGAAGAAGAACGCTCGGTCTCCTGGAGCTAATGCTTTCGCTCCATAGTCGGTTCAGCAGCATTGAACCCTCCTCATTTTATTTTTTTTTTGTTGAGAAAGCAATGCTACGCCAGGTCTAACCGCTCGTCGCTGTGTGCCGTGTCCGTGGAAGAAGAACGCTCGGTCTCCTGCAGCTAATGCTTTCGCTCCATAGTCGGTTCAGGAGCGTTGAACGCTCATTTTATTTTTTTTTTGTTGGGAAAGCAATGCTACGCCAGGTCTAACCGCTCGTCGCTGTGTGCCGTGTCCGTGGAAGAAGAACGCTCGGTCTCCTGCAGCTAATGCTTTCGCTCCATAGTCGGTTCAGCAGCATTGAACCCTCCTCATTTTATTTTTTTTTTGTTGGGAAAGCAATGCTACGCCAGGTCTAACCGCTCGTCGCTGTGTGCCGTGTCCGTGGAAGAAGAACGCTCGGTCTCCTGCAGCTAATGCTTTCGCTCCATAGTCGGTTCAGCAGCATTGAACCCTCCTCATTTTATTTTTTTTGTTGTTGTGAAAGCAATAATACGCCAGGTCTAACTGCTCGTCGCTGTGTGCCGTGTCCGTGGAAGAAGAAGAACGCTCCGTCTCCTGCAGCTAATGCTTTCGCTACATAGTCGGTTCAGCAGCATTGAACCCTCCTCATTTTATTTATTTTTTTTGTTGTGAAAGCAATGATACGCCAGGTATAACCGCTCGTCGCTGTGTGCTGTGTCCGTGGAAGAAGACGAACGCTCGGTCTGCTGCAGCTAATGCTTTCGCTCCATAGTCGGTTCAGCAGCATTGAACCCTCCTCATTTTATTTTTTTTGTTGTTGTGAAAGCAATAATACGCCAGGTCTAACCGCTCGTCGCTGTGTGCCGTGTCCGTGGAAGAAGAACGCTCCGTCTCCTGCAGCTAATGCTTTCGCTCCATAGTCGGTTCAGCAGCATTGAACCCTCCTAATTTTATTTTTTTTTTGTTGTGAAAGCATTAATACGCCAGGTCTAACCGCTCGTCGCTGTGTGCCGTGTCCGTGGAAGAAGAAGAACGCTCGGTCTCCTGCAGCTAATGCTTTCGCTCCATAGTCGGTTCAGCAGCGTTGAACCCTCCTCATTTTATTTTTTTTTTTTGTTGCGAAAGCAATGCTACGCCAGGTCTAAAAGCTCGTCGCTGTGTGCTGTGTCCGCAGAAGAAGAACTCCCGGTCTCCTGCAGCTAATGCTTTCGCTCCATAGTCGGTTCAGCAGCGTTGAACCTCCTCATTTTATTTTTTTTTTTTGTTGTGAAAGCAATAACACGCCAGGTCTAACCGCTCGTCGCTGTGTGCCGTGTCCGTGGAAGAAGAAGAACGCTCGGTCTCCTGCAGCTAATGCTTTCGCTCCATAGTCGGTTCAGCAGCATTGAACCCTCCTAATTTTATTTTTTTTGTTGTGAAAGCATTAATACGCCAGGTCTAACCGCTCGTCGCTGTGTGCCGTGTCCGTGGCAGAAGACGAACGCTCGGTCTCCTGCAGCTAATGCTTTCGCTCCATAGTCGGTTCAGCAGCATTGAACCCTCCTCATTTTATTTTTTTTTTTTGTTGTGAAAGCAATAATACGCCAGGTCTAACCGCTCGTCGCTGTGTGCCGTGTCCGTGGAAGAAGAACGCTCCGTCTCCTGCAGCTAATGCTTTCGCTCCATAGTCGGTTCAGCAGCATTGAACCCTCCTAATTTTATTTTTTTTTGTTGTGAAAGCATTATTACGCCAGGTCTAACCGCTCGTCGCTGTGTGCCGTGTCCGTGGAAGAAGAACGCTCGGTCTCCTGCAGCTAATGCTTTCGCTCCATAGTCGGTTCAGGAGCGTTGAACACTCATTTTATTTTTTTTTGTTGGGAAAGCAATGCTACGCCAGGTCTAACCGCTCGCCGCTGTGTGCCGTGTCCGTGGAAGAAGACGAACGCTCGGTCTCCTGCAGGTAATGCTTTCGCTCCATAGTCGGTTCAGCAGCATTGAACCCTCCTCATTTTATTTTTTTGTTGTTGTGAAAGCAATAATACGCCAGGTCTAACCGCTCGTCGCTGTGTGCCGTGTCCGTGGAAGAAGAACGCTCGGTCTCCTGCAGCTAATGCTTTCGCTCCATAGTAGGTTCAGCAGCATTGAACCCTCCTCATTTTATTTTTTTTTTTGTTGTGAAAGCAATAATACGCCAGGTCTAACCGCTCGTCGCTGTGTGCCGTGTCCGTGGAAGAAGAAGAACGCTCCGTCTCCTGCAGCTAATGCTTTCGCTCCATAGTCGGTTCAGCAGCATTGAACCCTCCTCATTTTATTTTTTTTTTGTTGTGAAAGCAATAATACGCCAGGTCTAACCGCTCGTCGCTGTGTGCCGTGTCCGTGGAAGAAGACGAACGCTCGGTCTCCTGCAGCTAATGCTTTCGTTCATAGTCGGTTCAGCAGCATTGAACCCTCCTCATTTTATTTTTTTTTGTTGTGAAAGCAATAATACGCCAGGTCTAACCGCTCGTCGCTGTGTGCCGTGTCCGTGGAAGAAGACGAACGCTCGGTCTCCTGCAGCTAATGCTTTCGTTCATAGTCGGTTCAGCAGCATTGAACCCTCCTCATTTTGTTTTTTTTTTTGTTGTCAAAGCAATAATACGCCAGGTCTAACCGCTCGTCGCTGTGTGCAGTGTCCGTGGAAGAAGAACGCTCCGTCTCCTGCAGCTAATGCTTTCGCTCCATAGTCGATTCAGCAGCGTTGAACCCTCCTAATTTTATTTTTTTTTTGTTGTGAAAGCATTAATACGCCAGGTCTAACCGCTCGTCGCTGTGTGCCGTGTCCGTGGAAGAAGAAGAACGCTCGGTCTCCTGCAGCTAATGCTTTCGCTCCATAGTCGGTTCAGCAGCGTTGAACCCTCCTCATTTTATTTTTTTTTTGTTGCGAAAGCAATGCTACGCCAGGTCTAAAAGCTCGTCGCTGTGTGCCGTGTCCGTGGAAGAAGAAGAACGCTCGGTCTCCTGCAGCTAATGCTTTCGCTCCATAGTCGGTTCAGCAGCATTGAACCCTCCTAATTTTATTTTTTTTTTGTTGTGAAAGCATTAATACGCCAGGTCTAACCGCTCGTCGCTGTGTGCCGTGTCCGTGGAAGAAGACGAACGCTCGGTATCCTGCAGCTAATGCTTTCGCTCCATAGTCGGTTCAGCAGCATTGAACCCTCCTCATTTTATTTTTTTTTGTTGTGAAAGCAATAATACACCAGGTCTAATGGCTCGTTGCTGTGTGCCGTGTCCGTGGAAGAAGAAGAACGCTCGGTCTCCTGCAGCTAATGCTTTCGCTCCATAGTCGGTTCAGGAGCGTTGAACGCTCATTTTATTCTTTTTTGTTGGGAAAGCAATGCTACGCCAGGTCTAACCGCTCGTCGCTGTGTGCCGTGTCCGTGGAAGAAGAAGAACGCTCGGTCTCCTGAAGCTAATGCTTTCGCTCCATAGTCGGTTCAGCAGCATTGAACCCTCCTCATTTTATTTTTTTTTTGTTGGGAACGCAATGCTACGCCAGGTCTAACCGCTCGTCGCTGTGTGCCGTGTCCGTGGAAGAAGAAGAACGCTCGGTCTCCTGCAGCTAATGCTTTCGCTCCATAGTCGGTTCAGTACCGTTGAGCGCTCATTTTATTTTTTTTTTTTGTTGTGAAAGCATTAATACGCCAGGTCTAACCGCTCGTCGCTGTGTGCCGTGTCCGTGGCAGAAGACGAACGCTCGGTCTCCTGCAGCTAATGCTTTCGCTCCATAGTCGGTTCAGCAGCATTGAACCCTCCTCATTTTATTTTTTTTTTGTTGTGAAAGCAATAATACGCCAGGTCTAACCGCTCGTCGCTGTGTGCCGTGTCCGTGGAAGAAGAACGCTCCGTCTCCTGCAGCTAATGCTTTCGCTCCATAGTCGGTTCAGCAGCATTGAACCCTCCTCATTTTATTTTTTTTTTGTTGAGAAAGCAATGCTACGCCAGGTCTAACCGCTCGTCGCTGTGTGCCGTGTCCGTGGAAGAAGACGAACGCTCGGTCTCCTGCAGCTAATGCTTTCGCTTCATAGTCGGTTCAGGAGCGTTGAACGCTCTTTTTATTCTTTTTTGTTGGGAAAGCAATGCTACGCCAGGTCTAACCGCTCGTCGCTGTGTGCCGTGTCCGTGGAAGAAGAAGAACGCTCCGTCTCCTGCAGCTAATGCTTTCGCTCCATAGTCGGTTCAGCAGCATTGAACCCTCCTCATTTTATTTTTTTTTGTTGTGAAAGCAATAATACGCCAGGTCTAACCGCTCGTCGCTGTGTGCCGTGTCCGTGGAAGAAGACGAACGCTCGGTCTCCTGCAGCTAATGCTTTCGTTCATAGTCGGTTCAGCAGCATTGAACCCTCCTCATTTTATTTTTTTTTGTTGTTGTCAAAGCAATAATACGCCAGGTCTAACCGCTCGTCGCTGTGTGCAGTGTCCGTGGAAGAAGAACGCTCCGTCTCCTGCAGCTAATGCTTTCGCTCCATAGTCGGTTCAGCAGCGTTGAACCCTCCTAATTTTATTTTTTTTTGTTGTGAAAGCATTAATACGCCAGGTCTAACCGCTCGTCGCTGTGTGCCGTGTCCGTGGAAGAAGAAGAACGCTCGGTCTCCTGCAGCTAATGCTTTCGCTCCATAGTCGGTTCAGCAGCGTTGAACCCTCCTCATTTTATTTTTTTTTTTTTGTTGCGAAAGCAATGCTACGCCAGGTCTAAAAGCTCGTCGCTGGTTGCCGTGTCTGTGGAAGAAGAAGAACGCTCGGGCTCCTGCAGCTAATGCTTTCGCTCCATAGTCGGTTCAGGAGCGTTGAACGCTCATTTTATTTTTTTTTTTGTTGGGAAAGCAATGCTACGCCAGGTCTAACCGCTCGTCGCTGTGTGCCGTGTCCGTGGAAGAAGAAGAACGCTCGGTCTCCTGCAGCTAATGCTTTCGCTCCATAGTCGGTTCAGCAGCATTGAACCCTCCTAATTTTATTTTTTTTTGTTTTGAAAGCATTAATACGCCAGGTCTAACCGCTCGTCGCTGTGTGCCGTGTCCGTGGAAGAAGACGAACGCTCGGTATCCTGCAGATAATGCTTTCGCTCCATAGTCGGTTCAGCAGCATTGAACCCTCCTCATTTTATTTTTTTTTGTTGTGAAAGCAATAATACACCAGGTCTAATGGCTCGTTGCTGTGTGCCGTGTCCGTGGAAGAAGAAGAACGCTCGGTCTCCTGCAGCTAATGCTTTCGCTCCATAGTCGGTTCAGGAGCGTTGAACGCTCATTTTATTCTTTTTTGTTGGGAAAGCAATGCTACGCCAGGTCTAACCGCTCGTCGCTGTGTGCCGTGTCCGTGGAAGAAGAAGAACGCTCGGTCTCCTGAAGCTAATGCTTTCGCTCCATAGTCGGTTCAGCAGCATTGAACCCTCCTCATTTTATTTTTTTTTTGTTGGGAAAGCAATGCTACGCCAGGTCTAACCGCTCGTCGCTGTGTGCCGTGTCCGTGGAAGAAGAAGAACGCTCGGTCTCCTGCAGCTAATGCTTTCGCTCCATAGTCGGTTCAGGAGCGTTGAGCGCTCATTTTATTTTTTTTTTGTTGGGAAAGCAATGCTACGCCAGGTCTAACCGCTCGTCGCTGTGTGCCGTGTCCGTGGAAGAAGAACGCTCGGTCTCCTGCAGCTAATGCTTTCGCTCCATAGTCGGTTCAGGAGCGTTGAACGCTCATTTTATTCTTTTTTGTTGGGAAAGCAATGCTACGCCAGGTCTAACCGCTCGTCGCTGTGTGCCGTGTCCGTGGAAGAAGAAGAACGCTCGGTCTCCTGGAGCTAATGCTTTCGCTCCATAGTCGGTTCAGCAGCATTGAACCCTCCTCATTTTATTTTTTTTTTGTTGAGAAAGCAATGCTACGCCAGGTCTAACCGCTCGTCGCTGTGTGCCGTGTCCGTGGAAGAAGAACGCTCGGTCTCCTGCAGCTAATGCTTTCGCTCCATAGTCGGTTCAGGAGCGTTGAACGCTCATTTTATTTTTTTTTTGTTGGGAAAGCAATGCTACGCCAGGTCTAACCGCTCGTCGCTGTGTGCCGTGTCCGTGGAAGAAGAACGCTCGGTCTCCTGCAGCTAATGCTTTCGCTCCATAGTCGGTT
This sequence comes from Amblyomma maculatum, assembly GCF_055883805.1. Taxonomy (NCBI): domain Eukaryota; kingdom Metazoa; phylum Arthropoda; class Arachnida; order Ixodida; family Ixodidae; genus Amblyomma; species Amblyomma maculatum. The sequence goes on from NW_028146738.1 coordinate 18,151,330, forward strand.
CAGCAGCATTGAACCCTCCTCATTTTATTTTTTTTTTGTTGGGAAAGCAATGCTACGCCAGGTCTAACCGCTCGTCGCTGTGTGCCGTGTCCGTGGAAGAAGAACGCTCGGTCTCCTGCAGCTAATGCTTTCGCTCCATAGTCGGTTCAGCAGCATTGAACCCTCCTCATTTTATTTTTTTTGTTGTTGTGAAAGCAATAATACGCCAGGTCTAACTGCTCGTCGCTGTGTGCCGTGTCCGTGGAAGAAGAAGAACGCTCCGTCTCCTGCAGCTAATGCTTTCGCTACATAGTCGGTTCAGCAGCATTGAACCCTCCTCATTTTATTTATTTTTTTTGTTGTGAAAGCAATGATACGCCAGGTATAACCGCTCGTCGCTGTGTGCTGTGTCCGTGGAAGAAGACGAACGCTCGGTCTGCTGCAGCTAATGCTTTCGCTCCATAGTCGGTTCAGCAGCATTGAACCCTCCTCATTTTATTTTTTTTGTTGTTGTGAAAGCAATAATACGCCAGGTCTAACCGCTCGTCGCTGTGTGCCGTGTCCGTGGAAGAAGAAGAACGCTCGGTCTCCTGCAGCTAATGCTTTCGCTCCATAGTCGGTTCAGCAGCGTTGAACCCTCCTCATTTTATTTTTTTTTTTGTTGCGAAAGCAATGCTACGCCAGGTCTAAAAGCTCGTCGCTGTGTGCTGTGTCCGCAGAAGAAGAACTCCCGGTCTCCTGCAGCTAATGCTTTCGCTCCATAGTCGGTTCAGCAGCGTTGAACCTCCTCATTTTATTTTTTTTTTTGTTGTGAAAGCAATAACACGCCAGGTCTAACCGCTCGTCGCTGTGTGCCGTGTCCGTGGAAGAAGAAGAACGCTCGGTCTCCTGCAGCTAATGCTTTCGCTCCATAGTCGGTTCAGCAGCATTGAACCCTCCTAATTTTATTTTTTTTGTTGTGAAAGCATTAATACGCCAGGTCTAACCGCTCGTCGCTGTGTGCCGTGTCCGTGGCAGAAGACGAACGCTCGGTCTCCTGCAGCTAATGCTTTCGCTCCATAGTCGGTTCAGCAGCATTGAACCCTCCTCATTTTATTTTTTTTTTTGTTGTGAAAGCAATAATACGCCAGGTCTAACCGCTCGTCGCTGTGTGCCGTGTCCGTGGAAGAAGAACGCTCCGTCTCCTGCAGCTAATGCTTTCGCTCCATAGTCGGTTCAGCAGCATTGAACCCTCCTAATTTTATTTTTTTTTGTTGTGAAAGCATTATTACGCCAGGTCTAACCGCTCGTCGCTGTGTGCCGTGTCCGTGGAAGAAGAACGCTCGGTCTCCTGCAGCTAATGCTTTCGCTCCATAGTCGGTTCAGGAGCGTTGAACACTCATTTTATTTTTTTTTGTTGGGAAAGCAATGCTACGCCAGGTCTAACCGCTCGCCGCTGTGTGCCGTGTCCGTGGAAGAAGACGAACGCTCGGTCTCCTGCAGGTAATGCTTTCGCTCCATAGTCGGTTCAGCAGCATTGAACCCTCCTCATTTTATTTTTTTGTTGTTGTGAAAGCAATAATACGCCAGGTCTAACCGCTCGTCGCTGTGTGCCGTGTCCGTGGAAGAAGAACGCTCGGTCTCCTGCAGCTAATGCTTTCGCTCCATAGTAGGTTCAGCAGCATTGAACCCTCCTCATTTTATTTTTTTTTTTGTTGTGAAAGCAATAATACGCCAGGTCTAACCGCTCGTCGCTGTGTGCCGTGTCCGTGGAAGAAGAAGAACGCTCCGTCTCCTGCAGCTAATGCTTTCGCTCCATAGTCGGTTCAGCAGCATTGAACCCTCCTCATTTTATTTTTTTTTTGTTGTGAAAGCAATAATACGCCAGGTCTAACCGCTCGTCGCTGTGTGCCGTGTCCGTGGAAGAAGACGAACGCTCGGTCTCCTGCAGCTAATGCTTTCGTTCATAGTCGGTTCAGCAGCATTGAACCCTCCTCATTTTATTTTTTTTTGTTGTGAAAGCAATAATACGCCAGGTCTAACCGCTCGTCGCTGTGTGCCGTGTCCGTGGAAGAAGACGAACGCTCGGTCTCCTGCAGCTAATGCTTTCGTTCATAGTCGGTTCAGCAGCATTGAACCCTCCTCATTTTGTTTTTTTTTTTGTTGTCAAAGCAATAATACGCCAGGTCTAACCGCTCGTCGCTGTGTGCAGTGTCCGTGGAAGAAGAACGCTCCGTCTCCTGCAGCTAATGCTTTCGCTCCATAGTCGATTCAGCAGCGTTGAACCCTCCTAATTTTATTTTTTTTTTGTTGTGAAAGCATTAATACGCCAGGTCTAACCGCTCGTCGCTGTGTGCCGTGTCCGTGGAAGAAGAAGAACGCTCGGTCTCCTGCAGCTAATGCTTTCGCTCCATAGTCGGTTCAGCAGCGTTGAACCCTCCTCATTTTATTTTTTTTTTGTTGCGAAAGCAATGCTACGCCAGGTCTAAAAGCTCGTCGCTGTGTGCCGTGTCCGTGGAAGAAGAAGAACGCTCGGTCTCCTGCAGCTAATGCTTTCGCTCCATAGTCGGTTCAGCAGCATTGAACCCTCCTAATTTTATTTTTTTTTTGTTGTGAAAGCATTAATACGCCAGGTCTAACCGCTCGTCGCTGTGTGCCGTGTCCGTGGAAGAAGACGAACGCTCGGTATCCTGCAGCTAATGCTTTCGCTCCATAGTCGGTTCAGCAGCATTGAACCCTCCTCATTTTATTTTTTTTTGTTGTGAAAGCAATAATACACCAGGTCTAATGGCTCGTTGCTGTGTGCCGTGTCCGTGGAAGAAGAAGAACGCTCGGTCTCCTGCAGCTAATGCTTTCGCTCCATAGTCGGTTCAGGAGCGTTGAACGCTCATTTTATTCTTTTTTGTTGGGAAAGCAATGCTACGCCAGGTCTAACCGCTCGTCGCTGTGTGCCGTGTCCGTGGAAGAAGAAGAACGCTCGGTCTCCTGAAGCTAATGCTTTCGCTCCATAGTCGGTTCAGCAGCATTGAACCCTCCTCATTTTATTTTTTTTTTTGTTGGGAACGCAATGCTACGCCAGGTCTAACCGCTCGTCGCTGTGTGCCGTGTCCGTGGAAGAAGAAGAACGCTCGGTCTCCTGCAGCTAATGCTTTCGCTCCATAGTCGGTTCAGTACCGTTGAGCGCTCATTTTATTTTTTTTTTTGTTGTGAAAGCATTAATACGCCAGGTCTAACCGCTCGTCGCTGTGTGCCGTGTCCGTGGCAGAAGACGAACGCTCGGTCTCCTGCAGCTAATGCTTTCGCTCCATAGTCGGTTCAGCAGCATTGAACCCTCCTCATTTTATTTTTTTTTTGTTGTGAAAGCAATAATACGCCAGGTCTAACCGCTCGTCGCTGTGTGCCGTGTCCGTGGAAGAAGAACGCTCCGTCTCCTGCAGCTAATGCTTTCGCTCCATAGTCGGTTCAGCAGCATTGAACCCTCCTCATTTTATTTTTTTTTGTTGAGAAAGCAATGCTACGCCAGGTCTAACCGCTCGTCGCTGTGTGCCGTGTCCGTGGAAGAAGACGAACGCTCGGTCTCCTGCAGCTAATGCTTTCGCTTCATAGTCGGTTCAGGAGCGTTGAACGCTCTTTTTATTCTTTTTTGTTGGGAAAGCAATGCTACGCCAGGTCTAACCGCTCGTCGCTGTGTGCCGTGTCCGTGGAAGAAGAAGAACGCTCCGTCTCCTGCAGCTAATGCTTTCGCTCCATAGTCGGTTCAGCAGCATTGAACCCTCCTCATTTTATTTTTTTTTGTTGTGAAAGCAATAATACGCCAGGTCTAACCGCTCGTCGCTGTGTGCCGTGTCCGTGGAAGAAGACGAACGCTCGGTCTCCTGCAGCTAATGCTTTCGTTCATAGTCGGTTCAGCAGCATTGAACCCTCCTCATTTTATTTTTTTTTTTTGTTGTCAAAGCAATAATACGCCAGGTCTAACCGCTCGTCGCTGTGTGCAGTGTCCGTGGAAGAAGAACGCTCCGTCTCCTGCAGCTAATGCTTTCGCTCCATAGTCGGTTCAGCAGCGTTGAACCCTCCTAATTTTATTTTTTTTTGTTGTGAAAGCATTAATACGCCAGGTCTAACCGCTCGTCGCTGTGTGCCGTGTCCGTGGAAGAAGAAGAACGCTCGGTCTCCTGCAGCTAATGCTTTCGCTCCATAGTCGGTTCAGCAGCGTTGAACCCTCCTCATTTTATTTTTTTTTTTTTTGTTGCGAAAGCAATGCTACGCCAGGTCTAAAAGCTCGTCGCTGGTTGCCGTGTCTGTGGAAGAAGAAGAACGCTCGGGCTCCTGCAGCTAATGCTTTCGCTCCATAGTCGGTTCAGGAGCGTTGAACGCTCATTTTATTTTTTTTTTTGTTGGGAAAGCAATGCTACGCCAGGTCTAACCGCTCGTCGCTGTGTGCCGTGTCCGTGGAAGAAGAAGAACGCTCGGTCTCCTGCAGCTAATGCTTTCGCTCCATAGTCGGTTCAGCAGCATTGAACCCTCCTAATTTTATTTTTTTTTGTTTTGAAAGCATTAATACGCCAGGTCTAACCGCTCGTCGCTGTGTGCCGTGTCCGTGGAAGAAGACGAACGCTCGGTATCCTGCAGATAATGCTTTCGCTCCATAGTCGGTTCAGCAGCATTGAACCCTCCTCATTTTATTTTTTTTTGTTGTGAAAGCAATAATACACCAGGTCTAATGGCTCGTTGCTGTGTGCCGTGTCCGTGGAAGAAGAAGAACGCTCGGTCTCCTGCAGCTAATGCTTTCGCTCCATAGTCGGTTCAGGAGCGTTGAACGCTCATTTTATTCTTTTTTGTTGGGAAAGCAATGCTACGCCAGGTCTAACCGCTCGTCGCTGTGTGCCGTGTCCGTGGAAGAAGAAGAACGCTCGGTCTCCTGAAGCTAATGCTTTCGCTCCATAGTCGGTTCAGCAGCATTGAACCCTCCTCATTTTATTTTTTTTTTGTTGGGAAAGCAATGCTACGCCAGGTCTAACCGCTCGTCGCTGTGTGCCGTGTCCGTGGAAGAAGAAGAACGCTCGGTCTCCTGCAGCTAATGCTTTCGCTCCATAGTCGGTTCAGGAGCGTTGAGCGCTCATTTTATTTTTTTTTTGTTGGGAAAGCAATGCTACGCCAGGTCTAACCGCTCGTCGCTGTGTGCCGTGTCCGTGAAAGAAGAACGCTCGGTCTCCTGCAGCTAATGCTTTCGCTCCATAGTCGGTTCAGGAGCGTTGAACGCTCATTTTATTCTTTTTTGTTGGGAAAGCAATGCTACGCCAGGTCTAACCGCTCGTCGCTGTGTGCCGTGTCCGTGGAAGAAGAAGAACGCTCGGTCTCCTGGAGCTAATGCTTTCGCTCCATAGTCGGTTCAGCAGCATTGAACCCTCCTCATTTTATTTTTTTTTTGTTGAGAAAGCAATGCTACGCCAGGTCTAACCGCTCGTCGCTGTGTGCCGTGTCCGTGGAAGAAGAACGCTCGGTCTCCTGCAGCTAATGCTTTCGCTCCATAGTCGGTTCAGGAGCGTTGAACGCTCATTTTATTTTTTTTTTGTTGGGAAAGCAATGCTACGCCAGGTCTAACCGCTCGTCGCTGTGTGCCGTGTCCGTGGAAGAAGAACGCTCGGTCTCCTGCAGCTAATGCTTTCGCTCCATAGTCGGTTCAGCAGCATTGAACCCTCCTCATTTTATTTTTTTTTTGTTGGGAAAGCAATGCTACGCCAGGTCTAACCGCTCGTCGCTGTGTGCCGTGTCCGTGGAAGAAGAACGCTCGGTCTCCTGCAGCTAATGCTTTCGCTCCATAGTCGGTTCAGCAGCATTGAACCCTCCTCATTTTATTTTTTTTGTTGTTGTGAAAGCAATAATACGCCAGGTCTAACTGCTCGTCGCTGTGTGCCGTGTCCGTGGAAGAAGAAGAACGCTCCGTCTCCTGCAGCTAATGCTTTCGCTACATAGTCGGTTCAGCAGCATTGAACCCTCCTCATTTTATTTATTTTTTTTGTTGTGAAAGCAATGATACGCCAGGTATAACCGCTCGTCGCTGTGTGCTGTGTCCGTGGAAGAAGACGAACGCTCGGTCTGCTGCAGCTAATGCTTTCGCTCCATAGTCGGTTCAGCAGCATTGAACCCTCCTCATTTTATTTTTTTTGTTGTTGTGAAAGCAATAATACGCCAGGTCTAACCGCTCGTCGCTGTGTGCCGTGTCCGTGGAAGAAGAACGCTCCGTCTCCTGCAGCTAATGCTTTCGCTCCATAGTCGGTTCAGCAGCATTGAACCCTCCTAATTTTATTTTTTTTTTTTGTTGTGAAAGCATTAATACGCCAGGTCTAACCGCTCGTCGCTGTGTGCCGTGTCCGTGGAAGAAGAAGAACGCTCGGTCTCCTGCAGCTAATGCTTTCGCTCCATAGTCGGTTCAGCAGCGTTGAACCCTCCTCATTTTATTTTTTTTTTGTTGCGAAAGCAATGCTACGCCAGGTCTAAAAGCTCGTCGCTGTGTGCTGTGTCCGCAGAAGAAGAACTCCCGGTCTCCTGCAGCTAATGCTTTCGCTCCATAGTCGGTTCAGCAGCGTTGAACCTCCTCATTTTATTTTTTTTTTTTGTTGTGAAAGCAATAACACGCCAGGTCTAACCGCTCGTCGCTGTGTGCCGTGTCCGTGGAAGAAGAAGAACGCTCGGTCTCCTGCAGCTAATGCTTTCGCTCCATAGTCGGTTCAGCAGCATTGAACCCTCCTAATTTTATTTTTTTTGTTGTGAAAGCATTAATACGCCAGGTCTAACCGCTCGTCGCTGTGTGCCGTGTCCGTGGCAGAAGACGAACGCTCGGTCTCCTGCAGCTAATGCTTTCGCTCCATAGTCGGTTCAGCAGCATTGAACCCTCCTCATTTTATTTTTTTTTTGTTGTGAAAGCAATAATACGCCAGGTCTAACCGCTCGTCGCTGTGTGCCGTGTCCGTGGAAGAAGAACGCTCCGTCTCCTGCAGCTAATGCTTTCGCTCCATAGTCGGTTCAGCAGCATTGAACCCTCCTAATTTTATTTTTTTTTGTTGTGAAAGCATTATTACGCCAGGTCTAACCGCTCGTCGCTGTGTGCCGTGTCCGTGGAAGAAGAACGCTCGGTCTCCTGCAGCTAATGCTTTCGCTCCATAGTCGGTTCAGGAGCGTTGAACACTCATTTTATTTTTTTTTGTTGGGAAAGCAATGCTACGCCAGGTCTAACCGCTCGCCGCTGTGTGCCGTGTCCGTGGAAGAAGACGAACGCTCGGTCTCCTGCAGGTAATGCTTTCGCTCCATAGTCGGTTCAGCAGCATTGAACCCTCCTCATTTTATTTTTTTGTTGTTGTGAAAGCAATAATACGCCAGGTCTAACCGCTCGTCGCTGTGTGCCGTGTCCGTGGAAGAAGAACGCTCGGTCTCCTGCAGCTAATGCTTTCGCTCCATAGTCGGTTCAGCAGCATTGAACCCTCCTCATTTTATTTTTTTTTTGTTGTGAAAGCAATAATACGCCAGGTCTAACCGCTCGTCGCTGTGTGCCGTGTCCGTGGAAGAAGAAGAACGCTCCGTCTCCTGCAGCTAATGCTTTCGCTCCATAGTCGGTTCAGCAGCATTGAACCCTCCTCATTTTATTTTTTTTTTGTTGTGAAAGCAATAATACGCCAGGTCTAACCGCTCGTCGCTGTGTGCCGTGTCCGTGGAAGAAGACGAACGCTCGGTCTCCTGCAGCTAATGCTTTCGTTCATAGTCGGTTCAGCAGCATTGAACCCTCCTCATTTTATTTTTTTTTGTTGTGAAAGCAATAATACGCCAGGTCTAACCGCTCGTCGCTGTGTGCCGTGTCCGTGGAAGAAGACGAACGCTCGGTCTCCTGCAGCTAATGCTTTCGTTCATAGTCGGTTCAGCAGCATTGAACCCTCCTCATTTTGTTTTTTTTTTGTTGTCAAAGCAATAATACGCCAGGTCTAACCGCTCGTCGCTGTGTGCAGTGTCCGTGGAAGAAGAACGCTCCGTCTCCTGCAGCTAATGCTTTCGCTCCATAGTCGGTTCAGCAGCGTTGAACCCTCCTAATTTTATTTTTTTTTTGTTGTGAAAGCATTAATACGCCAGGTCTAACCGCTCGTCGCTGTGTGCCGTGTCCGTGGAAGAAGAAGAACGCTCGGTCTCCTGCAGCTAATGCTTTCGCTCCATAGTCGGTTCAGCAGCGTTGAACCCTCCTCATTTTACTTTTTTTTTGTTGCGAAAGCAATGCTACGCCAGGTCTAAAAGCTCGTCGCTGTGTGCCGTGTCCGTGGAAGAAGAAGAACGCTCGGTCTCCTGCAGCTAATGCTTTCGCTCCATAGTCGGTTCAGCAGCATTGAACCCTCCTAATTTTATTTTTTTTTTGTTGTGAAAGCATTAATACGCCAGGTCTAACCGCTCGTCGCTGTGTGCCGTGTCCGTGGAAGAAGACGAACGCTCGGTATCCTGCAGCTAATGCTTTCGCTCCATAGTCGGTTCAGCAGCATTGAACCCTCCTCATTTTATTTTTTTTTGTTGTGAAAGCAATAATACACCAGGTCTAATGGCTCGTTGCTGTGTGCCGTGTCCGTGGAAGAAGAAGAACGCTCGGTCTCCTGCAGCTAATGCTTTCGCTCCATAGTCGGTTCAGGAGCGTTGAACGCTCATTTTATTCTTTTTTGTTGGGAAAGCAATGCTACGCCAGGTCTAACCGCTCGTCGCTGTGTGCCGTGTCCGTGGAAGAAGAAGAACGCTCGGTCTCCTGAAGCTAATGCTTTCGCTCCATAGTCGGTTCAGCAGCATTGAACCCTCCTCATTTTATTTTTTTTTTGTTGGGAACGCAATGCTACGCCAGGTCTAACCGCTCGTCGCTGTGTGCCGTGTCCGTGGAAGAAGAAGAACGCTCGGTCTCCTGCAGCTAATGCTTTCGCTCCATAGTCGGTTCAGTACCGTTGAGCGCTCATTTTATTTTTTTTTTGTTGGGAAAGCAATGCTACGCCAGGTCTAACCGCTCGTCGCTGTGTGCCGTGTCCGTGGAAGAAGAACGCTCGGTCTCCTGCAGCTAATGCTTTCGCTTCATAGTCGGTTCAGGAGCGTTGAACGCTCTTTTTATTCTTTTTTGTTGGGAAAGCAATGCTACGCCAGGTCTAACCGCTCGTCGCTGTGTGCCGTGTCCGTGGAAGAAGAAGAACGCTCGGTCTCCTGGAGCTAATGCTTTCGCTCCATAGTCGGTTCAGCAGCATTGAACCCTCCTCATTTTATTTTTTTTTGTTGAGAAAGCAATGCTACGCCAGGTCTAACCGCTCGTCGCTGTGTGCCGTGTCCGTGGAAGAAGAACGCTCGGTCTCCTGCAGCTAATGCTTTCGCTCCATAGTCGGTTCAGGAGCGTTGAACGCTCATTTTATTTTTTTTTGTTGGGAAAGCAATGCTACGCCAGGTCTAACCGCTCGTCGCTGTGTGCCGTGTCCGTGGAAGAAGAACGCTCGGTCTCCTGCAGCTAATGCTTTCGCTCCATAGTCGGTTCAGCAGCATTGAACCCTCCTCATTTTATTTTTTTTTTGTTGGGAAAGCAATGCTACGCCAGGTCTAACCGCTCGTCGCTGTGTGCCGTGTCCGTGGAAGAATAACGCTCGGTCTCCTGCAGCTAATGCTTTCGCTCCATAGTCGGTTCAGCAGCATTGAACCCTCCTCATTTTATTTTTTTTGTTGTTGTGAAAGCAATAATACGCCAGGTCTAACTGCTCGTCGCTGTGTGCCGTGTCCGTGGAAGAAGAAGAACGCTCCGTCTCCTGCAGCTAATGCTTTCGCTACATAGTCGGTTCAGCAGCATTGAACCCTCCTCATTTTATTTTTTTTTTTGTTGTGAAAGCAATGATACGCCAGGTCTAACCGCTCGTCGCTGTGTGCCGTGTCCGTGGAAGAAGACGAACGCTCGGTCTGCTGCAGCTAATGCTTTCGCTCCATAGTCGGTTCAGCAGCATTGAACCCTCCTCATTTTATTTTTTTTGTTGTTGTGAAAGCAATAATACGCCAGGTCTAACCGCTCGTCGCTGTGTGCCGTGTCCGTGGAAGAAGAACGCTCCGTCTCCTGCAGCTAATGCTTTCGCTCCATAGTCGGTTCAGCAGCATTGAACCCTCCTAATTTTATTTTTTTTTGTTGTGAAAGCATTAATACGCCAGGTCTAACCGCTCGTCGCTGTGTGCCGTGTCCGTGGAAGAAGAAGAACGCTCGGTCTCCTGCAGCTAATGCTTTCGCTCCATAGTCGGTTCAGCAGCGTTGAACCCTCCTCATTTTATTTTTTTTTTGTTGCGAAAGCAATGCTACGCCAGGTCTAAAAGCTCGTCGCTGTGTGCTGTGTCCGCAGAAGAAGAACTCCCGGTCTCCTGCAGCTAATGCTTTCGCTCCATAGTCGGTTCAGCAGCGTTGAACCTCCTCATTTTATTTTTTTTTTGTTGTGAAAGCAATAACACGCCAGGTCTAACCGCTCGTCGCTGTGTGCCGTGTCCGTGGAAGAAGAAGAACGCTCGGTCTCCTGCAGCTAATGCTTTCGCTCCATAGTCGGTTCAGCAGCATTGAACCCTCCTAATTTTATTTTTTTTGTTGTGAAAGCATTAATACGCCAGGTCTAACCGCTCGTCGCTGTGTGCCGTGTCCGTGGCAGAAGACGAACGCTCGGTCTCCTGCAGCTAATGCTTTCGCTCCATAGTCGGTTCAGCAGCATTGAACCCTCCTCATTTTATTTTTTTTTTGTTGTGAAAGCAATAATACGCCAGGTCTAACCGCTCGTCGCTGTGTGCCGTGTCCGTGGAAGAAGAACGCTCCGTCTCCTGCAGCTAATGCTTTCGCTCCATAGTCGGTTCAGCAGCATTGAACCCTCCTAATTTTATTTTTTTTTTGTTGTGAAAGCATTATTACGCCAGGTCTAACCGCTCGTCGCTGTGTGCCGTGTCCGTGGAAGAAGAACGCTCGGTCTCCTGCAGCTAATGCTTTCGCTCCATAGTCGGTTCAGGAGCGTTGAACACTCATTTTATTTTTTTTTGTTGGGAAAGCAATGCTACGCCAGGTCTAACCGCTCGCCGCTGTGTGCCGTGTCCGTGGAAGAAGACGAACGCTCGGTCTCCTGCAGCTAATGCTTTCGCTCCATAGTCGGTTCAGCAGCATTGAACCCTCCTCATTTTATTTTTTTGTTGTTGTGAAAGCAATAATACGCCAGGTCTAACCGCTCGTCGCTGTGTGCCGTGTCCGTGGAAGAAGAACGCTCGGTCTCCTGCAGCTAATGCTTTCGCTCCATAGTCGGTTCAGCAGCATTGAACCCTCCTCATTTTATTTTTTTTTGTTGTGAAAGCAATAATACGCCAGGTCTAACCGCTCGTCGCTGTGTGCCGTGTCCGTGGAAGAAGAAGAACGCTCGGGCTCCTGCAGCTAATGCTTTCGCTCCATAGTCGGTTCAGGAGCGTTGAACGCTCATTTTATTTTTTTTTTTTGTTGGGAAAGCAATGCTACGCCAGGTCTAACCGCTCGTCGCTGTGTGCCGTGTCCGTGGAAGAAGAAGAACGCTCGGTCTCCTGCAGCTAATGCTTTCGCTCCATAGTCGGTTCAGCAGCATTGAACCCTCCTAATTTTATTTTTTTTTGTTGTGAAAGCATTAATACGCCAGGTCTAACCGCTCGTCGCTGTGTGCCGTGTCCGTGGAAGAAGACGAACGCTCGGTATCCTGCAGCTAATGCTTTCGCTCCATAGTCGGTTCAGCAGCATTGAACCCTCCTCATTTTATTTTTTTTTTGTTGTGAAAGCAATAATACACCAGGTCTAATGGCTCGTTGCTGTGTGCCGTGTCCGTAGAAGAAGAAGAACGTTCGGTCTCCTGCAGCTAATGCTTTCGCTCCATAGTCGGTTCAGGAGCGTTGAACGCTCATTTTATTCTTTTTTGTTGGGAAAGCAATGCTACGCCAGGTCTAACCGCTCGTCGCTGTGTGCCGTGTCCGTGGAAGAAGAACGCTCGGTCTCCTGCAGCTAATGCTTTCGCTCCATAGTCGGTTCAGCAGCATTGAACCCTCCTAATTTTATTTTTTTTGTTGTGAAAGCATTAATACGCCAGGTCTAACCGCTCGTCGCTGTGTGCCGTGTCCGTGGCAGAAGACGAACGCTCGGTCTCCTGCAGCTAATGCTTTCGCTCCATAGTCGGTTCAGCAGCATTGAACCCTCCTCATTTTATTTTTTTTTTTGTTGTGAAAGCAATAATACGCCAGGTCTAACCGCTCGTCGCTGTGTGCCGTGTCCGTGGAAGAAGAACGCTCCGTCTCCTGCAGCTAATGCTTTCGCTCCATAGTCGGTTCAGCAGCATTGAACCCTCCTAATTTTATTTTTTTTTTGTTGTGAAAGCATTATTACGCCAGGTCTAACCGCTCGTCGCTGTGTGCCGTGTCCGTGGAAGAAGAACGCTCGGTCTCCTGCAGCTAATGCTTTCGCTCCATAGTCGGTTCAGGAGCGTTGAACACTCATTTTATTTTTTTTTGTTGGGAAAGCAATGCTACGCCAGGTCTAACCGCTCGCCGCTGTGTGCCGTGTCCGTGGAAGAAGACGAACGCTCGGTCTCCTGCAGCTAATGCTTTCGCTCCATAGTCGGTTCAGCAGCATTGAACCCTCCTCATTTTATTTTTTTGTTGTTGTGAAAGCAATAATACGCCAGGTCTAACCGCTCGTCGCTGTGTGCCGTGTCCGTGGAAGAAGAACGCTCGGTCTCCTGCAGCTAATGCTTTCGCTCCATAGTCGGTTCAGCAGCATTGAACCCTCCTCATTTTATTTTTTTTTGTTGTGAAAGCAATAATACGCCAGGTCTAACCGCTCGTCGCTGTGTGCCGTGTCCGTGGAAGAAGAAGAACGCTCGGGCTCCTGCAGCTAATGCTTTCGCTCCATAGTCGGTTCAGGAGCGTTGAACGCTCATTTTATTTTTTTTTTTTGTTGGGAAAGCAATGCTACGCCAGGTCTAACCGCTCGTCGCTGTGTGCCGTGTCCGTGGAAGAAGAAGAACGCTCGGTCTCCTGCAGCTAATGCTTTCGCTCCATAGTCGGTTCAGCAGCATTGAACCCTCCTAATTTTATTTTTTTTTGTTGTGAAAGCATTAATACGCCAGGTCTAACCGCTCGTCGCTGTGTGCCGTGTCCGTGGAAGAAGACGAACGCTCGGTATCCTGCAGCTAATGCTTTCGCTCCATAGTCGGTTCAGCAGCATTGAACCCTCCTCATTTTATTTTTTTTTTGTTGTGAAAGCAATAATACACCAGGTCTAATGGCTCGTTGCTGTGTGCCGTGTCCGTAGAAGAAGAAGAACGCTCGGTCTCCTGCAGCTAATGCTTTCGCTCCATAGTCGGTTCAGGAGCGTTGAACGCTCATTTTATTCTTTTTTGTTGGGAAAGCAATGCTACGCCAGGTCTAACCGCTCGTCGCTGTGTGCCGTGTCCGTGGAAGAAGAACGCTCGGTCTCCTGCAGCTAATGCTTTCGCTCCATAGTCGGTTCAGCAGCATTGAACCCTCCTCATTTTATTTTTTTTTTGTTGGGAAAGCAATGCTACGCCAGGTCTAACCGCTCGTCGCTGTGTGCCGTGTCCGTGGAAGAATAACGCTCGGTCTCCTGCAGCTAATGCTTTCGCTCCATAGTCGGTTCAGCAGCATTGAACCCTCCTCATTTTATTTTTTTTGTTGTTGTGAAAGCAATAATACGCCAGGTCTAACTGCTCGTCGCTGTGTGCCGTGTCCGTGGAAGAAGAAGAACGCTCCGTCTCCTGCAGCTAATGCTTTCGCTACATAGTCGGTTCAGCAGCATTGAACCCTCCTCATTTTATTTTTTTTTTGTTGTGAAAGCAATGACACGCCAGGTCTAACCGCTCGTCGCTGTGTGCCGTGTCCGTGGAAGAAGACGAACGCTCGGTCTGCTGCAGCTAATGCTTTCGCTCCATAGTCGGTTCAGCAGCATTGAACCCTCCTCATTTTATTTTTTTTGTTGTGAAAGCAATAATACGCCAGGTCTAACCGCTCGTCGCTGTGTGCCGTGTCCGTGGAAGAAGAACGCTCCGTCTCCTGCAGCTAATGCTTTCGCTCCATAGTCGGTTCAGCAGCATTGAACCCTCCTAATTTTATTTTTTTTTGTTGTGAAAGCAATAATACGCCAGGTCTAACCGCTCGTCGCTGTGTGCCGTGTCCGTGGAAGAAGACGAACGCTCGGTCTCCTGCAGCTAATGCTTTCGTTCATAGTCGGTTCAGCAGCATTGAACCCTCCTCATTTTGTTTTTTTTTGTTGTCAAAGCAATAATACGCCAGGTCTAACCGCTCGTCGCTGTGTGCAGTGTCCGTGGAAGAAGAACGCTCCGTCTCCTGCAGCTAATGCTTTCGCTCCATAGTCGGTTCAGGAGCGTTGAACGCTCATTTTATTCTTTTTTGTTGGGAAAGCAATGCTACGCCAGGTCTAACCGCTCGTCGCTGTGTGCCGTGTCCGTGGAAGAAGAACGCTCGGTCTCCTGCAGCTAATGCTTTCGCTCCATAGTCGGTTCAGCAGCATTGAACCCTCCTCATTTTATTTTTTTTTTGTTGGGAAAGCAATGCTACGCCAGGTCTAACCGCTCGTCGCTGTGTGCCGTGTCCGTGGAAGAATAACGCTCGGTCTCCTGCAGCTAATGCTTTCGCTCCATAGTCGGTTCAGCAGCATTGAACCCTCCTCATTTTATTTTTTTTGTTGTTGTGAAAGCAATAATACGCCAGGTCTAACTGCTCGTCGCTGTGTGCCGTGTCCGTGGAAGAAGAAGAACGCTCCGTCTCCTGCAGCTAATGCTTTCGCTACATAGTCGGTTCAGCAGCATTGAACCCTCCTCATTTTATTTTTTTTTTTGTTGTGAAAGCAATGACACGCCAGGTCTAACCGCTCGTCGCTGTGTGCCGTGTCCGTGGAAGAAGACGAACGCTCGGTCTGCTGCAGCTAATGCTTTCGCTCCATAGTCGGTTCAGCAGCATTGAACCCTCCTCATTTTATTTTTTTTTGTTGTGAAAGCAATAATACGCCAGGTCTAACCGCTCGTCGCTGTGTGCCGTGTCCGTGGAAGAAGAACGCTCCGTCTCCTGCAGCTAATGCTTTCGCTCCATAGTCGGTTCAGCAGCATTGAACCCTCCTAATTTTATTTTTTTTTTGTTGTGAAAGCAATAATACGCCAGGTCTAACCGCTCGTCGCTGTGTGCCGTGTCCGTGGAAGAAGACGAACGCTCGGTCTCCTGCAGCTAATGCTTTCGTTCATAGTCGGTTCAGCAGCATTGAACCCTCCTCATTTTGTTTTTTTTTTGTTGTCAAAGCAATAATACGCCAGGTCTAACCGCTCGTCGCTGTGTGCAGTGTCCGTGGAAGAAGAACGCTCCGTCTCCTGCAGCTAATGCTTTCGCTCCATAGTCGGTTCAGCAGCGTTGAACCCTCCTAATTTTATTTTTTTTTTGTTGTGAAAGCATTAATACGCCAGGTCTAACCGCTCGTCGCTGTGTGCCGTGTCCGTGGAAGAAGAAGAACGCTCGGTCTCCTGCAGCTAATGCTTTCGCTCCATAGTCGGTTCAGCAGCGTTGAACCCTCCTCATTTTATTTTTTTTTTGTTGCGAAAGCAATGCTACGCCAGGTCTAAAAGCTCGTCGCTGTGTGCCGTGTCCGTGGAAGAAGAAGAACGCTCGGTCTCCTGCAGCTATTGCTTTCGCTCCATAGTCGGTTCAGCAGCATTGAACCCTCCTAATTTTATTTTTTTTTTGTTGTGAAAGCATTAATACGCCAGGTCTAACCGCTCGTCGCTGTGTGCCGTGTCCGTGGAAGAAGACGAACGCTCGGTATCCTGCAGCTAATGCTTTCGCTCCATAGTCGGTTCAGCAGCATTGAACCCTCCTCATTTTATTTTTTTTTGTTGTGAAAGCAATAATACACCAGGTCTAATGGCTCGTTGCTGTGTGCCGTGTCCGTGGAAGAAGAAGAACGCTCGGTCTCCTGCAGCTAATGCTTTCGCTCCATAGTCGGTTCAGGAGCGTTGAACGCTCATTTTATTCTTTTTTGTTGGGAAAGCAATGCTACGCCAGGTCTAACCGCTCGTCGCTGTGTGCCGTGTCCGTGGAAGAAGAAGAACGCTCGGTCTCCTGAAGCTAATGCTTTCGCTCCATAGTCGGTTCAGCAGCATTGAACCCTCCTCATTTTATTTTTTTTTTGTTGGGAACGCAATGCTACGCCAGGTCTAACCGCTCGTCGCTGTGTGCCGTGTCCGTGGAAGAAGAAGAACGCTCGGTCTCCTGCAGCTAATGCTTTCGCTCCATAGTCGGTTCAGTACCGTTGAGCGCTCATTTTATTTTTTTTTTTGTTGGGAAAGCAATGCTACGCCAGGTCTAACCGCTCGTCGCTGTGTGCCGTGTCCGTGGAAGAAGAACGCTCGGTCTCCTGCAGCTAATGCTTTCGCTTCATAGTCGGTTCAGGAGCGTTGAACGCTCTTTTTATTCTTTTTTGTTGGGAAAGCAATGCTACGCCAGGTCTAACCGCTCGTCGCTGTGTGCCGTGTCCGTGGAAGAAGAAGAACGCTCGGTCTCCTGGAGCTAATGCTTTCGCTCCATAGTCGGTTCAGCAGCATTGAACCCTCCTCATTTTATTTTTTTTTTGTTGAGAAAGCAATGCTACGCCAGGTCTAACCGCTCGTCGCTGTGTGCCGTGTCCGTGGAAGAAGAACGCTCGGTCTCCTGCAGCTAATGCTTTCGCTCCATAGTCGGTTCAGGAGCGTTGAACGCTCATTTTATTTTTTTTTTGTTGGGAAAGCAATGCTACGCCAGGTCTAACCGCTCGTCGCTGTGTGCCGTGTCCGTGGAAGAAGAACGCTCGGTCTCCTGCAGCTAATGCTTTCGCTCCATAGTCGGTTCAGCAGCATTGAACCCTCCTCATTTTATTTTTTTTTTGTTGGGAAAGCAATGCTACGCCAGGTCTAACCGCTCGTCGCTGTGTGCCGTGTCCGTGGAAGAATAACGCTCGGTCTCCTGCAGCTAATGCTTTCGCTCCATAGTCGGTTCAGCAGCATTGAACCCTCCTCATTTTATTTTTTTTGTTGTTGTGAAAGCAATAATACGCCAGGTCTAACTGCTCGTCGCTGTGTGCCGTGTCCGTGGAAGAAGAAGAACGCTCCGTCTCCTGCAGCTAATGCTTTCGCTACATAGTCGGTTCAGCAGCATTGAACCCTCCTCATTTTATTTTTTTTTTGTTGTGAAAGCAATGATACGCCAGGTCTAACCGCTCGTCGCTGTGTGCCGTGTCCGTGGAAGAAGACGAACGCTCGGTCTGCTGCAGCTAATGCTTTCGCTCCATAGTCGGTTCAGCAGCATTGAACCCTCCTCATTTTATTTTTTTTGTTGTTGTGAAAGCAATAATACGCCAGGTCTAACCGCTCGTCGCTGTGTGCCGTGTCCGTGGAAGAAGAACGCTCCGTCTCCTGCAGCTAATGCTTTCGCTCCATAGTCGGTTCAGCAGCATTGAACCCTCCTAATTTTATTTTTTTTTGTTGTGAAAGCATTAATACGCCAGGTCTAACCGCTCGTCGCTGTGTGCCGTGTCCGTGGAAGAAGAAGAACGCTCGGTCTCCTGCAGCTAATGCTTTCGCTCCATAGTCGGTTCAGCAGCGTTGAACCCTCCTCATTTTATTTTTTTTTTGTTGCGAAAGCAATGCTACGCCAGGTCTAAAAGCTCGTCGCTGTGTGCTGTGTCCGCAGAAGAAGAACTCCCGGTCTCCTGCAGCTAATGCTTTCGCTCCATAGTCGGTTCAGCAGCGTTGAACCTCCTCATTTTATTTTTTTTTTGTTGTGAAAGCAATAACACGCCAGGTCTAACCGCTCGTCGCTGTGTGCCGTGTCCGTGGAAGAAGAAGAACGCTCGGTCTCCTGCAGCTAATGCTTTCGCTCCATAGTCGGTTCAGCAGCATTGAACCCTCCTAATTTTATTTTTTTTGTTGTGAAAGCATTAATACGCCAGGTCTAACCGCTCGTCGCTGTGTGCCGTGTCCGTGGCAGAAGACGAACGCTCGGTCTCCTGCAGCTAATGCTTTCGCTCCATAGTCGGTTCAGCAGCATTGAACCCTCCTCATTTTATTTTTTTTTTGTTGTGAAAGCAATAATACGCCAGGTCTAACCGCTCGTCGCTGTGTGCCGTGTCCGTGGAAGAAGAACGCTCCGTCTCCTGCAGCTAATGCTTTCGCTCCATAGTCGGTTCAGCAGCATTGCACCCTCCTAATTTTATTTTTTTTTTGTTGTGAAAGCATTATTACGCCAGGTCTAACCGCTCGTCGCTGTGTGCCGTGTCCGTGGAAGAAGAACGCTCGGTCTCCTGCAGCTAATGCTTTCGCTCCATAGTCGGTTCAGGAGCGTTGAACACTCATTTTATTTTTTTTTGTTGGGAAAGCAATGCTACGCCAGGTCTAACCGCTCGCCGCTGTGTGCCGTGTCCGTGGAAGAAGACGAACGCTCGGTCTCCTGCAGCTAATGCTTTCGCTCCATAGTCGGTTCAGCAGCATTGAACCCTCCTCATTTTATTTTTTTGTTGTTGTGAAAGCAATAATACGCCAGGTCTAACCGCTCGTCGCTGTGTGCCGTGTCCGTGGAAGAAGAACGCTCGGTCTCCTGCAGCTAATGCTTTCGCTCCATAGTCGGTTCAGCAGCATTGAACCCTCCTCATTTTATTTTTTTTTGTTGTGAAAGCAATAATACGCCAGGTCTAACCGCTCGTCGCTGTGTGCCGTGTCCGTGGAAGAAGAAGAACGCTCGGGCTCCTGCAGCTAATGCTTTCGCTCCATAGTCGGTTCAGGAGCGTTGAACGCTCATTTTATTTTTTTTTTTGTTGGGAAAGCAATGCTACGCCAGGTCTAACCGCTCGTCGCTGTGTGCCGTGTCCGTGGAAGAAGAAGAACGCTCGGTCTCCTGCAGCTAATGCTTTCGCTCCATAGTCGGTTCAGCAGCATTGAACCCTCCTAATTTTATTTTTTTTTTGTTGTGAAAGCATTAATACGCCAGGTCTAACCGCTCGTCGCTGTGTGCCGTGTCCGTGGAAGAAGACGAACGCTCGGTATCCTGCAGCTAATGCTTTCGCTCCATAGTCGGTTCAGCAGCATTGAACCCTCCTCATTTTATTTTTTTTTGTTGTGAAAGCAATAATACACCAGGTCTAATGGCTCGTTGCTGTGTGCCGTGTCCGTGGAACAAGAAGAACGCTCGGTCTCCTGCAGCTAATGCTTTCGCTCCATAGTCGGTTCAGGAGCGTTGAACGCTCATTTTATTCTTTTTTGTTGGGAAAGCAATGCTACGCCAGGTCTAACCGCTCGTCGCTGTGTGCCGTGTCCGTGGAAGAAGAACGCTCGGTCTCCTGCAGCTAATGCTTTCGCTCCATAGTCGGTTCAGCAGCATTGAACCCTCCTCATTTTATTTTTTTTTTGTTGGGAAAGCAATGCTACGCCAGGTCTAACCGCTCGTCGCTGTGTGCCGTGTCCGTGGAAGAATAACGCTCGGTCTCCTGCAGCTAATGCTTTCGCTCCATAGTCGGTTCAGCAGCATTGAACCCTCCTCATTTTATTTTTTTTGTTGTTGTGAAAGCAATAATACGCCAGGTCTAACTGCTCGTCGCTGTGTGCCGTGTCCGTGGAAGAAGAAGAACGCTCCGTCTCCTGCAGCTAATGCTTTCGCTACATAGTCGGTTCAGCAGCATTGAACCCTCCTCATTTTATTTTTTTTTTGTTGTGAAAGCAATGACACGCCAGGTCTAACCGCTCGTCGCTGTGTGCCGTGTCCGTGGAAGAAGACGAACGCTCGGTCTGCTGCAGCTAATGCTTTCGCTCCATAGTCGGTTCAGCAGCATTGAACCCTCCTCATTTTATTTTTTTTGTTGTGAAAGCAATAATACGCCAGGTCTAACCGCTCGTCGCTGTGTGCCGTGTCCGTGGAAGAAGAACGCTCCGTCTCCTGCAGCTAATGCTTTCGCTCCATAGTCGGTTCAGCAGCATTGAACCCTCCTAATTTTATTTTTTTTTTGTTGTGAAAGTATTAATACGCCAGGTCTAACCGCTCGTCGCTGTGTGCCGTGTCCGTGGAAGAAGAAGAACGCTCGGTCTCCTGCAGCTAATGCTTTCGCTCCATAGTCGGTTCAGCAGCGTTGAACCCTCCTCATTTTATTTTTTTTTTGTTGCGAAAGCAATGCTACGCCAGGTCTAAAAGCTCGTCGCTGTGTGCTGTGTCCGCAGAAGAAGAACTCCCGGTCTCCTGCAGCTAATGCTTTCGCTCCATAGTCGGTTCAGCAGCGTTGAACCTCATTTTATTTTTTTGTTGTTGTGAAAGCAATAACACGCCAGGTCTAACCGCTCGTCGCTGTGTGCCGTGTCCGTGGAAGAAGAAGAACGCTCGGTCTCCTGCAGCTAATGCTTTCGCTCCATAGTCGGTTCAGCAGCATTGAACCCTCCTAATTTTATTTTTTTTGTTGTGAAAGCATTAATACGCCAGGTCTAACCGCTCGTCGCTGTGTGCCGTGTCCGTGGCAGAAGACGAACGCTCGGTCTCCTGCAGCTAATGCTTTCGCTCCATAGTCGGTTCAGCAGCATTGAACCCTCCTCATTTTATTTTTTTTTTGTTGTGAAAGCAATAATACGCCAGGTCTAACCGCTCGTCGCTGTGTGCCGTGTCCGTGGAAAAAGAACGCTCCGTCTCCTGCAGCTAATGCTTTCGCTCCATAGTCGGTTCAGGAGCGTTGAACACTCATTTTATTTTTTTTTGTTGGGAAAGCAATGCTACGCCAGGTCTAACCGCTCGCCGCTGTGTGCCGTGTCCGTGGAAGAAGACGAACGCTCGGTCTCCTGCAGCTAATGCTTTCGCTCCATAGTCGGTTCAGCAGCATTGAACCCTCCTCATTTTATTTTTTTGTTGTTGTGAAAGCAATAATACGCCAGGTCTAACCGCTCGTCGCTGTGTGCCGTGTCCGTGGAAGAAGAACGCTCGGTCTCCTGCAGCTAATGCTTTCGCTCCATAGTCGGTTCAGCAGCATTGAACCCTCCTCATTTTATTTTTTTTTTTGTTGTGAAAGCAATAATACGCCAGGGTCTAACCGCTCGTCGCTGTGTGCCGTGTCCGTGGAAGAAGAAGAACGCTCCGTCTCCTGCAGCTAATGCTTTCGCTCCATAGTCGGTTCAGCAGCATTGAACCCTCCTCATTTTATTTTTTTTTGTTGTGAAAGCAATAATACGCCAGGTCTAACCGCTCGTCGCTGTGTGCCGTGTCCGTGGAAGAAGACGAACGCTCGGTCTCCTGCAGCTAATGCTTTCGTTCATAGTCGGTTCAGCAGCATTGAACCCTCCTCATTTTATTTTTTTTTTGTTGTCAAAGCAATAATACGCCAGGTCTAACCGCTCGTCGCTGTGTGCAGTGTCCGTGGAAGAAGAACGCTCCGTCTCCTGCAGCTAATGCTTTCGCTCCATAGTCGGTTCAGCAGCGTTGAACCCTCCTAATTTTATTTTTTTTTTTGTTGTGAAAGCATTAATACGCCAGGTCTAACCGCTCGTCGCTGTGTGCTGTGTCCGTGGAAGAAGAAGAACGCTCGGTCTCCTGCAGCTAATGCTTTCGCTCCATAGTCGGTTCAGCAGCGTTGAACCCTCCTCATTTTATTTTTTTTTTTGTTGCGAAAGCAATGCTACGCCAGGTCTAAAAGCTCGTCGCTGGTTGCCGTGTCTGTGGAAGAAGAAGAACGCTCGGGCTCCTGCAGCTAATGCTTTCGCTCCATAGTCGGTTCAGGAGCGTTGAACGCTCATTTTATTTTTTTTTTTGTTGGGAAAGCAATGCTACGCCAGGTCTAACCGCTCGTCGCTGTGTGCCGTGTCCGTGGAAGAAGAAGAACGCTCGGTCTCCAGCAGCTAATGGTTTCGCTCCATAGTCGGTTCAGCAGCATTGAACCCTCCTAATTTTATTTTTTTTTTGTTGTGAAAGCATTAATACGCCAGGTCTAACCGCTCGTCGCTGTGTGCCGTGTCCGTGGAAGAAGACGAACGCTCGGTATCCTGCAGCTAATGCTTTCGCTCCATAGTCGGTTCAGCAGCATTGAACCCTCCTCATTTTATTTTTTTTTTTGTTGTGAAAGCAATAATACACCAGGTCTAATGGCTCGTTGCTGTGTGCCGTGTCCGTGGAAGAAGAAGAACGCTCGGTCTCCTGCAGCTAATGCTTTCGCTCCATAGTCGGTTCAGGAGCGTTGAACGCTCATTTTATTCTTTTTTGTTGGGAAAGCAATGCTACGCCAGGTCTAACCGCTCGTCGCTGTGTGCCGTGTCCGTGGAAGAAGAAGAACGCTCGGTCTCCTGAAGCTAATGCTTTCGCTCCATAGTCGGTTCAGCAGCATTGAACCCTCCTCATTTTATTTTTTTTGTTGGGAAAGCAATGCTACGCCAGGTCTAACCGCTCGTCGCTGTGTGCCGTGTCCGTGGAAGAAGAACGCTCGGTCTCCTGCAGCTAATGCTTTCGCTCCATAGTCGGTTCAGGAGCGTTGAACGCTCATTTTATTCTTTTTTGTTGGGAAAGCAATGCTACGCCAGGTCTAACCGCTCGTCGCTGTGTGCCCTGTCCGTGGAAGAAGAAGAACGCTCGGTCTCCTGAAGCTAATGCTTTCGCTCCATAGTCGGTTCAGCAGCATTGACCCTCCTCATTTTATTTTTTTTTGTTGGGAAAGCAATGCTACGCCAGGTCTAACCGCTCGTCGCTGTGTGCCGTGTCCGTGGAAGAAGAACGCTCGGTCTCCTGCAGCTAATGCTTTCGCTCCATAGTCGGTTCAGCAGCATTGAACCCTCCTCATTTTATTTTTTTTTGTTGGGAAATCAATGCTACGCCAGGTCTAACCGCTCGTCGCTGTGTGCCGTGTCCGTGGAAGAAGAACGCTCGGTCTCCTGCAGCTAATGCTTTCGCTCCATAGTCGGTTCAGCAGCATTGAACCCTCCTCATTTTATTTTTTTTTGTTGTTGTGAAAGCAATAATACGCCAGGTCTAACTGCTCGTCGCTGTGTGCCGTGTCCGTGGAAGAAGAAGAACGCTCCGTCTCCTGCAGCTAATGCTTTCGCTACATAGTCGGTTCAGCAGCATTGAACCCTCCTCATTTTATTTTTTTTTTGTTGTGAAAGCAATGATACGCCAGGTCTAACCGCTCGTCGCTGTGTGCCGTGTCCGTGGAAGAAGACGAACGCTCGGTCTGCTGCAGCTAATGCTTTCGCTCCATAGTCGGTTCAGCAGCATTGAACCCTCCTCATTTTATTTTTTTTTGTTGTGAAAGCAATAATACGCCAGGTCTAACCGCTCGTCGCTGTGTGCCGTGTCCGTGGAAGAAGAACGCTCCGTCTCCTGCAGCTAATGCTTTCGCTCCATAGTCGGTTCAGCAGCATTGAACCCTCCTAATTTTATTTTTTTTTGTTGTGAAAGCATTAATACGCCAGGTCTAACCGCTCGTCGCTGTGTGCCGTGTCCGTGGAAGAAGAAGAACGCTCGGTCTCCTGCAGCTAATGCTTTCGCTCCATAGTCGGTTCAGCAGCGTTGAACCCTCCTCATTTTATTTTTTGTTGTTGCGAAAGCAATGCTACGCCAGGTCTAAAAGCTCGTCGCTGTGTGCTGTGTCCGCAGAAGAAGAACTCCCGGTCTCCTGCAGCTAATGCTTTCGCTCCATAGTCGGTTCAGCAGCGTTGAACCTCCTCATTTTATTTTTTTTTGTTGTGAAAGCAATAATACGCCAGGTCTAACCGCTCGTCGCTGTGTGCCGAGTGCGTGGAAGAAGAAGAACGCTCGGTCTCCTGCAGCTAATGCTTTCGCTCCATAGTCGGTTCAGCAGCATTGAACCCTCCTAATTTTATTTTTTTTGTTGTGAAAGCATTAATACGCCAGGTCTAACCGCTCGTCGCTGTGTGCCGTGTCCGTGGCAGAAGACGAACGCTCGGTCTCCTGCAGCTAATGCTTTCGCTCCATAGTCGGTTCAGCAGCATTGAACCCTCCTCATTTTATTTTTTTTCTTGTGAAAGCAATAATACACCAGGTCTAACGGCTCGTTGCTGTGTGCCGTGTCCGTGGAAGAAGAAGAACGCTCGGTCTCCTGCAGCTAATGCTCTCGCTCCATAGTCGGTTCAGCAGCATTGAACCCTCCTCATTTTATTTTTTTTTGTTGGGAAAGCAATGCTACGCCAGGTCTAACCGCTCGTCGCTGTGTGCCGTGTCCGTGGAAGAAGAAGAACGCTCGGTCTCCTGCAGCTAATGCTTTCGCTCCATAGTCGGTTCAGGAGCGCTAAACGCTCATTTTATTTTTTTTTGTTGGGAAAGCAATGCTACGCCAGGTCTAACCGCTCGTCGCTGTGTGCCGTGTCCGTGGAAGAAGAAGAACGCTCGGTCGCCTGCAGCTAATGCTTTCGCTCCATAGTCGGTTCAGCAGCATTGAACCCTCCTCATTTTATTTTTTTTGTTGGGAAAGCAATGCTACGCCAGGTCTAACCGCTCGTCGCTGTGTGCCGTGTCCGTGGAAGAAGAAGAACGCTCGGTCTCCTGCAGCTAATGCTTTCGCTCCATAGTCGGTTCAGGAGCGTTGAGCGCTCATTTTATTTTTTTTTGTTGGGAAAGTAATGCTACGCCAGGTCTAACCGCTCGTCGCTGTGTGCCGTGTCCGTGGAAGAAGAAGAACGCTCGGTCTCCTGCAGCTAATGCTTTCGCTCCATAGTCGGTTCAGGAGCGTTGAACGCTCATTTTATTCTTTTTTGTTGGGAAAGCAATGCTACGCCAGGTCTAACCGCTCGTCGCTGTGTGCCGTGTCCGTGGAAGAAGAAGAACGCTCGGTCTCCTGAAGCTAATGCTTTCGCTCCATAGTCGGTTCAGCAGCATTGAACCCTCCTCATTTTATTTTTTTTTTTGTTGGGAAAGCAATGCTACGCCAGGTCTAACCGCTGGTCGCTGTGTGCCGTGTCCGTGGAAGAAGAAGAACGCTCGGTCTCCTGCAGCTAATGCTTTCGCTCCATAGTCGGTTCAGGAGCGTTGAACACTCATTTTATTTTTTTTTTGTTGGGAAAGCAATGCTACGCCAGGTCTAACCTCTCGTCGCTGTGTGCCGTGTCCGTGGAAGAAGAAGAACGCTCGGTCTCCTGCAGCTAATGCTTTCGCTCCATATTCGGTTTAGCAGCATTGAACCCTCCTCATTTTATTTTTTTTTGTTGGGAAAGCAATGCTACACCAGGTCAAACCGCTCGTCGCTGTGTGCCGTGTCCGTGGAAGAAGAAGAACGCTCGGTCTCCTTCAGCTAATGCTTTCGCTCCATAGTCGATTCAGGAGCGTTGAACGCTCATTTTATTTTTTTTTTGTTGGGAAAGCAATGCTACGCCAGGTCTAACCGCTCGTCGCTGTGTGCCGTGTCCGTGGAAGAAGACGAACGCTCGGTCTGCTGCAGCTAATGCTTTCGCTCCATAGTCGGTTCAGCAGCATTGAACCCTCCTCATTTTATTTTTTTTTTGTTGTGAAAGCAATAATACGCCAGGTCTAACCGCTCGTCGTTGTGTGCCGTGTCCGTGGAAGAAGAACGCTCCGTCTCCTGCAGCTAATGCTTTCGCTCCATAGTCGGTTCAGCAGCATTGAACCCTCCTAATTTTATTTTTTTTTTGTTGTGAAAGCATTATTACGCCAGGTCTAACCGCTCGTCGCTGTGTGCCGTGTCCGTGGAAGAAGAACGCTCGGTCTCCTGCAGCTAATGCTTTCGCTCCATAGTCGGTTCAGGAGCGTTGAACACTCATTTTATTTTTTTTTTTGTTGGGAAAGCAATGCTACGTGAGGTCTAACCGCTCGCCGCTGTGTGCCGTGTCCGTGGAAGAAGACGAACGCTCGGTCTCCTGCAGCTAATGCTTTCGCTCCATAGTCGGTTCAGCAGCATTGAACCCTCCTCATTTTATTTTTTTGTTGTTGTGAAAGCAATAATACACCAGGTCTAACCGCTCGTCGCTGTGTGCCGTGTCCGTGGAAGAAGAACGCTCGGTCTCCTGCAGCTAATGCTTTCGCTCCATAGTCGGTTCAGCAGCATTGAACCCTCCTCATTTTATTTTTTTTTTGTTGTGAAAGCAATAATACGCCAGGTCTAACCGCTCGTCGCTGTGTGCCGTGTCCGTGGAAGAAGAAGAACGCTCCGTCTCCTGCAGCTAAGGCTTTCGCTCCATAGTCGGTTCAGCAGCATTGAACCCTCCTCATTTTATTTTTTTTTGTTGTGAAAGCAATAATACGCCAGGTCTAACCGCTCGTCGCTGTGTGCCGTGTCCGTGGAAGAAGACGAACGCTCGGTCTCCTGCAGCTAATGCTTTCCCTCCATAGTCGGTTCAGCAGCATTGAACCCTCCTCATTTTATTTTTTTTTTGTTGTCAAAGCAATAATACGCCAGGTCTAACCGCTCGTCGCTGTGTGCCGTGTCCGTGGAAGAAGACGAACGCTCGGTCTGCTGCAGCTAATGCTTTCGCTCCATAGTCGGTTCAGCAGCATTGAACCCTCCTCATTTTATTTTTTTTTTGTTGTGAAAGCAATAATACGCCAGGTCTAACCGCTCGTCGCTGTGTGCCGTGTCCGTGGAAGAAGAACGCTCCGTCTCCTGCAGCTAATGCTTTCGCTCCATAGTCGGTTCAGCAGCATTGAACCCTCCTAATTTTATTTTTTTTTGTTGTGAAAGCATTAATACGCCAGGTCTAACCGCTCGTCGCTGTGTGCCGTGTCCGTGGAAGAAGAAGAACGCTCGGTCTCCTGCAGCTAATGCTTTCGCTCCATAGTCGGTTCAGCAGCGTTGAACCCTCCTCATTTTATTTTTTTTTTGTTGCGAAAGCAATGCTACGCCAGGTCTAAAAGCTCGTCGCTGTGTGCTGTGTCCGCAGAAGAAGAACTCCCGGTCTCCTGCAGCTAATGCTTTCGCTCCATAGTCGGTTCAGCAGCGTTGAACCTCCTCATTTTATTTTTTTTTGTTGTGAAAGCAATAATACGCCATGTCTAACCGCTCGTCGCTGTGTGCCGAGTCCGTGGAAGAAGAAGAACGCTCGGTCTCCTGCAGCTAATGCTTTCGCTCCATAGTCGGTTCAGCAGCATTGAACCCTCCTAATTTTATTTTTTTTGTTGTGAAAGCATTAATACGCCAGGTCTAACCGCTCGTCGCTGTGTGCCGTGTCCGTGGCAGAAGACGAACGCTCGGTCTCCTGCAGCTAATGCTTTCGCTCCATAGTCGGTTCAGCAGCATTGAACCCTCCTCATTTTATTTTTTTTCTTGTGAAAGCAATAATACACCAGGTCTAACGGCTCGTTGCTGTGTGCCGTGTCCGTGGAAGAAGAAGAACGCTCGGTCTCCTGCAGCTAATGCTCTCGCTCCATAGTCGGTTCAGCAGCATTGAACCCTCCTCATTTTATTTTTTTTTGTTGGGAAAGCAATGCTACGCCAGGTCTAACCGCTCGTCGCTGTGTGCCGTGTCCGTGGAAGAAGAAGAACGCTCGGTCGCCTGCAGCTAATGCTTTCGCTCCATAGTCGGTTCAGCAGCATTGAACCCTCCTCATTTTATTTTTTTTGTTGGGAAAGCAATGCTACGCCAGGTCTAACCGCTCGTCGCTGTGTGCCGTGTCCGTGGAAGAAGAAGAACGCTCGGTCTCCTGCAGCTAATGCTTTCGCTCCATAGTCGGTTCAGGAGCGTTGAGCGCTCATTTTATTTTTTTTTGTTGGGAAAGTAATGCTACGCCAGGTCTAACCGCTCGTCGCTGTGTGCCGTGTCCGTGGAAGAAGAAGAACGCTCGGTCTCCTGCAGCTAATGCTTTCGCTCCATAGTCGGTTCAGGAGCGTTGAACGCTCATTTTATTCTTTTTTGTTGGGAAAGCAATGCTACGCCAGGTCTAACCGCTCGTCGCTGTGTGCCGTGTCCGTGGAAGAAGAAGAACGCTCGGTCTCCTGAAGCTAATGCTTTCGCTCCATAGTCGGTTCAGCAGCATTGAACCCTCCTCATTTTATTTTTTTTTTGTTGGGAAAGCAATGCTACGCCAGGTCTAACCGCTGGTCGCTGTGTGCCGTGTCCGTGGAAGAAGAAGAACGCTCGGTCTCCTGCAGCTAATGCTTTCGCTCCATAGTCGGTTCAGGAGCGTTGAACACTCATTTTATTTTTTTTTGTTGGGAAAGCAATGCTACGCCAGGTCTAACCTCTCGTCGCTGTGTGCCGTGTCCGTGGAAGAAGAAGAACGCTCGGTCTCCTGCAGCTAATGCTTTCGCTCCATATTCGGTTTAGCAGCATTGAACCCTCCTCATTTTATTTTTTTTTGTTGGGAAAGCAATGCTACACCAGGTCAAACCGCTCGTCGCTGTGTGCCGTGTCCGTGGAAGAAGAAGAACGCTCGGTCTCCTTCAGCTAATGCTTTCGCTCCATAGTCGATTCAGAAGCGTTGAACGCTCATTTTATTTTTTTTTTGTTGGGAAAGCAATGCTACGCCAGGTCTAACCGCTCGTCGCTGTGTGCCGTGTCCGTGGAAGAAGACGAACGCTCGGTCTGCTGCAGCTAATGCTTTCGCTCCATAGTCGGTTCAGCAGCATTGAACCCTCCTCATTTTATTTTTTTTTGTTGTTGTGAAAGCAATAATACGCCAGGTCTAACCGCTCGTCGTTGTGTGCCGTGTCCGTGGAAGAAGAACGCTCCGTCTCCTGCAGCTAATGCTTTCGCTCCATAGTCGGTTCAGCAGCATTGAACCCTCCTAATTTTATTTTTTTTTTGTTGTGAAAGCATTATTACGCCAGGTCTAACCGCTCGTCGCTGTGTGCCGTGTCCGTGGAAGAAGAACGCTCGGTCTCCTGCAGCTAATGCTTTCGCTCCATAGTCGGTTCAGGAGCGTTGAACACTCATTTTATTTTTTTTTTTGTTGGGAAAGCAATGCTACGTGAGGTCTAACCGCTCGCCGCTGTGTGCCGTGTCCGTGGAAGAAGACGAACGCTCGGTCTCCTGCAGCTAATGCTTTCGCTCCATAGTCGGTTCAGCAGCATTGAACCCTCCTCATTTTATTTTTTTGTTGTTGTGAAAGCAATAATACACCAGGTCTAACCGCTCGTCGCTGTGTGCCGTGTCCGTGGAAGAAGAACGCTCGGTCTCCTGCAGCTAATGCTTTCGCTCCATAGTCGGTTCAGCAGCATTGAACCCTCCTCATTTTATTTTTTTTTGTTGTGAAAGCAATAATACGCCAGGTCTAACCGCTCGTCGCTGTGTGCCGTGTCCGTGGAAGAAGAAGAACGCTCCGTCTCCTGCAGCTAAGGCTTTCGCTCCATAGTCGGTTCAGCAGCATTGAACCCTCCTCATTTTATTTTTTTTTTTGTTGTGAAAGCAATAATACGCCAGGTCTAACCGCTCGTCGCTGTGTGCCGTGTCCGTGGAAGAAGACGAACGCTCGGTCTCCTGCAGCTAATGCTTTCGCTCCATAGTCGGTTCAACAGCATTGAACCCTCCTCATTTTATTTTTTTTTGTTGTCAAAGCAATAATACGCCAGGTCTAACCGCTCGTCGCTGTGTGTAGTGTCCGTGGAAGAAGAACGCTCCGTCTCCTGCAGCTAATGCTTTCGCTCCATAGTCGGTTCAGCAGGGTTGAACCCTCCTAATTTTATTTTTTTTTTGTTGTGAAAGCATTAATACGCCAGGTCTAACCGCTCGTCGCTGTGTGCCGTGTCCGTGGAAGAAGAAGAACGCTCGGTCTCCTGCAGCTAATGCTTTCGCTCCATAGTCGGTTCAGCAGCGTTGAACCCTCCTCATTTTATTTTTTTTTTGTTGCGAAAGCAATGCTACGCCAGGTCTAAAAGCTCGTCGCTGTGTGCCGTGTCCGTGGAAGAAGAAGAACGCTCCGTCTCCTGCAGCTAATGCTTTCGCTCCATAGTCGGTTCAGCAGCGTTGAACCCTCATTTTATTTTTTCTTATTGCGAAAGCAATAATACGCCAGGTCTAACCGCTCGTCGCTGTGTGCCGTGTCCGTGGAAAAACAGAAGAATGCTCGGTCTCCTGCTGCTAATGCTTTCTCTCCATAGTCGGTTCAGCAGCGTTGAACCCTCATCTTTTTTTTTGTTGCGAAAGCAATGCACCGCGAGGTCTAAAAGCTCGTCGCTGTGTGCCGTGTCCGTGGAAGAAGAAGAACGCTCGGTCTCCTGCAGCTAATGCTTTCTCTCCATAGTCGGTTCAGCAGCGTTGTACCCTCCTCATTTTATTTATTTTTTTTGTGAAAGCAATAATACGCCAGGTCTAACCGCTCGTCGCTGTGTGCCGCGTCCGTGGAAGAAGAACGCTCGGTCTCCTGCAGCTAATGCTTTCGCCCCATAGTCGGTTCAGCAGCGTTGAACCCTCATTTTATTTTTTTGTTGCGAAAGCAATGCTACGCCAGGTCTAAAAGCTCGTCGCTGTGTGCCGTGTCTGTGGAAGAAGAAGAACGCTCGGTCTCCTGCAGCTAATGCTTTCGCTCAATAGTCGGTTCAGGAGCGTTGAACGCTCATTTTATTTTTTTTTGTTTGGAAAGCAATGCTACGCCAGGTCTAACCGCTCGTCGCTGTGTGCCGTGTCCGTGGAACAAGAAGAACGCTCGGTCTCCTGCAGCTAATGCTTTCGCTCCATAGTCGGTTCAGCAGCATTGAACCCTCCTCATTTTATTTTTATTTTGTTGGGAAAGCAATGCTACGCCAGGTCTAACCACTCGTCGCTGTGTGCCGTGTCCGTGGAAGAAGAAGAACGCTCGGTCTCCTGCAGCTAATGCTTTCGCTCCATAGTCGGTTCAGGAGCGTTGAACGCTCATTTTATTTTTTTTTTGGGGAAAGCAATGCTACGCCAGGTCTAACCGCTCGTCGCTGTGTGCCGTGTCCGCGGAAGAAGAAGAACGCTCGGTCTCCTGCCGCTAATGCTTTCGCTCCATAGTCGGTTCAGCAGCATTGAACCCTCCTAATTTTTTTTTTTGTTGTGAAAGCATTAATACGCCAGGTCTAACCGCTCGTCGCTGTGTGCCGTGTCCGTGGAAGAAGACGAACGCTCGGTCTCCTGCAGCTAATGCTTTCGCTCCATAGTCGGTTCAGCAGCATTGAACCCTCCTCATTTTATTTTTTTTGTTGCGAAAGCAATAATACGCCAGGTCTAACCGCTCCTCGCTGTGTGCCGTGTCCGTGGAAGAAGAAGAACGCTCGGTCTCCTGCAGCTAATGCTTTCGCTCCATAGTCGGTTCAGCAGCATTGAACCCTCCTAATTTTATTTTTTTTTGTTGTGAAAGTATTAATACGCCAGCTCTAACCGCTCGTCGCTGTGTGCCGTGTCCGTGGAAGAAGAACGCTCGGTCTCCTGCAGCTAATGCTTTCGCTCCATAGTCGGTTCAGCAGCATTGAACCCTCCTCATTTTATTTTTTTGTTGTTGGGAAAGCAATGCTACGCCAGGTCTAACCGCTCGTCGCTGTGTGCCGTGTCCGTGGAAGAAGAAGAACGCTCGGTCTCCTGCAGCTAATGCTTTCGCTCCATAGTCGGTTCAGGAGCGTTGAACGCTCATTTTTTTTGTTGGGAAAGCAATGCTACGCCAGGTCTAACCGCTCGTCGCTGTGTGCCGTGTCCGTGGAAGAAGAAGAACGCTCGGTCTCCTGCAGCTAATGCTTTCGCTCCATAGTCGGTTCAGGAGCGTTAACGCTCATTTTATTTTTTTGTTGGTAAAGCAATGCTACGCCAGGTCTAACCGCTCGTCGCTGTGTGCCGTGTCCGTGGAAGAAGAAGAACGCTCGGTCTCCTGCAGCTAATGCTTTCGCTCCATAGTCGGTTCAGGAGCGTTGAACGCTCATTTTATTTTTTTTTTTTTTTTTGGGGAAAGCAATGCTACACCAGGTCTAACCGCTCGTCGCTGTGTGCCGTGTCCGCGGAAGAAGAAGAACGCTCGGTCTCCTGCCGCTAATGCTTTCGCTCCATAGTCGGTTCAGCAGCATTGAACCCTCATTTTATTTTTTTGTTGCGAAAGCAATGCTACGCCAGGTCTAAAAGCTCGTCGCTGTGTGCCGTGTCTGTGGAAGAAGAACGCTCGGTCTCCTGCAGCTAATGCTTTCGCTCCATAGTCGGTTCAGGAGCGTTGAACGCTCATTTTATTTTTTTTTTTGGGAAAGCAATGCTACGCCAGGTCTAACCGCTCGTCGCTGTGTGCCGTGTCCGCGGAAGAAGAAGAACGCTCGGTCTCCTGCCGCTAATGCTTTCGCTCCATAGTCGGTTCAGCAGCATTGAACCCTCCTAATTTTTTTTTTGTTGTGAAAGCATTAATACGCCAGGTCTAACCGCTCGTCGCTGTGTGCCGTGTCCGTGGAAGAAGACGAACGCTCGGTCTCCTGCAGCTAATGCTTTCGCTCCATAGTCGGTTCAGCAGCATTGAACCCTCCTCATTTTATTTTTTTTGTTGCGAAAGCAATAATACGCCAGGTCTAACCGCTCCTCGCTGTGTGCCGTGTCCGTGGAAGAAGAAGAACGCTCGGTCTCCTGCAGCTAATGCTTTCGCTCCATAGTCGGTTCAGCAGCATTGAACCCTCCTAATTTTATTTTTTTTTTGTTGTGAAAGTATTAATACGCCAGCTCTAACCGCTCGTCGCTGTGTGCCGTGTCCGTGGAAGAAGAACGCTCGGTCTCCTGCAGCTAATGCTTTCGCTCCATAGTCGTTTCAGCAGCATTGAACCCTCCTCATTTTATTTTTATGTTGTTGGGAAAGCAATGCTACGCCAGGTCTAACCGCTCGTCGCTGTGTGCCGTGTCCGTGGAAGAAGAACGCTCGGTCTCCTGCAGCTAATGCTTTCGCTCCATAGTCGGTTCAGGAGCGTTGAACGCTCATTTTTTTTTTTGTTGGGAAAGCAATGCTACGCCAGGTCTAACCGCTCGTCGCTGTGTGCCGTGTCCGTGGAAGAAGAAGAACGCTCGGTCTCCTGCAGCTAATGCTTTCGCTCCATAGTCGGTTCAGGAGCGTTGAACGCTCATTTTATTTTTTTGTTGGGAAAGCAATGCTACGCCAGGTCTAACCGCTCGTCGCTGTGTGCCGTGTCCGTGGAAGAAGAACGCTCGGTCTCCTGCAGCTAATGCTTTCGCTCCATAGTCGGTTCAGCAGCATTGAACCCTCCTAATTTTATTTTTTTTTGTTGTGAAAGCATTATACGCCAGGTCTAACCGCTCGTCGCTGTGTGCCGTGTCCGTGGAAGAAGAACGCTCGGTCTCCTGCAGCTAATGCTTTCGCTCCATAGTCAGTTCAGCAGCATTGAACCCTCCTAATTTCATTTTTTTTGTTGTGAAAGCATTAATACGCCAGGTCTAACCGCTCGTCGCTGTGTGCCGTGTCCGTGGAAGAAGAAGAACGCTCGGTCTCCTGCAGCTAATGCTTTCGCTCCATAGTCG
This sequence comes from Amblyomma maculatum, assembly GCF_055883805.1. Taxonomy (NCBI): domain Eukaryota; kingdom Metazoa; phylum Arthropoda; class Arachnida; order Ixodida; family Ixodidae; genus Amblyomma; species Amblyomma maculatum. The sequence continues at coordinate 18,184,728 of NW_028146738.1, forward strand.
GTTCAGGAGCGTTGAACGCTCATTTTATTTTTTTTTGTTGGGAAAGCAATGCTACGCCAGGTCTAACCGCTCGTCGCTGTGTGCCGTGTCCGTGGAAGAAGAACGCTCCGTCTCCTGCAGCTAATGCTTTCGCTCCATAGTCGGTTCAGCAGCGTTGAACCCTCCTAATTTTTTTTTTGTTGTTGTGAAAGCATTAATACGCCAGGTCTAACCGCTCGTCGCTGTGTGCCGTGTCCGTGGAAGAAGAAGAATGCTCGGTCTCCTGCAGCTAATGCTTTCGCTCCATAGTCGGTTCAGCAGCGTTGAACCCTCCTCATTTTATTTTTTTTTGTTGCGAAAGCAATGCTACGCCAGGTCTAAAAACTCGTCGCTGTGTGCTGTGTCCGCAGAAGAAGAACTCCCGGTCTCCTGCAGCTAATCCTTTCGCTCCATAGACGGTTCAGCAGCGTTGAATCCTCCTCACTTTATTTTTTTTTTGTTGTGAAAGCAATAATACGCCAGGTCTAACCGCTCGTCGCTGTGTGCCGTGTCCGTGGAAGAAGAAGAACGCTCGGTCTCCTGCAGCTAATGCTTTCGCTCCATAGTCGGTTCAGCAGCGTTGAACCCTCATTTTATTTTTTCTTATTGCGAGAGCAATAATACGCCAGGTCTAACCGCTCGTCGCTGTGTGCCGTGTCCGTGGAAAAACAGAAGAATGCTCGGTCTCCTGCTGCTAATGCTTTCTCTCCATAGTCGGTTCAGCAGCGTTGAACCCTCATCTTTTTTTTTGTTGCGAAAGCAATGCACCGCCAGGTCTAAAAGCTCGTCGCTGTGTGCCGTGTCCGTGGAAGAAGAAGAACGCTCGGTCTCCTGCAGCTAATGCTTTCTCTCCATAGTCGGTTCAGCGCGTTGTACCCTCCTCATTTTATTTTTTTTTGTGAAAGCAATATTACGCCAGGTCTAACCGCTCGTCGCTGTGTGCCGCGTCCGTGGAAGAAGAACGCTCGGTCTCCTGCAGCTAATGCTTTCGCTCCATAGTCGGTTCAGCAGCATTGAACCCTCCTAATTTCATTTTTTTGTTGTGAAAGCATTAATACGCCAGGTCTAACCGCTCGTCGCTGTGTGCCGTGTCCGTGGAAGCAGAAGAACGCTCGGTCTCCTGCAGCTAATGCTTTCGCTCCATAGTCGGTTCAGGAGCGTTGAACGCTCATTTTATTTTTTTTTGTTGGGAAAGCAATGCTACGCCAGGTCTAACCGCTCGTCGCTGTGTGCCGTGTCCGTGGAAGAAGAACGCTCGCTCTCCTGCAGCTAATGCTTTCGCTCCATAATCGGTTCAGCAGCATTGAACCCTCCTCATTTTATTTTTTTGTTGTTGGGAAAGCAATGCTGCGCCAGGTCTAACCGCTCGTCGCTGTGTGCCGTGTCCGTGGAAGAAGAACGCTCCGTGTCCTGCAGCTAATGCTTTCGCTCCATAGTCGGTTCAGCAGCGTTGAACCCTCCTAATTTTTTTTGTTGTTGTGAAAGCATTAATACGCCAGGTCTAACCGCTCGTCGCTGTGTGCCGTGTCCGTGGAAGAAGAAGAACGCTCGGTCTCCTGCAGCTAATGCTTTCGCTCCATAGTCGGTTCAGCAGCGTTGAACCCTCCTCATTTTATTTTTTTTTTGTTGCGAAAGCAATGCTACGCCAGGTCTAAAAGCTCGTCGCTGTGTGCTGTGTCCGCAGAAGAAGAACTCCCGGTCTCCTGCAGCTAATCCTTTCGCTCCATAGACGGTTCAGCAGCGTTGAATCCTCCTCATTTTATTTTTTTTTTGTTGTGAAAGCAATAATACGCCAGGTCTAACCGCTCGTCGCTGTGTGCCGTGTCCGTGGAAGAAGAAGAACGCTCGGTCTCCTGCAGCTAATGCTTTCGCTCCATAGTCGGTTCAGCAGCGTTGAACCCTCATTTTATTTTTTCTTATTGCGAAAGCAATAATACGCCAGGTCTAACCGCTCGTCGCTGTGTGCCGTGTCCATGGAAAAACAGAAGAATGCTCGGTCTCCTGCTGATAATGCTTTCTCTCCATAGTCGGTTCAGCAGCGTTGAACCCTCATCTTTTTTTTTTGTTGCGAAAGCAATGCACCGCCAGGTCTAAAAGCTCGTCGCTGTGTGCCGTGTCCGTGGAAGAAGAAGAACGCTCGGTCTCCTGCAGCTAATGCTTTCTCTCCATAGTCGGTTCAGCAGCGTTGTACCCTCCTCATTTTATTTTTTTTTTGTGAAAGCAATAATACGCCAGGTCTAACCGCTCGTCGCTGTGTGCCGCGTACGAGGAAGAAGAACGCTCGGTCTCCTGCAGCTAATGCTTTCGCTCCATAGTCGGTTCAGCAGCGTTGAACCCTCATTTTATTTTTTTGTTGCGAAAGCAATGCTACGCCAGGTCTAAAAGCTCGTCGCTGTGTGCCGTGTCTGTGGAAGAAGAAGAACGCTCGGTCTCCTCGAGCTAATGCTTTCGCTCCATAGTCGGTTCAGCAGCATTGAACCCTCCTCATTTTATTTTTATTTTGTTGGGAAAGCAATGCTACGCCAGGTCTAACCGCTCGTCGCTGTGTGCCGTGTCCGTGGAAGAAGAAGAACGCTCGGTCTCCTGCAGCTAATGCTTTCGCTCCAGAGTCGGTTCAGGAGCGTTGAACGCTCATTTTATTTTTTTTGGGGGGAAACAATGCTACGCCAGGTCTAACCGCTCGTCGCTGTGTGCCGTGTCCGCGGAAGAAGAAGAACGCTCGGTCTCCTGCCGCTAATGCTTTCGCTCCATAGTCGGTTCAGCAGCATTGAACCCTCCTAATTTTATTTTTTTTGTTGTGAAAGCATTAATACGCCAGGTCTAACCGCTCGTCGCTGTGTGCCGTGTCCGTGGAAGAAGACGAACGCTCGGTCTCCTGCAGCTAATGCTTTCGCTCCATAGTCGGTTCAGCAGCATTGAACCCTCCTCATTTTATTTTTTTTGTTGCGAAAGCAATAATACGCCAGGTCTAACCGCTCCTCGCTGTGTGCCGTGTCCATGGAAGAAGAAGAACGCTCGGTCTCCTGCAGCAAATGCTTTCGCTCCATAGTCGGTTCAGCAGCATTGAACCCTCCTAATTTTATTTTTTTTTTGTTGTGAAAGTATTAATACGCCAGCTCTAACCGCTCGTCGCTGTGTGCCGTGTCCGTGGAAGAAGAACGCTCGGTCTCCTGCAGCTAATGCTTTCGCTCCATAGTCGGTTCAGCAGCATTGAACCCTCCTCATTTTATTTTTTTGTTGTTGGGAAAGCAATGCTACGCCAGGTCTAACCGCTCGTCGCTGTGTGCCGTGTCCGTGGAAGAAGAAGAACGCTCGGTCTCCTGCAGCTAATGCTTTCGCTCCATAGTCGGTTCAGGAGCGTTGAATGCTCATTTTTTTTTTTGTTGGGAAAGCAATGCTACGCCAGGTCTAACCGCTCGTCGCTGTGTGCCGTGTCCGTGGAAGAAGAAGAACGCTCGGTCTCCTGCAGCTAATGCTTTCGCTCCATAGTCGGTTCAGGAGCGTTGAACGCTCATTTTATTTTTTTGTTGGGAAAGCAATGCTACGCCAGGTCTAACCGCTCGTCGCTGTGTGCCGTGTCCGTGGAAGAAGAAGAACGCTCGGTCGCCTGCAGCTAATGCTTTCGCTCCATAGTCGGTTCAGCAGCATTGAACCCTCCTCATTTTATTTTTTTTTTGTCGGGAAAGCAATGCTACGCCAGGTCTAACCGCTCGTCGCTGTGTGCCGTGTCCGTGGAAGAAGAAGAACGCTCGGTCTCCTGCAGCTAATGCTTTCGCTCCATAGTCGGTTCAGGAGCGTTGAGCGCTCATTTTATTTTTTTTTGTTGGGAAAGCAATGCTACGCCAGGTCTAACCGCTCGTCGCTGTGTGCCGTGTCCGTGGAAGAAGAAGAACGCTCGGTCTCCTGCAGCTAATGCTTTCGCTCCATAGTCGGTTCAGGAGCGTTGAACGCTCATTTTATTCTTTTTTGTTGGGAAAGCAATGCTACGCCAGGTCTAACCGCTCGTCGCTGTGTGCCGTGTCCGTGGAAGAAGAACGCTCGGTCTCCTGAAGCTAATGCTTTCGCTCCATAGTCGGTTCAGCAGCATTGAACCCTCCTCATTTTATTTTTTTTTGTTGGGAAAGCAATGCTACGCCAGGTCTAACCGCTGGTCGCTGTGTGCCGTGTCCGTGGAAGAAGAAGAACGCTCGGTCTCCTGCAGCTAATGCTTTCGCTCCATAGTCGGTTCAGGAGCGTTGAACGCTCATTTTATTTTTTTTTTGTTGGGAAAGCAATGCTACGCCAGGTCTAACCGCTCGTCGCTGTGTGCCGTGTCCGTGGAAGAAGAAGAACGCTCGGTCTCCTGCAGCTAATGCTTTCGCTCCATATTCGGTTTAGCAGCATTGAACCCTCCTCATTTTATTTTTTTTTGTTGGGAAAGCAATGCTACACCAGGTCAAACCGCTCGTCGCTGTGTGCCGTGTCCGTGGAAGAAGAACGCTCGGTCTCCTGCAGCTAATGCTTTCGCTCCATAGTCGATTCAGGAGCGTTGAACGCTCATTTTATTTTTTTTTTGTTGGGAAAGCAATGCTACGCCAGGTCTAACCGCTCGTCGCTGTGTGCCGTGTCCGTGGAAGAAGAAGAACGCTCGGTCTCCTGCAGCTAATGCTTTCGCTCCATAGTCGGTTCAGCAGCATTGAACCCTCCTCATTTTATTTTTTTTTTGTTGGGAAAGCAATGCTACGCCAGGTCTAACCGCTCGTCGCTGTTTGCCGTGTCCGTGGAAGAAGACGAACGCTCGGTCTGCTGCAGCTAATGCTTTCGCTCCATAGTCGGTTCAGCAGCATTGAACCCTCCTCATTTTATTTTTTTTTTTGTTGTGAAAGCAATAATACGCCAGGTCTAACCGCTCGTCGCTGTGTGCCGTGTCCGTGGAAGAAGAACGCTCCGTCTCCTGCAGCTAATGCTTTCGCTCCATAGTCGGTTCAGCAGCATTGAACCCTCCTAATTTTATTTTTTTTTTGTTGTGAAAGCATTATTACGCCAGGTCTAACCGCTCGTCGCTGTGTGCCGTGTCCGTGGAAGAAGAACGCTTGGTCTCCTGCAGCTAATGCTTTCGCTCCATAGTCGGTTCAGGAGCGTTGAACACTCATTTTATTTTTTTGTTTTTGGGAAAGCAATGCTACGCCAGGTCTAACCGCTCGCCGCTGTGTGCCGTGTCCGTGGAAGAAGACGAACGCTCGGTCTCCTGCAGCTAATGCTTTCGCTCCATAGTCGGTTCAGCAGCATTGAACCCTCCTCATTTTATTTTTTTGTTGTTGTGAAAGCAATAATACGCCAGTTCTAACCGCTCGTCGCTGTGTGCCGTGTCCGTGGAAGAAGAACGCTCGGTCTCCTGCAGCTAATGCTTTCGCTCCATAGTCGGTTCAGCAGCATTGAACCCTCCTCATTTTTTTTTTTGTTGTGAAAGCAATAATACGCCAGGTCTAACCGCTCGTCGCTGTGTGCCGTGTCCGTGGAAGAAGAAGAACGCTCCGTCTCCTGCAGCTAATGCTTTCGCTCCATAGTCGGTTCAGCAGCATTGAACCCTCCTCATTTTATTTTTTTTTTGTTGTGAATGCAATAATACGCCAGGTCTAACCGCTCGTCGCTGTGTGCCGTGTCCGTGGAAGAAGACGAACGCTCGGTCTCCTGCAGCTAATGCTTTCGCTCCATAGTCGGTTCAGCAGCATTGAACCCTCCTCATTTTATTTTTTTTTGTTGTGAAAGCATTAATACGCCAGGTCTAACCGCTCGTCGCTGTGTGCCGTGTCGGTGGAAGAAGAAGAACGCTCGGTCTCCTGCAGCTAATGCTTTCGCTCCATAGTCGGTTCAGCAGCGTTGAACCCTCCTCATTTTATTTTTTTTTTGTTGCGAAAGCATTGCTACGCCAGGTCTAAAAGCTCGTCGCTGTGTGCTGCGTCCGCAGAAGAAGAACTCCCGGTCTCCTGCAGCTAATTCTTTCGCTCCATAGTCGGTTCAGCAGCGTTGAACCCTCCTCATTTTATTTTTTTTTTGTTGTGAAAGCAATAATACGCCAGGTCTAACCGCTCGTCGCTGTGTGCCGTGTCCGTGGAAGAAGAAGAACGCTCGGTCTCCTGCAGCTAATGCTTTCGCTCCATAGTCGGTTCAGCAGCGTTGAACCCTCATTTTATTTTTTCTTATTGCGAAAGCAATAATACGCCAGGTCTAACCGCTCGTCGCTGTGTGCCGTGTCCGTGGAAAAACAGAAGAATGCTCGGTCTCCTGCTGCTAATGCTTTCTCTCCATAGTCGGTTCAGCAGCGTTGAACCCTCATCTTTTTTTTTTGTTGCGAAAGCAATGCACCGCGAGGTCTAAAAGCTCGTCGCTGTGTGCCGTGTCCGTGGAAGAAGAAGAACGCTCGGTCTCCTGCAGCTAATGCTTTCTCTCCATAGTCGGTTCAGCAGTGTTGTACCCTCCTCATTTTATTTTTTTTTTTTGTGAAAGCAATAATACGCCAGGTCTAACCGCTCGTCGCTGTGTGCCGCGTCCGTGGAAGAAGAACGCTCGGTCTCCTGCAGCTAATGCTTTCGCTCCATAGTCGGTTCAGCAGCGTTGAACCCTCATTTTATTTTTTGTTGCGAAAGCAATGCTACGCCAGGTCTAAAAGCTCGTCGCTGTGTGCCGTGTCTGTGGAAGAAGAAGAACGCTCGGTCTCCTGCAGCTAATGCTTTCGCTCAATAGTCGGTTCAGGAGCGTTGAACGCTCATTTTATTTTTTTTTTGTTGGGAAAGCAATGCTACGCCAGGTCTAACCGCTCGTCGCTGTGTGCCGTGTCCGTGGAAGAAGAAGAACGCTCGGTCTCCTGCAGCAAATGCTTTCGCTCCATAGTCGGTTCAGCAGCATTGAACCCTCCTCATTTTATTTTTATTTTGTTGGGAAAGCAATGCTACGCCAGGACTAACCGCTCGTCGCTGTGTGCCGTGTCCGTGGAAGAAGAAGAACGCTCGGTCTCCTGCAGCTAATGCTTTCGCTCCATAGTCGGTTCAGGAGCGTTGAACGCTCATTTTATTTTTTTTTTTTGGGAAAGCAATGCTACGCCAGGTCTAACCGCTCGTCGCTGTGTGCCGTGTCCGCGGAAGAAGAAGAACGCTCGGTCTCCTGCCGCTAATGCTTTCGCTCCATAGTCGGTTCAGCAGCATTGAACCCTCCTAATTTTATTTTTTTTTGTTGTGAAAGCATTAATACGCCAGGTCTAACCGCTCGTCGCTGTGTGCCGTGTCCGTGGAAGAAGACGAACGCTCGGTCTTCTGCAGCTAATGCTTTCGCTCCATAGTCGGTTCAGCAGCATTGAACCCTCCTCATTTTATTTTTTTTGTTGCGAAAGCAATAATACGCCAGGTCTAACCGCTCCTCGCTGTGTGCCGTGTCCGTGGAAGAAGAAGAACGCTCGGTCTCCTGCAGCTAATGCTTTCGCTCCATAGTCGGTTCAGCAGCATTGAACCCTCCTAATTTTATTTTTTTTTGTTGTGAAAGTATTAATACGCCAGCTCTAACCGCTCGTCGCTGTGTGCCGTGTCCGTGGAAGAAGAACGCTCGGTCTCCTGCAGCTAATGCTTTCGCTCCATAGTCGGTTCAGCAGCATTGAACCCTCCTCATTTTATTTTTTTGTTGTTGGGAAAGCAATGCTACGCCAGGTCTAACCGCTCGTCGCTGTGTGCCGTGTCCGTGGAAGAAGAAGAACGCTCGGTCTCTTGCAGCTAATGCTTTCGCTCCATAGTCGGTTCAGGAGCGTTGAACGCTCATTTTATTTTTTTGTTGGGAAAGCAATGCTACGCCAGGTCTAACCGCTCGTCGCTGTGTGCCGTGTCCGTGGAAGAAGAAGAACGCTCGGTCTCCTGCAGCTAATGCTTTCGCTCCATAGTCGGTTCAGGAGCGTTGAACGCTCATTTTATTTTTTTGGGGGGAAAGCAATGCTACGCCAGGTCTAACCGCTCGTCGCTGTGTGCCGTGTCCGCGGAAGAAGAAGAACGCTCGGTCTCCTGCCGCTAATGCTTTCGCTCCATAGTCGGTTCAGCAGCATTGAACCCTCATTTTATTTTTTTGTTGCGAAAGCAATGCTACGCCAGGTCTAAAAGCTCGTCGCTGTGTGCCGTGTCTGTGGAAGAAGAAGAACGCTCGGTCTCCTGCAGCTAATGCTTTCGCTCCATAGTCGGTTCAGCAGCATTGAACCCTCCTAATTTTATTTTTTTTTGTTGTGAAAGTATTAATACGCCAGCTCTAACCGCTCGTCGCTGTGTGCCGTGTCCGTGGAAGAAGACGAACGCTCGGTCTCCTGCAGCTAATGCTTTCGCTCCATAGTCGGTTCAGCAGCATTGAACCCTCCTCATTTTATTTTTTTTTTTGTTGTCAAAGCAATAATACGCCAGGTCTAACCGCTCGTCGCTGTGTGCCGTGTCTGTGGAAGAAGAACGCTCGGTCTCCTGCAGCTAATGCTTTCGCTCAATAGTCGGTTCAGGAGCGTTGAACGCTCATTTTATTTTTTTTTTGTTGGGAAAGCAATGCTACGCCAGGTCTAACCGCTCGTCGCTGTGTGCCGTGTCCGTGGAAGAAGAAGAACGCTCGGTCTCCTGCAGCAAATGCTTTCGCTCCATAGTTGGTTCAGCAGCATTGAACCCTCCTCATTTTATTTTTATTTTGTTGGGAAAGCAATGCTACGCCAGGTCTAACCGCTCGTCGCTGTGTGCCGTGTCCGTGGAAGAAGAAGAACGCTCGGTCTCCTGCAGCTAATGCTTTCGCTCCATAGTCGGTTCAGGAGCGTTGAACGCTCATTTTATTTTTTTTTTTGGGAAAGCAATGCTACGTCAGGTCTAACCGCTCGTCGCTGTGTGCCGTATCCGTGGAAGAAGACGAACGCTCGGTCTTCTGCAGCTAATGCTTTCGCTCCATAGTCGGTTCAGCAGCATTGAACCCTCCTCATTTTATTTTTTTTGTTGCGAAAGCAATAATACGCCAGGTCTAACCGCTCCTCGCTGTGTGCCGTGTCCGTGGAAGAAGAAGAACGCTCGGTCTCCTGCAGCTAATGCTTTCGCTCCATAGTCGGTTCAGCAGCATTGAACCCTCCTAATTTTATTTTTTTTTTGTTGCGAAAGTATTAATACGCCAGCTCTAACCGCTCGTCGCTGTGTGCCGTGTCCGTGGAAGAAGAACGCTCGGTCTCCTGCAGCTAATGCTTTCGCTCCATAGTCGGTTCAGCAGCATTGAACCCTCCTCATTTTATTTTTTTGTTGTTGGGAAAGCAATGCTACGCCAGGTCTAACCGCTCGTCGCTGTGTGCCGTGTCCGTGGAAGAAGAAGAACGCTCGGTCTCCTGCAGCTAATGCTTTCGCTCCATAGTCGGTTCAGGAGCGTTGAACGCTCATTTTTTTTTTGTTGGGAAAGCAATGCTACGCCAGGTCTAACCGCTCGTCGCTGTGTGCCGTGTCCGTGGAAGAAGAAGAACGCTCGGTCTCCTGCAGCTAATGCTTTCGCTCCATAGTCGGTTCAGGAGCGTTGAACGCTCATTTTATTTTTTTGTTGGGAAAGCAATGCTACGCCAGGTCTAACCGCTCGTCGCTGTGTGCCGTGTCCGTGGAAGAAGAAGAACGCTCGGTCTCCTGCAGCTAATGCTTTCGCTCCATAGTCGGTTCAGCAGCATTGAACCCTCCTAATTTTATTTTTTTTTGTTGTGAAAGCATTAATACGCCAGGTCTAACCGCTCGTCGCTGTGTGCCGTGTCCGTGGAAGAAGAACGCTCGGTCTCCTGCAGCTAATGCTTTCGCTCCATGGTCGGTTCAGCAGCATTGAACCCTCCTAATTTCATTTTTTTTGTTGTGAAAGCATTAATACGCCAGGTCTAACCGCTCGTCGCTGTGTGCCGTGTCCGTGGAAGAAGAAGAACGCTCGGTCTCCTGCAGCTAATGCTTTCGCTCCATAGTCGGTTCAGGAGCGTTGAACGCTCATTTTATTTTTTTTTGTTGGGAAAGCAATGCTACGCCAGGTCTAACCGCTCGTCGCTGTGTGCCGTGTCCGTGGAAGAAGAACGCTCGGTCTCCTGCAGCTAATGCTTTCGCTCCATAATCGGTTCAGCAGCATTGAACCCTCCTCATTTTATTTTTTTGTTGTTGGGAAAGCAATGCTGCGCCAGGTCTAACCGCTCGTCGCTGTGTGCCGTGTCCGTGGAAGAAGAACGCTCCGTCTCCTGCAGCTAATGCTTTCGCTCCATAGTCGGTTCAGCAGCGTTGAACCCTCCTAATTTTTTTTTTGTTGTGAAAGCATTAATACGCCAGGTCTAACCGCTCGTCGCTGTGTGCCGTGTCCGTGGAAGAAGAAGAACGCTCGGTCTCCTGCAGCTAATGCTTTCGCTCCATAGTCGGTTCAGCAGCGTTGAACCCTCATCTTTTTTTTTTGTTGCGAAAGCAATGCACCGCCAGGTCTAAAAGCTCGTCGCTGTGTGCCGTGTCCGTGGAAGAAGAAGAACGCTCGGTCTCCTGCAGCTAATGCTTTCTCTCCATAGTCGGTTCAGCAGCGTTGTACCCTCCTCATTTTATTTTTTTTTTGTGAAAGCAATAATACGCCAGGTCTAACCGCTCGTCGCTGTGTGCCGCGTCCGTGGAAGAAGAACGCTCGGTCTCCTGCAGCTAATGCTTTCGCTCCATAGTCGGTTCAGCAGCGTTGAACCCTCATTTTATTTTTTTGTTGCGAAAGCAATGCTACGCCAGGTCTAAAAGCTCGTCGCTGTGTGCCGTGTCTGTGGAAGAAGAAGAACGCTCGGTCTCCTGCAGCTAATGCTTTCGCTCAATAGTCGGTTCAGGAGCGTTGAACGCTCATTTTATTTTTTTTTGTTGGGAAAGCAATGCTACGCCAGGTCTAACCGCTCGTCGCTGTGTGCCGTGTCCGTGGAAGAAGAAGAACGCTCGGTCTCCTGCAGCTAATGCTTTCGCTCCATAGTCGGTTCAGCAGCATTGAACCCTCCTCATTTTATTTTTATTTTGTTGGGAAAGCAATGCTACGCCAGGTCTAACCGCTCGTCGCTGTGTGCCGTGTCCGTGGAAGAAGAAGAACGCTCGGTCTCCTGCAGCTAATGCTTTCGCTCCATAGTCGGTTCAGGAGCGTTGAACGCTCATTTTATTTTTTTTTTTGGGAAAGCAATGCTACGCCAGGTCTAACCGCTCGTCGCTGTGTGCCGTGTCCGCGGAAGAAGAAGAACGCTCGGTCTCCTGCCGCTAATGCTTTCGCTCCATAGTCGGTTCAGCAGCATTGAACCCTCCTAATTTTATTTTTTTTGTTGTGAAAGCATTAATACGCCAGGTCTAACCGCTCGTCGCTGTGTGCCGTGTCCGTGGAAGAAGACGAACGCTCGGTCTCCTGCAGCTAATGCTTTCGCTCCATAGTCGGTTCAGCAGCATTGAACCCTCCTCATTTTATTTTTTTTTGTTGCGAAAGCAATAATACGCCAGGTCTAACCGCTCCTCGCTGTGTGCCGTGTCCGTGGAAGAAGAAGAACGCTCGGTCTCCTGCAGCTAATGCTTTCGCTCCATAGTCGGTTCAGCAGCATTGAACCCTCCTAATTTTATTTTTTTTGTTGTGAAAGTATTAATACGCCAGCTCTAACCGCTCGTCGCTGTGTGCCGTGTCCGTGGAAGAAGAACGCTCGGTCTCCTGCAGCTAATGCTTTCGCTCCATAGTCGGTTCAGCAGCATTGAACCCTCCTCATTTTATTTTTTTGTTGTTGGGAAAGCAATGCTACGCCAGGTCTAACCGCTCGTCGCTGTGTGCCGTGTCCGTGGAAGAAGACGAACGCTCGGTCTCCTGCAGCTAATGCTTTCGCTCCATAGTCGGTTCAGCAGCATTGAACCCTCCTCATTTAATTTTTTTTTGTTGCGAAAGCAATAATACGCCAGGTCTAACCGCTCCTCGCTGTGTGCCGTGTCCGTGGAAGAAGAAGAACGCTCGGTCTCCTGCAGCTAATGCTTTCGCTCCATAGTCGGTTCAGCAGCATTGAACCCTCCTAATTTTATTTTTTTTGTTGTGAAAGCATTAATACGCCAGGTCTAACCGCTCGTCGCTGTGTGCCGTGTCCGTGGAAGAAGAAGAACGCTCGGTCTCCTGCAGCTAATGCTTTCGCTCCATAGTCGGTTCAGCAGCGTTGAACCCTCCTCATTTTATTTTTTTTTGTTGCGAAAGCAATGCTACGCCAGGTCTAAAAGCTCGTCGCTGTGTGCTGTGTCCGCAGAAGAAGAACTCCCGGTCTCCTGCAGCTAATCCTTTCGCTCCATAGACGGTTCAGCAGCGTTGAACCCGCCTCATTTTATTTTTTTTTTGTTGTGAAAGCAATAATACGCCAGGTCTAACCGCTCGTCGCTGTGTGCCGTGTCCGTGGAAGAAGAAGAACGCTCGGTCTCCTGCAGCTAATGCTTTCGCTCCATAGTCGGTTCAGCAGCGTTGAACCCTCATTTTATTTTTTCTTATTGCGAAAGCAATAATACGCCAGGTCTAACCGCTCGTCGCTGTGTGCCGTGTCCGTGGAAAAACAGAAGAATGCTCGGTCTCCTGCTGCTAATGCTTTCTCTCCATAGTCGGTTCAGCAGCGTTGAACCCTCATCTTTTTTTTTTGTTGCGAAAGCAATGCACCGCCAGGTCTAAAAGCTCGTCGCTGTGTGCCGTGTCCGTGGAAGAAGAAGAACGCTCGGTCTCCTGCAGCTAATGCTTTCTCTCCATAGTCGGTTCAGCAGCGTTGTACCCTCCTCATTTTATTTTTTTTTGTGAAAGCAATAATACGCCAGGTCTAACCGCTCGTCGCTGTGTGCCGCGTCCGTGGAAGAAGAACGCTCGGTCTCCTGCAGCTAATGCTTTCGCTCCATAGTCGGTTCAGCAGCGTTGAACCCTCATTTTATTTTTTTGTTGCGAAAGCAATGCTACGCCAGGTCTAAAAGCTCGTCGCTGTGTGCCGTGTCTGTGGAAGAAGAAGAACGCTCGGTCTCCTGCAGCTAATGCTTTCGCTCAATAGTCGGTTCAGGAGCGTTGAACGCTCATTTTATTTTTTTTTGTTGGGAAAGCAATGCTACGCCAGGTCTAACCGCTCGTCGCTGTGTGCCGTGTCCGTGGAAGAAGAAGAACGCTCGGTCTCCTGCAGCTAATGCTTTCGCTCCATAGTCGGTTCAGCAGCATTGAACCCTCCTCATTTTATTTTTATTTTGTTGGGAAAGCAATGCTACGCCAGGTCTAACCGCTCGTCGCTGTGTGCCGTGTCCGTGGAAGAAGAAGAACGCTCGGTCTCCTGCAGCTAATGCTTTCGCTCCATAGTCGGTTCAGGAGCGTTGAACGCTCATTTTATTTTTTTGTTGGGAAAGCAATGCTACGCCAGGTCTAACCGCTCGTCGCTGTGTGCCGTGTCCGTGGAAGAAGAAGAACGCTCGGTCTCCTGCAGCTAATGCTTTCTCTCCATAGTCGGTTCAGCAGCGTTGTACCCTCCTCATTTTATTTTTTTTTTGTGAAAGCAATAATACGCCAGGTCTAACCGCTCGTCGCTGTGTGCCGCGTCCGTGGAAGAAGAACGCTCGGTCTCCTGCAGCTAATGCTTTCGCTCCATAGTCGGTTCAGCAGCGTTGAACCCTCATTTTATTTTTTTGTTGCGAAAGCAATGCTACGCCAGGTCTAAAAGCTCGTCGCTGTGTGCCGTGTCTGTGGAAGAAGAAGAACGCTCGGTCTCCTGCAGCTAATGCTTTCGCTCAATAGTCGGTTCAGGAGCGTTGAACGCTCATTTTATTTTTTTTTGTTGGGAAAGCAATGCTACGCCAGGTCTAACCGCTCGTCGCTGTGTGCCGTGTCCGTGGAAGAAGAAGAACGCTCGGTCTCCTGCAGCTAATGCTTTCGCTCCATAGTCGGTTCAGCAGCATTGAACCCTCCTCATTTTATTTTTATTTTGTTGGGAAAGCAATGCTACGCCAGGTCTAACCGCTCGTCGCTGTGTGCCGTGTCCGTGGAAGAAGAAGAACGCTCGGTCTCCTGCAGCTAATGCTTTCGCTCCATAGTCGGTTCAGGAGCGTTGAACGCTCATTTTATTTTTTTTTTTGGGAAAGCAATGCTACGCCAGGTCTAACCGCTCGTCGCTGTGTGCCGTGTCCGCGGAAGAAGAAGAACGCTCGGTCTCCTGCCGCTAATGCTTTCGCTCCATAGTCGGTTCAGCAGCATTGAACCCTCCTAATTTTATTTTTTTTGTTGTGAAAGCATTAATACGCCAGGTCTAACCGCTCGTCGCTGTGTGCCGTGTCCGTGGAAGAAGACGAACGCTCGGTCTCCTGCAGCTAATGCTTTCGCTCCATAGTCGGTTCAGCAGCATTGAACCCTCCTCATTTTATTTTTTTTTGTTGCGAAAGCAATAATACGCCAGGTCTAACCGCTCCTCGCTGTGTGCCGTGTCCGTGGAAGAAGAAGAACGCTCGGTCTCCTGCAGCTAATGCTTTCGCTCCATAGTCGGTTCAGCAGCATTGAACCCTCCTAATTTTATTTTTTTTGTTGTGAAAGTATTAATACGCCAGCTCTAACCGCTCGTCGCTGTGTGCCGTGTCCGTGGAAGAAGAACGCTCGGTCTCCTGCAGCTAATGCTTTCGCTCCATAGTCGGTTCAGCAGCATTGAACCCTCCTCATTTTATTTTTTTGTTGTTGGGAAAGCAATGCTACGCCAGGTCTAACCGCTCGTCGCTGTGTGCCGTGTCCGTGGAAGAAGACGAACGCTCGGTCTCCTGCAGCTAATGCTTTCGCTCCATAGTCGGTTCAGCAGCATTGAACCCTCCTCATTTTATTTTTTTTTGTTGCGAAAGCAATAATACGCCAGGTCTAACCGCTCCTCGCTGTGTGCCGTGTCCGTGGAAGAAGAAGAACGCTCGGTCTCCTGCAGCTAATGCTTTCGCTCCATAGTCGGTTCAGCAGCATTGAACCCTCCTAATTTTATTTTTTTTGTTGTGAAAGCATTAATACGCCAGGTCTAACCGCTCGTCGCTGTGTGCCGTGTCCGTGGAAGAAGAAGAACGCTCGGTCTCCTGCAGCTAATGCTTTCGCTCCATAGTCGGTTCAGCAGCGTTGAACCCTCCTCATTTTATTTTTTTTTTGTTGCGAAAGCAATGCTACGCCAGGTCTAAAAGCTCGTCGCTGTGTGCTGTGTCCGCAGAAGAAGAACTCCCGGTCTCCTGCAGCTAATCCTTTCGCTCCATAGACGGTTCAGCAGCGTTGAACCCGCCTCATTTTATTTTTTTTTTTTGTTGTGAAAGCAATAATACGCCAGGTCTAACCGCTCGTCGCTGTGTGCCGTGTCCGTGGAAGAAGAAGAACGCTCGGTCTCCTGCAGCTAATGCTTTCGCTCCATAGTCGGTTCAGCAGCGTTGAACCCTCATTTTATTTTTTCTTATTGCGAAAGCAATAATACGCCAGGTCTAACCGCTCGTCGCTGTGTGCCGTGTCCGTGGAAAAACAGAAGAATGCTCGGTCTCCTGCTGCTAATGCTTTCTCTCCATAGTCGGTTCAGCAGCGTTGAACCCTCATCTTTTTTTTTTGTTGCGAAAGCAATGCACCGCCAGGTCTAAAAGCTCGTCGCTGTGTGACGTGTCCGTGGAAGAAGAAGAACGCTCGGTCTCCTGCAGCTAATGCTTTCTCTCCATAGTCGGTTCAGCAGCGTTGTACCCTCCTCATTTTATTTTTTTTTTGTGAAAGCAATAATACGCCAGGTCTAACCGCTCGTCGCTGTGTGCCGCGTCCGTGGAAGAAGAACGCTCGGTCTCCTGCAGCTAATGCTTTCGCTCCATAGTCGGTTCAGCAGCGTTGAACCCTCATTTTATTTTTTTGTTGCGAAAGCAATGCCACGCCAGGTCTAAAAGCTCGTCGCTGTGTGCCGTGTCTGTGGAAGAAGAAGAAAGCTCGGTCTCCTGCAGCTAATGCTTTCGCTCCATAGTCGGTTCAGGAGCGTTGAACGCTCATTTTATTTTTTTTTGTTGGGAAAGCAATGCTACGCCAGGTCTAACCGCTCGTCGCTGTGTGCCGTGTCCGTGGAAGAAGAACGCTCGGTCTCCTGCAGCTAATGCTTTCGCTCCATAATCGGTTCAGCAGCATTGAACCCTCCTCATTTTATTTTTTTGTTGTTGGGAAAGCAATGCTGCGCCAGGTCTAACCGCTCGTCGCTGTGTGCCGTGTCCGTGGAAGAAGAACGCTCCGTCTCCTGCAGCTAATGCTTTCGCTCCATAGTCGGTTCAGCAGCGTTGAACCCTCCTAATTTTTTTTTTGTTGTGAAAGCATTAATACGCCAGGTCTAACCGCTCGTCGCTGTGTGCCGTGTCCGTGGAAGAAGAAGAACGCTCGGTCTCCTGCAGCTAATGCTTTCGCTCCATAGTCGGTTCAGGAGCGTTGAACGCTCATTTTATTTTTTTTTGTTGCGAAAGCAATGCTACGCCAGGTCTAAAAGCTCGTCGCTGTGTGCTGTGTCCGCAGAAGAAGAACTCCCGGTCTCCTGCAGCTAATCCTTTCGCTCCATAGACGGTTCAGCAGCGTTGAACCCGCCTCATTTTATTTTTTTTTTTTGTTGTGAAAGCAATAATACGCCAGGTCTAACCGCTCGTCGCTGTGTGCCGTGTCCGTGGAAGAAGAAGAACGCTCGGTCTCCTGCAGCTAATGCTTTCGCTCCATAGTCGGTTCAGCAGCGTTGAACCCTCATTTTATTTTTTCTTATTGCGAAAGCAATAATACGCCAGGTCTAACCGCTCGTCGCTGTGTGCCGTGTCCGTGGAAAAACAGAAGAATGCTCGGTCTCCTGCTGCTAATGCTTTCTCTCCATAGTCGGTTCAGCAGCGTTGAACCCTCATCTTTTTTTTTTGTTGCGAAAGCAATGCACCGCCAGGTCTAAAAGCTCGTCGCTGTGTGCCGTGTCCGTGGAAGAAGAAGAACGCTCGGTCTCCTGCAGCTAATGCTTTCTCTCCATAGTCGGTTCAGCAGCGTTGTACCCTCCTCATTTTATTTTTTTTTTGTGAAAGCAATAATACGCCAGGTCTAACCGCTCGTCGCTGTGTGCCGCGTCCGTGGAAGAAGAACGCTCGGTCTCCTGCAGCTAATGCTTTCGCTCCATAGTCGGTTCAGCAGCGTTGAACCCTCATTTTATTTTTTTGTTGCGAAAGCAATGCTACGCCAGGTCTAAAAGCTCGTCGCTGTGTGCCGTGTCTGTGGAAGAAGAAGAACGCTCGGTCTCCTGCAGCTAATGCTTTCGCTCAATAGTCGGTTCAGGAGCGTTGAACGCTCATTTTATTTTTTTTTTGTTGGGAAAGCAATGCTACGCCAGGTCTAACCGCTCGTCGCTGTGTGCCGTGTCCGTGGAAGAAGAAGAACGCTCGGTCTCCTGCAGCTAATGCTTTCGCTCCATAGTCGGTTCAGCAGCATTGAACCCTCCTCATTTTATTTTTATTTTGTTGGGAAAGCAATGCTACGCCAGGTCTAACCGCTCGTCGCTGTGTGCCGTGTCCGTGGAAGAAGAAGAACGCTCGGTCTCCTGCAGCTAATGCTTTCGCTCCATAGTCGGTTCAGGAGCGTTGAACGCTCATTTTATTTTTTTTTGGGGAAAGCAATGCTACGCCAGGTCTAACCGCTCGTCGCTGTGTGCCGTGTCCGCGGAAGAAGAAGAACGCTCGGTCTCCTGCCGCTAATGCTTTCGCTCCATAGTCGGTTCAGCAGCATTGAACCCTCCTAATTTTATTTTTTTTGTTGTGAAAGCATTAATACGCCAGGTCTAACCGCTCGTCGCTGTGTGCCGTGTCCGTGGAAGAAGACGAACGCTCGGTCTCCTGCAGCTAATGCTTTCGCTCCATAGTCGGTTCAGCAGCATTGAACCCTCCTCATTTTATTTTTTTTTGTTGCGAAAGCAATAATACGCCAGGTCTAACCGCTCCTCGCTGTGTGCCGTGTCCGTGGAAGAAGAAGAACGCTCGGTCTCCTGCAGCTAATGCTTTCGCTCCATAGTCGGTTCAGCAGCATTGAACCCTCCTAAATTTATTTTTTTTGTTGTGAAAGTATTAATACGCCAGCTCTAACCGCTCGTCGCTGTGTGCCGTGTCCGTGGAAGAAGAACGCTCGGTCTCCTGCAGCTAATGCTTTCGCTCCATAGTCGGTTCAGCAGCATTGAACCCTCCTCATTTTATTTTTTTTTGTTGCGAAAGCAATAATACGCCAGGTCTAACCGCTCCTCGCTGTGTGCCGTGTCCGTGGAAGAAGAAGAACGCTCGGTCTCCTGCAGCTAATGCTTTCGCTCCATAGTCGGTTCAGCAGCATTGAACCCTCCTAATTTTATTTTTTTTGTTGTGAAAGTATTAATACGCCAGCTCTAACCGCTCGTCGCTGTGTGCCGTGTCCGTGGAAGAAGAACGCTCGGTCTCCTGCAGCTAATGCTTTCGCTCCATAGTCGGTTCAGCAGCATTGAACCCTCCTCATTTTATTTTTTTGTTGTTGGGAAAGCAATGCTACGCCAGGTCTAACCGCTCGTCGCTGTGTGCCGTGTCCGTGGAAGAAGACGAACGCTCGGTCTCCTGCAGCTAATGCTTTCGCTCCATAGTCGGTTCAGCAGCATTGAACCCTCCTCATTTTATTTTTTTTTTTGTTGCGAAAGCAATAATACGCCAGGTCTAACCGCTCCTCGCTGTGTGCCGTGTCCGTGGAAGAAGAAGAACGCTCGGTCTCCTGCAGCTAATGCTTTCGCTCCATAGTCGGTTCAGCAGCATTGAACCCTCCTAATTTTATTTTTTTTGTTGTGAAAGCATTAATACGCCAGGTCTAACCGCTCGTCGCTGTGTGCCGTGTCCGTGGAAGAAGAAGAACGCTCGGTCTCCTGCAGCTAATGCTTTCGCTCCATAGTCGGTTCAGCAGCGTTGAACCCTCCTCATTTTATTTTTTTTTTGTTGCGAAAGCAATGCTACGCCAGGTCTAAAAGCTCGTCGCTGTGTGCTGTGTCCGCAGAAGAAGAACTCCCGGTCTCCTGCAGCTAATCCTTTCGCTCCATAGACGGTTCAGCAGCGTTGAACCCGCCTCATTTTATTTTTTTTTTTTGTTGTGAAAGCAATAATACGCCAGGTCTAACCGCTCGTCGCTGTGTGCCGTGTCCGTGGAAGAAGAAGAACGCTCGGTCTCCTGCAGCTAATGCTTTCGCTCCATAGTCGGTTCAGCAGCGTTGAACCCTCATTTTATTTTTTCTTATTGCGAAAGCAATAATACGCCAGGTCTAACCGCTCGTCGCTGTGTGCCGTGTCCGTGGAAAAACAGAAGAATGCTCGGTCTCCTGCTGCTAATGCTTTCTCTCCATAGTCGGTTCAGCAGCGTTGAACCCTCATCTTTTTTTTTTTTGTTGCGAAAGCAATGCACCGCCAGGTCTAAAAGCTCGTCGCTGTGTGCCGTGTCCGTGGAAGAAGAAGAACGCTCGGTCTCCTGCAGCTAATGCTTTCTCTCCATAGTCGGTTCAGCAGCGTTGTACCCTCCTCATTTTATTTTTTTTTTGTGAAAGCAATAATACGCCAGGTCTAACCGCTCGTCGCTGTGTGCCGCGTCCGTGGAAGAAGAACGCTCGGTCTCCTGCAGCTAATGCTTTCGCTCCATAGTCGGTTCAGCAGCGTTGAACCCTCATTTTATTTTTTTGTTGCGAAAGCAATGCTACGCCAGGTCTAAAAGCTCGTCGCTGTGTGCCGTGTCTGTGGAAGAAGAAGAACGCTCGGTCTCCTGCAGCTAATGCTTTCGCTCAATAGTCGGTTCAGGAGCGTTGAACGCTCATTTTATTTTTTTTTTGTTGGGAAAGCAATGCTACGCCAGGTCTAACCGCTCGTCGCTGTGTGCCGTGTCCGTGGAAGAAGAAGAACGCTCGGTCTCCTGCAGCTAATGCTTTCGCTCCATAGTCGGTTCAGCAGCATTGAACCCTCGTCATTTTATTTTTATTTTGTTGGGAAAGCAATGCTACGCCAGGTCTAACCGCTCGTCGCTGTGTGCCGTGTCCGTGGAAGAAGAAGAACGCTCGGTCTCCTGCAGCTAATGCTTTCGCTCCATAGTCGGTTCAGGAGCGTTGAACGCTCATTTTATTTTTTTGTTGGGAAAGCAATGCTACGCCAGGTCTAACCGCTCGTCGCTGTGTGCCGTGTCCGTGGAAGAAGAAGAACGCTCGGTCTCCTGCAGCTAATGCTTTGGCTCCATAGTCGGTTCAGCAGCATTGAACCCTCCTAATTTTATTTTTTTTTGTTGTGAAAGCATTAATACGCCAGGTCTAACCGCTCGTCGCTGTGTGCCGTGTCCGTGGAAGAAGAACGCTCGGTCTCCTGCAGCTAATGCTTTCGCTCCATGGTCGGTTCAGCAGCATTGAACCCTCCTAATTTCATTTTTTTTGTTGTGAAAGCATTAATACGCCAGGTCTAACCGCTCGTCGCTGTGTGCCGTGTCCGTGGAAGAAGAAGAACGCTCGGTCTCCTGCAGCTAATGCTTTCGCTCCATAGTCGGTTCAGGAGCGTTGAACGCTCATTTTATTTTTTTTTGTTGGGAAAGCAATGCTACGCCAGGTCTAACCGCTCGTCGCTGTGTGCCGTGTCCGTGGAAGAAGAACGCTCGGTCTCCTGCAGCTAATGCTTTCGCTCCATAATCGGTTCAGCAGCATTGAACCCTCCTCATTTTATTTTTTTGTTGTTGGGAAAGCAATGCTGCGCCAGGTCTAACCGCTCGTCGCTGTGTGCCGTGTCCGTGGAAGAAGAACGCTCCGTCTCCTGCAGCTAATGCTTTCGCTCCATAGTCGGTTCAGCAGCGTTGAACCCTCCTAATTTTTTTTTTGTTGTGAAAGCATTAATACGCCAGGTCTAACCGCTCGTCGCTGTGTGCCGTGTCCGTGGAAGAAGAAGAACGCTCGGTCTCCTGCAGCTAATGCTTTCGCTCCATAGTCGGTTCAGCAGCGTTGAACCCTCCTCATTTTATTTTTTTTTGTTGCGAAAGCAATGCTACGCCAGGTCTAAAAGCTCGTCGCTGTGTGCTGTGTCCGCAGAAGAAGAACTCCCGGTCTCCTGCAGCTAATCCTTTCGCTCCATAGACGGTTCAGCAGCGTTGAACCCGCCTCATTTTATTTTTTTTTTGTTGTGAAAGCAATAATACGCCAGGTCTAACCGCTCGTCGCTGTGTGCCGTGTCCGTGGAAGAAGAAGAACGCTCGGTCTCCTGCAGCTAATGCTTTCGCTCCATAGTCGGTTCAGCAGCGTTGAACCCTCATTTTATTTTTTCTTATTGCGAAAGCAATAATACGCCAGGTCTAACCGCTCGTCGCTGTGTGCCGTGTCCGTGGAAAAACAGAAGAATGCTCGGTCTCCTGCTGCTAATGCTTTCTCTCCATAGTCGGTTCAGCAGCGTTGAACCCTCATCTTTTTTTTTTGTTGCGAAAGCAATGCACCGCCAGGTCTAAAAGCTCGTCGCTGTGTGCCGTGTCCGTGGAAGAAGAAGAACGCTCGGTCTCCTGCAGCTAATGCTTTCTCTCCATAGTCGGTTCAGCAGCGTTGTACCCTCCTCATTTTATTTTTTTTTTGTGAAAGCAATAATACGCCAGGTCTAACCGCTCGTCGCTGTGTGCCGCGTCCGTGGAAGAAGAACGCTCGGTCTCCTGCAGCTAATGCTTTCGCTCCATAGTCGGTTCAGCAGCGTTGAACCCTCATTTTATTTTTTTGTTGCGAAAGCAATGCTACGCCAGGTCTAAAAGCTCGTCGCTGTGTGCCGTGTCTGTGGAAGAAGAAGAACGCTCGGTCTCCTGCAGCTAATGCTTTCGCTCAATAGTCGGTTCAGGAGCGTTGAACGCTCATTTTATTTTTTTTTTTGTTGGGAAAGCAATGCTACGCCAGGTCTAACCGCTCGTCGCTGTGTGCCGTGTCCGTGGAAGAAGAAGAACGCTCGGTCTCCTGCAGCTAATGCTTTCGCTCCATAGTCGGTTCAGCAGCATTGAACCCTCCTCATTTTATTTTTATTTTGTTGGGAAAGCAATGCTACGCCAGGTCTAACCGCTCGTCGCTGTGTGCCGTGTCCGTGGAAGAAGAAGAACGCTCGGTCTCCTGCAGCTAATGCTTTCGCTCCATAGTCGGTTCAGGAGCGTTGAACGCTCATTTTATTTTTTTTTTAGGAAAGCAATGCTACGCCAGGTCTAACCGCTCGTCGCTGTGTGCCGTGTCCGCGGAAGAAGAAGAACGCTCGGTCTCCTGCCGCTAATGCTTTCGCTCCATAGTCGGTTCAGCAGCATTGAACCCTCCTAATTTTATTTTTTTTGTTGTGAAAGCATAATACGCCAGGTCTAACCGCTCGTCGCTGTGTGCCGTGTCCGTGGAAGAAGACGAACGCTCGGTCTCCTGCAGCTAATGCTTTCGCTCCATAGTCGGTTCAGCAGCATTGAACCCTCCTCATTTTATTTTTTTTTGTTGCGAAAGCAATAATACGCCAGGTCTAACCGCTCCTCGCTGTGTGCCGTGTCCGTGGAAGAAGAAGAACGCTCGGTCTCCTGCAGCTAATGCTTTCGCTCCATAGTCGGTTCAGCAGCATTGAACCCTCCTAATTTTATTTTTTTTGTTGTGAAAGCATTAATACGCCAGGTCTAACCGCTCGTCGCTGTGTGCCGTGTCCGTGGAAGAAGAAGAACGCTCGGTCTCCTGCAGCTAATGCTTTCGCTCCATAGTCGGTTCAGCAGCGTTGAACCCTCCTCATTTTATTTTTTTTTTGTTGCGAAAGCAATGCTACGCCAGGTCTAAAAGCTCGTCGCTGTGTGCTGTGTCCGCAGAAGAAGAACTCCCGGTCTCCTGCAGCTAATCCTTTCGCTCCATAGACGGTTCAGCAGCGTTGAACCCGCCTCATTTTATTTTTTTTTTGTTGTGAAAGCAATAATACGCCAGGTCTAACCGCTCGTCGCTGTGTGCCGTGTCCGTGGAAGAAGAAGAACGCTCGGTCTCCTGCAGCTAATGCTTTCGCTCCATAGTCGGTTCAGCAGCGTTGAACCCTCATTTTATTTTTTCTTATTGCGAAAGCAATAATACGCCAGGTCTAACCGCTCGTCGCTGTGTGCCGTGTCCGTGGAAAAACAGAAGAATGCTCGGTCTCCTGCTGCTAATGCTTTCTCTCCATAGTCGGTTCAGCAGCGTTGAACCCTCATCTTTTTTTTTTTGTTGCGAAAGCAATGCACCGCCAGGTCTAAAAGCTCGTCGCTGTGTGCCGTGTCCGTGGAAGAAGAAGAACGCTCGGTCTCCTGCAGCTAATGCTTTCTCTCCATAGTCGGTTCAGCAGCGTTGTACCCTCCTCATTTTATTTTTTTTTTGTGAAAGCAATAATACGCCAGGTCTAACCGCTCGTCGCTGTGTGCCGCGTCCGTGGAAGAAGAACGCTCGGTCTCCTGCAGCTAATGCTTTCGCTCCATAGTCGGTTCAGCAGCGTTGAACCCTCATTTTATTTTTTTGTTGCGAAAGCAATGCTACGCCAGGTCTAAAAGCTCGTCGCTGTGTGCCGTGTCTGTGGAAGAAGAAGAACGCTCGGTCTCCTGCAGCTAATGCTTTCGCTCAATAGTCGGTTCAGGAGCGTTGAACGCTCATTTTATTTTTTTTTTGTTGGGAAAGCAATGCTACGCCAGGTCTAACCGCTCGTCGCTGTGTGCCGTGTCCGTGGAAGAAGAAGAACGCTCGGTCTCCTGCAGCTAATGCTTTCGCTCCATAGTCGGTTCAGCAGCATTGAACCCTCCTCATTTTATTTTTATTTTGTTGGGAAAGCAATGCTACGCCAGGTCTAACCGCTCGTCACTGTGTGCCGTGTCCGTGGAAGAAGAAGAACGCTCGGTCTCCTGCAGCTAATGCTTTCGCTCCATAGTCGGTTCAGGAGCGTTGAACGCTCATTTTATTTTTTTTTTTGGGAAAGCAATGCTACGCCAGGTCTAACCGCTCGTCGCTGTGTGCCGTGTCCGCGGAAGAAGAAGAACGCTCGGTCTCCTGCCGCTAATGCTTTCGCTCCATAGTCGGTTCAGCAGCATTGAACCCTCCTAATTTTATTTTTTTTGTTGTGAAAGCATTAATACGCCAGGTCTAACCGCTCGTCGCTGTGTGCCGTGTCCGTGGAAGAAGACGAACGCTCGGTCTCCTGCAGCTAATGCTTTCGCTCCATAGTCGGTTCAGCAGCATTGAACCCTCCTCATTTTATTTTTTTTTTGTTGCGAAAGCAATAATACGCCAGGTCTAACCGCTCCTCGCTGTGTGCCGTGTCCGTGGAAGAAGAAGAACGCTCGGTCTCCTGCAGCTAATGCTTTCGCTCCATAGTCGGTTCAGCAGCATTGAACCCTCCTAATTTTATTTTTTTTGTTGTGAAAGTATTAATACGCCAGCTCTAACCGCTCGTCGCTGTGTGCCGTGTCCGTGGAAGAAGAACGCTCGGTCTCCTGCAGCTAATGCTTTCGCTCCATAGTCGGTTCAGCAGCATTGAACCCTCCTCATTTTATTTTTTTGTTGTTGGGAAAGCAATGCTACGCCAGGTCTAACCGCTCGTCGCTGTGTGCCGTGTCCGTGGAAGAAGAAGAACGCTCGGTCTCCTGCAGCTAATGCTTTCGCTCCATAGTCGGTTCAGGAGCGTTGAACGCTCATTTTTTTTTTTGTTGGGAAAGCAATGCTACGCCAGGTCTAACCGCTCGTCGCTGTGTGCCGTGTCCGTGGAAGAAGAAGAACGCTCGGTCTCCTGCAGCTAATGCTTTCGCTCCATAGTCGGTTCAGGAGCGTTGAACGCTCATTTTATTTTTTTTTTGTTGGGAAAGCAATGCTACGCCAGGTCTAACCGCTCGTCGCTGTGTGCCGTGTCCGTTGAAGAAGAACGCTCGGTCTCCTGCAGCTAATGCTTTCGCTCCATAATCGGTTCAGCAGCATTGAACCCTCCTCATTTTATTTTTTTGTTGTTGGGAAAGCAATGCTGCGCCAGGTCTAACCGCTCGTCGCTGTGTGCCGTGTCCGTGGAAGAAGAACGCTCGGTCTCCTGCAGCTAATGCTTTCGCTCCATAGTCGGTTCAGGAGCGTTGAACGCTCATTTTATTTTTTTGTTGGGAAAGCAATGCTACGCCAGGTCTAACCGCTCGTCGCTGTGTGCCGTGTCCGTGGAAGAAGAAGAACGCTCGGTCTCCTGCAGCTAATGCTTTCGCTCCATAGTCGGTTCAGCAGCATTGAACCCTCCTAATTTTATTTTTTTTTTGTTGTGAAAGCATTAATACGCCAGGTCTAACCGCTCGTCGCTGTGTGCCGTGTCCGTGGAAGAAGAACGCTCGGTCTCCTGCAGCTAATGCTTTCGCTCCATAGTCGGTTCAGCAGCATTGAACCCTCCTAATTTCATTTTTTTGTTGTGAAAGCATTAATACGCCAGGTCTAACCGCTCGTCGCTGTGTGCCGTGTCCGTGGAAGAAGAAGAACGCTCGGTCTCCTGCAGCTAATGCTTTCGCTCCATAGTCGGTTCAGGAGCGTTGAACGCTCATTTTATTTTTTTTTTGTTGGGAAAGCAATGCTACGCCAGGTCTAACCGCTCGTCGCTGTGTGCCGTGTCCGTGGAAGAAGAAGAACGCTCGGTCTCCTGCAGCTAATGCTTTCGCTCCATAGTCGGTTCAGCAGCATTGAACCCTCCTCATTTTATTTTTTTTGTTGGGAAAGCAATGCTACGCCAGGTCTAACCGCTCGTCGCTGTGTGCCGTGTCCGTGGAAGAAGAAGAACGCTCGGTCTCCTGCAGCTAATGCTTTCGCTCCATAGTCGGTTCAGGAGCGTTGAACGCTCATTTAATTTTTTTGTTGGGAAAGCAATGCTACGCCAGGTCTAACCGCTCGTCGCTGTGTGCCGTGTCCGTGGAAGAAGAACGCTCGGTCTCCTGCAGCTAATGCTTTCGCTCCATAGTCGGTTCAGCAGCATTGAACCCTCCTAATTTTATTTTTTTTTGTTGTGAAAGCATTAATACGCCAGGTCTAACCGCTCGTCGCTGTGTGCCGTGTCCGTGGAAGAAGAACGCTCGGTCTCCTGCAGCTAATGCTTTCGCTCCATAGTCGGTTCAGCAGCAATGAACCCTCCTAATTTCATTTTTTTTGTTGTGAAAGCATTAATACGCCAGGTCTAACCGCTCGTCGCTGTGTGCCGTGTCCGTGGAAGAAGAACTCTCGGTCTCCTGCAGCTAATGCTTTCGCTCCATAGTCGGTTCAGGAGCGTTAAACGCTCATTTTATTATTTTTTTTGTTGGGAAAGCAATGCTACGCCAGGTCTAATCGCTCGTCGCTGTGTGCCGTGTCCGTGGAAGAAGAAGAACGCTCGGTCTCCTGCAGCTAATGCTTTCGCTCCATAGTCGGTTCAGCAGCATTGAACCCTCCTAATTTAATTTTTTTTTTGTTGGGAAAGCAATGCTACGCCAGGTCTAACCGCTCGTCGCTGTGTGCCGTGTCCGTGGATGAAGAAGAACGCTCGGTCTCCTGCAGCTAATGCTTTCGCTCCATAGTCGGTTCAGGAGCGTTGAACGCTCATTTTATTTTTTTTGTTGGGAAAGCAATGCTATGCCAGGTCTAACCGCTCGTCGCTGTGTGCCCTGTCCGTGGAAGAAGAAGAACGCTCGGTCTCCTGCAGCTAATGCTTTCGCTCCATAGTCGGTTCAGCAGCGTTGAACCCTCATTTTATTTTTTCTTATTGCGAAAGCAATAATACGCCAGGTCTAACCGCTCGTCGCTGTGTGCCGTGTCCGTGGAAAAAGAGAAGAATGCTCGGTCTCCTGCCGCTAATGCTTTCTCTCCATAGTCGGTTCAGCAGCGTTGAACCCTCATCTTTTTTTTTTGTTGCGAAAGCAATGCACCGCCAGGTCTAAAAGCTCGTCGCTGTGTGCCGTGTCCGTGGAAGAAGAAGAACGCTCGGTCTCCTGCAGCTAATGCTTTCTCTCCATAGTCGGTTCAGCAGCGTTGTACCCTCCTCATTTTATTTTTTTTTTGTGAAAGCAATAATACGCCAGGTCTAACCGCTCGTCGCTGTGTGCCGCGTCCGTGGAAGAAGAACGCTCGGTCTCCTGCAGCAAATGCTTTCGCTCCATAGTCGGTTCAGCAGCGTTGAACCCTCATTTTATTTTTCCTTATTGCGAAAGCAATAATACGCCAGATCTAACCGCTCGTCGCTGTGTGCCGTGTCCGTGGAAAAACAGAAGAATACTCGGTCTCCTGCAGCTAATGCTTTCTCTCCATAGTCGGTTCAGCAGCATTGAACCCTCCTCATTTTATTTTTTTTGTTGTGAAAGCAATAATACACCAGGTCTAACCGCTCGTTGCTGTGTGCCGTGTCCGTGGAAGAAGAAGAACGCTCGGTCTCCTGCAGCTAATGCTCTCGCTCCATAGTCGGTTCAGCAGCATTGAACCCTCCTCATTTTATTTTTTTTTTGTTGGGAAAGCAATGCTACGCCAGGTCTAACCGCTCGTCGCTGTGTGCCGTGTCCGTGGAAGAAGAAGAACGCTCGGTCTCCTGCAGCTAATGCTTTCGCTCCATAGTCGGTTCAGCAGCATTGAACCCTCCTAATTTTATTTTTTTTTGTTGTGAAAGTATTAATACGCCAGCTCTAACCGCTCGTCGCTGTGTGCCGTGTCCGTGGAAGAAGAACGCTCGGTCTCCTGCAGCTAATGCTTTCGCTCCATAGTCGGTTCAGGAGCGTTGAACGCTCATTTTATTTTTTTTTTGTTGGGAAAGCAATGCTACGCCAGGTCTAACCGCTCGTCGCTGTGTGCCGTGTCCGTGGAAGAAGAAGAACGCTCGGTCTCCTGCAGCTAATGCTTTCGCTCCATAGTCGGTTCAGCAGCATTGAACCCTCCTCATTTTATTTTTTTTGTTGGGAAAGCAATGCTACGCCAGGTCTAACCGCTCGTCGCTGTGTGCCGTGTCCGTGGAAGAAGAAGAACGCTCGGTCTCCTGCAGCTAATGCTTTCGCTCCATAGTCGGTTCAGGAGCGTTGAACGCTCATTTAATTTTTTTGTTGGGAAAGCAATGCTACGCCAGGTCTAACCGCTCGTCGCTGTGTGCCGTGTCCGTGGAAGAAGAACGCTCGGTCTCCTGCAGCTAATGCTTTCGCTCCATAGTCGGTTCAGCAGCATTGAACCCTCCTAATTTTATTTTTTTTTGTTGTGAAAGCATTAATACGCCAGGTCTAACCGCTCGTCGCTGTGTGCCGTGTCCGTGGAAGAAGAACGCTCGGTCTCCTGCAGCTAATGCTTTCGCTCCATAGTCGGTTCAGCAGCAATGAACCCTCCTAATTTCATTTTTTTTTGTTGTGAAAGCATTAATACGCCAGGTCTAACCGCTCGTCGCTGTGTGCCGTGTCCGTGGAAGAAGAACTCTCGGTCTCCTGCAGCTAATGCTTTCGCTCCATAGTCGGTTCAGGAGCGTTAAACGCTCATTTTATTATTTTTTTTGTTGGGAAAGCAATGCTACGCCAGGTCTAATCGCTCGTCGCTGTGTGCCGTGTCCGTGGAAGAAGAAGAACGCTCGGTCTCCTGCAGCTAATGCTTTCGCTCCATAGTCGGTTCAGCAGCATTGAACCCTCCTAATTTAATTTTTTTTTTGTTGGGAAAGCAATGCTACGCCAGGTCTAACCGCTCGTCGCTGTGTGCCGTGTCCGTGGATGAAGAAGAACGCTCGGTCTCCTGCAGCTAATGCTTTCGCTCCATAGTCGGTTCAGGAGCGTTGAACGCTCATTTTATTTTTTTTGTTGGGAAAGCAATGCTATGCCAGGTCTAACCGCTCGTCGCTGTGTGCCGTGTCCGTGGAAGAAGAAGAACGCTCGGTCTCCTGCAGCTAATGCTTTCGCTCCATAGTCGGTTCAGCAGCGTTGAACCCTCATTTTATTTTTTCTTATTGCGAAAGCAATAATACGCCAGGTCTAACCGCTCGTCGCTGTGTGCCGTGTCCGTGGAAAAAGAGAAGAATGCTCGGTCTCCTGCCGCTAATGCTTTCTCTCCATAGTCGGTTCAGCAGCGTTGAACCCTCATCTTTTTTTTTTGTTGCGAAAGCAATGCACCGCCAGGTCTAAAAGCTCGTCGCTGTGTGCCGTGTCCGTGGAAGAAGAAGAACGCTCGGTCTCCTGCAGCTAATGCTTTCTCTCCATAGTCGGTTCAGCAGCGTTGTACCCTCCTCATTTTATTTTTTTTTTGTGAAAGCAATAATACGCCAGGTCTAACCGCTCGTCGCTGTGTGCCGCGTCCGTGGAAGAAGAACGCTCGGTCTCCTGCAGCAAATGCTTTCGCTCCATAGTCGGTTCAGCAGCGTTGAACCCTCATTTTATTTTTCCTTATTGCGAAAGCAATAATACGCCAGATCTAACCGCTCGTCGCTGTGTGCCGTGTCCGTGGAAAAACAGAAGAATACTCGGTCTCCTGCAGCTAATGCTTTCTCTCCATAGTCGGTTCAGCAGCATTGAACCCTCCTCATTTTATTTTTTTTGTTGTGAAAGCAATAATACACCAGGTCTAACCGCTCGTTGCTGTGTGCCGTGTCCGTGGAAGAAGAAGAACGCTCGGTCTCCTGCAGCTAATGCTCTCGCTCCATAGTCGGTTCAGCAGCATTGAACCCTCCTCATTTTATTTTTTTTTTGTTGGGAAAGCAATGCTACGCCAGGTCTAACCGCTCGTCGCTGTGTGCCGTGTCCGTGGAAGAAGAAGAACGCTCGGTCTCCTGCAGCTAATGCTTTCGCTCCATAGTCGGTTCAGCAGCATTGAACCCTCCTAATTTTATTTTTTTTTGTTGTGAAAGTATTAATACGCCAGCTCTAACCGCTCGTCGCTGTGTGCCGTGTCCGTGGAAGAAGAACGCTCGGTCTCCTGCAGCTAATGCTTTCGCTCCATAGTCGGTTCAGCAGCATTGAACCCTCCTCATTTTATTTTTTTGTTGTTGGGAAAGCAATGCTACGCCAGGTCTAACCGCTCGTCGCTGTGTGCCGTGTCCGTGGAAGAAGAAGAACGCTCGGTCTCCTGCAGCTAATGCTTTCGCTCCATAGTCGGTTCAGGAGCTTTGAACGCTCTTTTATTTTTTTTTTGTTGGGAAAACAATGCTACGCCAGGTCTAACCGCTCGTCGCTGTGTGCCGTGTCCGTGGAAGAGGAACGCTCGGTCTCCTGCAGCTAATGCTTTCGCTCCATAGTCGGTTCAGCAGCATTGAACCCTCCTCATTTTATTTTTTTTGTTGGGAAAGCAATGCTACGCCAGGTCTAACCGCTCGTCGCTGTGTGCCGTGTCCGTGGAAAAAGAAGAACGCTCGGTCTCCTCCAGCTAATGCTTTCGCTCCATAGTCGGTTCAGGAGCGTTGAGCGCTCATTTTATTTTTTTTGTTGGGAAAGCAATGCTACGCCAGGTCTAACCGCTCGTCGCTGTGTGCCGTGTCCGTGGAAGAAGAAGAACGCTCGGTCTCCTGCAGCTAATGCTTTCGCTCCATAGTCGGTTCAGGAGCATTGAACGCTCATTTTATTCTTTTTTGTTGGGAAAGCAATGCTACGCCAGGTCTAACCGCTCGTCGCTGTGTGCCGTGTCCGTGGAAGAAGAAGAACGCTCGGTCTCCTGAAGCTAATGCTTTCGCTCCATAGTCGGTTCAGCAGCATTGAACCCTCCTCATTTTATTTTTTTTTTGTTGGGAAAGCAATGCTACGCCAGGTCTAACCGCTCGTCGCTGTGTGCCGTGTCCGTGGAAGAAGAAGAACGCTCGGTCTCCTGCAGATAATGCTTTCGCTCCATAGTCGGTTCAGGAGCGTTGAACGCTCATTTTATTTTTTTTTGTTGGGAAAGCAATGCTACGCCAGGTCTAACCGCTCGTCGCTGTGTGCCGTGTCCGTGGAAGAAGAACGCTCGGTCTCCTGCAGCTAATGCTTTCGCTCCATAATCGGTTTAGCAGCATTGAACCCTCCTCATTTTATTTTTTTTGTTGGGAAAGCAATGCTACACCAGGTCAAACCGCTTGTCGCTGTGTGCCGTGTCCATGGAAGAAGAAGAACGCTCGGTCTCCTGCAGCTAATGCTTTCGCTCCATAGTCGGTTCAGGAGCGTTGAACGCTCATTTTATTTTTTTTTTGTTGGGAAAGCAATGCTACGCCAGGTCTAACTGCTCGTCGCTGTGTGCCGTGTCCGTGGAAGAAGAAGAACGCTCGGTCTCCTGCAGCTAATGCTTTCGCTCCATAGTCGGTTCAGCAGCATTGAACCCTCCTCATTTTATTTTTTTTGTTGGGAAAGCAATGCTACGCCAGGCCTAACCGCTCGTCGCTGTGTGCCGTGTCCATGGAAGAAGAACGCTCGGTCTCCTGCAGCTAATGCTTTCGCTCCATAGTCGGTTCAGGAGCGTTGAACGCTCATTTTATTTTTTTTTGTTGGGAAAGCAATGCTACGCCAGGTCTAACCGCTCGCCGCTGTGTGCCGTGTCCGTGGAAGAAGACGAACGCTCGGTCTCCTGCAGCTAATGCTTTCGCTCCATAGTCGGTTCAGCAGCATTGAACCCTCCTCATTTTATTTTTTTGTTGTTGTGAAAGCATTAATACGCCAGGTCTAACCGCTCGTCGCTGTGTGCCGTGTCCGTGGAAGAAGAACGCTCGGTCTCCTGCAGCTAATGCTTTCGCTCCATAGTCGGTTCAGCAGCATTGAACCCTCCTCATTTTATTTTTTTTTTGTTGTGAAAGCAGTAATACGCCAGGTCTAACCGCTCGTCGCTGTGTGCCGTGTCCGTGGAAGAAGAAGAACGCTCCGTCTCCTGCAGCTAATGCTTTCGCTCCATAGTCGGTTCAGCAGCATTGAACCCTCCTCATTTTATTTTTTTTTGTTGTGAAAGCAATAATACGCCAGGTCTAACCGCTCGTCGCTGTGTGCCGTGTCCGTGGAAGAAGACGAACGCTCGGTCTCCTGCAGCTAATGCTTTCGCTCCATAGTCGGTTCAGCAGCATTGAACCCTCCTCATTTTTTTTTTGTTGTGAAAGCAATAATACGCCAGGTCAAACCGCTCGTCGCTGTGTGCCGTGTCCGTGGAAGAAGAACGCTCCATTTCCTGCAGCTAATGCTTTCGCTCCATAGTCGGTTCAGCAGCATTGAACCCTCCTAATTTTATTTTTTTGTTGTGAAAGCATTAATACGCCAGGTCTAACCGCTCCTCGCTGTGTGCCGTGTCCGTGGAAGAAGAAGAACGCTCGGTCTCCTGCAGCTAATGCTTTCGCTCCATAGTGGGTTCAGCAGCGTTGAACCCTCCTCATTTTATCTTTTTTTTTGTTGTGAAAGCAATAATACGCCAGGTCTAACCGCTCGTCGCTGTGTGCCGTGTCCGTGGAAGAAGAAGAACGCTCGGTCTCCAGCAGCTAATGCTTTCGCTCCATAGTCGGTTCAGCAGCGTTGAACCCTCATTTTATTTTTTCTTATTGCGAAAGCAATAATACGCCAGGTCTAACCGCTCGTCGCTGTGTGCCGTGTCCGTGTAAAAACAGAAGAATGCTCGGTCTCCTGCCGCTAATGCTTTCTCTCCATAGTCGGTTCAGCAGCGTTGAACCCTCATCTTTTTTTTTTTGTTGCGAAAGCAATGCACCGCCAGGTCTAAAAGCTCGTCGCTGTGTGCCGTGTCCGTGGAAGAAGAAGACCGCTCGGTCTCCAGCAGCTAATGCTTCCGCTCCATAGTCGGTTCAGCAGCGTTGAACCCTCATTTTATTTTTTCTTATTGCGAAAGCAATAATACGCCAGGTCTAACCGCTCGTCGCTGTGTGCCGTGTCCGTGGAAAAACAGAAGAATGCTCGGTCTCCTGCCGCTAATACTTTCTCTCAATAGTCGGTTCAGCAGCGTTGAACCCTCATATTTTTTTTTTGTTGCGAAAGCAATGCACCGCCAGGTCTAAAAGCTCGTCGCTGTGTGCCGTGTCCGTGGAAGAAGAACGCTCCGTCTCCTGCAGCTAATGCTTTCGCTCCATAGTCGGTTCAGCAGCGTTGAACCCTCCTAATTTTATTTTTTTTTTGTTGTGAAAGCATTAATACGCCAGGTCTAACCGCTCGTCGCTGTGTGCCGTGTCCGTGGAAGAAGAAGAACTCCCGGTCTCCTGCAGCTAATCCCTTCGCTCCATAGTCGGTTCAGCAGCGTTGAACCCTCCTCATTTTATTTTTTTGTTGTTGTGAAAGCAATACTACGCCAGGTCTAACCGCTCGTCGCTGTGTGCCGTGTCCGTGGAAGAAGAAGAACGCTCGGTCTCCTGCAGCTAATGCTTTCGCTCCATAGTCGGTTCAGCAGCGTTGAACCCTCATTTTATTTTTTCTTATTGTGAAAGCAATAATACGCCAGGTCTAACCGCTCGTCGCTGTGTGCCGTGTCCGTGGAAAAACAGAAGAATGCTCGGTCTCCTGCTGCTAATGCTTTCTCTCCATAGTCGGTTCAGCAGCGTTGAACCCTCATCTTTTTTTTGTTGCAAAAGCAATGCACCGCCAGGTCTAAAAGCTCGTCGCTGTGTGCCGTGTCCGTGGAAGAAGAAGAACGCTCGGTCTCCTGCAGCTAATGCTTTCTCTCCATAGTCGGTTCAGCAGCGTTGTACCCTCCTCATTTTATTTTTTTTTTTTTGTGAAAGCAATAATACGCCAGGTCTAACCGCTCGTCGCTGTGTGCCGCGTCCGTGGAAGAAGAACGCTCGGTCTCCTGAAGCTAATGCTTTCGCTCCATAGTCGGTTCAGCAGCGTTGAACCCTCATTTTATTTTTTTTGTTGCGAAAGCAATGCTACGCCTGGTCTAAAAGCTCGTCGCTGTGTGGTGTGCCGTGTCTGTGGAAGAAGAACGCTCGGTCTCCTGCAGCTAATGCTTTCGCTCAATAGTCGGTTCAGGAGCGTTGAACGCTCATTTTATTTTTTTTTTGTTGGGAAAGCAATGCTACGCCAGGTCTAACCGCTCGTCGCTGTGTGCCGTGTCCGTGGAAGAAGAAGAACGCTCGGTCTCCTGCAGCTAATGCTTTCGCTCCATAGTCGGTTCAGCAGCATTGAACCCTCCTCATTTTATTTTTATTTTGTTGGGAAAGCAATGCTACGCCAGGTCTAACCGCTCGTCGCTGTGTGCCATGTCCGTGGAAGAAGAAGAACGCTCGGTCTCCTGCAGCTAATGCTTTCGCTCCATAGTCGGTTCAGGAGCGTTGAACGCTCATTTTATTTTTTTTGGGGAAAGCAATGCTACGCCAGGTCTAACCGCTCGTCGCTGTGTGCCGTGTCCGCGGAAGAAGAAGAACGCTCGGTCTCCTGCCGCTAATGCTTTCGCTCCATAGTCGGTTCAGCAGCATTGAACCCTCCTAATTTTATTTTTTTTGTTGTGAAAGCATTAATACGCCAGGTCTAACCGCTCGTCGCTGTGTGCCGTGTCCGTGGAAGAAGACGAACGCTCGGTCTCCTGCAGCTAATGCTTTCGCTCCATAGTCGGTTCAGCAGCATTGAACCCTCCTCATTTTATTTTTTTTTGTTGCGAAAGCAATAATACGCCAGGTCTAACCGCTCCTCGCTCTGTGCCGTGTCCGTGGAAGAAGAAGAACGCTCGGTCTCCTGCAGGTAATGCTTTCGCTCCATAGTCGGTTCAGGAGCGTTGAACGCTCTTTTTTTTTTTTTTGTTGGGAAAGCAATGCTACGCCAGGTCTAACCGCTCGTCGCTGTGTGCCGTGTCCGTGGAAGAAGAAGAACGCTCGGTCTCCTGCAGCTAATGCTTTCGCTCCATAGTCGGTTCAGGAGCGTTGAACGCTCATTTTATTTTTTTGTTGGGAAAGCAATGCTACGCCAGGTCTAACCGCTCGGCGCTGTGTGCCGTGTCCGTGGAAGAAGAAGAACGCTCGGTCTCCTGCAGCTAATGCTTTCGCTCCATAGTCGGTTCAGCAGCATTGAACCCTCCTAATTTTATTTTTGTTGTTGTGAAAGCATTAATACGCCAGGTCTAACCGCTCGTCGCTGTGTGCCGTGTCCGTGGAAGAAGAACGCTCGGTCTCCTGCAGCTAATGCTTTCGCTCCATAGTCGGTTCAGCAGCATTGAACCCTCCTAATTTCATTTTTTTTGTTGTGAAAGCATTAATACGCCAGGTCTAACCGCTCGTCGCTGTGTGCCGTGTCCGTGGAAGAAGAAGAACGCTCGGTCTCCTGCAGCTAATGCTTTCGCTCCATAGTCGGTTCAGGAGCGTTGAACGCTCATTTTATTTTTTTTTTTGTTGGGAAAGCAATGCTACGCCAGGTCTAACCGCTCGTCGCTGTGTGCCGTGTCCGTGGAAGAAGAACGCTCGGTCTCCTGCAGCTAATGCTTTCGCTCAATAATCGGTTCAGCAGCATTGAACCCTCCTCATTTTATTTTTTTGTTGTTGGGAAAGCAATGCTGCGCCAGGTCTAACCGCTCGTCGCTGTGTGCCGTGTCCGTGGAAGAAGAACGCTCCGTCTCCTGCAGCTAATGCTTTCGCTCCATAGTCGGTTCAGCAGCGTTGAACCCTCCTAATTTTATTTTTTTTTGTTGTGAAAGCATTAATACGCCAGGTCTAACCGCTCGTCGCTGTGTGCCGTGTCCGTGGAAGAAGAAGAACGCTCGGTCTCCTGCAGCTAATGCTTTCGCTCCATAGTCGGTTCAGCAGCGTTGAACCCTCCTAATTTTATTTTTTTTTTTGTTGCGAAAGCAATGCTACGCCAGGTCTAAAAGCTCGTCGCTGTGTGCTGTGTCCGCAGAAGAAGAACTCCCGGTCTCCT
This sequence comes from Amblyomma maculatum, assembly GCF_055883805.1. Taxonomy (NCBI): domain Eukaryota; kingdom Metazoa; phylum Arthropoda; class Arachnida; order Ixodida; family Ixodidae; genus Amblyomma; species Amblyomma maculatum. Next base: position 18,220,488 of record NW_028146738.1, read on the forward strand.
GCAGCTAATCCTTTCACTCCATAGTCGGTTCAGCAGCGTTGAACCCTCCTCATTTTATTTTTTTTTGTTGTGAAAGCAATAATACGCCAGGTCTAACCGCTCGTCGCTGTGTGCCGTGTCCGTGGAAGAAGAAGAACGCTCGGTCTCCTGCAGCTAATGCTTTCGCTCCATAGTCGGTTCAGCAGCGTTGAACCCTCATTTTATTTTTTCTTATTGCGAAAGCAATAATACGCCAGGTCTAACCGCTCGTCGCTGTGTGCCGTGTCCGTGGAAAAACAGAAGAATGCTCGGTCTCCTGCTGCTAATGCTTTCTCTCCATAGTCGGTTCAGCAGCGTTGAACCCTCATCTTTTTTTTTTTGTTGCGAAAGCAATGCACCGCCAGGTCTAAAAGCTCGTCGCTGTGTGCCGTGTCCGTGGAAGAAGAAGAACGCTCGGTCTCCTGCAGCTAATGCTTTCTCTCCATAGTCGGTTCAGCAGCGTTGTACCCTCCTCATTTTATTTTTTTTTTTGTGAAAGCAATAATACGCCAGGTCTAACCGCTCGTCGCTGTGTGCCGCGTCCGTGGAAGAAGAACGCTCGGTCTCCTGCAGCTAATGCTTTCGCTCCATAGTCGGTTCAGCAGCGTTGAACCCTCATTTTATTTTTTTGTTGCGAAAGCAATGCTACGCCAGGTCTAAAAGCTCGTCGCTGTGTGCCGTGTCTGTGGAAGAAGAAGAACGCTCGGTCTCCTGCAGCTAATGCTTTCGCTCAATAGTAGGTTCAGGAGCGTTGAACGCTCATTTTATTTTTTTTTGTTGGGAAAGCAATGCTACGTCAGGTCTAACCGCTCGTCACTGTGTGCCGTGTCCGTGGAAAAAGAAGAACGCTCGGTCTCCTGCAGCTAATGCTTTCGCTCCATAGTCGGTTCAGCAGCATTGAACCCTCCTCATTTTATTTTTATTTTGTTGGGAAAGCAATGCTACGCCAGGTCTAACCGCTCGTCGCTGTGTGCCGTGTCCGTGGAAGAAGAAGAACGCTCGGTCTCCTACAGCTAATGCTTTCGCTCCATAGTCGGTTCAGGAGCGTTGAACGCTCATTTTATTTTTTTTTTTTTTGGGAAAGCAATGCTACGCCAGGTCTAACCGCTCGTCGCTGTGTGCCGTGTCCGCGGAAGAAGAAGAACGCTCGGTCTCCTGCCGCTAATGCTTTCGCTCCATAGTCGGTTCAGCAGCATTGAACCCTCCTAATTTTATTTTTTTTTGTTGTGAAAGCATTAATACGCCAGGTCTAACCGCTCGTCGCTGTGTGCCGTGTCCGTGGAAGAAGAAGAACGCTCGGTCTCCTGCAGCTAATGCTTTCTCTCCATAGTCGGTTCAGCAGCGTTGAACCCTCATCTTTTTTTTTTTTGTTGCGAAAGCAATGCACCGCCAGGTCTAAAAGCTCGTCGCTGTGTGCCGTGTCCGTGGAAGAAGAAGAACGCTCGGTCTCCTGCAGCTAATGCTTTCTCTCCATAGTCGGTTCAGCAGCGTTGTACCCTCCTCATTTTATTTTTTTTTTGTGAAAGCAATAATACGCCAGGTCTAACCGCTCGTCGCTGTGTGCCGCGTCCGTGGAAGAAGAACGCTCGGTCTCCTGCAGCAAATGCTTTCGCTCCATAGTCGGTTCAGCAGCGTTGAACCCTCATTTTATTTTTCCTTATTGCGAAAGCAATAATACGCCAGATCTAACCGCTCGTCGCTGTGTGCCGTGTCCGTGGAAAAACAGAAGAATACTCGGTCTCCTGCAGCTAATGCTTTCTCTCCATAGTCGGTTCAGCAGCATTGAACCCTCCTCATTTTATTTTTTTTGTTGTGAAAGCAATAATACACCAGGTCTAACCGCTCGTTGCTGTGTGCCGTGTCCGTGGAAGAAGAAGAACGCTCGGTCTCCTGCAGCTAATGCTCTCGCTCCATAGTCGGTTCAGCAGCATTGAACCCTCCTCATTTTATTTTTTTTTTGTTGGGAAATCAATGCTACGCCAGGTCTAACCGCTCGTCGCTGTGTGCCGTGTCCGTGGAAGAAGAAGAACGCTCGGTCTCCTGCAGCTAATGCTTTCGCTCCATAGTCGGTTCAGCAGCATTGAACCCTCCTAATTTTATTTTTTTTTGTTGTGAAAGTATTAATACGCCAGCTCTAACCGCTCGTCGCTGTGTGCCGTGTCCGTGGAAGAAGAACGCTCGGTCTCCTGCAGCTAATGCTTTCGCTCCATAGTCGGTTCAGCAGCATTGAACCCTCCTCATTTTATTTTTTTGTTGTTGGGAAAGCAATGCTACGCCAGGTCTAACCGCTCGTCGCTGCGTGCCGTGTCCGTGGAAGAAGAAGAACGCTCGGTCTCCTGCAGCTAATGCTTTCGCTCCATAGTCGGTTCAGGAGCTTTGAACGCTCTTTTATTTTTTTTTTGTTGGGAAAACAATGCTACGCCAGGTCTAACCGCTCGTCGCTGTGTGCCGTGTCCGTGGAAGAGGAACGCTCGGTCTCCTGCAGCTAATGCTTTCGCTCCATAGTCGGTTCAGCAGCATTGAACCCTCCTCATTTTATTTTTTTTGTTGGGAAAGCAATGCTACGCCAGGTCTAACCGCTCGTCGCTGTGTGCCGTGTCCGTGGAAGAAGAAGAACGCTCGGTCTCCTCCAGCTAATGCTTTCGCTCCATAGTCGGTTCAGGAGCGTTGAGCGCTCATTTTATTTTTTTTGTTGGGAAAGCAATGCTACGCCAGGTCTAACCGCTCGTCGCTGTGTGCCGTGTCCGTGGAAGAAGAAGAACGCTCGGTCTCCTGCAGCTAATGCTTTCGCTCCATAGTCGGTTCAGGAGCATTGAACGCTCATTTTATTCTTTTTTGTTGGGAAAGCAATGCTACGCCAGGTCTAACCGCTCGTCGCTGTGTGCCGTGTCCGTGGAAGAAGAAGAACGCTCGGTCTCCTGAAGCTAATGCTTTCGCTCCATAGTCGGTTCAGCAGCATTGAACCCTCCTCATTTTATTTTTTTTTGTTGGGAAAGCAATGCTACGCCAGGTCTAACCGCTCGTCGCTGTGTGCCGTGTCCGTGGAAGAAGAAGAACGCTCGGTCTCCTGCAGATAATGCTTTCGCTCCATAGTCGGTTCAGGAGCGTTGAACGCTCATTTTATTTTTTTTTGTTGGGAAAGCAATGCTACGCCAGGTCTAACCGCTCGTCGCTGTGTGCCGTGTCCGTGGAAGAAGAACGCTCGGTCTCCTGCAGCTAATGCTTTCGCTCCATAATCGGTTTAGCAGCATTGAACCCTCCTCATTTTATTTTTTTTGTTGGGAAAGCAATGCTACACCAGGTCAAACCGCTTGTCGCTGTGTGCCGTGTCCATGGAAGAAGAAGAACGCTCGGTCTCCTGCAGCTAATGCTTTCGCTCCATAGTCGGTTCAGGAGCGTTGAACGCTCATTTTATTTTTTTTTTGTTGGGAAAGCAATGCTACGCCAGGTCTAACCGCTCGTCGCTGTGTGCCGTGTCCGTGGAAGAAGAAGAACGCTCGGTCTCCTGCAGCTAATGCTTTCGCTCCATAGTCGGTTCAGCAGCATTGAACCCTCCTCATTTTATTTTTTTTGTTGGGAAAGCAATGCTACGCCAGGCCTAACCGCTCGTCGCTGTGTGCCGTGTCCATGGAAGAAGAACGCTCGGTCTCCTGCAGCTAATGCTTTCGCTCCATAGTCGGTTCAGGAGCGTTGAACGCTCATTTTATTTTTTTTTTGTTGGGAAAGCAATGCTACGCCAGGTCTAACCGCTCGCCGCTGTGTGCCGTGTCCGTGGAAGAAGACGAACGCTCGGTCTCCTGCAGCTAATGCTTTCGCTCCATAGTCGGTTCAGCAGCATTGAACCCTCCTCATTTTATTTTTTTGTTGTTGTGAAAGCATTAATACGCCAGGTCTAACCGCTCGTCGCTGTGTGCCGTGTCCGTGGAAGAAGAACGCTCGGTCTCCTGCAGCTAATGCTTTCGCTCCATAGTCGGTTCAGCAGCATTGAACCCTCCTCATTTTATTTTTTTTTTGTTGTGAAAGCAGTAATACGCCAGGTCTAACCGCTCGTCGCTGTGTGCCGTGTCCGTGGAAGAAGAAGAACGCTCCGTCTCCTGCAGCTAATGCTTTCGCTCCATAGTCGGTTCAGCAGCATTGAACCCTCCTCATTTTATTTTTTTTGTTGTGAAAGCAATAATACGCCAGGTCTAACCGCTCGTCGCTGTGTGCCGTGTCCGTGGAAGAAGACGAACGCTCGGTCTCCTGCAGCTAATGCTTTCGCTCCATAGTCGGTTCAGCAGCATTGAACCCTCCTCATTTTTTTTTTTGTTGTGAAAGCAATAATACGCCAGGTCAAACCGCTCGTCGCTGTGTGCCGTGTCCGTGGAAGAAGAACGCTCCATTTCCTGCAGCTAATGCTTTCGCTCCATAGTCGGTTCAGCAGCATTGAACCCTCCTAATTTTATTTTTTTGTTGTGAAAGCATTAATACGCCAGGTCTAACCGCTCCTCGCTGTGTGCCGTGTCCGTGGAAGAAGAAGAACGCTCGGTCTCCTGCAGCTAATGCTTTCGCTCCATAGTGGGTTCAGCAGCGTTGAACCCTCCTCATTTTATCTTTTTTTTTGTTGTGAAAGCAATAATACGCCAGGTCTAACCGCTCGTCGCTGTGTGCCGTGTCCGTGGAAGAAGAAGAACGCTCGGTCTCCAGCAGCTAATGCTTTCGCTCCATAGTCGGTTCAGCAGCGTTGAACCCTCATTTTATTTTTTCTTATTGCGAAAGCAATAATACGCCAGGTCTAACCGCTCGTCGCTGTGTGCCGTGTCCGTGTAAAAACAGAAGAATGCTCGGTCTCCTGCCGCTAATGCTTTCTCTCCATAGTCGGTTCAGCAGCGTTGAACCCTCATCTTTTTTTTTTTGTTGCGAAAGCAATGCACCGCCAGGTCTAAAAGCTCGTCGCTGTGTGCCGTGTCCGTGGAAGAAGAAGAACGCTCGGTCTCCAGCAGCTAATGCTTCCGCTCCATAGTCGGTTCAGCAGCGTTGAACCCTCATTTTATTTTTTCTTATTGCGAAAGCAATAATACGCCAGGTCTAACCGCTCGTCGCTGTGTGCCGTGTCCGTGGAAAAACAGAAGAATGCTCGGTCTCCTGCCGCTAATACTTTCTCTCAATAGTCGGTTCAGCAGCGTTGAACCCTCATATTTTTTTTTTGTTGCGAAAGCAATGCACCGCCAGGTCTAAAAGCTCGTCGCTGTGTGCCGTGTCCGTGGAAGAAGAACGCTCCGTCTCCTGCAGCTAATGCTTTCGCTCCATAGTCGGTTCAGCAGCGTTGAACCCTCCTAATTTTATTTTTTTTTTTGTTGTGAAAGCATTAATACGCCAGGTCTAACCGCTCGTCGCTGTGTGCCGTGTCCGTGGAAGAAGAAGAACTCCCGGTCTCCTGCAGCTAATCCCTTCGCTCCATAGTCGGTTCAGCAGCGTTGAACCCTCCTCATTTTATTTTTTTGTTGTTGTGAAAGCAATACTACGCCAGGTCTAACCGCTCGTCGCTGTGTGCCGTGTCCGTGGAAGAAGAAGAACGCTCGGTCTCCTGCAGCTAATGCTTTCGCTCCATAGTCGGTTCAGCAGCGTTGAACCCTCATTTTATTTTTTCTTATTGTGAAAGCAATAATACGCCAGGTCTAACCGCTCGTCGCTGTGTGCCGTGTCCGTGGAAAAACAGAAGAATGCTCGGTCTCCTGCTGCTAATGCTTTCTCTCCATAGTCGGTTCAGCAGCGTTGAACCCTCATCTTTTTTTTGTTGCAAAAGCAATGCACCGCCAGGTCTAAAAGCTCGTCGCTGTGTGCCGTGTCCGTGGAAGAAGAAGAACGCTCGGTCTCCTGCAGCTAATGCTTTCTCTCCATAGTCGGTTCAGCAGCGTTGTACCCTCCTCATTTTATTTTTTTTTTTTTTGTGAAAGCAATAATACGCCAGGTCTAACCGCTCGTCGCTGTGTGCCGCGTCCGTGGAAGAAGAACGCTCGGTCTCCTGAAGCTAATGCTTTCGCTCCATAGTCGGTTCAGCAGCGTTGAACCCTCATTTTATTTTTTTTGTTGCGAAAGCAATGCTACGCCTGGTCTAAAAGCTCGTCGCTGTGTGGTGTGCCGTGTCTGTGGAAGAAGAACGCTCGGTCTCCTGCAGCTAATGCTTTCGCTCAATAGTCGGTTCAGGAGCGTTGAACGCTCATTTTATTTTTTTTTTGTTGGGAAAGCAATGCTACGCCAGGTCTAACCGCTCGTCGCTGTGTGCCGTGTCCGTGGAAGAAGAAGAACGCTCGGTCTCCTGCAGCTAATGCTTTCGCTCCATAGTCGGTTCAGCAGCATTGAACCCTCCTCATTTTATTTTTATTTTGTTGGGAAAGCAATGCTACGCCAGGTCTAACCGCTCGTCGCTGTGTGCCATGTCCGTGGAAGAAGAAGAACGCTCGGTCTCCTGCAGCTAATGCTTTCGCTCCATAGTCGGTTCAGGAGCGTTGAACGCTCATTTTATTTTTTTTGGGGAAAGCAATGCTACGCCAGGTCTAACCGCTCGTCGCTGTGTGCCGTGTCCGCGGAAGAAGAAGAACGCTCGGTCTCCTGCCGCTAATGCTTTCGCTCCATAGTCGGTTCAGCAGCATTGAACCCTCCTAATTTTATTTTTTTTGTTGTGAAAGCATTAATACGCCAGGTCTAACCGCTCGTCGCTGTGTGCCGTGTCCGTGGAAGAAGACGAACGCTCGGTCTCCTGCAGCTAATGCTTTCGCTCCATAGTCGGTTCAGCAGCATTGAACCCTCCTCATTTTATTTTTTTTTTTGTTGCGAAAGCAATAATACGCCAGGTCTAACCGCTCCTCGCTCTGTGCCGTGTCCGTGGAAGAAGAAGAACGCTCGGTCTCCTGCAGGTAATGCTTTCGCTCCATAGTCGGTTCAGGAGCGTTGAACGCTCTTTTTTTTTTTTTTTTGTTGGGAAAGCAATGCTACGCCAGGTCTAACCGCTCGTCGCTGTGTGCCGTGTCCGTGGAAGAAGAAGAACGCTCGGTCTCCTGCAGCTAATGCTTTCGCTCCATAGTCGGTTCAGGAGCGTTGAACGCTCATTTTATTTTTTTGTTGGGAAAGCAATGCTACGCCAGGTCTAACCGCTCGGCGCTGTGTGCCGTGTCCGTGGAAGAAGAAGAACGCTCGGTCTCCTGCAGCTAATGCTTTCGCTCCATAGTCGGTTCAGCAGCATTGAACCCTCCTAATTTTATTTTTGTTGTTGTGAAAGCATTAATACGCCAGGTCTAACCGCTCGTCGCTGTGTGCCGTGTCCGTGGAAGAAGAACGCTCGGTCTCCTGCAGCTAATGCTTTCGCTCCATAGTCGGTTCAGCAGCATTGAACCCTCCTAATTTCATTTTTTTTGTTGTGAAAGCATTAATACGCCAGGTCTAACCGCTCGTCGCTGTGTGCCGTGTCCGTGGAAGAAGAAGAACGCTCGGTCTCCTGCAGCTAATGCTTTCGCTCCATAGTCGGTTCAGGAGCGTTGAACGCTCATTTTATTTTTTTTTTGTTGGGAAAGCAATGCTACGCCAGGTCTAACCGCTCGTCGCTGTGTGCCGTGTCCGTGGAAGAAGAACGCTCGGTCTCCTGCAGCTAATGCTTTCGCTCAATAATCGGTTCAGCAGCATTGAACCCTCCTCATTTTATTTTTTTGTTGTTGGGAAAGCAATGCTGCGCCAGGTCTAACCGCTCGTCGCTGTGTGCCGTGTCCGTGGAAGAAGAACGCTCCGTCTCCTGCAGCTAATGCTTTCGCTCTATAGTCGGTTCAGCAGCGTTGAACCCTCCTAATTTTATTTTTTTTTGTTGTGAAAGCATTAATACGCCAGGTCTAACCGCTCGTCGCTGTGTGCCGTGTCCGTGGAAGAAGAAGAACGCTCGGTCTCCTGCAGCTAATGCTTTCGCTCCATAGTCGGTTCAGCAGCGTTGAACCCTCCTAATTTTATTTTTTTTTTGTTGCGAAAGCAATGCTACGCCAGGTCTAAAAGCTCGTCGCTGTGTGCTGTGTCCGCAGAAGAAGAACTCCCGGTCTCCTGCAGCTAATCCTTTCACTCCATAGTCGGTTCAGCAGCGTTGAACCCTCCTCATTTTATTTTTTTTTGTTGTGAAAGCAATAATACGCCAGGTCTAACCGCTCGTCGCTGTGTGCCGTGTCCGTGGAAGAAGAAGAACGCTCGGTCTCCTGCAGCTAATGCTTTCGCTCCATAGTCGGTTCAGCAGCGTTGAACCCTCATTTTATTTTTTCTTATTGCGAAAGCAATAATACGCCAGGTCTAACCGCTCGTCGCTGTGTGCCGTGTCCGTGGAAAAACAGAAGAATGCTCGGTCTCCTGCTGCTAATGCTTTCTCTCCATAGTCGGTTCAGCAGCGTTGAACCCTCATCTTTTTTTTTTGTTGCGAAAGCAATGCACCGCCAGGTCTAAAAGCTCGTCGCTGTGTGCCGTGTCCGTGGAAGAAGAAGAACGCTCGGTCTCCTGCAGCTAATGCTTTCTCTCCATAGTCGGTTCAGCAGCGTTGTACCCTCCTCATTTTATTTTTTTTTTGTGAAAGCAATAATACGCCAGGTCTAACCGCTCGTCGCTGTGTGCCGCGTCCGTGGAAGAAGAACGCTCGGTCTCCTGCAGCTAATGCTTTCGCTCCATAGTCGGTTCAGCAGCGTTGAACCCTCATTTTATTTTTTTGTTGCGAAAGCAATGCTACGCCAGGTCTAAAAGCTCGTCGCTGTGTGCCGTGTCTGTGGAAGAAGAAGAACGCTCGGTCTCCTGCAGCTAATGCTTTCGCTCAATAGTAGGTTCAGGAGCGTTGAACGCTCATTTTATTTTTTTTTGTTGGGAAAGCAATGCTACGTCAGGTCTAACCGCTCGTCACTGTGTGCCGTGTCCGTGGAAAAAGAAGAACGCTCGGTCTCCTGCAGCTAATGCTTTCGCTCCATAGTCGGTTCAGCAGCATTGAACCCTCCTCATTTTATTTTTATTTTGTTGGGAAAGCAATGCTACGCCAGGTCTAACCGCTCGTCGCTGTGTGCCGTGTCCGTGGAAGAAGAAGAACGCTCGGTCTCCTACAGCTAATGCTTTCGCTCCATAGTCGGTTCAGGAGCGTTGAACGCTCATTTTATTTTTTTTTTTTTTTGGGAAAGCAATGCTACGCCAGGTCTAACCGCTCGTCGCTGTGTGCCGTGTCCGCGGAAGAAGAAGAACGCTCGGTCTCCTGCCGCTAATGCTTTCGCTCCATAGTCGGTTCAGCAGCATTGAACCCTCCTAATTTTATTTTTTTTTGTTGTGAAAGCATTAATACGCCAGGTCTAACCGCTCGTCGCTGTGTGCCGTGTCCGTGGAAGAAGACGAACGCTCGGTCTCCTGCAGCTAATGCTTTCGCTCCATAGTCGGTTCAGCAGCATTGAACCCTCCTCATTTTATTTTTTTTGTTGCGAAAGCAATAATACGCCAGGTCTAACCGCTCCTCGCTGTGTGCCGTGTCCGTGGAAGAAGAAGAACGCTCGGTCTCCTGCAGCTAATGCTTTCGCTCCATAGTCGGTTCAGCAGCATTGAACCCTCCTAATTTTATTTTTTTTTGTTGTGAAAATATTAATACGCCAGCTCTAACCGCTCGTCGCTGTGTGCCGTGTCCGTGGAAGAAGAACGCTGGGTCTCCTGCAGCTAATGCTTTCGCTGCATAGTCGGTTCAGCAGCATTGAACCCTCCTCATTTTATTTTTTTGTTGTTGGGAAAGCAATGCTACGCCAGGTCTAACCGCTCGTCGCTGTGTGCCGTGTCCGTGGAAGAAGAAGAACGCTCGGTCTCCTGCAGCTAATGCTTTCGCTCCATAGTCGGTTCAGGAGCGTTGAACGCTCAGTTTTTTTTTTGTTGGGAAAGCAATGCTACGCCAGGTCTAACCGCTCGTCGCTGTGTGCCGTGTCCGTGGAAGAAGAAGAACGCTCGGTCTCCTGCAGCTAATGCTTTCGCTCCATAGTCGGTTCAGCAGCATTGAACCCTCCTAATTTCATTTTTTTTGTTGTGAAAGCATTAATATGCCAGGTCTAACCGCTCGTCGCTGTGTGCCGTGTCCGTGGAAGAAGAAGAACGCTCGGTCTCCTGCAGCTAATGCTTTCGCTCCATAGTCGGTTCAGGAGCGTTGAACGCTCATTTTATTTTTTTTTGTTGGGAAAGCAATGCTACGCCAGGTCTAACCGCTCGTCGCTGTGTGCCGTGTCCGTGGAAGAAGAACGCTCGGTCTCCTGCAGCTAATGCTTTCGCTCCATAATCGGTTCAGCAGCATTGAACCCTCCTCATTTTATTTTTTTGTTGTTGGGAAAGCAATGCTGCGTCAGGTCTAACCGCTCGTCGCTGTGTGCCGTGTCCGTGGAAGAAGAAGAACGCTCGGTCTCCTGCAGCTAATGCTTTCGCTCCATAGTCGGTTCAGCAGCATTGAACCCTCCTAATTTAATTTTTTTTGTTGGGAAAGCAATGCTACGCCAGGTCTAACCGCTCGTCGCTGTGTGCCGTGTCCGTGGAAGAAGAAGAACGCTCGGTCTCCTGCAGCTAATGCTTTCGCTCCATAGTCGGTTCAGGAGCGTTGAACGCTCATTTTATTTTTTTTGTTGGGAAAGCAATGCTATGCCAGGTCTAACCGCTCGTCGCTGTGTGCCGTGTCCGTGGAAGAAGAAGAACGCTCGGTCTCCTGCAGCTAATGCTTTTGCTCCATAGTCGGTTCAGCAGCGTTGAACCCTCATTTTATTTTTTCTTATTGCGAAAGCAATAATACGCCAGGTCTAACCGCTCGTCGCTGTGTGCCGTGTCCGTGGAAAAACAGAAGAATGCTCGGTCTCCTGCCGCTAATGGTTTCTCTCCATAGTCGGTTCAGCAGCGTTGAACCCTCATCTTTTTTTTTTTGTTGCGAAAGCAATGCACCGCCAGGTCTAAAAGCTCGTCGCTGTGTGCCGTGTCCGTGGAAGAAGAAGAACGCTCGGTCTCCTGCAGCTAATTCTTTCTCTCCATAGTCGGTTCAGCAGCGTTGTACCCTCCTCATTTTATTTTTTTTTTTGTGAAAGCAATAATACGCCAGGTCTAACCGCTCGTCGCTGTGTGCCGCGTCCGTGGAAGAAGAACGCTCGGTCTCCTGCAGCTAATGCTTTCGCTCCATAGTCGGTTCAGCAGCGTTGAACCCTCATTTTATTTTTCCTTATTGCGAAAGCAATAATACGCCAGATCTAACCGCTCGTCGCTGTGTGCCGTGTCCGTGGAAAAACAGAAGAATACTCGGTCTCCTGCAGCTAATGCTTTCTCTCCATAGTCGGTTCAGCAGCATTGAACCCTCCTCATTTTATTTTTTTTGTTGTGAAAGCAATAATACACCAGGTCTAACCGCTCGTTGCTGTGTGCCGTGTCCGTGGAAGAAGAACGCTCGGTCTCCTGCAGCTAATGCTCTCGCTCCATAGTCGGTTCAGCAGCATTGAACCCTCCTCATTTTATTTTTTTTTGTTGGGAAAGCAATGCTACGCCAGGTCTAACCGCTCGTCGCTGTGTGCCGTGTCCGTGGAAGAAGAAGAACGCTCGGTCTCCTGCAGCTAATGCTTTCGCTCCATAGTCGGTTCAGGAGCGTTGAACGCTCATTTTATTTTTCTTTTTGTTGGGAAAGCAATGCTACGCCAGGTCTAACCGCTCGTCGCTGTGTGCCGTGTCCGTGGAAGAAGAAGAACGCTCGGTCTCCTGCAGCTAATGCTTTCGCTCCATAGTCGGTTCAGCAGCATTGAACCCTCCTCATTTTATTTTTTTTTTTGTTGGGAAAGCAATGCTACGCCAGGTCTAACCGCTCGTCGCTGTGTGCCGTGTCCGTGGAAGAAGAAGAACGCTCGGTCTCCTGCAGCTAATGCTTTCGCTCCATAGTCGGTTCAGGAGCGTTGAGCGCTCATTTTATTTTTTTTTTGTTGGGAAAGCAATGCTACGCCAGGTCTAACCGCTCGTCGCTGTGTGCCGTGTCCGTGGAAGAAGAAGAACGCTCGGTCTCCTGCAGCTAGTGCTTTCGCTCCATAGTCGGTTCAGGAGCGTTGAACGCTCATTTTATTTTTTTTTTGTTGGGAAAACAATGATACGCCAGGTCTAACCGCTCGTCGCTGTGTGCCGTGTCCGTGGAAGAAGAACGCTCGGTCTCCTGCAGCTAATGCTTTCGCTCCATAGTCGGTTAAGCAGCATTGAACCCTCCTCATTTTATTTTTTTTTGTTGGGAAAGCAATGCTACGCCAGGTCTAACCGCTCGTCGCTGTGTGCCGTGTCCGTGGAAGAAGAAGAACGCTCGGTCTCCTCCAGCTAATGCTTTCGCTCCATAGTCGGTTCAGGAGCGTTGAGCGCTCATTTTATTTTTTTTTTTGTTGGGAAAGCAATGCTACGCCAAGTCTAACCGCTCGTCGCTGTGTGCCGTGTCCGTGGAAGAAGAAGAACGCTCGGTCTCCTGCAGCTAATGCTTTCGCTCCATAGTCGGTTCAGGAGCATTGAACGCTCATTTTATTCTTTTTTGTTGGGAAAGCAATGCTACGCCAGGTCTAACCGCTCGTCGCTGTGTGCCGTGTCCGTGGAAGAAGAAGAAAGCTCGGTCTCCTGCAGATAATGCTTTCGCTCCATAGTCGGTTCAGGAGCGTTGAACGCTCATTTTATTTTTTTTTTGTTGGGAAAGCAATGCTACGCCAGGTCTAACCGCTCGTCGCTGTGTGCCGTGTCCGTGGAAGAAGAACGCTCGGTCTCCTGCAGCTAATGCTTTCGCTCCATAATCGGTTTAGCAGCATTGAACCCTCCTCATTTTATTTTTTTTTTGTTGGGAAAGCAATGCTACACCAGGTCAAACCGCTTGTCGCTGTGTGCCGTGTCCATGGAAGAAGAAGAACGCTCGGTCTCCTGCAGCTAATGCTTTCGCTCCATAGTGGGTTCAGGAGCGTTGAACCCTCCTCATTTTATTTTTTTGTTGTTGGGAAAGCAATGCTACGCCAGGTCTAACCGCTCGTCGCTGTGTGCCGTGTACGTGGAAGAAGAAGAACGCTCGGTCTCCTGCAGCTAATGCTTTCGCTCCATAGTCGGTTCAGCAGCATTGAACCCTCCTCATTTCATTTTTTTTTTGTTGGGAAAGCAATGCTACGCCAGGCCTAACCGCTCGTCGCTATGTGCCGTGTCCATGGAAGAAGAACGCTCGGTCTCCTGCAGCTAATGCTTTCGCTCCATAGTCGGTTCAGGAGCGTTGAACGCTCATTTTATTTTTTTTTTGTTGGGAAAGCAATGCTACGCCAGGTCTAACCGCTCGCCGCTGTGTGCCGTGTCCGTGGAAGAAGACGAACGCTCGGTCTCCTGCAGCTAATGCTTTCGCTCCATAGTCGGTTCAGCAGCATTGAACCCTCCTCATTTTATTTTTTTGTTGTTGTGAAAGCAATAATACGCCAGGTCTAACCGCTCGTCGCTGTGTGCCGTGTCCGTGGAAGAAGAACGCTCGGTCTCCTGCAGCTAATGCTTTCGCTCCATAGTCGGTTCAGCAGCATTGAACACTCCTCATTTTATTTTTTTTTTGTTGTGAAAGCAGTAATATGCCAGGTCTAACCGCTCGTCGCTGTGTGCCGTGTCCGTGGAAGAAGAAGAACGCTCCGTCTCCTGCAGCTAATGCTTTCGCTCCATAGTCGGTTCAGCAGCATTGAACCCTCCTCATTTTATTATTTTTTTTTTGTGAAAGCAATAATACGCCAGGTCTAACCGCTCGTCGCTGTGTGCCGTGTCCGTGGAAGAAGGCGAACGCTCGGTCTCCTGCAGCTAATGCTTTCGCTCCATAGTCGGTTCAGCAGCATTGAACCCTCCTCATTTTTTTTTGTTGTGAAAGCAATAATACGCCAGGTCAAACCGCTCGTCGCTGTGTGCCGTGTCCGTGGAAGAAGAACGCTCCGTTTCCTGCACCTAATGCTTTCGCTCCATAGTCGGTTCAGCAGCATTGAACCCTCCTAATTTTATTTTTTTTTGTTGTGAAAGCATTAATACGCCAGGTCTAACTGCTCCTCGCTGTGTGCCGTGTCCGTGGAAGAAGAAGAACGCTCGGTCTCCTGCAGCTAATGCTTTCGCTCCATAGTCGGTTCAGCAGCGTTGAACCCTCCTCATTTTATTTTTTTTTGTTGCGAAAGCAATGCACCGCCGGGTCTAAAAGCTCGTCGCTGTGTGCCGTGTCCGTGGAAGAAGAAGAACGCTCGGTCTCCTGCAGCTAATGCTTTCTCTCCATAGTCGGTTCAGCAGCGTTGTACCCTCCTCATTTTATTTTTTTTTTGTGAAAGCAATAATACGCCAGGTCTAACCGCTCGTCGCTGTGTGCCGCGTCCGTGGAAGAAGAACGCTCGGTCTCCTGCAGCTAATGCTTTCGCTCCATAGGCGGTTCAGCAGTGTTGAACCCTCATTTTATTTTTTTGTTGCGAAAGCAATGCTACGCCAGGTCTAAAAGCTCGTCGCTATGTGCCGTGTCTGTGGAAGAAGAAGAACGCTCGGTCTCCTGCAGCTAATGCTTTCGCTCAATAGTCGGTTCAGGAGCGTTGAACACTCATTTTTTTTTTTTGTTGGGAAAGCAATGCTACGCCAGGTCTAAGCGCTCGTCGCTGTGTGCCGTGTCCGTGGAAGAAGAAGAACGCTCGGTCTCCTGCAGCTAATGCTTTCGCTCCATAGTCGGTTCAGCAGCATTGAACCCTCCTCATTTTATTTTTATTTTGTTGGGAAAGCAATGCTACGCCAGGTCTAACCGCTCGTCGCTGTGTGCCGTGTCCGTGGAAGAAGAAGAACGCTCGGTCTCCTGCAGCTAATGCTTTTGCTCCATAGTCGGTTCAGCAGCATTGAACCCTCCTAATTTTATTTTTTTTGTTGTGAAAGCATTAATACGCCAGGTCTAACCGCTCGTCGCTGTGTGCCGTGTCCGTGGAAGAAGACGAACGCTCGTTCTCCTGCAGCTAATGCTTTCGCTCCATAGTCGGTTCAGCAGCATTGAACCCTCCTCATTTTATTTTTTTTTTGGTGTGAAAGCAATAATACGCCAGGTCTAACCGCTCCTCGCTGTGTGCCGTGTCCGTGGAAGAAGAACGCTCGGTCTCCTGCAGCTAATGCTTTCGCTCCATAGTCGGATCAGCAGCATTGAACCCTCCTAATTTTATTTTTTTTTGTTGTGAAAGCATTAATACGCCAGCTCTAACCGCTCGTCGCTGTGTGCCGTGTCCGTGGAAGAAGAAGAACGCTCGGTCTCTTGCAGCTAATGCTTTCGCTCCATAGTCGGTTCAGCGGCATTGAACCCTCCTCATTTTATTTTTTTGTTGTTGGGAAAGCAATGCTACGCCAGGTCTAACCGCTCGTCGCTGTGTGCCGTGTCCTTGGAAGAAGAAGAACGCTCGGTCTCCTGCAGCTAATGCTTTCGCTCCATAGTCGGTTCAGGAGCGTTGAACGCTCATTTTATTTTTTTTGTTGGAAAAGCAATGCTACGCCAGGTCTAACCGCTCGTCGCTGTGTGCCGTGTCCGTGGAAGAAGAAGAACAATCGGTCTCCTGCAGCTAATGCTTTCGCTCCATAGTCGGTTCAGCAGCATTGAACAATCCTCATTCTATTTTTTTGTTGGGAAAGCAATGCTACGCCAGGTCTAACCGCTCGTCGCTGTGTGCCGTGTCCGTGGAAGAAGAAGAACGCTCGGTCTCCTGCAGCTAATGCTTTCGCTCCATAGTCGGTTCAGGAGCGTTGAACGCTCATTTTATTTTTTTGTTGGGAAAGCAATGCTACGGTAGGTCTAACCGCTCGTCGCTGTGTGCCGTGTCCGTGGAAGAAGAACGCTCGGTCTCCTGCAGCTAATGCTTTCGCTCCATAGTCGGTTCAGCAGCATTGAACCCTCCTAATTTTATTTTTTTTTGTTGTGAAAGCATTAATACACCAGGTCTAACCGCTCGTCGCTGTGTGCCGTGTCCGTGGAAGAAGAAGAACGCTCGGTCTCCTGCAGCTAATGCTTTCGCTCCATAGTCGGTTCAGCAGCATTGAACCCTCCTCATTTTATTTTTTTTTGTTGGGAAAGCAATGCTACGCCAGGTCTAACCGCTCGTCGCTGTGTGCCGTGTCCGTGGAAGAAGAAGAACGCTCGGTCTCCTGCAGCTAATGCTTTCGCTCCATAGTCGGTTCAGGAGCGTTGAACGCTCATTTTATTTTTTTTTTGTTGGGAAAGCAATGCTACGCCAGGTCTAACCGCTCGTCGCTGTGTGCCGTGTCCGTGGAAGAAGAAGAACGCTCGGTCTCCTGCAGCTAATGCTTTCGCTCCATAGTCGGTTCAGCAGCATTGAACCCTCCTAATTTCATTTTTTTTTGTTGTGAAAGCATTAATACGCCAGGTCTAACCGCTCGTCGCTGTGTGCCGTGTCCGTGGAAGAAGAAGAACGCTCGGTCTCCTGCAGCTAATGCTTTCGCTCCATAGTCGGTTCAGGAGCGTTGAACGCTCATTTTATTTTTTTTTTGTTGGGAAAGCAATGCTACGCCAGGTCTAACCGCTCGTCGCTGTGTGCCGTGTCCGTGGAAGAAGAAGAACGCTCGGTCTCCTGCAGCTAATGCTTTCGCTCCATAGTCGGTTCAGCAGCATTGAACCCTCCTAATTTTATTTTTTTTTGTTGGGAAAGCAATGCTACGCCAGGTCTAACCGCTCGTCGCTGTGTGCCGTGTCCGTGGAAGAAGAAGAACGCTCGGTCTCCTGCAGCTAATGCTTTCGCTCCATAGTCGGTTCAGGAGCGTTGAACGCTCATTTTATTTTTTCTTGTTGGGAAAGCAGTGCTACGCCAGGTCTAACCGCTCGTCGCTGTGTGCCGTGACCGTGGAAGAAGAAGAACGCTTGGTCTCCTGCAGCTAATGCTTTCGCTCCATAGTCGGTTCAGCAGCGTTGAACCCTCATCTTTTTTTTTTTTGTTGCGAAAGCAATGCACCGCCAGGTCTAAAAGCTCGTCGCTGTGTGCCGTGTCCGTGGAAGAAGAAGAACGCTCGGTCTCCTGCAGCTAATGCTTTCACTCCATAGTCGGTTCAGCAGCATTGAACCCTCCTAATTTTATTTTTTTTTTGTGAAAGCATTAATACGCCAGGTCTAACCGCTCGCCGCTGTGTGCCGTGTCCGTGGAAAAAGAACGCTCGGCCTCCTGCAGCTAATGCTTTCACTCCATAGTCACCTCAGCAACGTTGAACCCTCATTTTATTTTTTTGTTGCGAAAGCAATGCTACGCCAGGTCTAAAAGCTCGTCGCTGTGTGCCGTGTCTGTGGAAGAAGAAGAACGCTCGGTCTCCTGCAGCTAATGCTTTTGCTCAATAGTCGGTTCAGGAGCGTTGAACGCTCATTATATTTTTTTTTTGTTGGGAAAGCAATGCTACGCCAGGTCTAACCGCTCGTCGCTGTGTGCCGTGTCCGTGGAAGAAGAAGAACGCTCGGTCTCCTGCAGCTAATGCTTTCGCTCCATAGTCGGTTCAGCAGCATTGAACCCTCCTAATTTTATTTTTTTTGTTGTGAAAGCATTAGTACGCCAGGTCTAACCGCTCGTCGCTGTGTGCCGTGTCCGTGGAAGAAGACGAACGCTCGGTCTCCTGCAGCTAATGCTTTCGCTCCATAGTCGGTTCAGCAGCATTGAACCCTCCTCATTTTATTTTTTTTGTTGTGAAAGCAATAATACACCAGGTCTAACCGCTCGTTGCTGTGTGCCGTGTCCGTGGAAGAAGAACGCTCGGTCTCCTGCAGCTAATGCTCTCGCTCCATAGTCGGTTCAGCAGCATTGAACCCTCCTCATTTTATTTTTTTTTGTTGGGAAAGCAATGCTACGCCAGGTCTAACCGCTCGTCTCTGTGTGCCGTGTCCGTGGAAGAAGAAGAACGCTCGGTCTCCTGCAGCTAATGCTTTCGCTCCATAGTCGGTTCAGGAGCGTTGAACGCTCATTTTATTTTTCTTTTTGTTGGGAAAGCAATGCTACGCCAGGTCTAACCGCTCGTCGCTGTGTGCCGTGTCCGTGGAAGAAGAAGAACGCTCGGTCTCCTGCAGCTAATGCTTTCGCTCCATAGTCGGTTCAGCAGCATTGAACCCTCCTCATTTTATTATTTTTTTTTTGTGAAAGCAATAATACGCCAGGTCTAACCGCTCGTCGCTGTGTGCCGTGTCCGTGGAAGAAGGCGAACGCTCGGTCTCCTGCAGCTAATGCTTTCGCTCCATAGTCGGTTCAGCAGCATTGAACCCTCCTCATTTTTTTTTGTTGTGAAAGCAATAATACGCCAGGTCAAACCGCTCGTCGCTGTGTGCCGTGTCCGTGGAAGAAGAACGCTCCGTTTCCTGCACCTAATGCTTTCGCTCCATAGTCGGTTCAGCAGCATTGAACCCTCCTAATTTTATTTTTTTTTGTTGTGAAAGCATTAATACGCCAGGTCTAACTGCTCCTCGCTGTGTGCCGTGTCCGTGGAAGAAGAAGAACGCTCGGTCTCCTGCAGCTAATGCTTTCGCTCCATAGTCGGTTCAGCAGCGTTGAACCCTCCTCATTTTATTTTTTTTTGTTGCGAAAGCAATGCACCGCCGGGTCTAAAAGCTCGTCGCTGTGTGCCGTGTCCGTGGAAGAAGAAGAACGCTCGGTCTCCTGCAGCTAATGCTTTCTCTCCATAGTCGGTTCAGCAGCGTTGTACCCTCCTCATTTTATTTTTTTTTTTGTGAAAGCAATAATACGCCAGGTCTAACCGCTCGTCGCTGTGTGCCGCGTCCGTGGAAGAAGAACGCTCGGTCTCCTGCAGCTAATGCTTTCGCTCCATAGGCGGTTCAGCAGTGTTGAACCCTCATTTTATTTTTTTGTTGCGAAAGCAATGCTACGCCAGGTCTAAAAGCTCGTCGCTATGTGCCGTGTCTGTGGAAGAAGAAGAACGCTCGGTCTCCTGCAGCTAATGCTTTCGCTCAATAGTCGGTTCAGGAGCGTTGAACACTCATTTTTTTTTTTTTGTTGGGAAAGCAATGCTACGCCAGGTCTAAGCGCTCGTCGCTGTGTGCCGTGTCCGTGGAAGAAGAAGAACGCTCGGTCTCCTGCAGCTAATGCTTTCGCTCCATAGTCGGTTCAGCAGCATTGAACCCTCCTCATTTTATTTTTATTTTGTTGGGAAAGCAATGCTACGCCAGGTCTAACCGCTCGTCGCTGTGTGCCGTGTCCGTGGAAGAAGAAGAACGCTCGGTCTCCTGCAGCTAATGCTTTTGCTCCATAGTCGGTTCAGCAGCATTGAACCCTCCTAATTTTATTTTTTTTGTTGTGAAAGCATTAATACGCCAGGTCTAACCGCTCGTCGCTGTGTGCCGTGTCCGTGGAAGAAGACGAACGCTCGTTCTCCTGCAGCTAATGCTTTCGCTCCATAGTCGGTTCAGCAGCATTGAACCCTCCTCATTTTATTTTTTTTTTGGTGTGAAAGCAATAATACGCCAGGTCTAACCGCTCCTCGCTGTGTGCCGTGTCCGTGGAAGAAGAACGCTCGGTCTCCTGCAGCTAATGCTTTCGCTCCATAGTCGGATCAGCAGCATTGAACCCTCCTAATTTTATTTTTTTTTGTTGTGAAAGCATTAATACGCCAGCTCTAACCGCTCGTCGCTGTGTGCCGTGTCCGTGGAAGAAGAAGAACGCTCGGTCTCTTGCAGCTAATGCTTTCGCTCCATAGTCGGTTCAGCGGCATTGAACCCTCCTCATTTTATTTTTTTGTTGTTGGGAAAGCAATGCTACGCCAGGTCTAACCGCTCGTCGCTGTGTGCCGTGTCCTTGGAAGAAGAAGAACGCTCGGTCTCCTGCAGCTAATGCTTTCGCTCCATAGTCGGTTCAGGAGCGTTGAACGCTCATTTTATTTTTTTTGTTGGAAAAGCAATGCTACGCCAGGTCTAACCGCTCGTCGCTGTGTGCCGTGTCCGTGGAAGAAGAAGAACAATCGGTCTCCTGCAGCTAATGCTTTCGCTCCATAGTCGGTTCAGCAGCATTGAACAATCCTCATTCTATTTTTTTGTTGGGAAAGCAATGCTACGCCAGGTCTAACCGCTCGTCGCTGTGTGCCGTGTCCGTGGAAGAAGAAGAACGCTCGGTCTCCTGCAGCTAATGCTTTCGCTCCATAGTCGGTTCAGGAGCGTTGAACGCTCATTTTATTTTTTTGTTGGGAAAGCAATGCTACGGTAGGTCTAACCGCTCGTCGCTGTGTGCCGTGTCCGTGGAAGAAGAACGCTCGGTCTCCTGCAGCTAATGCTTTCGCTCCATAGTCGGTTCAGCAGCATTGAACCCTCCTAATTTTATTTTTTTTTGTTGTGAAAGCATTAATACACCAGGTCTAACCGCTCGTCGCTGTGTGCCGTGTCCGTGGAAGAAGAAGAACGCTCGGTCTCCTGCAGCTAATGCTTTCGCTCCATAGTCGGTTCAGCAGCATTGAACCCTCCTCATTTTATTTTTTTTTGTTGGGAAAGCAATGCTACGCCAGGTCTAACCGCTCGTCGCTGTGTGCCGTGTCCGTGGAAGAAGAAGAACGCTCGGTCTCCTGCAGCTAATGCTTTCGCTCCATAGTCGGTTCAGGAGCGTTGAACGCTCATTTTATTTTTTTTTTGTTGGGAAAGCAATGCTACGCCAGGTCTAACCGCTCGTCGCTGTGTGCCGTGTCCGTGGAAGAAGAAGAACGCTCGGTCTCCTGCAGCTAATGCTTTCGCTCCATAGTCGGTTCAGCAGCATTGAACCCTCCTAATTTCATTTTTTTTTGTTGTGAAAGCATTAATACGCCAGGTCTAACCGCTCGTCGCTGTGTGCCGTGTCCGTGGAAGAAGAAGAACGCTCGGTCTCCTGCAGCTAATGCTTTCGCTCCATAGTCGGTTCAGGAGCGTTGAACGCTCATTTTATTTTTTTTTTGTTGGGAAAGCAATGCTACGCCAGGTCTAACCGCTCGTCGCTGTGTGCCGTGTCCGTGGAAGAAGAAGAACGCTCGGTCTCCTGCAGCTAATGCTTTCGCTCCATAGTCGGTTCAGCAGCATTGAACCCTCCTAATTTTATTTTTTTTTGTTGGGAAAGCAATGCTACGCCAGGTCTAACCGCTCGTCGCTGTGTGCCGTGTCCGTGGAAGAAGAAGAACGCTCGGTCTCCTGCAGCTAATGCTTTCGCTCCATAGTCGGTTCAGGAGCGTTGAACGCTCATTTTATTTTTTCTTGTTGGGAAAGCAGTGCTACGCCAGGTCTAACCGCTCGTCGCTGTGTGCCGTGACCGTGGAAGAAGAAGAACGCTTGGTCTCCTGCAGCTAATGCTTTCGCTCCATAGTCGGTTCAGCAGCGTTGAACCCTCATCTTTTTTTTTTTTGTTGCGAAAGCAATGCACCGCCAGGTCTAAAAGCTCGTCGCTGTGTGCCGTGTCCGTGGAAGAAGAAGAACGCTCGGTCTCCTGCAGCTAATGCTTTCACTCCATAGTCGGTTCAGCAGCATTGAACCCTCCTAATTTTATTTTTTTTTTGTGAAAGCATTAATACGCCAGGTCTAACCGCTCGCCGCTGTGTGCCGTGTCCGTGGAAAAAGAACGCTCGGCCTCCTGCAGCTAATGCTTTCACTCCATAGTCACCTCAGCAACGTTGAACCCTCATTTTATTTTTTTGTTGCGAAAGCAATGCTACGCCAGGTCTAAAAGCTCGTCGCTGTGTGCCGTGTCTGTGGAAGAAGAAGAACGCTCGGTCTCCTGCAGCTAATGCTTTTGCTCAATAGTCGGTTCAGGAGCGTTGAACGCTCATTATATTTTTTTTTTGTTGGGAAAGCAATGCTACGCCAGGTCTAACCGCTCGTCGCTGTGTGCCGTGTCCGTGGAAGAAGAAGAACGCTCGGTCTCCTGCAGCTAATGCTTTCGCTCCATAGTCGGTTCAGCAGCATTGAACCCTCCTAATTTTATTTTTTTTGTTGTGAAAGCATTAGTACGCCAGGTCTAACCGCTCGTCGCTGTGTGCCGTGTCCGTGGAAGAAGACGAACGCTCGGTCTCCTGCAGCTAATGCTTTCGCTCCATAGTCGGTTCAGCAGCATTGAACCCTCCTCATTTTATTTTTTTTGTTGTGAAAGCAATAATACACCAGGTCTAACCGCTCGTTGCTGTGTGCCGTGTCCGTGGAAGAAGAACGCTCGGTCTCCTGCAGCTAATGCTCTCGCTCCATAGTCGGTTCAGCAGCATTGAACCCTCCTCATTTTATTTTTTTTTGTTGGGAAAGCAATGCTACGCCAGGTCTAACCGCTCGTCTCTGTGTGCCGTGTCCGTGGAAGAAGAAGAACGCTCGGTCTCCTGCAGCTAATGCTTTCGCTCCATAGTCGGTTCAGGAGCGTTGAACGCTCATTTTATTTTTCTTTTTGTTGGGAAAGCAATGCTACGCCAGGTCTAACCGCTCGTCGCTGTGTGCCGTGTCCGTGGAAGAAGAAGAACGCTCGGTCTCCTGCAGCTAATGCTTTCGCTCCATAGTCGGTTCAGCAGCATTGAACCCTCCTCATTTTATTTTTTTTTTGTTGGGAAAGCAATGCTACGCCAGGTCTAACCGCTCGTCGCTGTGTGCCGTGTCCGTGGAAGAAGAAGAACGCTCGGTCTCCTGCAGCTAATGCTTTCGCTCCATAGTCGGTTCAGGAGCGTTGAGCGCTCATTTTATTTTTTTTTGTTGGGAAAGCAATGCTACGCCAGGTCTAACCGCTCGTCGCTGCGTGCCGTGTCCGTGGAAGAAGAAGAACGCTCGGTCTCCTGCAGCTAATGCTTTCGCTCCATAGTCGGTTCAGGAGCGTTGAACGCTCATTTTATTTTTTTTTGTTGGGAAAACAATGCTACGCCAGGTCTAACCGCTCGTCGCTGTGTGCCGTGTCCGTGGAAGAAGAACGCTCGGTCTCCTGCAGCTAATGCTTTCGCTCCATAGTCGGTTAAGCAGCATTGAACCCTCCTCATTTTATTTTTTTTTGTTGGGAAAGCAATGCTACGCCAGGTCTAACCGCTCGTCGCTGTGTGCCGTGTCCGTGGAAGAAGAAGAACGCTCGGTCTCCTCCAGCTAATGCTTTCGCTCCATAGTCGGTTCAGGAGCGTTGAGCGCTCATTTTATTTTTTTTTGTTGGGAAAGCAATGCTACGCCAAGTCTAACCGCTCGTCGCTGTGTGCCGTGTCCGTGGAAGAAGAAGAACGCTCGGTCTCCTGCAGCTAATGCTTTCGCTCCATAGTCGGTTCAGGAGCATTGAACGCTCATTTTATTCTTTTTTGTTGGGAAAGCAATGCTACGCCAGGTCTAACCGCTCGTCGCTGTGTGCCGTGTCCGTGGAAGAAGAAGAAAGCTCGGTCTCCTGCAGATAATGCTTTCGCTCCATAGTCGGTTCAGGAGCGTTGAACGCTCATTTTATTTTTTTTTTGTTGGGAAAGCAATGCTACGCCAGGTCTAACCGCTCGTCGCTGTGTGCCGTGTCCGTGGAAGAAGAACGCTCGGTCTCCTGCAGCTAATGCTTTCGCTCCATAATCGGTTTAGCAGCATTGAACCCTCCTCATTTTATTTTTTTTTGTTGGGAAAGCAATGCTACACCAGGTCAAACCGCTTGTCGCCGTGTGCCGTGTCCATGGAAGAAGAAGAACGCTCGGTCTCCTGCAGCTAATGCTTTCGCTCCATAGTGGGTTCAGGAGCGTTGAACCTTCCTCATTTTATTTTTTTGTTGTTGGGAAAGCAATGCTACGCCAGGTCTAACCGCTCGTCGCTTTGTGCCGTGTACGTGGAAGAAGAAGAACGCTCGGTCTCCTGCAGCTAATGCTTTCGCTCCATAGTCGGTTCAGCAGCATTGAACCCTCCTCATTTTATTTTTTTTTTGTTGGGAAAGCAATGCTACGCCAGGCCTAACCGCTCGTCGCTATGTGCCGTGTCCATGGAAGAAGAACGCTCGGTCTCCTGCAGCTAATGCTTTCGCTCCATAGTCGGTTCAGCAGCATTGAACCCTCCTCATTTTTTTTGTTGTGAAAGCAATAATACGCCAGGTCAAACCGCTCGTCGCTGTGTGCCGTGTCCGTGGAAGAAGAACGCTCCGTTTCCTGGACCTAATGCTTTCGCTCCATAGTCGGTTCAGCAGCATTGAACCCTCCTAATTTTATTTTTTTTTTGTTGTGAAAGCATTAATACGCCAGGTCTAACTGCTCCTCGCTGTGTGCCGTGTCCGTGGAAGAAGAAGAACGCTCGGTCTCCTGCAGCTAATGCTTTCGCTCCATAGTCGGTTCAGCAGCGTTGAACCCTCCTCATTTTATTTTTTTTTGTTGCGAAAGCAATGCACCGCCGGGTCTAAAAGCTCGTCGCTGTGTGCCGTGTCCGTGGAAGAAGAAGAACGCTCGGTCTCCTGCAGCTAATGCTTTCTCTCCATAGTCGGTTCAGCAGCGTTGTACCCTCCTCATTTTATTTTTTTTTTGTGAAAGCAATAATACGCCAGGTCTAACCGCTCGTCGCTGTGTGCCGCGTCCGTGGAAGAAGAACGCTCGGTCTCCTGCAGCTAATGCTTTCGCTCCATAGGCGGTTCAGCAGTGTTGAACCCTCATTTTATTTTTTTGTTGCGAAAGCAATGCTACGCCAGGTCTAAAAGCTCGTCGCTATGTGCCGTGTCTGTGGAAGAAGAAGAACGCTCGGTCTCCTGCAGCTAATGCTTTCGCTCAATAGTCGGTTCAGGAGCGTTGAACACTCATTTTTTTTTTTTTTGTTGGGAAAGCAATGCTATGCCAGGTCTAAGCGCTCGTCGCTGTGTGCCGTGTCCGTGGAAGAAGAAGAACGCTCGGTCTCCTGCAGCTAATGCTTTCGCTCCATAGTCGGTTCAGCAGCATTGAACCCTCCTCATTTTATTTTTATTTTGTTGGGAAAGCAATGCTACGCCAGGTCTAACCGCTCGTCGCTGTGTGCCGTGTCCGTGGAAGAAGAAGAACGCTCGGTCTCCTGCAGCTAATGCTTTTGCTCCATAGTCGGTTCAGCAGCATTGAACCCTCCTAATTTTATTTTTTTTGTTGTGAAAGCATTAATACGCCAGGTCTAACCGCTCGTCGCTGTGTGCCGTGTCCGTGGAAGAAGACGAACGCTCGTTCTCCTGCAGCTAATGCTTTCGCTCCATAGTCGGTTCAGCAGCATTGAACCCTCCTCATTTTATTTTTTTTTGGTGTGAAAGCAATAATACGCCAGGTCTAACCGCTCCTCGCTGTGTGCCGTGTCCGTGGAAGAAGAACGCTCGGTCTCCTGCAGCTAATGCTTTCGCTCCATAGTCGGATCAGCAGCATTGAACCCTCCTAATTTTATTTTTTTTTGTTGTGAAAGCATTAATACGCCAGCTCTAACCGCTCGTCGCTGTGTGCCGTGTCCGTGGAAGAAGAAGAACGCTCGGTCTCTTGCAGCTAATGCTTTCGCTCCATAGTCGGTTCAGCGGCATTGAACCCTCCTCATTTTATTTTTTTGTTGTTGGGAAAGCAATGCTACGCCAGGTCTAACCGCTCGTCGCTGTGTGCCGTGTCCTTGGAAGAAGAAGAACGCTCGGTCTCCTGCAGCTAATGCTTTCGCTCCATAGTCGGTTCAGGAGCGTTGAACGCTCATTTTATTTTTTTTGTTGGGAAAGCAATGCTACGCCAGGTCTAACCGCTCGTCGCTGTGTGCCGTGTCCGTGGAAGAAGAAGAACAATCGGTCTCCTGCAGCTAATGCTTTCGCTCCATAGTCGGTTCAGCAGCATTGAACAATCCTCATTCTATTTTTTTGTTGGGAAAGCAATGCTACGCCAGGTCTAACCGCTCGTCGCTGTGTGCCGTGTCCGTGGAAGAAGAAGAACGCTCGGTCTCCTGCAGCTAATGCTTTCGCTCCATAGTCGGTTCAGGAGCGTTGAACGCTCATTTTATTTTTTTGTTGGGAAAGCAATGCTACGGTAGGTCTAACCGCTCGTCGCTGTGTGCCGTGTCCGTGGAAGAAGAACGCTCGGTCTCCTGCAGCTAATGCTTTCGCTCCATAGTCGGTTCAGCAGCATTGAACCCTCCTAATTTTATTTTTTTTGTTGTGAAAGCATTAATACACCAGGTCTAACCGCTCGTCGCTGTGTGCCGTGTCCGTGGAAGAAGAAGAACGCTCGGTCTCCTGCAGCTAATGCTTTCGCTCCATAGTCGGTTCAGCAGCATTGAACCCTCCTCATTTTATTTTTTTTTGTTGGGAAAGCAATGCTACGCCAGGTCTAACCGCTCGTCGCTGTGTGCCGTGTCCGTGGAAGAAGAAGAACGCTCGGTCTCCTGCAGCTAATGCTTTCGCTCCATAGTCGGTTCAGGAGCGTTGAACGCTCATTTTATTTTTTTTTTGTTGGGAAAGCAATGCTACGCCAGGTCTAACCGCTCGTCGCTGTGTGCCGTGTCCGTGGAAGAAGAAGAACGCTCGGTCTCCTGCAGCTAATGCTTTCGCTCCATAGTCGGTTCAGCAGCATTGAACCCTCCTAATTTCATTTCTTTTGTTGTGAAAGCATTAATACGCCAGGTCTAACCGCTCGTCGCTGTGTGCCGTGTCCGTGGAAGAAGAAGAACGCTCGGTCTCCTGCAGCTAATGCTTTCGCTCCATAGTCGGTTCAGGAGCGTTGAACGCTCATTTTATTTTTTTTTGTTGGGAAAGCAATGCTACGCCAGGTCTAACCGCTCGTCGCTGTGTGCCGTGTCCGTGGAAGAAGAAGAACGCTCGGTCTCCTGCAGCTAATGCTTTCGCTCCATAGTCGGTTCAGCAGCATTGAACCCTCCTAATTTTATTTTTTTTTGTTGGGAAAGCAATGCTACGCCAGGTCTAACCGCTCGTCGCTGTGTGCCGTGTCCGTGGAAGAAGAAGAACGCTCGGTCTCCTGCAGCTAATGCTTTCGCTCCATAGTCGGTTCAGGAGCGTTGAACGCTCATTTTATTTTTTCTTGTTGGGAAAGCAGTGCTACGCCAGGTCTAACCGCTCGTCGCTGTGTGCCGTGACCGTGGAAGAAGAAGAACGCTTGGTCTCCTGCAGCTAATGCTTTCGCTCCATAGTCGGTTCAGCAGCGTTGAACCCTCATCTTTTTTTTTTTTTGTTGCGAAAGCAATGCACCGCCAGGTCTAAAAGCTCGTCGCTGTGTGCCGTGTCCGTGGAAGAAGAAGAACGCTCGGTCTCCTGCAGCTAATGCTTTCACTCCATAGTCGGTTCAGCAGCATTGAACCCTCCTAATTTTATTTTTTTTGTTGTGAAAGCATTAATACGCCAGGTCTAACCGCTCGTCGCTGTGTGCCGTGTCCGTGGAAAAAGAACGCTCGGCCTCCTGCAGCTAATGCTTTCACTCCATAGTCACCTCAGCAACGTTGAACCCTCATTTTATTTTTTTGTTGCGAAAGCAATGCTACGCCAGGTCTAAAAGCTCGTCGCTGTGTGCCGTGTCTGTGGAAGAAGAAGAACGCTCGGTCTCCTGCAGCTAATGCTTTTGCTCAATAGTCGGTTCAGGAGCGTTGAACGCTCATTATATTTTTTTTTTGTTGGGAAAGCAATGCTACGCCAGGTCTAACCGCTCGTCGCTGTGTGCCGTGTCCGTGGAAGAAGAAGAACGCTCGGTATCCTGCAGCTAATGCTTTCGCTCCATAGTCGGTTCAGCAGCATTGAACCCTCCTAATTTTATTTTTTTTGTTGTGAAAGCATTAGTACGCCAGGTCTAACCGCTCGTCGCTGTGTGCCGTGTCCGTGGAAGAAGACGAACGCTCGGTCTCCTGCAGCTAATGCTTTCGCTCCATAGTCGGTTCAGCAGCATTGAACCCTCCTCATTTTATTTTTTTTTTTTTGTTGTGAAAGCAATAATACGCCAGGTCTAACCGCTCCTCGCTGTGTGCCGTGTCCGTGGAAGAAGAGGAACGCTCGGTCTCCTGCAGCTAATGCTTTCGCTCCATAGTCGGTTCAGCAGCATTGAACCCTCCTAATTTTATTTTTTTTTTGTTGTGAAAGCAATTATACGCCAGCTCTAACCGCTCGTCGCTGTGTGCCGTGTCCGTGGAAGAAGAAGAACGCTCGGTCTCCTGCAGCTAATGCTTTCGCTCCATAGTCGGTTCAGCAGCATTGAACCCTCCTCATTTTATTTTTTTGTTGTTGGGAAAGCAATGCTACGCCAGGTCTAACCGCTCGTCGCTGTGTGCCGTGTCCGTGGAAGAAGAAGAACGCTCGGTCTCCTACAGCTAATGCTTTCGCTCCATGGTCGCTTCAGGAGCGTTGAACGCTCATTTTATTTTTTTTTTGTTGGGAAAGCAATGCTATGCCAGGTCTAACCGCTCGTCGCTGTGTGCCGTGTCCGTGGAAGAAGAAGAACGCTCGGTCTCCTGCAGTTAATGCTTTCGCTCCATAGTCGGTTCAGCAGCATTGAACCCTCCTCATTTTATTTTTTTTTTGTTGGGAAAGCAATGCTACGCCAGGTCTAACCGCTCGTCGCTGTGTGCCGTGTCCGTGGAAGAAGAAGAACGCTCGGTCTCCTGCAGCTAATGCTTTCGCTCCATAGTCGGTTCAGGAGCGTTGAACGCTCATTTTATTTTTTTTTTGCTGGGAAAGCAATGCTACGCCAGGTCTAACCGCTCGTCGCTGTGTGCCGTGTCCGTGGAAGAAGAAGAACGCTCGGTCTCCTGCAGCTAATTCTTTCGCTCCATAGTCGGTTCAGCAGCATTCAACCCTCCTAATTTTATTTTTTTTTGTTGGGAAAGCAATGCTACGCCAGGTCTAACCGCTCGTCGCTGTTTGCCGTGTCCGTGGAAGAAGAACGCTCGGTCTCCTGCAGCTAATGCTTTTGCTCCATAGTCGGTTCAGGAGCGTTGAACGCTCATTTTATTTTATTTTTGTTGGGAAAGCAATGCTACGCCAGGTCTAACCGCTCGTCGCTGTGTGCCGTGTCCGTGGAAGAAGAAGAACGCTCGGTCTCCTGCAGCTAATGCTTTCGCTCCATAGTCGGTTCAGCAGCATTGAACCCTCCTAATTTCATTTTTTTTTGTTGTGAAAGCATTAATACGCAAGGTCTAACCGCTCGTCGCTGTGTGCCGTGTCCGTGGAAGAAGAAGAACGCTCGGTCTCCTGCAGCTAATGCTTTCGCTCCATAGTCGGTTCAGGAGCGTTGAACGCTCATTTTATTTTTTTTTTGTTGGGAAAGCAATGCTACGCCAGGTCTAACCGCTCGTCGCTGTGTGCCGTGTCCGTGGAAGAAGAAGAACGCTCGGTCTCCTGCAGCTAATGCTTTCGCTCCATAGTCGGTTCAGCAGCATTGAACCCTCCTCATTTTATTTTTTTTTGTTGGGAAAGCAATGTTACGCCAGGTCTAACCGCTCGTCGCTGTGTGCCGTGTCCGTGGAAGAAGAAGAACGCTCGGTCTCCTGCAGCTAATGCTTTCGCTCCATAGTCGGTTCAGGAGCGTTGAACGCTCATTTTATTTTTTTTTTTGTTGGGAAAGCAATGCTACGCCAGGTCTAACCGCTCGTCGCTGTGTGCCGTGTCCGTGGGAGAAGAAGAACGCTCGGTCTCCTGCAGCTAATGCTTTCGCTCCATAGTCGGTTCAGCAGCATTGAACCCTCCTCATTTTATTTTTTTTTGTTGGGAAAGCAATGTTACGCCAGGTCTAACCGCTCGTCGCTGTGTGCCGTGTCCGTGGAAGAAGAAGAACGCTCGGTCTCCTGCAGCTAATGCTTTCGCTCCATAGTCGGTTCAGGAGCGTTGAACGCTCATTTTATTTTTTTTTGTTGGGAAAGCAATGCTACGCCAGGTCTAACCGCTCGTCGCTGTGTGCCGTGTCCGTGGAAGAAGAAGAACGCTCGGTCTCCTGCAGCTAATGCTTTCGCTCCATAGTCGGTTCAGGAGCGTTGAACGCTCATTTTATTCTTTTTTGTTGGGAAAGCAATGCTACGCCAGGTCTAACCGCTCGTCGCTGTATGCCGTGTCCGTGGAAGAACGCTCGGTCTCCTGCAGCTAATTCTTTTCGCTCCATAGTCGGTTCAGCAGCATTGAACCCTCCTCATTTTATTTTTTTTTTGTTGGGAAAGCAATGCTACGCCAGGTCTAACCGCTCGTCGCTTTGTGCCGTGTCCGTGGAAGAAGAAGAACGCTCGGTCTCCTGCAGCTAATGCTTTCGCTCCATAGTCGGTTCGGGAGCGTTGAACGCTTATTTTATTTTTTTTGTTGGGAAAGCAATGCTACGTCAGGTCTAACCGCTCGTCGCTGTGTGCCGTGTCCGTGGAAGAAGAACGCTCGGTCTCCTGCAGCTAATGCTTTCGCTCCATAGTGGGTTCAGCAGCGTTGAACCCTCCTCATTTTATTTTTTTTTTGTTGTGAAAGCAATAATACGCCAGGTCTAACCGCTCGTCGCTGTGTGCCGTGTCCGTGGAAGAAGAAGAACGCTCGGTCTCCAGCAGCTAATGCTTTCGCTCCATATTCGGTTCAGCAGCGTTGAACCCTCATTTTATTTTTTCTTATTGCGAAAGCAATAATACGCCAGGTCTAACCGCTCGTCGCTGTGTGCCGTGTCCGTGGAAAAACAGAAGAATGCTCGGTCTCCTGCCGCTAATGCTTTCTCTCCATAGTCGGTTCAGCAGCGTTGAACCCTCATCTTTTTTTTTGTTGTTGCGAAAGCAATGCACCGCCAGGCCTAAAAGCTCGTCGCTGTGTGCCGTGTCGGTGGAAGAAGAAGACCGCTCGGTCTCCTGCAGCTAATGCTTTCTCTCCATAGTTGGTTCAGCAGCGTTGTACCCTCCTCATTTTATTTTATTTTTTGTGAAAGCAATAATACGCCTGGTCTAACCGCTCGTCGCTGTGTGCCGTGTCCGTGGAAGAAGAAGAACGCTCGGTCTCCTGCAGCTAATGCTTTCGCTCCATAGTCGGTTCAGGAGCGTTGAACACTCATTTTATTTTTTTTTGTTGGGAAAGCAATGCTACGCCAGGTCTAACCGCTCGTCGCTGTGTGCCGTGTCCGTGGAAGAAGAACGCTCGGTCTCCTGCAGCTAATGCTTTCGCTCCATAGTCGGTTCAGCAGCATTGAACCCTCCTAATTTTATTTTTTTTGTTGTGAAAGCATTAATACGCCAGGTCTAACCGCTCGTCGCTGTGTGCCATGTCCGTGGAAGAAGAAGAACGCTTGGTCTCCTGCAGCTAATGCTTTCGCTCCATAGTCGGTTCAGGAGCGTTGAATGCTCATTTTATTTTTTTTGTTGGGAAAGCAATGCTACGCCAGGTCTAACCGCTCGTCGCTGTGTGCCGTGTCCGTGGAAGAAGAAGAACGCTCGGTCTCCTGCAGCTAATGCTTTCGCTCCATAGTCGGTTCAGCAGCATTGAACCCTCCTAATTTTATTTTTTTGTTGTGAAAGCATTAATACGCCAGGTCTAACCGCTCGTCGCTGTGTGCCGTGTCCGTGGAAGAAGAAGAACGCTCGGTCTCCTGCAGCTAATGCCTTCGCTCCATAGCCGGTTCAGCAGCATTGAACCCTCCTCATTTTATTTTTTTTGTTGGGAAAGCAATGCTACGCCAGGTCTAACCGCTCGTCGCTGTGTGCCGTGTCCGTGGAAGAAGAAGAACGCTCGGTCTCCTGCAGCTAATGCTTTCGCTCCATAGTCGGTTCAGGAGCGTTGAACGCTCATTTTATTTTTTTTTGTTGGGAAAGCAATGCTACGCCAGGTCTAACCGCTCGTCGCTGTGTGCCGTGTCCGTGAAATAAGAAGAACGCTCGGTCTCCTGCAGCTAATGCTTTCGCTCCATAGTCGGTTCAGCAGCATTGAACCCTCCTAATTTCATTTTTTTTGTTGTGAAAGCATTAATACGCCAGGTCTAACCGCTCGTCGCTGTGCGCCGTGTCCGTGGAAGAAGAAGAACGCTCGGTCTCCTGCAGCTAATGCTTTCGCTCCATAGTCGGTACAGGAGCGTTGAACGCTCATTTTATTTTTTTTTGTTGGGAAAGCAATGCTACGCCAGGTCTAACCGCTCGTCGCTGTGTGCCGTGTCCGTGGAAGAAGAAGAACGCTCGGTCTCCTGCAGCTAATGCTTTCGCTCCATAGTCGGTTCAGCAGCATTGAACCCTCCTAATTTTATTTTTTTTTTGTTGGGAAAGCAATGCTACGCCAGGTCTAACCGCTCGTCGCTGTGTGCCGTGTCCGTGGAAGAAGAAGAACGCTCGGTCTCCTGCAGCTAGCGCTTTCGCTCCATAGTCGGTTCAGCAGCATTGAACCCTCCTAATTTTATTTTTTTTGTTGTGAAAGCATTAATACGCCAGCTCTAACCGCTCGTCGCTGTGTGCTGTGTCCGTGGAAGAAGAAGAACGCTCGGTCTCCTGCAGCTAATGCTTTCGCTCCATAGTCGGTTCAGCAGCATTGAACCCTCCTCATTTTATTTTTTTGTTGTTGGGAAAGCAATGCTACGCCAGGTCTAACCGCTCGTCGCTGTGTGCCGTGTCCGTGGAAGAAGAAGAACGCTCGGTCTCCTACAGCTAATGCTTTCGCTCCGTAGTCGGTTCAGGAGCGTTGAACGCCCATTTTATTTTTTTTTTGTTGGGAAAGCAATGCTACGCCAGGTCTAACCGCTCGTCGCTGTGTGCCGTGTCCGTGGAAGAAGAAGAACGCTCGGTCTCCTGCAGCTAATGCTTTCGCTCCATAGTCGGTTCAGCAGCATTGAACCCTCCTCATTTTATTTTTTTTTGTTGGGAAAGCAATGCTACGCCAGGTCTAACCGCTCGTCGCTGTGTGCCGTGTCCGTGGAAGAAGAAGAACGCTCGGTCTCCTGCAGCTAATGCTTTCGCTCCATAGTCGGTTCAGGAGCGTTGAACGCTCATTTTATTTTTTTTTGTTGGGAAAGCAATGCTACGAAAGGTCTAACCGCTCGTCGCTGTGTGCCGTGTCCGTGGAAGAAGAAGAACGCTCGGTCTCCTGCAGCTAATGCTTTCGCTCCATAGTCGGTTCAGCAGCATTGAACCCTCCTAATTTTATTTTTTTTTTGTTGTGAAAGCATTAATACGCCAGGTCTAACCGCTCGTCGCTGTGTGCCGTGTCCGTGGAAGAAGAACGCTCGGTCTCCTCCAGCTAATGCTTTCGCTCCATATTCGGTTCAGCAGCATTGCACCCTCCTCATTTTATTTTTTTTTTGTTGTGAAAGCATTAATACGCCAGGTCTAACCGCTCGTCGCTGTGTGCCGTGTCCGTGGAAGAAGAACGCTCGGTCTCCTGCAGCTAATGCTTTCGCTCCATAGTCGGTTCAGCAGCATTGAACCCTCCTAATTTCATTTTTTTTGTTGTGAAAGCATTAATACGCCAGGTCTAACCGCTCGTCGCTGTGTGCCGTGTCCGTGGAAGAAGAAGAACGCTCGGTCACCTGCAGCTAATGCTTTCGCTCCATAGTCGGTCCAGGAGCGTTGAACGCTCATTTTATTTTTTTTGTTGGGAAAGCAATGCTACGCCAGGTATAACCGCTCGTCGCTGTGTGCCGTGTCCGTGGAAGAAGAAGAACGCTCGGTCTCCTGCAGCTAATGCTTTCGCTCCATAGTCGGTTCAGGAGCGTTGAACGCTCATTTTATTCTTTTTTGTTGGGAAAGCAATGCTACGCCAGGTCTAACCGCTCGTCGCTGTGTGCCGTGTCCGTGGAAGAAGAAGAACGCTCGGTCTCCTGCAGCTAATGCTTTCGCTCCATAGTCGGTTCAGCAGCATTGAACCCTCCTCATTTTATTTTTTTTTGTTGGGAAAGCAATGCTACGCCAGGTCTAACCGCTCGTCGCTTTGTGCCGTGTCCGTGGAAGAAGAAGAACGCTCGGTCTCCTGCAGCTAATGCTTTCGCTCCATAGTCGGTTCGGGAGCGTTGAACGCTCATTTTATTTTTTTTGTTGGGAAAGCAATGCTACGCCAGGTCTAACCGCTCGTCGCTGTGTGCCGTGTGCGTGGAAGAAGAAGAACGCTCGGTCTCCTGCAGCTAATGCTTTCGCTCCATAGTGGGTTCAGCAGCGTTGAACCCTCCTCATTTTATTTTTTTTTTGTTGTGAAAGCAATAATACGCCAGGTCTAACCGCTCGTCGCTGTGTGCCGTGTCCGTGGAAGAAGAAGAACGCTCGGTCTCCAGCAGCTAATACTTTCGCTCCATAGTCGGTTCAGCAGCGTTGAACCCTCATTTTATTTTTTTTTGTTGGGAAAGCAATGCTACGCCAGGTCTAACCGCTCGTCGCTGTGTGCCGTGTCCGTGGAAGACGAACGCTCGGTCTCCTGCAGTAATGCTTTCGCTCCATAGTCGGTTCAGCAGCATTGAACCCTCCTCATTTTATTTTTTTTTGTTGGGAAAGCAATGTTACGCCAGGTCTAACCGCTCGTCGCTGTGTGCCGTGTCCGTGGAAGAAGAAGAACGCTCGGTCACCTGCAGCTAATGCTTTCGCTCCGTAGTCGGTTCAGGAGCGTTGAACGCTCATTTTATTTTTTTTTGTTGGGAAAGCAATGCTACGCCAGGTCTAACCGCTCGTCGCTGTGTGCCGTGTCCGTGGAAGAAGAACGCTCGGTCTCCTGCAGCTAATGCTTTCGCTCCATAGTCGGTTCAGGAGCGTTGAACGCTCATTTCATTCTTTTTTGTTGGGAAAGCAATGCTACGCCAGGTCTAACCGCTCGTCGCTGTGTGCCGTGTCCGTGGAAGAAGAAGAACGCTCGGTCTCCTGCAGCTAATGCTTTCGCTCCATAGTCGGTTCAGCAGCATTGAACCCTCCTCATTTTATTTTTTTTTGTTGGGAAAGCAATGCTACGCCAGGTCTAACCGCTCGTCGCTTTGTGCCGTGTCCGTGGAAGAAGAAGAACGCTCGGTGTCCTGCAGCTAATGCTTTCGCTCCATAGTCGGTTCGGGAGCGTTGAACGCTCATTTTATTTTTTTTGTTGGGAAAGCAATGCTACGCCAGGTCTAACCGCTCGTCGCTGTGTGCCGTGTCCGTGGAAGAAGAAGAACGCTCGGTCTCCTGCAGCTAATGCTTTCGCTCCATAGTCGGTTCAGCAGCATTGAACCCTCCTAATTTCATTTTTTTTGTTGTGAAAGCATTAATACGCAAGGTCTAACCGCTCGTCGCTGTGTGCCGTGTCCGTGGAAGAAGAAGAACGCTCGGTCTCCTGCAGCTAATGCTTTCGCTCCATAGTCGGTTCAGGAGCGTTGAACGCTCATTTTATTTTTTTTTTGTTGGGAAAGCAATGCTACGCCAGGTCTAACCGCTCGTCGCTGTGTGCCGTGTCCGTGGAAGAAGAAGAACGCTCGGTCTCCCGCAGCTAATGCTTTCGCTCCATAGTCGGTTCAGCAGCATTGAACCCTCCTCATTTTATTCTTTTTTGTTGGGAAAGCAATGCTACGCCAGGTCTAACCGCTCGTCGCTGTATGCCGTGTCCGTGGAAGAACGCTCGGTCTCCTGCAGCTAATTCTTTCGCTCCGTAGTCGGTTCAGCAGCATTGAACCCTCCTCATTTTATTTTTTTTTGTTGGGAAAGCAATGCTACGCCAGGTCTAACCGCTCGTCGCTTTGTGCCGTGTCCGTGGAAGAAGAAGAACGCTCGGTCTCCTGCAGCTAATGCTTTCGCTCCATAGTCGGTTCGGGAGCGTTGAACGCTTATTTTATTTTTTTTTTGTTGGGAAAGCAATGCTACGCCAGGTCTAACCGCTCGTCGCTGTGTGCCGTGTCCGTGGAAGAAGAAGAACGCTCGGTCTCCTGCAGCTAATGCTTTCGCTCCATAGTCGGTTCGGGAGCGTTGAACGCTCATTTTATTTTTTTTGTTGGGAAAGCAATGCTACGTCAGGTCTAACCGCTCGTCGCTGTGTGCCGTGTCCGTGGAAGAAGAACGCTCGGTCTCCTGCAGCTAATGCTTTCGCTCCATAGTGGGTTCAGCAGCGTTGAACCCTCCTCATTTTATTTTTTTTTTGTTGTGAAAGCAATAATACGGCAGGTCTAACCGCTCGTCGCTGTGTGCCGTGTCCGTGGAAGAAGAAGAACGCTCGGTCTCCAGCAGCTAATGCTTTCGCTCCATAGTCGGTTCAGCAGCGTTGAACCCTCATTTTATTTTTTCTTATTGCGAAAGCAATAATACGCCAGGTCTAACCGCTCGTCGCTGTGTGCCGTGTCCGTGGAAAAACAGAAGAATGCTCGGTCTCCTGCCGCTAATGCTTTCTCTCCATAGTCGGTTCAGCAGCGTTGAACCCTCATCTTTTTTTTGTTGTTGCGAAAGCAATGCACCGCCAGGTCTAAAAGCTCGTCGCTGTGTGCCGTGTCGGTGGAAGAAGAAGACCGCTCGGTCTCCTGCAGCTAATGCTTTCTCTCCATAGTTGGTTCAGCAGCGTTGTACCCTCCTCATTTTATTTTATTTTTTGTGAAAGCAATAATACGCCAGGTCTAACCGCTCGACGCTGTGTGCCGCGTCCGTGGAACAAGAACGCTCGGTCTCCTGCAGCTAATGCTTTCGCTCCATAGTCGGTTCAGCAGCGTTGAACCCTCATTTTATTTTTTTGTTGCGAAAGCAATGCTACGCCAGGTCTAACCGCTCGTCGCTGAGTGCCGTGTCCGTGGAAGAAGAAGAACGCTCGGTCTCCTGCAGCTAATGCTTTCGCTCCATAGTCGGTTCAGCAGCATTGAACCCTCCTAATTTTATTTTTTTTGTTGGGAAAGCAATGCTACGCCAGGTCTAACCGCTCGTCGCTGTGTGCCGTGTCCGTGGAAGGAGAAGAACGCTTGGTCTCCTGCAGCTAATGCTTTCGCTCCATAGTCGGTTCAGGAGCGTTGAATGCTCATTTTATTTTTTTTGTTGCGAAAGCAATAATACGCCAGGTCTAACCGCTCCTCGCTGTGTGCCGTGTCCGTGGAAGAAGAAGAACGCTCGGTCTCCTGCAGCTAATGCTTTCGCTCCATAGTCGGTTCAGCAGCATTGAACCCTCCTCATTTTATTTTTTTTGTTGGGAAAGCAATGCTACGCCAGGTCTAACCGCTCGTCGCTGTGTGCCGTGTCCGTGGAAGAAGAAGAACGAACGGTCTCCTGCAGCTAATGCTTTCGCTCCATAGTCGGTTCAGGAGCGTTGAACGCTCATTTTATTTTTTTGTTGGGAAAGCAATGCTACGGCAGGTCTAACCGCTCGTCGCTGTGTGCCGTGTCCGTGGAAGAAGAAGAACGCTCGGTCTCCTGCAGCTAATGCTTTCGCTCCATAGTCGGTTCAGCAGCATTGAACCCTCCTAATTTTATTTTTTTGTTGTGAAAGCATTAATACGCCAGGTCTAACCGCTCGTCGCTGTGTGCCGTGTCCGTGGAAGAAGAAGAACGCTCGGTCTCCTGCAGCTAATGCCTTCGCTCCATAGCCGGTTCAGCAGCATTGAACCCTCCTCATTTTATTTTTTTTGTTGGGAAAGCAATGCTACGCCAGGTCTAACCGCTCGTCGCTGTGTGCCGTGTCCGTGGAAGAAGAAGAACGCTCGGTCTCCTGCAGCTAATGCTTTCGCTCCATAGTCGGTTCAGGAGCGTTGAACGCTCATTTTATTTTATTTTTTGTTGGGAAAGCAATGCTACGCCAGGTCTAACCGCTCGTCGCTGTGTGCCGTGTTCGTGAAATAAGAAGAACGCTCGGTCTCCTGCAGCTAATGCTTTCGCTCCATAGTCGGTTCAGCAGCATTGAACCCTCCTAATTTCATTTTTTTTGTTGTGAAAGCATTAATACGCCAGGTCTAACCGCTCGTCGCTGTGCGCCGTGTCCGTGGAAGAAGAAGAACGCTCGGTCTCCTGCAACTAATGCTTTCGCTCCATATTCGGTTCAGGAGCGTTGAACGCTCATTTTTTTTTTTTTGTTGGGAAAGCAATGCTACGCCAGGTCTAACCGCTCGTCGCTGTGTGCCGTGTCCGTGGAAGAAGAAGAACGCTCGGTCTCCTGCAGCTAATGCTTTCGCTCCATAGTCGGTTCAGCAGCATTGAACCCTCCTAATTTTATTTTTTTTTTGTTGGGAAAGCAATGCTACGCCAGGTCTAACCGCTCGTCGCTGTGTGCCGTGTCCGTGGAAGAAGAAGAACGCTCGGTCTCCTGCAGCTAGCGCTTTCGCTCCATAGTCGGTTCAGCAGCATTGAACCCTCCTAATTTTATTTTTTTTGTTGTGAAAGCATTAATACGCCAGCTCTAACCGCTCGTCGCTGTGTGCCGTGTCCGTGGAAGAAGAAGAACGCTCGGTCTCCTGCAGCTAATGCTTTCGCTCCATAGTCGGTTCAGCAGCATTGAACCCTCCTCATTTTATTTTTTTGTTGTTGGGAAAGCAATGCTACGCCAGGTCTAACCGCTCGTCGCTGTGTGCCGTGTCCGTGGAAGAAGAAGAACGCTCGGTCTCCTACAGCTAATGCTTTCGCTCCATAGTCGGTTCAGGAGCGTTGAACGCCCATTTTATTTTTTTTTGTTGGGAAAGCAATGCTACGCCAGGTCTAACCGCTCGTCGCTGTGTGCCGTGTCCGTGGAAGAAGAAGAACGCTCGGTCTCCTGCAGCTAATGCTTTCGCTCCATAGTCGGTTCAGCAGCATTGAACCCTCCTCATTTTATTTTTTTTTTGTTGGGAAAGCAATGCTACGCCAGGTCTAACCGCTCGTCGCTGTGTGCCGTGTCCGTGGAAGAAGAAGAACGCTCGGTCTCCTGCAGCTAATGCTTTCGCTCCATAGTCGGTTCAGGAGCGTTGAACGCTCATTTTATTTTTTTTTTGTTGGGAAAGCAATGCTACGAAAGGTCTAACCGCTCGTCGCTGTGTGCCGTGTCCGTGGAAGAAGAAGAACGCTCGGTCTCCCGCAGCTAATGCTTTCGCTCCATAGTCGGTTCAGCAGCATTGAACCCTCCTCATTTTATTCTTTTTTGTTGGGAAAGCAATGCTACGCCAGGTCTAACCGCTCGTCGCTGTATGCCGTGTCCGTGGAAGAACGCTCGGTCTCCTGCAGCTAATTCTTTCGCTCCGTAGTCGGTTCAGCAGCATTGAACCCTCCTCATTTTATTTTTTTTTGTTGGGAAAGCAATGCTACGCCAGGTCTAACCGCTCGTCGCTTTGTGCCGTGTCCGTGGAAGAAGAAGAACGCTCGGTCTCCTGCAGCTAATGCTTTCGCTCCATAGTCGGTTCGGGAGCGTTGAACGCTTATTTTATTTTTTTTTTTGTTGGGAAAGCAATGCTACGCCAGGTCTAACCGCTCGTCGCTGTGTGCCGTGTCCGTGGAAGAAGAACGCTCGGTCTCCTGCAGCTAATGCTTTCGCTCCATAGTCGGTTCGGGAGCGTTGAACGCTCATTTTATTTTTTTTGTTGGGAAAGCAATGCTACGTCAGGTCTAACCGCTCGTCGCTGTGTGCCGTGTCCGTGGAAGAAGAACGCTAGGTCTCCTGCAGCTAATGCTTTCGCTCCATAGTGGGTTCAGCAGCGTTGAACCCTCCTCATTTTATTTTTTTTTTGTTGTGAAAGCAATAATACGGCAGGTCTAACCGCTCGTCGCTGTGTGCCGTGTCCGTGGAAGAAGAAGAACGCTCGGTCTCCAGCAGCTAATGCTTTCGCTCCATAGTCGGTTCAGCAGCGTTGAACCCTCATTTTATTTTTTCTTATTGCGAAAGCAATAATACGCCAGGTCTAACCGCTCGTCGCTGTGTGCCGTGTCCGTGGAAAAACAGAAGAATGCTCGGTCTCCTGCCGCTAATGCTTTCTCTCCATAGTCGTTTCAGCAGCGTTGAACCCTCATCTTTTTTTTGTTGTTGCGAAAGCAATGCACCGCCAGGTCTAAAAGCTCGTCGCTGTGTGCCGTGTCGGTGGAAGAAGAAGACCGCTCGGTCTCCTGCAGCTAATGCTTTCTCTCCATAGTTGGTTCAGCAGCGTTGTACCCTCCTCATTTTATTTTATTTTTTGTGAAAGCAATAATACGCCAGGTCTAACCGCTCGACGCTGTGTGCCGCGTCCGTGGAACAAGAACGCTCGGTCTCCTGCAGCTAATGCTTTCGCTCCATAGTCGGTTCAGCAGCGTTGAACCCTCATTTTATTTTTTTGTTGCGAAAGCAATGCTACGCCAGGTCTAACCGCTCGTCGCTGAGTGCCGTGTCCGTGGAAGAAGAACGCTCGGTCTCCTGCAGCTAATGCTTTCGCTCCATAGTCGGTTCAGCAGCATTGAACCCTCCTAATTTTATTTTTTTTGTTGGGAAAGCAATGCTACGCCAGGTCTAACCGCTCGTCGCTGTGTGCCGTGTCCGTGGAAGAAGAAGAACGCTTGGTCTCCTGCAGCTAATGCTTTCGCTCCATAGTCGGTTCAGGAGCGTTGAATGCTCATTTTATTTTTTTTGTTGCGAAAGCAATAATACGCCAGGTCTAACCGCTCCTCGCTGTGTGCCGTGTCCGTGGAAGAAGAAGAACGCTCGGTCTCCTGCAGCTAATGCTTTCGCTCCATAGTCGGTTCAGCAGCATTGAACCCTCCTCATTTTATTTTTTTTGTTGGGAAAGCAATGCTACGCCAGGTCTAACCGCTCGTCGCTGTGTGCCGTGTCCGTGGAAGAAGAAGAACGAACGGTCTCCTGCAGCTAATGCTTTCGCTCCATAGTCGGTTCAGGAGCGTTGAACGCTCATTTTATTTTTTTGTTGGGAAAGCAATGCTACGGCAGGTCTAACCGCTCGTCGCTGTGTGCCGTGTCCGTGGAAGAAGAAGAACGCTCGGTCTCCTGCAGCTAATGCTTTCGCTCCATAGTCGGTTCAGCAGCATTGAACCCTCCTAATTTTATTTTTTTGTTGTGAAAGCATTAATACGCCAGGTCTAACCGCTCGTCGCTGTGTGCCGTGTCCGTGGAAGAAGAAGAACGCTCGGTCTCCTGCAGCTAATGCCTTCGCTCCATAGCCGGTTCAGCAGCATTGAACCCTCCTCATTTTATTTTTTTTGTTGGGAAAGCAATGCTACGCCAGGTCTAACCGCTCGTCGCTGTGTGCCGTGTCCGTGGAAGAAGAAGAACGCTCGGTCTCCTGCAGCTAATGCTTTCGCTCCATAGTCGGTTCAGGAGCGTTGAACGCTCATTTTATTTTATTTTTTGTTGGGAAAGCAATGCTACGCCAGGTCTAACCGCTCGTCGCTGTGTGCCGTGTCCGTGAAATAAGAAGAACGCTCGGTCTCCTGCAGCTAATGCTTTCGCTCCATAGTCGGTTCAGCAGCATTGAACCCTCCTAATTTCATTTTTTTTGTTGTGAAAGCATTAATACGCCAGGTCTAACCGCTCGTCGCTGTGCGCCGTGTCCGTGGAAGAAGAAGAACGCTCGGTCTCCTGCAACTAATGCTTTCGCTCCATATTCGGTTCAGGAGCGTTGAACGCTCATTTTATTTTTTTTTTGTTGGGAAAGCAATGCTACGCCAGGTCTAACCGCTCGTCGCTGTGTGCCGTGTCCGTGGAAGAAGAAGAACGCTCGGTCTCCTGCAGCTAATGCTTTCGCTCCATAGTCGGTTCAGCAGCATTGAACCCTCCTAATTTTATTTTTTTTTGTTGGGAAAGCAATGCTACGCCAGGTCTAACCGCTCGTCGCTGTGTGCCGTGTCCGTGGAAGAAGAAGAACGCTCGGTCTCCTGCAGCTAGCGCTTTCGCTCCATAGTCGGTTCAGCAGCATTGAACCCTCCTAATTTTATTTTTTTTGTTGTGAAAGCATTAATACGCCAGCTCTAACCGCTCGTCGCTGTGTGCCGTGTCCGTGGAAGAAGAAGAACGCTCGGTCTCCTGCAGCTAATGCTTTCGCTCCATAGTCGGTTCAGCAGCATTGAACCCTCCTCATTTTATTTTTTTGTTGTTGGGAAAGCAATGCTACGCCAGGTCTAACCGCTCGTCGCTGTGTGCCGTGTCCGTGGAAGAAGAAGAACGCTCGGTCTCCTACAGCTAATGCTTTCGCTCCATAGTCGGTTCAGGAGCGTTGAACGCCCATTTTATTTTTTTTTGTTGGGAAAGCAATGCTACGCCAGGTCTAACCGCTCGTCGCTGTGTGCCGTGTCCGTGGAAGAAGAAGAACGCTCGGTCTCCTGCAGCTAATGCTTTCGCTCCATAGTCGGTTCAGCAGCATTGAACCCTCCTCATTTTATTTTTTTTTTGTTGGGAAAGCAATGCTACGCCAGGTCTAACCGCTCGTCGCTGTGTGCCGTGTCCGTGGAAGAAGAAGAACGCTCGGTCTCCTGCAGCTAATGCTTTCGCTCCATAGTCGGTTCAGGAGCGTTGAACGCTCATTTTATTTTTTTTTGTTGGGAAAGCAATGCTACGAAAGGTCTAACCGCTCGTCGCTGTGTGCCGTGTCCGTGGAAGAAGAAGAACGCTCGGTCTCCTGCAGCTAATGCTTTCGCTCCATAGTCGGTTCAGCAGCATTGAACCCTCCTAATTTTATTTTTTTTGTTGTGAAAGCATTAATACGCCAGGTCTAACCGCTCGTCGCTGTGTGCCGTGTCCGTGGAAGAAGAACGCTCGGTCTCCTGCAGCTAATGCTTTCGCTCCATAGTCGGTTCAGCAGCATTGAACCCTCCTCATTTTATTTTTTTTTTGTTGGGAAAGCAATGCTACGCCAGTTCTAACCGCTCGTCGCTGTGTGCCGTGTCCGTGGAAGAAGAACGCTCGGTCTCCTGCAGCTAATGCTTTTGCTCCATAGTCGGTTCAGGAGCGTTGAACGCTCATTTTATTTTTTTTTTTGTTGGGAAAGCAATGCTACGCCAGGTCTAACCGCTCGTCGCTGTGTGCCGTGTCCGTGGAAGAAGAAGAGCGCTCGGTCTCCTGCAGCTAATGCTTTCGCTCCATAGTCGGTTCAGCAGCATTGAACCCTCCTAATTTCATTTTTTTTGTTGTGAAAGCATTAATACGCCAGGTCTAACCGCTCGTCGCTGTGTGCCGTGTCCGTGGAAGAAGAAGAACGCTCGGTCTCCTGCAGCTAATGCTTTCGCTCCATAGTCGGTTCAGGAGAGTTGAATGCTCATTTTATTTTTTTTGTTGGGAAAGCAATGCTACGCCAGGTCTAACCGCTCGTCGCTGTGTGCCGTGTCCGTGGAAGAAGAAGAACGCTCGGTCTCCTGCAGCTAATGCTTTCGCTCCATAGTCGGTTCAGCAGCATTGAACCCTCCTCATTTTATTTTTTTTTGTAGGGAAAGCAATGTTACGCCAGGTCTAACCGCTCGTCGCTGTGTGCCGTGTCCGTGGAAGAAGAAGAACGCTCGGTCACCTGCAGCTAATGCTTTCGCTCCATAGTCGGTTCAGGAGCGTTGAACGCTCATTTTATTTTTTTTGTTGGGAAAGCAATGCTACGCCAGGTCTAACCGCTCGTCGCTGTGTGCCGTGTCCGTGGAAGAAGAAGAACGCTCGGTCTCCTGCAGCTAATGCTTTCGCTCCATAGTCGGTTCAGGAGCGTTGAACGCTCATTTTATTCTTTTTTGTTGGGAAAGCAATGCTACGCCAGGTCTAACCGCTCGTCGCTGTGTGCCGTGTCCGTGGAAGAAGAAGAACGCTCGGTCTCCTGCAGCTAATGCTTTCGCTCCATAGTCGGTTCAGCAGCATTGAACCCTCCCCATTTTATTTTTTTTTGTTGGGAAAGCAATGCTATGCCAGGTCTAACCGCTCGTCGCTTTGTGCCGTGTCCGTGGAAGAAGAAGAACGCTCGGTCTCCTGCAGCTAATGCTTTCGCTCCATAGTCGGTTCGGGAGCGTTGAACGCTCATTTTATTTTTTTTGTTGGGAAAGCAATGCTACGCCAGGTCTAACCGCTCGTCGCTGTGTGCCGTGTGCGTGGAAGAAGAAGAACGCTCGGTCTCCTGCAGCTAATGCTTTCGCTCCATAGTGGGTTCAGCAGCGTTGAACCCTCCTCATTTTATTTTTTTTTTGTTGTGAAAGCAATAATACGCCAGGTCTAACCGCTCGTCGCTGTGTGCCGTGTCCGTGGAAGAAGAAGAACGCTCGGTCTCCAGCAGCTAATGCTTTCGCTCCATAGTCGGTTCAGCAGCGTTGAACCCTCATTTTATTTTTTTTTGTTGGGAAAGCAATGCTACGCCAGGTCTAACCGCTCGTCGCTGTGTGCCGTGTCCGTGGAAGAAGAAGAACGCTCGGTCTCCTGCAGCTAATGCTTTCGCTCCATAGTCGGTTCAGCAGCATTGAACCCTCCTCATTTTATTTTTTTTTGTTGGGAAAGCAATGTTACTCCAGGTCTAACCGCTCGTCGCTGTGTGCCGTGTC
The DNA here is from genome assembly GCF_055883805.1 of Amblyomma maculatum. Lineage (NCBI taxonomy): Eukaryota > Metazoa > Arthropoda > Arachnida > Ixodida > Ixodidae > Amblyomma > Amblyomma maculatum. The sequence goes on from NW_028146738.1 coordinate 18,264,694, forward strand.
CGTGGAAGAAGAAGAACGCTCGGTCACCTGCAGCTAATGCTTTCGCTCCATAGTCGGTTCAGGAGCGTTGAACGCTCATTTTATTTTTTTTGTTGGGAAAGCAATGCTACGCCAGGTCTAACCGCTCGTCGCTGTGTGCCGTGTCCGTGGAAGAAGAACGCTCGGTCTCCTGCAGCTAATGCTTTCGCTCCATAGTCGGTTCAGGAGCGTTGAACGCTCATTTCATTCTTTTTTGTTGGGAAAGCAATGCTACGCCAGGTCTAACCGCTCGTCGCTGTGTGCCGTGTCCGTGGAAGAAGAAGAACGCTCGGTCTCCTGCAGCTAATGCTTTCGCTCCATAGTCGGTTCAGCAGCATTGAACCCTCCTCATTTTATTTTTTTTCGTTGGGAAAGCAATGCTACGCCAGGTCTAACCGCTCGTCGCTTTGTGCCGTGTCCGTGGAAGAAGAAGAACGCTCGGTCTCCTGCAGCTAATGCTTTCGCTCCATAGTCGGTTCGGGAGCGTTGAACGCTCATTTTATTTTTTTTGTTGGGAAAGCAATGCTACGCCAGGTCTAACCGCTCGTCGCTGTGTGCCGTGTCCGTGGAAGAAGAAGAACGCTCGGTCTCCTGCAGCTAATGCTTTCGCTCCATAGTGGGTTCAGCAGCGTTGAACCCTCCTCATTTTATTTTTTTTTTTTTTGTGAAAGCAATAATACGCCAGGTCTAACCGCTCGTCGCTGTGTGCCGTGTCCGTGGAAGAAGAAGAACGCTCGGTCTCCAGCAGCTAATGCTTTCGCTCCATAGTCGGTTCAGCAGCGTTGAACCCTCATTTTATTTTTTCTTATTGCGAAAGCAATAATACGCCAGGTCTAACCGCTCGTCGCTGTGTGCCGTGTCCGTGGAAGAAGAAGAACGCTCGGTGTCCTGCAGCTAATGCTTTCTCTCCATAGTCGGTTCAGCAGCGTTGTACCCTCCTCATTTTATTTTTTTTTTTGTGAAAGCAATAATACGCCAGGTCTAACCGCTCGTCGCTGTGTGCTGCGTCCGTGGAAGAAGAACGCTCGGTCTCCTGCAGCTGATGCTTTCGCTCCATAGTCGGTTCAGCAGCGTTGAACCCTCATTTTATTTTTTTGTTGCGAAAGCAATGCTACGCCAGGTCTAAAAGCTCGTCGCTATGTGCCGTGTCTGTGGAAGAAGAAGAACGCTCGGTCTCCTGCAGCTAATGCTTTCGCTCAATAGTCGGTTCAGGAGTGTTGAACGCTCATTTTATTTTTTTTTTTGTTGGGAAAGCAATGCTACGAAAGGTCTAACCGCTCGTCGCTGTGTGCCGTGTCCGTGGAAGAAGAACGCTCGGTCTCCTGCAGCTAATGCTTTCGCTCCATAGTCGGTTCAGCAGCATTGAACCCTCCTAATTTTATTTTTTTTTGTTGTGAAAGCATTAATACGCCAGGTCTAACCGCTCGTCGCTGTGTGCCGTGTCCGTGGAAGAAGAACGCTCGGTCTCCTGCAGCTAATGCTTTCGCTCCATAGTCGGTTCAGCAGCATTGAACCCTCCTCATTTTATTTTTTTTTGTTGGGAAAGCAATGCTACGCCAGGTCTAAGCGCTCGTCGCTGTGTGCCGTGTCCTTGGAAGAAGAACGCTCGGTCTCCTGCAGCTAATGCTTTTGCTCCATAGTCGGTTCAGGAGCGTTGAACGCTCATTTTATTTTTTTTTTTGTTGGGAAAGCAATGCTACGCCAGGTCTAACCGCTCGTCGCTGTGTGCCGTGTCCGTGGAAGAAGAAGAACGCTCGGTCTCCTGCAGCTAATGCTTTCGCTCCATAGTCGGTTCAGCAGCATTGAACCCTCCTCATTTTATTTTTTTTTTTGTTGGGAAAGCAATGCTACGCCAGGTCTAACCGCTCGTCGCTGTGTGCCGTGTCCGTGGAAGAAGAAGAACGCTCGGTCTCCTGCAGCTAATGCTTTCGCTCCATAGTCGGTTCAGGAGCGTTGAACGCTCATTTTATTTTTTTTTGTTGGGAAAGCAATGCTACGAAAGGTCTAACCGCTCGTCGCTGTGTGCCGTGTCCGTGGAAGAAGAAGAACGCTCGGTCTCCTGCAGCTAATGCTTTCGCTCCATAGTCGGTTCAGCAGCATTGAACCCTCCTAATTTTATTTTTTTTGTTGTGAAAGCATTAATACGCCAGGTCTAACCGCTCGTCGCTGTGTGCCGTGTCCGTGGAAGAAGAACGCTCGGTCTCCTGCAGCTAATGCTTTCGCTCCATAGTCGGTTCAGCAGCATTGAACCCTCCTCATTTATTTTTTTTTTGTTGGGAAAGCAATGCTACGCCAGTTCTAACCGCTCGTCGCTGTGTGCCGTGTCCGTGGAAGAAGAACGCTCGGTCTCCTGCAGCTAATGCTTTTGCTCCATAGTCGGTTCAGGAGCGTTGAACGCTCATTTTATTTTTTTTTTTGTTGGGAAAGCAATGCTACGCCAGGTCTAACCACTCGTCGCTGTGTGCCGTGTCCGTGGAAGAAGAAGAGCGCTCGGTCTCCTGCAGCTAATGCTTTCGCTCCATAGTCGGTTCAGCAGCATTGAACCCTCCTAATTTCATTTTTTTTGTTGTGAAAGCATTAATACGCCAGGTCTAACCGCTCGTCGCTGTGTGCCGTGTCCGTGGAAGAAGAAGAACGCTCGGTCTCCTGCAGCTAATGCTTTCGCTCCATAGTCGGTTCAGGAGCGTTGAATGCTCATTTTATTTTTTTTGTTGGGAAAGCAATGCTACGCCAGGTCTAACCGCTCGTCGCTGTGTGCCGTGTCCGTGGAAGAAGAAGAACGCTCGGTCTCCTGCAGCTAATGCTTTCGCTCCATAGTCGGTTCAGCAGCATTGAACCCTCCTCATTTTATTTTTTTTTGTAGGGAAAGCAATGTTACGCCAGGTCTAACCGCTCGTCGCTGTGTGCCGTGTCCGTGGAAGAAGAAGAACGCTCGGTCACCTGCAGCTAATGCTTTCGCTCCATAGTCGGTTCAGGAGCGTTGAACGCTCATTTTATTTTTTTTGTTGGGAAAGCAATGCTACGTCAGGTCTAACCGCTCGTCGCTGTGTGCCGTGTCCGTGGAAGAAGAAGAACGCTCGGTCTCCTGCAGCTAATGCTTTCGCTCCATAGTCGGTTCAGGAGCGTTGAACGCTCATTTTATTTTTTTTTGTTGGGAAAGCAATGCTACGAAAGGTCTAACCGCTCGTCGCTGTGTGCCGTGTCCGTGGAAGAAGAAGAACGCTCGGTCTCCTGCAGCTAATGCTTTCACTCCATAGTCGGTTCAGCAGCATTGAACCCTCCTAATTTTATTTTTTTTGTTGTGAAAGCATTAATACGCCAGGTCTAACCGCTCGTCGCTGTGTGCCGTGTCCGTGGAAGAAGAACGCTCGGTCTCCTGCAGCTAATGCTTTCGCTCCATAGTCGGTTCAGCAGCATTGAACCCTCCTCATTTTATTTTTTTTTTGTTGGGAAAGCAATGCTACGCCAGGTCTAACCGCTCGTCGCTGTGTGCCGTGTCCGTGGAAGAAGAACGCTCGGTCTCCTGCAGCTAATGCTTTTGCTCCATAGTCGGTTCAGGAGCGTTGAACGCTCATTTTATTTTTTTTTTGTTGGGAAAGCAATGCTACGCCAGGTCTAACCGCTCCTCGCTGTGTGCCGTGTCCGTGGAAGAAGAAGAACGCTCGGTCTCCTGCAGCTAATGCTTTCGCTCCATAGTCGGTTCAGCAGCATTGAACCCTCCTCATTTTATTTTTTTTGTTGGGAAAGCAATGCTACGCCAGGTCTAACCGCTCGTCGCTGTGTGCCGTGTCCGTGGAAGAAGAAGAACGAACGGTCTCCTGCAGCTAATGCTTTCGCTCCATAGTCGGTTCAGGAGCGTTGAACGCTCATTTTATTTTTTTGTTGGGAAAGCAATGCTACGGCAGGTCTAACCGCTCGTCGCTGTGTGCCGTGTCCGTGGAAGAAGAAGAACGCTCGGTCTCCTGCAGCTAATGCTTTCGCTCCATAGTCGGTTCAGCAGCATTGAACCCTCCTAATTTTATTTTTTTGTTGTGAAAGCATTAATACGCCAGGTCTAACCGCTCGTCGCTGTGTGCCGTGTCCGTGGAAGAAGAAGAACGCTCGGTCTCCTGCAGCTAATGCCTTCGCTCCATAGCCGGTTCAGCAGCATTGAACCCTCCTCATTTTATTTTTTTTGTTGGGAAAGCAATGCTACGCCAGGTCTAACCGCTCGTCGCTGTGTGCCGTGTCCGTGGAAGAAGAAGAACGCTCGGTCTCCTGCAGCTAATGCTTTCGCTCCATAGTCGGTTCAGGAGCGTTGAACGCTCATTTTATTTTATTTTTTGTTGGGAAAGCAATGCTACGCCAGGTCTAACCGCTCGTCGCTGTGTGCCGTGTCCGTGAAATAAGAAGAACGCTCGGTCTCCTGCAGCTAATGCTTTCGCTCCATAGTCGGTTCAGCAGCATTGAACCCTCCTAATTTCATTTTTTTTGTTGTGAAAGCATTATTACGCCAGGTCTAACCGCTCGTCGCTGTGCGCCGTGTCCGTGGAAGAAGAAGAACGCTCGGTCTCCTGCAACTAATGCTTTCGCTCCATATTCGGTTCAGGAGCGTTGAACGCTCATTTTATTTTTTTTTTGTTGGGAAAGCAATGCTACGCCAGGTCTAACCGCTCGTCGCTGTGTGCCGTGTCCGTGGAAGAAGAAGAACGCTCGGTCTCCTGCAGCTAATGCTTTCGCTCCATAGTCGGTTCAGCAGCATTGAACCCTCCTAATTTTATTTTTTTTTGTTGGGAAAGCAATGCTACGCCAGGTCTAACCGCTCGTCGCTGTGTGCCGTGTCCGTGGAAGAAGAAGAACGCTCGGTCTCCTGCAGCTAGCGCTTTCGCTCCATAGTCGGTTCAGCAGCATTGAACCCTCCTAATTTTATTTTTTTTGTTGTGAAAGCATTAATACGCCAGCTCTAACCGCTCGTCGCTGTGTGCCGTGTCCGTGGAAGAAGAAGAACGCTCGGTCTCCTGCAGCTAATGCTTTCGCTCCATAGTCGGTTCAGCAGCATTGAACCCTCCTCATTTTATTTTTTTGTTGTTGGGAAAGCAATGCTACGCCAGGTCTAACCGCTCGTCGCTGTGTGCCGTGTCCGTGGAAGAAGAAGAACGCTCGGTCTCCTACAGCTAATGCTTTCGCTCCATAGTCGGTTCAGGAGCGTTGAACGCCCATTTTATTTTTTTTTGTTGGGAAAGCAATGCTACGCCAGGTCTAACCGCTCGTCGCTGTGTGCCGTGTCCGTGGAAGAAGAAGAACGCTCGGTCTCCTGCAGCTAATGCTTTCGCTCCATAGTCGGTTCAGCAGCATTGAACCCTCCTCATTTTATTTTTTTTTTGTTGGGAAAGCAATGCTACGCCAGGTCTAACCGCTCGTCGCTGTGTGCCGTGTCCGTGGAAGAAGAAGAACGCTCGGTCTCCTGCAGCTAATGCTTTCGCTCCATAGTCGGTTCAGGAGCGTTGAACGCTCATTTTATTTTTTTTTGTTGGGAAAGCAATGCTACGAAAGGTCTAACCGCTCGTCGCTGTGTGCCGTGTCCGTGGAAGAAGAAGAACGCTCGGTCTCCTGCAGCTAATGCTTTCGCTCCATAGTCGGTTCAGCAGCATTGAACCCTCCTAATTTTATTTTTTTTGTTGTGAAAGCATTAATACGCCAGGTCTAACCGCTCGTCGCTGTGTGCCGTGTCCGTGGAAGAAGAACGCTCGGTCTCCTGCAGCTAATGCTTTCGCTCCATAGTCGGTTCAGCAGCATTGAACCCTCCTCATTTTATTTTTTTTTTGTTGGGAAAGCAATGCTACGCCAGTTCTAACCGCTCGTCGCTGTGTGCCGTGTCCGTGGAAGAAGAACGCTCGGTCTCCTGCAGCTAATGCTTTTGCTCCATAGTCGGTTCAGGAGCGTTGAACGCTCATTTTATTTTTTTTTTTGTTGGGAAAGCAATGCTACGCCAGGTCTAACCGCTCGTCGCTGTGTGCCGTGTCCGTGGAAGAAGAAGAGCGCTCGGTCTCCTGCAGCTAATGCTTTCGCTCCATAGTCGGTTCAGCAGCATTGAACCCTCCTAATTTCATTTTTTTTGTTGTGAAAGCATTAATACGCCAGGTCTAACCGCTCGTCGCTGTGTGCCGTGTCCGTGGAAGAAGAAGAACGCTCGGTCTCCTGCAGCTAATGCTTTCGCTCCATAGTCGGTTCAGGAGAGTTGAATGCTCATTTTATTTTTTTTGTTGGGAAAGCAATGCTACGCCAGGTCTAACCGCTCGTCGCTGTGTGCCGTGTCCGCGGAAGAAGAAGAACGCTCGGTCTCCTGCAGCTAATGCTTTCGCTCCATAGTCGGTTCAGCAGCATTGAACCCTCCTCATTTTATTTTTTTTTGTAGGGAAAGCAATGTTACGCCAGGTCTAACCGCTCGTCGCTGTGTGCCGTGTCCGTGGAAGAAGAAGAACGCTCGGTCACCTGCAGCTAATGCTTTCGCTCCATAGTCGGTTCAGGAGCGTTGAACGCTCATTTTATTTTTTTTGTTGGGAAAGCAATGCTACGCCAGGTCTAACCGCTCGTCGCTGTGTGCCGTGTCCGTGGAAGAAGAAGAACGCTCGGTCTCCTGCAGCTAATGCTTTCGCTCCATAGTCGGTTCAGGAGCGTTGAACGCTCATTTTATTCTTTTTTGTTGGGAAAGCAATGCTACGCCAGGTCTAACCGCTCGTCGCTGTGTGCCGTGTCCGTGGAAGAAGAAGAACGCTCGGTCTCCTGCAGCTAATGCTTTCGCTCCATAGTCGGTTCAGCAGCATTGAACCCTCCTCATTTTATTTTTTTTTGTTGGGAAAGCAATGCTATGCCAGGTCTAACCGCTCGTCGCTTTGTGCCGTGTCCGTGGAAGAAGAAGAACGCTCGGTCTCCTGCAGCTAATGCTTTCGCTCCATAGTCGGTTCGGGAGCGTTGAACGCTCATTTTATTTTTTTTGTTGGGAAAGCAATGCTACGCCAGGTCTAACCGCTCGTCGCTGTGTGCCGTGTGCGTGGAAGAAGAAGAACGCTCGGTCTCCTGCAGCTAATGCTTTCGCTCCATAGTGGGTTCAGCAGCGTTGAACCCTCCTCATTTTATTTTTTTTTTGTTGTGAAAGCAATAATACGCCAGGTCTAACCGCTCGTCGCTGTGTGCCGTGTCCGTGGAAGAAGAAGAACGCTCGGTCTCCAGCAGCTAATGCTTTCGCTCCATAGTCGGTTCAGCAGCGTTGAACCCTCATTTTATTTTTTTTTGTTGGGAAAGCAATGCTACGCCAGGTCTAACCGCTCGTCGCTGTGTGCCGTGTCCGTGGAAGAAGAAGAACGCTCGGTCTCCTGCAGCTAATGCTTTCGCTCCATAGTCGGTTCAGCAGCATTGAACCCTCCTCATTTTATTTTTTTTTGTTGGGAAAGCAATGTTACTCCAGGTCTAACCGCTCGTCGCTGTGTGCCGTGTCCGTGGAAGAAGAAGAACGCTCGGTCACCTGCAGCTAATGCTTTCGCTCCATAGTCGGTTCAGGAGCGTTGAACGCTCATTTTATTTTTTTTTGTTGGGAAAGCAATGCTACGCCAGGTCTAACCGCTCGTCGCTGTGTGCCGTGTCCGTGGAAGAAGAACGCTCGGTCTCCTGCAGCTAATGCTTTCGCTCCATAGTCGGTTCAGGAGCGTTGAACGCTCATTTCATTCTTTTTTGTTGGGAAAGCAATGCTACGCCAGGTCTAACCGCTCGTCGCTGTGTGCCGTGTCCGTGGAAGAAGAAGAACGCTCGGTCTCCTGCAGCTAATGCTTTCGCTCCATAGTCGGTTCAGCAGCATTGAACCCTCCTCATTTTATTTTTTTTCGTTGGGAAAGCAATGCTACGCCAGGTCTAACCGCTCGTCGCTTTGTGCCGTGTCCGTGGAAGAAGAAGAACGCTCGGTCTCCTGCAGCTAATGCTTTCGCTCCATAGTCGGTTCGGGAGCGTTGAACGCTCATTTTATTTTTTTTGTTGGGAAAGCAATGCTACGCCAGGTCTAACCGCTCGTCGCTGTGTGCCGTGTCCGTGGAAGAAGAAGAACGCTCGGTCTCCTGCAGCTAATGCTTTCGCTCCATAGTGGGTTCAGCAGCGTTGAACCCTCCTCATTTTATTTTTTTTTTTTTGTGAAAGCAATAATACGCCAGGTCTAACCGCTCGTCGCTGTGTGCCGTGTCCGTGGAAGAAGAAGAACGCTCGGTCTCCAGCAGCTAATGCTTTCGCTCCATAGTCGGTTCAGCAGCGTTGAACCCTCATTTTATTTTTTCTTATTGCGAAAGCAATAATACGCCAGGTCTAACCGCTCGTCGCTGTGTGCCGTGTCCGTGGAAGAAGAAGAACGCTCGGTGTCCTGCAGCTAATGCTTTCTCTCCATAGTCGGTTCAGCAGCGTTGTACCCTCCTCATTTTATTTTTTTTTTGTGAAAGCAATAATACGCCAGGTCTAACCGCTCGTCGCTGTGTGCTGCGTCCGTGGAAGAAGAACGCTCGGTCTCCTGCAGCTGATGCTTTCGCTCCATAGTCGGTTCAGCAGCGTTGAACCCTCATTTTATTTTTTTGTTGCGAAAGCAATGCTACGCCAGGTCTAAAAGCTCGTCGCTATGTGCCGTGTCTGTGGAAGAAGAAGAACGCTCGGTCTCCTGCAGCTAATGCTTTCGCTCAATAGTCGGTTCAGGAGTGTTGAACGCTCATTTTATTTTTTTTTTTGTTGGGAAAGCAATGCTACGAAAGGTCTAACCGCTCGTCGCTGTGTGCCGTGTCCGTGGAAGAAGAACGCTCGGTCTCCTGCAGCTAATGCTTTCGCTCCATAGTCGGTTCAGCAGCATTGAACCCTCCTAATTTTATTTTTTTTTGTTGTGAAAGCATTAATACGCCAGGTCTAACCGCTCGTCGCTGTGTGCCGTGTCCGTGGAAGAAGAACGCTCGGTCTCCTGCAGCTAATGCTTTCGCTCCATAGTCGGTTCAGCAGCATTGAACCCTCCTCATTTTATTTTTTTTTGTTGGGAAAGCAATGCTACGCCAGGTCTAAGCGCTCGTCGCTGTGTGCCGTGTCCTTGGAAGAAGAACGCTCGGTCTCCTGCAGCTAATGCTTTTGCTCCATAGTCGGTTCAGGAGCGTTGAACGCTCATTTTATTTTTTTTTTTTGTTGGGAAAGCAATGCTACGCCAGGTCTAACCGCTCGTCGCTGTGTGCCGTGTCCGTGGAAGAAGAAGAACGCTCGGTCTCCTGCAGCTAATGCTTTCGCTCCATAGTCGGTTCAGCAGCATTGAACCCTCCTCATTTTATTTTTTTTTTTTTGTTGGGAAAGCAATGCTACGCCAGGTCTAACCGCTCGTCGCTGTGTGCCGTGTCCGTGGAAGAAGAAGAACGCTCGGTCTCCTGCAGCTAATGCTTTCGCTCCATAGTCGGTTCAGGAGCGTTGAACGCTCATTTTATTTTTTTTTGTTGGGAAAGCAATGCTACGAAAGGTCTAACCGCTCGTCGCTGTGTGCCGTGTCCGTGGAAGAAGAAGAACGCTCGGTCTCCTGCAGCTAATGCTTTCGCTCCATAGTCGGTTCAGCAGCATTGAACCCTCCTAATTTTATTTTTTTTGTTGTGAAAGCATTAATACGCCAGGTCTAACCGCTCGTCGCTGTGTGCCGTGTCCGTGGAAGAAGAACGCTCGGTCTCCTGCAGCTAATGCTTTCGCTCCATAGTCGGTTCAGCAGCATTGAACCCTCCTCATTTATTTTTTTTTTGTTGGGAAAGCAATGCTACGCCAGTTCTAACCGCTCGTCGCTGTGTGCCGTGTCCGTGGAAGAAGAACGCTCGGTCTCCTGCAGCTAATGCTTTTGCTCCATAGTCGGTTCAGGAGCGTTGAACGCTCATTTTATTTTTTTTTTTGTTGGGAAAGCAATGCTACGCCAGGTCTAACCGCTCGTCGCTGTGTGCCGTGTCCGTGGAAGAAGAAGAGCGCTCGGTCTCCTGCAGCTAATGCTTTCGCTCCATAGTCGGTTCAGCAGCATTGAACCCTCCTAATTTCATTTTTTTTGTTGTGAAAGCATTAATACGCCAGGTCTAACCGCTCGTCTCTGTGTGCCGTGTCCGTGGAAGAAGAAGAACGCTCGGTCTCCTGCAGCTAATGCTTTCGCTCCATAGTCGGTTCAGGAGCGTTGAATGCTCATTTTATTTTTTTTGTTGGGAAAGCAATGCTACGCCAGGTCTAACCGCTCGTCGCTGTGTGCCGTGTCCGTGGAAGAAGAAGAACGCTCGGTCTCCTGCAGCTAATGCTTTCGCTCCATAGTCGGTTCAGCAGCATTGAACCCTCCTCATTTTATTTTTTTTTGTAGGGAAAGCAATGTTACGCCAGGTCTAACCGCTCGTCGCTGTGTGCCGTGTCCGTGGAAGAAGAAGAACGCTCGGTCTCCTGCAGCTAATGCTTTCGCTCCATAGTCGGTTCAGGAGCGTTGAACGCTCATTTTATTCTTTTTTGTTGGGAAAGCAATGCTACGCCAGGTCTAACCGCTCGTCGCTGTGTGCCGTGTCCGTGGAAGAAGAAGAACGCTCGGTCTCCTGCAGCTAATGCTTTCGCTCCATAGTCGGTTCAGCAGCATTGAACCCTCCTCATTTTATTTTTTTTTTGTTGGGAAAGCAATGCTACGCCAGGTCTAACCGCTCGTCGCTTTGTGCCGTGTCCGTGGAAGAAGAAGAACGCTCGGTCTCCTGCAGCTAATGCTTTCGCTCCATAGTCGGTTCGGGAGCGTTGAACGCTCATTTTATTTTTTTTGTTGGGAAAGCAATGCTACGCCAGGTCTAACCGCTCGTCGCTGTGTGCCGTGTCCGTGGAAGAAGAAGAACGCTCGGTCTCCTGCAGCTAATGCTTTCGCTCCATAGTCGGTTCAGCAGCATTGAACCCTCCTCATTTTATTTTTTTTTGTTGGGAAAGCAATGTTACTCCAGGTCTAACCGCTCGTCGCTGTGTGCCGTGTCCGTGGAAGAAGAAGAACGCTCGGTCACCTGCAGCTAATGCTTTCGCTCCATAGTCGGTTCAGGAGCGTTGAACGCTCATTTTATTTTTTTTTTGTTGGGAAAGCAATGCTACGCCAGGTCTAACCGCTCGTCGCTTTGTGCCGTGTCCGTGGAAGAAGAAGAACGCTCGGTCTCCTGCAGCTAATGCTTTCGCTCCATAGTCGGTTCGGGAGCGTTGAACGCTCATTTTATTTTTTTTGTTGGGAAAGCAATGCTACGCCAGGTCTAACCGCTCGTCGCTGTGTGCCGTGTCCGTGGAAGAAGAACGCTCGGTCTCCTGCAGCTAATGCTTTCGCTCCATAGTCGGTTCAGGAGCGTTGAACGCTCATTTCATTCTTTTTTGTTGGGAAAGCAATGCTACGCCAGGTCTAACCGCTCGTCGCTGTGTGCCGTGTCCGTGGAAGAAGAAGAACGCTCGGTCTCCTGCAGCTAATGCTTTCGCTCCATAGTCGGTTCAGCAGCATTGAACCCTCCTCATTTTATTTTTTTTCGTTGGGAAAGCAATGCTACGCCAGGTCTAACCGCTCGTCGCTTTGTGCCGTGTCCGTGGAAGAAGAAGAACGCTCGGTCTCCTGCAGCTAATGCTTTCGCTCCATAGTCGGTTCGGGAGCGTTGAACGCTCATTTTATTTTTTTTGTTGGGAAAGCAATGCTACGCCAGGTCTAACCGCTCGTCGCTGTGTGCCGTGTCCGTGGAAGAAGAAGAACGCTCGGTCTCCTGCAGCTAATGCTTTCGCTCCATAGTGGGTTCAGCAGCGTTGAACCCTCCTCATTTTATTTTTTTTTTGTGAAAGCAATAATACGCCAGGTCTAACCGCTCGTCGCTGTGTGCCGTGTCCGTGGAAGAAGAAGAACGCTCGGTCTCCAGCAGCTAATGCTTTCGCTCCATAGTCGGTTCAGCAGCGTTGAACCCTCATTTTATTTTTTCTTATTGCGAAAGCAATAATACGCCAGGTCTAACCGCTCGTCGCTGTGTGCCGTGTCCGTGGAAGAAGAAGAACGCTCGGTGTCCTGCAGCTAATGCTTTCTCTCCATAGTCGGTTCAGCAGCGTTGTACCCTCCTCATTTTATTTTTTTTTTGTGAAAGCAATAATACGCCAGGTCTAACCGCTCGTCGCTGTGTGCCGCGTCCGTGGAAGAAGAACGCTCGGTCTCCTGCAGCTGATGCTTTCGCTCCATAGTCGGTTCAGCAGCGTTGAACCCTCATTTTATTTTTTTGTTGCGAAAGCAATGCTACGCCAGGTCTAAAAGCTCGTCGCTATGTGCCGTGTCTGTGGAAGAAGAAGAACGCTCGGTCTCCTGCAGCTAATGCTTTCGCTCAATAGTCGGTTCAGGAGTGTTGAACGCTCATTTTATTTTTTTTTGTTGGGAAAGCAATGCTACGAAAGGTCTAACCGCTCGTCGCTGTGTGCCGTGTCCGTGGAAGAAGAAGAACGCTCGGTCTCCTGCAGCTAATGCTTTCGCTCCATAGTCGGTTCAGCAGCATTGAACCCTCCTAATTTTATTTTTTTTGTTGTGAAAGCATTAATACGCCAGGTCTAACCGCTCGTCGCTGTGTGCCGTGTCCGTGGAAGAAGAACGCTCGGTCTCCTGCAGCTAATGCTTTCGCTCCATAGTCGGTTCAGCAGCATTGAACCCTCCTCATTTTATTTTTTTTTGTTGGGAAAGCAATGCTACGCCAGGTCTAAGCGCTCGTCGCTGTGTGCCGTGTCCTTGGAAGAAGAACGCTCGGTCTCCTGCAGCTAATGCTTTTGCTCCATAGTCGGTTCAGGAGCGTTGAACGCTCATTTTATTTTTTTTTTTTTGTTGGGAAAGCAATGCTACGCCAGGTCTAACCGCTCGTCGCTGTGTGCCGTGTCCGTGGAAGAAGAAGAACGCTCGGTCTCCTGCAGCTAATGCTTTCGCTCCATAGTCGGTTCAGCAGCATTGAACCCTCCTCATTTTATTTTTTTTTTGTTGGGAAAGCAATGCTACGCCAGGTCTAACCGCTCGTCGCTGTGTGCCGTGTCCGTGGAAGAAGAAGAACGCTCGGTCTCCTGCAGCTAATGCTTTCGCTCCATAGTCGGTTCAGGAGCGTTGAACGCTCATTTTATTTTTTTTTGTTGGGAAAGCAATGCTACGAAAGGTCTAACCGCTCGTCGCTGTGTGCCGTGTCCGTGGAAGAAGAAGAACGCTCGGTCTCCTGCAGCTAATGCTTTCGCTCCATAGTCGGTTCAGCAGCATTGAACCCTCCTAATTTTATTTTTTTTGTTGTGAAAGCATTAATACGCCAGGTCTAACCGCTCGTCGCTGTGTGCCGTGTCCGTGGAAGAAGAACGCTCGGTCTCCTGCAGCTAATGCTTTCGCTCCATAGTCGGTTCAGCAGCATTGAACCCTCCTCATTTTATTTTTTTTTTGTTGGGAAAGCAATGCTACGCCAGTTCTAACCGCTCGTCGCTGTGTGCCGTGTCCGTGGAAGAAGAACGCTCGGTCTCCTGCAGCTAATGCTTTTGCTCCATAGTCGGTTCAGGAGCGTTGAACGCTCATTTTATTTTTTTTTTTGTTGGGAAAGCAATGCTACGCCAGGTCTAACCGCTCGTCGCTGTGTGCCGTGTCCGTGGAAGAAGAAGAGCGCTCGGTCTCCTGCAGCTAATGCTTTCGCTCCATAGTCGGTTCAGCAGCATTGAACCCTCCTAATTTCATTTTTTTTGTTGTGAAAGCATTAATACGCCAGGTCTAACCGCTCGTCGCTGTGTGCCGTGTCCGTGGAAGAAGAAGAACGCTCGGTCTCCTGCAGCTAATGCTTTCGCTCCATAGTCGGTTCAGGAGCGTTGAACGCTCATTTTATTCTTTTTTGTTGGGAAAGCAATGCTACGCCAGGTCTAACCGCTCGTCGCTGTGTGCCGTGTCCGTGGAAGAAGAAGAACGCTCGGTCTCCTGCAGCTAATGCTTTCGCTCCATAGTCGGTTCAGCAGCATTGAACCCTCCTCATTTTATTTTTTTTTGTTGGGAAAGCAATGCTACGCCAGGTCTAACCGCTCGTCGCTTTGTGCCGTGTCCGTGGAAGAAGAAGAACGCTCGGTCTCCTGCAGCTAATGCTTTCGCTCCATAGTCGGTTCGGGAGCGTTGAACGCTCATTTTATTTTTTTTGTTGGGAAAGCAATGCTACGCCAGGTCTAACCGCTCGTCGCTGTGTGCCGTGTGCGTGGAAGAAGAAGAACGCTCGGTCTCCTGCAGCTAATGCTTTCGCTCCATAGTGGGTTCAGCAGCGTTGAACCCTCCTCATTTTATTTTTTTTTGTTGTGAAAGCAATAATACGCCAGGTCTAACCGCTCGTCGCTGTGTGCCGTGTCCGTGGAAGAAGAAGAACGCTCGGTCTCCAGCAGCTAATGCTTTCGCTCCATAGTCGGTTCAGCAGCGTTGAACCCTCATTTTATTTTTTTTTGTTGGGAAAGCAATGCTACGCCAGGTCTAACCGCTCGTCGCTGTGTGCCGTGTCCGTGGAAGAAGAAGAACGCTCGGTCTCCTGCAGCTAATGCTTTCGCTCCATAGTCGGTTCAGCAGCATTGAACCCTCCTCATTTTATTTTTTTTTGTTGGGAAAGCAATGTTACTCCAGGTCTAACCGCTCGTCGCTGTGTGCCGTGTCCGTGGAAGAAGAAGAACGCTCGGTCACCTGCAGCTAATGCTTTCGCTCCATAGTCGGTTCAGGAGCGTTGAACGCTCATTTTATTTTTTTTTTTTGTTGGGAAAGCAATGCTACGCCAGGTCTAACCGCTCGTCGCTGTGTGCCGTGTCCGTGGAAGAAGAACGCTCGGTCTCCTGCAGCTAATGCTTTCGCTCCATAGTCGGTTCAGGAGCGTTGAATGCTCATTTCATTCTTTTTTGTTGGGAAAGCAATGCTACGCCAGGTCTAACCGCTCGTCGCTGTGTGCCGTGTCCGTGGAAGAAGAAGAACGCTCGGTCTCCTGCAGCTAATGCTTTCGCTCCATAGTCGGTTCAGCAGCATTGAACCCTCCTCATTTTATTTTTTTTCGTTGGGAAAGCAATGCTACGCCAGGTCTAACCGCTCGTCGCTTTGTGCCGTGTCCGTGGAAGAAGAAGAACGCTCGGTCTCCTGCAGCTAATGCTTTCGCTCCATAGTCGGTTTGGGAGCGTTGAACGCTCATTTTATTTTTTTTGTTGGGAAAGCAATGCTACGCCAGGTCTAACCGCTCGTCGCTGTGTGCCGTGTCCGTGGAAGAAGAAGAACGCTCGGTCTCCTGCAGCTAATGCTTTCGCTCCATAGTGGGTTCAGCAGCGTTGAACCCTCCTCATTTTATTTTTTTTTTTTGTGAAAGCAATAATACGCCAGGTCTAACCGCTCGTCGCTGTGTGCCGTGTCCGTGGAAGAAGAAGAACGCTCGGTCTCCAGCAGCTAATGCTTTCGCTCCATAGTCGGTTCAGCAGCGTTGAACCCTCATTTTATTTTTTCTTATTGCGAAAGCAATAATACGCCAGGTCTAACCGCTCGTCGCTGTGCGCCGTGTCCGTGGAAAAACAGAAGAATGCTAGGTCTCCTGCCGCTAATGCTTTCTCTCCATAGTCGGTTCAGCAGCGTTGAACCCTCATCTTTTTTTCTGTTGCGAAAGCAATGCACCGCCAGGTCTAAAAGCTCGTCGCTGTGTGCCGTGTCCGTGGAAGAAGAAGAACGCTCGGTGTCCTGCAGCTAATGCTTTCTCTCCATAGTCGGTTCAGCAGCGTTGTACCCTCCTCATTTTATTTTTTTTTTGTGAAAGCAATAATACGCCAGGTCTAACCGCTCGTCGCTGTGTGCCGCGTCCGTGGAAGAAGAACGCTCGGTCTCCTGCAGCTGATGCTTTCGCTCCATAGTCGGTTCAGCAGCGTTGAACCCTCATTTTATTTTTTTGTTGCGAAAGCAATGCTACGCCAGGTCTAAAAGCTCGTCGCTATGTGCCGTGTCTGTGGAAGAAGAAGAACGCTCGGTCTCCTGCAGCTAATGCTTTCGCTCAATAGTCGGTTCAGGAGTGTTGAACGCTCATTTTATTTTTTTTTTGTTGGGAAAGCAATGCTACGAAAGGTCTAACCGCTCGTCGCTGTGTGCCGTGTCCGTGGAAGAAGAAGAACGCTCGGTCTCCTGCAGCTAATGCTTTCGCTCCATAGTCGGTTCAGCAGCATTGAACCCTCCTAATTTTATTTTTTTTGTTGTGAAAGCATTAATACGCCAGGTCTAACCGCTCGTCGCTGTGTGCCGTGTCCGTGGAAGAAGAACGCTCGGTCTCCTGCAGCTAATGCTTTCGCTCCATAGTCGGTTCAGCAGCATTGAACCCTCCTCATTTTATTTTTTTTTGTTGGGAAAGCAATGCTACGCCAGGTCTAAGCGCTCGTCGCTGTGTGCCGTGTCCTTGGAAGAAGAACGCTCGGTCTCCTGCAGCTAATGCTTTTGCTCCATAGTCGGTTCAGGAGCGTTGAACGCTCATTTTATTTTTTTTTTTTTTGTTGGGAAAGCAATGCTACGCCAGGTCTAACCGCTCGTCGCTGTGTGCCGTGTCCGTGGAAGAAGAAGAACGCTCGGTCTCCTGCAGCTAATGCTTTCGCTCCATAGTCGGTTCAGCAGCATTGAACCCTCCTAATTTCATTTTTTTTTGTTGTGAAAGCATTAATACGCCAGGTCTAACCGCTCGTCGCTGTGTGCCGTGTCCGTGGAAGAAGAAGAACGCTCGGTCTCCTGCAGCTAATGCTTTCGCTCCATAGTCGGTTCAGGAGCGTTGAACGCTCATTTTATTTTTTTTTTGTTGGGAAAGCAATGCTACGCCAGGTCTAACCGCTCGTCGCTGTGTGCCGTGTCCGTGGAAGAAGTACGCTCGGTCTCCTGCAGCTAATGCTTTCGCTCCATAGTCGGTTCAGCAGCATTGAACCCTGCTCATTTTATTTTTTTTTGTTGGGAAAGCAATGTTTCGCCAGGTCTAACCGCTCGTCGCTGTGTGCCATGTCCGTGGAAGAAGAAGAACGCTCGGTCTCCTGCAGCTAATGCTTTCGCTCCATAGTCGGTTCAGGAGCGTTGAACGCTCATTTTATTTTTTTTTTGTTGGGAAAGCAATGCTACGCCAGGTCTAACCGCTCGTCGCTGTGTGCCGTGTCCGTGGAAGAAGAAGAACGCTCGGTCTCCTGCAGCTAATGCTTTCGCTCCATAGTCGGTTCAGCAGCATTGAACCCTGCTAATTTTATTTTTTTTTTGTTGTGAAAGCATTAATACGCCAGGTCTAACCGCTCGTCGCTGTGTGCCGTGTCCGTGGAAGAAGACGAACGCTCGGTCTCCTGCAGCTAATGCTTTCGCTCCATAGTCGGTTCAGCAGCATTGAACCCTCCTCATTTTATTTTTTTTGTTGTGAAAGCAATAATGCGCCAGGTCTAACCGCTCCTCGCTGTGTGCCGTGTCCGTGGAAGAAGAAGAACGCTCGGTCTCCTGCAGCTAATGCTTTCGCTCCATAGTCGGTTCAGCAGCATTGAACCCTCCTAATTTTATTTTTTTTTTTGTGAAAGCATTAATACGCCAGCTCTAACCGCTCGTCGCTGTGTGCCGTGTCCGTGGAAGAAGAACGCTCGGTCTCCTGCAGCTAATGCTTTCGCTCCATAGTCGGTTCAGCAGCATTGAACCCTCCTCATTTTATTTTTTTGTTGTTGGGAAAGCAATGGTACGCCAGGTCTAACCGCTCCTCGCTGTGTGCCGTGTCCGTGGAAGAAGAAGAACGCTCGGTCTCCTGCAGCTAATGCTTTCGCTCCATAGTCGGTTCAGCAGCATTGAACCCTCCTAATTTTATTTTTTTGTTGTTGGGAAAGCAATGGTACGCCAGGTCTAACCGCTCGTCGCTGTGTGCCGTGTCCGTGGAAGAAGAAGAACGCTTGGTCTCCTGCAGCTAATGCTTTTGCTCCATAGTCGGTTCAGCAGCATTGAACCCTCCTGATTTTATTTTTTTTGTTGGGAAAGCAATGCTACGCCAGGTCTAACCGCTCGTCGCTGTGTGCCGTGTCCGTGGAAGAAGAAGAACGCTCGGTCTCCTGCAGCTAATGCTTTCGCTCCATAGTCGGTTCAGGAGCGTTGAACGCTCATTTTATTTTTTTGTTGGGAAAGCAATGCTACGGCAGGTCTAACCGCTCGTCGCTGTGTGCCGTGTCCGTGGAAGAAGAAGAACGCTCGGTCTCCTGCAGCTAATGCTTTCGCTCCATAGTCGGTTCAGGAGCGTTGAACGCTCATTTTATTCTTTTTTGTTGGGAAAGCAATGCTACGCCAGGTCTAACCGCTCGTCGCTGTGTGCCGTGTCCGTGGAAGAAGAAGAACGCTCGGT
Organism: Amblyomma maculatum; assembly: GCF_055883805.1. Lineage (NCBI taxonomy): Eukaryota > Metazoa > Arthropoda > Arachnida > Ixodida > Ixodidae > Amblyomma > Amblyomma maculatum. The sequence goes on from NW_028146738.1 coordinate 18,283,071, forward strand.
CTCCTGCAGCTAATGCTTTCGCTCCATAGTCGGTTCAGCAGCATTGAACCCTCCTCATTTTATTTTTTTTTGTTGGGAAAGCAATGTTACGCCAGGTCTAACCGCTCGTCGCTGTGTGCCGTGTCCGTGGAAGAAGAAGAACGCTCGGTCTCCTGCAGCTAATGCTTTCGCTCCATAGTCGGTTCAGGAGCGTTGAACGCTCATTTTATTTTTTTTTTGTTGGGAAAGCAATGCTACGCCAGGTCTAACCGCTCGTCGCTGTGTGCCGTGTCCGTGGAAGAAGAAGAACGCTCGGTCTCCTGCAGCTAATGCTTTCGCTCCATAGTCGGTTCAGCAGCATTGAACCCTCCTCATTTTATTTTTTTTTTTGTTGGAAAAGCAATGTTACGCCAGGTCTAACCGCTCGTCGCTGTGTGCCGTGTCCGTGGAAGAAGAAGAACGCTCGGTCTCCTGCAGCTAATGCTTTCGCTCCATACTCGGTTCAGGAGCGTTGAACGCTCATTTTATTTTTTTTTTGTTGGGAAAGCTATGCTACGCCAGGTCTAACCGCTCGTCGCTGTTTGCCGTGTCCGTGGAAGAAGAAGAACGCTCGGTCTCCTGCAGCTAATGCTTTCGCTCCATAGTCGGTTCAGGAGCGTTGAACGCTCATTTTATTCTTTTTTGTTGGGAAAGCAATGCTACGCCAGGTCTAACCGCTCGTCGCTGTGTGCCGTGTCCGCGGAAGAAGAAGAACGCTCGGTCTCCTGCAGCTAATGCTTTCGCTCCATAGTCGGTTCAGGAGCGTTGAACGCTCATTTTATTTTTTTTGTTGGGAAAGCAATGCTACGCCAGGTCTAACCGCTCGTCGCTGTGTGCCGTGTCCGTGGAAGAAGAAGAACGCTCGCTCTCCTGCAGCTAATGCTTTTGCTCCATAGTCGGTTCAGCAGCATTGAACCCTCCTGATTTTATTTTTTTTGTTGGGAAAGCAATGCTACGCCAGGTCTAACCGCTCGTCGCTGTGTGCCGTGTCCGTGGAAGAAGAAGAACGCTCGGTCTCCTGCAGCTAATGCTTTCGCTCCATAGTCGGTTCAGGAGCGTTGAACGCTCATTTTATTTTTTTGTTGGGAAAGCAATGCTACGGCAGGTCTAACCGCTCGTCGCTGTGTGCCGTGTCCGTGGAAGAAGAAGAACGCTCGGTCTCCTGCAGCTAATGCTTTCGCTCCATAGTCGGTTCAGGAGCGTTGAACGCTCATTTTATTCTTTTTTGTTGGGAAAGCAATGCTACGCCAGGTCTAACCGCTCGTCGCTGTGTGCCGTGTCCGTGGAAGAAGAAGAACGCTCGGTCTCCTGCAGCTAATGCTTTCGCTCCATAGTCGGTTCAGCAGCATTGAACCCTCCTCATTTTATTTTTTTTTGTTGGGAAAGCAATGTTACGCCAGGTCTAACCGCTCGTCGCTGTGTGCCGTCTCCGTGGAAGAAGAAGAACGCTCGGTCTCCTGCAGCTAATGCTTTCGCTCCATAGTCGGTTCAGGAGCGTTGAACGCTCATTTTATTTTTTTTTTGTTGGGAAAGCAATGCTACGCCAGGTCTAACCGCTCGTCGCTGTGTGCCGTGTCCGTGGAAGAAGAAGAACGCTCGGTCTCCTGCAGCTAATGCTTTCGCTCCATAGTCGGTTCAGCAGCATTGAACCCTCCTCATTTTATTTTTTTTTTGTTGGGAAAGCAATGTTACGCCAGGTCTAACCGCTCGTCGCTGTGTGCCGTGTCCGTGGAAGAAGAAGAACGCTCGGTCTCCTGCAGCTAATGCTTTCGCTCCATAGTCGGTTCAGGAGCGTTGAACGCTCATTTTATTTTTTTTTTGTTGGGAAAGCAATGCTACGCCAGGTCTAACCGCTCGTCGCTGTGTGCCGTGTCCGTGGAAGAAGAAGAACGCTCGGTCTCCTGCAGCTAATGCTTTCGCTCCATAGTCGGTTCAGGAGCGTTGAACGCTCATTTTATTCTTTTTTGTTGGGAAAGCAATGCTACGCCAGGTCTAACCGCTCGTCGCTGTGTGCCGTGTCCGCGGAAGAAGAAGAACGCTCGGTCTCCTGCAGCTAATTCTTTCGCTCCATAGTCGGTTCAGCAGCATTGAACCCTCCTCATTTTATTTTTTTTTGTTGGGAAAGCAATGCTACGCCAGGTCTAACCGCTCGTCGCTTTGTGCCGTGTCCGTGGAAGAAGAAGAACACTTGGTCTCCTGCAATTAATGCTTTCGCTCCATAGTCGGTTCGGGAGCGTTAAATGCTCATTTTATTTTTTTTGTTGGGAAAGCAATGCTACGCCAGGTCTAACCGCTCGTCGCTGTGTGCCGTGTCCGTGGAAGAAGAAGAACGCTCGGTCTCCTGCAGCTAATGCTTTCGCTCCATAGTCGGTTCAGGAGCGTTGAACGCTCATTTTATTTTTTTTTTGTTGGGAAAGCAATGCTACGCCAGGTCTAACCGCTCGTCGCTGTGTACCGTGTCCGTGGAAGAAGAAGAACGCTCGGTCTCCTGCAGCTAATGCTTTCGCTCCATAGTCGGTTCAGCAGCATTGAACCCTCCTCATTTTATTTTTTTTTTGTTGTGAAAGCAATAATACGCCAGGTCTAACCGCTCGTCGCTGTGTGCCGTGTCTGTGGAAGAAGAAGAACGCTCGGTCTGCAGCAGCTAATGCTTTCGCTCCATAGTCGGTTCAGCAGCGTTGAACCCTCATTTTATTTTTTCTTATTGCGAAAGCAATAATACGCCAGGTCTAACTGCTCGTCGCTCTGTGCCGTGTCCGTGGAAAAACAGAAGAATGCTCGGTCTCCTGCCGCTAATGCTTTCTCTCCATAGTCGGTTCAGCAGCGTTGAACCCTCATCTTTTTTTTTGTTGTTGCGAAAGCAATGCACCGCCAGGTCTAAAAGCTCGTCGCTGTGTGCCGTGTCCGTGGAAGAAGAAGAACGCTCGGTCTCCTGCAGCTAATGCTTTCTCTCCATAGTTGGTTCAGCAGCGTTGTACCCTCCTCATTTTATTTTATTTTTTGTGAAAGCAATAATACGCCAGGTCTAACCGCTCGTCGCTGTGTGCCGCGTCCGTGGAACAAGAACGGTCGGTCTCCTGCAGCTAATGCTTTCGCTCCATAGTCGGTTCAGCAGCGTTGAACCCTCATTTTATTTTTTTTGTTGCGAAAGCAATGCTACGCCAGGTCTAACCGCTCGTCGCTGTGTGCCGTGTCCGTGGAAGAAGAAGAACGCTCGGTCTCCTGCAGCTAATGCTTTCGCTCCATAGTCGGTTCAGGAGCGTTGAACGCTCATTTTATTTTTTTTTTGTTGGGAAAGCAATGCTACGCCAGGTCTAACCGCTCGTCGCTGTGTGCCGTGTCCGTGGAAGAAGAAGTACGCTCGGTCTCCTGCAGCTAATGCTTTCGCTCCATAGTCGGTTCAGCAGCATTGAACCCTCCTCATTTTATTTTTTTTTGTTGGGAAAGCAATGTTTCGCCAGGTCTAACCGCTCGTCGCTGTGTGCCATGTCCGTGGAAGAAGAAGAACGCTCGGTCTCCTGCAGCTAATGCTTTCGCTCCATAGTCGGTTCAGGAGCGTTGAACGCTCATTTTATTTTTTTTTTGTTGGGAAAGCAATGCTACGCCAGGTCTAACCGCTCGTCGCTGTGTGCCGTGTCCGTGGAAGAAGAAGAACGCTCGGTCTCCTGCAGCTGATGCTTTCGCTCCATAGTCGGTTCAGCAGCATTGAACCCTCCTAATTTTATTTTTTTTTTGTTGTGAAAGCATTAATACGCCAGGTCTAACCGCTCGTCGCTGTGTGCCGTGTCCGTGGAAGAAGAACGCTCGGTCTCCTGCAGCTAATGCTTTCGCTCCATAGTCGGTTCAGCAGCATTGAACCCTCCTCATTTTATTTTTTTTTTTGTTGGGAAAGCAATGCCACGCCAGGTGTAACCGCTCGTCGCTGTGTGCCGTGTCCGTGGAAGAAGAAGAACGCTCGGTCTCCTGCAGCTAATGCTTTCGCTCCATAGTCGGTTCAGCAGCATTGAACCCTCCTCATTTTATTTTTTTTGTTGTGAAAGCAATAATGCGCCAGGTCTAACCGCTCCTCGCTGTGTGCCGTGTCCGTGGAAGAAGAAGAACGCTCGGTCTCCTGCAGCTAATGCTTTCGCTCCATAGTCGGTTCAGCAGCATTGAACCCTCCTAATTTTATTTTTTTTTTGTGAAAGCATTAATACGCCAGCTCTAACCGCTCGTCGCTGTGTGCCGTGTCCGTGGAAGAAGAACGCTCGGTCTCCTGCAGCTAATGCTTTCGCTCCATAGTCGGTTCAGCAGCATTGAACCCTCCTCATTTTATTTTTTTGTTGTTGGGAAAGCAATGGTACGCCAGGTCTAACCGCTCGTCGCTGTGTGCCGTGTCCGTGGAAGAAGAAGAACGCTTGGTCTCCTGCAGCTAATGCTTTCGCTCCATAGTCGGTTCAGGAGCGTTGAACGCTCATTTTATTTTTTTTGTTGGGAAAGCAATGCTACGCCAGGTCTAACCGCTCGTCGCTGTGTGCCGTGTCCGTGGAAGAAGAACGCTCGCTCTCCTGCAGCTAATGCTTTTGCTCCATAGTCGGTTCAGCAGCATTGAACCCTCCTAATTTTATTTTTTTTTTTGTTGTGAAAGCAATGCTACGCCAGGTCTAACCGCTCGTCGCTGTGTGCCGTGTCCGTGGAAGAAGAAGAACGCTCGGCCTCCTGCAGCTAATGCTTTCACTCCATAGTCGCCTCAGCAGCGTTGAACCCTCATTTTATTTTTTTTTTGTTGGGAAAGCAATGCTACGCCAGGTCTAACCGCTCGTCGCTGTGTGCCGTGTCCATGGAAGAAGAAGAACGCTCGGTCTCCTGCAGCTAATGCTTTCGCTCCATAGTCGGTTCAGGAGCGTTGAACGCTCATTTTATTTTTTTTTTTGTTGGGAAAGCAATGCTACGCCAGGTCTAACCGCTCGTCGCTGTGTGCCGTGTCCGTGGAAGAAGACGAACGCTCGGTCTCCTGCAGCTATCTCTTTCGCTCCATAGTCGGTTCAGCAGCATTGAACCCTCCTACTTTTATTTTTTTTGTTGTGAAAGCATTAATACGCCAGGTCTAACCGCTCGTCGCTGTGTGCCGTGTCCGTGGAAGAAGACGAACGCTCGGTCTCCTGCAGCTCATGCTTTCGCTCCATAGTCGGTTCAGCAGCATTGAACCCTCCTCATTTTATTTTTTTTGTTGTGAAAGCAATAATACGCCAGGTCTAACCGCTCGTCTCTGTGTGCCGTGTCCGTGGAAGAAGAAGAACGCTCGGTCTCCTGCAGCTAATGCTTTCGCTCCATAGTCGGTTCAGCAGCATTGAACCCTCCTCAATTTATTTTCTTTTTTTGTTGGGAAAGCAATGCTACGCCAGGTCTAACCGCTCGTCGCTGAGTGCCGTGTCCGTGGAAGAAGAAGAACGCTCGGTCTCCTGCAGCTAATGCTTTCGCTCCATAGTCGGTTCAGGAGCGTTGAACGCTCATTTTATTTTTTTTTGTTGGGAAAGCAATGCTACGCCAGGTCTAACCGCTCGTCGCTGTGTGCCGTGTCCGTGGAAGAAGAACGCTCGGTCTCCTGCAGCTAATGCTTTCGCTCCATAGTCGGTTCAGCAGCATTGAACCCTCCTGATTTTATTTTTTTTTTGTTGGGAAAGCAATGCTACGCCAGGTCTAACCGCTCGTCGCTGTGTGCCGTGTCCGTGGAAGAAGAAGAACGCTCGGTCTCCTGCAGCTAATGCTTTCGCTCCATAGTCGGATCAGGAGCGTTGAACGCTCGTTTTATTATTTTTTTTTTTTGGAAAGCAATGCTACGCCAGGTCTAACCGCTCGTCGCTGTGTGCCGTGTCCGTGGAAGAAGAAGAACGCTCGGTCTCCTGCAGCTAATGCTTTCGCTCCATAGTCGGTTCAGCAGCATTGAACCCTCCTAATTTTATTTTTTTTGTTGTGAAAGCATTAATATGCCAGGTCTAACCGCTCGTCGCTGTGTGCCGTGTCCGTGGAAGAAGAACGCTCGGTCTCCTGCAGCTAATGCTTTCGCTCCATAGTCGGTTCAGCAGCGTTGAACCCTCATTTTTTTATTTTTTTGTTGTTGTGATAGCAATAATACGCCAGGTCTAACCGCTCGTCGCTGTGTGCCGTGTCCGTGGAAGAAGAAGAAGAACGCTCGGTCTCCTGCAGCTAATGCTTTCGCACCATAGTCGGTTCAGCAGCGTTGAACCCTCATTTTATTTTTTCTTATTGCAAAAGCAATAATACGCCAGGTCTAACCGCTCGTCCCTGTGTGCCGTGTCCGTGGAAAAACAGAAGAATGCTAGGTCTCCTGCAGCTGATGCTTTCGCTCCATAGTGGGTTCAGGAGCGTTGAACCCTCATTTTATTTTTTTTGTTGCAAAAGCAATGCTGCGCCAGGTCTTAGAGCTCGTCGCTGTGTGCCGTGTCCGTGGAAGAAGGAGAAGAACGCTCGGTCTCCTGCAGCTAATGCTTTCGCTCCATAGTCGGTTCAGCAGCGTTGAACGCTCATTTTATTTTTTTTTCTTGGGAAAGCAATGCTACGCCAGGCCTAAAAGCTCGTCGCTGTGTGCCGTGTCCGTGGAAGAAGAAAAACGCTCGGCCTCCTGCAGCTAATGCTTTCACTCCATAGTCGCGTCAGCAGCGTTGAACCCTCATTTTATTTTTTTGTTGCGAAAGCAATGCTACGCCAGGTCTAAAAGCTCGTCGCTGTGGGCCGTGTCTGTGGAAGAAGAAGAACGCTCGGTCTCCGGCAGCTGATGCTTTCGCTCCATAGTCGGTTCAGGAGCGTTGAACGCTCATTTTATTTTTTTGGGGGGAAACCAATGCTACGCCAGGTCTAACCGCTCGTCGCTGTGTGCCGTGTCCGTGGAAGAAGACGAACGCTCGGTCTCCTGCAGCTAATGCTTTCGCTCCATAGTCGGTTCAGCATCATTGAACCCTCCTCATTTTATTTTTTTTTGTTGTGAAAGCAATAATACGCCAGGTCTAACCGCTCGTCGCTGTGTGCCGTGTCCGTGGAAGAAGAAGAACGCTCGGTCTCCTGGAGCTAATGCTTTCGCTCCATAGTCGGTTCAGCAGCATTGAACCCTCCTCATTTTATTTTTTTTTTGTTGGGAAAGCAATGCTACGCCAGGTCTAACCGCTCGTCGCTGTGTGCCGTGTCCGTGGAAGAAGAAGAACGCTCGGTCTCCTGCAGCTAATGCTTTCGCTCCATAGTCGGTTCAGGAGCGTTGAACGCTCATTTTATTTTTTTTTTTGTTGGGAAAGCAATGCTACGCCAGGTCTGACCGCTCGTCGCTGTGTGCCGTGTCCGTGGAAGAACGCTCGGTCTCCTGCAGCTAATGCTTTCGCTCCATAGTCGGTTCAGCAGCATTGAACCCTCCTAATTTTATTTTTTTTTTTGTTGTGAAAGCATTAATACGCCAGGTCTAACCGCTCGTCGCTGTGTGCCGTGTCCGTGGAAGCAGAAGAACGCTCGGTCTCCTGCATCTAATGCTTTCGCTCCATAGTCGGTTCAGTAGTATTGAACCCTTCTCATTTTATTTTTTTTTTGTTGGGAAAGCAATGCTACGCCAGGTCTAACCGCTCGTCGCTGTGTGCCGTGTCCATGGAAGAAGAACGCTCGGTCTCCTGCAGCTAATGCTTTCGCTCCATAGTCGGTTCAGGAGCGTTGAACGCTCATTTTATTTTTTTTTGTTGGGAAAGCAATGCTACGCCAGGTCTAACCGCTCGTCGCTGAGTGCCGTGTCCGTGTAAGAAGACGAACGCTCGGTCTCCTGCAGCTAATGCTTTCGCTCCATAGTCGGTTCAGCAGCATTGAACCCTCCTCATTTTATTTTTTTTGTTGTTGTGAAAGCAATAATACGCCAGGTCTAACCGCTCGTCGCTGTGTGCCATGTCCGTGGAAGAAGAAGAACGCTCGGTCTCCTGCAGCTAATGCTTTCGCTCCATAGTCGGTTCAGCAGCATTGAACCCTCCTCATTTTATTTTTTTTTTGTTGTGAAAGCAATAATATGCCAGGTCTAACCGCTCGTCGCTGTGTGCCGTGTCCGTGGAAGAAGAAAAACGCTCGGTCTCCTGCAGCTATCTCTTTCGCTCCATAGTCGGTTCAGCAGCATTGAACCCTCCTACTTTTATTTTTTTTTGTTGTGAAAGCATTAATATGCCAGGTCTAACCGCTCGTCGCTGTGTGCCGTGTCCATGGAAAAAGAAGAACGCTCGGTCTCCTGCAGCTAATGCTTTCGCTCCATAGTCGGTTCAGCAGCATTGAACCCTCCTAATTTTATTTTTTTTTGTTGTGAAAGCATTAATACGCCAGGTCTAACCGCTCGTCGCTGTGTGCCGTGTCCGTGGAAGAACAATCGATCTCCTGCAGCTAATGCTTTCGCTCCATAGTCGGTTCAGCAGCATCGAACCCTCCTCATTTTATTTTTTTTTTGTTGGGAAAGCAATGCTACGCCAGGTCTAACTGCTCGTCGCTGTGTGCAGTGTCCGTGGAAGAAGAAGAACGCTCGGCCTCCTGCAGCTAATGCTTTCACTCCATAGTCGCCTCAGCAGCGTTGAACCCTCATTTTATTTTTTTGTTGCGAAAGCAATGCTACGCCAGGTCTAAAAGCTCGTCGCTGTGTGCCGTGTCTGTGGAAGAAGAAGAACGCTCGGTCTCCTGCAGCTAATGCTTTCGCTCCATAGTCGGTTCAGGAGCGTTGAACGCTCATTTTATTTTTTTTTTGTTGGGAAAGCAATGCTACGCCAGGTCTAACCGCTTGTCGCTGTTTGCCGTGTCCGTGGAAGAAGAAGAACGCTCGGTCTCCTGCAGCTAATGCTTTCGCTCCATAGTCGGTTCAGGAGCGTTGAACGCTCATTTTATTTTTTTTTTTTGTTGGGAAAGCAATGCTACGCCAGGTCTAACCGCTCGTCACTGTGTGCCGTGTCCGTGGAAGAAGAAGAACGCTCGGTCTCCTGCAGCTAATGCTTTCTCTCCATAGTCTGTTAGCAGCGTTGAACCCTCATTTTTTTTGTTGCGAAAGCAATGCACCGCCAGGTCTAAAAGCTCGTCGCTGTGTGCCGTGTCCGTGGAAGAAGAACGCTCGGTCTCCTGCAGCTAATGCTTTCTCTCCATAGTCGGTTCAGCAGCGTTGTACCCTCCTCATTTTATTTTTTTGTTGGTGTGATAGCAATAATACGCCAGGTCTAACCGCTCGTCGCTGTGTGCCGTGTCCGTGGAAGAAGAAGAAGAACGCTCGGTCTCCTGCAGCTAATGCTTTCGCACCATAGTCGGTTCAGCAGCGTTGAACCCTAATTTTATTTTTTCTTATTGCAAAAGCAATAATACGCCAGGTCTAACCGCTCGTCCCTGTGTGCCGTGTCCGTGGAAAAACAGAAGAATGCTAGGTCTCCTGCAGCTGATGCTTTCGCTCCATAGTGGGTTCAGGAGCGTTGAACCCTCATTTTATTTTTTTTTTGTAGCAAAAGCAATGCTACGCCAGGTCTTAAAGCTCGTCGCTGTGTACCGTGTCCGTGGAAGAAGGAGAAGAACGCTCGGTCTCCTGCAGCTAATGCTTTCGCTCCATAGTCGGTTCAGCAGCGTTGAACGCTCATTTTATTTATTTTTCTTGGGAAAGCAATGCTACGCCAGGCCTAAAAGCTCGTCGCTGTGTGCCGTGTCCGTGGAAGAAGAAAAACGCTCGGCCTCCTGCAGCTAATGCTTTCACTCCATAGTCGCGTCAGCAGCGTTGAACCCTCATTTTATTTTTTTGTTGCGAAAGCAATGCTACGCCAGGTCTAAAAGCTCGTCGCTGTGTGCCGTGTCTGTGGAAGAAGAAGAACGCTCGGTCTCCTGCAGCTACTGCTTTCGCTCCATAGTCGGTTCAGGAGCGTTGAACGCTCATTTTATTTTTTTTTTTGGGAAAGAATTAATACGCCAGGTCTAACCGCTCGTCGCTGTGTGCCGTGTCCGTGGAAGAAGACGAACGCTCGGTCTCCTGCAGCTAATGCTTTCGCTCCATAGTCGGTTCAGCATCATTGAACCCTCCTCATTTTATTTTTTTTTGTTGTGAAAGCAATAATACGCCAGGTCTAACCGCTCGTCGCTGTGTGCCGTGTCCGTGGAAGAAGAAGAACGCTCGGTCTCCTGCAGCTAATGCTTTCGCTCCATAGTGGGTTCAGCAGCATTGAACCCTCCTAATTTTATTTTTTTTGTTGTGAAAGCATTAATACGCCAGGTCTAACCGCTCGTCGCTGTGTGCCGTGTCCGTGGAAGAAGAAGAACGCTCGGTCTCCTGCAGCTAATGCTTTGGCTCCATAGTCGGTTCAGCAGCATTGAACCCTCCTCATTTTATTTTTTTTTGTTGGGAAAGCAATGCTACGCCAGGTCTAACCGCTCGTCGCTGTGTGCCGTGTCCGTGGAAGAACGCTCGGTCTCCTGCAGCTAATGCTTTCGCTCCATAGTCGGTTCAGCAGCATTCAACCCTCCTAATTTTATTTTTTTGTTGTGAAAGCATTAATACGCCAGGTCTAACCGCTCGTCGCTGTGTGCCGTGTCCGTGCAAGAAGAAGAACGCTCGGTCTCCTGCAGCTAATGCTTTCGCTCCATAGTCGGTTCAGGAGCGTTGAACGCTCATTTTATTTTTTTTTGTTGGGAAAGCAATGCTACGCCAGGTCTAACCGCTCGTCGCTGTGTGCCGTGTCCGTGGAAGAAGAAGAACGCTCGGTCTCCTGCAGCTAATGCTTTCGCTCCATAGTCGGTTCAGCAGCATTGAACCCTCCTCATTTTATTTTATTTTTGTTGGGAAAGCAATGCTACGCCAGGTCTAACCGCTCGTCGCTGTGTGCCGTGTCTGTGGAAGAAGAAGAACGCTCGGTCTCCTGCAGCTAATGCTTTCGCTCCATAGTCGGTTCAGGAGCGTTGAACGCTCATTTTATTTTTTTTTTGTTGGGAAACAATGCTACGCCAGGTCTAACCGCTCGTCGCTGTGTGCCGTGTCCGTGGAAGAAGAAGAACGCTCGGTCTCCTGCAGCTAATGCTTTCGCTCCATAGTCGGTTCAGCAGCATTGAACCCTCCTCATTTTATTTTTTTTTTGTTGGGAAAGAAATGCTACGCCAGGTCTAACCGCTCGTCGCTGTGTGCCGTGTCAGTGTAAGAAGAAGAACGCTCGGTCTCCTGCAGCTAATGCTTTCGCTCCATAGTCGGTTCAGGAGCGTTGAACGCTCATTTTATTTTTTTTTGTTGGGAAAGCAATGCTACGCCAGGTCTAACCGCTCGTCGCTGTGTGCCGTGTCTGTGGAAGAAGAAGAACGCTCGGTCTCCTGCAGCTAATGCTTTCGCTCCATAGTCGGTTCAGCAGCATTGAACCCTCCTCATTTTATTTTTTTTGGGAAAGCAATGCTACGCCAGGTCTAACCGCTCGTCGCTGTGTGCCGTGTCCGTGGAAGAAGAAGAACGCTTGGTCTCCTGCAGCTAATGCTTTTGCTCCATAGTCGGTTCAGGAGCGTTGAACGCTCATTTTATTTTTTTTTTGTTGGGAAAGCAAGGCTACGCCAGGTCTAACCGCTCGTCGCTGTGTGGCGTGTCCGTGGAAGAAGAAGAACGCTCGGTCTCCTGCAGCTAACGCTTTCGCTCCATAGTCGGTTCAGCAGCATTGAACCCTTCTAATTTTTTTTTTGTTGGGAAAGCAATGCTACGCCAGGTCTAACCGCTCGTCGCTGTGTGCCGTGTCCGTGGAAGAAGAAGAACGCTCGGTCTCCTGCAGCTAATGCTTTCGCTCCATAGTCGGTTCAGGAGCGTTGAATGCTCATTTTATTTTTTTTTTGTTGGGAAAGCAATGCTACGCCAGGTCCAACCGCTCGTCGCTGTGTGCCGTGTCCTTGGAAGAAGAAGAACGCTCGGTCTCCTGCAGCTAATGCTTTCGCTCCATAGTCGGTTCAGCAGCATTGAACCCTCCACATTTTATTTTTTTTTGTTGGGAAAGCAATGCTACGCCAGGTCTAACCGCTCGTCGCTGTGTGCCGTGTCCGTGGAAGAAGCAGAACGCTCGGTCTCCTGCAGCTAATGCTTTCGCTCCATAGTCGGTTCAGCAGCATTGAACCCTCCTCATTTTATTTTTTTTTGTTGGGAAAGCAATGCTACGCCAGGTCCAACCGCTCGTCGCTGTGTGCCGTGTCCGTGGAAGAAGACGAACGCTCGGTCTCCTGCAGCTAATGCTTTCGCTCTATAGTCGGTTCAGCAGCATTGAACCCTCCTCATTTTATTTTTTTGTTGTTGTGAAAGCAATAATACGCCAGGTCTAACCGCTCGTCGCTGTGTGCCGTGTCCGTGGAAGAAGAACGCTCGGTCTCCTGCAGCTAATGCTTTCGCTCCATAGTCGGTTCAGCAGCATTGAACCCTCCTCATTTAATTTTTTTTTGTTGTGAAAGCAATAATATGCCAGGTCTAACCGCTCGTCGCTGTGTGCCGTGTCCGTGGAAGAAGAAGAACGCTCGGTCTCCTGCAGCTAATGCTTTCGCTCCATAGTCGGTTCAGCAGCATTGAACCCTCCTCATTTTATTTTTTTTTTGTTGGGAAAGCAATGCTACGCCAGGTCTAACCGCTCGTCGCTGTGTGCCGTGTCTGTGGAAGAAGAAGAACGCTCGGTCTCCTGCAGCTAATGCTTTCGCTCCATAGTCAGTTCAGGAGCGTTGAACGCTCATTTTATTTTTTTTTTGTTGGGAAAGCAATGCTACTCCAGGTCTAACCGCTCGTCGCTGTGTGCCGTGTCTGTGGAAGAAGAAGAACACTCGGTCTCCTGCAGCTAATGCTTTCGCTCCATAGTCGGTTCAGCAGCATTGTACCCTCCTCATTTTATTTTTTTGTTGTTGTGAAAGCAATAATACGCCAGGTCTAACCGCTCGTCCGTGGAAGAAGAAGAACGCTCGGTCTCCTGCAGCTAAAGCTTTCGCTCCATAGTCGGTTCAGCAGCATTGAACTCTCCTCATTTTATTTTTTTTGTTGCGAAAGCAATAATATGCCAGGACTAACCGCTCGTCGCTGTGTGCCGTGTCCGTGGAAGAAGAAGAACGCTCGGTCTCCTACTCATTTTATTTTTTTTTTGTGAAAGCATTAATACGCCAGGTCTATCCGCTCGTCGCTGTGTGCCGTGTCCGTGGAAGAAGAAGAACACTCGGTCTCCTGCAGCTAATGCTTTCGCTCCATAGTCGGTTCAGCAGCATTGAACCCTCCTCATTTTATTTTTTTTTTGTTGGGAAAGCAATGCTACGCCAGGTCTAACCGCTCGGAGCTGTGTGCCGTGTCCGTGGAAGAAGAAGAACACTCGGTCTCCTGCAGCTAATGCTTTCGCTCCATAGTCGGTTCAGCAGCATTGAACCCTCCTCATTTTATTTTTTTTTGTTGGGAAAGCAATGCTACGCCAGGTCTAACCGCTCGTCGCTGTGTGCCGTGTCCGTGGAAGAAGAAGAACACTCGGTCTCCTGCAGCTAATGATTTCGCTCCATAGTCGGTTCAGCAGCATTGAACCCTCCTCATTTTATTTTTTTGTTGTTGGGAAAGCAATGCTACGCCAGGTCTAACCGCTCGTCGCTGTGTGCCGTGTCCGTGGAAGAAGAAGAACGCTCGGTCTCCTGCAGCTAATGCTTTCGCTCCATAGTCGGTTCAGGAGCGTTGAACGCTCATTTTATTTTTTTTTGTTGGGAAAGCAATGCTACGCCAGGTCTAACCGCTCGTCGCTGTGTGCCGTGTCCATGGAAGAAGAAGAACGCTCGGTCTCCTGCAGCTAATGCTTTCGCTCCATAGTCGGTTCAGCAGCATTGAACCCTCCTAATTTTATTTTTTTTTGTTGTGAAAGCATTAATACGCCAGGTCTAACCGCTCGTCGCTGTGTGCCGTGTCCGTGGAAGAAGAAGAACGCTCGGTCTCCTGCAGCTAATTCTTTCGCTCCATAGTCGGTTCAGCAGCATTGAACCCTCCTCATTTTACTTTTTTTTTTGTTTGGAAAGCAATGCTACGCCAGGTCTAACCGCTCGTCGCTGTGTGCCGTGTCCGTGGAAGAAGAAGAACGCTCGGTCTCCTGGAGGCTAATGCTTTCGCTCCATAGTCGGTTCAGCAGCATTGAACCCTCCTCATTTTATTTTTTTTTGTTGTGAAAGCAATAATACGCCAGGTCTAACCGCTCGTCGCTGTGTGCCGTGTCCGTGGAAGAAGAAGAACGCTCGGTCTCCTGCAGCTCATGCTTTCGCTCCATAGTCGGTTCAGCAGCATTGAACCCTCCTAATTTTATTTTTTTTTTGTTGTGAAAACATTAATACGCCACGTCTAACCGCTCGTCGCTGTGTGCCGTGTCCGTGGAAGAAGAATGCTCGGTCTCCTGCAGCTAATGCTTTCGCTCCATAGTCGGTTCAGCAGCATTGAACCCTCCTCATTTTATTTTTTTGTTGTTGGGAAAGCAATGCTACGCCAGGTCTAACCGCTCGTCGCTGTGTGCCGTGTCCATGGAAGAAGAACGCTCAGTCTCCTGCAGCTAATGCTTTCGCTCCATAGTCGGTTCAGCAGCATTGAACCCTCCTCATTTTATTTTTTTTTTGTTGGGAAAGCAAGGCCACGCCAGGTCTAACCGCTCGTCGCTGTGTGCCGTGTCCGTGGAAGATGAAGAACGCTCGGTCTCCTGCAGCTAATGCTTTCGCTCCATAGTCGGTTCAGCAGCATTGAACCCTCCTAATTTTATTTTTTTTGTTGGGAAAGCAATGCTACGCCAGGTCTAACCGCTCGTCGCTGTGTGCCGTGTCCGTGGAAGAAGAAGAACGCTCGGTCTCCTGCAGCTAATGCTTTCGCTCCATAGTCCGTTCAGCAGCATTGAACCCTCCTCATTTTATTTTTTTTTTGGGGGGAAAGCAATGCTACGCCAGGTCTAACCGCTCGTCGCTGTGTGCCGTGTCTGTGGAAGAAGAAGAACGCTCGGTCTCCTGCAGCTAATGCTTTCGCTCCATAGTCAGTTCAGGAGCGTTGAACGCTCATTTTATTTTTTTTTGTTGGGAAAGCAATGCTACGCCAGGTTTAACCGCTCGTCGCTGTGTGCCGTGTCCGTGGAAGAAGAAGAACGCTCGGCCTCCTGTAGCTAATGCTTTCGCTCCATAGTCGGTTCAGCAGCATTGAACCCTCCTAATTTTATTTTTTTTGTTGTGAAAGCATTAATACGCCAGGTCTAACCGCTCGTCGCTGTGTGCCGTGTCCGTGGAAGAAGAAGAACGCTCAGTCTTCTGCAGCTAATGCTTTCGCTCCATAGTCGGTTCAGCAGCATTGAACCCTCCTAATTTTATTTTTTTTTGTTGTGAAAGCATTAATACGCCAGGTCTAACCGCTCGTCGCTGTGTGCCGTGTCCGTGGAAGAAGAAGAACGCTCGGTCTCCTGCAGCTAATGCTTTCGCTCCATAGTCGGTTCAGGAGCGTTGAATGCTCATTTTATTTTTTTTTTTGTTGGGAAAGCAATGCTACGCCAGGTCTAACCGCTCGTCGCTGTGTGCCGTGTCCGTGGAAGAAGAAGAACGCTCGGTCTCCTGCAGCTAATGCTTTCGCTCCATAGTCGGTTCAGCAGCATTGAACCCTCCTAATTTTATTTTTTTTTGTTGTGAAAGCATTAATACGCCAGGTCTAACCGCTCGTCGCTGTGTGCCGTGTCCGTGGAAGAAGAAGAACGCTCGGTCTCCTGCAGCTAATGCTTTCGCTCTATAGTCGGTTCAGCAGCATTGAACCCTCCTCATTTTATTTTTTTGTTGTTGGGAAAGCAATGCTACGCCATGTCTAACCGCTCGTCGCTGTGTGCCGTGTCCGTGGAAGAAGAAGAACGCTCGGTCTCCTGCAGCTAATGCTTTCGCTCCATAGTCGGTTCAGCAGCATTGAACCCTCCTAATTTTATTTTTTGTTGTTGGGAAAGCAATGCTACGCCAGGTCTAACCGCTCGTCGCTGTGTGCCGTGTCCGTGGAAGAAGAAGAACGCTCGGTCTCCTGCAGCTAATGCTTTCGCTCCATAGTCGGTTCAGAAGCATTGAACCCTCCTAATTTTATTTTTTGTTGTTGGGAAAGCAATGCTACGCCAGGTCTAACAGCTCGTCGCTGTGTGCCGTGTCCGTGGAAGAAGAAGAACGCTCGGTCTCCTGCAGCTAATGCTTTCGCTCCATAGTCGGTTCAGGAGCGTTGAACGCTCATTTTATTTTTTTGTTGTTGTGAAAGCAATAATACGCCAGGTCTAACCGCTCGTCGCTGTGTGCCGTGTCCGTGGAAGAAGAAGAACGCTCGGTCTCCTGCAGCTAATGCTTTCGCTCCATAGTCGGTTCAGCAGCAATGAACCCTCCTCATTTTATTTTTTTTTTGTTGTGAAAGCAATATTATGCCAGGTCTAACCGCTCGTCGCTGTGTGCCGCGTCCGTGGAAGAAGAACGCTCGGTCTCCTGCAGCTAATGCTTTCGCTCCATAGTCGGTTCAGCAGCATTGAACCCTCCTCATTTTATTTTTTTTTGTTGTGAAAGCATTAATACGCCAGGTATAACCGCTCGTCGCTGTGTGCCGTGTCCGTGGAAGAAGAAGAACGCTCGGTCTCCTGCAGCTAATGCTTTCGCTCCATAGTGGGTTCAGCAGCATTGAACCCTCCTAATTTTATTTTTTTTTGTTGTGAAAGCATTAATACGCCAGGTCTAACCGCTCGTCGCTGTGTGCCATGTCCGTGGAAGAAGAAGAACACTCGGTCTCCTGCAGCTAATGCTTTCGCTCCATAGTCGGTTCAGCAGCATTGAACCCTCCTCATTTTATTTTTTTTTGTTGGGAAAGCAATGCTACGCCAGGTCTAACCGCTCGTCGCAGTGTGCCGTGTCCGTGGAAGAAGAACGCTCGGTCTCCTGCAGCTAATGCTTTCGCTCCATAGTCGGTTCAGCAGCATTGAACCCTCCTAATTTTATTTTTTTTTGTTGTGAAAGCATTAATACGCCAGGTCTAACCGCTCGTCGCTGTGTGACGTGTCCGTGGAAGAAGACGAACGCTCGGTCTCCTGCAGGCTAATGCTTTCGCTCCATAGTCGGTTCAGCAGCATTGAACCCTCCTCATTTTATTTTTTTTTTGTTGTGAAAGCAATAATACGCCAGGTCTAACCGCTCGTCGCTGTGTGCCGTGTCCGTGGAAGAAGAACGCTCGGTCTCCTGCAGCTCATGCTTTCGCTCCATAGTCGGTTCAGCTGCATTGAACCCTCCTAATTTTATTTTTTTTGTTGTGAAAACATTAATACGCCAGGTCTAACCGCTCGTCGCTGTGTGCCGTGTCCGTGGAAGAAGAATGCTCGGTCTCCTGCAGTAATGCTTTCGCTCCAAAGTCGGTTCAGCAGCATTGAACCCTCCTCATTTTATTTTTTTTTGGGAAAGCAAGGCCACGCCAGGTCTAACCGCTCGTCGCTGTGTGCCGTGTCCTTGGAAGAAGAAGAACGCTCGGTCTCCTGCAGCTAATGCTTTCGCTCCATAGTCGGTTCAGCAGCATTGAACCCTCCTAATTTTATTTTTTTTGTTGGGAACGCAATGCTACGCCAGATCTAACCTCTCGTCGCTGTGTGCCGTGTCCGTGGAAGAAGAAGAACGCTCGGTCTCCTGCAGCTAATGCTTTCGCTCCATAGTCGGTTCAGCAGCATTGAACCCTCCTCATTTTATTTTTTTTTTGTTGGGAAAGCAATGCTACGCCAGGTCTAACCGCTCGTCGCTGTGTGCCGTGTCTGTGGAAGAAGAAGAACGCTCGGTCTCCTGCAGCTAATGCTTTCGCTCCATAGTCAGTTCAGGAGCGTTGAACGCTCATTTTATTTTTTTTTTGTTGGGAAAGCAATGCTACGCCAGGTCTAACCGCTCGTCGCTGTGTGCCGTGTCTGTGGAAGAAGAAGTACACTCGGTCTCCTGCAGCTAAAGCTTTCGCTCCATAGTCGGTTCAGCAGCATTGAACTCTCCTCATTTTATTTTTTTTTTTGTTGCGAAAGCAATAATATGCCAGGACTAACCGCTCGTCGCTGTGTGCCGTGTCCGTGGAAGAAGAAGAACGCTCGGTCTCCTACTCATTTTATTTTTTTTTTGTGAAAGCATTAATACGCCAGGTCTATCCGGTCGTCGCTGTGTGCCGTGTCCGTGGAAGAAGAAGAACACTCGGTCTCCTGCAGCTAATGCTTTCGCTCCATAGTCGGTTCAGCAGCATTGAACCCTCCTCATTTTATTTTTTTTTTGTTGGGAAACCAATGCTACGCCAGGTCTAACCGCTCGGAGCTGTGTGCCGTGTCCGTGGAAGAAGAAGAAAACTCGGTCTCCTGCAGCTAATGCTTTCGCTCCATAGTCGGTTCAGCAGCATTGAACCCTCCTCATTTTATTTTTTTTTTGTTGGGAAAGCAATGCTACGCCAGGTCTAACCGCTCGTCGCTGTGTGCCGTGTCCGTGGAAGAAGGAGAACACTCGGTCTCCTGCAGCTAATGATTTCGCTCCATAGTCGGTTCAGCAGCATTGAACCCTCCTCATTTTATTTTTTTGTTGTTGGGAAAGCAATGCTACGCCAGGTCTAACCGCTCGTCGCTGTGTGCCGTGTCCGTGGAAGAAGAAGAACGCTCGGTCTCCTGCAGCTAATGCTTTCGCTCCATAGTCGGTTCAGGAGCGTTGAACGCTCATTTTATTTTTTTTGTTGGGAAAGCAATGCTACGCCAGGTCTAACCGCTCGTCGCTGTGTGCCGTGTCCATGGAAGAAGAAGAACGCTCGGTCTCCTGCAGCTAATGCTTTCGCTCCATAGTCGGTTCAGCAGCATTGAACCCTCCTAATTTTATTTTTTTTTGTTGTGAAAGCATTAATACGCCAGGTCTAACCGCTCGTCGCTGTGTGCCGTGTCCTTGGAAGAAGAAGAACGCTCGGTCTCCTGCAGCTAATTCTTTCGCTCCATAGTCGGTTCAGCAGCATTGAACCCTCCTCATTTTACTTTTTTTTTTGTTTGGAAAGCAATGCTACGCCAGGTCTAACCGCTCGTCGCTGTGTGCCGTGTCCGTGGAAGAAGAAGAACGCTCGGTCTCCTGCAGCTAATGCTTTCGCTCCATAGTCGGTTCAGGAGCATTGAACCCTCCTCATTTTATTTTTTTTTTGTTGGGAAAGCAATGCTACGCCAGGTCTAACCGCTCATCGCTGTGTGCCGTGTCCGTGGAAGAAGAAGAACGCTCGGTCTCCTGCAGCTAATGCTTTCGCTCATAGTCGGTTCAGGAGCGTTGAACGCTCATTTTATTTTTTTTTTGTTGGGAAAGCAATGCTACGCCAGGTCTAACCGCTCGTCGCTGTGTGCCGTGTCCGTGTAAGAAGAAGAACGCTCGGTCTCCTGCAGCTAATGCTTTCGCTCCATAGTCGGTTCAGCAGCATTGAACCCTCCTCATTTCATTTTTTTTTTGTTGGGAAAGCAATGCTACGCCAGGTCTAACCGCTCGTCACTGTGTGCCGTGTCTGTGGAAGAAGAAGAACGCTCGGTCTCCTGCAGCTAATGCTTTCGCTCCATAGTCGGTTCAGCAGCATTGAACCCTCCTCATTTTATTTTTTTTGGGAAAGCAATGCTACGCCAGGTCTAACCGCTCGTCGCTGTGTGCCGTGTCCGTGGAAGAAGAAGAACGTTTGGTCTCCTGCAGCTAATGCTTTTGCTCCATAGTCGGTTCAGGAGCGTTGAACGCTCATTTTATTTATATGTTGTTGTGAAAGCAATAATACGCCAGGTCTAACCGCTCGTCGCTGTGTGCCATGTCCGTGGAAGAAGAAGAACGCTCGGTCTCCTGCAGCTAATGCTTTCGCTCCATAGTCGGTTCAGCAGCATTGAACCCTCCTCATTTTATTTTTTTTTGTTGTTGTGAAAGCAATAATATGCCAGGTCTAACCGCTCGTCGCTGTGTGCCGTGTCCGTGGAAGAAGAAGAACGCTCGGTCTCCTGCAGCTAATGCTTTCGCTCCATAGTCGGTTCAGCAGCATTGAACCCTCCTCATTTTATTTTTTTTTGTTGTGAAAGCATTAATACGCCAGGTCTAACCGCTCGTCGCTGTGTGCCGTGTCCGTGGAAGAAGAAGAATGCTCGGTCTCCTGCAGCTAATGCTTTCGCTCCATAGTCGGTTCAGCAGCATTGAACCCTCCTAATTTTATTTTTTTTTTGTTGTGAAAGCATTAATACGCCAGGTCTAACCGCTCGTCGCTGTGTGCCATGTCCGTGGAAGAAGAAGAACACTCGGTCTCCTGCAGCTAATGCTTTAGCTCCATAGTCGGTTCAGCAGCATTGAACGCTCCTCATTTTATTTTTTTTTGTTGGGAAAGCAATGCTACGCCAGGTCTAATCGCTCGTCGCTGTGTGCCGTGTCCGTGGAAGAAGAAGAACGCTCGGCCTCCTGCAGCTAATGCTTTCACTCCATAGTCGCCTCAGCAGCGTTGAACCCTCATTTTATTTTTTGTTGCGAAAGCAATGCTACGCCAGGTCTAAAAGCTCGTCGCTGTGTGCCGTGTCTGTGGAAGAACCCTCGGTCTCCTGCAGCTAATGCTTTCGCTCCATAGTCGGTTCAGGAGCGTTGAATGCTCATTTTATTTTTTTTTTTGTTGGGAAAGCAATGCTACGCCAGGTCTAACCGCTCGTCGCTGTGTGCCGTGTCCGTGGAAGAAGAAGAACGCTCGGTCTCCTGCAGCTAATTCTTTCGCTCCATAGTCGGTTCAGCAGCATTGAACCCTCCTAATTTTATTTTTTTGGTTGTGAAAGCATTATTCCGCCAGGTCTAAGCGCTCGTCGCTGTGTGCCGTGTCCGTGGAAGAAGACGAACGCTCGGTCTCCTGCAGGCTAATGCTTTCGCTCCATAGACGGTTCAGCAGCATTGAACCCTCCTCATTTAATTTTTTTTTGTTGTGAAAGCAATAATACGCCAGGTCTAACCGCTCGTCGCTGTGTGCCGTGTCCGTGGAAGAAGAAGAACGCTCGGTCTCCTGCAGCTCATGCTTTCGCTCCATAGTCGGTTCAGCAGCATTGAACCCTCCTCATTTTATTTTTTTGTTGTTGGGAAAGCAATGCTACGCCAGATCTAACCGCTCGTCGCTGTGTGCCGTATGCGTGGAAGAAGAAGAACGCTCAGTCTCCTGCAGCTAATGCTTTCGCTCCATAGTCGGTTCAGCAGCATTGAACCCTCCTCATTTTATTTTTTTTTTTGTTGGGAAAGCAATGCTACGCCAGGTCCAACCGCTCGTCGCTGTGTGCCGTGTCCGTGGAAGAAGACGAACGCTCGGTCTCCTGCAGCTAATGCTTTCGCTCTATAGTCGGTTCAGCAGCATTGAACCCTCCTCATTTTATTTTTTTGTTGTTGTGAAAGCAATAATACGCCAGGTCTAACCGCTCGTCGCTGTGTGCCGTGTCCGTGGAAGAAGAAGAACGCTCGGTCTCCTGCAGCTAATGCTTTCGCTCCATAGTCGGTTCAGCAGCATTGAACCCTCCTCATTTTATTTTTTTTTTGTTGGGAAAGCAATGCTACGCCAGGTCTAACCGCTCATCGCTGTGTGCCGTGTCCGTGGAAGAAGAAGAACGCTCGGTCTCCTGCAGCTAATGCTTTCGCTCCATAGTCGGTTCAGGAGCGTTGAACGCTCAATTTATTTTTTTTTTGTTGGGAAAGCAATGCTACGCCAGGTCTAACCGCTCGTCGCTGTGTGCCGTGTCCGTGTAAGAAGAAGAACGCTCGGTCTCCTGCAGCTAATGCTTTCGCTCCATAGTCGGTTCAGGAGCGTTGAACGCTCATTTTATTTTTTTTTTGTTGGGAAAGCAATGCTACGCCAGGTCTAACCGCTCGTCGCTGTGTGCCGTGTCTGTGGAAGAAGAAGAACGCTCGGTCTCCTGCAGCTAATGCTTTCGCTCCATAGTCGGTTCAGCAGCATTGAACCCTCCTCATTTTATTTTTTTTTGGGAAAGCAATGCTACGCCAGGTCTAACCGCTCGTCGCTGTGTGCCGTGTCCGTGGAAGAAGAAGAACGCTTGGTCTCCTGCAGCTAATGCTTTTGCTCCATAGTCGGTTCAGGAGCGTTGAACGCTCATTTTATTTTTTTTTTGTTGGGAAAGCAAGGCTACGCCAGGTCTAACCGCTCGTCGCTGTGTGCCGTGTCCGTGGAAGAAGAAGAACGCTCGGTCTCCTGCAGCTAATGCTTTCGCTCCATAGTCGGTTCCGCAGCATTGAACCCTTCTAATTTTTTTTTTTTGTTGGGAAAGCAATGCTACGCCAGGTCTAACCGCTCGTCGCTGTGTGCCGTGTCCGTGGAAGAAGAAGAACGCTCGGTCTCCTGCAGCTAATGCTTTCGCTCCATAGTCGGTTCAGGAGCGTTGAATGCTCATTTTATTTTTTTTTTGTTGGGAAAGCAATGCTACGCCAGGTCCAACCGCTCGTCGCTGTGTGCCGTGTCCTTGGAAGAAGAAGAACGCTCGGTCTCCTGCAGCTAATGCTTTCGCTCCATAGTCGGTTCAGCAGCATTGAACCCTCCACATTTTATTTTTTTTTTGTTGGGAAAGCAATGCTACGCCAGGTCTAACCGCTCGTCGCTGTGTGCCGTGTCCGTGGAAGAAGCAGAACGCTCGGTCTCCTGCAGCTAATGCTTTCGCTCCATAGTCGGTTCAGCAGCATTGAACCCTCCTCATTTTATTTTTTTTTTGTTGGGAAAGCAATGCTACGCCAGGTCCAACCGCTCGTCGCTGTGTGCCGTGTCCGTGGAAGAAGACGAACGCTCGGTCTCCTGCAGCTAATGCTTTCGCTCTATAGTCGGTTCAGCAGCATTGAACCCTCCTCATTTTATTTTTTTGTTGTTGTGAAAGCAATAATACGCCAGGTCTAACCGCTCGTCGCTGTGTGCCGTGTCCGTGGAAGAAGAAGAACGCTCGGTCTCCTGCAGTTAATGCTTTCGCTCCATAGTCGGTTCAGCAGCATTGAACCCTCCTCATTAAATTTTTTTTTGTTGTGAAAGCAATAATATGCCAGGTCTAACCGCTCGTCGCTGTGTGCCGTGTCCGTGGAAGAAGAAGAAAGCTCGGTCTCCTGCAGCTAATGCTTTCGCTCCATAGTCGGTTCAGCAGCATTGAACCCTCCTCATTTTATTTTTTTTTGTTGTGAAAGCAATAATATGCCAGGACTAACCGCTCGTCGCTGTGTGCCGTGTCCGTGGAAGAAGAAGAACGCTCGGTCTCCTACTCATTTTATTTTTTTTTTTGTGAAAGCATTAATACGCCAGGTCTAACCGCTCGTCGCTGTGTGCCGTGTCCGTGGAAGAAGAAGAACGCTCGGTCTCCTGCAGCTAATGCTTTCGCTCCATAGTCGGTTCAGCAGCATTGAACCCTCCTAATTTTATTTTTTTTTGTTGTGAAAGCATTAATACGCCAGGTCTAACCACTCGTCGCTGTGTGCCGTGTCCGTGGAAGAAGAAGAACACTCGGTCTCCTGCAGCTAATGCTTTCGCTCCATAGTCGGTTCAGCAGCATTGAACCCTCCTCATTTTATTTTTTTTTTTGTTGGGAAAGCAATGCTACGCCAGGTCTAACCGCTCGTCGCTGTGTGCCGTGTCCGTGGAAGAAGAAGAACACTCGGTCTCCTGCAGCTAATGATTTCGCTCCATAGTCGGTTCAGCAGCATTGAACCCTCCTCATTTTATTTTTTTGTTGTTGGGAAAGCAATGCTACGCCAGGTCTAACCGCTCGTCGCTGTGTGCCGTGTCCGTGGAAGAAGAACCCTCGGTCTCCTGCAGCTAATGCTTTCGCTCCATAGTCGGTTCAGGAGCGTTGAACGCTCATTTTATTTTTTTTTGTTGGGAAAGCAATGCTACGCCAGGTCTAACCGCTCGTCGCTG
The DNA here is from genome assembly GCF_055883805.1 of Amblyomma maculatum. Classification (NCBI taxonomy): domain Eukaryota; kingdom Metazoa; phylum Arthropoda; class Arachnida; order Ixodida; family Ixodidae; genus Amblyomma; species Amblyomma maculatum. Next base: position 18,306,970 of record NW_028146738.1, read on the forward strand.
TGTGCCGTGTCCGTGGAAGAACGCTCAGTCTCCTGCAGCTAATGCTTTCGCTCCATAGTCGGTTCAGCAGCATTGAACCCTCCTCATTTTATTTTTTTTTTTCTTGGGAAAGCAATGCTACGCCAGGTCTAACCGCTCGTCGCTGTGTGCCGTGTCCGTGGAAGAAGAACGCTCGGTATCCTGCAGCTAATGCTTTCGCTCCATAGTCGGTTCAGCAGCATTGAACCCTCCTCATTTTATTTTTTTTTGGGGAAAGCAATGCTACGCCAGGTCTAACCGCTCGTCGCTGTGTGCCGTGTCCGCGGAAGAAGAACGCTCGGTCTCCTGCAGCTAATGCTTTTGCTCCATAGTCGGTTCAGGAGCGTTGAACGCTCATTTTATTTTTATGCTGTTGTGAAAGCAATAATACGCCAGGTCTAACCGCTCGTCGCTGTGTGCCGTGTCCGTGGAAGAAGAACGCTCGGTCTCCTGCAGCTAATGCTTTCGCTCCATAGTCGGTTCAGCAGCATTGAACCCTCCTCATTTTATTTTTTTTTTGTTGTGAAAGCAATAATATGCCAGGTCTAACCGCTCGTCGCTGTGTGCCGTGTCCGTGGAAGAAGAAGAACGCTCGGTCTCCTGCAGCTAATGCTTTCGCTCCATAGTCGGTTCAGCAGCATTGAACCCTCCTCATTTTATTTTTTTTTTTTGTTGTGAAAGCATTAATACGCCAGGTCTAACCGCTCGTCGCTGTGTGCCGTGTCCGTGGAAGAAGAAGAACGCTCGGCCTCCTGCAGCTAATGCTTTCGCTCCATAGTCGGTTCAGCAGCATTGAACCCTCCTAATTTTATTTTTTTTTTGTTGTGAAAGCATTAATACGCCAGGTCTAACCGCTCGTCGCTGTGTGCCATGTCCGTGGAAGAAGAAGAACACTCGGTCTCCTGCAGCTAATGCTTTCGCTCCATAGTCGGTTCAGCAGCATTGAACCCTCCTCATTTTATTTTTTTTTTGTTGGGAAAGCAATGCTACGCCAGGTCTAACCGCTCGTCGCTGTGTGCCGTGTCCGTGGAAGAAGAAGAACGCTCGGCCTCCTGCAGCTAATGCTTTCACTCCATAGTCGCCTCAGCAGCGTTGAACCCTCATTTTATTTTTTGTTGCGAAAGCAATGCTACGCCAGGTCTAAAAGCTCGTCGCTGTGTGCCGTGTCTGTGGAAGAAGAACGCTCGGTCTCCTGCAGCTAATGCTTTCGCTCCATAGTCGGTTCAGGAGCGTTGAATGCTCATTTTATTTTTTTTTTGTTGGGAAAGCAATGCTACGCCAGGTCTAACCGCTCGTCGCTGTGTGCCGTGGAAGAAGAAGAACGCTCGGTCTCCTGCAGCTAATTCTTTCGCTCCATAGTCGGTTCAGCAGCATTGAACCCTCCTAATTTTATTTTTTTGGTTGTGAAAGCATTATTCCGCCAGGTCTAAGCGCTCGTCGCTGTGTGCAGTGTCCGTGGAAGAAGACGAACGCTCGGTCTCCTGCAGGCTAATGCTTTCGCTCCATAGACGGTTCAGCAGCATTGAACCCTCCTCATTTAATTTTTTTTGTTGTGAAAGCAATAATACGCCAGGTCTAACCGCTCGTCGCTGTGTGCCGTGTCCGTGGAAGAAGAAGAACGCTCGGTCTCCTGCAGCTCATGCTTTCGCTCCATAGTCGGTTCAGCAGCATTGAACCCTCCTCATTTTATTTTTTTGTTGTTGGGAAAGCAATAATACGCCAGATCTAACCGCTCGTCGCTGTGTGCCGTGTGCGTGGAAGAAGAAGAACGCTCAGTCTCCTGCAGCTAATGCTTTCGCTCCATAGTCGGTTCAGCAGCATTGAACCCTCCTCATTTTATTTTTTTTTTGTTGGGAAAGCAATGTTATGCCAGGTCTAACCGCTCGTCACTGTGTGCAGTGTCCGTGGAAGAAGAAGAACGCTCGGCCTCCTGCAGCTAATGCTTTCGCTCCATAGTCGGTTCAGCAGCATTGAACCCTCCTAATTTTATTTTTTTTTTGTTGTGAAAGCATTAATACGCCAGGTCTAACCGCTCGTCGCTGTGTGCCATGTCCGTGGAAGAAGAAGAACACTCGGTCTCCTGCAGCTAATGCTTTCGCTCCATAGTCGGTTCAGCAGCATTGAACCCTCCTCATTTTATTTTTTTTTTGTTGGGAAAGCAATGCTACGCCAGGTCTAACCGCTCGTCGCTGTGTGCCGTGTCCGTGGAAGAAGAAGAACGCTCGGCCTCCTGCAGCTAATGCTTTCACTCCATAGTCGCCTCAGCAGCGTTGAACCCTCATTTTATTTTTTGTTGCGAAAGCAATGCTACGCCAGGTCTAAAAGCTCGTCGCTGTGTGCCGTGTCTGTGGAAGAAGAACGCTCGGTCTCCTGCAGCTAATGCTTTCGCTCCATAGTCGGTTCAGGAGCGTTGAATGCTCATTTTATTTTTTTTTGTTGGGAAAGCATTGCTACGCCAGGTCTAACCGCTCGTCGCTGTGTGCCGTGGAAGAAGAAGAACGCTCGGTCTCCTGCAGCTAATTCTTTCGCTCCATAGTCGGTTCAGCAGCATTGAACCCTCCTAATTTTATTTTTTTGGTTGTGAAAGCATTATTCCGCCAGGTCTAAGCGCTCGTCGCTGTGTGCAGTGTCCGTGGAAGAAGACGAACGCTCGGTCTCCTGCAGGCTAATGCTTTCGCTCCATAGACGGTTCAGCAGCATTGAACCCTCCTCATTTAATTTTTTTTGTTGTGAAAGCAATAATACGCCAGGTCTAACCGCTCGTCGCTGTGTGCCGTGTCCGTGGAAGAAGAAGAACGCTCGGTCTCCTGCAGCTCATGCTTTCGCTCCATAGTCGGTTCAGCAGCATTGAACCCTCCTCATTTTATTTTTTTGTTGTTGGGAAAGCAATAATACGCCAGATCTAACCGCTCGTCGCTGTGTGCCGTGTGCGTGGAAGAAGAAGAACGCTCAGTCTCCTGCAGCTAATGCTTTCGCTCCATAGTCGGTTCAGCAGCATTGAACCCTCCTCATTTTATTTTTTTTTTGTTGGGAAAGCAATGTTATGCCAGGTCTAACCGCTCGTCACTGTGTGCAGTGTCCGTGGAAGAAGAAGAACGCTAGGTCTCCTGCAGCTAATGCTTTCGCTCCATAGTCGGTTCAGGAGCGTTGAACGCTCATTTTATTTTTTTTTTGCTGGGAAAGCAAGGCTACGCCAGGTCTAACCGCTCGTCGCTGTGTGCCGTGTCCGTGGAAGAAGAAGAACGCTCGGTCTCCTGCAGCTAATGCTTTCGCTCCATAGTCGGTTCAGCAGCATTGAACCCTCCTAATTTTATTTTTTTTGTTGGGAAAGCAATGCTACGCCAGGTCTAACCGCTCGTCGCTGTGGGCCGTGTCCGTGGAAGAAGCAGAACGCTCGGTCTCCTGCAGCTAATGCTTTCGCTCCATAGTCGGTTCAGCAGCATTGAACCCTCCTCATTTTATTTTTTTTTGTTGGGAAAGCAATGCTACGCCAGGTCCAACCGCTCGTCGCTGTGTGCCGTGTCCGTGGAAGAAGACGAACGCTCGGTCTCCTGCAGCTAATGCTTTCGCTCCATAGTCGGTTCAGCAGCATTGAACCCTCCTAATTTTATTTTTTTTGTTGGGAAAGCAATGCTACGCCAGGTCTAACCGCTCGTCGCTGTGTGCCGTGTCCGTGGAAGAAGAAGAACGCTCGGTCTCCTGCAGCTAATGCTTTCGCTCCATAGTCGGTTCAGGAGCGTTGAACGCTCATTTTATTTTTTTTTGTTGGGAAAGCAATGCTACGCCAGGTCCAACCGCTCGTCGCTGTGTGCCGTGTCCGTGGAAGAAGAAGAACGCTCGGTCTCCTGCAGCTAATGCTTTCGCTCCATAGTCGGTTCAGCGGCATTGAACCCTCCTCATTTTATTTTTTTTTTTGTTGGGAAAGCAATGCTACGCCAGGTCTAACCGCTCGTCGCTGTGTGCCGTGTCCGTGGAAGAAGAAGAACGCTCGGTCTCCTGCAGCTAATGCTTTCGCTCCATAGTCGGTTCAGCAGCATTGAACCCTCCTCATTTTATTTTTTTTTGTTGGGAAAGCAATGCTACGCCAGGTCCAACCGCTCGTCGCTGTGTGCCGTGTCCGTGGAAGAAGACGAACGCTCGGTCTCCTGCAGCTAATGCTTTCGCTCTATAGTCGGTTCAGCAGCATTGAACCCTCCTCATTTTATTTTTTGTTGTTGTGAAAGCAATAATACGCCAGGTCTAACCGCTCGTCGCTGTGTGCCGTGTCCGTGGAAGAAGAAGAACGCTCGGTCTCCTGCAGCTAATGCTTTCGCTCCATAGTCGGTTCATCAGCATTGAACCCTCCTCATTTAATTTTTTTTTGTTGTGAAAGCAATAATATGCCAGGTCTAACCGCTCGTCGCTGTGTGCCGTGTCCGTGGAAGAAGAAGAAAGCTCGGTCTCCTGCAGCTAATGCTTTCGTTCCATAGTCGGTTCAGCAGCTTTGAACCCTCCTCATTTTATTTTTTTTTTTGCTGTGAAAGCATTAATACGCCAGGTCTAACCGCTCGTCGCTGTGTGCCGTGTCTGTGGAAGAAGAAGAACGCTCGGTCTCCTGCAGCTAATGCTTTCGCTCCATAGTCGGTTCAGCAGCATTGAACCCTCCTAATTTTATTTTTTTTTTGTTGTGAAAGCATTAATACGCCAGGTCTAACCGCTCGTCGCTGTGTGCCGTGTCCGTGGAAGAAGAACACTCGGTCTCCTGCAGCTAATGCTTTCGCTCCATAGTCGGTTCAGCAGCATTGAACCCTCCTCATTTTATTTTTTTTTGTTGGGAAAGCAATGCTACGCCATATCTAACCGCTCGTCGCTGTGTGCCGTGTCCGTGGAAGAAGAACGCTCGGCCTCCTGCAGCTAATGCTTTCACTCCATAGTCGCCTCAGCAGCGTTGAACCCTCATTTTATTTTTTTGTTGCGAAAGCAATGCTACGCCAGGTCTAGAAGCTCGTCGCTGTGTGCCGTATCTGTGGAAGAAGAAGAACGCTCGGTCTCCTGCAGCTAATGCTTTCGCTCCATAGTCGGTTCAGCAGCATTGAACCCTCCTAATTTTATTTTTTTTTGTTGTGAAAGCATTAATACGCCAGGTCTAACCGCTCGTCGCTGTGTGCCGTGTCCGTGTAGGAAGAAGAACGCTCGGTCTCCTGCAGCTAATGCTTTCGCTCCATAGTCGGTTCAGCAGCATTGAACCCTCCTAATTTTATTTTTTTTGTTGTGAAAGCATTAATACGCCAGGTCTAACCGCTCGTCGCTGTGTGCCGTGTCCGTGGAAGAAGACGAACGCTCGGTCTCCTGCAGCTAATGCTTTCGCTCCATAGTCGGTTCAGGAGCGTTCAACGCTCATTTTATTTTTTTTTGTTGGGAAAGCAATGCTACGCCAGGTCTAACCGCTCGTCGCTGTGTGCCGTGTCCGTGGAAGAAGAACGCTCGGTCTCCTGCAGCTAATGCTTTCGCTCCATAGTCTGTTCAGCAGCATTGAACCCTCCTAATTTTATTTTTTTTGTTGTGAAAGCATTAATACGCCAGGTCTAACCGCTCGTCGCTGTGTGCCGTGTCCGTGGAAGAAGACAAACGCTCGGTCTCCTGCAGCTAATGCTTTCGCTCCATAGTCGGTTCAGGAGCGTTGAACGCTCATTTTATTTTTTTTTGTTGGGAAAGCAATGCTACACCAGGTCTAACCGCTCGTCGCTGTGTGCCATGTCCGTGGAAGAAGAAGAACGCTCAGTCTCCTGCAGCTAATGCTTTCGCTCCATAGTCGGTTCAGCAGCATTGAACCCTCCTCATTTTATTTTATTTTTGTTGGGAAAGCAATGCTACGCCAGGTCTAACCGCTCGTCGCTGTGTGCCGTGTCCGTGGAAGAAGAAGAACGCTCGGTCTCCTGCAGCTAATGCTTTCGCTCCATAGTCGGTTCAGGAGCGTTGAACGCTCATTTTATTTTTTTTTTGTTGGGAAAGCAATGCTACGCCAGGTCTAACCGCCCGTCGCTGTGTGCCGTGTCCGTGGAAGAAGAACGCTCGGTCTCCTGCAGCTAATGCTTTCGCTCCATAGTCGGTTCAGCAGCATTGAACCCTCCTCATTTTATTTTATTTTTGTTGGGAAAGCAATGCTACGCCAGGTCTAACCGCTCGTCGCTGTGTGCCGTGTCCGTGGAAGAAGAAGAACGCTCGGTCTCCTGCAGCTAATGCTTTCGCTCCATAGTCGGTTCAGGAGCGTTGAACGCTCATTTTATTTTTTTTTGTTGGGAAAGCAATGCTACGCCAGGTCTAACCGCCCGTCGCTGTGTGCCGTGTCCGTGGAAGAAGAACGCTCGGTCTCCTGCAGCTAATGCTTTCGCTCCATAGTCGGTTCAGCAGCATTGAACCCTCCTAATTTTATTTTTTTTTGTTGTGAAAGCATTAATACGCCAGGTCTAACCGCTCGTCGCTGTGTGCCGTGCCCGTGGAAGAAGAAGAACGCTCGGTCTCCTGCAGCTAATGCTTTCGCTCCATAGTCGGTTCAGGAGCGTTGAACGCTCATTTTATTTTTTTTTTGTTGGGAAAGCAATGCTACGCCAGGTCTAACCGCTCGTCGCTGGGTGCCGTGTCCGTGTAAGAAGAAGAACGCTCGGTCTCCTGCAGCTAATGCTTTCGCTCCATAGTCGGTTCAGCAGCATTGAACCCTCCTCATTTTATTTTTTTTTGTTGGGAAAGCAATGCTACGCCAGGTCTAACCGCTCGTCGCTGTGTGCCATGTCCGTGGAAGAAGAAGAACGCTCGGTCTCCTGCAGCTAATGCTTTCGCTCCATAGTCGGTTCAGGAGCGTTGAACGCTCATTTTATTTTTTTTTGTTGGGAAAGCAATGCTATGCCAGGTCTAACCGCTCGTCGCTGTGTGCCGTGTCTGTGGAAGAAGAAGAACGCTCGGTCTCCTGCAGCTAATGCTTTCGCTCCATAGTCGGTTCAGCAGCATTGAACCCTCCTCATTTTATTTTTTTTTTGGGAAAGCAATGCTACGCCAGGTCTAACCGCTCGTCGCTGTGTGCCGTGTCCGTGGAAGAAGAAGAACGCTCGGTCTCCTGCAGCTAATGCTTTTGCTCCATAGTCGGTTCAGGAGCGTTGAACGCTCATTTTATTTTTATGTTGTTGTGAAAGCAATAATACGCCAGGTCTAACCGCTCGTCGCTGTGTGCCGTGTCCGTGGAAGAAGAAGAACGCTCGGTCTCCTGCAGCTAATGCTTTCGCTCCATAGTCGGTTCAGCAGCATTGAACCCTCCTCATTTTATTTTTTTTTTGTTGTGAAAGCAATAATATGCCAGGTCTAACCGCTCGTCGCTGTGTGCCGTGTCCGTGGAAGAAGAAGAACGCTCAGTCTCCTGCAGCTAATGCTTTCACTCCATAGTCGGTTCAGCAGCATTGAACCCTCCTCATTTTATTTTTTTTTTGTTGTGAAAGCATTAATACGCCAGGTCTAACCGCTCGTCGCTGTGTGCCGTGTCCGTGGAAGAAGAAGAACGCTCGGTCTCCTGCAGCTAATGCTTTCGCTCCATAGTCGGTTCAGCAGCATTGAACCCTCCTAATTTTATTTTTTTTTGTTGTGAAAGCATTAATACGCCAGGTCTAACCGCTCGTCGCTGTGTGCCATGTCCTTGGAAGAAGAAGAACACTCGGTCTCCTGCAGCTAATGCTTTCGCTCCATAGTCGGTTCAGCAGCATTGAACCCTCCTCATTTTATTTTTTTTTTTTGTTGGGAAAGCAATGCTACGCCAGGTTTAACCGCTCGTCGCTGTGTGCCGTGTCCGTGGAAGAAGAAGAACGCTCGGCCTCCTGCAGCTAATGCTTTCACTCCATAGTCGCCTCAGCAGCGTTGAACCCTCATTTTATTTTTTGTTGCGAAAGCAATGCTACGCCAGGTCTAAAAGCTCGTCGCTGTGTGCCGTGTCTGTGGAAGAAGAACGCTCGGTCTCCGGCAGCTAATGCTTTCGCTCCATAGTCGGTTCAGGAGCGTTGAATGCTCATTTTATTTTTTTTTGTTGGGAAAGCAATGCTACGCCAGGTCTAACCGCTCGTCGCTGTGTGCCGTGTCCGTGGAAGAAGAAGAACGCTCGGTCTCCTGCAGCTAATTCTTTCGCTCCATAGTCGGTTCAGCAGCATTGAACCCTCCTAATTTTATTTTTTTGGTTGTGAAAGCATTATTCCGCCAGGTCTAAGCGCTCGTCGCTGTGTGCCGTGTCCGTGGAAGACGAACGCTCGGTCTCCTGCAGGCTAATGCTTTCGCTCCATAGACGGTTCAGCAGCATTGAACCCTCCTCATTTAATTTTTTTTTGTTGTGAAAGCAATAATACGCCAGGTCTAACCGCTCGTCGCTGTGTGCCGTGTCCGTGGAAGAAGAAGAACGCTCGGTCTCCTGCAGCTCATGCTTTCGCTCCATAGTCGGTTCAGCAGCATTGAACCCTCCTAATTTTATTTTTTTTGTTGTGAAAACATTAATACGCCAGGTCTAACCGCTCGTCGCTGTGTGCCGTGTCCGTGGAAGAAGAACGCTCGGTCTGCTGCAGCTAATGCTTTCGCTCCATAGTCGGTTCAGCAGCATTGAACCCTCCTCATTTTATTTTTTTGTTGTTGGGAAAGCAATGCTACGCCAGATCTAACCGCTCGTCGCTGTGTGCTGTGTGCGTGGAAGAAGAAGAACGCTCAGTCTCCTGCAGCTAATGCTTTCGCTCCATAGTCGGTTCAGCAGCATTGAACCCTCCTCATTTTATTTTTTTTTTTGTTGGGAAAGCAATGTTATGCCAGGTCTAACCGCTCGTCACTGTGTGCCGTGTCCGTGGAAGAAGAAGAACACTAGGTCTCCTGCAGGTAATGCTTTCGCTCCATAGTCGGTTCAGGAGCGTTGAACGCTCATTTTATTTTTTTTTGTTGGGAAAGCAAGGCTACGCCAGGTCTAACCGCTCGTCGCTGTGTGCCGTGTCCGTGGAAGAAGAACGCTCGGTCTCCTGCAGCTAATGCTTTCGCTCCATAGACGGTTCAGCAGCATTGAACCCTCCTCATTTAATTTTTTTTTGTTGTGAAAGCAATAATACGCCAGGTCTAACCGCTCGTCGCTGTGTGCCGTGTCCGTGGAAGAAGAAGAACGCTCGGTCTCCTGCAGCTCATGCTTTCGCTCCATAGTCGGTTCAGCAGCATTGAACCCTCCTAATTTTATTTTTTTTTGTTGTGAAAACATTAATACGCCAGGTCTAACCGCTCGTCGCTGTGTGCCGTGTCCGTGGAAGAAGAACGCTCGGTCTGCTGCAGCTAATGCTTTCGCTCCATAGTCGGTTCAGCAGCATTGAACCCTCCTCATTTTATTTTTTTGTTGTTGGGAAAGCAATGCTACGCCAGATCTAACCGCTCGTCGCTGTGTGCTGTGTGCGTGGAAGAAGAAGAACGCTCAGTCTCCTGCAGCTAATGCTTTCGCTCCATAGTCGGTTCAGCAGCATTGAACCCTCCTCATTTTATTTTTTTTTTGTTGGGAAAGCAATGTTATGCCAGGTCTAACCGCTCGTCACTGTGTGCCGTGTCCGTGGAAGAAGAAGAACACTAGGTCTCCTGCAGGTAATGCTTTCGCTCCATAGTCGGTTCAGGAGCGTTGAACGCTCATGTTATTTTTTTTTGTTGGGAAAGCAAGGCTACGCCAGGTCTAACCGCTCGTCGCTGTGTGCCGTGTCCGTGGAAGAAGAACGCTCGGTCTCCTGCAGCTAATGCTTTCGCTCCATAGTTGGTTCAGGAGCATTGAACCCTCCTAATTTTATTTTTTTTGTTGGGAAAGCAATGCTACGCCAGGTCTAACCGCTCGTCGCTGTGTGCCGTATCCGTGGAAGAAGAAGAACGCTCGGTCTCCTGCAGCTAATGCTTTCGCTCCATAGCCGGTTCAGGAGCGTTGAACGCTCATTTTATTTTTTTTTTGTTGGGAAAGCAATGCTACGCCAGGTCCAACCGCTCGTCGCTGTGTGCCGTGTCCGTGGAAGAAGAAGAACGCTCGGTCTCCTGCAGCTAATGCTTTCGCTCCATAGTCGGTTCAGCAGCATTGAACCCTCCTCATTTTATTTTTTTTGTTGGGAAAGCAATGCTACGCCAGGCATAACCGCTCGTCGCTGTGTGCCGTGTCCGTGGAAGAAGAAGAACGCTCGGTCTCCTGCAGCTAATGCTTTCGCTCTATAGTCGTTCAGCAGCATTGAACCCTCCTCATTTTATTTTTTTGTTGTTGTGAAAGCGATAATACGCCAGGTCTAACCGCTCGTCGCTGTGTGCCGTGTCCGTGGAAGAAGAAGAACGCTCGGTCTCCTGCAGCTAATGCTTTCGCTCCATAGTCGGTTCAGCAGCATTGAACCCTCCTCATTTAATTTTTTTTTGTGTTGAAAGCAATAATATGCCAGGTCTAACCGCTCGTCGCTGTGTGCCGTGTCCGTGGAAGAAGAAGAAAGCTCGGTCTCCTGCAGCTAATGCTTTCGCTCCATAGTCGGTTCAGCAGCATTGAACCCTCCTCATTTTATTTTTTTTTTTTGTTGTGAAAGCATTATTACGCCAGGTCTAACCGCTCGTCGCTGTGTGCCGTGTCCGTGGAAGAAGAAGAACGCTCGGTCTCCTGCAGCTAATGCTTTCGCTCCATAGTCGGTTCAGCAGCATTGAACCCTCCTAATTTTATTTTTTTTTGTTGTGAAAGCATTAATACGCCAGGTCTAACCGCTCGTCGCTGTGTGCCGTGTCCGTGGAAGAAGAAGAACACACGATCTCCTGCAGCTAATGCTTTCGCTCCATAGTCGGTTCAGCAGCATTGAACCCTCCTCATTTTATTTTTTTTTGTTGGGAAAGCAATGCTACGCCAGGTCTAACCGCTCGTCGCTGTGTGCCGTGTCCGTGGAAGAAGAACGCTCGGCCTCCTGCAGCTAATGCTTTCACTCCATAGTCGCCTCAGCAGCGTTGAACCCTCATTTTATTTTTTTGTTGCGAAAGCAATGCTACGCCAGGTCTAAAAGCTCGTCGCTGTGTGCCGTATCTGTGGAAGAAGAAGAACGCTCGGTCTCCTGCAGCTAATGCTTTCGCTCCATAGTCGGTTCAGCAGCATTGAACCCTCCTAATTTTATTTTTTTTTGTTGTGAAAGCATTAATACGCCAGGTATAACCGCTCGTCGCTGTGTGCCGTGTCCGTGGAAGAAGAACGCTCGGTCTCCTGCAGCTAATGCTTTCGCTCCATAGTCTGTTCAGCAGCATTGAACCCTCCTAATTTTATTTTTTTTGTTGTGAAAGCATTAATACGCCAGGTCTAACCGCTCGTCGCTGTGTGCCGTGTCCGTGGAAGAAGACGAACGCTCGGTCTCCTGCAGCTAATGCTTTCGCTCCATAGTCGGTTCAGGAGCGTTCAACGCTCATTTTATTTTTTTTGTTGGGAAAGCAATGCTACGCCAGGTCTAACCGCTCGTCGCTGTGTGCCGTGTCCGTGGAAGAAGAAGAACGCTCGGTCTCCTGCAGCTAATGCTTTCGCTCCATAGTCTGTTCAGCAGCATTGAACCCTCCTAATTTTATTTTTTTTTGTTGTGAAAGCATTAATACGCCAGGTCTAACCGCTCGTCGCTGTGTGCCGTGTCCGTGGAAGAAGACGAATGCTCGGTCTCCTGCAGCTAATGCTTTCGCTCCATAGTCAGTTCAGCAGCATTGAACCCTCCTCATTTTATTTTTTTTTGTTGTGAAAGCAATAATACGCCAGGTCTAACCGCTCGTCCCTGTGTGCCGTATCCGTGGAAGAAGAAGAACGCTCGGTCTCCTGAGGCTAATGCTTTCGCTCCATAGTCGGTTCAGGAGCGTTGAACGCTCATTTTATTTTTTTTTGTTGGGAAAGCAATGCTACGCCAGGTCTAACCGCTCGTCGCTGTGTGCCGTGTCCGTGGAAGAAGAACGCTCAGTCTCCTGCAGCTAATGCTTTCGCTCCATAGTCGGTTCAGCAGCATTGAACCCTCCTCATTTTATTTTATTTTTGTTGGGAAAGCAATGCTACGCCAGGTCTAACCGCTCGTCGCTGTGTGCCGTGTCCGTGGAAGAAGAAGAACGCTCGGTCTCCTGCAGCTAATGCTTTCGCTCCATAGTCGGTTCAGGAGCGTTGAACGCTCATTTTATTTTTTTTTTGTTGGGAAAGCAATGCTACGCCAGGTCTAACCGCCCGTCGCTGTGTGCCGTGTCCGTGGAAGAAGAAGAACGCTCGGTCTCCTGCAGCTAATGCTTTCGCTCCATAGTCGGTTCAGCAGCATTGAACCCTCCTAATTTTATTTTTTTTTGTTGTGAAAGCATTAATACGCCAGGTCTAACCGCTCGTCGCTGTGTGCCGTGCCCGTGGAAGAAGAAGAACGCTCGGTCTCCTGCAGCTAATGCTTTCGCTCCATAGTCGGTTCAGCAGCATTGAACCCTCCTCATTTTACTTTTGTTTTGTTGGGAAAGCAATGCTACGCCAGGTCTAACCGCTCGTCGCTGTGTGCCGTGTCCGTGGAAGAAGAACGCTCGGTCTCCTGCAGCTAATGCTTTCGCTCCACAGTCGGTTCAGGAGCGTTGAACGCTCATTTTATTTTTTTTTGTTGGGAAAGCAATGCTACGCCAGGTCTAACCGCTCGTCACTGTGTGCCGTGTCCGTGGGAGAAGAAGAACGCTCGGTCTCCTGCAGCTAAGCTTTCGCTTCATAGTCGGTTCAGCAGCATTGAACCCTCCTCATTTTATTTTTTTTTGTTGGGAAAGCAATGCTACGCCAGGTCTAACCGCTCGTCGCTGTGTGCCGTGTCCGTGGAAGAAGAAGAACGCTCGGTCTCCTGCAGCTAATGCTTTCGCTCCATAGTCGGTTCAGGAGCGTTGAACGCTCATTTTATTTTTTTTTCTTGGGAAAGCAATGCTACGCCAGGTCTAACCGCTCGTCGCTGTGTGCCGTGTCCGTGGAAGAAGAAGAACGCTCGGTCTCCTGCAGCTAATGCTTTCGCTCCATATTCCGTTCAGCAGCATTGAACCCTCCTCATTTTATTTTTTATTTTGTTAGGAAAGCAATGCTACGCCAGGTCTAACCGCTCGTCGCTGTGTGCCGTGTCCGTGGAAGAAGAAGAACGCTCGGTCTCCTGCAGCTAATGCTTTCGCTCCATAGTCGGTTCAGCAGCATTGAATCCTCCTCATTTTATTTTTTTTTGTCGTGAAAGCAATAATACGCCAGGTCTAAAAGCTCGTCGCTGTGTGCCGTGTCCGTGGAAGAAGAAGAACGCTCGGTCTCCTGCAGCTAATGCTTTCGCTCCATAGTCGGTTCAGCAGCATTGAACCCTCCTCATTTTATTTTTATTTTGTTGGGAAAGCAATGCTACGCCAGGTCTAACCGCTCGTCGCTGTGTGCCGTGTCCGTGGAAGAAGAAGAACGCTCGGTCTCCTGCAGCTAATGCTTTAGCTCCATAGTCGGTTCAGGAGCGTTGAACGCTCATTTTATTTTTTTTTTGTTGGGAAAGCAATGCTACGCCAGGTCTAACCGCTCGTCGCTGTGTGCCGTGTCCGTGGAAGAAGAAGAACGCTCGGTCTCCTGCAGCTAATGCTTTCGCTCCATAGTCGGTTCAGCAGCATTGAACCCTCCTAATTTTATTTTTTTTGTTGTGAAAGCATTAATACGCCAGGTCTAACCGCTCGTCGCTGTGTGCCGTGTCTGTGGAAGAAGACGAACGCTCGGTCTCCTGCAGCTAATGCTTTCGCTCCATAGTCGGTTCAGCAGCATTGAATCCTCCTCATTTTATTTTTTTTTGTCGTGAAAGCAATAATACGCCAGGTCTAAAAGCTCGTCGCTGTGTGCCGTGTCCGTGGAAGAAGAAGAACGCTCGGTCTCCTGCAGCTAATGCTTTCGCTCCATAGTCGGTTCAGCAGCGTTGAACCCTCATTTTAGTTTTTTGTTGCGAAAGTAATGCTACGCCAGGTCTAAAAGCTCATCGCTGTGTGCCGTGTCTGTGGAAGAAGAACGCTCGGTCTCCTGCAGCTAATGCTTTTGCTCAATAGTCGGTTCAGGAGCGTTGAACGCTCATTTTATTTTTTTTTGTTGGGAAAGCAATGCTACGCCAGGTCTAACCGCTCGTCGCTGTGTGCCGTGTCCGTGGAAGAAGAATAATGCTCGGTCTCCTGCACCTAATGCTTTCGCTCCATAGTCGTTCAGGAGCGTTGAACGCTCATTTTATTTTTTTTTGTTGGGAAAGCAATGCTATGCCAGGTCTAACCGCTCGTCGCTGTGTGCCGTGTCCGTGGAAGAAGAAGAACGCTCGGTCTCCTGCAGCTAATGCTTTCGCTCCATAGTCGGTTCAGGAGCGTTGAACGCTCATTTTATTTTTTTTTGTTGGGAAAGCAATGCTACGCCAGGTTTAACCGCTCGCCGCTGTGTGCCGTGTCCGTGGAAGAAGACGAACGCTCGGTCTCCTGCAGCTAATGCTTTCGCTCCATAGTCGGTTCAGCAGCATTGAACCCTCCTCATTTTATTTTTTTGTTGTTGTGAAAGCAATAATACGCCAGGTCTAACCGCTCGTCGCTGTGTGCCGTGTCCGTGGAAGAAGAAGAACGCTCGGTCTCCTGCAGCTAATGCTTTCGCTCCATAGTCGGTTCAGCAGCATTGAACCCTCCTAATTTTATTTTTTTTGTTGTGAAAGCATTAATACGCCAGGTCTAACCGCTCGTCGCTGTGTGCCGTGTCCGTGGAAGAAGAAGAACGCTCGGTCTCCTGCAGCTAATGCTTTCGCTCCATAGTCGGTTCAGCAGTGTTGAACCCTCCTCATTTTTTTTTGTTGCGAAAGCAATGCTACGCCAGGTCTAAAAGCTCGTCGCTGTGTGCTGTGTCCGCAGAAGAAGAATTCCCGGTCTCCTGCAGCTAATGCTTTCGCTCCATAGTCGGTTCAGCAGCGTTGAACCCTCCTCATTTTATTTTTTTTTTGTTGTGAAAGCAATAATACGCCAGGTCTAACCGCTCGTCGCTGTGTGCCGTGTCCGTGGAAGAAGAAGAACGCTCGGTCTCCTGCAGCTAATGCTTTCGCTCCATAGTCGGTTCAGCAGCGTTGAACCCTCATTTTATTTTTTCTTATTGCGAAAGCAATAATACGCCAGGTCTAACCGCTCGTCGCTGTGTGCCGTGTCCGTGGAAAAACAGAAGAATGCTCGATCTCCTGCCGCTAATGCTTTCTCTCCATAGTCGGTTCAGCAGCGTTGAACCCTCATCTTTTTTTTTTGTTGCGAAAGCAATGCACCGCCAGGTCTAAAAGCTCGTTGCTGTGTGCCGTGTCTGTGGAAGAAGAAGAACGCTCGGTCTCCTGCAGCTAATGCTTTCTCTCCATAGTCGGTTCAGCAGCGTTGTACCCTCCTCATTTTATTTTTTTTTTGTGAAAGCAATAATACGCCAGGTCTAACCGCTCGTCGCTGTGTGCCGCGTCCGTGGAAGAAGAACGCTCGGTCTCCTGCAGCTAATGCTTTCGCTCCATAGTCGGTTCAGCAGCGTTGAACCCTCATTTTATTTTTTTGTTGCGAAAGCAATGCTACGCCAGGTCTAAAAGCTCGTCGCTGTGTGCCGTGTCTGTGGAAGAAGAAGAACGCTCGGTCTCCTGCAGCTAATGCTTTCGCTCAATAGTCGGTTCAGGAGCGTTGAACGCTCATTTTATTTTTTTTTTGTTGGGAAAGCAATGCTACGCCAGGTCTAACCGCTCGTCGCTGTGTGCCGTGTCCGTGGAAGAAGAAGAACGCTCGGTCTCCTGCAGCTAATGCTTTCGCTCCATAGTCGGTTCAGCAGCATTGAACCCTCCTAATTTTATTTTTTTGTTGTGAAAGCATTAATACGCCAGGTCTAACCGCTCGTCGCTGTGTGCCGTGTCTGTGGAAGAAGACGAACGCTCGGTCTCCTGCAGCTAATGCTTTCGCTCCATAGTCAGGTTCAGCAGCATTGAACCCTCCTCATTTTATTTTTTTTTGTTGTGAAAGCAATAATACGCCAGGTCTAAAAGCTCGTCGCTGTGTGCCGTGTCTGTGGAAGAAGAGCGCTCGGTCTCCTGCAGCTAATGCTTTCGCTCCATAGTCGGTTCATCAGCGTTGAACCCTCATTTAATTTTTTTGTTGCGAAAGCAATGCTACGCCAGGTCTAAAAGCTCGTCGCTGTGTGCCGTGTCTGTGGAAGAAGAAGAACGCTCGGTCTCCTGCAGCTAATGCTTTCGCTCAATAGTCGGTTCAGGAGCGTTGAACGCTCATTTTATTTTTTTTTGTTGGGAAAGCAATGCTACGCCAGGTCTAACCGCTCGTCGCTGTGTGCCGTGTCCGTGGAAGAAGAAGAACGCTCGGTCTCCTGCAGCTAATGCTTTCGCTCCATAGTCGGTTCAGCAGCATTGAACCCTCCTAATTTAATTTTTTTTTGTTGGGAAAGCAGTGCTACGCCAGGTCTAACCGCTCGTCACTGTGTGCCGTGTCCGTGGAAGAAGAAGAACGCTCGGTCTCCTGCAGCTAATGCTTTCGCTCCATAGTCGGTTCAGGAGAGTTGAACGCTCATTTTATTTTTTTTTTGTTGGGAAAGCAATGCTATGCCAGGTCTAACCGCTCGTCGCTGTGTGCCGTGTCCGTGGAATAAGAACGCTCGGTCTCCTGCAGCTAATGCTTTCGCTCCATAGTCGGTTCAGCAGCGTTGAACCCTCATTTTATTTTTTTTTGTTGGGAAAGCAATGCTACGCCAGGTCTAACCGCTCGTCGCTGTGTGCCGTGTCCGTGGAAGAAGAAGAACGCTCGGTCTCCTGCAGCTAATTCTTTCGCTCCATAGTCGGTTCAGGAGCGTTGAACGCTCATTTTATTTTTTTTTGTTGGGAAAGCAATGCTACGCCAGGTCTAACCGCTCGTCGCTGTGTGCCGTGTCCGTGGAAGAAGAAGAACGCTCGGTCTCCTGCAGCTAATGCTTTCGCTCCATAGTCGGTTCAGCGGCATTGAACCCTCCTAATTTAATTTTTTTTTTGTTGGGAAAGCAATGCTACGCCAGGTCTAACCGCTCGTCGCTGTGTGCCGTGTCCGTGGAAGAAGAAGAACGCTCGGTCTCCTGCAGCTAATGCTTTCGCTCCATAGTCGGTTCAGCAGCATTGAACCCTCCTCATTTTACTTTTTTTTTTGTTTGGAAAGCAATGCTACGCCAGGTCTAACCGCTCGTCGCTGTGTGCCGTGTCCGTGGAAGAAGAAGAACGCTCGGTCTCCTGCAGCTAATGCTTTCGCTCCATAGTCGGTTCAGCAGCATTGAACCCTCCTCATTTTATTTTTTTTTTTGTTGGGAAAGCAATGCTACGCCAGGTCTAACCGCTCGTCGCTGTGTGCCGTGTCCGTGGAAGAAGAAGAACGCTCGGTCTCCTGCAGCTAATGCTTTCGCTCCATAGTCGGTTCAGGAGCGTTGAACGCTCATTTTATTTTTTTTTTGTTGGGAAAGCAATGCTACTCCAGGTCTAACCGCTCGTCGCTGTGTGCCGTGTCCGTGTAAGAAGAAGAACGCTCGGTCTCCTGCAGCTAATGCTTTCGCTCCATAGTCGGTTCAGCAGCATTGAACCCTCCTCATTTTATTTTTTTTTGTTGGGAAAGCAATGCTACGCCAGGTCTAACCGCTCGTCGCTGTGTGCCGTGTCCGTGGAAGAAGAAGAACGCTCGGTCTCCTGCAGCTAATGCTTTCGCTCCATAGTCGGTTCAGGAGCGTTGAACGCTCATTTTATTTTTTTTTGTTGGGAAAGCAATGCTACGCCAGGTCTAACCGCTCGTCGCTGTGTGCCGTGTCTGTGGAAGAAGAAGAACGCTCGGTCTCCTGTAGCTAATGCTTTCGCTCCATAGTCGTTTCAGCAGCATTGAACCCTCCTCATTTTTTTTTTTTGTTGGTAAAGCAATGCTACGCCAGGTCTAACCGCTCGTCGCTGTCTGCCGTGTCCGTGGAAGAAGAAGAACGCTCGGTCTCCTGCAGCTAATGCTTTCGCTCCATAGTCGGTTCAGGAGCGCTGAACGCTCATTTTATTTTTTTGTTGTTGTGAAAGCAATAATACGCCAGGTCTAACCGCTCGTCGCTGTGTGCCGTGTCCGTGGAAGAAGAAGAACGCTCGGTCTCCTGCAGCTAATGCTTTCGCTCCATAGTCGGTTCAGCAGCATTGAACCCTCCTCATTTTATTTTTTTTTGTTGTGAAATCAATAATATGCCAGGTCTAACCGCTCGTCGCTGTGTGCCGTGTCCGTGGAAGAAGAAGAATGCTCGGTCTCCTGCAGCTAATGCTTTCGCTCCATAGTCGGTTCAGCAGCATTGAACCCTCCTCATTTTATTTTTTGTTGTTGTGAAAGCATTAATACGCCAGGTCTAACCGCTCGTCACTGTGTGCCGTTTCCGTGGAAGAAGAAGAACGCTCGGTCTCCTGCAGCTAATGCTTTCGCTCCATAGTCGGTTCAGCAGCATTGAACCCTCCTAATTTTATTTTTTTTTTGTTGTGAAAGCATTAATACGCCAGGTCTAACCGCTCGTCGCTGTGTGCCATGTCCGTGGAAGAAGAAGAACACTCGGTCTCCTGCAGCTAATGCTTTCGCTCCATAGTCGGTTCAGCAGCATTGAACCCTCCTCATTTTATTTTTTTTTTGTTGGGAAAGCAATGCTACGCCAGGTCTAACCGCTCGTCGCTGTGTGCCGTGTCCGTGGAAGAAGAAGAACGCTCGGCCTCCTGCAGCTAATGCTTTCGCTCCATAGTCGGTTCAGCAGCATTGAACCCTCCTCATTTTATTTTTTTTTTGTTGGGAAAGCAATGCTACGCCATGTCTAACCGCTCGTCGCTGTGTGCCGTGTCTGTGGAAGAAGAAGAACGCTCGGCCTCCTGCAGCTAATGCTTTCACTCCATAGTCGCCTCAGCAGCGTTGAACCCTCATTTTATTTTTTTGTTGCGAAAGCAATGCTACGCCAGGTCTAAAAGCTCGTCGCTGTGTGCCGTGTCTGTGGAAGAAGAACGCTCGGTCTCCTGCAGCTAATGCTTTCGCTCCATAGTCGGTTCAGGAGCGTTGAACGCTCATTTTATTTTTTTTTGTTGGGAAAGCAATGCTACGCCAGGTCTAACCGCTCGTCGCTGTGTGCCGTGTCCGTGTAAGAAGAAGAACGCTCGGTCTCCTGCAGCTAATGCTTTCGCTCCATAGTCGGTTCAGCAGCATTGAACCCTCCTCATTTTATTTTTTTTTGTTGGGAAAGCAATGCTACGCCAGGTCTAACCGCTCGACGCTGTGTGCCGTGTCCGTGGAAGAAGAAGAACGCTCGGTCTCCTGCAGCTAATGCTTTCGCTCCATAGTCGGTTCAGGAGCGTTGAACGCTCATTTTATTTTTTTTTTGTTGGGAAAGCAATGCTACGCCAGGTCTAACCGCTCGTCGCTGTGTGCCGTGTCTGTGGAAGAAGAAGAACGCTTGGTCTCCTGTAGCTAATGCTTTCGCTCCATAGTCGGTTCAGCAGCATTGAACCCTCCTCATTTATTTTTTTTTGTTGGGAAAGCAATGCTACGCCAGGTCTAACCGCTCGTCGCTGTCTGCCGTGTCCGTGGAAGAAGAAGAACGCTCGGTCTCCTGCAGCTAATGCTTTCGCTCCATAGTCGGTTCAGGAGCGTTGAACGCTCATTTTATATTTTTGTTGTTGTGAAATCAATAATACGCCAGGTCTAACCGCTCGTCGCTGTGTGCCGTGTCCGTGGAAGAAGAAGAACGCTCGGTCTCCTGCAGCTAATGCTTTCGCTCCATAGTCGGTTCAGCAGCATTGAACCCTCCTCATTTTATTTTTTTTTTGTTGTGAAATCAATAATATGCCAGGTCTAACCGCTCGTCGCTGTGTGCCGTGTCCGTGGAAGAAGAAGAACGCTCGGTCTCCTGCAGCTAATGCTTTCGCTCCATAGTCGGTTCAGCAGCATTGAACCCTCCTAATTTTATTTTTTTTTGTTGTGAAAGCATTAATACGCCAGGTCTAACCGCTCGTCGCTGTGTGCCATGTCCGTGGAAGAAGAACACTCGGTCTCCTGCAGCTAATGCTTTCGCTCCATAGTCGGTTCAGCAGCATTGATCCCTCCTCAATTTATTTTTTTTTGTTGGGAAAGCAATGCTACGCCAGGTCTAACCGCTCGTCGCTGTGTGCCGTGTCCGTGGAAGAAGAAGAACGCTCGGCCTCCTCCAGCTAATGCTTTCGCTCCATAGTCGGTTCAGCAGCATTGAACCCTCCTCATTTTATTTTTTTTTGTTGGGAAAGCAATGCTACGCCAGGTCTAACCGCTCGTCGCTGTGTGCCGTGTCCGTGGAAGAAGAAGAACGCTCGGCCTCCTGCAGCTAATGCTTTCACTCCATAGTCGCCTCAGCAGCGTTGAACCCTCATTTTATTTTTTTGTTGCGAAAGCAATGCTACGCCAGGTCTAAAAGCTCGTCGCTGTGTGCCGTGTCTGTGGAAGAAGAACGCTCGGTCTCCTGCAGCTAATGCTTTCGCTCCATAGTCGGTTCAGGAGCGTTGAACGCTCATTTTATTTTTTTTTGTTGGGAAAGCAATGCTACGCCAGGTATAACCGCTCGTCGCTGTGTGCCGTGTCCGTGGAAGAAGAACGCTCGGTCTCCTGCAGCTAATTCTTTCGCTCCATAGTCGGTTCAGCAGCATTGAACCCTCCTAATTTAATTTTTTTTTGTTGTGAAAGCATTATTCCGCCAGGTCTAAGCGCTCGTCGCTGTGTGCCGTGTCCGTGGAAGAAGACGAACGCTCGGTCTCCTGCAGGCTAATGCTTTCGCTCCATAGTCGGTTCAGCAGCATTGAACCCTCCTCATTTTATTTTTTTTTGTTGTGAAAGCAATAATACGCCAGGTCTAACCGCTCGTCGCTGTGTGCCGTGTCCGTGGAAGAAGAAGAACGCTCGGTCTCCTGCAGCTCATGCTTTCGCTCCATAGTCGGTTCAGCAGCATTGAACCCTCCTAATTTTATTTTTTTTTGTTGTGAAAACATTAATACGCCAGGTCTAACCGCTCGTCGCTGTGTGCCGTGTCCGTGGAAGAAGAAGAACGCTCGGTCTCCTGCAGCTAATGCTTTCGCTCCATAGTCGGTTCAGCAGCATTGAACCCTCCTCATTTTATTTTTTTGTTGTTGGGAAAGCAATGCTACGCCAGGTCTAACCCTCGTCGCTGTGTGCCGTGTCCGTGGAAGAAGAACGCTCAGTCTGCTGCAGCTAATGCTTTCGCTCCATAGTCGGTTCAGCAGCATTGAACCCTCCTCATTTTATTTTTTTTTGTTGGGAAAGCAATGTTATGCCAGGTCTAACCGCTCGTCACTGTGTGCCGTGTCCGTGGAAGAAGAAGAACGCTCGGTCTCCTGCAGCTAATGCTTTCGCTCCATAGTCGGTTCAGGAGCGTTGAACGCTCATTTTATTTTTTTTTGTTGGGAAAGCAATGCTACGCCAGGTCTAACCGCTCGTCGCTGTGTGCCGTGTCCGTGGAAGAAGAAGAACGCTCGGTCTCCTGCAGCTAATGCTTTCGCTCCATAGTCGGTTCAGCAGCATTGAACCCTCCTCATTTTATTTTTTTTTTGTTGGGAAAGCAATGCTACGCCAGGTCTAACCGCTCGTCGCTGTGTGCCGTGTCCGTGGAAGAAGAAGAACGCTCGGTCTCCTGCAGCTAATGCTTTCGCTCCATAGTCGGTTCAGGAGCGTTGAACGCTCATTTTATTTTTTTTTTGTTGGGAAAGCAATGCTACGCCAGGTCTAACCGCTCGTCGCTGTGTGCCGTGTCCGTGTAAGAAGAAGAACGCTCGGTCTCCTGCAGCTAATGCTTTCGCTCCATAGTCGGTTCAGCAGCATTGAACCCTCCTCATTTTATTTTTTTTTTGTTGGGAAAGCAATGCTACGCCAGGTCTAACCGCTCGACGCTGTGTGCCGTGTCCGTGGAAGAAGAAGAACGCTCGGTCTCCTGCAGCTAATGCTTTCGCTCCATAGTCGGTTCAGGAGCGTTGAACGCTCATTTTATTTTTTTTGTTGTTGGGAAAGCAATGCTACGCCAGGTCTAACCGCTCGTCGCTGTGTGCCGTGTCTGTGGAAGAAGAAGAACGCTTGGTCTCCTGTAGCTAATGCTTTCGCTCCATAGTCGGTTCAGCAGCATTGAACCCTCCTCATTTATTTTTTTTTTTGTTGGGAAAGCAATGCTACGCCAGGTCTAACCGCTCGTCGCTGTCTGCCGTGTCCGTGGAAGAAGAAGAACGCTCGGTCTCCTGCAGCTAATGCTTTCGCTCCATAGTCGGTTCAGGAGCGTTGAACGCTCATTTTATATTTTTGTTGTTGTGAAATCAATAATACGCCAGGTCTAACCGCTCGTCGCTGTGTGCCGTGTCCGTGGAAGAAGAAGAACGCTCGGTCTCCTGCAGCTAATGCTTTCGCTCCATAGTCGGTTCAGCAGCATTGAACC
Source organism: Amblyomma maculatum (assembly GCF_055883805.1). NCBI lineage: Eukaryota > Metazoa > Arthropoda > Arachnida > Ixodida > Ixodidae > Amblyomma > Amblyomma maculatum. The sequence goes on from NW_028146738.1 coordinate 18,329,456, forward strand.
CTCCTCATTTTATTTTTTTTTGTTGTGAAATCAATAATATGCCAGGTCTAACCGCTCGTCGCTGTGTGCCGTGTCCGTGGAAGAAGAAGAACGCTCGGTCTCCTGCAGCTAATGCTTTCGCTCCATAGTCGGTTCAGCAGCATTGAACCCTCCTAATTTTATTTTTTTTTTGTTGTGAAAGCATTAATACGCCAGGTCTAACCGCTCGTCGCTGTGTGCCATGTCCGTGGAAGAAGAACACTCGGTCTCCTGCAGCTAATGCTTTCGCTCCATAGTCGGTTCAGCAGCATTGATCCCTCCTCATTTTATTTTTTTTTTGTTGGGAAAGCAATGCTACGCCAGGTCTAACCGCTCGTCGCTGTGTGCCGTGTCCGTGGAAGAAGAAGAACGCTCGGCCTCCTGCAGCTAATGCTTTCACTCCATAGTCGCCTCAGCAGCGTTGAACCCTCATTTTATTTTTTTGTTGCGAAAGCAATGCTACGCCAGGTCTAAAAGCTCGTCGCTGTGTGCCGTGTCTGTGGAAGAAGAACGCTCGGTCTCCTGCAGCTAATGCTTTCGCTCCATAGTCGGTTCAGGAGCGTTGAACGCTCATTTTATTTTTTTTTGTTGGGAAAGCAATGCTACGCCAGGTATAACCGCTCGTCGCTGTGTGCCGTGTCCGTGGAAGAAGAACGCTCGGTCTCCTGCAGCTAATTCTTTCGCTCCATAGTCGGTTCAGGAGCGTTGAACGCTCATTTTATTTTTTTTTTGTTGGGAAAGCAAGGCTACGCCAGGTCTAACCGCTCGTCACTGTGTGCCGTGTCCGTGGAAGAAGAAGAACGCTAGGTCTCCTGCAGCTAATGCTTTCGCTCCATAGTCGGTTCAGCAGCATTGAACCCTCCTCATTTTATTTTTTTGTTGTTGGGAAAGCAATGCTACGCCAGGTCTAACCCTCGTCGCTGTGTGCCGTGTCCGTGGAAGAAGAACGCTCAGTCTGCTGCAGCTAATGCTTTCGCTCCATAGTCGGTTCAGCAGCATTGAACCCTCCTCATTTAATTTTTTTTTGTTGGGAAAGCAATGTTATGCCAGGTCTAACCGCTCGTCACTGTGTGCCGTGTCCGTGGAAGAAGAAGAACGCTAGGTCTCCTGCAGGCTAATGCTTTCGCTCCATAGTCGGTTCAGCAGCATTGAACCCTCCTCATTTTATTTTTTTGTTGTTGGGAAAGCAATGCTACGCCAGGTCTAACCCTCGTCGCTGTGTGCCGTGTCCGTGGAAGAAGAACGCTCAGTCTGCTGCAGCTAATGCTTTCGCTCCATAGTCGGTTCAGCAGCATTGAACCCTCCTCATTTAATTTTTTTTTGTTGGGAAAGCAATGTTATGCCAGGTCTAACCGCTCGTCACTGTGTGCCGTGTCCGTGGAAGAAGAAGAACGCTAGGTCTCCTGCAGCTAATGCTTTCGCTCCATAGTCGGTTCAGGAGCGTTGAACGCTCATTTTATTTTTTTTTTGTTGGGAAAGCAAGGCTACGCCAGGTCTAACCGCTCGTCGCTGTGTGCCGTGTCCGTGGAAGAAGAAGAACGCTCGGTCTCCTGCAGCTAATGCTTTCGCTCCATAGTCGGTTCAGCAGCATTGAACCCTCCTAATTTTATTTTTTTTTGTTGTGAAAGCATTAATACGCCAGGTCTAACCGCTCGTCGCTGTGTGCCGTGTCCGTGGAAGAAGAAGAACGCTCGGTCTCCTGCAGCTAATGCTTTCGCTCCATAGTCGGTTCAGGAGTGTTGAACGCTCATTTTATTTTTTTTTGTTGGGAAAGCAATGCTACGCCAGGTCCAACCGCTCGTCGCTGTGTGCCGTGTCCGTGGAAGAAGAAGAACGCTCGGTCTCCTGCAGCTAATGCTTTCGCTCCATAGTTGGTTCAGCAGCATTGAACCCTCCTCATTTTATTTTTTTTTGTTGGGAAAGCAATGCTACGCCAGGTCTAACCGCTCGTCGCTGTGTGCCGTGTCCGTAGAAGAAGACGAACGCTCGGTCTCCTGCAGCTAATGCTTTCGCTCCATAGTCGGTTCAGCAGCATTGAACCCTCCTCATTTTATTTTTTTGTTGTTGTGAAAGCAATAATACGCCAGGTCTAACCGCTCGTCGCTGTGTGCCGTGTCCGTGGAAGAAGAAGAACGCTCGGTCTCCTGCAGCTAATGCTTTCGCTCCATAGTCTGTTCAGCAGCATTGAACCCTCCTAATTTTATTTTTTTTTTGTTGTGAAAGCATTAATACGCCAGGTCTAACCGCTCGTCGCTGTGTGCCGTGTCCGTGGAAGATGACGAACGCTCGGTCTCCTGCAGCTAATGCTTTCGCTCCATAGTCGCTTCAGGAGCGTTCAATGCTCATTTTATTTTTTTTTGTTGGGAAAGCAATGCTACGCCAGGTCTAACCGCTCGTCGCTGTGTGCCGTGTCCGTGGAAGAAGAAGAACGCTCGGTCTCCTGCAGCTAATGCTTTCGCTCCATAGTCTGTTCAGCAGCATTGAACCCTCCTAATTTTATTTTTTTTTTTGTGAAAGCAATAATACGCCAGGTCTAACCGCTCGTCGCTGTGTGCCGCGTCCGTGGAAGAAGAACGCTCGGTCTCCTGCAGCTAATGCTTTCGCTCCATAGTCGGTTCAGCAGCGTTGAACCCTCATTTTATTTTTTTGTTGCGAAAGCAATGCTACGCCAGGTCTAAAAGCTCGTCGCTGTGTGCCGTGTCTGTGGAAGAAGAAGAACGCTCGGTCTCCTGCAGCTAATGCTTTCGCTCAATAGTCGGTTCAGGAGCGTTGAACGCTCATTTTATTTTTTTTTTGTTGGGAAAGCAATGCTACGCCAGGTCTAACCGCTCGTCGCTGTGTGCCGTGTCCGTGGAAGAAGAAGAACGCTCGGTCTCCTGCAGCTAATGCTTTCGCTCCATAGTCGGTTCAGCAGCATTGAACCCTCCTAATTTTATTTTTTTTTGTTGTGAAAGCATTAATACGCCAGGTCTAACCGCTCGTCGCTGTGTGCCGTGTCTGTGGAAGAAGACGAACGCTCGGTCTCCTGCAGCTAATGCTTTCGCTCCATAGTCAGGTTCAGCAGCATTGAACCCTCCCCATTTTATTTTTTTTTGTTGTGAAAGCAATAATACGCCAGGTCTAAAAGCTCGTCGCTGTGTGCCGTGTCCGTGGAAGAAGAGCGCTCGGTCTCCTGCAGCTAATGATTTCGCTCCATAGTCGGTTCAGCAGCGTTGAACCCTCATTTTATTTTTTTGTTGCGAAAGCAATGCTACGCCAGGTCTAAAAGCTCGTCGCTGTGTGCCGTGTCTGTGGAAGAAGAAGAACGCTCGGTCTCCTGCAGCTAATGCTTTCGCTCAATAGTCGGTTCAGGAGCGTTGAACGCTCATTTTATTTTTTTTTTGTTGGGAAAGCAATGCTACGCCAGGTCTAACCGCTCGTCGCTGTGTGCCGTGTCCGTGGAAGAAGAAGAACGCTCGGCCTCCTGCAGCTAATGCTTTCGCTCCATAGTCGGTTCAGCAGCATTGAACCCTCCTAATTTTATTTTTTTTTGTTGTGAAAGCATTAATACGCCAGGTCTAACCGCTCGTCGCTGTGTGCCGTGTCTGTGGAAGAAGACGAACGCTCGGTCTCCTGCAGCTAATGCTTTCGCTCCATAGTCAGGTTCAGCAGCATTGAACCCTCCTCATTTTATTTTTTTTTTGTTGTGAAAGCAATAATACGCCAGGTCTAAAAGCTCGTCGCTGTGTGCCGTGTCCGTGGAAGAAGAGCGCTCGGTCTCCTGCAGCTAATGCTTTCGCTCCATAGTCGGTTCAGCAGCGTTGAACCCTCATTTTATTTTTTTGTTGCGAAAGCAATGCTACGCCAGGTCTAAAAGCTCGTCGCTGTGTGCCGTGTCTGTGGAAGAAGAAGAACGCTCGGTCTCCTGCAGCTAATGCTTTCGCTCAATAGTCGGTTCAGGAGCGTTGAACGCTCATTTTATTTTTTTTTGTTGGGAAAGCAATGCTACGCCAGGTCTAACCGCTCGTCGCTGTGTGCCGTGTCCGTGGAAGAAGAAGAACGCTCGGTCTCCTGCAGCTAATGCTTTCGCTCCATAGTCGGTTCAGCAGCATTGAACCCTCCTAATTTAATTTTTTTTTTGTTGGGAAAGCAGTGCTACGCCAGGTCTAACCGCTCGTCGCTGTGTGCCGTGTCCGTGGAAGAAGAAGAACGGTCGGTCTCCTGCAGCTAATGCTTTCGCTCCATAGTCGGTTCAGGAGAGTTGAACGCTCATTTTATTTTTTTTTGTTGGGAAAGCAATGCTATGCCAGGTCTAACCGCTCGTCGCTGTGTGCCGTGTCCGTGGAAGAAGAACGCTCGGTCTCCTGCAGCTAATGCTTTCGCTCCATAGTCGGTTCAGCAGCGTTGAACCCTCATTTTATTTTTTTTTGTTGGGAAAGCAATGCTACGCCAGGTCTAACCGCTCGTCGCTGTGTGCCGTGTCCGTGGAAGAAGAAGAACGCTCGGTCTCCTGCAGCTAATGCTTTCGCTCCATAGTCGGTTCAGCGGCATTGAACCCTCCTAATTTAATTTTTTTTTTGTTGGGAAAGCAATGCTACGCCAGGTCTAACCGCTCGTCGCTGTGTGCCGTGTCCGTGGAAGAAGAAGAACGCTCGGTCTCCTGCAGCTAATGCTTTCGCTCCATAGTCGGTTCAGTAGCATTGAACCCTCCTCATTTTACTTTTTTTTTGTTTGGAAAGCAATGCTACGCCAGGTCTAACCGCTCGTCGCTGTGTGCCGTGTCCGTGGAAGAAGAAGAACGCTCGGTCTCCTGCAGCTAATGCTTTCGCTCCATAGTCGGTTCAGCAGCATTGAACCCTCCTCATTTTATTATTTTTTTTTTGTTGGGAAAGCAATGCTACGCCAGGTCTAACCGCTCGTCGCTGTGTGCCGTGTCCGTGGAAGAAGAAGAACGCTCGGTCTCCTGCAGCTAATGCTTTCGCTCCATAGTCGGTTCAGGAGCGTTGAACGCTCATTTTATTTTTTTTTTGTTGGGAAAGCAATGCTACTCCAGGTCTAACCGCTCGTCGCTGTGTGCCGTGTCCGTGTAAGAAGAAGAACGCTCGGTCTCCTGCAGCTAATGCTTTCGCTCCATAGTCGGTTCAGCAGCATTGAAACCTCCTCATTTTATTTTTTTTTTGTTGGGAAAGCAATGCTACGCCAGGTCTAACAGCTCGTCGCTGTGTGCCGTGTCCGTGGAAGAAGAAGAACGCTCGGTCTCCTGCAGCTAATGCTTTCGCTCCATAGTCGGTTCAGGAGCGTTGAACGCTCATTTTATTTTTTTTTTTGTTGGGAAAGCAATGCTACGCCAGGTCTAACCGCTCGTCGCTGTGTGCCGTGTCTGTGGAAGAAGAAGAACGCTCGGTCTCCTGTAGCTAATGCTTTCGCTCCATAGTCGGATCAGCAGCATTGAACCCTCCTCATTTTATTTTTTTTTGTTGGGAAAGCAATGCTACGCCAGGTCTAACCGCTCGTCGCTGTCTGCCGTGTCCGTGGAAGAAGAAGAACGCTCGGTCTCCTGCAGCTAATGCTTTCGCTCCATAGTCGGTTCAGGAGCGTTGAACGCTCATTTTATTTTTTTGTTGTTGTGAAAGCAATAATACGCCAGGTCTAACCGCTCGTCGCTGTGTGCCGTGTCCGTGGAAGAAGAAGAACGCTCGGTCTCCTGCAGCTAATGCTTTCGCTCCATAGTCGGTTCAGCAGCATTGAACCCTCCTCATTTTATTTTTTTTTGTTGTGAAATCAATAATATGCCAGGTCTAACCGCTCGTCGCTGTGTGCCGTGTCCGTGGAAGAAGAAGAACGCTCGGTCTCCTGCAGCTAATGCTTTCGCTCCATAGTCGGTTCAGCAGCATTGAACCCTCCTCATTTTATTTTTTGTTGTTGTGAAAGCATTAATACGCCAGGTCTAACCGCTCGTCGCTGTGTGCCGTTTCCGTGGAAGAAGAAGAACGCTCGGTCTCCTGCAGCTAATGCTTTCGCTCCATAGTCGGTTCAGCAGCATTGAACCCTCCTAATTTTATTTTTTTTTTGTTGTGAAAGCATTAATACGCCAGGTCTAACCGCTCGTCGCTGTGTGCCATGTCCGTGGAAGAAGAAGAACACTCGGTCTCCTGCAGCTAATGCTTTCGCTCCATAGTCGGTTCAGCAGCATTGAACCCTCCTCATTTTATTTTTTTTTTGTTGGGAAAGCAATGCTACGCCAGGTCTAACCGCTCGTCGCTGTGTGCCGTGTCCGTGGAAGAAGAAGAACGCTCGGCCTCCTGCAGCTAATGCTTTCGCTCCATAGTCGGTTCAGCAGCATTGAACCCTCCTCATTTTATTTTTTTTTGTTGGGAAAGCAATGCTACGCCATGTCTAACCGCTCGTCGCTGTGTGCCGTGTCCGTGCAAGAAGAAGAACGCTCGGCCTCCTGCAGCTAATGCTTTCACTCCATAGTCGCCTCAGCAGCGTTGAACCCTCATTTTATTTTTTTGTTGCGAAAGCAATGCTACGCCAGGTCTAAAAGCTCGTCGCTGTGTGCCGTGTCTGTGGAAGAAGAACGCTCGGTCTCCTGCAGCTAATGCTTTCGCTCCATAGTCGGTTCAGGAGCGTTGAACGCTCATTTTATTTTTTGTTGGGAAAGCAATGCTACGCCAGGTCTAACCGCTCGTCGCTGTGTGCCGTGTCCGTGGAAGAAGAAGAGCGCTCGGTCTCCTGCAGCTAATGCTTTCGCTCCATAGTCGGTTCAGCAGCATTGAACCCTCCTCATTTTATTTTTTTTTGTTGGGAAAGCAATGCTACGCCAGGTCTAACCGCTCGTCGCTGTGTGCCGTGTCCGTGGAAGAAGAAGAACGCTCGGTCTCCTGCAGCTAATGCTTTCGCTCCATAGTCGGTTCAGGAGCGTTGAACGCTCATTTTATTTTTTTTTTTGTTCGGAAAGCAATGCTACGCCAGGTCTAACCGCTCGTCGCTGTGTGCCGTGTCTGTGGAAGAAGAAGAACGCTCGGTCTCCTGTAGCTAATGCTTTCGCTCCATAGTCGGTTCAGCAGCATTGAACCCTCCTCATTTTATTTTTTTTTTGTTGGGAAAGCAATGCTACGCCAGGTCTAACCGCTCGTCGCTGTCTGCCGTGTCCGTGGAAGAAGAAGAACGCTCGGTCTCCTGCAGCTAATGCTTTCGCTCCATAGTCGGTTCAGGAGCGTTGAACGCTCATTTTATTTTTTTGTTGTTGTGAAAGCAATAATACGCCAGGTCTAACCGCTCGTCGCTGTGTGCCGTGTCCGTGGAAGAAGAAGAACGCTCGGTCTCCTGCAGCTAATGCTTTCGCTCCATAGTCGGTTCAGCAGCATTGAACCCTCCTCATTTTATTTTTTTTTGTTGTGAAATCAATAATATGCCAGGTCTAACCGCTCGTCGCTGTGTGCCGTGTCCGTGGAAGAAGAACGCTCGGTCTCCTGCAGCTAATGCTTTCGCTCCATAGTCGGTTCAGCAGCATTGAACCCTCCTCATTTTATTTTTTTTTTTGTTGGGAAAGCAATGCTACGCCAGGTCTAACCGCTCGTCGCTGTGTGCCGTGTCCGTGGAAGAAGAAGAACGCTCGGTCTCCTGCAGCTAATGCTTTCGCTCCATAGTCGGTTCAGCAGCATTGAACCCTCCTCATTTTATTTTTTTTTTGTTGGGAAAGCAATGCTACGCCAGGTCTAACCGCTCGTCGCTGTGTGCCGTGTCCGTGGAAGAAGAAGAACGCTCGGCCTCCTGCAGCTAATGCTTTCGCTCCATAGTCGGTTCAGCAGCATTGAACCCTCCTCATTTTATTTTTTTTTTGTTGGGAAAGCAATGCTACGCCAGGTGTAACCGCTCGTCGCTCTGTGCCGTGTCCGTGGAAGAAGAAGAACGCTCGGCCTCCTGCAGCTAATGCTTTCACTCCATAGTCGCCTCAGCAGCGTTGAACCCTCATTTTATTTTTTTGTTGCGAAAGCAATGCTACGCCAGGTCTAAAAGCTCGTCGCTGTGTGCCGTGTCTGTGGAAGAAGAACGCTCGGTCTCCTGCAGCTAATGCTTTCGCTCCATAGTCGGTTCAGGAGCGTTGAACGCTCATTTTATTTTTTTTTTGTTGGGAAAGCAATGCTACGCCAGGTATAACCGCTCGTCGCTGTGTGCCGTGTCCGTGGAAGAAGAACGCTCGGTCTCCTGCAGCTAATTCTTTCGCTCCATAGTCGGTTCAGCAGCATTGAACCCTCCTAATTTAATTTTTTTTTGTTGTGAAAGCATTATTCCGCCAGGTCTAAGCGCTCGTCGCTGTGTGCCGTGTCCGTGGAAGAAGACGAACGCTCGGTCTCCTGCAGGCTAATGCTTTCGCTCCATAGTCGGTTCAGCAGCATTGAACCCTCCTCATTTTATTTTTTTTTTGTTGTGAAAGCAATAATATGCCAGGTCTAACCGCTCGTCGCTGTGTGCCGTGTCCGTGGAAGAAGAAGAACGCTCGGTCTCCTGCAGCTCATGCTTTCGCTCCATAGTCGGTTCAGCAGCATTGAACCCTCCTAATTTTATTTTTTTTGTTGTGAAAACATTAATACACCAGGTCTAACCGCTCGTCGCTGTGTGCCGTGTCCGTGGAAGAAGAAGAACGCTCGGTCTCCTGCAGCTAATGCTTTCGCTCCATAGTCGGTTCAGCAGCATTGAACCCTCCTCATTTTATTTTCTTGTTGTTGGGAAAGCAATGCTACGCCAGGTCTAACCCTCGTCGCTGTGTGCCGTGTCCGTGGAAGAAGAACGCTCAGTCTCCTGCAGCTAATGCTTTCGCTCCATAGTCGGTTCAGCAGCATTGAACCCTCCTCATTTTATTTTTTTTTTTTTGGGAAAGCAATGCTACGCCAGGTCTAACCGCTCGTCGCTGTCTGCCGTGTCCGTGGAAGAAGAAGAACGCTCGGTCTCCTGCAGCTAATGCTTTCGCTCCATAGTCGGTTCAGGAGCGTTGAACGCTCATTTTATTTTTTTGTTGTTGTGAAAGCAATAATACGCCAGGTCTAACCGCTCGTCGCTGTGTGCCGTGTCCGTGGAAGAAGAAGAACGCTCGGTCTCCTGCAGCTAATGCTTTCGCTCCATAGTCGGTTCAGCAGCATTGAACCCTCCTCATTTTATTTTTTTTTTTGTTGTGAAATCAATAATATGCCAGGTCTAACCGCTCGTCGCTGTGTGCCGTGTCCGTGGAAGAAGAACGCTCGGTCTCCAGCAGCTAATGCTTTCGCTCCATAGTCGGTTCAGCAGCATTGAACCCTCCTAATTTTATTTTTTTTTTGTTGTGAAAGCATTAATACGCCAGGTCTAACCGCTCGTCGCTGTGTGCCATGTCCGTGGAAGAAGAAGAACACTCGGTCTCCTGCAGCTAATGCTTTCGCTCCATAGTCGGTTCAGCAGCATTGAACCCTCCTCATTTTATTTTTTTTTTGTTGGGAAAGCAATGCTACGCCAGGTCTAACCGCTCGTCGCTGTGTGCCGTGTCCGTGGAAGAAGAAGAACGCTCGGCCTCCTGCAGCTAATGCTTTCGCTCCATAGTCGGTTCAGCAGCATTGAACCCTCCTCATTTTATTTTTTTTTTGTTGGGAAAGCAATGCTACGCCAGGTCTAACCGCTCGTCGCTGTGTGCCGTGTCCGTGGAAGAAGAAGAACGCTCGGCCTCCTGCAGCTAATGCTTTCACTCCATAGTCGCCTCAGCAGCGTTGAACCCTCATTTTATTTTTTTGTTGCGAAAGCAATGCTACGCCAGGTCTAAAAGCTCGTCGCTGTGTGCCGTGTCTGTGGAAGAAGAACGCTCGGTCTCCTGCAGCTAATGCTTTCGATCCATAGTCGGTTCAGGAGCGTTGAACGCTCATTTTATTTTTTTTTTGTTGGGAAAGCAATGCTACGCCAGGTATAACCGCTCGTCGCTGTGTGCCGTGTCCGTGGAAGAAGAACGCTCGGTCTCCTGCAGCTAATTCTTTCGCTCCATAGTCGGTTCAGCAGCATTGAACCCTCCTAATTTAATTTTTTTTGTTGTGAAAGCATTATTCCGCCAGGTCTAAGCGCTCGTCGCTGTGTGCCGTGTCCGTGGAAGAAGACGAACGCTCGGTCTCCTGCAGGCTAATGCTTTCGCTCCATAGTCGGTTCAGCAGCATTGAACCCTCCTCATTTTATTTTTTTTTTGTTGTGAAAGCAATAATACGCCAGGTCTAACCGCTCGTCGCTGTGTGCCGTGTCCGTGGAAGAAGAAGAACGCTCGGTCTCCTGCAGCTCATGCTTTCGCTCCATAGTCGGTTCAGCAGCATTGAACCCTCCTAATTTTATTTTTTTTTTGTTGTGAAAACATTAATACGCCAGGTCTAACCGCTCGTCGCTGTGTGCCGTGTCCGTGGAAGAAGAAGAACGCTCGGTCTCCTGCAGCTAATGCTTTCGCTCCATAGTCGGTTCAGCAGCATTGAACCCTCCTCATTTTATTTTTTTGTTGTTGGGAAAGCAATGCTACGCCAGGTCTAACCCTCGTCGCTGTGTGCCGTGTCCGTGGAAGAAGAACGCTCAGTCTCCTGCAGCTAATGCTTTCGCTCCATAGTCGGTTCAGCAGCATTGAACCCTCCTCATTTTATTTTTTTTTGTTGGGAAAGCAATGTTATGCCAGGTCTAACCGCTCGTCACTGTGTGCCGTGTCCGTGGAAGAAGAAGAACGCTCGGTCTCCTGCAGCTAATGCTTTCGCTCCATAGTCGGTTCAGGAGTGTTGAACGCTCATTTTATTTTTTTTTTGTTGGGAAAGCAATGCTACGCCAGGTCCAACCGCTCGTCGCTGTGTGCCGTGTCCGTGGAAGAAGAAGAACGCTCGGTCTCCTGCAGCTAATGCTTTCGCTCCATAGTTGGTTCAGCAGCATTGAACCCTCCTCATTTTATTTTTTTTTGTTGGCAAAGCAATGCTACGCCAGGTCTAACCGCTCGTCGCTGTGTGCCGTGTCCGTAGAAGAAGACGAACGCTCGGTCTCCTGCAGCTAATGCTTTCGCTCCATAGTCGGTTCAGCAGCATTGAACCCTCCTCATTTTATTTTTTTGTTGTTGTGAAAGCAATAATACGCCATGTCTAACCGCTCGTCGCTGTGTGCCGTGTCCGTGGAAGAAGAAGAACGCTCGGTCTCCTGCAGCTAATGCTTTCGCTCCATAGTCTGTTCAGCAGCATTGAACCCTCCTAATTTTATTTTTTTTTTTGTTGTGAAAGCATTAATACGCCAGGTCTAACCGCTCGTCGCTGTGTGCCGTGTCCGTGGAAGATGACGAACGCTCGGTCTCCTGCAGCTAATGCTTTCGCTCCATAGTCGCTTCAGGAGCGTTCAATGCTCATTTTATTTTTTTTTGTTGGGAAAGCAATGCTACGCCAGGTCTAACCGCTCGTCGCTGTGTGCCGTGTCCGTGGAAGAAGAAGAACGCTCGGTCTCCTGCAGCTAATGCTTTCGCTCCATAGTCTGTTCAGCAGCATTGAACCCTCCTAATTTTATTTTTTTTGTTGTGAAAGCATTAATACGCCAGGTCTAACCGCTCGTCGCTGTGTGCCGTGTCCGTGGAAGAAGACGAACGCTCGGTCTCCTGCAGCGAATGCTTTCGCTCCATAGTCGGTTCAGCAGCATTGAACCCTCCTCATTTTATTTTTTTTTGTTGTGAAAGCAATAATACGCCAGGTCTAACCGCTCGTCCCTGTGTTCCGTGTCCGTGGAAGAAGAAGAACGCTCAGTCTCCTGCAGCTAATGCTTTCGCTCCATAGTCGGTTCAGCAGCATTGAACCCTCCTAATTTTATTTTTTTTGTTGTGAAAGCATTAATACGCCAGGTCTAACCGCTCGTCGCTGTGTGCCGTGTCCGTGGAAGAAGAAGAACGCTCGGTCTCCTGCAGCTAATGCTTTGCTCCATAGTCGGTTCAGCAGCATTGAACCCTCCTAATTTTATTTTTTTTTTGTTGGGAAAGCAATGCTACGCCAGGTCTAACCGCTCGTCGCTGTGTGCCGTGTCAATGGAAGAAGAAGAACGCTCGGTCTCCTGCAGCTAATTCTTTCGCTCCATAGTCGGTTCAGCAGCATTGAACCCTCCTAATTTAATTTTTTTTGTTGTGAAAGCATTATTCCGCCAGGTCTAAGCGCTCGTCGCTGTGTGCCGTGTCCGTGGAAGAAGACGAACGCTCGGTCTCCTGCAGGCTAATGCTTTCGCTCCATAGTCGGTTCAGCAGCATTGAACCCTCCTCATTTTATTTTTTTTTGTTGGGAAAGCAATGCTACGCCAGGTCTAACCGCTCGTCGCTGTGTGCCGTGTCCGTGGAAGAAGAAGAACGCTCGGCCTCCTGCAGCTAATGCTTTCACTCCATAGTCACCTCAGCAGCGTTGAACCCTCATTTTATTTTTTTGTTGCGAAAGCAATGCTACGCCAGGTCTAAAAGCTCGTCGCTGTGTGCCGTGTCTGTGGAAGAAGAACGCTCGGTCTCCTGCAGCTAATGCTTTCGCTCTATAGTCGGTTCAGGAGCGTTGAACGCTCATTTTATTTTTTTTTTGTTGGGAAAGCAATGCTACGCCAGGTCTAACCGCTCGTCGCTGTGTGCCGTGTCCGTGGAAGAAGAACGCTCGGTCTCCTGCAGCTAATGCTTTCGCTCCATAGTCGGTTCAGCAGCATTGAACCCTCCTCATTTTATTTTTTTGTTGTTGGGAAAGCAATGCTACGCCAGGTCTAACCCTCGTCGCTGTGTGCCGTGTCCGTGGAAGAAGAACGCTCAGTCTCCTGCAGCTAATGCTTTCGCTCCATAGTCGGTTCAGCAGCATTGAACCCTCCTCATTTTATTTTTTTTTGTTGGGAAAGCAATGTTATGCCAGGTCTAACCGCTCGTCACTGTGTGCCGTGTCCGTGGAAGAAGAAGAACGCTAGGTCTCCTGCAGCTAATGCTTTCGCTCCATAGTCGGTTCAGGAGCGTTGAACGCTCATTTTCTTTTTTTTTTGTTGGGAAAGCAAGGCTACGCCAGGTCTAACCGCTCGTCGCTGTGTGCCGTGTCCGTGGAAGAAGAAGAACGCTCGGTTTCCTGCAGCTAATGCTTTCGCTCCATAGTCGGTTCAGCAGCATTGAACCCTCCTAATTTTATTTTTTTTTGTTGGGAAAGCAATGCTACGCCAGGTCTAACCGCTCGTCGCTGTGTGCCGTGTCCGTGGAAGAAGAAGAACGCTCGGTCTCCTGCAGCTAATGCTTTCGCTCCATAGTCGGTTCAGGAGTGTTGAACGCTCATTTTATTTTTTTTTTGTTGGGAAAGCAATGCTACGCCAGGTCCAACCGCTCGTCGCTGTGTGCCGTGTCCGTGGAAGAAGAAGAACGCTCGGTCTCCTGCAGCTAATGCTTTCGCTCCATAGTTGGTTCAGCAGCATTGAACCCTCCTCATTTTATTTTTTTTTGTTGGGAAAGCAATGCTACGCCAGGTCTAACCGCTCGTCGCTGTGTGCCGTGTCCGTAGAAGAAGACGAACGCTCGGTCTCCTGCAGCTAATGCTTTCGCTCCATAGTCGGTTCAGCAGCATTGAACCCTCCTCATTTTATTTTTTTGTTGTTGTGAAAGCAATAATACGCCAGGTCTAACCGCTCGTCGCTGTGTGCCGTGTCCGTGGAAGAAGAAGAACGCTCGGTCTCCTGCAGCTAATGCTTTCGCTCCATAGTCTGTTCAGCAGCATTGAACCCTCCTAATTTTATTTTTTTTTTGTTGTGAAAGCATTAATACGCCAGGTCTAACCGCTCGTCGCTGTGTGCCGTGTCCGTGGAAGATGACGAACGCTCGGTCTCCTGCAGCTAATGCTTTCGCTCCATAGTCGCTTCAGGAGCGTTCAATGCTCATTTTATTTTTTTTTGTTGGGAAAGCAATGCTACGCCAGGTCTAACCGCTCGTCGCTGTGTGCCGTGTCCGTGGAAGAAGAAGAACGCTCGGTCTCCTGCAGCTAATGCTTTCGCTCCATAGTCTGTTCAGCAGCATTGAACCCTCCTAATTTTATTTTTTTTGTTGTGAAAGCATTAATACGCCAGGTCTAACCGCTCGTCGCTGTGTGCCGTGTCCGTGGAAGAAGACGAACGCTCGGTCTCCTGCAGCGAATGCTTTCGCTCCATAGTCGGTTCAGCAGCATTGAACCCTCCTCATTTTATTTTTTTTTGTTGTGAAAGCAATAATACGCCAGGTCTAACCGCTCGTCCCTGTGTTCCGTGTCCGTGGAAGAAGAAGAACGCTCAGTCTCCTGCAGCTAATGCTTTCGCTCCATAGTCGGTTCAGCAGCATTGAACCCTCCTAATTTTATTTTTTTTGTTGTGAAAGCATTAATACGCCAGGTCTAACCGCTCGTCGCTGTGTGCCGTGTCCGTGGAAGAAGAAGAACGCTCGGTCTCCTGCAGCTAATGCTTTGCTCCATAGTCGGTTCAGCAGCATTGAACCCTCCTAATTTTATTTTTTTTTTGTTGGGAAAGCAATGCTACGCCAGGTCTAACCGCTCGTCGCTGTGTGCCGTGTCAATGGAAGAAGAAGAACGCTCGGTCTCCTGCAGCTAATTCTTTCGCTCCATAGTCGGTTCAGCAGCATTGAACCCTCCTAATTTAATTTTTTTTGTTGTGAAAGCATTATTCCGCCAGGTCTAAGCGCTCGTCGCTGTGTGCCGTGTCCGTGGAAGAAGACGAACGCTCGGTCTCCTGCAGGCTAATGCTTTCGCTCCATAGTCGGTTCAGCAGCATTGAACCCTCCTCATTTTATTTTTTTTTTGTTGGGAAAGCAATGCTACGCCAGGTCTAACCGCTCGTCGCTGTGTGCCGTGTCCGTGGAAGAAGAAGAACGCTCGGCCTCCTGCAGCTAATGCTTTCACTCCATAGTCACCTCAGCAGCGTTGAACCCTCATTTTATTTTTTTGTTGCGAAAGCAATGCTACGCCAGGTCTAAAAGCTCGTCGCTGTGTGCCGTGTCTGTGGAAGAAGAACGCTCGGTCTCCTGCAGCTAATGCTTTCGCTCTATAGTCGGTTCAGGAGCGTTGAACGCTCATTTTATTTTTTTTTTTGTTGGGAAAGCAATGCTACGCCAGGTCTAACCGCTCGTCGCTGTGTGCCGTGTCCGTGGAAGAAGAACGCTCGGTCTCCTGCAGCTAATGCTTTCGCTCCATAGTCGGTTCAGCAGCATTGAACCCTCCTCATTTTATTTTTTTGTTGTTGGGAAAGCAATGCTACGCCAGGTCTAACCCTCGTCGCTGTGTGCCGTGTCCGTGGAAGAAGAACGCTCAGTCTCCTGCAGCTAATGCTTTCGCTCCATAGTCGGTTCAGCAGCATTGAACCCTCCTCATTTTATTTTTTTTTTGTTGGGAAAGCAATGCTACGCCAGGTCTAACCGCTCGTCGCTGTCTGCCGTGTCCGTGGAAGAAGAAGAACGCTCGGTCTCCTGCAGCTAATGCTTTCGCTCCATAGTCGGTTCAGGAGCGTTGAACGCTCATTTTATTTTTTTGTTGTTGTGAAAGCAATAATACGCCAGGTCTAACCGCTCGTCGCTGTGTGCCGTGTCCGTGGAAGAAGAAGAACGCTCGGTCTCCTGCAGCTAATGCTTTCGCTCCATAGTCGGTTCAGCAGCATTGAACCCTCCTCATTTTATTTTTTTTTTGTTGTGAAATCAATAATATGCCAGGTCTAACCGCTCGTCGCTGTGTGCCGTGTCCGTGGAAGAAGAACGCTCGGTCTCCTGCAGCTAATGCTTTCGCTCCATAGTCGGTTCAGCAGCATTGAACCCTCCTAATTTTATTTTTTTTTGTTGTGAAAGCATTAATACGCCAGGTCTAACCGCTCGTCGCTGTGTGCCATGTCCGTGGAAGAAGAAGAACACTCGGTCTCCTGCAGCTAATGCTTTCGCTCCATAGTCGGTTCAGCAGCATTGATCCCTCCTCATTTTATTTTTTTTTTGTTGGGAAAGCAATGCTACGCCAGGTCTAACCGCTCGTCGCTGTCTGCCGTGTCCGTGGAAGAAGAAGAACGCTCGGTCTCCTGCAGCTAATGCTTTCGCTCCATAGTCGGTTCAGGAGCGTTGAACGCTCATTTTATTTTTTTGTTGTTGTGAAAGCAATAATACGCCAGGTCTAACCGCTCGTCGCTGTGTGCCGTGTCCGTGGAAGAAGAAGAACGCTCGGTCTCCTGCAGCTAATGCTTTCGCTCCATAGTCGGTTCAGCAGCATTGAACCCTCCTCATTTTATTTTTTTTTTGTTGTGAAATCAATAATATGCCAGGTCTAACCGCTCGTCGCTGTGTGCCGTGTCCGTGGAAGAAGAACGCTCGGTCTCCAGCAGCTAATGCTTTCGCTCCATAGTCGGTTCAGCAGCATTGAACCCTCCTAATTTTATTTTTTTTTGTTGTGAAAGCATTAATACGCCAGGTCTAACCGCTCGTCGCTGTGTGCCATGTCCGTGGAAGAAGAAGAACACTCGGTCTCCTGCAGCTAATGCTTTCGCTCCATAGTCGGTTCAGCAGCATTGAACCCTCCTCATTTTATTTTTTTTTGTTGGGAAAGCAATGCTACGCCAGGTCTAACCGCACGTCGCTGTGTGCCGTGTCCGTGGAAGAAGAAGAACGCTCGGCCTCCTGCAGCTAATGCTTTCGCTCCATAGTCGGTTCAGCAGCATTGAACCCTCCTCATTTTATTTTTTTTTGTTGGGAAAGCAATGCTACGCCAGGTCTAACCGCTCGTCGCTGTGTGCCGTGTCCGTGGAAGAAGAAGAACGCTCGGCCTCCTGCAGCTAATGCTTTCACTCCATAGTCGCCTCAGCAGCGTTGAACCCTCATTTTAATTTTGTTGCGAAAGCAATGCTACGCCAGGTCTAAAAGCTCGTCGCTGTGTGCCGTGTCTGTGGAAGAAGAACGCTCGGTCTCCTGCAGCTAATGCTTTCGCTCCATAGTCGGTTCAGGAGCGTTGAACGCTCATTTTATTTTTTTTTTGTTGGGAAAGCAATGCTACGCCAGGTATAACCGCTCGTCGCTGTGTGCCGTGTCCGTGGAAGAAGAACGCTCGGTCTCCTGCAGCTAATTCTTTCGCTCCATAGTCGGTTCAGCAGCATTGAACCCTCCTAATTTAATTTTTTTTGTTGTGAAAGCATTATTCCGCCAGGTCTAAGCGCTCGTCGCTGTGTGCCGTGTCCGTGGAAGAAGACGAACGCTCGGTCTCCTGCAGGCTAATGCTTTCGCTCCATAGTCGGTTCAGCAGCATTGAACCCTCCTCATTTTATTTTTTTTTTTGTTGTGAAAGCAATAATACGCCAGGTCTAACCGCTCGTCGCTGTGTGCCGTGTCCGTGGAAGAAGAAGAACGCTCGGTCTCCTGCAGCTCATGCTTTCGCTCCATAGTCGGTTCAGCAGCATTGAACCCTCCTAATTTTATTTTTTTTTGTTGTGAAAACATTAATACGCCAGGTCTAACCGCTCGTCGCTGTGTGCCGTGTCCGTGGAAGAAGAAGAACGCTCGGTCTCCTGCAGCTAATGCTTTCGCTCCATAGTCGGTTCAGCAGCATTGAACCCTCCTCATTTTATTTTTTTGTTGTTGGGAAAGCAATGCTACGCCAGGTCTAACCCTCGTCGCTGTGTGCCGTGTCCGTGGAAGAAGAACGCTCAGTCTCCTGCAGCTAATGCTTTCGCTCCATAGTCGGTTCAGCAGCATTGAACCCTCCTCATTTTATTTTTTTTTTGTTGGGAAAGCAATGTTATGCCAGGTCTAACCGCTCGTCACTGTGTGCCGTGTCCGTGGAAGAAGAAGAACGCTAGGTCTCCTGCAGCTAATGCTTTCGCTCCATAGTCGGTTCAGGAGCGTTGAACGCTCATTTTATTTTTTTTTTGTTGGGAAAGCAAGGCTACGCCAGGTCTAACCGCTCGTCGCTGTGTGCCGTGTCCGTGGAAGAAGAAGAACGCTCGGTCTCCTGCAGCTAATGCTTTCGCTCCATAGTCGGTTCAGCAGCATTGAACCCTCCTAATTTTATTTTTTTTTGTTGGGAAAGCAATGCTACGCCAGGTCTAACCGCTCGTCGCTGTGTGCCGTGTCCGTGGAAGAAGAAGAACGCTCGGTCTCCTGCAGCTAATGCTTTCGCTCCATAGTCGGTTCAGGAGTGTTGAACGCTCATTTTATTTTTTTTTTGTTGGGAAAGCAATGCTACGCCAGGTCCAACCGCTCGTCGCTGTGTGCCGTGTCCGTGGAAGAAGAAGAACGCTCGGTCTCCTGCAGCTAATGCTTTCGCTCCATAGTTGGTTCAGCAGCATTGAACCCTCCTCATTTTATTTTTTTTTGTTGGGAAAGCAATGCTACGCCAGGTCTAACCGCTCGTCGCTGTGTGCCGTGTCCGTAGAAGAAGACGAACGCTCGGTCTCCTGCAGCTAATGCTTTCGCTCCATAGTCGGTTCAGCAGCATTGAACCCTCCTAATTTTATTTTTTTTTGTTGTGAAAGCATTAATACGCCAGGTCTAACCGCTCGTCGCTGTGTGCCATGTCCGTGGAAGAAGAACACTCGGTCTCCTGCAGCTAATGCTTTCGCTCCATAGTCGGTTCAGCAGCATTGAACCCTCCTCATTTTATTTTTTTTTTGTTGGGAAAGCAATGCTACGCCAGGTCTAACCGCTCGTCGCTGTCTGCCGTGTCCGTGGAAGAAGAAGAACGCTCGGTCTCCTGCAGCTAATGCTTTCGCTCCATAGTCGGTTCAGGAGCGTTGAACGCTCATTTTATTTTTTTGTTGTTGTGAAAGCAATAATACGCCAGGTCTAACCGCTCGTCGCTGTGTGCCGTGTCCGTGGAAGAAGAAGAACGCTCGGTCTCCTGCAGCTAATGCTTTCGCTCCATAGTCGGTTCAGCAGCATTGAACCCTCCTCATTTTATTTTTTTTTTGTTGTGAAATCAATAATATGCCAGGTCTAACCGCTCGTCGCTGTGTGCCGTGTCCGTGGAAGAAGAACGCTCGGTCTCCAGCAGCTAATGCTTTCGCTCCATAGTCGGTTCAGCAGCATTGAACCCTCCTAATTTTATTTTTTTTTGTTGTGAAAGCATTAATACGCCAGGTCTAACCGCTCGTCGCTGTGTGCCATGTCCGTGGAAGAAGAAGAACACTCGGTCTCCTGCAGCTAATGCTTTCGCTCCATAGTCGGTTCAGCAGCATTGAACCCTCCTCATTTTATTTTTTTTTGTTGGGAAAGCAATGCTACGCCAGGTCTAACCGCTCGTCGCTGTGTGCCGTGTCCGTGGAAGAAGAAGAACGCTCGGCCTCCTGCAGCTAATGCTTTCGCTCCATAGTCGGTTCAGCAGCATTGAACCCTCCTCATTTTATTTTTTTTTGTTGGGAAAGCAATGCTACGCCAGGTCTAACCGCTCGTCGCTGTGTGCCGTGTCCGTGGAAGAAGAAGAACGCTCGGCCTCCTGCAGCTAATGCTTTCACTCCATAGTCGCCTCAGCAGCGTTGAACCCTCATTTTAATTTTGTTGCGAAAGCAATGCTACGCCAGGTCTAAAAGCTCGTCGCTGTGTGCCGTGTCTGTGGAAGAAGAACGCTCGGTCTCCTGCAGCTAATGCTTTCGCTCCATAGTCGGTTCAGGAGCGTTGAACGCTCATTTTATTTTTTTTTTGTTGGGAAAGCAATGCTACGCCAGGTATAACCGCTCGTCGCTGTGTGCCGTGTCCGTGGAAGAAGAACGCTCGGTCTCCTGCAGCTAATTCTTTCGCTCCATAGTCGGTTCAGCAGCATTGAACCCTCCTAATTTAATTTTTTTTGTTGTGAAAGCATTATTCCGCCAGGTCTAAGCGCTCGTCGCTGTGTGCCGTGTCCGTGGAAGAAGACGAACGCTCGGTCTCCTGCAGGCTAATGCTTTCGCTCCATAGTCGGTTCAGCAGCATTGAACCCTCCTAATTTTATTTTTTTTTGTTGTGAAAACATTAATACGCCAGGTCTAACCGCTCGTCGCTGTGTGCCGTGTCCGTGGAAGAAGAAGAACGCTCGGTCTCCTGCAGCTAATGCTTTCGCTCCATAGTCGGTTCAGCAGCATTGAACCCTCCTCATTTTATTTTTTTGTTGTTGGGAAAGCAATGCTACGCCAGGTCTAACCCTCGTCGCTGTGTGCCGTGTCCGTGGAAGAAGAACGCTCAGTCTCCTGCAGCTAATGCTTTCGCTCCATAGTCGGTTCAGCAGCATTGAACCCTCCTCATTTTATTTTTTTTTTGTTGGGAAAGCAATGTTATGCCAGGTCTAACCGCTCGTCACTGTGTGCCGTGTCCGTGGAAGAAGAAGAACGCTAGGTCTCCTGCAGCTAATGCTTTCGCTCCATAGTCGGTTCAGGAGCGTTGAACGCTCATTTTATTTTTTTTTTGTTGGGAAAGCAAGGCTACGCCAGGTCTAACCGCTCGTCGCTGTGTGCCGTGTCCGTGGAAGAAGAAGAACGCTCGGTCTCCTGCAGCTAATGCTTTCGCTCCATAGTCGGTTCAGCAGCATTGAACCCTCCTAATTTTATTTTTTTTTGTTGGGAAAGCAATGCTACGCCAGGTCTAACCGCTCGTCGCTGTGTGCCGTGTCCGTGGAAGAAGAAGAACGCTCGGTCTCCTGCAGCTAATGCTTTCGCTCCATAGTCGGTTCAGGAGTGTTGAACGCTCATTTTATTTTTTTTTTGTTGGGAAAGCAATGCTACGCCAGGTCCAACCGCTCGTCGCTGTGTGCCGTGTCCGTGGAAGAAGAAGAACGCTCGGTCTCCTGCAGCTAATGCTTTCGCTCCATAGTTGGTTCAGCAGCATTGAACCCTCCTCATTTTATTTTTTTTTGTTGGGAAAGCAATGCTACGCCAGGTCTAACCGCTCGTCGCTGTGTGCCGTGTCCGTAGAAGAAGACGAACGCTCGGTCTCCTGCAGCTAATGCTTTCGCTCCATAGTCGGTTCAGCAGCATTGAACCCTCCTCATTTTATTTTTTTGTTGTTGTGAAAGCAATAATACGCCAGGTCTAACCGCTCGTCGCTGTGTGCCGTGTCCGTGGAAGAAGAAGAACGCTCGGTCTCCTGCAGCTAATGCTTTCGCTCCATAGTCTGTTCAGCAGCATTGAACCCTCCTAATTTTATTTTTTTTTGTTGTGAAAGCATTAATACGCCAGGTCTAACCGCTCGTCGCTGTGTGCCGTGTCCGTGGAAGATGACGAACGCTCGGTCTCCTGCAGCTAATGCTTTCGCTCCATAGTCGCTTCAGGAGCGTTCAATGCTCATTTTATTTTTTTTTTTGTTGGGAAAGCAATGCTACGCCAGGTCTAACCGCTCGTCGCTGTGTGCCGTGTCCGTGGAAGAAGAAGAACGCTCGGTCTCCTGCAGCTAATGCTTTCGCTCCATAGTCTGTTCAGCAGCATTGAACCCTCCTAATTTTATTTTTTTTGTTGTGAAAGCATTAATACGCCAGGTCTAACCGCTCGTCGCTGTGTGCCGTGTCCGTGGAAGAAGACGAACGCTCGGTCTCCTGCAGCTAATGCTTTCGCTCCATAGTCGGTTCAGCAGCATTGAACCCTCCTCATTTTATTTTTTTTTTTGTTGTGAAAGCAATAATACGCCAGGTCTAACTGCTCGTCCCTGTGTGCCGTGTCCGTGGAAGAAGAAGAACGCTCAGTCTCCTGCAGCTAATGCTTTCGCTCCATAGTCGGTTCAGCAGCATTGAACCCTCCTAATTTTATTTTTTTTGTTGTGAAAGCATTAATACGCCAGGTCTAACCGCTCGTCGCTGTGTGCCGTGTCCGTGGAAGAAGAAGAACGCTCGGTCTCCTGCAGCTAATGCTTTGCTCCATAGTCGGTTCAGCAGCATTGAACCCTCCTAATTTTATTTTTTTTTTGTTGGGAAAGCAATGCTACGCCAGGTCTAACCACTCGTCGCTGTGTGCCGTGTCAATGGAAGAAGAAGAACGCTCGGTCTCCTGCAGCTAATTCTTTCGCTCCATAGTCGGTTCAGCAGCATTGAACCCTCCTAATTTAATTTTTTTTCTTGTGAAAGCATTATTCCGCCAGGTCTAAGCGCTCGTCGCTGTGTGCCGTGTCCGTGGAAGAAGACGAACGCTCGGTCTCCTGCAGGCTAATGCTTTCGCTCCATAGTCGGTTCAGCAGCATTGAACCCTCCTCATTTTATTTTCTTTTTGTTGGGAAAGCAATGCTACGCCAGGTCTAACCGCTCGTCGCTGTGTGCCGTGTCCGTGGAAGAAGAAGAACGCTCGGCCTCCTGCAGCTAATGCTTTCACTCCATAGTCGCCTCAGCAGCGTTGAACCCTCATTTTATTTTTTTGTTGCGAAAGCAATGCTACGCCAGGTCTAAAAGCTCGTCGCTGTGTGCCGTGTCTGTGGAAGAAGAACGCTCGGTCTCCTGCAGCTAATGCTTTCGCTCCATAGTCGGTTCAGGAGCGTTGAACGCTCATTTTATTTTTTTTTTGTTGGGAAAGCAATGCTACGCCAGGTCTAACCGCTCGTCGCTGTGTGCCGTGTCCGTGGAAGAAGAAGAACGCTCGGTCTCCTGCAGCTAATGCTTTCGCTCCATAGTCGGTTCAGCAGCATTGAACCCTCCTCATTTTATTTTTTTGTTGTTGGGAAAGCAATGCTACGCCAGGTCTAACCCTCGTCGCTGTGTGCCGTGTCCGTGGAAGAAGAACGCTCAGTCTCCTGCAGCTAATGCTTTCGCTCCATAGTCGGTTCAGCAGCATTGAACCCTCCTCATTTTATTTTTTTTTTGTTGGGAAAGCAATGCTACGCCAGGTCTAACCGCTCGTCGCTGTCTGCCGTGTCCGTGGAAGAAGAAGAACGCTCGGTCTCCTGCAGCTAATGCTTTCGCTCCATAGTCGGTTCAGGAGCGTTGAACGCTCATTTTATTTTTTTGTTGTTGTGAAAGCAATAATACGCCAGGTCTAACCGCTCGTCGCTGTGTGCCGTGTCCGTGGAAGAAGAAGAACGCTCGGTCTCCTGCAGCTAATGCTTTCGCTCCATAGTCGGTTCAGCAGCATTGAACCCTCCTCATTTTATTTTTTTGTTGTTGTGAAATCAATAATATGCCAGGTCTAACCGCTCGTCGCTGTGTGCCGTGTCCGTGGAAGAAGAACGCTCGGTCTCCAGCAGCTAATGCTTTCGCTCCATAGTCGGTTCAGCAGCATTGAACCCTCCTAGTTTTATTTTTTTTTTGTTGTGAAAGCATTAATACGCCAGGTCTAACCGCTCGTCGCTGTGTGCCATGTCCGTGGAAGAAGAAGAACACTCGGTCTCCTGCAGCTAATGCTTTCGCTCCATAGTCGGTTCAGCAGCATTGAACCCTCCTCATTTTATTTTTTTTTTGTTGGGAAAGCAATGCTACGCCAGGTCTAACCGCTCGTCGCTGTGTGCCGTGTCCGTGGAAGAAGAAGAACGCTCGGCCTCCTGCAGCTAATGCTTTCGCTCCATAGTCGGTTCAGCAGCATTGAACCCTCCTCATTTTATTTTTTTTTTGTTGGGAAAGCAATGCTACGCCAGGTCTAACCGCTCGTCGCTGTGTGCCGTGTTCGTGGAAGAAGAAGAACGCTCGGCCTCCTGCAGCTAATGCTTTCACTCCATAGTCGCCTCAGCAGCGTTGAACCCTCATTTTATTTTTTTGTTGCGAAAGCAATGCTACGCCAGGTCTAAAAGCTCGTCGCTGTGTGCCGTGTCTGTGGAAGAAGAACGCTCGGTCTCCTGCAGCTAATGCTTTCGCTCCATAGTCGGTTCAGGAGCGTTGAACGCTCATTTTATTTTTTTTTTGTTGGGAAAGCAATGCTACGCCAGGTATAACCGCTCGTCGCTGTGTGCCGTGTCCGTGGAAGAAGAACGCTCGGTCTCCTGCAGCTAATTCTTTCGCTCCATAGTCGGTTCAGCAGCATTGAACCCTCCTAATTTAATTTTTTTTGTTGTGAAAGCATTATTCCGCCAGGTCTAAGCGCTCGTCGCTGTGTGCCGTGTCCGTGGAAGAAGACGAACGCTCGGTCTCCTGCAGGCTAATGCTTTCGCTCCATAGTCGGTTCAGCAGCATTGAACCCTCCTCATTTTATTTTTTTTTTTGTTGTGAAAGCAATAATACGCCAGGTCTAACCGCTCGTCGCTGTGTGCCGTGTCCGTGGAAGAAGAAGAACGCTCGGTCTCCTGCAGCTCATGCTTTCGCTCCATAGTCGGTTCAGCAGCATTGAACCCTCCTAATTTTATTTTTTTTTGTCGTGAAAACATTAATACGCCAGGTCTAACCGCTCGTCGCTGTGTGCCGTGTCCGTGGAAGAAGAAGAACGCTCGGTCACCTGCAGCTAATGCTTTCGCTCCATAGTCGGTTCAGCAGCATTGAACCCTCCTCATTTTATTTTTTTGTTGTTGGGAAAGCAATGCTACGCCAGGTCTAACCCTCGTCGCTGTGTGCCGTGTCCGTGGAAGAAGAACGCTCAGTCTCCTGCAGCTAATGCTTTCGCTCCATAGTCGGTTCAGCAGCATTGAACCCTCCTCATTTTATTTTTTTTTGTTGGGAAAGCAATGTTATGCCAGGTCTAACCGCTCGTCACTGTGTGCCGTGTCCGTGGAAGAAGAAGAACGCTAGGTCTCCTGCAGCTAATGCTTTCGCTCCATAGTCGGTTCAGGAGCGTTGAACGCTCATTTTATTTTTTTTTTTGTTGGGAAAGCAAGGCTACGCCAGGTCTAACCGCTCGTCGCTGTGTGCCGTGTCCGTGGAAGAAGAAGAACGCTCGGTCTCCTGCAGCTAATGCTTTCGCTCCATAGTCGGTTCAGCAGCATTGAACCCTCCTAATTTTATTTTTTTTGTTGGGAAAGCAATGCTACGCCAGGTCTAACCGCTCGTCGCTGTGTGCCGTGTCCGTGGAAGAAGAAGAACGCTCGGTCTCCTGCAGCTAATGCTTTCGCTCCATAGTCGGTTCAGGAGTGTTGAACGCTCATTTTATTTTTTTTTTGTTGGGAAAGCAATGCTACGCCAGGTCCAACCGCTCGTCGCTGTGTGCCGTGTCCGTGGAAGAAGAAGAACGCTCGGTCTCCTGCAGCTAATGCTTTCGCTCCATAGTTGGTTCAGCAGCATTGAACCCTCCTCATTTTATTTTTTTTTGTTGGGAATGCAATGCTACGCCAGGTCTAACCGATCGTCGCTGTGTGCCGTGTCCGTAGAAGAAGACGAACGCTCGGTCTCCTGCAGCTAATGCTTTCGCTCCATAGTCGGTTCAGCAGCATTGAACCCTCCTCATTTTATTTTTTTGTTGTTGTGAAAGCAATAATACGCCAGGTCTAACCGCTCGTCGCTGTGTGCCGTGTCCGTGGAAGAAGAAGAACGCTCGGTCTCCTGCAGCTAATGCTTTCGCTCCATAGTCGCTTCAGGAGCGTTCAATGCTCATTTTATTTTTTTTTTGTTGGGAAAGCAATGCTACGCCAGGTCTAACCGCTCGTCGCTGTGTGCCGTGTCCGTGGAAGATGACGAACGCTCGGTCTCCTGCAGCTAATGCTTTCGCTCCATAGTCGCTTCAGGAGCGTTCAATGCTCATTTTATTTTTTTTTTGTTGGGAAAGCAATGCTACGCCAGGTCTAACCGCTCGTCGCTGTGTGCCGTGTCCGTGGAAGAAGAAGAACGCTCGGTCTCCTGCAGCTAATGCTTTCGCTCCATAGTCTGTTCAGCAGCATTGAACCCTCCTAATTTTATTTTTTTTGTTGTGAAAGCATTAATACGCCAGGTCTAACCGCTCGTCGCTGTGTGCCGTGTCCGTGGAAGAAGACGAACGCTCGGTCTCCTGCAGCTAATGCTTTCGCTCCATAGTCGGTTCAGCAGCATTGAACCCTCCTCATTTTATTTTTTTTTGTTGTGAAAGCAATAATACGCCAGGTCTAACCGCTCGTCCCTGTGTGCCGTGTCCGTGGAAGAAGAAGAACGCTCAGTCTCCTGCAGCTAATGCTTTCGCTCCATAGTCGGTTCAGCAGCATTGAACCCTCCTAATTTTATTTTTTTTGTTGTGAAAGCATTAATACGCCAGGTCTAACCGCTCGTCGCTGTGTGCCGTGTCCGTGGAAGAAGAAGAACGCTCGGTCTCCTGCAGCTAATGCTTTGCTCCATAGTCGGTTCAGCAGCATTGAACCCTCCTAATTTTATTTTTTTTTTTTTGTTGGGAAAGCAATGCTACGCCAGGTCTAACCGCTCGTCGCTGTGTGCCGTGTCAATGGAAGAAGAAGAACGCTCGGTCTCCTGCAGCTAATGCTTTCGCTCCATAGTCGGTTCAGGAGCGTTGAACGCTCATTTTATTTTTTTTTTGTTGGGAAAGCAATGCTACGCCAGGTCTAACCGCTCGTCGCTGTGTGCCGTGTCCGTGGAAGAAGAACGCTCGGTCTCCTGCAGCTAATTCTTTCGCTCCATAGTCGGTTCAGCAGCATTGAACCCTCCTAATTTAATTTTTTTTGTTGTGAAAGCATTATTCCGCCAGGTCTAAGCGCTCGTCGCTGTGTGCCGTGTCCGTGGAAGAAGACGAACGCTCGGTCTCCTGCAGGCTAATGCTTTCGCTCCATAGTCGGTTCAGCAGCATTGAACCCTCCTCATTTTATTTTTTTTTGTTGGGAAAGCAATGCTACGCCAGGTCTAACCGCTCGTCGCTGTGTGCCGTGTCCGTGGAAGGAGAAGAACGCTCGGCCTCCTGCAGCTAATGCTTTCACTCCATAGTCGCCTCAGCAGCGTTGAACCCTCATTTTATTTTTTTGTTGCGAAAGCAATGCTACGCCAGGTCTAAAAGCTCGTCGCTGTGTGCCGTGTCTGTGGAAGAAGAACGCTCGGTCTCCTGCAGCTAATGCTTTCGCTCCATAGTCGGTTCAGGAGCGTTGAACGCTCATTTTATTTTTTTTTGTTGGGAAAGCAATGCTACGCCAGGTCTAACCGCTCGTCGCTGTGTGCCGTGTCCGTGGAAGAAGAAGAACGCTCGGTCTCCTGCAGCTAATGCTTTCGCTCCATAGTCGGTTCAGCAGCATTGAACCCTCCTCATTTTATTTTTTTTTTGTTGGGAAGGCAATGCTACGCCAGGTCTAACCGCTCGTCGCTGTGTGCCGTGTCCGTGGAAGAAGAAGAACGCTCGGTCTCCTGCAGCTAATGCTTTCGCTCCATAGTCGGTTCAGGAGCGTTGAACGCTCATTTTATTTTTTTTTTGTTGGGAAAGCAATGCTACGCCAGGTCTAACCGCTCGTCGCTGTGTGCCGTGTCCGTGGAAGAAGAAGAACGCTCGGTCTCCTGCAGCTAATTCTTTCGCTCCATAGTCGGTTCAGCAGCATTGAACCCTCCTCATTTTATTTTTTTTTTTTGTTGGGAAGGCAATGCTACGCCAGGTCTAACCGCTCGTCGCTGTGTGCCGTGTCCGTGGAAGAAGAAGAACGCTCGGTCTCCTGCAGCTAATGCTTTCGCTCCATAGTCGGTTCAGGAGCGTTGAACGCTCATTTTATTTTTTTTGTTGGGAAAGCAATGCTACGCCAGGTCTAACCGCTCGTCGCTGTGTGCCGTGTCCGTGTAAGAAGAAGAACGCTCGGTCTCCTGCAGCTAGTGCTTTCACTCCATAGTCGGTTCAGCAGCATTGAACCCTCCTCATTTTATTTTTTTTTTGTTGGGAAAGCAATGCTACGCCAGGTCTAACCGCTCGTCGCTGTGTGCCGTGTCCGTGGAAGAAGAAGAACGCTCGGTCTCCTGCAGCTAATGCTTTCGCTCCATAGTCGGTTCAGGAGCGTTGAACGCTCATTTTATTTTTTTTTTGTTGGGAAAGCAATGCTACGCCAGGTCTAACCGCTCGTCGCTGTGTGCCGTGTCTGTGGAAGAAGAAGAACGCTCGGTCTCCTGTAGCTAATGCTTTCGCTCCATAGTCGGTTCAGCAGCATTGAACCCTCCTCATTTTATTTTTTTTTGTTGGGAAAGCAATGCTACGCCAGGTCTAACCGCTCGTCGCTGTCTGCCGTGTCCGTGGAAGAAGAAGAACGCTCGGTCTCCTGCAGCTAATGCTTTCGCTCCATAGTCGGTTCAGGAGCGTTGAACGCTCATTTTATTTTTTTGTTGTTGTGAAAGCAATAATACGCCAGGTCTAACCACTCGTCGCTGTGTGCCGTGTCCGTGGAAGAAGAAGAACGCTCGGTCTCCTGCAGCTAATGCTTTCGCTCCATAGTCGGTTCAGCAGCATTGAACCCTCCTAATTTTATTTTTTTTTTGTTGTGAATTCAATAATATGCCAGGTCTAACCGCTCGTCGTTGTGTGCCGTGTCCGTGGAAGAAGAAGAACGCTCGGTCTCCTGCAGCTAATGCTTTCGCTCCATAGTCGTTTCAGCAGCATTGAACCCTCCTAATTTTATTTTTTTTTGTTGTCAAAGCATTAATACGCCAGGTCTAACCGCTCGTCGCTGTGTGCCATGTCCGTGGAAGAAGAAGAACACTCGGTCTCCTGCAGCTAATGCTTTCGCTCCATAGTCGGTTCAGCAGCATTGAACCCTCCTCATTTTATTTTTTTTTTTTGTTGGGAAAGCAATGCTACGCCAGGTCTAACCGGTCGTCGCTGTGTGCCGTGTCCGTGGAAGAAGAAGAACGCTCGGCCTCCTGCAGCTAATGCTTTCACTCCATAGTCGCCTCAGCAGCGTTGAACCCTCATTTTATTTTTTTGTTGCGAAAGCAATGCTACGCCAGGTCTAAAAGCTCGTCGCTGTGTGCCGTGTCTGTGGCAGAAGAACGCTCGGTCTCCTGCAGCTAATGCTTTCGCTCCATAGTCGGTTCAGGAGCGTTGAACGCTCATTTTATTTTTTTTTTGTTGGGAAAGCAATGCTACGCCAGGTATAACCACTCGTCGCTGTGTGCCGTGTCCGTGGAAGAAGAACGCTCGGTCTCCTGCAGCTAATTCTTTCGCTCCATAGTCGGTTCAGCAGCATTGAACCCTCCTAATTTAATTTTTTTTTGTTGTGAAAGCATTATTCCGCCAGGTCTAAGCGCTCGTCGCTGTGTGCCGTGTCCGTGGAAGAAGACGAACGCTCGGTCTCCTGCAGGCTAATGCTTTCGCTCCATAGTCGGTTCAGCAGCATTGAACCCTCCTCATTTTATTTTTTTTTGTTGTGAAAGCAATAATACGCCAGGTCTAACCGCTCGTCGCTTTGTGCCGTGTCCGTGGAAGAAGAAGAACGCTCGGTCTCCTGCAGCTCATGCTTTCGCTCCATAGTCGGTTCAGCAGCATTGAACCCTCCTAATTTTATTTTTTTTGTTGTGAAAACATTAATACGCCAGGTCTAACCGCTCGTCGCTGTGTGCCGTGTCCGTGGAAGAAGAAGAACGCTCGGTCTCCTGCAGCTAATGCTTTCGCTCCATAGTCGGTTCAGCAGCATTGAACCCTCCTCATTTTATTTTTTTGTTGTTGGGAAAGCAATGCTACGCCAGGTCTAACCCTCGTCGCTGTGTGCCGTGTCCGTGGAAGGAGAACGCTCAGTCTCCTGCAGCTAATGCTTTCGCTCCATAGTCGGTTCAGCAGCATTGAACCCTCCTCATTTTATTTTTTTTTTGTTGGGAAAGCAATGTTATGCCAGGTCTAACCGCTCGTCACTGTGTGCCGTGTCCGTGGAAGAAGAAGAACGCTAGGTCTCCTGCAGCTAATGCTTTCGCTCCATAGTCGGTTCAGGAGCGTTGAACGCTCATTTTATTTTTTTTTTGTTGGGAAAGCAAGGCTACGCCAGGTCTAACCGCTCGTCGCTGTGTGCCGTGTCCGTGGAAGAAGAAGAACGCTCGGTCTCCTGCAGCTAATGCTTTCGCTCCATAGTCGGTTCAGCAGCATTGAACCCTCCTAATTTTATTTTTTTTGTTGGGAAAGCAATGCTACGCCAGGTCTAACCGCTCGTCGCTGTGTGCCGTGTCCCTGGAAGAAGAACGCTCGGTCTCCTGCAGCTAATGCTTTCGCTCCATAGTCGGTTCAGGAGCGTTGAACGCTCATTTTATTTTTTTTTTGTTGGGAAAGCAATGCTACGCCAGGTCCAACCGCTCGTCGCTGTGTGCCGTGTCCGTGGAAGAAGAAGAACGCTCGGTCTCCTGCAGCTAATGCTTTCGCTCCATAGTTGGTTCAGCAGCATTGAACCCTCCTCATTTTATTTTTTTTTGTTGGGAAAGCAATGCTACGCCAGGTCTAACCGCTCGTCGCTGTGTGCCGTGTCCGTAGAAGAAGACGAACGCTCGGTCTCCTGCAGCTAATGCTTTCGCTCCATAGTCGGTTCAGCAGCATTGAACCCTCCTCATTTTATTTTTTTGTTGTTGTGAAAGCAATAATACGCCAGGTCTAACCGCTCGTCGCTGTGTGCCGTGTCCGTGGAAGAAGAAGAACGCTCGGTCTCCTGCAGCTAATGCTTTCGCTCCATAGTCTGTTCAGCAGCATTGAACCCTCCTAATTTTATTTTTTTTGTTGTGAAAGCATTAATACGCCAGGTCTAACCGCTCGTCGCTGTGTGCCGTGTCCGTGGAAGATGACGAACGCTCGGTCTCCTGCAGCTAATGCTTTCGCTCCATAGTCGCTTCAGGAGCGTTCAACGCTCATTTTATTTTTTTTTTGTTGGGAAAGCAATGCTACGCCAGGTCTAACCGCTCGTCGCTGTGTGCCGTGTCCGTGGAAGAAGAAGAACGCTCGGTCTCCTGCAGCTAATGCTTTCGCTCCATAGTCTGTTCAGCAGCATTGACCCCTCCTAATTTTATTTTTTTTGTTGTGAAAGCATTAATACGCCAGGTCTAACCGCTCGTCGCTGTGTGCCGTGTCCGTGGAAGAAGACGAACGCTCGGTCTCCTGCAGCTAATGCTTTCGCTCCATAGTCGGTTCAGCAGCATTGAACCCTCCTCATTTTATTTTTTTTTTGTTGTGAAAGCAATAATACGCCAGGTCTAACCGCTCGTCGCTGTGTGCCGTGTCCGTGGAAGAAGAAGAACGCTCGGTCTCCTGCAGCTCATGCTTTCGCTCCATAGTCGGTTCAGCAGCATTGAACCCTCCTAATTTTATTTTTTTTTGTTGTGAAAACATTAATACGCCAGGTCTAACCGCTCGTCGCTGTGTGCCGTGTCCGTGGAAGAAGAAGAACACTCGGTCTCCTGCAGCTAATGCTTTCGCTCCATAGTCTGTTCAGCAGCATTGACCCCTCCTAATTTTATTTTTTTTGTTGTGAAAGCATTAATACGCCAGGTCTAACCGCTCGTCGCTGTGTGCCGTGTCCGTGGAAGAAGACGAACGCTCGGTCTCCTGCAGCTAATGCTTTCGCTCCATAGTCGGTTCAGCAGCATTGAACCCTCCTCATTTTATTTTTTTTTTGTTGTGAAAGCAATAATACGCCAGGTCTAACCGCTCGTCGCTGTGTGCCGTGTCCGTGGAAGAAGAAGAACGCTCGGTCTCCTGCAGCTAATGCTTTCGCTCCATAGTCTGTTCAGCAGCATTGAACCCTCCTAATTTTATTTTTTTTTTGTTGTGAAAGCATTAATACGCCAGGTCTAACCGCTCGTCGCTGTGTGCCGTGTCCGTGGAAGATGACGAACGCTCGGTCTCCTGCAGCTAATGCTTTCGCTCCATAGTCGGTTCAGGAGCGTTCAACGCTCATTTTATTTTTTTTTTGTTGGGAAAGCAATGCTACGCCAGGTCTAACCGCTCGTCGCTGTGTGCCGTGTCCGTGGAAGAAGAAGAACGCTCGGTCTCCTGCAGCTAGTGCTTTCGCTCCATAGTCTGTTCAGCAGCATTGAACCCTCCTAATTTTATTTTTTTTGTTGTGAAAGCATTAATACGCCAGGTCTAACCGCTCGTCGCTGTGTGCCGTGTACGTGGAAGAAGACGAACGCTCGCTCTCCTGCAGCTAATGCTTTCGCTCCATAGTCGGTTCAGCAGCATTGAACCCTCCTCATTTTATTTTTTTTTTGTTGGGAAAGCAATGTTATGCCAGGTCTAACCGCTCGTCACTGTGTGCCGTGTTCGTGGAAGAAGAAGAACGCTCGGTCTCCTGCAGCTAATGCTTTCGCTCCATAGTCGGTTCAGCAGCATTGAACCCTCCTAATTTTATTTTTTTTGTTGGGAAAGCAATGCTACGCCAGGTCTAACCGCTCGTCGCTGTGTGCCGTGTCCGTGGAAGAAGAAGAACGCTCGGTCTCCTGCAGCTAATGCTTTCGCTCCATAGTCGGTTCAGGAGCGTTGAACGCTCATTTTATTTTTTTTTTGTTGGGAAAGCAATGCTACGCCAGGTCCAACCGCTCGTCGCTGTGTGCCGTGTCCGTGGAAGAAGAAGAACGCTCGGTCTCCTGCAGCTAATGCTTTCGCTCCATAGTTGGTTCAGCAGCATTGAACCCTCCTCATTTTATTTTTTTTTTGTTGGGAAAGCAATGCTACGCCAGGTCTAACCGCTCGTCGCTGTGTGCCGTGTCCGTAGAAGAAGACGAACGCTCGGTCTCCTGCAGCTAATGCTTTCGCTCCATAGTCGGTTCAGCAGCATTGAACCCTCCTCATTTTATTTTTTTGTTGTTGTGAAAGCAATAATACGCCAGGTCTAACCGCTCGTCGCTGTGTGCCGTGTCCGTGGAAGAAGAAGAACGCTCGGTCTCCTGCAGCTAATGCTTTCGCTCCATAGTCTGTTCAGCAGCATTGAACCCTCCTAATTTTATTTTTTTTGTTGTGAAAGCATTAATACGCCAGGTCTAACCGCTCGTCGCTGTGTGCCGTGTCCGTGGAAGATGACGAACGCTCGGTCTCCTGCAGCTAATGCTTTCGCTCCATAGTCGCTTCAGGAGCGTTCAACGCTCATTTTATTTTTTTTTTTGTTGGGAAAGCAATGCTACGCCAGGTCTAACCGCTCGTCGCTGTGTGCCGTGTCCGTGGAAGAAGAAGAACGCTCGGTCTCCTGCAGCTAATGCTTTCGCTCCATAGTCTGTTCAGCAGCATTGACCCCTCCTAATTTTATTTTTTTTGTTGTGAAAGCATTAATACGCCAGGTCTAACCGCTCGTCGCTGTGTGCCGTGTCCGTGGAAGAAGACGAACGCTCGGTCTCCTGCAGCTAATGCTTTCGCTCCATAGTCGGTTCAGCAGCATTGAACCCTCCTAATTTTATTTTTTTTGTTGTGAAAGCATTAATACGCCAGGTCTAACCGCTCGTCGCTGTGTGCCGTGTCCGTGGAAGATGACGAACGCTCGGTCTCCTGCAGCTAATGCTTTCGCTCCATAGTC
The DNA here is from genome assembly GCF_055883805.1 of Amblyomma maculatum. Classification (NCBI taxonomy): domain Eukaryota; kingdom Metazoa; phylum Arthropoda; class Arachnida; order Ixodida; family Ixodidae; genus Amblyomma; species Amblyomma maculatum. The sequence goes on from NW_028146738.1 coordinate 18,362,685, forward strand.
GGTTCAGGAGCGTTCAACGCTCATTTTATTTTTTTTTTGTTGGGAAAGCAATGCTACGCCAGGTCTAACCGCTCGTCGCTGTGTGCCGTGTCCGTGGAAGAAGAAGAACGCTCGGTCTCCTGCAGCTAGTGCTTTCGCTCCATAGTCTGTTCAGCAGCATTGAACCCTCCAAATTTTATTTTTTTTGTTGTGAAAGCATTAATACGCCAGGTCTAACCGCTCGTCGCTGTGTGCCGTGTCCGTGGAAGAAGACGAACGCTCGCTCTCCTGCAGCTAATGCTTTCGCTCCATAGTCGGTTCAGCAGCATTGAACCCTCCTCATTTTATTTTTTTTGTTGGGAAAGCAATGTTATGCCAGGTCTAACCGCTCGTCACTGTGTGCCGTGTCCGTGGAAGAAGAAGAACGCTAGGTCTCCTGCAGCTAATGCTTTCGCTCCATAGTCGGTTCAGGAGCGTTGAACGCTCATTTTATTTTTTTTTTGTTGGGAAAGCAAGGCTACGCCAGGTCTAACCGCTCGTCGCTGTGTGCCGTGTTCGTGGAAGAAGAAGAACGCTCGGTCTCCTGCAGCTAATGCTTTCGCTCCATAGTCGGTTCAGCAGCATTGAACCCTCCTAATTTTATTTTTTTTGTTGGGAAAGCAACGCTACGCCACGTCTAACCGCTCGTCGCTGTGTGCCGTGTCCGTGGAAGAAGAAGAACGCTCGGTCTCCTGCAGCTAATGCTTTCGCTCCATAGTCGGTTCAGGAGCGTTGAACGCTCATTTTATTTTTTTTTTGTTGGGAAAGCAATGCTACGCCAGGTCCAACCGCTCGTCGCTGTGTGCCGTGTCCGTGGAAGAAGAAGAACGCTCGGTGTCCTGCAGCTAATGCTTTCGCTCCATAGTTGGTTCAGCAGCATTGAACCCTCCTCATTTTATTTTTTTTTGTTGGGAAAGCAATGCTACGCCAGGTCTAACCGCTCGCCGCTGTGTGCCGTGTCCGTAGAAGAAGACGAACGCTCGGTCTCCTGCAGCTAATGCTTTCGCTCCATAGTCGGTTCAGCAGCATTGAACCTTCCTCATTTTATTTTTTTGTTGTTGTGAAAGCAATAATACGCCAGGTCTAACCGCTCGTCGCTGTGTGCCGTGTCCGTGGAAGAAGAAGAACGCTCGGTCTCCTGCAGCTAATGCTTTCGCTCCATAGTCTGTTCAGCAGCATTGAACCCTCCTAATTTTATTTTTTTTGTTGTGAAAGCATTAATACGCCAGGTCTAACCGCTCGTCGCTGTGTGCCGTGTCCGTGGAAGATGACGAACGCTCGGTCTCCTGCAGCTAATGCTTTCGCTCCATAGTCGCTTCAGGAGCGTTCAACGCTCATTTTATTTTTTTTTGTTGGGAAAGCAATGCTACGCCAGGTCTAACCGCTCGTCGCTGTGTGCCGTGTCCGTGGAAGAAGAAGAACGCTCGGTCTCCTGCAGCTAATGCTTTCGCTCCATAGTCTGTTCAGCAGCATTGACCCCTCTTAATTTTATTTTTTTTGTTGTGAAAGCATTAATACGCCAGGTCTAACCGCTCGTCGCTGTGTGCCGTGTCCGTGGAAGAAGACGAACGCTCGGTCTCCTGCAGCTAATGCTTTCGCTCCATAGTCGGTTCAGCAGCATTGAACCCTCCTCATTTTATTTTTTTTTTTGTTGTGAAAGCAATAATACGCCAGGTCTAACCGCTCGTCCCTGTGTGCCGTGTCCGTGGAAGAAGAAGAACGCTCAGTCTCCTGCAGCTAATGCTTTCGCTCCATAGTCGGTTCAGCAGCATTGAACCCTCCTAATTTTATTTTTTTTGTTGTGAAAGCATTAATACGCCAGGTCTAACCGCTCGTCGCTGTGTGCCGTGTCCTTGGAAGAAGAAGAACGCTCGGTCTCCAGCAGCTAATGCTTTCGCTCCATAGTCGGTTCAGCAGCATTGAACCCTCCTAATTTTATTTTTTTTTGTTGGGAAAGCAATGCTACGCCAGGTCTAACCGCTCGTCGCTGTGTGCCGTGTCAATGGAAGAAGAAGAACGCTCGGTGTCCTGCAGCTAATGCTTTCGCTCCATAGTCGGTTCAGGAGCATTGAACGCTCATTTTATTTTTTTTTGTTGGGAAAGCAATGCTACGCCAGGTCTAACCGCTCGTCGCTGTGTGCCGTGTCCGTGGAAGAAGAACGCTCGGTCTCCTGCAGCTAATTCTTTCGCTCCATAGTCGGTTCAGCAGCATTGAACCCTCCTAATTTAATTTTTTTTGTTGTGAAAGCATTATTCCGCCAGGTCTAAGCGCTCGTCGCTGTGTGCCGTGTCCGTGGAAGAAGACGAACGCTCGGTCTCCTGCAGGCTAATGCTTTCGCTCCATAGTCGGTTCAGCAGCATTGAACCCTCCTCATTTTATTTTTTTTTTTGTGAAAGCAATAATACGCCAGGTCTAACCGCTCGTCGCTGTGTGCCGTGTCCGTGGAAGAAGAAGAACGCTCGGTCTCCTGCAGCTCATGCTTTCGCTCCATAGTCGGTTCAGCAGCATTGAACCCTCCTAATTTTATTTTTTTTTGTTGTGAAAACATTAATACGCCAGGTCTAACCGCTCGTCGCTGTGTGCCGTGTCCGTGGAAGAAGAAGAACACTCGGTCTCCTGCAGCTAATGCTTTCGCTCCATAGTCGGTTCAGCAGCATTGAACCCTCCTCATTTTATTTTTTTGTTGTTGGGAAAGCAATGCTACGCCAGGTCTAACCGCTCGTCGCTGTGTGCTGTGTCCGTGGAAGAAGAAGAACGCTCGGCCTCCTGCAGCTAATGCTTTCGCTCCATAGTCGGTTCAGCAGCATTGAACCCTCCTCATTTTATTTTTTTTTGTTGGGAAAGCAATGCTACGCCAGGTCTAACCGCTCGTCGCTGTGTGCCGTGTCCGTGGAAGAAGAAGAACGCTCGGTCTCCTGCAGCTAATGCTCTCGCTCCATAGTCGGTTCAGCAGCATTGAACCCTCCTCATTTTATTTTTTTTGTTGGGAAAGCAATGCTACGCCAGGTCTAACCGCTCGTCGCTGTGTGCCGTGTCCGTGGAAGAAGAAGAACGCTCGGTCTCCTGCAGCTAATGCTTTCGCTCCATAGTCGGTTCAGGAGCGTTGAACGCTCATTTTATTTTTTTTTTGTTGGGAAAGCAATGCTACGCCAGGTCTAACCGCTCGTCGCTGTGTGCCGTGTCCGTGGAAGAAGAAGAACGCTCGGTCTCCTGCAGCTAATGCTTTCGCTCCATAGTCGGTTCAGCAGCATTGAACCCTCCTCATTTTATTTTTTTTTTGTTGTGAAAGCATTAATACGCCAGGTCTAACCGCTCGTCGCTGTGTGCCGTGTCCGTGGAAGAAGAAGAACGCTCGGTCTCCTGCAGCTAATGCTTTCGCTCCATAGTCGGTTCAGCAGGATTGAACCCTCCTAATTTTATTTTTTTTTTTGTTGTGAAAGCATTAATACGCCAGGTCTAACCGCTCGTCGCTGTGTGCAGTGTCCGTGGAAGAAGAAGAACACTCGGTCTCCTGCAGCTAATGCTTTCGCTCCATAGTCGGTTCAGCAGCATTGAACCCTCCTCATTTTATTTTTTTTTTTGTTGGGAAAGCAATGCTACGCCAGGTCTAACCGCTCGTCGCTGTGTGCCGTGTCCGTGGAAGAAGAACGCTCGGCCTCCTGCAGCTAATGCTTTCACTCCATAGTCGCCTCAGCAGCGTTGAACCCTCATTTTATTTTTTTGTTGCGAAAGGAATGCTACGCCAGGTCTAAAAGCTCGTCGCTGTGTGCCGTGTCTGTGGAAGAAGAAGAACGCTCGGTCTCCTGCAGCTAATGCTTTCGCTCCATAGTCGGTTCAGGAGCGTTGAACGCTCATTTTATTTTTTTTTTGTTGGGAAAGCAATGCTACGCCAGGTCCAACCGCTCGTCGCTGTGTGCCGTGTCCGTGGAAGAAGAAGAACGCTCGGTCTCCTGCAGCTAATGCTTTCGCTCCATAGTTGGTTCAGCAGCATTGAACCCTCCTCATTTTATTTTTTTTTGTTGGGAAAGCAATGCTACGCCAGGTCTAACCGCTCGTCGCTGTGTGCCGTGTCCGTAGAAGAAGACGAACGCTCGGTCTCCTGCAGCTAATGCTTTCGCTCCATAGTCGGTTCAGCAGCATTGAACCCTCCTCATTTTATTTTTTTGTTGTTGTGAAAGCAATAATACGCCAGGTCTAACCGCTCGTCGCTGTGTGCCGTGTCCGTGGAAGAAGAAGAACGCTCGGTCTCCTGCAGCTAATGCTTTCGCTCCATAGTCTGTTCAGCAGCATTGAACCCTCCTAATTTTATTTTTTTTGTTGTGAAAGCATTAATACGCCAGGTCTAACCGCTCGTCGCTGTGTGCCGTGTCCGTGGAAGATGACGAACGCTCGGTCTCCTGCAGCTAATGCTTTCGCTCCATAGTCGCTTCAGGAGCGTTCAACGCTCATTTTATTTTTTTTTTGTTGGGAAAGCAATGCTACGCCAGGTCTAACCGCTCGTCGCTGTGTGCCGTGTCCGTGGAAGAAGAAGAACGCTCGGTCTCCTGCAGCTAATGCTTTCGCTCCATAGTCTGTTCAGCAGCATTGACCCCTCCTAATTTTATTTTTTTTGTTGTGAAAGCATTAATACGCCAGGTCTAACCGCTCGTCGCTGTGTGCCGTGTCCGTGGAAGAAGACGAACGCTCGGTCTCCTGCAGCTAATGCTTTCGCTCCATAGTCGGTTCAGCAGCATTGAACCCTCCTAATTTTATTTTTTTTGTTGTGAAAGCATTAATACGCCAGGTCTAACCGCTCGTCGCTGTGTGCCGTGTCCGTGGAAGATGACGAACGCTCGGTCTCCTGCAGCTAATGCTTTCGCTCCATAGTCGGTTCAGGAGCGTTCAACGCTCATTTTATTTTTTTTTTGTTGGGAAAGCAATGCTACGCCAGGTCTAACCGCTCGTCGCTGTGTGCCGTGTCCGTGGAAGAAGAAGAACGCTCGGTCTCCTGCAGCTAGTGCTTTCGCTCCATAGTCTGTTCAGCAGCATTGAACCCTCCAAATTTTATTTTTTTTGTTGTGAAAGCATTAATACGCCAGGTCTAACCGCTCGTCGCTGTGTGCCGTGTCCGTGGAAGAAGACGAACGCTCGCTCTCCTGCAGCTAATGCTTTCGCTCCATAGTCGGTTCAGCAGCATTGAACCCTCCTCATTTTATTTTTTTTGTTGGGAAAGCAATGTTATGCCAGGTCTAACCGCTCGTCACTGTGTGCCGTGTCCGTGGAAGAAGAAGAACGCTAGGTCTCCTGCAGCTAATGCTTTCGCTCCATAGTCGGTTCAGGAGCGTTGAACGCTCATTTTATTTTTTTTTTTGTTGGGAAAGCAAGGCTACGCCAGGTCTAACCGCTCGTCGCTGTGTGCCGTGTTCGTGGAAGAAGAAGAACGCTCGGTCTCCTGCAGCTAATGCTTTCGCTCCATAGTCGGTTCAGCAGCATTGAACCCTCCTAATTTTATTTTTTTTGTTGGGAAAGCAACGCTACGCCACGTCTAACCGCTCGTCGCTGTGTGCCGTGTCCGTGGAAGAAGAAGAACGCTCGGTCTCCTGCAGCTAATGCTTTCGCTCCATAGTCGGTTCAGGAGCGTTGAACGCTCATTTTATTTTTTTTTTGTTGGGAAAGCAATGCTACGCCAGGTCCAACCGCTCGTCGCTGTGTGCCGTGTCCGTGGAAGAAGAAGAACGCTCGGTGTCCTGCAGCTAATGCTTTCGCTCCATAGTTGGTTCAGCAGCATTGAACCCTCCTCATTTTATTTTTTTTTTGTTGGGAAAGCAATGCTACGCCAGGTCTAACCGCTCGTCGCTGTGTGCCGTGTCCGTAGAAGAAGACGAACGCTCGGTCTCCTGCAGCTAATGCTTTCGCTCCATAGTCGGTTCAGCAGCATTGAACCTTCCTCATTTTATTTTTTTGTTGTTGTGAAAGCAATAATACGCCAGGTCTAACCGCTCGTCGCTGTGTGCCGTGTCCGTGGAAGAAGAAGAACGCTCGGTCTCCTGCAGCTAATGCTTTCGCTCCATAGTCTGTTCAGCAGCATTGAACCCTCCTAATTTTATTTTTTTTGTTGTGAAAGCATTAATACGCCAGGTCTAACCGCTCGTCGCTGTGTGCCGTGTCCGTGGAAGATGACGAACGCTCGGTCTCCTGCAGCTAATGCTTTCGCTCCATAGTCGCTTCAGGAGCGTTCAACGCTCATTTTATTTTTTTTTGTTGGGAAAGCAATGCTACGCCAGGTCTAACCGCTCGTCGCTGTGTGCCGTGTCCGTGGAAGAAGAAGAACGCTCGGTCTCCTGCAGCTAATGCTTTCGCTCCATAGTCTGTTCAGCAGCATTGACCCCTCTTAATTTTATTTTTTTTGTTGTGAAAGCATTAATACGCCAGGTCTAACCGCTCGTCGCTGTGTGCCGTGTCCGTGGAAGAAGACGAACGCTCGGTCTCCTGCAGCTAATGCTTTCGCTCCATAGTCGGTTCAGCAGCATTGAACCCTCCTCATTTTATTTTTTTTTTTGTTGTGAAAGCAATAATACGCCAGGTCTAACCGCTCGTCCCTGTGTGCCGTGTCCGTGGAAGAAGAAGAACGCTCAGTCTCCTGCAGCTAATGCTTTCGCTCCATAGTCGGTTCAGCAGCATTGAACCCTCCTAATTTTATTTTTTTTGTTGTGAAAGCATTATTACGCCAGGTCTAACCGCTCGTCGCTGTGTGCCGTGTCCTTGGAAGAAGAAGAACGCTCGGTCTCCAGCAGCTAATGCTTTCGCTCCATAGTCGGTTCAGCAGCATTGAACCCTCCTAATTTTATTTTTTTTTTGTTGGGAAAGCAATGCTACGCCAGGTCTAACCGCTCGTCGCTGTGTGCCGTGTCAATGGAAGAAGAAGAACGCTCGGTGTCCTGCAGCTAATGCTTTCGCTCCATAGTCGGTTCAGGAGCATTGAACGCTCATTTTATTTTTTTTTGTTGGGAAAGCAATGCTACGCCAGGTCTAACCGCTCGTCGCTGTGTGCCGTGTCCGTGGAAGAAGAACGCTCGGTCTCCTGCAGCTAATTCTTTCGCTCCATAGTCGGTTCAGCAGCATTGAACCCTCCTAATTTAATTTTTTTTGTTGTGAAAGCATTATTCCGCCAGGTCTAAGCGCTCGTCGCTGTGTGCCGTGTCCGTGGAAGAAGACGAACGCTCGGTCTCCTGCAGGCTAATGCTTTCGCTCCATAGTCGGTTCAGCAGCATTGAACCCTCCTCATTTTATTTTTTTTTTTGTGAAAGCAATAATACGCCAGGTCTAACCGCTCGTCGCTGTGTGCCGTGTCCGTGGAAGAAGAAGAACGCTCGGTCTCCTGCAGCTCATGCTTTCGCTCCATAGTCGGTTCAGCAGCATTGAACCCTCCTAATTTTATTTTTTTTTGTTGTGAAAACATTAATACGCCAGGTCTAACCGCTCGTCGCTGTGTGCCGTGTCCGTGGAAGAAGAAGAACACTCGGTCTCCTGCAGCTAATGCTTTCGCTCCATAGTCGGTTCAGCAGCATTGAACCCTCCTCATTTTATTTTTTTGTTGTTGGGAAAGCAATGCTACGCCAGGTCTAACCGCTCGTCGCTGTGTGCTGTGTCCGTGGAAGAAGAAGAACGCTCGGCCTCCTGCAGCTAATGCTTTCGCTCCATAGTCGGTTCAGCAGCATTGAACCCTCCTCATTTTATTTTTTTTTGTTGGGAAAGCAATGCTACGCCAGGTCTAACCGCTCGTCGCTGTGTGCCGTGTCCGTGGAAGAAGAAGAACGCTCGGTCTCCTGCAGCTAATGCTCTCGCTCCATAGTCGGTTCAGCAGCATTGAACCCTCCTCATTTTATTTTTTTTGTTGGGAAAGCAATGCTACGCCAGGTCTAACCGCTCGTCGCTGTGTGCCGTGTCCGTGGAAGAAGAAGAACGCTCGGTCTCCTGCAGCTAATGCTTTCGCTCCATAGTCGGTTCAGGAGCGTTGAACGCTCATTTTATTTTTTTTTTGTTGGGAAAGCAATGCTACGCCAGGTCTAACCGCTCGTCGCTGTGTGCCGTGTCCGTGGAAGAAGAAGAACGCTCGGTCTCCTGCAGCTAATGCTTTCGCTCCATAGTCGGTTCAGCAGCATTGAACCCTCCTCATTTTATTTTTTTTTGTTGTGAAAGCATTAATACGCCAGGTCTAACCGCTCGTCGCTGTGTGCCGTGTCCGTGGAAGAAGAAGAACGCTCGGTCTCCTGCAGCTAATGCTTTCGCTCCATAGTCGGTTCAGCAGGATTGAACCCTCCTAATTTTATTTTTTTTTTTGTTGTGAAAGCATTAATACGCCAGGTCTAACCGCTCGTCGCTGTGTGCAGTGTCCGTGGAAGAAGAAGAACACTCGGTCTCCTGCAGCTAATGCTTTCGCTCCATAGTCGGTTCAGCAGCATTGAACCCTCCTCATTTTATTTTTTTTTTGTTGGGAAAGCAATGCTACGCCAGGTCTAACCGCTCGTCGCTGTGTGCCGTGTCCGTGGAAGAAGAACGCTCGGCCTCCTGCAGCTAATGCTTTCACTCCATAGTCGCCTCAGCAGCGTTGAACCCTCATTTTATTTTTTTGTTGCGAAAGGAATGCTACGCCAGGTCTAAAAGCTCGTCGCTGTGTGCCGTGTCTGTGGAAGAAGAAGAACGCTCGGTCTCTTGCAGCTAATGCTTTCGCTCCATAGTCGGTTCAGCAGCATTGAACCCTCCTAATTTTATTTTTTTTGTTGTGAAAGCATTAATACGCCAGGTCTAACCGCTCGTCGCTGTGTGCCGTGTCCGTGGAAGAAGAAGAACACTCGGTCTCCTGCAGCTAATGCTTTCGCTCCATAGTCTGTTCAGCAGCATTGAACCCTCCTAATTTTATTTTTTTTTGTTGTGAAAGCATTAATACGCCAGGTCTAACCGCTCGTCGCTGTGTGCCGTGTGCGTGGAAGAAGACGAACGCTCGGTCTCCTGCAGCTAATGCTTTCGCTCCATAGTCGGTTCAGGAGCGTTGAACGCTCATTTTATTTTTTTGTTGGGAAAGCAATGCTACGCCAGGTCTAACCGCCCGTCGCTGTGTGCCGTGTCCGTGGAAGAAGAAGAACGCTCGGTCTCCTGCAGCTAATGCTTTCGCTCCATAGTCGGTTCAGCAGCATTGAACCCTCCTAATTTTATTTTTTTTTGTTGTGAAAGCATTAATACGCCAGGTCTAACCGCTCGTCGCTGTGTGCCGTGCCCGTGGAAGAAGAAGAACGCTCGGTCTCCTGCAGCTAATGCTTTTGCCCCATAGTCGGTTCAGCAGCATTGAACCCTCCTCATTTTACTTTTGTTTTGTTGGGAAAGCAATGCTACGCCAGGTCTAACCGCTCGTCGCTGTGTGCCGTGTCCGTGGAAGAAGAACGCTCGGTCTCCTGCAGCTAATGCTTTCGCTCCATAGTCGGTTCAGCAGCATTGAACCCTCCTAATTTCATTTTTTTTTGTTGTGAAAGCATTAATACGCCAGGTCTAACCGCTCGTCGCTGTGTGCCGTGTCCGTGGAAGAAGAACGCTCGGTCTCCTGCAGCTAATGCTTTCGCTCCATAGTCGGTTCAGCAGCATTGAACCCTCCTCATTTTATTTTTTTTTTGTTGGGAAAGCAATGCTACGCCAGGTCTAACCGCTCGTCGCTGTGTGCCGTGTCCGTGGAAGAAGAAGAACGCTTGGTCTCCTGCAGCTAATGCTTTCGCTCCATAGTCGGTTCAGGAGCGTTGAACGCTCATTTTATTTTTTTTTGTTGGGAAAGCAATGCTACGCCAGGTCTAACCGCTCGTCGCTGTGTGCCGTGTCCGTGGAAGAAGAAGAACGCTCGGTCTCCTGCAGCTAATGCTTTCGCTCCATAGTCGGTTCAGCAGCATTGAACCCTCCTAATTTCATTTTTTTTTGTTGTGAAAGCATTAATACGCCAGGTCTAACCGCTCGTCGCTGTGTGCCGTGTCCGTGGAAGAAGAACGCTCGGTCTCCTGCAGCTAATGCTTTCGCTCCATAGTCGGTTCAGCAGCATTGAACCCTCCTCATTTTATTTTTTTTTTTTTTGTTGGGAAAGCAATGCTACGCCAGGTCTAACCGCTCGTCGCTGTGTGCCGTGTCCGTGGAAGAAGAAGAACGCTTGGTCTCCTGCAGCTAATGCTTTCGCTCCACAGTCGGTTCAGGAGCGTTGAACGCTCATTTTATTTTTTTTTTGTTGGGAAAGCAATGCTACGCCAGGTCTAACCGCTCGTCGCTGTGTGCCGTGTCCGTGGAAGAAGAAGAACGCTCGGTCTCCTGCAGCTAATGCTTTCGCTCCATAGTCGGTTCAGCAGCATTGAACCCTCCTAATTGTATTTTTTTGTTGTTGTGAAAGCATTAATACGCCAGGTCTAACCGCTCGTCGCTGTGTGCCGTGTCCGTGGAAGAAGAAGAACACTCGGTCTCCTGCAGCTAATGCTTTCGCTCCATAGTCGGTTCAGCAGCATTGAACCCTCCTCATTTTATTTTTTTTTTGTTGGGAAAGCAATGCTACGCCAGGTCTAACCGCTCGTCGCTGTGTGCCGTGTCCGTGGAAGAAGAACGCTCGGCCTCCTGCAGCTAATGCTTTCACTCCATAGTCGCCTCAGCAGCGTTGAACCCTCATTTTATTTTTTTGTTGCGAAAGGAATGCTACGCCAGGTCTAAAAGCTCGTCGCTGTGTGCCGTGTCTATGGAAGAAGAAGAACGCTCGGTCTCCTGCAGCTAATGCTTTCGCTCCATAGTCGGTTCAGCAGCATTGAACCTTCCTAATTTTATTTTTTTTGTTGTGAAAGCATTAATATGCCAGGTCTAACCGCTCGTCGCTGTGTGCCGTGTCCGTGGAAGAAGACGAACGCTCGGTCTCCTGCAGCTAATGCTTTCGCTCCATAGTCGGTTCAGCAGCATTGAACCCTCCTCATTTTATTTTTTTTTGTTGTGAAAGCAATAATACGCCAGGTCTAACCGCTCGTCCCTGTGTGCCGTGTCCGTGGAAGAAGAAGAACGCTCAGTCTCCTGCAGCTGCTGCTTTCGCTCCATAGTCGGTTCAGCAGCATTGAACCCTCCTAATTTTATTTTTTTTTTGTTGTGAAAGCATTAATACGCCAGGTCTAACCGCTCGTCGCTGTGTGCCGTGTCCGTGGAAGAAGAAGAACGCTCGGTCTCCTGCAGCTAATGCTTTCGCTCCATAGTCGGTTCAGCAGCATTGAACCCTCCTAATTTTATTTTTTTTTGTTGGGAAAGCAATGCTACGCCAGGTCTAATCACTCGTCGCTGTGTGCCGTGTCCGTGGAAGAAGAACGCTCGGCCTCCTGCAGCTAATGCTTTCACTCCATAGTCGCCTCAGCAGCGTTGAACCCTCATTTTATTTTTTTGTTGCGAAAGGAATGCTACGCCAGGTCTAAAAGCTCGTCGCTGTGTGCCGTGTCAATGGAAGAAGAACGCTCGGTCTCCTGCAGCTAATGCTTTCGCTCCATAGTCGGTTCAGGAGCGTTGAACGCTCATTTTATTTTTTTTTTGTTGGGAAAGCAATGCTACGCCAGGTCTAACCGCTCGTCGCTGTGTGCCGTGTCCGTGGAAGAAGAAGAACGCTCAGTCTCCTGCAGCTAATGCTTTCGCTCCATAGTCGGTTCAGCAGCATTGAACCCTCCTCATTTTATTTTTTTTTTTTGTTGGGAAAGCAATGCTACGCCAGGTCTAACCGCTCGTCGCTGTGTGCCGTGTCCGTGGAAGAAGAAGAACGCTCGGTCTCCTGCAGCTAATGCTTTCGCTCCATAGTCGGTTCAGGAGCGTTGAACGCTCATTTTATTTTTTTTTGTTGGGAAAGCAATGCTACGCCAGGTCTAACCGCCCGTCGCTGTGTGCCGTGTCCGTGGAAGAAGAAGAACGCTCGGTCTCCTGCAGCTAATGCTTTCGCTTCATAGTCGGTTCAGCAGCATTGAACCCTCCTAATTTTATTTTTTTTTTGTTGTGAATGCATTAATACGCCAGGTCTAACCGCTCGTCGCTCTGTGCCGTGTCCGTGGAAGAAGAACGCTCGGTCTCCTGCAGCTAATGCTTTCGCTCCATAGTCGGTTCAGCAGCATTGAACCCTCCTAATTTCATTTTTTTTTGTTGTGAAAGCAATAATACGCCAGGTCTAACCGCTCGTCGCTGTGTGCGTGTCCGTGGAAGAAGAAGAACGCTCGGTCTCCTGCAGCTAATGCTTTCGCTCCATAGTCGGTTCAGCAGCGTTGAACGCTCATTTTATTTTTTTTTCTTGGGAAAGCAATGCTACGCCAGGCCTAAAAGCTCGTCGCTGTGTGACGTGTCCGTGGAAGAAGAACACTCGGCCTCCTGCAGCTAATGCTTTCACTCCATAGTCGCCTCAGCAGCGTTGAACCCTCATTTTATTTTTTTGTTGCGAAAGCAATGCTACGCCAGGTCTACAAGCTCGTCGCTGGTTGCCGTGTCTGTGGAAGAAGAAGAACGCTCGGTCTCCTGCTGCTAATGCTTTCGCTCCATAGTCGGTTCAGGAGCGTTGAACGCTCATTTTATTTTTTTTTGTTGGGAAAGCAATGCTACGCCAGGTCTAACCGCTCGTCGCTGTGTGCCGTGTCCGTGGAAGAAGAACGCTCGGTCTCCTGCAGCTAATGCTTTCGCACCATACTCGGTTCAGCAGCATTGAACCCTCCTAATTTTATTTTTTTGTTGTGAAAGCATTAATACGCCAGGTCTAACCGCTCGTCGCTGTGTGCCGTGCCCGTGGAAGAAGACGAACGCTCGGTCTCCTGCAGCTAATGCTTTCGCTCCATAGTCGGTTCAGCAGCATTGAACCCTCCTCATTTTATTTTTTTTGTTGTGAAAGCAATAATGCACCAGGTCTAACCGCTCGTTGCTGTGTGCCGTGTCCGTGGAAGAAGAAGAACGCTCGGTCTCCTGCAGCTAATGCTCTCGCTCCATAGTCGGTTCAGCAGCATTGAACCCTCCTCATTTTATTTTTTTTGTTGGGAAAGCAATGCTACGCCAGGTCTAACCGCTCGTCGCTGTGTGCCGTGTCCGTGGAAGAAGAAGAACGCTCGGTCTCCTGCAGCTAATGCTTTCGCTCCACAGTCGGTTCAGCAGCGTTGAACGCTCATTTTATTTTTTTTTTGGTGGGAAAGCAATGCTACGCCAGGTCTAACCGCTCGTCACTGTGTGCCGTGTCCGTGGAAGAAGAAGAACGCTCGGTCTCCTGCAGCTAATGCTTTCGCTCCATAGTCGGTTCAGGAGCGTTGAACGCTCATTTTATTTTTTTTTGTTGGGAAAGCAATGCTACGCCAGGTCTAACCGCTCGTCGCTGTGTGCCGTGTCCGTGGAAGAAGAAGAACGCTCGGTCTCCTGCAGCTAATGCTTTCGCTCCATAATCGGTTTAGCAGCATTGAACCCTCCTCATTTTATTTTTTTTTTTGTTGGGAAAGCAATGCTACACCAGGTCAAACCGCTCGTCGCTGTGTGCCGTGTCCGTGGAAGAAGAAGAACGCTCGGTCTCCTGCAGCTAATGCTTTCGCTCCATAGTCGGTTCAGCAGCATTGAACCCTCCTCATTTTATTTTTTTTTTGTTGTGAAAGCATTAATACGCCAGGTCTAACCGCTCGTCGCTGTGTGCCGTGTCTGTGGAAGAAGAAGAACGCTCGGTCTCCTGCAGCTAATGCTTTCGCTCCATAGTCGGTTCAGCAGGATTGAACCCTCCTAATTTTTTTTTTTTTTTTGTTGTGAAAGCATTAATACGCCAGGTCTAACCGCTCGTCGCTGTGTGCCGTGTCCGTGGAAGAAGAAGAACACTCGGTCTCCTGCAGCTAATGCTTTCGCTCCATAGTCGGTTCAGCAGCATTGAACCCTCCTCATTTTATTTTTTTTTTGTTGGGAAAGCAATGCTACGCCAGGTCTAACCGCTCGTCGCTGTGTGCCGTGTCCGTGGAAGAAGAACGCTCGGCCTCCTGCAGCTAATGCTTTCACTCCATAGTCGCCTCAGCAGCGTTGAACCCTCATTTTATTTTTTTGTTGCGAAAGGAATGCTACGCCAGGTCTAAAAGCTCGTCGCTGTGTGCCGTGTCTGTGGAAGAAGAAGAACGCTCGGTCTCTTGCAGCTAATGCTTTCCCTCCATAGTCGGTTCAGCAGCATTGAACCCTCCTAATTTTATTTTTTTTGTTGTGAAAGCATTAATACGCCAGGTCTAACCGCTCGTCGCTGTGTGCCGTGTGCGTGGAAGAAGACGAACGCTCGGTCTCCTGCAGCTAATGCTTTCGCTCCATAGTCGGTTCAGGAGCGTTCAACGCTCATTTTATTTATTTTTTGTTGGGAAAGCAATGCTACGCCAGGTCTAACCGCTCGTCGCTGTGTGCCGTGTCCGTGGAAGAAGAAGAACGCTCGGTCTCCTGCATGTAATGCTTTCGCTCCATAGTCTGTTCAGCAGCATTGAACCCTCCTAATTTTATTTTTTTGTTGCGAAAGCATTAATACGCCAGGTCTAACCGCTCGTCGCTGTGTGCCGTGTCCGTGGAAGGAGACGAACGCTCGGTCTCCTGCAGCTAATGCTTTCGCTCCATAGTCGGTTCAGCAGCATTGAACCCTCCTCATTTTATTTTTTTTTGTTGTGAAAGCAATAATACGCCAGGTCTAACCACTCGTCCCTGTGTGCCGTGTCCGTGGAAGAAGAAGAACGCTCAGTCTCCTGCAGCTAATGCTTTCGCTCCATAGTCGGTTCAGCAGCATTGAACCCTCCTAATTTTATTTTTTTTTGTTGTGAAAGCATTAATACGCCAGGTCTAACCGCTCGTCGCTGTGTGCCGTGTCCGTGGAAGAAGAAGAACGCTCGGTCTCCTGCAGCTAATGCTTTCGCTCCATAGTCGGTTCAGCAGCATTGAACCCTCCTAATTTTATTTTTTTTTGTTGGGAAAGCAATGCTACGCCAGGTCTAACCGCTCGTCGCTGTGTGCCGTGTCAATGGAAGAAGAACGCTCGGTCTCCTGCAGCTAATGCTTTCGCTCCATAGTCGGTTCAGGAGCGTTGAACGCTCGTTTTATTTTTTTTTGTTGGGAAAGCAATGCTACGCCAGGTCTAACCGCTCGTCGCTGTGTGCCGTGTCCGTGGAAGAAGAACGCTCAGTCTCCTGCAGCTAATGCTTTCGCTCCATAGTCGGTTCAGCAGCATTGAACCCTCTTCATTTTATTTTTTTTTGTTGGGAAAGCAATGCTACGCCAGGTCTAACCGCTCGTCGCTGTGTGCCGTGTCCGTGGAAGAAGAAGAACGCTCGGTCTCCTGCAGCTAATGCTTTCGCTCCATAGTCGGTTCAGGAGCCTTGAACGCTCATTTTAATTTTTTTTTTGTTGGGAAAGCAATGCTACGCCAGGTCTAACCGCCCGTCGCTGTGTGCCGTGTCCGTGGAAGAAGAACGCTCGGTCTCCTGCAGCTAATGCTTTCGCTCCATAGTCGGTTCAGCAGCATTGAACCCTCCTAATTTTATTTTTTTTTTTGTTGTGAAAGCATTAATACGCCAGGTCTAACCGCTCGTCGCTGTGTGCCGTGCCCGTGGAAGAAGAAGAACGCTCGGTCTCCTGCAGCTAATGCTTTCGCCCCATAGTCGGTTCAGCAGCATTGAACCCTCCTCATTTTACTTTTGTTTTGTTGGGAAAGCAATGCTACGCCAGGTCTAACCGCTCGTCGCTGTGTGCCGTGTCCGTGGAAGAAGAACGCTCGGTCTCCTGCAGCTAATGCTTTCGCTCCATAGTCGGTTCAGCAGCATTGAACCCTCCTAACTTCATTTTTTTTGTTGTGAAAGCATTAATACGCCAGGTCTAACCGCTCGTCGCTGTGTGCCGTGTCCGTGGAAGAAGAACGCTCGGTCTCCTGCAGCTAATGCTTTCGCTCCATAGTCGGTTCAGCAGCATTGAACCCTCCTCATTTTATTTTTTTTTTGTTGGGAAAGCAATGCTACGCCAGGTCTAACCGCTCGTCGCTGTGTGCCGTGTCCGTGGAAGAAGAAGAACGCTTGGTCTACTGCAGCTAATGCTTTCGCTCCATAGTCGGTTCAGGAGCGTTGAACGCTCATTTTATTTTTTTTTGTTGGGAAAGCAATGCTACGCCAGGTCTAACCGCTCGTCGCTGTGTGCCGTGTCCGTGGAAGAAGAAGAACGCTTGGTCTCCTGCAGCTAATGCTTTCGCTCCACAGTCGGTTCAGGAGCGTTGAACGCTCATTTTATTTTTTTTTGTTGGGAAAGCAATGCTACGCCAGGTCTAACCGCTCGTCGCTGTGTGCCGTGTCCGTGGAAGAAGAAGAACGCTTGGTCTCCTGCAGCTAATGCTTTCGCTCCATAGTCGGTTCAGCAGCATTGAACCCTCCTAATTTCATTTTTTTTGTTGTGAAAGCATTAATACGCCAGGTCTAACCGCTCGTCGCTGTGTGCCGTGTCCGTGGAAGAAGAACGCTCGGTCTCCTGCAGCTAATGCTTTCGCTCCATAGTCGGTTCGGCAGCATTGAACCCTCCTCATTTTATTTTTTTTTTGTTGGGAAAGCAATGCTACGCCAGGTCTAACCGCTCGTCGCTGTGTGCCGTGTCCGTGGAAGAAGAAGAACGCTTGGTCTCCTGCAGCTAATGCTTTCGCTCCACAGTCGGTTCAGGAGCGTTGAACGCTCATTTTATTTTTTTTTGTTGGGAAAGCAATGCTACGCCAGGTCTAACCGCTCGTCACTGTGTGCCGTGTCCGTGGAAGAAGAAGAACAACGCTCGGTCTCCTGCAGCTAATGCTTTCGCTTCATAGTCGGTTCAGCAGCATTGAACCCTCCTCATTTTATTTTTTTTTGTTGGGAAAGCAATGCTACGCCAGGTCTAACCGCTCGTCGCTGTGTGCCGTGTCCGTGGAAGAAGAACGCTCAGTCTCCTGCAGCTAATGCTTTCGCTCCATAGTCGGTTCAGCAGCATTGAACCCTCCTCATTTTATTTTTTTTTTTGTTGGGAAAGCAATGCTACGCCAGGTCTAACCGCTCGTCGCTGTGTGCCGTGTCCGTGGAAGAAGAAGAACGCTCGGTCTCCTGCAGCTAATGCTTTCGCTCCATAGTCGGTTCAGGAGCGTTGAACGCTCATTTTATTTTTTTTTGTTGGGAAAGCAATGCTACGCCAGGTCTAACCGCCCGTCGCTGTGTGCCGTGTCCGTGGAAGAAGAAGAACGCTCGGTCTCCTGCAGCTAATGCTTTCGCTCCATAGTCGGTTCAGCAGCATTGAACCCTCCTAATTTTATTTTTTTTTGTTGTGAATGCATTAATACGCCAGGTCTAACCGCTCGTCGCTGTGTGCCGTGCCCGTGGAAGAAGAAGAACGCTCGGTCTCCTGCAGCTAATGCTTTCGCCCCATAGTCTGTTCAGCAGAATTGAACCCTCCTCATTTTACTTTTGTTTTGTTGGGAAAGCAATGCTACGCCAGGTCTAACCGCTCGTCGCTGTGTGCCGTGTCCGTGGAAGAAGAACGCTCGGTCTCCTGCAGCTAATGCTTTCGCTCCATAGTCGGTTCAGCAGCACTGAACCCTCCTAATTTCATTTTTTTTTGTTGTGAAAGCAATAATACGCCAGGTCTAACCGCTCGTCGCTGTGTGCCGTGTCCGTGGAAGAAGAAGAACGCTCGGTCTCCTGCAGCTAATGCTTTCGCTCCATAGTCGGTTCAGCAGCGTTGAACGCTCATTTTATTTTTTTTTCTTGGGAAAGCAATGCTACGCCAGGCCTAAAAGCTCGTCGCTGTGTGACGTGTCCGTGGAAGAAGAAGAACACTCGGCCTCCTGCAGCTAATGCTTTCACTCCATAGTCGCCTCAGCAGCGTTGAACCCTCATTTTATTTTTTTGTTGCGAAAGCAATGCTACGCCAGGTCTACAAGCTCGTCGCTGGTTGCCGTGTCTGTGGAAGAAGAACGCTCGGTCTCCTGCAGCTAATGCTTTCGCTCCATAGTCGGTTCAGGAGCGTTGAACGCTCATTTTATTTTTTTTTTGTTGGGAAAGCAATGCTACGCCAGGTCTAACCGCTCGTCGCTGTGTGCCGTGTCCTTGGAAGAAGAACGCTCGGTCTCCTGCAGCTAGTGCTTTCGCAGCATACTCGGTTCAGCAGCATTGAACCCTCCTAATTTTATTTTTTTTGTTGTGAAAGCATTAATACGAAAGGTCTAACCGCTCGTCGCTGTGTGCCGTGCCCGTGGAAGAAGACGAACGCTCGGTCTCCTGCAGCTAATGCTTTCGCTCCATAGTCGGTTCAGCAGCATTGAACCCTCCTCATTTTATTTTTTTTGTTGTGAAAGCAATAATGCACCAGGTCTAACCGCTCGTTGCTGTGTGCCGTGTCCGTGGAAGAAGAACGCTCGGTCTCCTGCAGCTGATGCTCTCGCTCCATAGTCGGTTCAGCAGCATTGAACCCTCCTCATTTTATTTTTTTTGTTGGGAAAGCAATGCTACGCCAGGTCTAACCGCTCGTCGCTGTGTGCCGTGTCCGTGGAAGAAGAACGCTCGGTCTCCTGCAGCTAATGCTTTCGCTCCACAGTCGGTTCAGGAGCATTGAACGCTCATTTTATTTTTTTTTTGTTGGGAAAGCAATGCTACGCCAGGTCTAACCGCTCGTCACTGTGTGCCGTGTCCGTGGAAGAAGAACGCTCGGTCTCCTGCAGCTAATGCTTTCGCTCCATAGTCGGTTCGGGAGCGTTGAATGCTCATTTTATTTTTTTTGTTGGGAAAGCAATGCTACGCCAGGTCTAACCGCTCGTCGCTGTGTGCCGTGTCCGTGGAAGAAGAAGAACGCTCGGTCTCCTGCAGCTAATGCTTTCGCTCCATAGTCGGTTCAGCAGCATTGAACCCTCCTCATTTTATTTTTTTTTTTGCTGTGAAAGCATTAATACGCCAGGTCTAACCGCTCGTCGCTGTGTGCCGTGTCCGTGGAAGAAGAAGAACGCTCGGTCTCCTGCAGCTAATGCTTTCGCTCCATAGTCGGTTCAGCAGCATTGAACCCTCCTAATTTTATTTTTTTTGTTGTGAAAGCATTAATACGCCAGGTCTAACCGCTCGTCGCTGTGTGCCGTGTGCGTGGAAGAAGACGAACGCTCGGTCTCCTGCAGCTAATGCTTTCGCTCCATAGTCGGTTCAGGAGCGTTCAACGCTCATTTTATTTATTTTTTGTTGGGAAAGCAATGCTACGCCAGGTCTAACCGCTCGTCGCTGTGTGCCGTGTCCGTGGAAGAAGAAGAACGCTCGGTCTCCTGCAGCTAATGCTTTCGCTCCATAGTCTGTTCAGCAGCATTGAACCCTCCTAATTTTATTTTTTTTGTTGCGAAAGCATTAATACGCCAGGTCTAACCGCTCGTCGCTGTGTGCCGTGTCCGTGGAAGAAGACGAACGCTCGGTCTCCTGCAGCTAATGCTTTCGCTCCATAGTCGGTTCAGCAGCATTGAACCCTCCTCATTTTATTTTTTTTTGTTGTGAAAGCAATAATACGCCAGGTCTAACCACTCGTCCCTGTGTGCCGTGTCCGTGGAAGAAGAAGAACGCTCAGTCTCCTGCAGCTAATGCTTTCGCTCCATAGTCGGTTCAGCAGCATTGAACCCTCCTAATTTTATTTTTTTTTGTTGTGAAAGCATTAATACGCCAGGTCTAACCGCTCGTCGCTGTGTGCCGTGTCCGTGGAAGAAGAAGAACGCTCGGTCTCCTGCAGCTAATGCTTTCGCTCCATAGTCGGTTCAGCAGCATTGAACCCTCCTAATTTTATTTTTTTTTTGTTGGGAAAGCAATGCTACGCCAGGTCTAACCGCTCGTCGCTGTGTGCCGTGTCAATGGAAGAAGAACGCTCGGTCTCCTGCAGCTAATGCTTTCGCTCCATAGTCGGTTCAGGAGCGTTGAACGCTCGTTTTATTTTTTTTTGTTGAGAAAGCAATGCTACGCCAGGTCTAACCGCTCGTCGCTGTGTGCCGTGTCCGTGGAAGAAGAAGAACGCTCAGTCTCCTGCAGCTAATGCTTTCGCTCCATAGTCGGTTCAGCAGCATTGAACCCTCTTCATTTTATTTTTTTTTGTTGGGAAAGCAATGCTACGCCAGGTCTAACCGCTCGTCGCTGTGTGCCGTGTCCGTGGAAGAAGAAGAACGCTCGGTCTCCTGCAGCTAATGCTTTCGCTCCATAGTCGGTTCAGGAGCCTTGAACGCTCATTTTAATTTTTTTTTTGTTGGGAAAGCAATGCTACGCCAGGTCTAACCGCCCGTCGCTGTGTGCCGTGTCCGTGGAAGAAGAACGCTCGGTCTCCTGCAGCTAATGCTTTCGCTCCATAGTCGGTTCAGCAGCATTGAACCCTCCTAATTTTATTTTTTTTTGTTGTGAAAGCATTAATACGCCAGGTCTAACCGCTCGTCGCTGTGTGCCGTGCCCGTGGAAGAAGAAGAATGCTCGGTCTCCTGCAGCTAATGCTTTCGCCCCATAGTCGGTTCAGCAGCATTGAACCCTCCTCATTTTACTTTTGTTTTGTTGGGAAAGCAATGCTACGCCAGGTCTAACCGCTCGTCGCTGTGTGCCGTGTCCGTGGAAGAAGAACGCTCGGTCTCCTGCAGCTAATGCTTTCGCTCCATAGTCGGTTCAGCAGCATTGAACCCTCCTAACTTCATTTTTTTTGTTGTGAAAGCATTAATACGCCAGGTCTAACCGCTCGTCGCTGTGTGCCGTGTCCGTGGAAGAAGAACGCTCGGTCTCCTGCAGCTAATGCTTTCGCTCCATAGTCGGTTCAGCAGCATTGAACCCTCCTCATTTTATTTTTTTTTTGTTGGGAAAGCAATGCTACGCCAGGTCTAACCGCTCGTCGCTGTGTGCCGTGTCCGTGGAAGAAGAAGAACGCTTGGTCTCCTGCAGCTAATGCTTTCGCTCCATAGTCGGTTCAGGAGCGTTGAACGCTCATTTTATTTTTTTTTGTTGGGAAAGCAATGCTACGCCAGGTCTAACCGCTCGTCGCTGTGTGCCGTGTCCGTGGAAGAAGAAGAACGCTTGGTCTCCTGCAGCTAATGCTTTCGCTCCACAGTCGGTTCAGGAGCGTTGAACGCTCATTTTATTTTTTTTTGTTGGGAAAGCAATGCTACGCCAGGTCTAACCGCTCGTCGCTGTGTGCCGTGTCCGTGGAAGAAGAAGAACGCTTGGTCTCCTGCAGCTAATGCTTTCGCTCCATAGTCGGTTCAGCAGCATTGAACCCTCCTAATTTCATTTTTTTTGTTGTGAAAGCATTAATACGCCAGGTCTAACCGCTCGTCGCTGTGTGCCGTGTCCGTGGAAGAAGAACGCTCGGTCTCCTGCAGCTAATGCTTTCGCTCCATAGTCGGTTCGGCAGCATTGAACCCTCCTCATTTTATTTTTTTTTTGTTGGGAAAGCAATGCTACGCCAGGTCTAACCGCTCGTCGCTGTGTGCCGTGTCCGTGGAAGAAGAAGAACGCTTGGTCTCCTGCAGCTAATGCTTTCGCTCCACAGTCGGTTCAGGAGCGTTGAACGCTCATTTTATTTTTTTTTGTTGGGAAAGCAATGCTACGCCAGGTCTAACCGCTCGTCACTGTGTGCCGTGTCCGTGGAAGAAGAAGAACAACGCTCGGTCTCCTGCAGCTAATGCTTTCGCTTCATAGTCGGTTCAGCAGCATTGAACCCTCCTCATTTTATTTTTTTTTGTTGGGAAAGCAATGCTACGCCAGGTCTAACCGCTCGTCGCTGTGTGCCGTGTCCGTGGAAGAAGAAGAACGCTCAGTCTCCTGCAGCTAATGCTTTCGCTCCATAGTCGGTTCAGCAGCATTGAACCCTCCTCATTTTATTTTTTTTTTGTTGGGAAAGCAATGCTACGCCAGGCCTAACCGCTCGTCGCTGTGTGCCGTGTCCGTGGAAGAAGAAGAACGCTCGGTCTCCTGCAGCTAATGCTTTCGCTCCATAGTCGGTTCAGGAGCGTTGAACGCTCATTTTATTTTTTTTTGTTGGGAAAGCAATGCTACGCCAGGTCTAACCGCCCGTCGCTGTGTGCCGTGTCCGTGGAAGAAGAAGAACGCTCGGTCTCCTGCAGCTAATGCTTTCGCTCCATAGTCGGTTCAGCAGCATTGAACCCTCCTAATTTTATTTTTTTTTGTTGTGAATGCATTAATACGCCAGGTCTAACCGCTCGTCGCTGTGTGCCGTGCCCGTGGAAGAAGAAGAACGCTCGGTCTCCTGCAGCTAATGCTTTCGCCCCATAGTCTGTTCAGCAGCATTGAACCCTCCTCATTTTACTTTTGTTTTGTTGGGAAAGCAATGCTACGCCAGGTCTAACCGCTCGTCGCTGTGTGCCGTGTCCGTGGAAGAAGAACGCTCGGTCTCCTGCAGCTAATGCTTTCGCTCCATAGTCGGTTCAGCAGCACTGAACCCTCCTAATTTCATTTTTTTTTGTTGTGAAAGCAATAATACGCCAGGTCTAACCGCTCGTCGCTGTGTGCCGTGTCCGTGGAAGAAGAACGCTCGGTCTCCTGCAGCTAATGCTTTCGCTCCATAGTCGGTTCAGCAGCGTTGAACGCTCATTTTATTTTTTTTTCTTGGGAAAGCAATGCTACGCCAGGCCTAAAAGCTCGTCGCTGTGTGACGTGTCCGTGGAAGAAGAAGAACACTCGGCCTCCTGCAGCTAATGCTTTCACTCCATAGTCGCCTCAGCAGCGTTGAACCCTCATTTTATTTTTTTGTTGCGAAAGCAATGCTACGCCAGATCTACAAGCTCGTCGCTGGTTGCCGTGTCTGTGGAAGAAGAACGCTCGGTCTCCTGCAGCTAATGCTTTCGCTCCATAGTCGGTTCAGGAGCGTTGAACGCTCATTTTATTTTTTTTTTGTTGGGAAAGCAATGCTACGCCAGGTCTAACCGCTCGTCGCTGTGTGCCGTGTCCGTGGAAGAAGAACGCTCGGTCTCCTGCAGCTAGTGCTTTCGCAGCATACTCGGTTCAGCAGCATTGAACCCTCCTAATTTTATTTTTTTTGTTGTGAAAGCATTAATACGCCAGGTCTAACCGCTCGTCGCTGTGTGCCGTGCCCGTGGAAGAAGACGAACGCTCGGTCTCCTGCAGCTAATGCTTTCGCTCCATAGTCGGTTCAGCAGCATTGAACCCTCCTCATTTTATTTTTTTTGTTGTGAAAGCAATAATGCACCAGGTCTAACCGCTCGTTGCTGTGTGCCGTGTCCGTGGAAGAAGAACGCTCGGTCTCCTGCAGCTGATGCTCTCGCTCCATAGTCGGTTCAGCAGCATTGAACCCTCCTCATTTTATTTTTTTGTTGGGAAAGCAATGCTACGCCAGGTCTAACCGCTCGTCGCTGTGTGCCGTGTCCGTGGAAGAAGAACGCTCGGTCTCCTGCAGCTAATGCTTTCGCTCCACAGTCGGTTCAGGAGCGTTGAACGCTCATTTTATTTTTTTTTTGTTGGGAAAGCAATGCTACGCCAGGTCTAACCGCTCGTCACTGTGTGCCGTGTCCGTGGAAGAAGAACGCTCGGTCTCCTGCAGCTAATGCTTTCGCTCCATAGTCGGTTCAGGAGCGTTGAATGCTCATTTTATTTTTTTTGTTGGGAAAGCAATGCTACGCCAGGTCTAACCGCTCGTCGCTGTGTGCCGTGTCCGTGGAAGAAGAACGCTCGGTCTCCTGCAGCTAATGCTTTCGCTCCACAGTCGGTTCAGGAGCGTTGAACGCTCATTTTATTTTTTTTTTGTTGGGAAAGCAATGCTACGCCAGGTCTAACCGCTCGTCACTGTGTGCCGTGTCCGTGGAAGAAGAACGCTCGGTCTCCTGCAGCTAATGCTTTCGCTCCATAGTCGGTTCAGGAGCGTTGAATGCTCATTTTATTTTTTTTGTTGGGAAAGCAATGCTACGCCAGGTCTAACCGCTCGTCGCTGTGTGCCGTGTCCGTGGAAGAAGAAGAACGCTCGGTCTCCTGCAGCTAATGCTTTCGCTCCATAGTCGGTTCAGCAGCATTGAACCCTCCTAATTTTATTTTTTTTGTTCTGAAAGCATTAATACGCCAGGTCTAACGGCTCGTCGCTGTGTGCCGTGTCCGTGGAAGAAGAACACTCGGTCTCCTGCAGCTAATGCTTTCGCTCCATAGTCGGTTCAGCAGCATTGAACCCTCCTCATTTTATTTTTTTTTTGTTGGGAAAGCAATGCTACGCCAGGTCTAACCGCTCGTCGCTGTGTGCCGTGTCCGTGGAAGAAGAACGCTCGGCCTCCTGCAGCTAATGCTTTCACTCCATAGTCGCCTCAGCAGCGTTGAACCCTCATTTTATTTTTTGTTGCGAAAGGAATGCTACGCCAGGTCTAAAAGCACGTCGCTGTGTGCCGTGTCTGTGGAAGAAGAAGAACGCTCGGTCTCTTGCAGCTAATGCTTTCGCTCCATAGTCGGTTCAGCAGCATTGAACCCTCCTAATTTTATTTTTTTTTGTTGTGAAAGCATTAATACGCCAGGTCTAACCGCTCGTCGCTGTGTGCCGTGTCCGTGGAAGAAGAAGAACGCTCGGTCTCCTGCAGCTAATGCTTTCGCTCCATAGTCTGTTCAGCAGCATTGAACCCTCCTAATTTTATTTTTTTTGTTGTGAAAGCATTAATACGCCAGGTCTAACCGCTCGTCGCTGTGTGCCGTGTGCGTGGAAGAAGACGAACGCTCGGTCTCCTGCAGCTAATGCTTTCGCTCCATAGTCGGTTCAGGAGCATTCAACGCTCATTTTATTTATTTTTTGTTGGGAAAGCAATGCTACGCCAGGTCTAACCGCTCGTCGCTGTGTGCCGTGTCCGTGGAAGAAGAAGAACGCTCGGTCTCCTGCAGCTAATGCTTTCGCTCCATAGTCTGTTCAGCAGCATTGAACCCTCATAATTTTATTTTTTTTGTTGTGAAAGCATTAATACGCCAGGTCTAACCGCTCGTCGCTGTGTGCCGTGTCCGTGGAAGAAGACGAACGCTCGGTCTCCTGCAGCTAATGCTTTCGCTCCATAGACGGTTCAGCAGCATTGAACCCTCCTCATTTTATTTTTTTTTGTTGTGAAAGCAATAATACGCCAGGTCTAACCACTCGTCCCTGTGTGCCGTGTCCGTGGAAGAAGAAGAACGCTCAGTCTCCTGCAGCTAATGCTTTCGCTCCATAGTCGGTTCAGCAGCATTGAACCCAGCTAATTTTATTTTTTTTTTGTTGTGAAAGCATTAATACGCCAGGTCTAACCGCTCGTCGCTGTGTGCCGTGTCCGTGGAAGAAGAAGAACGCTCGGTCTCCTGCAGCTAATGCTTTCGCTCCATAGTCGGTTCAGCAGCATTGAACCCTCCTAATTTTATTTTTTTTTGTTGGGAAAGCAATGCTACGCCAGGTCTAACCGCTCGTCGCTGTGTGCCGTGTCAATGGAAGAAGAACGCTCGGTCTCCTGCAGCTAATGCTTTCGCTCCATAGTCGGTTCAGGAGCGTTGAACGCTCGTTTTATTTTTTTTTGTTGGGAAAGCAATGCTACGCCAGGTCTAACCGCTCGTCGCTGTGTGCCGTGTCCGTGGAAGAAGAAGAACGCTCAGTCTCCTGCAGCTAATGCTTTCGCTCCATAGTCGGTTCAGCAGCATTGAACCCTCTTCATTTTATTTTTTTTTTGTTGGGAAAGCAATGCTACGCCAGGTCTAACCGCTCGTCGCTGTGTGCCGTGTCCGTGGAAGAAGAAGAACGCTCGGTCTCCTGCAGCTAATGCTTTCGCTCCATAGTCGGTTCAGGAGCGTTGAACGCTCATTTTAATTTTTTTTTGTTGGGAAAGCAATGCTACGCCAGGTCTAACCGCCCGTCGCTGTGTGCCGTGTCCGTGGAAGAAGAACGCTCGGTCTCCTGCAGCTAATGCTTTCGCTCCATAGTCGGTTCAGCAGCATTGAACCCTCCTAATTTTATTTTTTTTTGTTGTGAAAGCATTAATACGCCAGGTCTAACCGCTCGTCGCTGTGTGCCGTGCCCGTGGAAGAAGAAGAACGCTCGGTCTCCTGCAGCTAATGCTTTCGCCCCATAGTCGGTTCAGCAGCATTGAACCCTCCTCATTTTACTTTTGTTTTGTTGGGAAAGCAATGCTACGCCAGGTCTAACCGCTCGTCGCTGTGTGCCGTGTCCGTGGAAGAAGAACGCTCGGTCTCCTGCAGCTAATGCTTTCGCTCCATAGTCGGTTCAGCAGCATTGAACCCTCCTAACTTCATTTTTTTTGTTGTGAAAGCATTAATACGCCAGGTCTAACCGCTCGTCGCTGTGTGCCGTGTCCATGGAAGAAGAACGCTCGGTCTCCTGCAGCTAATGCTTTCGCTCCATAGTCGGTTCAGCAGCATTGAACCCTCCTCATTTTATTTTTTTTTTGTTGGGAAAGCAATGCTACGCCAGGTCTAACCGCTCGTCGCTGTGTGCCGTGTCCGTGGAAGAAGAAGAACGCTTGGTCTCCTGCAGCTAATGCTTTCGCTCCATAGTCGGTTCAGGAGCGTTGAACGCTCATTTTATTTTTTTTTGTTGGGAAAGCAATGCTACGCCAGGTCTAACCGCTCGTCGCTGTGTGCCGTGTCCGTGGAAGAAGAACGCTCGGTCTCCTGCAGCTAATGCTTTCGCTCCATAGTCGGTTCAGCAGCATTGAACCCTCCTAATTTCATTTTTTTTGTTGTGAAAGCATTAATACGCCAGGTCTAACCGCTCGTCGCTGTGTGCCGTGTCCGTGGAAGAAGAACGCTCGGTCTCCTGCAGCTAATTCTTTCGCTCCATAGTCGGTTCAGCAGCATTGAACCCTCCTCATTTTATTTTTTTTTTTGTTGGGAAAGCAATGCTACGCCAGGTCTAACCGCTCGTCGCTGTGTGCCGTGTCCGTGGAAGAAGAAGAACGCTTGGTCTCCTGCAGCTAATGCTTTCGCTCCACAGTCGGTTCAGGAGCGTTGAACGCTCATTTTATTTTTTTTTGTTGGGAAAGCAATGCTACGCCAGGTCTAACCGCTCGTCACTGTGTGCCGTGTCCGTGGAAGAAGAAGAACAACGCTCGGTCTCCTGCAGCTAATGCTTTCGCTTCATAGTCGGTTCAGCAGCATTGAACCCTCCTCATTTTATTTTTTTTTGTTGGGAAAGCAATGCTACGCCAGGTCTAACCGCTCGTCGCTGTGTGCCGTGTCCGTGGAAGAAGAAGAACGCTCAGTCTCCTGCAGCTAATGCTTTCGCTCCATAGTCGGTTCAGCAGCATTGAACCCTCCTCATTTTATTTTTTTTTGTTGGGAAAGCAATGCCACGCCAGGTCTAACCGCTCGTCGCTGTGTGCCGTGTCCGTGGAAGAAGAAGAACGCTCGGTCTCCTGCAGCTAATGCTTTCGCTCCATAGTCGGTTCAGGAGCGTTGAACGCTCATTTTATTTTTTTTTTGTTGGGAAAGCAATGCTACGCCAGGTCTAACCGCCCGTCGCTGTGTGCCGTGTCCGTGGAAGAAGAAGAACGCTCGGTCTCCTGCAGCTAATGCTTTCGCTTCATAGTCGGTTCAGCAGCATTGAACCCTCCTAATTTTATTTTTTTTTGTTGTGAATGCATTAATACGCCAGGTCTAACCGCTCGTCGCTGTGTGCCGTGCCCGTGGAAGAAGAAGAACGCTCGGTCTCCTGCAGCTAATGCTTTCGCCCCATAGTCGGTTCAGCAGCATTGAACCCTCCTCATTTTACTTTTGTTTTGTTGGGAAAGCAATGCTACGCCAGGTCTAACCGCTCGTCGCTGTGTGCCGTGTCCGTGGAAGAAGAACGCTCGGTCTCCTGCAGCTAATGCTTTCGCTCCATAGTCGGTTCAGCAGCATTGAACCCTCCTAATTTCATTTTTTTTGTTGTGAAAGCAATAATGCGCCAGGTCTAACCGCTCGTCGCTGTGTGCCGTGTCCGTGGAAGAAGAAGAACGCTCGGTCTCCTGCAGCTAATGCTTTCGCTCCATAGTCGGTTCAGCAGCGTTGAACGCTCATTTTATTTTTTTTTCTTGGGAAAGCAATGCTACGCCAGGCCTAAAAGCTCGTCGCTGTGTGACGTGTCCGTGGAAGAAGAAGAACACTCGGCCTCCTGCAGCTAATGCTTTCACTCCATAGTCGCCTCAGCAGCGTTGAACCCTCATTTTATTTTTTTGTTGCGAAAGCAATGCTACGCCAGGTCTACAAGCTCGTCGCTGGTTGCCGTGTCTGTGGAAGAAGAAGAACGCTCGGTCTCCTGCAGCTAATGCTTTCGCTCCATAGTCGGTTCAGGAGCGTTGAACGCTCATTTTATTTTTTTTTTGTTGGGAAAGCAATGCTACGCCAGGTCTAACCGCTCGTCGCTGTGTGCCGTGTCCGTGGAAGAAGAACGCTCGGTCTCCTGCAGCTAATGCTTTCGCAGCATACTCAGTTCAGCAGCATTGAACCCTCCTAATTTTATTTTTTTTGTTGTGAAAGCATTAATACGCCAGGTCTAACCGCTCGTCGCTGTGTGCCGTGCCCGTAGAAGAAGACGAACGCTCGGTCTCCTGCAGCTAATGCTTTCGCTCCATAGTCGGTTCAGCAGCATTGAACCCTCCTCATTTTATTTTTTTTGTTGTGAAAGCAATAATGCACCAGGTCTAACCGCTCGTTGCTGTGTGCCGTGTCCGTGGAAGAAGAACGCTCGGTCTCCTGCAGCTGATGCTCTCGCTCCATAGTCGGTTCAGCAGCATTGAACCCTCCTCATTTTATTTTTTTTGTTGGGAAAGCAATGCTACGCCAGGTCTAACCGCTCGTCGCTGTGTGCCGTGTCCGTGGAAGAAGAAGAACGCTCGGTCTCCTGCAGCTAATGCTTTCGCTCCACAGTCGGTTCAGGAGCGTTGAACGCTCATTTTATTTTTTTTTTGTTGGGAAAGCAATGCTACGCCAGGTCTAACCGCTCGTCACTGTGTGCCGTGTCCGTGGAAGAAGAAGAACGCTCGGTCTCCTGCAGCTAATGCTTTCGCTCCATAGTCGGTTCAGGAGCGTTGAATGCTCATTTTATTTTTTTTTTGTTGGGAAAGCAATGCTACGCCAGGTCTAACCGCTCGTCGCTGTGTGCCGTGTCCGTGGAAGAAGAAGAACGCTCGGTCTCCTGCAGCT
The DNA here is from genome assembly GCF_055883805.1 of Amblyomma maculatum. NCBI lineage: Eukaryota > Metazoa > Arthropoda > Arachnida > Ixodida > Ixodidae > Amblyomma > Amblyomma maculatum. The sequence continues at coordinate 18,391,836 of NW_028146738.1, forward strand.
AATGCTTTCGCTCCATAGTCGGTTCAGCAGCATTGAACCCTCCTCATTTTATTTTTTTTTGTTGTGAAAGCATTAATACGCCAGGTCTAACCGCTCGTCGCTGTGTGCCGTGTCCGTGGAAGAAGAAGAACGCTCGGTCTCCTGCAGCTAATGCTTTCGCTCCATAGTCGGTTCAGCAGCATTGAACCCTCCTAATTTTATTTTTTTTTTGTTCGGAAAGCATTAATACGCCAGGTCTAACGGCTCGTCGCTGTGTGCCGTGTCCGTGGAAGAAGAACACTCGGTCTCCTGCAGCTAATGCTTTCGCTCCATAGTCGGTTCAGCAGCATTGAACCCTCCTCATTTTATTTTTTTTTTGTTGGGAAAGCAATGCTACGCCAGGTCTAACCGCTCGTCGCTGTGTGCCGTGTCCGTGGAAGAAGAACGCTCGGCCTCCTGCAGCTAATGCTTTCACTCCATAGTCGCCTCAGCAGCGTTGAACCCTCATTTTATTTTTTTGTTGCGAAAGGAATGCTACGCCAGGTCTAAAAGCTCGTCGCTGTGTGCCGTGTCTGTGGAAGAAGAAGAACGTTCGGTCTCCTGCAGCTAATGCTTTCGCTCCATAGTCGGTTCAGGAGCGTTGAACGCTCATTTTATTTTTTTTTGTTGGGAAAGCAATGCTACGCCAGGTCTAACCGCTCGTCGCTGTGTGCCGTGTCCGTGGAAGAAGAAGAACGCTCGGTCTCCTGCAGCTAATGCTTTCGCTCCATAGTCGGTTCAGCAGCATTGAACCCTCCTCATTTTATTTTTTTTGTTGTGAAAGCATTAATACGCCAGGTCTAACCGCTCGTCGCTGTGTGCCGTGTCCGTGGAAGAAGAAGAACGCTCGGTCTCCTGCAGCTAATGCTTTCGCTCCATAGTCGGTTCAGGAGCGTTCAACGCTCATTTTATTTATTTTTTGTTGGGAAAGCAATGCTACGCCAGGTCTAACCGCTCGTCGCTGTGTGCCGTGTCCGTGGAAGAAGAAGAACGCTCGGTCTCCTGCAGCTAATGCTTTCGCTCCATAGTCTGTTCAGCAGCATTGAACCCTCCTAATTTTATTTTTTTTGTTGTGAAAGCATTAATACGCCAGGTCTAACCGCTCGTCGCTGTGTGCCGTGTCCGCGGAAGAAGACGAACGCTCGGTCTCCTGCAGCTTATGCTTTCGCTCCATAGTCGGTTCAGCAGCATTGAACCCTCCTCATTTTATTTTTTTTTGTTGTGAAAGCAATAATACGCCAGGTCTAACCGCTCGTCCCTGTGTGCCGTGTCCGTGGAAGAAGAAGAACGCTCAGTCTCCTGCAGCTAATGCTTTCGCTCCATAGTCGGTTCAGCAGCATTGAACCCTCCTAATTTTATTTTTTTTTGTTGTGAAAGCATTAATACGCCAGGTCTAACCGCTCGTCGCTGTGTGCCGTGTCCGTGGAAGAAGAAGAACGCTCGGTCTCCTGCAGCTAATGCTTTCGCTCCATAGTCGGTTCAGCAGCATTGAACCCTCCTAATTTTATTTTTTTTGTTGGGTAAGCAATGCTACGCCAGGTCTAACCGCTCGTCGCTGTGTGCCGTGTCAATGGAAGAAGAAGAACGCTCGGTCTCCTGCAGCTAATGCTTTCGCTCCATAGTCGGTTCAGGAGCGTTGAACGCTCATTTTATTTTTTTCTGTTGGGAAAGCAATGCTATGCCAGGTCTAACCGCTCGTCGCTGTGTGCCGTGTCCGTGGAAGAAGAAGAACGCTCAGTCTCCTGCAGCTAATGCTTTCGCTCCATAGTCGGTTCAGCAGCATTGAACCCTCCTCATTTTATTTTTTTTTTTTTGTTGGGAAAGCAATGCTACGCCAGGTCTAACCGCTCGTCGCTGTGTGCCGTGTCCGTGGAAGAAGAAGAACGCTCGGTCTCCTGCAGCTAATGCTTTCGCTCCATAGTCGGTTCAGGAGCGTTGAACGCTCATTTTATTTTTTTTTTGTTGGGAAAGCAATGCTACGCCAGGTCTAACCGCCCGTCGCTGTGTGCCGTGTCCGTGGAAGAAGAACGCTCGGTCTCCTGCAGCTAATGCTTTCGCTCCATAGTCGGTTCAGCAGCATTGAACCCTCCTAATTTTATTTTTTTTTGTTGTGAAAGCATTAATACGCCAGGTCTAACCGCTCGTCGCTGTGTGCCGTGCCCGTGGAAGAAGAAGAACGCTCGGTCTCCTGCAGCTAATGCTTTCGCCCCATAGTCGGTTCAGCAGCATTGAACCCTCCTCATTTTAATTTTGTTTTGTTGGGAAAGCAATGCTACGCCAGGTCTAACCGCTCGTCGCTGTGTGCCGTGTCCGTGGAAGAAGAACGCTCGATCTCCTGCAGCTAATGCTTTCGCTCCATAGTCGGTTCAGCAGCATTGAACCCTCCTAATTTCATTTTTTTTGTTGTGAAAGCATTAATACGCCAGGTCTAACCGCTCGTCGCTGTGTGCCGTGTCCGTGGAAGAAGAACGCTCGGTCTCCTGCAGCTAATGCTTTCGCTCCATAGTCGGTTCAGCAGCATTGAACCCTCCTCATTTTATTTTTTTTTTTGTTGGGAAAGCAATGCTACGCCAGGTCTAACCGCTCGTCGCTGTGTGCCGTGTCCGTGGAAGAAGAAGAACGCTTGGTCTCCTGCAGCTAATGCTTTCGCTCCATAGTCGGTTCAGGAGCGTTGAACGCTCATTTTATTTTTTTTTGTTGGGAAAGCAATGCTACGCCAGGTCTAGCCGCTCGTCGCTGTGTGCCGTGTCCGTGGAAGAAGAAGAACGCTCGGTCTCCTGCAGCTAATGCTTTCGCTCCATAGTCGGTTCAGCAGCATTGAACCCTCCTAATTTCATTTTTTTTTTGTTGTGAAAGCATTAATACGCCAGGTCTAACCGCTCGTCGCTGTGTGCCGTGTCCGTGGAAGAAGAACGCTCGGTCTCCTGCAGCTAATGCTTTCGCTCCATAGTCGGTTCAGCAGCATTGAACCCTCCTCATTTAATTTTTTTTTTGTTGGGAAAGCAATGCTACGCCAGGTCTAACCGCTCGTCGCTGTGTGCCGTGTCCGTGGAAGAAGAAGAACGCTTGGTCTCCTGCAGCTAATGCTTTCGCTCCACAGTCGGTTCAGGAGCGTTGAACGCTCATTTTATTTTTTTTTTGTTGGGAAAGCAATGCTACGCCAGGTCTAACCGCTCGTCGCTGTGTGCCGTGTCCGTGGAAGAAGAAGAACGCTCGGTCTCCTGCAGCTAATGCTTTCGCTCCATAGTCCGTTCAGCAGCATTGAACCCTCCTCATTTTATTTTTTTGTTGTTGTGAAAGCATTAATACGCCAGGTCTAACCGCTCGTCGCTGTGTGCCGTGTCCGTGGAAGAAGAAGAACGCTCGGTCTCCTGCAGCTAATGCTTTCGCTCCATAGTCGGTTCAGCAGCATTGAACCCTCCTAATTTTATTTTTTTTTTGTTGGGAAAGCAATGCTACGCCAGGTCTAACCGCTCGTCGCTGTGTGCCGTGTCCGTGGAAGAAGAACGCTCGGCCTCCTGCAGCTAATGCTTTCACTCCATAGTCGCCTCAGCAGCGTTGAACCCTCATTTTATTTTTTTGTTGCGAAAGGAATGCTATGCCAGGTCTAAAAGCTCGTCGCTGTGTGTGGTGTCCGTGGAAGAAGAAGAACGCTCGGTCTCCTGCAGCTAATGCTTTCGCTCCATAGTCGGTTCAGCAGCATTGAACCCTCCTAATTTCATTTTTTTTTGTTGTGAAAGCATTAATACGCCAGGTCTAACCGCTCGTCGCTGTGTGCCGTGTCCGTGGAAGAAGAACGCTCGGTCTCCTGCAGCTAATGCTTTCGCTCCATAGTCGGTTCAGCAGCATTGAACCCTCCTCATTTTATTTTTTTTTTGTTGGGAAAGCAATGCTACGCCAGGTCTAACCGCTCGTCGCTGTGTGCCGTGTCCGTGGAAGAAGAAGAACGCTTGGTCTCCTGCAGCTAATGCTTTCGCTCCACAGTCGGTTCAGGAGCGTTGAACGCTCATTTTATTTTTTTTTTGTTGGGAAAGCAATGCTACGCCAGGTCTAACCGCTCGTCGCTGTGTGCCGTGTCCGTGGAAGAAGAAGAACGCTCGGTCTCCTGCAGCTAATGCTTTCGCTCCATAGTCCGTTCAGCAGCATTGAACCCTCCTCATTTTATTTTTTTGTTGTTGTGAAAGCATTAATACGCCAGGTCTAACCGCTCGTCGCTGTGTGCCGTGTCCGTGGAAGAAGAAGAACGCTCGGTCTCCTGCAGCTAATGCTTTCGCTCCATAGTCGGTTCAGCAGCATTGAACCCTCCTAATTTTATTTTTTTTTTGTTGGGAAAGCAATGCTACGCCAGGTCTAACCGCTCGTCGCTGTGTGCCGTGTCCGTGGAAGAAGAACGCTCGGCCTCCTGCAGCTAATGCTTTCACTCCATAGTCGCCTCAGCAGCGTTGAACCCTCATTTTATTTTTTTGTTGCGAAAGGAATGCTATGCCAGGTCTAAAAGCTCGTCGCTGTGTGTGGTGTCCGTGGAAGAAGAAGAACGCTCAGTCTCCTGCAGCTAATGCTTTCGCTCCATAGTCGGTTCAGCAGCATTGAACCCTCCTCATTTTATTTTTTTTTTGTTGGGAAAGCAATGCTACGCCAGGTCTAACCGCTCGTCGCTGTGTGCCGTGTCCGTGGAAGAAGAAGAACGCTCGGTCTCCTGCAGCTAATGCTTTCGCTCCATAGTCGGTTCAGGAGCGTTGAACGCTCATTTTATTTTTTTTTTGTTGGGAAAGCAATGCTACGCCAGGTCTAACCGCCCGTCGCTGTGTGCCGTGTCCGTGGAAGAAGAAGAACGCTCGGTCTCCTGCAGCTAATGCTTTCGCTCCATAGTCGGTTCAGCAGCATTGAACCCTCCTAATTTTATTTTTTTTTGTTGTGAATGCATTAATACGCCAGGTCTAACCGCTCGTCGCTCTGTGCCGTGTCCGTGGAAGAAGAACGCTCGGTCTCCTGCAGCTAATGCTTTCGCTCCATAGTCGGTTCAGCAGCATTGAACCCTCCTAATTTCATTTTTTTTTGTTGTGAAAGCAATAATACGCCAGGTCTAACCGCTCGTCGCTGTGTGCCGTGTCCGTGGAAGAAGAAGAACGCTCGGTCTCCTGCAGCTAATGCTTTCGCTCCATAGTCGGTTCAGCAGCGTTGAACGCTCATTTTATCTTTTTTTTCTTGGGAAAGCAATGCTACGCCAGGCCTAAAAGCTCGTCGCTGTGTGACGTGTCCGTGGAAGAAGAAGAACACTCGGCCTCCTGCAGCTAATGCTTTCACTCCATAGTCGCCTCAGCAGCGTTGAACCCTCATTTTATTTTTTTGTTGCGAAAGCAATGCTACGCCAGGTCTACAAGCTCGTCGCTGGTTGCCGTGTCTGTGGAAGAAGAAGAACGCTCGGTCTCCTGCAGCTAATGCTTTCGCTCCATAGTCGGTTCAGGAGCGTTGAACGCTCATTTTATTTTTTTTTTGTTGGAAAAGCAATGCTACGCCAGGTCTAACCGCTCGTCGCTGTGTGCCGTGTCCGTGGAAGAAGAACGCTCGGTCTCCTGCAGCTAATGCTTTCGCACCATACTCGGTTCAGCAGCATTGAACCCTCCTAATTTTATTTTTTTTGTTGTGAAAGCATTAATACGCCAGGTCTAACCGCTCGTCGCGGTGTGCCGTGCCCGTGGAAGAAGACGAACGCTCGGTCTCCTGCAGCTAATGCTTTCGCTCCATAGTCGGTTCAGCAGCATTGAACCCTCCTCATTTTATTTTTTTTGTTGTGAAAGCAATAATGCACCAGGTCTAACCGCTCGTTGCTGTGTGCCGTGTCCGTGGAAGAAGAAGAACGCTCGGTCTCCTGCAGCTAATGCTCTCGCTCCATAGTCGGTTCAGCAGCATTGAACCCTCCTCATTTTATTTTTTTTGTTGGGAAAGCAATGCTACGCCAGGTCTAACCGCTCGTCGCTGTGTGCCGTGTCCGTGGAAGAAGAAGAACGCTCGGTCTCCTGCAGCTAATGCTTTCGCTCCACAGTCGGTTCAGGAGCGTTGAACGCTCATTTTATTTTTTTTTTGTTGGGAAAGCAATGCTACGCCAGGTCTAACCGCTCGTCACTGTGTGCCGTGTCCGTGGAAGAAGAAGAACGCTCGGTCTCCTGCAGCTAATGCTTTCGCTCCATAGTCGGTTCAGGAGCGTTGAACGCTCATTTTATTTTTTTTTTGTTGGGAAAGCAATGCTACGCCAGGTCTAACCGCTCGTCGCTGTGTGCCGTGTCCGTGGAAGAAGAAGAACGCTCGGTCTCCTGCAGCTAATGCTTTCGCTCCATAGTCGGTTCAGCAGCATTGAACCCTCCTCATTTTATTTTTTTTTTGTTGTGAAAGCATTAATACGCCAGGTCTAACCGCTCGTCGCTGTGTGCCGTGTCCGTGGAAGAAGAAGAACGCTCGGTCTCCTGCAGCTAATGCTTTCGCTCCATAGTCGGTTCAGCAGCATTGAACCCTCCTAATTTTATTTTTTTTTTGTTGTGAAAGCATTAATACGCCAGGTCTAACCGCTCGTCGCTGTGTGCCGTGTCCGTGGAAGAAGAAGAACACTCGGTCTCCTGCAGCTAATGCTTTCGCTCCATAGTCGGTTCAGCAGCATTGAACCCTCCTCATTTTATTTTTTTTTTTGTTGGGAAAGCAATGCTACACCAGGTCTAACCGCTCGTCGCTGTGTGCCGTGTCTGTGGAAGAAGAAGAACGCTCGGTCTCCTGCAGCTAATGCTTTCGCTCCATAGTCGGTTCAGCAGCATTGAACCCTCCTAATTTTATTTTTTTTGTTGTGAAAGCATTAATACGCCAGGTCTAACCGCTCGTCGCTGTGTGCCGTGTCCGTGGAAGAAGAACGCTCGGTCTCCTGCAGCTAATGCTTTCGCTCCATAGTCTGTTCAGCAGCATTGAACGCTCCTAATTTTATTTTTTTTGTTGTGAAAGCATTAATACGCCAGGTCTAACCGCTCGTCGCTGTGTGCCGTGTGCGTGGAAGAAGACGAACGCTCGGTCTCCTGCAGCTAATGCTTTCGCTCCATAGTCGGTTCAGGAGCGTTGAACGCTCATTTTATTTATTTTTTGTTGGGAAAGCAATGCTACGCCAGGTCTAACCGCTCGTCGCTGTGTGCCGTGTCCGTGGAAGAAGAAGAACGCTCGGTCTCCTGCAGCTAATGCTTTCGCTCCATAGTCTGTTCAGCAGCATTGAACCCTCCTAATTTTATTTTTTTTTGTTGTGAAAGCATTAATACGCCAGGTCTAACCGCTCGTCGCTGTGTGCCGTGTCCGTGGAAGAAGACGAACGCTCGGTCTCCTGCAGCTAATGCTTTCGCTCCATAGTCGGTTCAGCAGCATTGAACCCTCCTCATTTTATTTTTTTTTGTTGTGAAAGCAATAATACGCCAGGTCTAACCGCTCGTCCCTGTGTGCCGTGTCCGTGGAAGAAGAAGAACGCTCAGTCTCCTGCAGCTAATGCTTTCGCTCCATAGTCGGTTCAGCAGCATTGAACCCTCCTAATTTTATTTTTTTTTGTTGTGAAAGCATTAATACGCCAGGTCTAACCGCTCGTCGCTGTGTGCCGTGTCCGTGGAAGAAGAAGAATGCTCGGTCTCCTGCAGCTAATGCTTTCGCTCCATAGTCGGTTCAGCAGCATTGAACCCTCCTAATTTTATTTTTTTTTGTTGGGAAAGCAATGCTACGCCAGGTCTAACCGCTCGTCGCTGTGTGCCGTGTCAATGGAAGAAGAAGAACGCTCGGTCTCCTGCTGCTAATGCTTTCGCTCCATAGTCGGTTCAGGAGCGTTGAACGCTCGTTTTATTTTTTTTTGTTGGGAAAGCAATGCTACGCCAGGTCTAACCGCTCGTCGCTGTGTGCCGTGTCCGTGGAAGAAGAAGAACGCTCAGTCTCCTGCAGCTAATGCTTTCGCTCCATAGTCGGTTCAGCAGCATTGAACCCTCTTCATTTTATTTTTTTTTTGTTGGGAAAGCAATGCTACGCCAGGTCTAACCGCTCGTCGCTGTGTGCCGTGTCCATGGAAGAAGAAGAACGCTCGGTCTCCTGCAGCTAATGCTTTCGCTCCATAGTCGGTTCAGGAGCGTTGAACGCTCATTTTATTTTTTTTTTTGTTGGGAAAGCAATGCTACGCCAGGTCTAACCGCCCGTCGCTGTGTGCCGTGTCCGTGGAAGAAGAACGCTCGGTCTCCTGCAGCTAATGCTTTCGCTCCATAGTCGGTTCAGCAGCATTGAACCCTCCTAATTTTATTTTTTTTTTGTTGTGAAAGCATTAATACGCCAGGTCTAACCGCTCGTCGCTGTGTGCCGTGCCCGTGGAAGAAGAACGCTCGGTCTCCTGCAGCTAATGCTTTCGCCCCATAGTCGGTTCAGCAGCATTGAACCCTCCTCATTTTACTTTTGTTTTGTTGGGAAAGCAATGCTACGCCAGGTCTAACCGCTCGTCGCTGTGTGCCGTGTCCGTGGAAGAAGAACGCTCGGTCTCCTGCAGCTAATGCTTTCGCTCCATAGTCGGTTCAGCAGCATTGAACCCTCCTAATTTCATTTTTTTTGTTGTGAAAGCATTAATACGCCAGGTCTAACCGCTCGTCGCTGTGTGCCGTGTCCGTGGAAGAAGAACGCTCGGTCTCCTGCAGCTAATGCTTTCGCTCCATAGTCGGTTCAGCAGCATTGAACCCTCCTCATTTTATTTTTTTTTTTGGGGAAAGTAATGCTACGCCAGGTCTAACCGCTCGTCGCTGTGTGCCGTGTCCGTGGAAGAAGAAGAACGCTTGGTCTCCTGCAGCTAATGCTTTCGCTCCATAGTCGGTTCAGGAGCGCTGAACGCTCATTTTATTTTTTTTTGTTGGGAAAGCAATGCTACGCCAGGTCTAACCGCTCGTCGCTGTGTGCCGTGTCCGTGGAAGAAGAAGAACGCTCGGTCTCCTGCAGCTAATGCTTTCGCTCCATAGTCGGTTCAGCAGCATTGAACCCTCCTAATTTCATTTTTTTTTGTTGTGAAAGCATTAATACGCCAGGTCTAACCGCTCGTCGCTGTGTGCCGTGTCCGTGGAAGAAGAACGCTCGGTCTCCTGCAGCTAATGCTTTCGCTCCATAGTCGGTTCAGCAGCATTGAATCCTCCTCATTTTATTTTTTTTTTGTTGGGAAAGCAATGCTACGCCAGGTCTAACCGCTCGTTGCTGTGTGCCGTGTCCGTGGAAGAAGAAGAACGCTTGGTCTCCTGCAGCTAATGCTTTCGCTCCACAGTCGTTTCAGGAGCGTTGAACGCTCATTTTATTTTTTTTTTGTTGGGAAAGCAATGCTACGCCAGGTCTAACCGCTCGTCACTGTGTGCCGTGTCCGTGGAAGAAGAAGAACAACGCTCGGTCTCCTGCAGCTAATGCTTTCGCTTCATAGTCGGTTCAGCAGCATTGAACCCTCCTCATTTTATTTTTTTTTGTTGGGAAAGCAATGCTACGCCAGGTCTAACCGCTCGTCGCTGTGTGCCGTGTCCGTGGAAGAAGAAGAACGCTCGGTCTCCTGCAGCTAATGCTTTCGCTCCATAGTCGGTTCGGGAGCGTTGAACGCTCATTTTATTATTTTTTTGTTGGGAAAGCAATGCTACGCCAGGTCTAACCGCTCGTCGCTGTGTGCCGTGTCCGTGGAAGAAGAAGAACGCTCGGTCTCGTGCAGCTAATGCTTTCGCTCCATAGTCCGTTCAGCAGCATTGAACCCTCCTCATTTTATTTTTTTTTGTTAGGAAAGCAATGTTACGCCAGGTCTAACCGCTCGTCGCTGTGTGCCGTGTCCGTGGTAGAAGAACAACGCTCGGTCTCCTGCAGCTAATGCTTTCGCTCCATAGTCGGTTCAGCAGCATTGAACCCTCCTCATTTTATTTTTTTTTTGGGGAAAGCAATGCTACGCCAGGTCTAACCGCTCGTCGCTGTGTGCCGTGTCCGTGGAAGAAGAAGAACGCTCGGTCTCCTGCAGCTAATGCTTTCGCTCCATAGTCGGTTCAGGAGCGTTGAACGCTCATTTTATTTTTTTTTTTGTTGGGAAAGCAATGCTACGCCAGGTCTAACCGCTCGTCGCTGTGTGCCGTGTCCGTGGAAGAAGAACGCTCGGTCTCCTGCAGCTAATGCTTTCGCACCATACTCGGTTCAGCAGCATTGAACCCTCCTAATTTCATTTTTTTTTTGTTGTGAAAGCATTAATACGCCAGGTCTAACCGCTCGTCGCTGTGTGCCGTGCCCGTGGAAGAAGACGAACGCTCGGTCTCCTGCAGCTAATGCTTTCGCTCCATAGTCGGTTCAGCAGCATTGAACCCTCCTCATTTTATTTTTTTTTGTTGTGAAAGCATTAATACGCCAGGTCTAACCGCTCGTCGCTGTGTGCCGTGTGCGTGGAAGAAGACGAACGCTCGGTCTCCTGCAGCTAATGCTTTCGCTCCATAGTCGGTTCAGGAGCGTTCAACGCTCATTTTATTTATTTTTTGTTGGGAAAGCAATGCTACGCCAGGTCTAACCGCTCGTCGCTGTGTGCCGTGTCCGTGGAAGAAGAAGAACGCTCGGTCTCCTGCAGCTAATGCTTTCGCTCCATAGTCTGTTCAGCAGCATTGAACCCTCCTAATTTTATTTTTTTTTGTTGTGAAAGCATTAATACGCCAGGTCTAACCGCTCGTCGCTGTGTGCCGTGTCCGTGGAAGAAGACGAACGCTCGGTCTCCTGCAGCTAATGCTTTCGCTCCATAGTCGGTTCAGCAGCATTGAACCCTCCTCATTTTATTTTTTTTTGTTGTGAAAGCAATAATACGCCAGGTCTAACCGCTCGTCCCTGTGTGCCGTGTCCGTGGAAGAAGAAGAACGCTCAGTCTCCTGCAGCTAATGCTTTCGCTCCATAGTCGGTTCAGCAGCATTGAACCCTCCTAATTTTATTTTTTTTTGTTGTGAAAGCATTAATACGCCAGGTCTAACCGCTCGTCGCTGTGTGCCGTGTCCGTGGAAGAAGAAGAACGCTCGGTCTCCTGCAGCTAATGCTTTCGCTCCATAGTCGGTTCAGCAGCATTGAACCCTCCTAATTTTATTTTTTTTTGTTGGGAAAGCAATGCTACGCCAGGTCTAACCGCTCGTCGCTGTGTGCCGTGTCAATGGAAGAAGAAGAACGCTCGGTCTCCTGCTGCTAATGCTTTCGCTCCATAGTCGGTTCAGGAGCGTTGAACGCTCGTTTTATTTTTTTTTTGTTGGGAAAGCAATGCTACGCCAGGTCTAACCGCTCGTCGCTGTGTGCCGTGTCCGTGGAAGAAGAAGAACGCTCAGTCTCCTGCAGCTAATGCTTTCGCTCCATAGTCGGTTCAGCAGCATTGAACCCTCTTCATTTTATTTTTTTTTTGTTGGGAAAGCAATGCTACGCCAGGTCTAACCGCTCGTCGCTGTGTGCCGTGTCCGTGGAAGAAGAAGAACGCTCGGTCTCCTGCAGCTAATGCTTTCGCTCCATAGTCGGTTCAGGAGCGTTGAACGCTCATTTTATTTTTTTTTTGTTGGGAAAGCAATGCTACGCCAGGTCTAACCGCCCGTCGCTGTGTGCCGTGTCCGTGGAAGAAGAACGCTCGGTCTCCTGCAGCTAATGCTTTCGCTCCATAGTCGGTTCAGCAGCATTGAACCCTCCTAATTTTATTTTTTTTTTGTTGTGAAAGCATTAATACGCCAGGTCTAACCGCTCGTCGCTGTGTGCCGTGCCCGTGGAAGAAGAACGCTCGGTCTCCTGCAGCTAATGCTTTCGCCCCATAGTCGGTTCAGCAGCATTGAACCCTCCTCATTTTACTTTTGTTTTGTTGGGAAAGCAATGCTACGCCAGGTCTAACCGCTCGTCGCTGTGTGCCGTGTCCGTGGAAGAAGAACGCTCGGTCTCCTGCAGCTAATGCTTTCGCTCCATAGTCGGTTCAGCAGCATTGAACCCTCCTAATTTCATTTTTTTTGTTGTGAAAGCATTAATACGCCAGGTCTAACCGCTCGTCGCTGTGTGCCGTGTCCGTGGAAGAAGAACGCTCGGTCTCCTGCAGCTAATGCTTTCGCTCCATAGTCGGTTCAGCAGCATTGAACCCTCCTCATTTTATTTTTTTTTTTTGGGGAAAGTAATGCTACGCCAGGTCTAACCGCTCGTCGCTGTGTGCCGTGTCCGTGGAAGAAGAAGAACGCTTGGTCTCCTGCAGCTAATGCTTTCGCTCCATAGTCGGTTCAGGAGCGCTGAACGCTCATTTTATTTTTTTTTGTTGGGAAAGCAATGCTACGCCAGGTCTAACCGCTCGTCGCTGTGTGCCGTGTCCGTGGAAGAAGAAGAACGCTCGGTCTCCTGCAGCTAATGCTTTCGCTCCATAGTCGGTTCAGCAGCATTGAACCCTCCTAATTTCATTTTTTTTTGTTGTGAAAGCATTAATACGCCAGGTCTAACCGCTCGTCGCTGTGTGCCGTGTCCGTGGAAGAAGAACGCTCGGTCTCCTGCAGCTAATGCTTTCGCTCCATAGTCGGTTCAGCAGCATTGAATCCTCCTCATTTTATTTTTTTTTTGTTGGGAAAGCAATGCTACGCCAGGTCTAACCGCTCGTTGCCGTGTGCCGTGTCCGTGGAAGAAGAAGAACGCTTGGTCTCCTGCAGCTAATGCTTTCGCTCCACAGTCGGTTCAGGAGCGTTGAACGCTCATTTTATTTTTTTTTTGTTGGGAAAGCAATGCTACGCCAGGTCTAACCGCTCGTCACTGTGTGCCGTGTCCGTGGAAGAAGAAGAACAACGCTCGGTCTCCTGCAGCTAATGCTTTCGCTTCATAGTCGGTTCAGCAGCATTGAACCCTCCTCATTTTATTTTTTTTTGTTGGGAAAGCAATGCTACGCCAGGTCTAACCGCTCGTCGCTGTGTGCCGTGTCCGTGGAAGAAGAAGAACGCTCGGTCTCCTGCAGCTAATGCTTTCGCTCCATAGTCGGTTCAGGAGCGTTGAACGCTCATTTTATTATTTTTTTGTTGGGAAAGCAATCCTACGCCAGGTCTAACCGCTCGTCGCTGTGTGCCGTGTCCGTGGAAGAAGAAGAACGCTCGGTCTCGTGCAGCTAATGCTTTCGCTCCATAGTCCGTTCAGCAGCATTGAACCCTCCTCATTTTATTTTTTTTTGTTAGGAAAGCAATGTTACGCCAGGTCTAACCGCTCGTCGCTGTGTGCCGTGTCCGTGGTAGAAGAACAACGCTCGGTCTCCTGCAGCTAATGCTTTCGCTCCATAGTCGGTTCAGCAGCATTGAACCCTCCTCATTTTATTTTTTTTTTTGGGAAAGCAATGCTACGCCAGGTCTAACCGCTCGTCGCTGTGTGCCGTGTCCGTGGAAGAAGAAGAACGCTCGGTCTCCTGCAGCTAATGCTTTCGCTCCATAGTCGGTTCAGGAGCGTTGAACGCTCATTTTATTTTTTTTTTGTTGGGAAAGCAATGCTACGCCAGGTCTAACCGCTCGTCGCTGTGTGCCGTGTCCGTGGAAGAAGAACGCTCGGTCTCCTGCAGCTAATGCTTTCGCACCATACTCGGTTCAGCAGCATTGAACCCTCCTAATTTCATTTTTTTTTTGTTGTGAAAGCATTAATACGCCAGGTCTAACCGCTCGTCGCTGTGTGCCGTGCCCGTGGAAGAAGACGAACGCTCGGTCTCCTGCAGCTAATGCTTTCGCTCCATAGTCGGTTCAGCAGCATTGAACCCTCCTCATTTTATTTTTTTTTGTTGTGAAAGCAATAATGCACCAGGTCTAACCGCTCGTTGCTGTGTGCCGTGTCCGTGGAAGAAGAAGAACGCTCGGTCTCCTGCAGCTAATGCTCTCGCTCCATAGTCGGTTCAGCAGCATTGAACCCTCCTCATTTTATTTTTTTTGTTGGGAAAGCAATGCTACGCCAGGTCTAACCGCTCGTCGCTGTGTGCCGTGTCCGTGGAAGAAGAAGAACGCTCGGTCTCCTGCAGCTAATGCTTTCGCTCCATAGTCGGTTCAGGAGCGTTGAACGCTCATTTTATTTTTTTTTTGTTGGGAAAGCAATGCTACGCCAGGTCTAACCGCTCGTCGCTGTGTGCCGTGTCCGTGGAAGAAGAAGAACGCTTGGTCTCCTGCAGCTAATGCTTTCGCTCCACAGTCGGTTCAGGAGCGTTGAACGCTCATTTTATTTTTTTTTTGTTGGGAAAGCAATGCTACGCCAGGTCTAACCGCTCGTCACTGTGTGCCGTGTCCGTGGAAGAAGAAGAACGCTCGGTCTCCTGCAGCTAATGCTTTCGCTCCATAGTCGGTTCAGGAGCGTTGAACGCTCATTTTATTTTTTTTTGTTGGGAAAGCAATGCTACGCCAGGTCTAACCGCTCGTCGCTGTGTGCCGTGTCCGTGGAAGAAGAAGAACGCTCGGTCTCCTGCAGCTAATGCTTTCGCTCCATATTCGGTTCAGGAGCGTTGAACGCTCATTTTATTTTTTTTTTGTTGGGAAAGCAATGCTACGCCAGGTCTAACCGCTCGTCGCTGTGTGCCGTGTCCGTGGAAGAAGAAGAACGCTTGGTCTCCTGCAGCTAATGCTTTCGCTCCACAGTCGGTTCAGGAGCATTGAACGCTCATTTTATTTTTTTTTGTTGGGAAAGCAATGCTACGCCAGGTCTAACCGCTCGTCACTGTGTGCCGTGTCTGTGGAAGAAGAAGAACGCTCGGTCTCCTGCAGCTAATGCTTTCGCTCCATAGTCCGTTCAGCAGCATTGAACCCTCCTCATTTTATTTTTTTTTGTTAGGAAAGCAATGCTACGCCAGGTCTAACCGCTCGTCGCTGTGTGCCGTGTCCGTGGAAGAAGAAGAACGCTCGGTCTCCTGCAGCTAAGGCTTTCGCTCCATATTCGGTTCAGGAGCGTTGTACCCTCCTCATTTTATTTTTTTTTTGTTGTGAAAGCAATAATACGCCAGGTCTAACCGCTCGTCGCTGTGTGCCGTGTCCGTGGAAGAAGAATGCTCGGTCTCCTGCAGCTAATGCTTTCGCTCCATAGTCGGTTCAGCAGCGTTGAACGCTCATTTTATTTCTTTTCCTTGGGAAAGCAATGCTACGCCAGGCCTAAAAGCTCGTCGCTGTGTGCCGTGTCCGTGGAAGAAGAAGAACGCTCGGCCTCCTGCAGCTAATGCTTTCACTCCATAGTTGCTTCAGCAGCGTTGAACCCTCATTTTATTTTTTTGTTGCGAAAGCAATGCTACGCGAGGTCTACAAGCTCGTCGCTGGTTGCCGTGTCTGTGGAAGAAGAAGAACGCTCGGTCTCCTGCAGCTAATGCTTTCGCTCCATAGTCGGTTCAAGAGCGTTGAACGCTCATTTTATTTTTTTTTGTTGGGAAAGCAATGCTACGCCAGGTCTAACCGCTCGTCGCTGTGTGCCGTGTCCGTGGAAGAAGAACGCTCGGTCTCCTGCAGCTAATACTTTCGCACCATACTCGGTTCAGCAGCATTGAACCCTCCTAATTTCATTTTTTTTTGTTGTGAAAGCATTAATACGCCAGGTCTAACCGCTCGTCGCTGTGTGCCGTGCCCGTGGAAGAAGACGAACGCTCGGTCTCCTGCAGCTAATGCTTTCGCTCCATAGTCGGTTCAGCAGCATTGAACCCTCCTCATTTTATTTTTTTTGTTGTGAAAGCAATAATGCACCAGGTCTAACCGCTCGTTGCTGTGTGCCGTGTCCGTGGAAGAAGAAGAACGCTCGGTCTCCTGCAGCTAATGCTCTCGCTCCATAGTCGGTTCAGCAGCATTGAACCCTCCTTATTTTATTTTTTTTGTTGGGAAAGCAATGCTACGCCAGGTCTAACCGCTCGTCGCTGTGTGCCGTGTCCGTGGAAGAAGAAGAACGCTCGGTCTCCTGCAGCTAATGCTTTCGCTCCATAGTCGGTTCAGGAGCGTTGAACGCTCATTTTATTTTTTTTTGTTGGGAAAGCAATGCTACGCCAGGTCTAACCGCTCGTCGCTGTGTGCCGTGTCCGTGGAAGAAGAAGAACGCTTGGTCTCCTGCAGCTAATGCTTTCGCTCCACAGTCGGTTCAGGAGCGTTGAACGCTCATTTTATTTTTTTTTGTTGGGAAAGCAATGCTACGCCAGGTCTAACCGCTCGTCACTGTGTGCCGTGTCCGTGGAAGAAGAAGAACGCTCGGTCTCCTGCAGCTAATGCTTTCGCTCCATAGTCGGTTCAGGAGCGTTGAACGCTCATTTTATTTTTTTTTTGTTGGGAAAGCAATGCTACGCCAGGTCTAACCGCTCGTCGCTGTGTGCCGTGTCCGTGGAAGAAGAACGCTCGGTCTCCTGCAGCTAATGCTTTCGCACCATACTCGGTTCAGCAGCATTGAACCCTCCTAATTTCATTTTTTTTGTTGTGAAAGCATTAATACGCCAGGTCTAACCGCTCGTCGCTGTGTGCCGTGCCCGTGGAAGAAGACGAACGCTCGGTCTCCTGCAGCTAATGCTTTCGCTCCATAGTCGGTTCAGCAGCATTGAACCCTCCTCATTTTATTTTTTTTGTTTTGAAAGCAATAATGCACCAGGTCTAACCGCTCGTTGCTGTGTGCCGTGTCCGTGGAAGAAGAACGCTCGGTCTCCTGCAGCTAATGCTCTCGCTCCATAGTCGGTTCAGCAGCATTGAACCCTCCTCATTTTATTTTTTTTTTGTTGGAAAAGCAATGCTACGCCAGGTCTAACCGCTCGTCGCTGTGTGCCGTGTCCGTGGAAGAAGAAGAACGCTCGGTCTCCTGCAGCTAATGCTTTCGCTCCTTAGTCGGTTCAGGAGCGTTGAACGCTCTTTTTTTTTTTTGGGAAAGCAATGCTACGCCAGGTCTAACCGCTCGTCGCTGTGTGCCGTGTCCGTGGAAGAAGAAGAACGCTTGGTCTCCTGCAGCTAATGCTTTCGCTCCACAGTCGGTTCAGGAGCGTTGAACGCTCATTTTATTTTTTTTTTGTTGGGAAAGCAATGCTACGCCAGGTCTAACCGCTCGTCACTGTGTGCCGTGTCCGTGGAAGAAGAACGCTCGGTCTCCTGCAGCTAATGCTTTCGCTCCATAGTCGGTTCAGGAGCGTTGAACGCTCATTCTATTTTTTTTTTGTTGGGAAAGCAATGCTACGCCAGGTCTAACCGCTCGTCGCTGTGTGCCGTGTCCGTGGAAGAAGAAGAACGCTCGGTCTCCTGCAGCTAATGCTTTCGCTCCATAGTCGGTTCAGGAGCGTTGAACGCTCATTTTATTTTTTTTTGTTGGGAAAGCAATGCTACGCCAGGTCTAACCGCTCGTCGCTGTGTGCCGTGTCCGTGGAAGAAGAAGAACGCTTGGTCTCCTGCAGCTAATGCTTTCGCTCCACAGTCGGTTCAGGAGCGTTGAACGCTAATTTTATTTTTTTTTTGTTGGGAAAGCAATCCTACGCCAGGTCTAACCGCTCGTCACTGTGTGCCGTGTCCGTGGAAGAAGAAGAACGCTCGGTCTCCTGCAGCTAATGCTTTCGCTCCATAGTCGGTTCAGGAGCGTTGAACGCTCATTTTATTTTTTTTTGTTGGGAAAGCAATGCTACGCCAGGTCTAACCGCTCGTCGCTGTGTGCCGTGTCCGTGGAAGAAGAAGAACGCTCGGTCTCCTGCAGCTAATGCTTTCGCTCCATAGTCGGTTCAGGAGCGTTGAACGCCCATTTTATTTTTTTTTTGTTGGGAAAGCAATGCTACGCCAGGTCTAACCGCTCGTCGCTGTGTGCCGTGTCCGTGGAAGAAGAAGAACGCTCGGTCTCCTGCAGCTAATGCTTTCGCTCCATAGTCCGTTCAGCAGCATTGAACCCTCCTCATTTTATTTTTTTTGTTAGGAAAGCAATGCTACGGCAGGTCTAACCGCTCGTCGCTGTGTGCCGTGTCCGTGGAAGAAGAAGAACGCTCGGTCTCCTGCAGCTAAGGCTTTCGCTCCATAGTCGGTTCAGGAGCGTTGTACCCTCCTCATTTTATTTTTTTTTGTTGTGAAAGCAATAATACGCCAGGTCTAACCGCTCGTCGCTGTGTGCCGTGTCCGTGGAAGAAGAACGCTTGGTCTCCTGCAGCTAATGCTTTCGCTCCATAGTCGGTTCAGCAGCGTTGAACGCTCATTTTATTTCTTTTCCTTGGGAAAGCAATGCTACGCCAGGTCTAACCGCTCGTCGCTGTGTGCCGTGTCCGTGGAAGAAGAAGAACGCTCGGTCTCCTGCAGCTAATGCTTTCGCTCCATAGTCGGTTCAGCAGCATTGAACCCTCCTCATTTTATTTTTTTTGTTGTGAAAGCAATAATACACCAGGTCTAACCGCTCGTTGCTGTGTTCTGTGTCCGTGGAAGAAGAACGCTCGGTCTCCTGCAGCTAATGCTCTCGCTCCATAGTCGGTTCAGCAGCATTGAACCCTCCTCATTTTATTTTTTTTTGTTGGGAAAGCAATGCTACGCCAGGTCTAACCGCTCGTCGCTGTGTGCCGTGTCCGTGGAAGAAGAAGAACGCTCTGTCTCCTGCAGCTAATGCTTTCGCTCCATAGTCGGTTCAGGAGCGTTGAACGCTCATTTTATTTTTTTTTGTTGGGAAAGCAATGCTACGCCAGGTCTAACCGCTCGTCGCTGTGTGCCGTGTCCGTGGAAGAAGAAGAACGCTCGGTCGCCTGCAGCTAATGCTTTCGCTCCATAGTCGGTTCAGCAGCATTGAACCCTCCTCATTTTATTTTTTTTTTTGTTGGGAAAGCAATGCTACGCCAGGTCTAACCGCTCGTCGCTGTGTGCCGTGTCCGTGGAAGAAGAAGAACGCTCGGTCTCCTGCAGCTAATGCTTTCGCTCCATAGTCGGTTCAGGAGCGTTGAGCGCTCATTTTATTTTTTTTTGTTCGGAAAGCAATGCTACGCCAGGTCTAACCGCTCGTCACTGTGTGCCGTGTCCGTGGAAGAAGAAGAACGCTCGGTCTCCTGCAGCTAATGCTTTCGCTCCATAGTCGGTTCAGGAGCGTTGAACGCTCATTTTATTTTTTTTTTGTTGGGAAAGCAATGCTACGCCAGGTCTAACCGCTCGTCGCTGTGTGCCGTGTCCGTGGAAGAAGAAGAACGCTCGGTCTCCTGCAGCTAATGCTTTCGCTCCATATTCGGTTCAGGAGCGTTGAACGCTCATTTTATTTTTTTTTGTTGGGAAAGCAATGCTACGCCAGGTCTAACCGCTCGTCGCTGTGTGCCGTGTCCGTGGAAGAAGAAGAACGCTTGGTCTCCTGCAGCTAATGCTTTCGCTCCACAGTCGGTTCAGGAGCATTGAACGCTCATTTTATTTTTTTTTGTTGGGAAAGCAATGCTACGCCAGGTCTAACCGCTCGTCACTGTGTGCCGTGTCCGTGGAAGAAGAAGAACGCTCGGTCTCCTGCAGCTAATGCTTTCGCTCCATAGTCGGTTCAGGAGCGTTGAACGCTCATTTTATTTTTTTTTGTTGGGAAAGCAATGCTACGCCAGGTCTAACCGCTCGTCGCTGTGTGCCGTGTCCGTGGAAGAAGAAGAACGCTCGGTCTCCTGCAGCTAATGCTTTCGCTCCATAGTCGGTTCAGGAGCGTTGAACGCCCATTTTATTTTTTTTTTGTTGGGAAAGCAATGCTACGCCAGGTCTAACCGCTCGTCGCTGTGTGCCGTGTCCGTGGAAGAAGAAGAACGCTCGGTCTCCTGCAGCTAATGCTTTCGCTCCATAGTCCGTTCAGCAGCATTGAACCCTCCTCATTTTATTTTTTTTTTTTGTTAGGAAAGCAATGCTACGCCAGGTCTAACCGCTCGTCGCTGTGTGCCGTGTCCGTGGAAGAAGAAGAACGCTCGGTCTCCTGCAGCTAAGGCTTTCGCTCCATAGTCGGTTCAGGAGCGTTGTACCCTCCTCATTTTATTTTTTTTGTTGTGAAAGCAATAATACGCCAGGTCTAACCGCTCGTCGCTGTGTGCCGTGTCCGTGGAAGAAGAATGCTCGGTCTCCTGCAGCTAATGCTTTCGCTCCATAGTCGGTTCAGCAGCGTTGAACGCTCATTTTATTTCTTTTCCTTGGGAAAGCAATGCTACGCCAGGCATAAAAGCTCGTAGCTGTGTGCCGTGTCCGTGGAAGAAGAAGAACGCTCGGCCTCCTGCAGCTAATGCTTTCACTCCATAGTTGCTTCAGCAGCGTTGAACCCTCATTTTATTTTTTTGTTGCGAAAGCAATGCTACGCGAGGTCTACAAGCTCGTCGCTGGTTGCCGTGTCTGTGGAAGAAGAAGAACGCTCGGTCTCCTGCAGCTAATGCTTTCGCTCCATAGTCGGTTCAAGAGCGTTGAACGCTCATTTTATTTTTTTTTGTTGGGAAAGCAATGCTACGCCAGGTCTAACCGCTCGTCGCTGTGTGCCGTGTCCGTGGAAGAACGCTCGGTCTCCTGCAGCTAATGCTTTCGCACCATACTCGGTTCAGCAGCATTGAACCCTCCTAATTTCATTTTTTTTGTTGTGAAAGCATTAATACGCCAGGTCTAACCGCTCGTCGCTGTGTGCCGTGCCCGTGGAAGAAGACGAACGCTCGGTCTCCTGCAGCTAATGCTTTCGCTCCATAGTCGGTTCAGCAGCATTGAACCCTCCTCATTTTATTTTTTTTTGTTGTGAAAGCAATAATGCACCAGGTCTAACCGCTCGTTGCTGTGTGCCGTGTCCGTGGAAGAAGAAGAACGCTCGGTCTCCTGCAGCTAATGCTCTCGCTCCATAGTCGGTTCAGCAGCATTGAACCCTCCTTATTTTATTTTTTTTGTTGGGAAAGCAATGCTACGCCAGGTCTAACCGCTCGTCGCTGTGTGCCGTGTCCGTGGAAGAAGAAGAACGCTCGGTCTCCTGCAGCTAATGCTTTCGCTCCATAGTCGGTTCAGGAGCGTTGAACGCTCATTTTATTTTTTTTTGTTGGGAAAGCAATGCTACGCCAGGTCTAACCGCTCGTCGCTGTGTGCCGTGTCCGTGGAAGAAGAAGAACGCTTGGTCTCCTGCAGCTAATGCTTTCGCTCCACAGTCGGTTCAGGAGCGTTGAACGCTCATTTTATTTTTTTTTGTTGGGAAAGCAATGCAACGCCAGGTCTAACCGCTCGTCACTGTGTGCCGTGTCCGTGGAAGAAGAAGAACGCTCGGTCTCCTGCAGCTAATGCTTTCGCTCCATAGTCGGTTCAGGAGCGTTGAACGCTCATTTTATTTTTTTTTTGTTGGGAAAGCAATGCTACGCCAGGTCTAACCGCTCGTCGCTGTGTGCCGTGTCCGTGGAAGAAGAACGCTCGGTCTCCTGCAGCTAATGCTTTCGCACCATACTCGGTTCAGCAGCATTGAACCCTCCTAATTTCATTTTTTTTTGTTGTGAAAGCATTAATACGCCAGGTCTAACCGCTCGTCGCTGTGTGCCGTGCCCGTGGAAGAAGACGAACGCTCGGTCTCCTGCAGCTAATGCTTTCGCTCCATAGTCGGTTCAGCAGCGTTGAACCCTCCTCATTTTATTTTTTTTGTTGTGAAAGCAATAATGCACCAGGTCTAACCGCTCGTTGCTGTGTGCCGTGTCCGTGGAAGAAGAACGCTCGGTCTCCTGCAGCTAATGCTCTCGCTCCATAGTCGGTTCAGCAGCATTGAACCCTCCTCATTTTATTTTTTTTTGTTGGGAAAGCAATGCTACGCCAGGTCTAACCGCTCGTCGCTGTGTGCCGTGTCCGTGGAAGAAGAAGAACGCTCGGTCTCCTGCAGCTAATGCTTTCGCTCCATAGTCGGTTCAGGAGCGTTGAACGCTCTTTTTTTTTGGGGGGGGAAAGCAATGCTACGCCAGGTCTAACCGCTCGTCGCTGTGTGCCGTGTCCGTGGAAGAAGAAGAACGCTTGGTCTCCTGCAGCTAATGCTTTCGCTCCACAGTCGGTTCAGGAGCGTTGAACGCTCATTTTATTTTTTTTTTGTTGGGAAAGCAATGCTACGCCAGGTCTAACCGCTCGTCACTGTGTGCCGTGTCCGTGGAAGAAGAACGCTCGGTCTCCTGCAGCTAATGCTTTCGCTCCATAGTCGGTTCAGGAGCGTTGAACGCTCATTCTATTTTTTTTTTGTTGGGAAAGCAATGCTACGCCTGGTCTAACCGCTCGTCGCTGTGTGCCGTGTCCGTGGAAGAAGAAGAACGCTCGGTCTCCTGCAGCTAATGCTTTCGCTCCATAGTCGGTTCAGCAGCGTTGAACCCTCCTCATTTTATTTTTTTTGTTGTGAAAGCAATAATGCACCAGGTCTAACCGCTCGTTGCTGTGTGCCGTGTCCGTGGAAGAAGAACGCTCGGTCTCCTGCAGCTAATGCTCTCGCTCCATAGTCGGTTCAGCAGCATTGAACCCTCCTCATTTTATTTTTTTTTGTTGGGAAAGCAATGCTACGCCAGGTCTAACCGCTCGTCGCTGTGTGCCGTGTCCGTGGAAGAAGAAGAACGCTCGGTCTCCTGCAGCTAATGCTTTCGCTCCATAGTCGGTTCAGGAGCGTTGAACGCTCTTTTTTTTTGGGGGGGGAAAGCAATGCTACGCCAGGTCTAACCGCTCGTCGCTGTGTGCCGTGTCCGTGGAAGAAGAAGAACGCTTGGTCTCCTGCAGCTAATGCTTTCGCTCCACAGTCGGTTCAGGAGCGTTGAACGCTCATTTTATTTTTTTTTTGTTGGGAAAGCAATGCTACGCCAGGTCTAACCGCTCGTCACTGTGTGCCGTGTCCGTGGAAGAAGAACGCTCGGTCTCCTGCAGCTAATGCTTTCGCTCCATAGTCGGTTCAGGAGCGTTGAACGCTCATTCTATTTTTTTTTTGTTGGGAAAGCAATGCTACGCCTGGTCTAACCGCTCGTCGCTGTGTGCCGTGTCCGTGGAAGAAGACGAACGCTCGGTCTCCTGCAGCTAATGCTTTCGCTCCATAGTCGGTTCAGCAGCGTTGAACCCTCCTCATTTTATTTTTTTTGTTGTGAAAGCAATAATGCACCAGGTCTAACCGCTCGTTGCTGTGTGCCGTGTCCGTGGAAGAAGAACGCTCGGTCTCCTGCAGCTAATGCTCTCGCTCCATAGTCGGTTCAGCAGCATTGAACCCTCCTCATTTTATTTTTTTTTGTTGGGAAAGCAATGCTACGCCAGGTCTAACCGCTCGTCGCTGTGTGCCGTGTCCGTGGAAGAAGAAGAACGCTCGGTCTCCTGCAGCTAATGCTTTCGCTCCATAGTCGGTTCAGGAGCGTTGAACGCTCTTTTTTTTTGGGGGGGGAAAGCAATGCTACGCCAGGTCTAACCGCTCGTCGCTGTGTGCCGTGTCCGTGGAAGAAGAAGAACGCTTGGTCTCCTGCAGCTAATGCTTTCGCTCCACAGTCGGTTCAGGAGCGTTGAACGCTCATTTTATTTTTTTTTTGTTGGGAAAGCAATGCTACGCCAGGTCTAACCGCTCGTCACTGTGTGCCGTGTCCGTGGAAGAAGAACGCTCGGTCTCCTGCAGCTAATGCTTTCGCTCCATAGTCGGTTCAGGAGCGTTGAACGCTCATTTTATTTTTTTTTTTGTTGGGAAAGCAATGCTACGCCAGGTCTAACCGCTCGTCGCTGTGTGCCGTGTCCGTGGAAGAAGAACGCTCGGTCTCCTGCAGCTAATGCTTTCGCACCATACTCGGTTCAGCAGCATTGAACCCTCCTAATTTCATTTTTTTTTGTTGTGAAAGCATTAATACGCCAGGTCTAACCGCTCGTCGCTGTGTGCCGTGCCCGTGGAAGAAGACGAACGCTCGGTCTCCTGCAGCTAATGCTTTCGCTCCATAGTCGGTTCAGCAGCGTTGAACCCTCCTCATTTTATTTTTTTTGTTGTGAAAGCAATAATGCACCAGGTCTAACCGCTCGTTGCTGTGTGCCGTGTCCGTGGAAGAAGAACGCTCGGTCTCCTGCAGCTAATGCTCTCGCTCCATAGTCGGTTCAGCAGCATTGAACCCTCCTCATTTTATTTTTTTTTGTTGGGAAAGCAATGCTACGCCAGGTCTAACCGCTCGTCGCTGTGTGCCGTGTCCGTGGAAGAAGAAGAACGCTCGGTCTCCTGCAGCTAATGCTTTCGCTCCATAGTCGGTTCAGGAGCGTTGAACGCTCTTTTTTTTGGGGGGGGGGAAAGCAATGCTACGCCAGGTCTAACCGCTCGTCGCTGTGTGCCGTGTCCGTGGAAGAAGAAGAACGCTTGGTCTCCTGCAGCTAATGCTTTCGCTCCACAGTCGGTTCAGGAGCGTTGAACGCTCATTTTATTTTTTTTTTTGTTGGGAAAGCAATGCTACGCCAGGTCTAACCGCTCGTCACTGTGTGCCGTGTCCGTGGAAGAAGAACGCTCGGTCTCCTGCAGCTAATGCTTTCGCTCCATAGTCGGTTCAGGAGCGTTGAACGCTCATTCTATTTTTTTTTTGTTGGGAAAGCAATGCTACGCCTGGTCTAACCGCTCGTCGCTGTGTGCCGTGTCCGTGG
This sequence comes from Amblyomma maculatum, assembly GCF_055883805.1. Taxonomy (NCBI): domain Eukaryota; kingdom Metazoa; phylum Arthropoda; class Arachnida; order Ixodida; family Ixodidae; genus Amblyomma; species Amblyomma maculatum. Next base: position 18,416,363 of record NW_028146738.1, read on the forward strand.
AAGAAGAAGAACGCTCGGTCTCCTGCAGCTAATGCTTTCGCTCCATAGTCGGTTCAGGAGCGTTGAACGCTCATTTTATTTTTTTTTGTTGGGAAAGCAATGCTACGCCAGGTCTAACCGCTCGTCGCTGTGTGCCGTGTCCGTGGAAGAAGAAGAACGCTTGGTCTCCTGCAGCTAATGCTTTCGCTCCACAGTCGGTTCAGGAGCGTTGAACGCTCATTTTATTTTTTTTTTGTTGGGAAAGCGATCCTACGCCAGGTCTAACCGCTCGTCACTGTGTGCCGTGTCCGTGGAAGAAGAAGAACGCTCGGTCTCCTGCAGCTAATGCTTTCGCTCCATAGTCGGTTCAGGAGCGTTGAACGCTCATTTTATTTTTTTTTGTTGGGAAAGCAATGCTACGCCAGGTCTAACCGCTCGTCGCTGTGTGCCGTGTCCGTGGAAGAAGAAGAACGCTCGGTCTCCTGCAGCTAATGCTTTCGCTCCATAGTCGGTTCAGGAGCGTTGAACGCCCATTTTATTTTTTTTTTTGTTGGGAAAGCAATGCTACGCCAGGTCTAACCGCTCGTCGCTGTGTGCCGTGTCCGTGGAAGAAGAAGAACGCTCGGTCTCCTGCAGCTAATGCTTTCGCTCCATAGTCCGTTCAGCAGCATTGAACCCTCCTCATTTTATTTTTTTTGTTAGGAAAGCAATGCTACGGCAGGTCTAACCGCTCGTCGCTGTGTGCCGTGTCCGTGGAAGAAGAAGAACGCTCGGTCTCCTGCAGCTAAGGCTTTCGCTCCATAGTCGGTTCAGGAGCGTTGTACCCTCCTCATTTTATTTTTTTTTTGTTGTGAAAGCAATAATACGCCAGGTCTAACCGCTCGTCGCTGTGTGCCGTGTCCGTGGAAGAAGAACGCTTGGTCTCCTGCAGCTAATGCTTTCGCTCCATAGTCGGTTCAGCAGCGTTGAACGCTCATTTTATTTCTTTTCCTTGGGAAAGCAATGCTACGCCAGGCCTAAAAGCTCGTCGCTGTGTGCCGTGTCCGTGGAAGAAGAAGAACGCTCGGCCTCCTGCAGCTAATGCTTTCACTCCATAGTTGCTTCAGCAGCGTTCAACCCTCATTTTATTTTTTTTTGTTGCGAAAGCAATGCTACGCCAGGTCTACAAGCTCGTCGCTGGTTGCCGTGTCTGTGGAAGAAGAAGAACGCTCGGTCTCCTGCAGCTAATGATTTCGCTCCATAGTCGGTTCAAGAGCGTTGAACGCTCATTTTATTTTTTTTTGTTGGGAAAGCAATGCTACGCCAGGTCTAACCGCTCGTCGCTGTGTGCCGTGTCCGTGGAAGAAGAAGAACGCTCGGTCTCCTGCAGCTAATGCTTTCGCTCCATAGTCGGCTCAGCAGCATTGAACCCCCCTAATTTTATTTTTTTGCTGTGAAAGCATTAATACGCCAGGTCTAACCGCTCGTCGCTGTGTGCCGTGTCCGTGGAAGAAGACGAACGCTCGGTCTCCTGCAGCTAATGCTTTCGCTCCATAGTCGGTTCAGCAGCATTGAACCCTCCTCATTTTATTTTTTTTGTTGTGAAAGTAATAATACACCAGGTCTAACCGCTCGTTGCTGTGTTCTGTGTCCGTGGAAGAAGAACGCTCGGTCTCCTGCAGCTAATGCTCTCGCTCCATAGTCGGTTCAGCAGCATTGAACCCTCCTCATTTTATTTTTTTTTGTTGGGAAAGCAATGCTACGCCAGGTCTAACCGCTCGTCGCTGTGTGCCGTGTCCGTGGAAGAAGAAGAACGCTCTGTCTCCTGCAGCTAATGCTTTCGCTCCATAGTCGGTTCAGGAGCGTTGAACGCTCATTTTATTTTTTTTTGTTGGGAAAGCAATGCTACGCCAGGTCTAACCGCTCGTCGCTGTGTGCCGTGTCCGTGGAAGAAGACGAACGCTCGGTCTCCTGCAGCTAATGCTTTCGCTCCATAGTCGGTTCAGCAGCATTGAACCCTCCTCATTTTATTTTTTTTGTTGTGAAAGTAATAATACACCAGGTCTAACCGCTCGTTGCTGTGTTCTGTGTCCGTGGAAGAAGAACGCTCGGTCTCCTGCAGCTAATGCTCTCGCTCCATAGTCGGTTCAGCAGCATTGAACCCTCCTCATTTTATTTTTTTTTGTTGGGAAAGCAATGCTACGCCAGGTCTAACCGCTCGTCGCTGTGTGCCGTGTCCGTGGAAGAAGAAGAACGCTCGGTCTCCTGCAGCTAATGCTTTCGCTCCATAGTCGGTTCAGGAGCGTTGAACGCTCATTTTATTTTTTTTTGTTGGGAAAGCAATGCTACGCCAGGTCTAACCGCTCGTCGCTGTGTGCCGTGTCCGTGGAAGAAGACGAACGCTCGGTCTCCTGCAGCTAATGCTTTCGCTCCATAGTCGGTTCAGCAGCATTGAACCCTCCTCATTTTATTTTTTTTGTTGTGAAAGTAATAATACACCAGGTCTAACCGCTCGTTGCTGTGTTCTGTGTCCGTGGAAGAAGAACGCTCGGTCTCCTGCAGCTAATGCTCTCGCTCCATAGTCGGTTCAGCAGCATTGAACCCCCCTAATTTTATTTTTTTGCTGTGAAAGCATTAATACGCCAGGTCTAACCGCTCGTCGCTGTGTGCCGTGTCCGTGGAAGAAGACGAACGCTCGGTCTCCTGCAGCTAATGCTTTCGCTCCATAGTCGGTTCAGCAGCATTGAACCCTCCTCATTTTATTTTTTTTTGTTGTGAAAGCAATAATACACCAGGTTTAACCGCTCGTTGCTGTGTTCTGTGTCCGTGGAAGAAGAACGCTCGGTCTCCTGCAGCTAATGCTCTCGCTCCATAGTCGGTTCAGCAGCATTGAACCCTCCTCATTTTATTTTTTTTTTGTTGTGAAAGCAATGCTACGCCAGGTCTAACCACTCGTCGCTGTGTGCCGTGTCCGTGGAAGAAGAACGCTCGGTCTCCTGCAGCTAATGCTTTCGCACCATACTCGGTTCAGCAGCATTGAACCCTCCTAATTTCATTTTTTTTTGTTGTGAAAGCATTAATACGCCAGGTCTAACCGCTCGTCGCTGTGTGCCGTGCCCGTGGAAGAAGACGAACGCTCGGTCTCCTGCAGCTAATGCTTTCGCTCCATAGTCGGTTCAGCAGCGTTGAACCCTCCTCATTTTATTTTTTTTGTTGTGAAAGCAATAATGCACCAGGTCTAACCGCTCGTTGCTGTGTGCCGTGTCCGTGGAAGAAGAACGCTCGGTCTCCTGCAGCTAATGCTCTCGCTCCATAGTCGGTTCAGCAGCATTGAACCCTCCTCATTTTATTTTTTTTTGTTGGGAAAGCAATGCTACGCCAGGTCTAACCGCTCGTCGCTGTGTGCCGTGTCCGTGGAAGAAGAAGAACGCTCGGTCTCCTGCAGCTAATGCTTTCGCTCCATAGTCGGTTCAGGAGCGTTGAACGCTCTTTTTTTTTGGGGGGGGAAAGCAATGCTACGCCAGGTCTAACCGCTCGTCGCTGTGTGCCGTGTCCGTGGAAGAAGAAGAACGCTTGGTCTCCTGCAGCTAATGCTTTCGCTCCACAGTCGGTTCAGGAGCGTTGAACGCTCATTTTATTTTTTTTTTGTTGGGAAAGCAATGCTACGCCAGGTCTAACCGCTCGTCACTGTGTGCCGTGTCCGTGGAAGAAGAACGCTCGGTCTCCTGCAGCTAATGCTTTCGCTCCATAGTCGGTTCAGGAGCGTTGAACGCTCATTCTATTTTTTTTTTGTTGGGAAAGCAATGCTACGCCTGGTCTAACCGCTCGTCGCTGTGTGCCGTGTCCGTGGAAGAAGAAGAACGCTCGGTCTCCTGCAGCTAATGCTTTCGCTCCATAGTCGGTTCAGGAGCGTTGAACGCTCATTTTATTTTTTTTTTGTTGGGAAAGCAATGCTACGCCAGGTCTAACCGCTCGTCGCTGTGTGCCGTGTCCGTGGAAGAAGAAGAACGCTTGGTCTCCTGCAGCTAATGCTTTCGCTCCACAGTCGGTTCAGGAGCGTTGAACGCTCATTTTATTTTTTTTTTGTTGGGAAAGCGATCCTACGCCAGGTCTAACCGCTCGTCACTGTGTGCCGTGTCCGTGGAAGAAGAAGAACGCTCGGTCTCCTGCAGCTAATGCTTTCGCTCCATAGTCGGTTCAGGAGCGTTGAACGCTCATTTTATTTTTTTTTGTTGGGAAAGCAATGCTACGCCAGGTCTAACCGCTCGTCGCTGTGTGCCGTGTCCGTGGAAGAAGAAGAACGCTCGGTCTCCTGCAGCTAATGCTTTCGCTCCATAGTCGGTTCAGGAGCGTTGAACGCCCATTTTATTTTTTTTTTTGTTGGGAAAGCAATGCTACGCCAGGTCTAACCGCTCGTCGCTGTGTGCCGTGTCCGTGGAAGAAGAAGAACGCTCGGTCTCCTGCAGCTAATGCTTTCGCTCCATAGTCCGTTCAGCAGCATTGAACCCTCCTCATTTTATTTTTTTTGTTAGGAAAGCAATGCTACGGCAGGTCTAACCGCTCGTCGCTGTGTGCCGTGTCCGTGGAAGAAGAAGAACGCTCGGTCTCCTGCAGCTAAGGCTTTCGCTCCATAGTCGGTTCAGGAGCGTTGTACCCTCCTCATTTTATTTTTTTTTGTTGTGAAAGCAATAATACGCCAGGTCTAACCGCTCGTCGCTGTGTGCCGTGTCCGTGGAAGAAGAACGCTTGGTCTCCTGCAGCTAATGCTTTCGCTCCATAGTCGGTTCAGCAGCGTTGAACGCTCATTTTATTTCTTTTCCTTGGGAAAGCAATGCTACGCCAGGCCTAAAAGCTCGTCGCTGTGTGCCGTGTCCGTGGAAGAAGAAGAACGCTCGGCCTCCTGCAGCTAATGCTTTCACTCCATAGTTGCTTCAGCAGCGTTCAACCCTCATTTTATTTTTTTTTGTTGCGAAAGCAATGCTACGCCAGGTCTACAAGCTCGTCGCTGGTTGCCGTGTCTGTGGAAGAAGAAGAACGCTCGGTCTCCTGCAGCTAATGATTTCGCTCCATAGTCGGTTCAAGAGCGTTGAACGCTCATTTTATTTTTTTTTGTTGGGAAAGCAATGCTACGCCAGGTCTAACCGCTCGTCGCTGTGTGCCGTGTCCGTGGAAGAAGAAGAACGCTCGGTCTCCTGCAGCTAATGCTTTCGCTCCATAGTCGGCTCAGCAGCATTGAACCCCCCTAATTTTATTTTTTTGCTGTGAAAGCATTAATACGCCAGGTCTAACCGCTCGTCGCTGTGTGCCGTGTCCGTGGAAGAAGACGAACGCTCGGTCTCCTGCAGCTAATGCTTTCGCTCCATAGTCGGTTCAGCAGCATTGAACCCTCCTCATTTTATTTTTTTTGTTGTGAAAGTAATAATACACCAGGTCTAACCGCTCGTTGCTGTGTTCTGTGTCCGTGGAAGAAGAACGCTCGGTCTCCTGCAGCTAATGCTCTCGCTCCATAGTCGGTTCAGCAGCATTGAACCCTCCTCATTTTATTTTTTTTTGTTGGGAAAGCAATGCTACGCCAGGTCTAACCGCTCGTCGCTGTGTGCCGTGTCCGTGGAAGAAGAAGAACGCTCTGTCTCCTGCAGCTAATGCTTTCGCTCCATAGTCGGTTCAGGAGCGTTGAACGCTCATTTTATTTTTTTTTGTTGGGAAAGCAATGCTACGCCAGGTCTAACCGCTCGTCGCTGTGTGCCGTGTCCGTGGAAGAAGACGAACGCTCGGTCTCCTGCAGCTAATGCTTTCGCTCCATAGTCGGTTCAGCAGCATTGAACCCTCCTCATTTTATTTTTTTTGTTGTGAAAGTAATAATACACCAGGTCTAACCGCTCGTTGCTGCGTTCTGTGTCCGTGGAAGAAGAACGCTCGGTCTCCTGCAGCTAATGCTCTCGCTCCATAGTCGGTTCAGCAGCATTGAACCCTCCTCATTTTATTTTTTTTTGTTGGGAAAGCAATGCTACGCCAGGTCTAACCGCTCGTCGCTGTGTGCCGTGTCCGTGGAAGAAGAAGAACGCTCTGTCTCCTGCAGCTAATGCTTTCGCTCCATAGTCGGTTCAGGAGCGTTGAACGCTCATTTTATTTTTTTTTTTGTTGGGAAAGCAATGCTACGCCAGGTCTAACCGCTCGTCGCTGTGTGCCGTGTCCGTGGAAGAAGAAGAACGCTCGGTCTCCTGCAGCTAATGCTTTCGCTCCATAGTCGGTTCAGGAGCGTTGAGCGCTCATTTTATTTTTTTTTTGTTGGGAAAGCAATGCTACGCCAGGTCTAACCGCTCGTCACTGTGTGCCGTGTCCGTGGAAGAAGAAGAACGCTCGGTCTCCTGCAGCTAATGCTTTCGCTCCATAGTCGGTTCAGGAGCGTTGAACGCTCATTTTATTTTTTTTTTGTTGGGAAAGCAATGCTACGCCAGGTCTAACCGCTCGTCGCTGTGTGCCGTGTCCGTGGAAGAAGAAGAACGCTCGGTCTCCTGCAGCTAATGCTTTCGCTCCATAGTCGGTTCAGGAGCGTTGAACGCCCATTTTATTTTTTTTTTGTTGGGAAAGCAATGCTACGCCAGGTCTAACCGCTCGTCGCTGTGTGCCGTGTCCGTGGAAGAAGAAGAACGCTCGGTCTCCTGCAGCTAATGCTTTCGCTCCATAGTCCGTTCAGCAGCATTGAACCCTCCTCATTTTATTTTTTTTGTTAGGAAAGCAATGCTACGGCAGGTCTAACCGCTCGTCGCTGTGTGCCGTGTCCGTGGAAGAAGAAGAACGCTCGGTCTCCTGCAGCTAAGGCTTTCGCTCCATAGTCGGTTCAGGAGCGTTGTACCCTCCTCATTTTATTTTTTTTTGTTGTGAAAGCAATAATACGCCAGGTCTAACCGCTCGTCGCTGTGTGCCGTGTCCGTGGAAGAAGAACGCTTGGTCTCCTGCAGCTAATGCTTTCGCTCCATAGTCGGTTCAGCAGCGTTGAACGCTCATTTTATTTCTTTTCCTTGGGAAAGCAATGCTACGCCAGGCCTAAAAGCTCGTCGCTGTGTGCCGTGTCCGTGGAAGAAGAAGAACGCTCGGCCTCCTGCAGCTAATGCTTTCACTCCATAGTTGCTTCAGCAGCGTTGAACCCTCATTTTATTTTTTTGTTGCGAAAGCAATGCTACGCCAGGTCTACAAGCTCGTCGCTGGTTTGCCGTGTCTGTGGAAGAAGAAGAACGCTCGGTCTCCTGCAGCTAATGATTTCGCTCCATAGTCGGTTCAAGAGCGTTGAACGCTCATTTTATTTTTTTTTTGTTGGGAAAGCAATGCTACGCCAGGTCTAACCGCTCGTCGCTGTGTGCCGTGTCCGTGGAAGAAGAACGCTCGGTCTCCTGCAGCTAATGCTTTCGCTCCATAGTCGGTTCAGCAGCATTGAACCCCCCTAATTTTATTTTTTTGCTGTGAAAGCATTAATACGCCAGGTCTAACCGCTCGTCGCTGTGTGCCGTGTCCGTGGAAGAAGACGAACGCTCGGTCTCCTGCAGCTAATGCTTTCGCTCCATAGTCGGTTCAGCAGCATTGAACCCTCCTCATTTTATTTTTTTTTTGTTGTGAAAGCAATAATACACCAGGTTTAACCGCTCGTTGCTGTGTTCTGTGTCCGTGGAAGAAGAACGCTCGGTCTCCTGCAGCTAATGCTCTCGCTCCATAGTCGGTTCAGCAGCATTGAACCCTCCTCATTTTATTTTTTTTTTGTTGTGAAAGCAATGCTACGCCAGGTCTAACCGCTCGTCGCTGTGTGCCGTGTCCGTGGAAGAAGAAGAACGCTCTGTCTCCTGCAGCTAATGCTTTCGCTCCATAGTCGGTTCAGGAGCGTTGAACGCTCATTTTATTTTTTTTTGTTGGGAAAGCAATGCTACGCCAGGTCTAACCGCTCGTCGCTGTGTGCCGTGTCCGTGGAAGAAGAAGAACGCTCGGTCGCCTGCAGCTAATGCTTTCGCTCCATAGTCGGTTCAGCAGCATTGAACCCTCCTCATTTTATTTTTTTTTGTTGGGAAAGCAATGCTACGCCAGGTCTAACCGCTCGTCGCTGTGTGCCGTGTCCGTGGAAGAAGAAGAACGCTCGGTCTCCTGCAGCTAATGCTTTCGCTCCATAGTCGGTTCAGGAGCGTTGAGCGCTCATTTTATTTTTTTTTGTTGGGAAAGCAATGCTACGCCAGGTCTAACCGCTCGTCGCTGTGTGCCGTGTCCGTGGAAGAAGAAGAACGCTCGGTCTCCTGCAGCTAATGCTTTCGCTCCATAGTCGGTTCAGCAGCATTGAACCCTCCTCATTTTATTTTTTTTTTGTTGGGAAAGCAATGCTACGCCAGGTCTAACCGCTCGTCGCTCTGTGCCGTGTCCATGGAAGAAGAAGAACGCTCGGTCTCCTGAAGCTAATGCTTTCACTCCATAGTCGGTTCAGCAGCATTGAACCCTCCTCATTTTATTTTTTTTTGTTGGGAAAGCAATGCTACGCCAGGTCTAACCGCTCGTCGCTGTGTGCCGTGTCCGTGGAAGAAGAACGCTCGGTCTCCTGCAGCTAATGCTTTCGCTCCATAGTCGGTTCAGGAGCGTTGAACGCTCATTTTATTTTTTTTTTTGTTGGGAAAGCAATGCTACGCCAGGTCTAACCGCTCGTCGCTGTGTGCCGTGTCCGTGGAAGAAGAACGCTCGGTCTCCTGCAGCTAATGCTTTCGCTCCATAATCGGTTTAGCAGCATTGAACCCTCCTCAATTTATTTTTTTTTGTTGGGAAAGCAATGCTACACCAGGTCAAACCGCTCGTCGCTGTGTGCCGTGACCGTGGAAGAAGAACGCTCGGTCTCCTGCAGCTAATGCTTTCGCTCCATAGTCGGTTCAGCAGCATTGAACCCTCCTCATTTTATTTTGTTTTTGTTGGGAAAGCAATGCTACGCCAGGTCTAACCGCTCGTCGCTGTGTGCCGTGTCCGTGGAAGAAGAACGCTCGGTCTCCTGCAGCTAATGCTTTCGCTCCATAGACGGTTCAGGAGCGTTGAACGCTCATTTTATTTTTTTTTTTGTTGGGAAAGCAATGCTACGCCAGGTCTAACCGCTCGTCGCTGTGTGCCGTGTCCGTGGAAGAAGAAGAACGCTCGGTCTCCTGCTAGCTAATGCTTTCGCTCCATAGTCGGTTCAGCAGCATTGAACCCTCCTCATTTTATTTTTTTTTGTTGGGAAAGCAATGCTACGCCAGGTCTAACCGCTCGTCGCTGTGTGCCGTGTCCGTGGAAGAAGAACGCTCGGTCTACTGCAGCTAATGCTTTCGCTCCATAGTCGGTTCAGGAGCGTTGAACGCTCATTTTATTTTTTTTTGTTGGGAAAGCAATGCTACGCCAGGTTTAACCGCTTCCCGCTGTGTGCCGTGTCCGTGGAAGAAGACGAACGCTCGGTCTCCTGCAGCTAATGCTTTCGCTCCATAGTCGGTTCAGCAGCATTGAACCCTCCTCATTTTATTTTTTTGTTGTCGTGAAAGCAATAATACGCCAGGTCTAACCGCTCGTCGCTGTGTGCCGTGTCCGTGGAAGAAGAAGAACGCTCGGTCTCCTGCAGCTAATGCTTTCGCTCCATAGTCGGTTCAGCAGCATTGAACCCTCCTAATTTTATTTTTTTTTTGTTGTGAAAGCATTAATACGCCAGGTCTAAAAGCTCGTCGCTGTGTGCCGTTTCCTTGGAGAAGAAGAACGCTCCGTCTCCTGCAGCTAATGCTTGCGCTTCATAGTCGGTTCAGCAGCGTTGAACCCTCATTTTATTTTTTCTTATTGCGAAAGCAATAATACGTCAGGTCTAACCGCTCGTCGCTGTGTGCCGTGTCCGTGGAAAAACAGAAGAATGTTCGGTCTCCTGCAGCTAATGCTTTCTCTCCATAGTCGGTTCAGCAGCGTTGAACCCTCATTTTATTTTTTTTTGTTGCGAAAGCAATGCACCGCCAGGTCTAAAAGCTCGTTGCTGTGTGCCGTGTCTGTGGAAGAAGAAGAACGCTCGGTCTCCTGCAGCTAATGCTTTCTCTCCATAGTCGGTTCAGCAGCGTTGTACCCTCCTCATTTTATTTTTTTTGTGAAAGCAATAATACGCCAGGTCTAACCGCTCGTCACTGTGTGCCGCGTCCGTGGAAGAAGAACGCTCGGTCTCCTGCAGCTAATGCTTTCGCTCCATAGTCGGTTCAGGAGCGTTGAACGCTCATTTTATTTTTTTTTGTTGGGAAAGCAATGCTACGCCAGGTCTAACCGCTCGTCGCTGTGTGCCGTGTCCGTGGAAGAAGAACGCTCGGTCGCCTGCAGCTAATGCTTTCGCTCCATAGTCGGTTCAGCAGCATTGAACCCTCCTCATTTTATTTTTTTTTTGTTGGGAAAGCAATGCTACGCCAGGTCTAACCGCTCGTCGCTGTGTGCCGTGTCCGTGGAAGAAGAAGAACGCTCGGTCTCCTGCAGCTAATGCTTTCGCTCCATAGTCGGTTCAGGAGCGTTGAGCGCTCATTTTATTTTTTTTTGTTGGGAAAGCAATGCTACGCCAGGTCTAACCGCTCGTCGCTGTGTGCCGTGTCCGTGGAAGAAGAAGAACGCTCGGTCTCCTGCAGCTAATGCTTTCGCTCCATAGTCGGTTCAGCAGCATTGAACCCTCCTCATTTTATTTTTTTTTTGTTGGGAAAGCAATGCTACGCCAGGTCTAACCGCTCGTCGCTGTGTGCCGTGTCCGCGGAAGAAGAAGAACGCTCGGTCTCCTGAAGCTAATGCTTTCGCTCCATAGTCGGTTCAGCAGCATTGAACCCTCCTCATTTTATTTTTTTTTTTGTTGGGAAAGCAATGCTACGCCAGGTCTAACCGCTCGTCGCTGTGTGCCGTGTCCGTGGAAGAAGAACGCTCGGTCTCCTGCAGCTAATGCTTTCGCTCCATAGTCGGTTCAGGAGCGTTGAACGCTCATTTTATTTTTTTTTTGTTGGGAAAGCAATGCTACGCCAGGTCTAACCGCTCGTCACTGTGTGCCGTGTCCGTGGAAGAAGAAGAACGCTCGGTCTCCTGCTAGCTAATGCTTTCGCTCCATAGTCGGTTCAGCAGCATTGAACCCTCCTCATTTTATTTTTTTTTTGTTGGGAAAGCAATGCTGCGCCAGGTCTAACCGCTCGTCGCTGTGTGCCGTGTCCGTGGAAAAAGAACGCTCGGTCTCCTGCAGCTAATGCTTTCGCTCCATAGTCGGTTCAGGAGCGTTGAACGCTCATTTTATTTTTTTTTTGTTGGGAAAGCAATGCTACGCCAGGTTTAACCGCTCGCCGCTGTGTGCCGTGTCCGTGGAAGAAGAAGAACGCTCGGTCTCCTGCAGCTAATGCTTTCTCTCCATAGTCGGTTCAGCAGCGTTGAACCCTCATCTTTTTTTTTTTTTTTTGTTGCGAAAGCAATGCACCGCCAGGTCTAAAAGCTCGTTGCTGTGTGCCGTGTCTGTGGAAGAAGAAGAACGCTCGGTCTCCTGCAGCTAATGCTTTCTCTCCATAGTCGGTTCAGCAGAGTTGTACCCTCCTCATTTTATTTTTTTTTTTGTGAAAGCAATAATACGCCAGGTCTAACCGCTCGTCACTGTGTGCCGCGTCCGTGGAAGAAGAACGCTCGGTCTCCTGCAGCTAATGCTTTCGCTCCATAGTCGGTTCAGCAGCGTTGAACCCTCATTTTATTTTTTTTTGTTGCGAAAGCAATGCTACGCCAGGTCTAAAAGCTCGTCGCTGTGTGCCGTGTCTGTGGAAGAAGAAGAACGCTCGGTCTCCTGCAGCTAATGCTTTCGCTCAATAGTCGGGTCAGGAGCGTTGAACGCTCATTTTATTTTTTTTTTTGTTGGGAAAGCAATGCTACGCCAGGTCTAACCGCTCGTCGCTGTGTACCGTGTCCGTGGAAGAAGAAGAACGCTCGGTCTCCTGCAGCTAATGCTTTCGCTCCATAGTCGGTTCAGCAGCATTGAACCCTCCTCATTTTATTTTTATTTTGTTGGGAAAGCAATGCTACGCCAGGTCTAACCGCTCGTCGCTGTGTGCCGTGTCCGTGGAAGAAGAAGAACTCTCGGTCTCCTGCAGCTAATGCTTTCGCTCCATAGTCGGTTCAGGAGCGTTGAACGCTCATTTTATTTTTTTTTCGTTGGGAAAGCAATGCTACGCCAGGTCTAACCGCTCGTCGCTGTGTGCCGTGTCCGTGGAAGAAGAAGAACGCTCGGTCTCCTGCAGCTAATGCTTTCGCTCCATAGTCGGTTCAGCAGCATTGAACCCTCCTAATTTTATTTTTTTTGTTGTGAAAGCATTAATACGCCAGGTCTAACCGCTCGTCGCTGTGTGCCGTGTCCGTGGAAGAAGACGAACGCTCGGTCTCCTGCAGCTAATGCTTTCGCTCCATAGTCGGTTCAGCAGCATTGAACCCTCCTCATTTTATTTTTTTTTTGTTGTGAAAGCAATAATACGCCAGGTCTAAAAGCTCGTCGCTGTGTGCCGTGTCCGTGGAAGAAGAAGAACGCTCGGTCTCCTGCAGCTAATGCTTTCGCTCCATAGTCGGTTCAGCAGCGTTGAACCCTCATTTTATTTTTTTGTTGCGAAAGCAATGCTACGCCAGGTCTAACCGCTCGTCACTGTGTGCCGTGTCCGTGGAAGAAGAAGAACGCTCGGTCTCCTGCAGCTAATGCTTTCAATCCATAGTCGGTTCAGCAGCATTGAACCCTCCTAATTTAATTTTTTTTGTTGGGAAAGCAATGCTACGCCAGGTCTAACCGCTCGTCGCTGTGTGCCGTGTCCGTGGAAGAAGAACGCTCGGTCTCCTGCAGCTAATGCTTTCGCTCCATAGTCGGTTCAGGAGCGTTGAACGCTCATTTTATATTTTTTTTGTTGGGAAAGCAATGCTATGCCAGGTCTAACCGCTCGTCGCTGTGTGCCGTGTCCGTGGAAGGAGAAGAACGCTCGGTCTCCTGCAGCTAATGCTTTCGCTCCATAGTCGGTTCAGCAGCGTTGAACCCTCATTTTATTTTTTCTTATTGCGAAAGCAATAATACGCCAGGTCTAACCGCTCGTCGCTGTGTGCCGTGTCCGTGGAAAAACAGAAGAATGCTCGGTCTCCTGCCACTAATGCTTTCTCTCCATAGTCGGTTCAGCAGCGTTGAACCCTCATCTTTTTTTTTTGTTGCGAAAGCAATGCACCGCCAGGTCAAAAAGCTCGTCGCTGTGTGCCGTGTCCGTGGAAGAAGAACGCTCGGTCTCCTGCAGCTAATGCTTTCGCTCCATAGTCGGTTCAGCAGCGTTGAACCCTCATTTTATTTTTCATTATTGCGAAAGCAATAATACGCCAGATCTAACCGCTCGTCGCTGTGTGCCGTGTCCGTGGAAAAACAGAAGAATACTCGGTCTCCTGCAGCAAATGCTTTCGCTCCATAGTCGGTTCAGGAGCGTTGAACGCTCATTTTATTTTTTTTTTTTGTTGGGAAATCAATGCTACGCCAGGTCTAACCGCTCGTCGCTGTGTGCCGTGTCCGTGGAAGAAGAAGAACGCTCGGTCTTCTGCAGCTAATGCTTTCGCTCCATAGTCGGTTCAGCAGCATTGAACCCTCCTCATTTTATTTTTATTTTGTTGGGAAAGCAATGCTACGCCAGGTCTAACCGCTCGTCGCTGTGTGCCGTGTCCGTGGAAGAAGAACGCTCGGTCTCCTGCAGCTAATGCTTTCGCTCCATAGTCGGTTCAGGAGCGTTGAACGCTCATTTTATTTTTTTTTGTTGGGAAAGCAATGCTACGCCAGGTCTAACCGCTCCTCGCTGTGTGCCGTGTCCGTGGAAGAAGAAGAACGCTCGGTCTCCTGCAGCTAATGCTTTCTCTCCATAGTCGGTTCAGCAGTGTTGTACCCTCCTCATTTTATTTTTTTTTGTGAAAGCAATGATACGCCAGGTCTAACCACTCGTCGCTGTGTGCCGCGTCCGTGGAAGAAGAACGCTCGGTCTCCTGCAGCTAATGCTTTCGCTCCATAGTCGGTTCAGCAGCGTTGAACCCTCATTTTATTTTTCATTATTGCGAAAGCAATAATACGCCAGATCTAACCGCTCGTCGCTGTGTGCCGTGTCCGTGGAAAAACAGAAGAATACTCGGTCTCCTGCAGCAAATGCTTTCGCTCCATAGTCGGTTCAGGTGCGTTGAACGCTCATTTTATTTTTTTTTTTGTTGGGAAATCAATGCTACGCCAGGTCTAACCGCTCGTCGCTGTGTGCCGTGTCCGTGGAAGAAGAAGAACGCTCGGTCTTCTGCAGCTAATGCTTTCGCTCCATAGTCGGTTCAGCAGCATTGAACCCTCCTCATTTTATTTTTATTTTGTTGGGAAAGCAATGCTACGCCAGGTCTAACCGCTCGTCGCTGTGTGCCGTGTCCGTGGAAGAAGAACGCTCGGTCTCCTGCAGCTAATGCTTTCGCTCCATAGTCGGTTCAGGAGCGTTGAACGCTCATTTTATTTTTTTTTGTTGGGAAAGCAATGCTACGCCAGGTCTAACCGCTCCTCGCTGTGTGCCGTGTCCGTGGAAGAAGAAGAACGCTCGGTCTCCTGCAGCTAATGCTTTCGCTCCATAGTCGGTTCAGCAGCATTGAACCCTCCTAATTTTATTTTTTTTTGTTGTGAAAGCATTAATACGCCATGTCTAACCACTCGTCGCTGTGTGCCGTGTCCGTGGAAGAAGACGAACGCTCGGTCTCCTGCAGCTAATGCTTTCGCTCCATAGTCGGTTCAGCAGCATTGAACCCTCCTCATTTTATTTTTTTTGTTGTTGTGAAAGCATTAATACGCCAGGTATAAAAGCTCGTCGCTGTGTGCCGTGTCCGTGGAAGAAGAAGAACGCTCGGTCTCCTGCAGCTAATGCTTTCGCTCCATAGTCGGTTCAGCAGCGTTGAACCCTCATTTTATTTTTTTGTTGCGAAAGCAATGCTACGCCAGGTCTTAAAGCTCGTCGCTGTGTGCCGTGTCTGTGGAAGAAGAACGCTCGGTCTCCTGCAGCTAATGCTTTCGCTCAATAGTCGGTTCAGGAGCGTTGAACGCTCATTTTATTTTTTTTTAGTTGGGAAAGCAATGCTACGCCAGGTCTAACCGCTCGTCGCTGTGTGCCGTGTCCGTGGAAGAAGAAGAACGCTCGGTCTCCTGCAGCTAATGCTTTCGCTCCATAGTCGGTTCAGCAGCGTTGAACCCTCATTTTATTTTTTCCTATTGCGAAAGCAATAATACGCCAGGTCTAACCGCTCGTCGCTGTGTGCCGTGTCCGTGGAAAAACAGAAGAATGCTCGGTCTCCTGCCGCTAATGCTTTCTCTCCATAGTCGGTTCAGCAGCGTTGAACCCTCATCTTTTTTTTTTTTGTTGCGAAAGCAATGCACCGCCAGGTCTAAAAGCTCGTCGCTGTGTGCCGTGTCCGTGGAAGAAGAAGAACGCTCGGTCTCCTGCAGCTAATGCTTTCTCTCCATAGTCGGTTCAGCAGTGTTGTACCCTCCTCATTTTTTTTTTTTTTTGTGAAAGCAATAATACACCAGGTCTAACCACTCGTCGCTGTGTGCCGCGTCCGTGGAAGAAGAACGCTCGGTCTCCTGCAGCTAATGCTTTCGCTCCATAGTCGGTTCAGCAGCGTTGAACCCTCATTTTATTTTTCCTTATGCGAAAGCAATAATACGCCAGATCTAACCGCTCGTCGCTGTGTGCCGTGTCCGTGGAAAAACAGAAGAATACTCGGTCTCCTGCAGCTAATGCTTTCTCTCCATAGTCGGTTCAGCAGCATTGAACCCTCCTCATTTTATTTTTTTTGTTGTTGGGAAAGCAATGCTACGCCAGATCTAACCGCTCGTCGCTGTGTGCCGTGTCCATGGAAAAACAGAAGAATACTCGGTCTCCTGCAGCTAACGCTTTCTCTCCATAGTCGGTTCAGCAGCATTGAACCCTCCTCATTTTATTTTTTTTTTTGTTGCGAAAGCAATCCTACGCCAGGTCTAAAAGCTCGTCGCTGTGTGCCGTGTCTGTGGAAGAAGAAGAACGCTCGGTCTCCTGCAGCTAATGCTTTCGCTCAATAGTCGGTTCAGGAGCGTTGAACGCTCATTTTATTTTTTTTTTTGTTGGGAAAGCAATGCTACGCCAGGTCTAACCGCTCGTCGCCGTGTGCCGTGTCCGTGGAAGAAGAACGCTCGGTCTCCTGCAGCTAATGCTTTCGCTCCATAGTCGGTTCAGCAGCATTGACCCCTCCTAATTTTATTTTTTTTTGTTGTGAAAGCATTAATACGCCAGGTCTAACCGCTCGTCGCTGTGTTCCGTGTCCGTGGAAGAAGACGAACGCTCGGTCTCCTGCAGCTAATGCTTTCGCTCCATAGTCGGTTCAGCAGCATTGAACCCTCCTCATTTTATTTTTTTTGTTGTGAAAGCAATAATACGCCAGGTCTAACCGCTCCTCGCTGTGTGCCGTGTCCGTGGAAGAAGAAGAACGCTCGGTCTCCTGCAGCTAATGCTTTCGCTCCATAGTCGGTTCAGCAGCATTGAACCATCCTCATTTTATTTTTTTTGTTGTGAAAGCAATAATACACCAGGTCTAACCGCTCGTTGCTGTGTGCCGTGTCCGTGGAAGAAGAAGAACGCTCGGTCTCCTGCAGCTAATGCTCTCGCTCCATAGTCGGTTCAGCAGCATTGAACCCTCCTCATTTTATTTTTTTTTTGTTGGGAAAGCAAGGCTACGCCAGGTCTAACCGCTCGTCGCTGTGTGCCGTGTCCGTGGAAGAAGAAGAACGCCCGGTCTCCTGCAGCTAATGCTTTCGCTCCATAGTCGGTTGAGGAGCGTTGAACGCTCATTTTATTTTTTTTGTTGGGAAAGCAATGCTACGCCAGGTCTAACCGCTCGTCGCTGTGTGCCGTGTCCGTGGAAGAAGAAGAACGCTCGGTC